>NC_071513.1:60365000-61615000 GCF_027887155.1 Malaclemys terrapin pileata
AACTTTGCTTGTAATAGGTCTAAACTGACGTGGTGTTAAATGCCAACTGCAGCCTGCACCTTTATCTACACTGGGACTTTTAATATGGCTTTTAAATGTGGTGCTAAGTGATGGCCTAGCATGGACAGAGCCTTGCTGAGGAGGAGAGTTATGCCAAGTAACTGCTGTTATTATTAAAACTGTCACACTAATACTCAGCACAAAGTCTTTACTAAAGCTTCACATCTACAAACTGCTGCACCAGTGACAAACCTGCATACATGGACCCAATTCTCTACATCCTTTGTCAATTTTACATTGGTCAAAATCCACCAGGTTTAAGGGAATCCCTTATTTACCAGTGCAAGCAAGAGGAGAATCTGGCTTAGTGGTAAATGTGAACTTTTAGACTATCTTTTTTGACGCTTAATCTTGCTCAGCTTTGCTGTGACAATGTGAATAGCAGCTTATTAACACTAATTACAATTGGCTTGCAAAAGAGGCAGAGAAGAGGAGACCTCTCATTTCTGCTATCAATATCTGAGACACAATACTACATTAGTTATAATACATACTGAGTTCATTAAACCCAAGAAAGTTGCTGGTTTTTGTCTGATCTTCCACGTTTAACATGTCACAGGTTCTGCCTTATATTTATGATGGCCTATCAGTACCACTATCTTCTTTATACTGCAATTTTAAATTTTACAATTTGTCTCCTGGTATGTAACCAGACAAACACATCCCAGCTTAGGTCGGCAAGGAACAGGCCACATGGATATGCTCTAGCAGCCCCTAGGACTGAAAAGTATTATGCTAATTTGAAGACTAAATAGCGACTGGGCAGATCTATGGCACTAGCAGCTAATAAATGGACATGGGCATGTTTGCAGAGACCTTTATTCATTATTTCACTACTAAACCTTCATTTCCTTAGGTTAATGAGTTCTCTCCTATTTCATTATCCGTCTATTTAACACCTACTGTCTGTACTCTGAATATGTGACAACAAATTCACAGGTGCATTGCAAATTCACAGTGAAATATGAGTTTAAACATCATTCACTGTGATTTGATAGTATCTGAGACTGGTCGTGACTCTTTCCTCAACCCCTTTCTTGGCAGTGTGCTGCTGACAGCTCCACAGATTGACAATCCTATTAACAGCATTTGTCAAGTTTCATCTTGGTTTCCCCCCGATTGCATTACCTAGCCTCATAGCTACTGCAGCTAGTGACAGTCAGCACAGCTCCAGAATACAGTGAATGCTAAACATCACCATGACTGTTACTGAACACTGTGGAATCCTGATGGCTTGGCAATTAACTCTTAAGGCAGCTTTTGACCCTGTGTGACCTTGCCACTCCTGCAAGACAATGGGGGTTTTCTGGAGTGTCACCCAATTTAGAGTATTGCATTCACTAATAGCTTCTATAGCAACTGTGGGGAGAACAACCCCTTTGTGAAGGAAAGCACCGATTTTCCATTATTTAATTTATTTAAAAAACTTGTCTCACCCCTGTGTGGCCCCTGGGTGTGTTTACCAGTAGCTCTGTACCACAGCAGCAGCTGCACCTGTTGGGACGAATTTTATGGGAAGATATCAGGAAATGTTCATAGCAAAATGCTAGTGCAATTCTCCATGCTTTTTACAGGCACAAACCTGGAGATTTAAACTGGGGCAGAGTAGTGAGCAGGAATGGAAAAGCAAACACTGAAGGAGGAGGCTGTATGGGGTCATCACCAGGGGTAAAAGTCAGTTCTTTTATTTCCCAAGTGACTTTGTGGGAACAATCTCACTGCACCTCTGAACTGAGTGGCTGGTAGTGTAAGGGGAGGCTAATTTGTGGTCACCTGGAATAATTTCACTAGATCTATCTTGTCCATTATATGCAGAACAGGATACGGAGAATAAGGTTCTGCTTCCCCTTTGATTCCTGTTCCAAGACACTCAAAATAGACATTAACAATAGTAATTGTTTCTGAATTTAATGACATAATTTTGCATGACTTATAGCAGCAATAGAGCCCTCCAGGCCAAGAAGTTCCTATAGAAGCAGTTAATTATTGGTTTATAGCAAAGGGCCCAATTTCCTTGAGCCTCAGCCTCCTCTCAGCTAGTCATTAACTGCCTAGAAAGACCATCCCTGTTGGTTCTTTTTGCTTACACAACGCACAGTACTGTACACTTTTTCTTATGCTAACTTACACTGTGATCTATTCTTAGCTAGAAACAACATGTGTCACTTTACTGACCTCGCACTGCAAAATTCTAGGTTAGTAACATACTCTAAATGCACACGAAGCATTTTGTAAATTAAAAAAAATGTTTTAATGCTGGTTTGTGAACAGTTCTCAGTGCTCAATTAAACCTCCCATCTGCGCAATGTATAAAAATACATCAGCTTCTTCTGGATTCCCTATAGAAGCCTTTAAAATTGCTCCATTCTGCAGATTTAAATACTGCAGTGCTCAACAGATTCCTAGATTTTAGAGATACGCTCATCACTCATCTCAAACCCCTAAGAACCGGATGCACAGATATCCAAACTATTTAGCTAAGGGATGGAATTTACGTAATGTTTTTCTTCCTGCATATTAGGTAACTGAATGATCACTCCAAAATGATACAATGCAAATTCCATGTTGAAAATGGGTATAGGACCTATAATGTTCAGTCTCTACATTAAAGATAGTTATAACACAAAAGTAACTAATCTCTTCATTTCAAACCGTCAATTGGCTCAAAATTGGGATCCTGAGCATGCCCCTCCTGTTATGGCTGGCACTTAGACATCAGTGGCCGGCGTTTTAGTTCATGGCAGGCTATAGAAAACAGTAACAGCAAAGTTAATTCATGCAGACGTCTCAAAAGACAGTCGCATCCAGCCTCTTCAAGATTATCAATGAAATAGTCCTTTCAGCTCATGTGTGACTAAACACCGGATATTTTGGAATATTGAAGTGACACAGTAACACGTGGTCCAAGCCAGTCAGATACTGAATTCAGACAAAGTGGAGCAAACATGTGACAGCACAGCACTGTGATGGCGGGCCTCTGCGTAGCGTGTATGTCGCTTGGACTGCTGTGCTAGAACTTAGAATTAAAGGCAGGAACACTTTTTTTGCCACAGTCCTTCATGATTGGATGTTTACTTATCCACCAAGAATAGAAATTAAAGCCATTTACGAACAGAGATTTCTCTCCAAATTATACCTTTTAAGGTGTTTCAGTCAGAGGCGCAGCGAGCGCCCTCCGTACCCTCCGACCGGAGGGGGCCCCGCAAGGAAGGGGGCCCCTAAAAGTGGCAAAATAAATACCGCATTCCAGTTTCTGCATTGTAAGGGGCCCCGCCCGGACATATGTTTAAACCGGAGTTTATAGCTCTACGCATTCTTTTAACTTTGCCAGTTTCCGTAGCTAGTGGGGAACGTAGCTTCTCAAAGTTAAAATTGATAAAAACATATCTGTGTTCGACAATGGTGCAAGAGCGACTTGTTGGACTTGCCACAATGTCAATAGAGCAAGAAATAGCTGGAAAACTGGATCTAAAAGAACTTGTGACTGAATTTTCAAAACTTAAAGCAAGAAAAGTCATGTTTTACCAGCACAGTGTGTTTTTTATTCGGAGTGTTTTGTAAATACAGATTAAAGTTCATTGAAGAGTTTTCTTATTTCTTTCTATATTGGATGTGGTGGTAATGGCAGTTAAAGCAGGATAGCATAATGGATGATTTGGGATTTGTAATAATAAAAATTATAATTAACATTTTAATGCATTTTTATTTGAAATCGGACTGAAATATTATCTAGCTGTCGTGTACAAATCTATTCTGAAAATTTCATATCTCTATTTTATCTGATCTCAGAAACATTGGTTGGACAGACAGATGGACGGACAAACCGAATAAGTAAGCCTCTGTTTTAAAAAAAAAAAACGCTTAGAAAACATTAAAAGGAAAAAAGGAGCAAAATGTTTCCCAGTTTCCCAAAAACCTCAGCCTAGACCTTCTCTTGGGATTTGGGGGGCGCCGATTGCATTATTCGCCTAGGGCGCCAGTTGCTGGCAGCTAGTCTAGGGCTGCCCCTGCTAATATAATAGCTTTGAGGTGAAAGGCTAAACTGAAGTCCCACACTACTTAAGTAATTCTACAGCAACAAAGGCAATTAGAATGAAGAGATGTAAGTAGTTTTCTTATTTAATTGAGATCCACTACAATAAGGCATATGGCATAGAGTTTAATACTCTATTCCCTGCTTTGCATTGGTGGGTTTGAGAGTTTGTCAGACTTTGCAACCCTTACTTTGAGTAGACTTGCTCCTGTAGGCAATCTCCTTGGTTTCAGCAGAAGTCATCCATGTGAGGCCATGCTTATAAAGCAAGCAAGGAATGGAGAATCAGGCTCAAAAGAAGACCCAGAGCAAGAGAAATTTAAGTAGAAAGCAGCTGGTCCTTCAGATACAGGGTAGAAAATATAGTGAAGGGACTGAAACTGAAAGACAGTAAAGGGGCCAGATGGGTAAAAATGGTTTTCCTTTACATGTCCTGAATTTTAATGATCTAAGTGGGATGGTGGTAGGGAGGTGGAAAATGGTGCTGCTTGACTGGCAGGAAAGGATGAAATAAATGGGAACCCTTTCTTTGTAAATCCCACTTGCAAAGTCCACTGAAACTGCTCCATCCATCCTCTTTTGTTTCACTCTGAAAGCTGGTCAGCCTATGGATTCCCCTTTGAAAGTACAGCTCCTGGAGGGCTGCGTGCTGCAGTGGGTTAATGCATTAGCTTTTCACCTCTGGATTCAGAGCCTGAATTCACCACAAGGAAAAATGAGTTTGGGCATTTCATCCTGTTCATTAGTAGCCATGAAAAAGACAACCCACAACTGAAAGTTGCTGCCCAGACAAGTTCCAGGACTGGAATAACAAGTGTTACTGCTTTGACAAAGCACTTGAATTCTGAGCAGTGTGTGGGTAGCTCATACAGCACCTGGCTGCATTACATATGACAATCTACTGCTATTCAGTTTTCTGGTACTGATGAAAACTAAAGTCAGATTTCAGAAAGGAAACAGAACACTAAGAGGGGAATGCTGCATTAATAATCTGCAGAAATCAACTGCTTATGCTGCCACTTTGTGGTGTGAATTAAAATTTATGGCAAAATCCTCCACTCTAATCCACAGTGTAACTCAGAACTAAGTTTTTTGAGAGGCTCTGATCATTTGGAAGGAAATACAGATAGAAACTATTGCATATCAAGATGCACAAGCTTTGAAATGTAATCTTAATATGTGTAAGTCAATTTCCTTTTTTTTTTTTTTTTACTTAGGATTAATCCTTGGAGTTTTGGCTCATTAAATTCCAGAATGTGTTCTGTATAGTTAAATCTAGAGATTATACATGAACAATTTTCTTCATTGATGGAGGGACTCCAGTGTATAGAACTATATATTCCCCTTTGTTTTCCTCATTTTCCATGCTTCTTGTGTAACACCAGGCACACTGTGGTCACTTAATTCCTGAACAGAGGAAATGTATATTTTATTGTATTGGTACAATAACTATGTGAAACTGATTAATAGCAATGGAGAAGGGAATAGATTACTGTAGCTAGCTAGCTAGCTATGCAAACGTTAGCTTGAACCAAGCCATATTAACTTCTCTCTACAGAATGAATCTCCAGACATTCCATTCAAAACACTGGACTTTCACAACTGACACCAGGCCACATCAGGTGCCAAAGGTAGTGAATGGATTATGTACGAGTCTGATTAACATACAGAGGCCATAACAGTTGTTTAATAACTAACAGGGTCATACTGGTACAACGTGTATGTGTGAGACTCCTACAGACCAGAGTGATTTACCGTGCTGCCGCAGCAAAAATGTGGCTTTACTTTCTTGTCTACAAATTAATGCCAAACAATAGTGAATGTGAGTAACTGAAGTGACCATTCATGTTTCCATTCTAGTTTTCCAAAGTTAGTGTGATGGGCAATAGCATCACTATAAAATATGAACGGCAGGAATGCCCAGCAGGTGGCGCCCTATCACAATGTTCTTGGTTCTGACAGTGCATCCTGATGGTTCCTGTAATTGATTTTTGACCAGCAGGGATTTGACAGAGAACTGACTTGTGATGAAGAACCTCAATGCGAGTTCGTCTCAGAATTGCACAGTCCATAAATGAAAACAAGGTGCTCCCGTCCCCACTCCAAGCGAGTGCATTAATGATCTCTTCCAAATTTCTTCCATGCAAAGTTTGGTGGGTAGTGAAGTATCTATCCTTAGGGCTGGTGCACCACTGAGAACAACTCAGACCCTTGCCATTAGGGGTTTCTACTTCAGTATTTCTAGTGAGTCTGCTAGTCCCTCCTATCTGATCATCTCCTGCCTAGAAGACAGGCTGGTGCACTTGGTTAAAGGAAAAATCAGCTGGTACTGGCAGTGCAGAGACACAAGCAGCCCAGGGTGACAGGGAGAAGCCATTTTCTGTTTATTCCTACCCTGAATTAAGTGAACCCCATAAAATCCTTGTGGGTATTTCATGTTTCCAGCTCCCTATATTTCCTCCAGCACCCACACAGGTAGAAAGAGATATTTCTGATTGAGTTTCTTGACTGTTTGTTGGATTGTGAGCATGAAAGCAGACATTTGTGACGGGAAAAAGGTTCCCTCTTCGGGGTTCTCAGCCCTATTGTAGATTGTTTTTAACCAGAGTTGTAAAGAAGCCTCTGAGAAGGTATATGTGAACTGATGTAGGCCAGTCCAGCCTGGTAGGCCAGTTCAGACTCCTAGTACTAAGTTTGCTATGTGTAAGTCAATTACTGCTTTTACTTGGGAATCTGTATTGAATGTGCCTAAATAAAAAATTTCTCTCTGGCGCAACATGGAAGGCATATTCTGTTTTTGGATTCAAGACATTTTGCGTGAGTAAGCCCACTTCTGTGTGGAACTCTGCAACGTTTTGGCTTATTTACTGCAGCTGTGCCTCAGTTTCCCCACTGGAGATGATCTCTCTCAGGCTGATAGAACAATTTGGCCCTCTAGCCATGTCAAAATTTCTCTCCCTCTAGGGCAAACAATCCATAAGTACAAGATTTCCAAAACAAGTCCCCCCATCAGCAGAGCAACCCTTCCTTTTGCTCTGAACCTTTTTTTGGGTAAGAAGGAACCTTTCCACATGTCAGGTGTTCAAACCATCCTTCACACTCCTTCGGTCACAGCTTCCCTTTAAGTCTTCCCATCCCATGCCTACTCCACGTCTTGCCATGGAGCCCACCCTCTCCCACTACTCCAGGCTCTGACACCAGGCTGAACTAAACACCTGTTCATTCCAAACTCCTAAAATTACCCTGCTTCCTTTATCCCAGAGCCACCTCCATCTACACTTCTTCCCTGACTCCCGTTCAGACTGCAAGCACCCTGGCAGTCTTCAGCCCGTGCCCACCTCCCAGTCCCTGCAGAGCTTCCCACCAAGCTGCTACTTTCACAGATCTCTCCACTCTAAGAAACAAGACCCGCCTTTTATTTCCACTTCCCCATTCCCAGCAAGCCTTTTTGCAAAAATCAAGCAGATACTCAGCAGCAGAGGTGCAGTCTTATGTAAAAGACCTGCCCCCTGACGAATTGTTTTCACGAGGCAAGAGCTACAATCAGGCAGGAACAAAAGTATGGCTCCCTCATTGCCTGGCCAGGTGGTTCTACCTCCAAATGTAGAACTCCTGGGTTCAAACTGACTTGGTACCACATGACATTTTGATTAAAAAACTAGAACTATATAAAATTAACGTGACACACATTAAATGGATTAAAAACTGAATAACTGATAGGTCTCAAAATGTAAACAGGGAATCTTCAAATGGGTGTGTATCTAGTGGAGTCCTTCAGGGATCAGTTCTTGACACTATACTATTTAACATTTTTATCAATGACCTGGAAAAAAAATCACAGAATCATCACTGATAAAACCTGCAGATGACACACAAATTGGGGGAGTGGTAAATAAAAAAGAGAGATCTAGATCACTTGGTAAACTGTTTGCTTGCATCCAATGTGGGTTTAATATGGTTAAATGTAAAGCAGTGACTCTGATAAAGATTTGGGGGTCATGGCAGATAGTCAGCTGAACATGAGCTCCCAGTGTGATGCTGTGGCCAAAAGGGTAATGTGATCCTTGGATGCATGAACAGGGGAATCTAGAGAAGGTGAAGAACGGATATTTTATTTCTGCATTTAGCATTGATGCAACAGCTGCTGGAATATTGTATTCAGTTCTGTTGCCCACAATTCAAGAAGGAAGTTGATAAATTGGAGAGGGTTCAGGGAAGAGCCACGAGAATGATTAAAGGATTAGAAAGCATACCTAAGGTAACAGACTGATCTACTTGAGTCTATTTAGCTTAACAAGAAATGGTTGATTGCAGTCTGTAAGTACCTACATGGGGAATAAATACTTAATAATGGGCTCTTTAATCTAGCAGAAAAAGGTATGACATGATCCAAAGACTGGAAGTTGAAGCTAGACAAATTCAGATTGGAAATGCATAATTTTTTAACAATGAGAGTAATTAACCACTGGAAGAATTTACCAAGGGTTGCGGTGGATTCTCCATCACCAGGGCCGGCTCCAGGCACCAGCTTACCAAGCAAGTGCTTGGGGCGGCCACTCCGGAGAGGGGCGGCGCATCCAGCTGTTCGGCGGCAATTCGGCGGATGGTCCCTCACTCCTGCTCGGAGCGAAGGACCTTCCACCGAATTGCTGCTGCAGATCGCGATTGCGATCGCAGCTTTTTTTGTTTTGTTTTGTTTTTTGTTTTTGTTTGGCTGCTTGGGGCAGCCAAAACCCTGGAGCCAGCCCTGTCCATCACTGACCATTTTTAAATCAAGATTGGATGTTTTTCCAAGAGATCTGCTCCAGGAATTATTTTGGGGAAGTTCTATGGCCTGTGCTGTACAAGAGTTCAGACTACATGATCACAATAGTCCTTTCTGAATAACCAAATTTCAGATCACTAATGGAAAGTGAACCACCAGGGAAAAAGGTGTCAGACAGTCGCATGCTGGTTGCTAGACTCATGTGCATTCTGTTGATCATGAAGCTGATGGAGGATGTCAATGAGGTTGGTAACAATGTGCAAGTCTGGTGAGATATAGCTATTTCTCCAATCTAGTACACTGCAGCCCAAGAGAAAGTGGCTGAACTAATGCTCTTTAGTGGCCCTTGTTACTCAAAGTCCTGCTGCCCCAAAATGGAGACTTCTCAGGTGGATTGCCGTGGTCTGGGGAGGCAGGCTGAATGCAAGAGGACAGGCAGCCACCCAAAATTTCTTAAACCAATAAGAGGTGAGAAAGTTTTAGGTCACATTGGAGTCCCAAGGCATGGGGGGAAGGGCTTTGCGCTGAAACCATGCACGACTCAGTAGTTCTGCCAGTTTCACTTGGAGTACTGACTCATTTGAACACAAAGCTTCACATGAACCTCACTAGTTATGAAACTGAAATTCACCTCAGACTAGTCATCTTGAAGAGTCTAGCATGAATCAAAACCCAGCAAGTTTTGCACAGCTCCACCCAGTCTCACAGCAATTAAACGTGTCATTTTGATGGATTTAGTTGCTTTGTGGGTCCCCAAAATAGCACTTTTAATGAGCCTGTTTGCCTAGCTCTGACCCTCTTTATGTTTACAAGCTGGGTGAAAGTTTTTGCTTCAAATTTAAAGAAAAAAATCAATCCCAAATTAATATGCTTGTTGGCCAGGCACAGCTCACTCTGTTCTTGCACAGTAAATACTTTAGTAATTTTCTTAATCCAGCCTCTATTAGACAGTTACAAAGTAAGGGGGAGAGCTTCACTAGCCATACCTGTGGGATTGTGAGCTCCAGGGAAGCCATATGTTCAGTGGGATCAATTCAAGCACACAGTTTTAACAGGTGGAATTGAGCATAAAATGACTAAACTGATGCCACCTAACAAATGACCAGCAGGGGGATTTTGCATGATAGATGCTCAAAGTGTGTCTAAAAACCAATGAAAGAAAATGTCAGCATGTGATTTGCCTCGTATTGCCTGTTTTCTCGGTCGTAAGTTTAAAAAAGTAGAGAGGTCATGGGACTATTTATGGGTTCATCCATTTCTCCCCTTGAAAGAACTGGTCATTCTCAAGATCCCATAAATATTCAATTTCTCCTGCAAGTTTCTGCTACATTGCTTCCTTGTAAAGCGCAGGATCCTTTGTATTCAACCAATACTTGCGACCTCAGATTACCACATGCTGAAGATGTCTCCAAGACTCCCTAAAAAATCCTGGCATCTTCTTTAGTCTGCAAGGGACAATCCTGGGAAGCAAGAGCAGGACTAATTGCACCCAACTACAACCAAGGATACTACATACCACCTGTTTAATATTTGCTGTTATGACTATCAGTTACATTGCTAAAATCCATTGTCATCCAGCCAGTCAATTTATTCTATTCCTGTAATCCATTGCATTCTTAACATCCACCCCCTGCTCCTCCCTTTGCCACCCCCCTCATATCGCCCCCAAAATAAAGAGATCTGCAGCAAGGTTAACAAACTGGGTTCTAGAAAACTGGGGAAGGAGATACATTCTTCCTCTGGGTCCTCCTGTTTCACTAGTCATAAGTCATTTGTAAATCACAGAAACTGGTAAGCAGAATTGGGTTTAGGAGCCAGTGTAATAGCCGGACAATATCCCAGACCAGTGATGCAGTGGTCAGTTGGCGCCATAGTAACCTGCTCAAAACTTTTTGCCACTGGTTCTATCTCTTTGGATTGACAATTAAAACTTGCCCCAACTGGTTAAGAGCTCTCCAATTCCAAATTGCAGGTGGAATAGCCTTTTAGTCATGGTATCTGATTACCTTCCCACCTCCAAACCCACTGTAAACATAGATCAAGTTTGCCAACGATATGTTCCAAGCCAGAAGCTATTTGGAATGGTCCCCTCATTTTCATGGTAGCCAAGAACTCTTGAGTCAGCACAGAAGAACTGTCATCAGAAGAACTGTCATCTGCATGGACAGTGATGTCATGGAGCACTCTGAGCCTGAGCACTTTCAATATCACCAGCGTGAGGAGCCCAGCAAACGCTTTGTGGTACTGTGGAGTAGGATATATAACTTGTCCTCATTCAGTGTTCCTTTCCTCATGCCCGCAAGAAGTGAGCTAGCATTTTTAGAGTCACCAAGTTATTCTCTCTCTTCTGGCTTCCCTGTGTGTACTTTTCAGTGCCTCTCTTTTTGACTGAGTTCTTTGGATTAGGGACTGTCAGTTTATATCATGTACACTTGCCAAACAAATTGCTGGTGCAGAATCATTTAAAAACAAATGAAAGGAGAACAAGATCCATAAGAAAAATAAACATTTCAGAACTTTCCCCTGCTGTAGCCCTTATTCTTTATAGCAACTGTACTATAAAGGTGCAAGGAAAGACATCCGATTGTGCTAGGTACTGTTCAAACCAGTAAGAAAAAAAGACACTCTACCCCCACCAAGCTTATCCAGCTCATTGTCTAGTGCATTTCCCGTGGAATCCCAACCATAACTGAAAAGCTGAAAACCCCAAGGGTGGCATGTAGCAACACCACTACTTCAACATCTTCATTAATGATCTGGATGATGGGATGGATTGCACCCTCAGCAAGTTCGTGGATGATGCAAAGCTGGGGGGAGAGATAGATATCCTGGAGGGTAGGGATAGGGTCCAGAGTGGCCTAGACAAATTGTAGGACTGGGACAAAAGAAATCTGATGAGGTTCAACAAGGACAAGTGCATAGTCCTGCACTTAGCACAGAATAATCTCATGCGCTGCTACAGGCTGGGGACCGACTGGCTAAGCGGCAGTTCTGCAGAAAAGGACCTGGGGATTACAGTGGACGAGAAGATCAACGGATATGAGTCAACAGTGTTCCCTTGTTGCCAAGAAGGCTAATGGCATACTGGGCTGCATTAGTAATAGGAGCATTGCCAGCAGATCGAGGGAAGTGATTATTCCCCTCTATTCCGCACTAGTGAGGCCATATCTGGAGTATTGCCTTCAGTTTTGGGCCCCACTACAGAAAGGATGTGGACAAATTGGAGAGAGTCCAGTGGAGGGCAATGAAAATTATTAGAAAGCTGGGGCACATGACTTATGAGGAGAGGCTGAGGGAATTGGACTTATTTAGTCTGCAGAAGAAAAGAGTGAGGGGGAATTTGATAGCAGCCTTCAACTACCTGAAGGGGGGGTCCAAAGAGGATGGAGCTCGGCTGTTCTCAGTGGTGGCAGTTGACAGAACAAGGAGCAATAGTTTCAAGTTGAAGTGGATGAGGTCTAGGTTGGCTATTAGGAAAAACTATTTCACTAGGAGGGTGGTGAAGCACTGGAATGGGTTACCTAGGGAGGTGGTGGAATCTCCATCCTTAGAGGTTTTTAAGGCCTGGCTTGACAAAGCCCTGGATGATTTAGTTGGGATGGGTCCTGCTTTGAGCAGGAGGTTGGACTAGATGACCTCCTGAGCTCCCTTCCAACCCTGATATTCTATGATTCTACTTGCCCTCCCCCATAGTGTGAAACTCCGCCTCGGGTGCAGGCAGATAACAAGCATAGTACAAGGTGGTGTGATGTACACACTGAGCCTGGCCCAGGGAAATCCCTGGCACACCATCATTTCAAGAACTTTAATGCAGTTTTAGAATTTTTTCTGTGGATAATTTCAGTGTTTTAAAATTTGAATTTTCAGGATCATGGGGCCTTATTCTCCCAACACAGTATAGGAAGTTACTCCCATTGACCCAGGTTTAGATTCGCAATTCACAAGTCATTTCCCCTTTTCTGTTCCCATGATTTTAGATGAAGTACTGTTTATAGCAGAGGAGGGCAAACTACAGCTCACGGGCCACATCCGGCCCATGGGACCCTCCTGCTTGGCCCCTGAGCTCCTGGCCCGGCAGGCTCGTCCCGGCCCCTCCCCCACTACTCCCCCTTCCCCACAGCCTCAGCTCACTGCACCACCGGCGCAATGCTCTGGGCAGCGGGGCTGCAAGCTCCTGGGGCAGCGCAGCTGCAGAGCCCAGCCTGACCCGGTGCTTTGTGCTGCGTGGTGGCAGCGGTGGCGTGGCTGACTCCAGCCGGGTGGTGTGGCTGTTGTGCTGCCAGCCACCGGTGCTCTAGGCAGGTTGGTAAGGGGGCAGGGAGCAGGGTCCCGGGGGGCAGTCAGGAAGGAGGGGGGGGTTAGATGGCAGTCGGGGGGGGGATTCTGTGGGCTGTCAGGACAGGGGGTGGGGGGCAGTGGATGGGGCAGGGATTTCAGGGGGGCCGTCAGGGAACAGGGGGGTTGGATGGGGCAGGAGTCCAGGGGGGGCCGTCAGGGGGTGAGAAGCGGGGGGGGGAGTCAGATAGGGGGTGGGGCCGGGCCACTCCTGGCTGTTTGGGGAGGCACAGCCTCCCCTAACCGGCCCTCCATACAATTTCTGAAACCCAATGTGGCCCTCAGGCCAAAAAGTTTGCCCGCCCCTGGTTTATAGCATCAACAACTGCAGCATAGTCAAGCCAGGTGGAATACCATCTGAGACAATGAGAACAGTAACATTTTGAGCTGATTATCAAGCGTCGGAAGTTTTCTCAGAACTAGACAAGTTTAAAAATTATATATAAAGAATTTACAAAATGTTACTGTCTCTCTATACTAAAGTGTGGGAATGAAGGAGGACAGGATCTGACAACATTAGAAGGCTGGATTCTGGCTGCAATGGTTTACTAGTATTTTGCACTAGAAGACTAAGGCTCTTGTATTCCACCCCCGTCACTTCTGAGAAGAGAAAGATTCTTATTGATACAGTACTGCAAGTCTAAAACGTAACCAATTTCCCTTCTTAAAAGGCTTCTTTATGTGAATGACTGCAATAGGATGACTCTCATTCTCAGAATGCAGCAGTTATTTTACTGACATAATTAATGAGTCTTTTGAGAGAAACCAATGGGAGGTCTGCACTTGTCCTTTTGCTGATGCTAAGGAAAGACTGGCAGTGAAGTGTCACGGTCAATGACAACTTTTATATAGTTTGTGCTCACACGGAAGAGTTAGTGTATGTTAGAGTTATTAGTTGTGTCATGGCAGTGGCATCATTTCTGATGTTTACCTTAGCTCTATACTGTATATAAATTCAAGCTGAGGATGAAATTGAAGCATATCTTTTCTCCTCACTGTTGAAAATTTAGCAGCCGTTAAATGTCATGTGTAAATTTCCTGAACGTGCCAGCAGCAATTAAAAAAGTTGATAATGTTCTCAATGTGTTTTGGCATCAGTGTGTGGTAAGGGCCAAATTCCACAGTGGTATATGCAGCTCTTTAGAAAGTGACTTGTGCCCAGAAATGCGTAATGCATTCCTCTTTAGCCTCAGATACACATAACTGGATCAGTAATTTTGTCCACATTTCAGATGATGGTACTGTAGAAAAAAGGCAACTGTCTAAAGGCATTATACATTAGTTTCTCAATATAAAATCTTTTAAAGTTCATGTCAGAAGAGGCAATTATTCCTGACCTTAAGTGAAAAAGTCCACTCCCCCTTCTCTTATCTAGAGATGGCAATCCATATGCAATTGTACAAAATGTCTTCTAATCCAAATAATCCAACCTCAAAATTTCTGCACCCGAAGGGTTGCTCAGTATAAAAGATTTGGGATGATCTCTTAGGGCCAATAATGGGAGTAATCTTGTTTGACAAATACCTGCTGCATGGGTTTTCTGATTAGGGAAATAGTTGTATTTACCTTCATCTCTGCATTTGTGCTCAAATCTCAAGATGAACAGTTCTTCATGAGCATGTAAAAATTGTGTCATTTCTTTTGAAACATCAAACTCCTGGGATTAGCGAAATGGGGATAGTTTGCTTGTGAAACAGTACAGCTGTTGTAGAATAGAAATAGAAAATGTGGGAGGAGGCAAAGCATGAAGCCAGTTGTGCGCATAGTGAAGTGAAGGCAGAGTTCACACCTTTTCAGAAGAGCCCTTCCACAATCTGCCAGTAGTACAGCAGAGCTCTGGTGCCAAGCAGCCACAAGAAGCAAGTGTATACATTCAGCCTTGCTTCACTGACATGTATGCATATGCCACAAAATACACAAAATGCCTTCTTTGGAACCTAATCTACTAGTAACAGTGCATGTTACAATGGAGAGTCCAGCACAGGAGCCAATATGATATTAACTTATTTGTGGGGTGACATTCTCTCTGGGATAGCCAGAATCTGCCCAAATGGAAAGTTACCAAAAATTGTTTTGGCTTCTGGTTTCTTGATGAAAGTTACATTTTTCCCACCAACATTTTCATTTGATGAAGAGCCAGAGGATATCATAATAGAAATCAGTGATGTCTAAATTATCATCCTCTTCTGTGGCTGCTGTTTTGCAGTTAGAGGGAATTTAGCTAGTGGTAACACAACTCCTCAAACATTTTCCATCTACAGCTGGTGGATGGGGACAATCCAGTCCTGCGTTTCTTCAGATCCACCCACCAGACTTCTCCCCCAGTTTCTCATTGGGGCACTCTAAAATATTGACCCAAGGAGGGACAATTGTCCCCCAAAAATCAGTACTGTGAGAATCTGTCAGAAGCCAGAATTTCATCTTGCTATGTACATAGCATGAGTCTCTGCAGTGTCTTCTTACAGTATAATTGCTTTATTCCCTTACAACCCCACTATGCATTTCGTGATTCTGAGCCTCATGGATATTATGCTGTCCCTCAATGCAGTAATATAAATTATACCCTGCATCATTGAGTTCTTTCAGTTTGCAAATGCAAGTTTCATCTTAAATGTGTGTGGTCTTGGCTCATTTCTCAGCTTTCAGAATAGTGGCCCACATTCCCAGGGCATCAAAAGAACTTGGCATGGTTCATGCAAAAGGGATGCAGGACTGAATGACTACACAGAGAGAGAGTAGAAAATTGTTTTGTCAGATCAAGCATTGCTTATGGCATGCAAGTCTAGTGAAGGAACCTGCTGTACTGAGCGAGGGATAAAAGAAATCTATTCAATAGGTATTTTTTCAGTTCTTATAAAGGCTGTTTTTTTCAGAAAGTTTCTGACAGACAAAGGGAGCTCAACCCATTGTAAGCCCCCCATCAAAAAGAGTCTGATATCTTATGATTAGCTGAAAGACCTGTCCACTCTTACTGGCCTCCAGTAACATTTTGTCATTTTCACCATCAAGAAGTATTTCACTTGCAAAATTGCGTTATGTGAAAAGAAGCTACAAAAGTCATTTCAAAACCAAAAATTTAGCTGAAGTACAGCTTCAATAGTTACTACAGTGAAATCACTGTCATGCAGCTTTAAAATCTAATTCCCTAGATAACTTTTTGGTAGCTCAACATGGAACTGTAGTTACAAACCTTAGAGGAAAGTCATAGGATAAGAGGGAAGGTCCTCTCGTGGTTCAGTAACTGGTTAAAAGATAGAAAACCATCTTCATAATGGAAAGAGGTAAATAGCACGGCCCCCCAAGAATCTGTACTTGGAGCTGTGCTGTTCAACATATTCATAAATGATTTTGAAAAGGGGGTGAACAGTGAGGTGGAAAAAATTGCAGATGATACAAAATTACTCAAGATAGTTAAGACTCAAGCTGACTGCAAAGAGTTACAAAGGAATCTCACAAAACTGCGTGACTGGACGACAAAATGGCAGATGAAATTCAATGTTGATAAGTGGAAAAAATAATGCATACAAAACGATGGGGCCTAAATTAGCTGTTACCACTCAAGAAAGAGATCTTGGAGTCACCATGGATAGTTCTCTGAAGACATCTGCTCAATGTGCAGTTACATTCAAAAAATCAGGATGTTAGGAAACATTAGGAAAGAGATTAAAAAACAGAAAATATCATAATGTTGCTATATAAATCCCTGGTGTCAACCTGTCTGGAGTGGCTCATGACCCTAAATGCCAACCTCAGGGCAGACTATCAAAAATCAGGGCAGACTATCAAAAATCAGGGCAGACACCCCAAACTGGTTCCATAATTAGATTTCAGCAACCCATTAACAAGTGTGAAATCCTAAAGCACAACAATAGTCTTACCATGGAGTCACAAACAGTCCCCTTGGGCAGTCCCGTCTATCTTGCCACCCATGCAAGCTGGACTGTGTAATAAATGGTCACGTTACACCTAAAATCACAATATTCAGGTTACTTCCAGTCCCAAAGGACCAGTCACTTACCCCAGGTCAATTGTACTCAGATCTCAAGCCACAGACAACACCTGTAGCCAATTGTATAATAAACTAACTAAAGATTTAACTAAGAAAATAAATGAGAATTATTTACAAGATTAAAACAGGAAACATACACACACACACACAAATGAGTTACAGTCTTAGATTTAAAAAGGTAATATAACATGAATATCTATTTTAATTATACTACCCAACAGGTAAGCCAGACTGATTTCCAGATATGTATGTTAGTCTTCAGTGAGGCCTGGGGTCTTGGCATGAGCAGACACCTGGTCTATCAGCATCACACATGGTACAACCACACTTTGAATACTGAGTGAAGCTCTGGTCATCCCATCTCAAAAAGGGTCCATTAGCACTGGAAAAGGTACATAGAAGGGCAACAAAAATATTTAGGGGCATGAAACAGGATGAGAAATTAAAATGACTGGGACTTTTCAGTTTAGGAAAGAGATGACTAAGGGGAGATATGATATTGGTCTATAAAATTATGAATGGTGTGGAGAAAGTTAATAGAGAAGTGTTATTTACCTCTTCACATAACACAAGAACACCCAATGAAATTAATATGCAGCATTTAAAGCAAACATAAGGAAGTATTTCTTCACACAATGCACAGACAACCTGTGGAAATCATTGCTGGGGGACATTGTGAAGGCCAAAATGTATAACTGGTTCAGAAAAGAATTAGATAACTTCATGGAGGATAGCTCCATCAATGGCTATTAGCCAAAATGGTCAGGGACATGACCCCAGGTTCTGGGTGTCCCTAAATCTCTGATTGCTGGAAGCTGGGACTGGACATCAGGGGATGGATCACTCAATAGTTACGCTGTTCTATTCGTTTCCTCTGAAGCATCTGGCATTGACCACGGTTGGAAGACAGGATACTGAGCTAGATGGACCACTGGTCTGACTCAGTATGGGCATGAAACTGAGTGACTGTACTGCACTCTGATCCAAGAGGTGTTACATTTATGGCATAGACAGTATAAGGAAGGGAAAGATAGGACAAGACCCTGTCCAAAGTGATTTTTATGGTTCCCAAACTTAACAGCTAGCAAAGCACCAAGGTAGAGACTATGGACATCACTACACTGCATGTCTCCACTGATTGTAGCACAGGTAGGCATGCCTGTGCTAGCTAGATTAAAGCTAGCACAAGTATGCCTACCTGTGCTACAAACCTATCTTCACTTGCAGTGTAGACATACCTGTTCTAGAGCTGTGCAAAGCGCATGATTTTTCTTTTGTTTCAAGAACAAAATGAATTTCAGGTTGCATGAAAGTCCAAGTACAATTACATTTAAACTGCCAAATTTGCCTGATTTGCACTCAAACAACAAATAGGCCCAAGTTCAGTTAAACTTCACCCAAGTTTGCTTGAAACTTGCAAAACTTTCAGCTACCATGGCCGAAATTTGGTGTTCATATCAAAGCCTGGAAAAATACAGGACAGCTCTTACATTCTTGCTCATGCATCTTCCTCAGTGCCAGCACAACCCATTAGGCAACCTAGGCGGTCACCTAGGGCACTAACATTTGGGGGGCGGCGACTGCGGCGGCCGGATGTTTGGCCGCCCTGGTTGTTGTCAGTATTTCGGGGGCGGGACCTTCCACCGCCTCTGTCGGGGGCAGCATTTCGGGGGGACGGGACCTTCCGCCGCCTCTGTTGGGGGCAGCATTTCGGGGGGACGGGACCTTCCGCCACCTCTGTCAGGGGTGGCATTTCGGGGGCGGGACCTTCTGCCGCCTAGGGCAGCAAAAAAGCTGGCGGCGCTCCTGATCTTCCCCTTTCCCAATCACATAAAATTAACATCTTCATAGTTAAAGAAAAATTTAAACCTATTAGGTCTAAAACCAAGTATTTGTTCCTAACCACAAGTACAGAATTTTTTTTTTTTAAATATTTTGAACTCCTAAACTACAAAAAAAAATGTGATGGGGGAAAACGTAAGCCCCCTCCAAAATTTCAGTGATTTCTTTTTCACCCCTGTAATTTAAATGTCTTCGTTTTAACTCTTTACACGTTAGAGGGAGATGTAGTTTTAAACATCTTGTGCCTAAGTTAGTTTAGAGTTTAGAAGCAAAAAGATAGTACTATGTCCTTATGTGGTAACCCTCATGAAGGGTTCAGGAAACAATTCCTTACTAGAAGCCGTTCTCCAAATGGGCCAGTAAGCAGATTTAAGAGGTAGGAAAATTGAAAAATACTCAGAAAGGATGTCACACTTATGGCCCCTCTGCTCTGGGTTGTAAAGCAGAACAGATTGCTTGTGGCACTTGTTTGATAGATGCCTGTCTCCAAAACGAGATCTAGAGATTATCTACATCATAAAACGAGATGTACTTGGGTCTTACCACTTTATAAGCAAAGCTAATCTTTATTAATCAGTTGCCATGGAAACTTCCCAGCCATGGGAAAGCTATGTCTGGTACGCAAGGATCAAAATACAAACTGCTTTCGGTAAATGACTTAATCATGATTTGGATGCTTATCCAAACAGTAAACAAGGCAAAAGTTTGTCTGTTTTAGCAAGTCACATCCCACTGAACAGATTTCAGAGAAACAAAAGCCATGGAGGTTTTAAACTAAAAAGTGAAGTCATTGGAAAGTGTTTCAGATATTCAGAATAATAAGTATTGCAATTCTTCCTTTGCTTTCATCCAAAAGTTTTAACATGAACTAATTAGTCCTTATGTATGTAATGCTTGAAAGCACCAAGCCAGCAGTGTGTCCATAGAGGAAGCATGGACCAGCCACAGAAGTAACATGTCTGAGGAGCATGAGGCCAATGTTCTACCTGCTTAGTGGGGCCGCAGTGCAGGGGTAGAAAGGCAAACCTCTCATTTAGGGTCTTTTATTATGTCTACAGAGAGGAGCATGAGATGGAGCCTCTTCACATGGGGGAGGTGGAAAGGGATGTTATCCAAACTTGGGTTGGTTTTCTTTCCTCTGCTTAGAACCTTTGGGATGAAGTATAATGTTCTAAGGGTCTTACGGTTTAAGTTTGAGGTTGAGAAAGGCTATCAGGGAATCACTTCATCCACCATTGAAATGCAGCCATGCCACAGGTGGAACAAAACTAAACAAAGCAATGTCACAATGATACAGCTCGGAGGAATTCTGTACCCAGCTGAAATTGCTGAGCAGGCAGAATGCAATGATTAGAGCTGGAATCTGGCCAACACAATGACAAAAACTGAGGAGGCTGATAATCTTGTTTCCAAGTGTGGTGTTCTGATTTTTGTTTTTTCCTGAGGGGGTTGCAGGATTTTCTGGCTGATTCTTTTAACATTGTGAAATAACTGTGACACCCATCATGTCATATGGTGAGAAAATCCAGAAGCTTAAAAAAAATAAAATAATAAAAAAAGCTTCATTGTCCCACTCCCTTGCAAAAACAAAGCCATGATATGCCATGCAACTTGCTTCCTCACATAAAAATGAGTTCGGATTGTCCTTTGAGTTTTGTTCTGTTTAAATCTCTGACTAAGATATAGGTATAGAATGTTTAACCTCAACCCTTAGCATTATACCCAAAAATCTACAGACTTCCCTCTCTGCAGGTGCATTAAAATCAGTATATTACAGTGAGAAAATGCAGTGCATTTTGGTCAATTCTGACTTTGGTTAAATGTATGTAACTGACTGAAATTAATGTGACATAGTGGCTAGTTAGAGGGAAAGTGCCAAAGATTTGAGTGGAAAAGTTTCATACTTCACACCTATTTGAAATTATACTCCCAGCTCAGACTAGTCAGTTACGTGTCACCAAAGATACGTCAAGCCTGATCTTCGTTTGGAGTAATATAGTATTTAACAATGTTTGGTACTTACCCAAATCCTTCAGTAAACGTGAGTTTTCTAGAATAACTTTGGTCCTGATAGAATATTATGGATTCTAGATGTCTTAGTTAGAGCTAATCATACATGGCTTCGAGCCCAAATGTATGTTCAGCTCTAAAGTACATTCCAGTTCTCTCTGGCTGAAACTCCCACTGTGTAGAGGACCTAACTACTTAAGCCCTGACTACTTCAGTCCCTCAACGTGGTGGATAGGCATGCTGGCCCTTTGTACAGGGGCCCCCAATTTGTCCCTCAATGCACACACTGTTTCCACTACTGTTGATGACTGTTCAGCATGCATAGCAAAAGGGAACTTATCCCTACATGTGAAAATATTTGTAGACTCACTGTTGAATTAATTAACGTACTTTTTATAAATCAAGTTAAGGTTTGGCATCTGCTTCCTACTGTACATCCTCACAGTTATCAGTGGTATGTTGAAGTGTGGAATGGGGTGTTGTCTTATGGTGAGATACAAATCTGTATGATTTTCATTAAAATTGTCCATGCATGCAAGAAATAAATAAATAGCAAAAGGGCAAAGTCATTTGACAGTAATTGCTAAAAAGAGAACAAAAACTCAAAGACAGGTGTATCTCATTCATTGGGCAGCTGCACGGTTGACTTTCCCTAGATATGGTCAGAATATTTTATTTCTGATACAAAGTATCCTAAACTTGACTATATTCCCTTCACTTTTCTCCCTTTTTACCATATAGTGACTTTCGCTAAGAATTTGGTGAAACAGAATTTAAGCCCCATATATAAATATAGCCCTTAATGAGAATCATTTGCCTTGTAAGTGTAATTTTATAAATTTAATTATATTTAGTCTAGAATTTGAGACGGTTAATAAGAGTTTGCTACCCTATTTAATCTTAACAGATTTTCCCTTCACAGATATGGTCATTCTCTGAATTGGAGGGTATCTGACCCTGCTTAAGGACTGTATAGAAAGACCAAACTTTCAGCCAGGCTCAAGACAGTTTTTGAATGCCCAACTGATTGCAACTCCAAAATGAGTTTTTAAAAAAATGTGTGTGCATGTAAGTCATGTAGTTGGACAGGCACTGATCTCCCTGATTTCTGCACACAGCTGGCTATTCACATCTTGAAACTTTGGGCATGTTGGCACACTGGATACACATGGCCAGGTGCTCAGCTGGCATAAATAAATGCAGCTCTGTTGAAGTCAGAGGAACTCTGAATCTGGCCCATAAAACTGGAGCCCAGGACTGAAATCTTGGCCAGGTATTGTCTATTTAATATTTTAGATCCAGGAAATTGGGAAGATCCAGCTCCTATAAGAGCTTGGGGGCAGATGAGTCTTATTCCAGTCTCTCCCGATATCTGGAGCCCATTCCCGTTCCTTATAAAGCACATACATATGATCTGGCTCTATTTTACTCAAGGCATGTGTGTTGCATCCAGTTTGCCACCACGGAAATGTGTGTGGTGTGAATACCCAGGATACGTATGTAGTGGTGGTACTCTAACATTAATGGATAATTAACTGGGTCCCTAACCACTTAGTAGAAAGTTGCTTTGTGGATAGTGTTTAAGGCAAAGTAGTGTTATAGTAGGAAGAGGGAACAGTCTCCTGCTGTTGGAACAGGAACTGCCTGCACTTCCAGCTGTAAACTTGGCACAATCTGTTTTCTGAAGGGCACCCCAGCATCTCACCCTTTTATTTTTAAATGTGTTATCTGACAGCTCCTGTGTTACATGTGAAGCATTTCAGCTATTTGTTCAAAAGGCCACAACAAGCCAAGGCACCACTTTGTCGAGGTGGCTACATCAAGACTCTTCTGTTCCAGGAGCACTCATGTGTTATAAGTAAGAAAATGTGCCTTACTTTAATCCTAACTGTGTGTTTCTTTCCTGAAACCACTGCACATAAATCAAAATGTTGCATGAGAGTAATTGAACAGGTGCTGGTAACATAATCACTCCAAAGCTTCATGGTTTACCTTCTGGCATTTTTATTCAGGTAATAACTCCCCTGGGGTCAAAAGCTGAGCCTAAGGCTACCATCAGGGTCAGGTAATTTTAAGCTTCGTAGAAAGGCCTAGACATAGATTTTCAGACCTCTGTTATATTTTAACTGTAACATTTAATTATGGTGCAGTATCATACATGATTTCTGAACAAATGGTACTAGATTGACAGCACATTCATTGAAATCCTATTTATCCAAACAGTTATGTGGCAACGCAAGCATCCCAGCACTGTGCTCCAACCTTTAGGGTAAGAGAATATTGAGCTCCCAAGCCCAGTCTGACTTCTTTGCTGGCACTGCCAACGGGATTGCCAAACTGCCAATTGGCAAGCTGTCTATTTTTATATTCTCGGAATCCAGATCCTTTTTAGGTGAAATCCTGAAGTCCCATGGGAACTTTGACCAAGCAAAGACTGAGCAGGGATTTCAGGATTTGGCTCACATATTGCCCGCGAACTTGCCTTTCTCCATCGTATGACCTCTCACAGGAATTTCCAGAGCTGACCGCCAGTTCTAACTGTGATAGTTCTACACGAATGCCTAGAAGATTGTTTTAATGTATAAAATATGCCCTATTGCTGTATTTCAGGGCACTTGTACAATTTAAAATTAATCCTGATCACCAAAAAGTCATCCCAGCACCAGCTCTCAGATAAAGAGCTGGGAAAACAGATGTATTGTAAAGTTTCCTTCTACTGTTGTAATCCTAACCCCTAATGTATCTACTCTTCGGTGGTACAAGGTCTCAGTTGGACTGTAAGACCCTCAGGGCATGGACCAGTCTATATGGTCTGTAAAGTACCATGCAAACCTACATACTGAAATAAATAATAATCATAAAAGCCAGTGATCTAGACACTGGAACATGTTTCCTCCCTGATATTTAAATGTGGAGACTAAACTTGAGCACCGCGGCTCACCTCAGCTGCTGAAGCAGTACCATGGATAAGGTACACATCTACCCCTGTTGATCTACATATCTGCCAGTTCTCCTGGACGGTTATTAATTCCAAATCCCAGTATTCACATAGCCTCATTAACTCTTCAGAGAATTTCAGTTCTGCATGTCCTTTAAGTGTTTGGACTCCTTACATGTTAAGCGGTACTATACTTGGGCTTTGTATCTCTTTAAAATATATTGCAAGCAAAATGCCCTATTTCCATCACTCTGAAGTGATGAGTTCATTTTCACCTTTTGCCTTCCTATTTTTATGTCTGCATTGCCCCCATATCCATAAATCCTCCAAACCCTGTTTCATTTTAGTTTAAAATACTCTCTTTTTCAAGGCTAATTCTTTAATCCTCTCGTCCATTAAATAACTTCTAGTATTATCACATAGGTTTCTTTCCTTATGCCACCTAATTTCCTTTCATACAGAAGCCATTATCTGCTGTATCTTGTTTCTCTTCTTCAGCTACCATGTATGCTTCTATGCTGTAGCACCTTTTCCCATGACACACCGCCCACTGACATAAATCTACACAATGTGCTTTCTTGAAGAATGTTAACTAGTTTAGTGCTGTCTGACAAGCCTCACCCCACTGAACTTCCGAGTACTGAGGATATTGATGAGTTGCACCAAGTTGTGAGGCTTAATTCAATGTATGTAAAGTACTTCATGATCATTTGATGGAAGTCATTTCAGACATGCAAAGTATTAGCCTTCATCTTTGTTCAGGGGTCAAGAACACAGAGCATCTTGGCAACACAAATGACTAAGATGAGAGATGAGATCTAACTCTGGCCAGGATGGCCTCTGCAGCTGTGAACAGGTCTCTTCGGCCAAAGTTTTCACATCTAGCATCTGGAGGTGCAGAACACTTAGCTCCCATTTACTTCAGTACCTCTGAAAGTCAGGTACCTTATCTAGGACAGTTAGGTATGAATATAGGTGTATAACTTTAGACACAGATTTAAAAATGTGTCCTGTTTGTGCTTTATAAGGATAGTTAAAGTTAAGCACCCAGGTAATATAGATAAAAGATACCCAGGTATATATGTTTTGGGTGTAATTTCATTACACATATGTAGGTTTGGATGGATTAGGCTTTTATCAGTAAATGTCCATTTGCCCATAAACACACAAACCGATGAAAAAATATTTCCATCAATAATAATAGAAATGTACAGATAAGCAAGATAAGAAAAATGCTGCTCTGTAACTTACTAGAGTTTGATTTAAGGATATTTATTTTGTACATGTTGACATCTGATTAAGACAATTTGTGTTTTGATAGTTACATAGCTTCAACTCTTTGAACCTCAACATCTACTGTCAATAAATAATTATTGTCTCACTTCCCATTATGTCCTTCAGCTATAAACATTTAAATCAATAAAAAGCAGGGGGGAAGCTTAAAACTAGGGCTGTCAATTCATCGCAGTTAACTTATGTGATTAACTCAAAAAATTAATTGCAATTAAAAAAATTAATCATGATTAATCGCAGGTTTAATCGCACTGTTAAATAATAGAATACCAATTTAAATTTATTAAATATTTTGGATTTTTTTTACATTTTAAAATATATTGTAGTCTGTGTTGTAATTGAAATCAAAGTGTATATTATTTTTATTACAAATATTTTTACTGTAAAAATGATAAAATAAATAGTATTTTTCAATTGACCTCATACAAGTACTGTAGTGCAATCTCTTTGTCGTGAAAGTGCAATTTACAAATGTAGATTTTTTTTGATTGCATAACTGCCCTCAAAAACAAAACAATGTAAAACTTCAGCGCCTACAAGTCCACTCAGTCCTACTTCTTGTTCAGCCAATCGCTAAGACAAACAAGTTTGTTTACATTTACAGGAGATATTGCTGCCTGCTTCTTATTTACAATGTCACCTGAAAGTGAGAACAGGCATTTGCATGGCACTTTTGTAGCCGGCATTGCAAGGTATTTACATGCCAGATATGCTAAACAGTCGTATGCCCCTTCATGCTTCAGCCACCTTCCAGAGGACATGCTTCCATGCTGATAACGCTCATTAAAAAAATAATGTGTTAATTAAATTTGTGACTGAACTCCTTGGGGAAGAATTGTATGTCCTCTAATCTGTTTTACCCGCATTTTCACATATATTTCTTGTTACAGCAGTCTCAGATGATGACCCAACACATTTTGTTCGTTTTAAGAACATTTTCACAGCAGATTTGACAAAATGCAAAGAAGGTACCAATGTGAGATTTCTAAAGATAGCTACAGCATTCGACTCCAGGTTTAAGACTCTGAAGTGCCTTCCAAAATCTGAGAGAGACAGGATGTGGAGCATGTTTTCTTAAGTCTTAAAAGAGCAATACTCTGATGAGGAAACTACAGAACCCGAACCACCAAAAAAGAAAATCAACTTTCTGCTGGTGGCATCTGACTCAGATGATGAAAATGAACATGCATCGGTCCGCACTGCTTTGGATTGTTACTGAGCAGAACTCACCATCAGCATGGACACATGTCCCCTGGAATGGTGGTTGAAGCATGAAGGGACATATGAATCTTTAGCACATCTAGCACATAAATATCTTGTGATGCTGGCTACAGCAGTGCCGTGCGGACGCCTGTTCTCACTTTCAGGTGACATTGTAAACAAGAAGCAGGCAGCATTATCTCCTGCAAATACAAACAAGTTTGTTTACCTGAGCGATTGGCTGAACAAGAAGTAGGACTGAGTGGACTCACAGGCTCTAAAAATTTACATTGTTTATTTTTGAATGCAGTTTTTTATACATAATTCTACATTTGTAAGTTCAACTTTCATGATAAAGAGATTGCACTATAGTACTTGTATTAGGTGAACTGAAAAATACTATTTTTTGTTTTTTTACGGTGCAAAAACTTGTAATAAAAATAAATATAAAGTGAGCATTGTACACTTTGTATTCTGTGTTGTAATTGAAATCAATATATTTGAAAATGTAGAATACATCGAAAAATATTTAAATAAATGGTATTCTCTTATTGTTTAACAGTGCAATTAATCGCATTATTCACAATTAGTTTTTTTAATCACGCGATTAATTGTGATTAGTTTTTTTAATTACTTGACAGCCCTACTTAAAACCCATAATTGTGCAAAACTGTGAAAATTTTCATAGCTACAAATTGAATTTTTTTTTAATAAGCAGAGATATATATATATTGAAACTATAAAAACTGAATTCTTCCAAGCCTGCACATGAGCAAGAATGAATGTCATCAGTACTTAATACAGTTCTCATTCCGCACATCAGTATAAACCAATACTTGGTACAACATGATGTGCAATCATACAGGTTAGTTTAATGGGTCTGCAAGCACATGGGGTAGAGTTCATATACTCAGGTAAGTATATTGGTATTTGGTGCAATATGGCTGCTCACATACTGTAAATATTAGTGTTATTTAGTTAGTATTAAAATAAGGATGACGTAGGTCAGTCACTTTAGTTCCAGGTTGATTATTAGCTTTGTTTTCTGTATGTTATAAGCAGTTCATTGGCTAAACCTAGCCATGCGTGAAGCCAGCTTTGGGCAGAGCATTTCCCACACTATACTGAAAGGGCATGTTTTGCTGTCCATTATAATTCTGTTGCTATTTTGAAAGTTCAAGCACTAGCGATTGTATGAGCTGAATTTGCTACCTGGAATGTGTGCTGAGTGAACTCTGAGAAGTCCCAGCATTAAGTCCCAAAGGTTGATACACTGTGAACATGTGTTGAAAAAATGGCAGCATGTGACTAAGATACTGCTGTCCACAGCACAGCCAATGCTTGTATACACAGCAATGTATATTTCCTTGGACCAAAGTTTTGATTTTTTTTTTTTGAGTGAATCTATGTTCAGCAGAGTCCCTGCCTACAAGCTAGTGCCTGGTACACACCTACATAAAACTAACATATTTCTTCAAAAATCCACACCTAAAGTTTCATATAAACAAGAATTACAAGAAGGTCAGAGGATTTTCAAATTATTCAGCATAGAACTGTAGCAAAAAGGACCATCCTAAAGTTGAATGCATCACTAAGAACAACAAACAAATCCTGCTAAGTATGGATCTTATTGTTATTTTATGAAAGGAGGAAACTACAGTAGGAACACTACTTGCCCGGTCATAAATGCTGTTAGCATAACTAGTGAAGAGATTAAACCTTCACAGATGCAATAGACAGACGATATTATTTTTGAAACACTGAACACAGGGTCACGGAAGAGCATACTGTAATTATGTAGTCTATATAGACAGCAGTTGAATCATATTGAGTGCCATACAAACAGGGGCGGCTCTAGGCACCAGCTAAACAAGCAGGTGCCTAGGGCGACAAAATGTATGGGGCAGCAAAACACTCAGGCCCCACCTCAAGCAGCGTCCTGGGCTGGATCCTGACCGCCCCAGGGGGCGGTAACCAGCCTGTTGTTCTGCTGCCGGGTGCGGCAGGGCAGGGAGCCGGCTAAGTGGGGAGCGTGTCCCCGCCACTCTCCAGCGGGCAGCGGCCACCCTCCCCCTCAGGCGGGAGCCAGTAGCACGGCCCTGCCCAGGCTGCAGAGGACGGACAGCTCCTCCTCGGCTTGTCCCCACTGCTGCAAGCCGAGGAGAGGCCTGTCCCCTGCAGCTAGGGCAAGGCCATGCTACCGGCTCCTCCTGGGGGGTGGCCGCTGACAGCAGGAGAGCGGCGGGAGCCGGTAGCACAGCCCTGCCCCGGCTTCAGAGGACGAGCCGCTCCTTGGCTTGTTCGCGCCACTCTCCTGCAGGCAATGGCCACCCCCCCCCTCAGGCGGGAGCCGGTAGCGCAGCCCTGCCCCAGCTGCAGAGTACGGGGGAACATGGCGCCCCGGCGGTCTGCTCCTCCTCGGCTTGTCCCGGCCTCTGCCTCCTCCTCCCCTCTGCTCTGTCTCCTGCCAGGGGAGGGGAGAGGGGAGCAGAGCAGCAACCTGGGCTGAGCCCAGCTCGTGCCAGGGCCAAGGCGAAGACCAAGGATGAGCAGGGCTGGGATCCAGCAGCAGCCCCAACCCCTGGCCCTGGGAGCGGCGGTGACCGGAGATGAATCCACCTCGGGCCAGACCCGCAGCAAGGTAAGAGTCGGGCCAGGCGGGAGGGTCCCCGGGAAGCTTATGCCTGCTGGAGCCCCAGAGGCTGCTGCCTCCCTCCCCAGCCCCTCTCAGCACTCCAGTGCCTGGAGTCTCCTTCTGCCTCCTCTCCTACAGGGGGTGAGCGACCTGGCAGAGAGGGGCAGCATCTGTCCAGCAAGCTCAGTGCCTCTTCCTTGGCTCTTCCAGCCCCAGAGCTCTCTACACTGCATGCCCCTTGGGCTCCCAGCTGGGCGGCCTCAGCGCTGGGAAAATGCCAGCAGGGGTGGGTCCAGTGTGTATTCGAGCTCGTGGGGAGCTCTCTCGACCCAATGACTAGTGCCTTACCTACAGCAAGTACAGTAGTGCAATAGGAGTGTGACGTGAAAAATATCATGTCACATTGTGACACAGTCACTCAAATCATGATTATGTATGTGTACTGTGCTGCCCTATTGGCGCCATTCACGCTAATTTCCATTTCGCATCGGTGACAGTGGTTATAGGCCTAAAGTGCCGGGACAAAAATGAAAACGACTTTCTGGTGCTGCTTTGAATGCATTGAAGGTGGTTATTCATCAACTGATGAAGACCGATCGAACCAAAGATTACCTTTATCAACTGATAAAGATGAACAACAGTCTGACCAAAGATTATTTTCGCTAACTGATAAAGGCGAACAATCACAATCCATCCAAAGATTTACTATTTCAGCTGAAGAGTCCAGAAATGAAGAACTGTTATACAAATCTAAAACTGAAGAACAATTATTGGAAGGTGGAGAGACTGACATAGGATCAGATCCAAGTACATGGCTGACAATAATTACTGATACAATGCGAATTATTATTGTGAAAAAAGGTCCTTCAAAACTAGATCCTACATTTGAATATCCATTTAATGAGTCGAATCGTCGATTTATGCCATCCAGTATGAAGAAAAAAATGAAAAATGGGGAACAAATTAATAGATCGTGGTTAGTGTATTCACAGACCAAAGATGTAGTTTTTTGTTTTTGCTGCAAACTATTCTGTAACTCGGACATTCTTCTGGCAACTGCAGGTTTTAATGACTGGTGAAATTTGCATCAGCATTTGAAAGAACATGAAATATCAAAAAATCATTTACGCTCATTGACAAATTGGATTGAGCTGTCAAACAGATTACGTACCAGTACAACAATCGATCTGGTATAGCAACGTCAACTAAATTCAGAAATTCTACGTTAGCAAGCGGTGTTGGAATGTTTACTGGCAATCATTAATTTCCTAGCCGAACAGTGCCTCGCATTCCGTGAATCCTCGGATATTTTACATGAGAATAACAATGGAAATTTCTTAAAATTGGTTGAGTTATTGGCAAAATTTGATAATGTTATGGCTGAGCATGTACGAAGAGTGAAAGATGGAGAGATTCACACCCATTATTTGGGTAAAAATACACAAAATGAGATAATAAAATTAATTTCTAATGGAGTGCGTAATGAAATTTTATCGAATTTGAAACATGCCAAATATTACTCAATTATAGTTGATTGTACTCAAGATCTGAGCAAAACCAAGCAAATGTCAATAGTTTTATGATTTCTGAAAATTGATGAAAATGCAGAAGTGAAAATTTGTGAACACTTTCTAGAATTTATACCAGTGAACGAAACTACTGGAAAAGCCCTCACAGATGTAATTCTAAAGAGATTGGAACACTATGAAATACCTTTAGAAAATATGTGCGGCCAAGGGTACAATAACGGCTCAAACATGCGAGGACGACATGCAGGTGTACAGCAAAGAATATTGAATTTAAACAATCGAGCTTTTTTCATTCCTTGCCATGCGCATTCACTCAATCTGGTTGTCATTGATGCCGTCAAATCATCTAAAGATGCTGTTTCATATTTTACTAGTGTGCAAGCAATTTACAACTTTTTTAGTGCTTCCACACACCGTTGGGCAGTCTTGAAGAAGCATCTTGAACAAAAACTCACACTTAAACCTCTGAGTCAAACTAGATGGGAAAGCAGGGTAGAAGCTATTAGACCATTCCGATATTCATCAGGAGAGATTTACAATGCACTATTCGAAATAAGCCAGGACTTGTCGTATGATCCTTCATTTCGACATGAAGCTGAAACATTGGTTCAGAAAATGATGCAGTTTCAATTTTCATGTTGCATGGTTATTTGGCACAATATTCTAAATCAAATTAATTTGACCAGCAAAGTTATGCAGAACATAACAATAGACATATCCGAGGCAAAGACGATTTTGAATAAAATGCTGGAATATTTAAAAAAATACCATTCAGATGAAGGATTTGAAGAAACTGTCAAAGAAGCAACAACAATAGCAGAGGATCTTGATTTTGAATCAATGTTTGCACCTCAACAATTCATTCGTCCTCGGAAAAAAACAAGACAGTTTTGTAATGAGGTTCATGATGATCCTATTCTCGATCCAAACGAAAGGTGTAAAGTTGACTGTTTCTATTGTATTCAGTTTCTCAAAACTGAAATTACTAAAAAATTATTTGAGGTCCACCATGTCTCAAAATTGTATGTCAGGACTGGCATTAATTTCAATTGAAAGTACTATTGCAAAAAATTTAGATTTCACTGACTTATTAAAAGACTACGCAAGTATAAAAACCAGAAAAATTCATTCATATAAATTCTTTTAATTTATGAGAAACTGGAAGACACTAACGTTTTTCATTACACTGTATAGTTGAACTCAAATTGTTTGTAACTGTGTTTTTGTTAAACTTATACACTAGTAGGAAATTGTTTTATTTCACTAACTACAAATTCTCTGTTTTCATTTTTTAAAAAATTTAAACAGTCAAAACAAAACTGCAAAGTCCAAACATGTGTAAAAGCCAAAAAAAAACAGGGGGGGGGGGGAGCCAAAATTTTTTTTGCTTGGGGCAGCAAAAAACCTAGAACCAGCCCTGCATACAAATAAGGGTATGTTTACACTACAGCGGTTACAGTTGCACTGCTACAGTGCAGCAGCTGCACTGCTGGAGCACCATAGAGCAGAAGCTTTCTCTACCAATGGAAGGGGGTTTTCCATCAATGTAGTTAATCTGCCTCTTCCATCGACCTAGCTGCATCTACAGCGGGGGTAAGGTCAACCTAACTACATCACACAGAGTGTGAAGTTTTTCACAGCCTGAGTGATATAGCTAGGTTGATCTAATTTTTAGGTGTAGACCAGTGTTAAGTAGTGCTCATATTATTTATATTCGTTCCCTCTGCAGCAACATGCTAGCTAGTAAGGTAAGCTTACAGTTAGTGCTGTTCTCAGCACTGTTTCTCTCAGAAGTCAACAAGTGCAGACAAGGGCATCTTAATGAATCTTTGCTTATTCACTATGGGTCAAGTTCTGTAGCTGATGTATATAGCAGTAAGGGGCCAACAAGCCACATAAACAATTTCCATACCCAGCTAATACTGGGAAGGAGTGGCCTGGCATGGGAAAGAGGGAGTCAGGGGAACCACTCCCATGCAGAGGAAACAGAGAGCACCCATTGCTGTTGGAAGATTCCCAGCAGTGCAGTTTGCTGCACATTTAAGGTTCAGTTGTGGAAACTTTACCCATGCTGTTGAGCACTTGCTCACATGGATAGGCCCATTGAAGTCAACATGAGTAAGAGTTTCAGCAATCAAGTCCTTAGTAGGTTGTACAGAACCTGCTTAGGAAAGGTATCTATTCTATATGTGGCATGGGCATCCACATAGGTAGCTATACATTGGAAGTGATGTGAGCAGAGCTCTCAACTCTTCTGGCCCTACAGAGATTAGGATTTCTAGTAGTTTAGCTTCAGCATGGAGCTGTGCCAGTGGGTCCCTTCAACACTGTTGGTGGCCTTACCTTAATATAAAAAGAAGAAAAAAAGAGAAGTTATGTTATTTTTAGATCAGTCTTAATGGCTACAATGCCATGTGGGCATGAACTTTGAGACTGGAAATGTGTAGCAGAGACCCCACTGTGCTACATGCTGTACAAACACAGAACACAAAAACGGTGCCTCCCCCATAGTAGCTTATAAGCTAAGTATAAACTAAGAGACAAAGATGGATATGGAGAGTCCAATGGGCCCTGTCCTCCCTTTAGTGTTAAAGCCCATGTAAAAGGGGTTGTCCAGGAGTGTTGAGGCAACAGATGATGGAGTCATACTCTGGCACTCTCTGGAGGAGCAAGGAAGCTGATTAGCAGACACAATTGCAGGTCCCATTTGTGACTGAGTGACTGGCACTATTGTATGTAATCTGAAGACAAGAGCTCTGATTGAATTTGATGCAGGGACTGAAATATTAATCGCACAAGGATACCTTTACACAAAGGGTGCTCAGAATATCAAGCTGACTGCCAGAGAATCAGCAGCACCAGAAATATAGGCAGCCATTAATGAATTCAAGAGGGGAGCCAGAAGAGTATGAAAAATGGGGAAAGCATTTTAAATAAGTTTTAGAGGTTAAGATGAGGGGATACCACTGTACCATGCAATCTTAAGGACAGGGCTTTCATAAATCATGGTCTTGTTCTTTCCACCTGGGACATTTGAGACAAATAGATACACTTCAGGGAACAGAAGACTGAGCCACTCTGGATATTGAGTGCCCCCATAATACCCTATGGCAGCTCAGCTCAGCAAAAAGATGGAGCTAATGGGGTGCAGAGTAGTTGCTATTCGGCTTAGCTGCTGAGACCAACAGTTAGCCTCCATTTTGGAAGGTGGGGTTCTGGATTGTAGTCAACACCACACTCTGGTTGGTCTTGTGTTAGTTATGTAAAATGTAAATAAAAGACTTTAGTTAAATAGGTCTTCAAGCCTTAAAAAAAAAAAAAAGAAAGAAAAGAAAAGCACACACTAGGGATAGTAAAAGGCAAAGCAAAGAAGCCTTTTAACATACCCAGAGCCCAGCCCAGACTATATTTTACAATTAAAAGTGCTTTTTAGTGTAATGTTTCTTCTGGCTATTGCACCTGAGCAGAATAACCACAAAGTGGTGCTTTGCCAGGGATACGGATCTTTTACAGATTCCGAGGTACAGAGACTAACGAAGCTCAACATATAGACAAAGGTTTTTCAGTCAGAAGGGAAGATAAACTACATCAAACAGATTAGAGGAGAGCAACCGGCCCAAATACACCAAGCCGGAACTGGTTGGGACCCCACACAAACTTACCTACATGTATGCAGCAGCTGACACAGCCATGATGTCCCTACAAAAAATCAACGCAATGTATATCTTGGTCAAGCAATTTAAACCTGATTCAGGTAAACTTGGGATAAAAGGGTTCAGCATGTAGCTCAACAAGGAAGATAGGTTTAGATCCAAGGTTTATGTTTAAAGTGAGCTGGGTAGGATGGGGGAGCCAACATAGCCCCAAAATAGAAAGCATCGATCTGAATTCTAGGAAGGTTGCTGCCGCTGAGGGCGCATTATGAAAGTATCTATTTGAACACTGAAACTGTTCTGAACTGATGAAGTTACAATAATTGGGCAAACCTAGCACTTCTTGTACAGCACTGTATGCCCCGCTTAGACGTTTCTAGATTCTTTCACACTGGGATGAAATGCTTTGCTTTAATGACAGGCCTGCTGCAGTATGAATGGAAAGACCACCCCATTCTGGCTATTTCTATGGGAAAGTTCAGGGGTTCAAGAGAGAGCTCATTTCTCAAATTTCTCTGAATGGAGAACATCTGGTTAGGACTGTTACACCACAGAGTTTTTTCATCCCTTCCACATACCTTGGCAACAGCTTGCAATGTTTGCCATGTCATCTAGTCTTCAAGACATGAGCAAGTAGAAAGTGGTGTGAGGACCCTGGGGTATCATACAGCAATCATGGTAACAATCCCACTGTAAACAGATGACAGGCAGCTAATGGTATTGCTCACATGTGTTCTATGGAGTGGAGATGCCAAAAATTTTGAGTTTTCATAAGTGGTGCAATTTCATTCATGGCAATTGGAACATAACCAAAACCCCAATATTTTTATCTGATTTCAGATTAGATATAGTCATACTGACCTGCAGCTGCACATTTGGCAACAGGAAGGCTATCAGCAAATCTGCACTGTACTAATAACTGTAGCAATTAAAGCCCAAGCATATATCAGTCTTAATTGTTTAGCTGGTCTTAGCAGATTGGAGCTTCAGTATTAGGAGAACAACAGAAGTACTGTTTTTGACGCATTAGTGGTATTAGTGGCAAATCGGCACTGGTGCCTTGTTTACTACTGTACCAGCTCCATTAGATGTGGACTGAGACTGACTGTAGGAGGCTCCTTGTTTTCAATGACTCAGTGTCACTGAATAAAATATGTTACACATTAATAAGAGGGTAAAATTAATTTTAACCATGGCAGTCAAGAATTCTCCTGTGGTCACCACTTTAAGAAGTCAGTGTGACAGATGTGGCAAATTCCTGCAACATCCCTGGGGGGAGGGGGAAACCTTGGATTAAGTGTAAGAATTTTTGGAGCCCATTGTATTAAATGCAAAGGTTATGTATTATCATGGGCACTGATGATCAAAGGAGTACATTGAACAAGAGAACAGACTAGCATGGTCTTTTGGGACAATATGTGTGAAGTGAAATTACTGGGGAATTTCTAGAGGAGGAGAATGCAAATACCTTCTGCCAGTTCTGCAAAAACTTACCCTGAGGAAGGGACCATTGTCCACAGAATACCTGTTCCAGAAATCTGAAGATCAAAGGCCCAAGTTGTGTAAAGAAAGAGGCTGAGCTGTGCAGTCACTGTGTTTGTTCTGAGCTAAAGCAGTTATGAACTTGTAACCACAGAAAAAACCCTTGGTGGGGTTTGCAGGACTGACTCCTACCAGAGCCCCGGAGTTGGGGGCTGATCTCTAGTAAGCTTATTAGTATATGCGTATTGTTTTTAATATGTTTTCTCTGTAATGCTTTTGCCTTAAGAATAAATGTGCTTGCTTAGAAAGAGCTTCTGGTAACTTGCAACTGCTGACATTTACAGCTGTTCATAGTCTTCGGAGAGAAAGCAAAGTACAGATGCTGGCCCGTTTAGGCAGTAATATGTGCTGGGAATATCTTCCCATAGGCAAGGAGCTGTGTGGCCTAGAAAAACCCCAATCAGGAGGGTGACAGAGGTGGGTCTCTGCCCAAGAGAGGTGATGGCTCATGAGCCAGGAACCAAGAGGGGTCCCCTTGGTGGATCACGAGGGAGGGAAATATAGGTGCAGTTGCCTTGGACTGTGACAGTCAGCATTATCAATCTGTATTTTGTGGTATTATACTTAAACAAGCACAACAAAATATGATGGTAAATACAAATACTGCAGTGTGGAAAATGCCAATTTGATTTTAAATTATTGCCATTGTTTAAAGACTGACCAAATACCCACATATATGTCTCTCTCCTGTAGTGAAGTGTTATACTTTTGATTTCTGTGTGTGTACTATATGAAAACTAAAAACATTTTCACAATAAGAATTGTGCCTTGGGCACAGGATATTTTAAGACATTTTAATTAAAAAGTTACTGTAGCTAGTGAGAAAAATCAGCAATTAAAATCAAATGGATGCATAATATATGATATTGTCAAATATAGCCTTATTTCTCTTGGCAGAAACGAAGGAAAATAACATAAGTCCTTAAATTAACTCTCATGAGAGGCAGAAATCTTGAGCTGCAGAGATGTCAGAATATATCTGCTGATACATATCCTAAGCCACAAGATGGCATCTGATCTTCTGAAATCTAGAGCTGCATCCAATTTTGTGCCTACTTTAAACATTCAGTGATGGAAATTGGATGCCATTCAAGTTGTAGTCTCTGGCAAATCTACTTGGCCATTGGCACATATCTGTTGGAGGTCTAATTGGAGTAACTGCACATGCAAGCTAGGCCCGCAATTTTAATACAAACCTAGGTGCCTGATTTTTTGAAAAACAAGGCTCGTAATACGTTAATTGTCCTGTGACTCACTCTGAAGTTGCAGGGTAATGGGACAAATCTCCAGTAAGTTTTCCAGCATTACAACCCAAGAATGGTCAATAGTTAGAAATTAAATCAATATGTTTGCTGAACACTGGTTATGGTACTATAGCTGGAACTTCAAAATGATCTGTCTGAATATTGGGCCAGAGCCCAGCCTCCCTGTGCCCCTGGCAGAATAAACAGGCTGGGAAACTGGCATAAACAGCCAGCCCAGGATGCTCCTGGAGGTAAAGAGCCAATACAGCTGGCACTACACTATGAAAACCCTCCAGCCAAAATCAGATTAAAGTAATTTGGGTCCTAAGCACACCACATCATTGGTCCCCCTGTGGCTCTTCCCCTTTAACCTCACCTCTTTGCCATGGCCCTGCCCCATTGTGGAGTAGCAGGGGGGTCCTTTCCCTCCCAGAGGCAGGAGCAACAGCATGGTGCTTCCTTCTCCCCACAAGAGTTACAGCTGGGATCTCTTCCCTTGAGAGAAGCAGGGACAGCCAATTAACCCTTTCCCAAGAAAGAGCCCCCAAGTACTTACTCCTGAAGCCAGAATGTACCCAATGGGATGGCTAGACTGGGCCCACTGACACTCTTCTCCTGCAACATAGTCATCTACTGGGGTAATGCTGGCAAGGCTCTTCACAGCAGCAAGCATTGGCGTTAACACCCCATTGAGATATATGCAACAGTTCACACCTCAGACCAGTTAACACCCCATTGAGATATATGCAACAGTTCACACCTCAGACCAATCACTTCAGGTTGTCTGTGGATGTCTTTGCTATGGTTACACTTGGGTCACTTTTTCAAAGACAGCCTACAAACTTAGTCTGTGCCCCAAAGTTCACAGAATCTAAAAAATACAATTTGTAAAGTTCCTAGCACAATTTAGGCACATAGTGTATAATTAGTCCACAGGAAAGTACTTTCATATGGCTTTGTTTACATTTCCAATAGTTCTGGCACTCGACATCCAGCATCTTCCCCACCCAAGAGGCAAAACTTTTTCCAGTGGGTATTTTGAGTATAGAAATTACCCAACTTCTCTGGGGGTTTTGCAATTAAAAAACAGTGTCTCAATCTGCTCACACTTCAGCCATTGTCACCTGTTATAGAGAACGAATAGGGAACAAATATTTGATAATGGGTTCTTCAGTCAGGCAGAGAAAGGTACACATGATCCAATAGCTGGAAGTTGAAGCTAGATAAATTCAGACTGGAAATAAGACACATTTTTAACAGTGAGGGTAATTAACCATTGGTATGATCTGCCCAGGGCCATGCTAGATTCTCCATCACTGGCAATTTTAAAATCAAGAAAAGATGTTTTTCAAAAATATCTTCTCTAGGAATTATTTTGGGGAAGCTCTCTGGCCTGTGTCATAAAGGAGGTCAGACTAGATGATCACAATGGTCTCTTCTGGCCTGGGAATCTGTGAATCTAGATTATTTTAATGGAGAATAATTTTGATAGGTTAACTGAGCAGGAAGTGATTAGTATTGGGCAAAGTTTGCTGTCAGTTCAAAACCTGGCTAGTTTTGAGCTAGTCTCCCAAGTTGGAAGTCAGACTATTTGCAGAATTTGCTCCGCAGTCATAGACGATTAATTGTATCTTCTTCCCATCCATAAAATGCTATACCTTACAAAGAAGCTGTGAGGCTATATTAATACTTGTAAAAGTGCTTTGAAATCCACAGATGGTAGATGCTATAGAAGTTCAATAATAGATATACTAACATAGTGGTCCACCTCACCAAAACAGCATAATGCAGTGTGGCATGCAATTACTGTAGGACAGGGGTCGGCAACCTTTCAGAAGTGGTGTGCCGAGTCTTCATTCATTCACTCTAATTTAAGGTTTTGTGTGCCAGTAATACATTTTAACGTTTTTAGAAGGTCTCTTTCTATAAGTCTATAATATATAACTAAACTATTGTATGTAAACTAAATAAGGATTTTTAAAATGTTTAAGAAGCTTCATTTAAAATTAAATTAAAATGCAGAGCCCCCCAGACCAGTGGCCAGGACCCAGTCAGTATGAGTGCCACTGAATATCAGCTCGTGTGCCACTTTCGGCATGCGTGCCATTGGTTGCCTACCCCTGCTGTAGGACATAGAGCATTATTATAGGTAGGGTGTGTTTAGAGTGAATCTAGACCAAGATTAAAGCAAACCCCTCACTTCCCAAGAGGTTCCAGGGAAAAGTTTGTTTGTATGTGTAGCTCAAACTTTCCCGTTTCAACACCAACCCTGACAAAATCCAACCATTTTGACTGAGTTTTACTTTGAGATTTAGTTCATTCAACTCAGTGACACTCACCCACACTGAACCCATTGAACAAAACAGTGTACTATACTCCCGAAACCCAAAATGACCAAGTTTACCCCAGCTACAGTGGTCACCACAACAGAGCACATCTGTCCCAGTTTTACTGAGACAATCCCTATTTTTCATCTAGTGTTCTGGTGTCTTAATATTTGGGGATGCCCATTTCTCATATCAAAACATTTATTTATTTTGTATCTACAAAATGTTTAAGATATTTTGCCAAGCCAACATAAAATGTTTACATTGACAACCACTAGATAGCAAGTGTGCGTTTTGTGCCAACCATTATTCAAGTCCAATGTTGTCACCTGACAAGCTTTGGCATGAGCCTGATGAGTCAATAATTCTGTGCAACGGATGCAGAAAAATCCTCCTACTCTGTTCTCAAAGGAGTCTGTCTGTCTGTGTGTCCCTCACTTCCACTCTCTATAATAGCATAAAGGGTTCAGTCTTTTTTGATCTAGTTTGCTATCCCAAACAGAACTTTTCCAACCAAATGGAGCAGGTTAAAGAAAGGAGCTTCAGTGTGGAGTAGGTGTTTATTTGCAATCCTAAAGCATGTTGCTACATATATTACACACTTTTATTTTTAAAATACAGTCAATTTACTACAAAAAGGATGGTGAAAGCAGGTCCAAGAGATGGGCTGCATCACAGCTACCTGTTTAAAGACCAAAGTGAAACCTTTCCCTGTTTTGAATGCGGAGACAGTTGATTTCCCATTTAAACTTCCCATAAAGACGCAAAAAGAACAGGAGTACTTGTGGCACCTTAGAGACTAACAAATTTATTAGAGCATAAGCTTTCGTGGACTACAGCCCACTTCTTCGGATGCATATAGAGTGGAATAAATATTGAGGAGATATATATACACACATACAGAGAGCATAAAGACGCAGTTTCAGCAATGTTGTGTGGTACATTACTGCTGATTTTACACTAGAGTAACAATTCCACAGAATAGCTAAGTTAGTTTGACTTGAAGATGTATAAGTAAAAATGGCAGTACAATGGAAAGTTAGTTTTCATACAATTACCAGCATTTTATTCTCTAAGGAATTGCCTTCAAATTAGCATAATTCCCTACCGCACTCTAAGTTATGAAAGCACATTTGACCAGTAATCAATCCAATAACTGTTAGTGTTTAAACTTTACCTTCCTTACACCTTACATTTTTGATCATCTATCAGGCATGCCAATGTACACATCTAACAAATCCTGTCACAAACATTGACAGTGCAATGCTTAAGTGCTATACCACTGATTAGATTTTGTTCTCAAATCTCCAACTGTTAGTTTTATCGATCAGATGACAGTAAAAGAAGTTCAGTCATATAACTGTACAATTCTATCATGCTATTTGACATCAGGTATAATGAAACTGCACCGGGATAATTCAGTTTCCCTTAGTTTCTGAATTTGGGAAGGGTATGTTAACAGAATAGGTAACTACCAAAGATTATGCTTATCTGCAACTTTTGATGTTCTATTTTATTTAAACAAAATATTTTTCGATGATGCTTATGCTTAAGTACGTTTAAAGTGCAATAAAGGCTTCAGGGAAATGTAAGAATAATGAATTCCAATTGGTTTGTGTCTCAGAAAATGCATCACTGGATCTGTTGAAAGTTGCTGCCAACTACTCCCTGTTTCTGAAAGTGGCTTGCATCGTAAAAATCTGCTGTTTGAATTAATACGAATTTCCCTGGCTCAAAACCCCAGAGTGTTTTCCATTTCATTGTAGCAGAACATAACTTTCTAGAAATCAAAATGTTAATACAAAGTTAGTGAGTGCACTTAGTTACTGGGCATCAGACACTGCAACACAGTTTTCCCCATTCCTGTACAAAGCTTTCTCAGCTAGTTTCCTTCTTGGCAAAGCACACACATGCTTAGGAAAAGTAAAAATTGCTTACCTTGAAGAAGCTCCGAAGAAAATACATTATACTTAGCATTTTTGGAGGTTTAAAAAATGAGGAATCGTTCAATCCTTACAACATCCGAGGCCTGTGTGAATTCCTACACTCCTGCTGTGTCTTTAGTTACATGCTTTCTTGTTGCTATTTTGGACAGTCTTAGTACAAGAGAAGCATATGAGCCATGCCAGGAGCTTATGCTAAGGAGTTGCATAACAATTAGGGCTTATCTGTGCTGTGCTGTACAGTACAGCAATGCAAACAGGTTTGTTCACAGTTTACTGGCTCCAGAGCACTTCTACTAGGCATGCCCAGAGTGATGCCATTGTATTTGCTAAAGAAACTAAAGCAAGAATGGCTATTTGTGAGCTCTGCTAAAAGAACTGGTAACCAGTGAAACTAGAAAGCACAGCACATGTTCACTTACATTTCCCCCTCCCCCCCAGCTTCTGTTTTTGCCAACAGCAATCTCAATTAATGGGTATTAAACTTACTACAGTCATTTAAAGGGGGAGAAGACAAGAGCATGAGCCCTCTGACTATCCCTAAAGGTGAAGACAACTGGATGGAATGTTGCATTTTGCATTTCGGTATTGTAGGGTAAAGACAAGTTAAGTTTATGTAAAAATTTTTCTTTCCCATACATTATGAGATTATGTAGGCTTTTATTTATGCCTCTGTAGTAGGCATTTTATGCTTTTGTGGTAAAGGACCTGTCCACATTTTGTTGCGAGCTTTAGAGATTTATAATTTACACAAAACTAAAGATATGTAAATGAGGTTGCAGCCACCTGGGGGTGGCTAGTGGACTGTCTCATCCCCAAGGGGGTGGAGTGGAGTGGCAGGCCAGGTAGGTGTGGGGGGAGGGGGCAGGAGGTGGTGTCTCACTACATGGCACTGGCCTCCTGGCCTGTCCTGACCCAGGACAGGGATTAGAGCCTAGCTTGCTCCGTGCTCAGCTCCAGCCCAGGCCACTGCTGCTGCTTCCTGTCCAGCCCGCCCATGGCATGACCCTGACAATTTATGGTGATTAGGAACCCCAGCCCGGCATGCCCAGGAGCGGGTCCCGGCAGAACCAAGGGAAGCACTGCAACACTGGCTACCGCGGAGCTGAGACTAGGACCCACCACTTGCAGCATGAGCAGTCATGAGAGGGGGCTCTGTCCCAGCAGGGAATCAAGGTCAGACCAAGATCCATCACGGTATCACAATTTCTGTGCAGTCCATGAAATCTAGGGATGCCAACCCTCCAGGATTGTCTGGGAGTCTCCAGGAATTAAAGATTAATTTTTAATTAAAGATTAGGTCATGTGATGAAACCTCCAGGAATAGTTCCAACCAAAATTGGCAACCCTCGTGGTTTACACAGGACCTAATATATAATGTCTCAGACTGGGAGCACTTATACATTATTTCAATTATCAGGCACCGGTACCAGCAGCCTAAATCTGTTTTTCATTTACGATAGCTGGTGTTGAGTGGTTCAGCCATTCAAAAGTCGTACCAATAAAACCTTTACAACAAGCAATGTATTCTCTGTCTCAGTGCACAGTGTGTGTGCATCTCTGTGCAATCACTCACAAAGACTGCATCACCTGCGCTTTATCCATTAATCCATCTCCCCTGGACTAATTCTAAGATTCCAAACCCCTGAGCATCTTCATACAGCCGCTACCAGGGCTTTGGAGCAGAGCACAGAGCTGGATCGCGGAGCAGCTCTGGAGCGGTGGAGCTGCAGGTTTTTGCCTGGAGCTGGAGCGGAGCTGGAGCACAGCTCCAAAGCCCTGGCCACTACAGTATTTTTTTAAAAAACTAAACTGCTAGATCTATGTTTTGATTACTGTAGTAACATACGCATACAGGTATCTGAAGGGCAAGTCCCATTTAGCCATTTACACACTCACAATAATTGCATGTGCAGAAAGAGTAACAGCACAAAAAGTTAGGATTGTGATTGCTCATGTCACTACACACCTAACTTAATAGAAACCAGGCAAGCAATTTGGTTTGAGTGTTAGCATTAGCCTGCAAATGCAATACAAACTGTGGTTTAAACTGCATAGTGTGTACTTGTTATCAAGTGACAGCTTTGCTTTAACAAAGTTGTCTTCCTAGCTCTTGCAAATGGCAAATCTCAAAACTTGGTGCTTTTCTTGAAGCCCCAGCTCCTGGAATCCTGAACCTCAGCTTTCATATTTTTTTTAAAAGAGTAAATTTCTAGGCCTCATGGTTGGGGGAAAAAAAGCCGAAAATACAGCCCCCCGAAAAAAACTCAAAGCAGAAGGCAACTAAAAACCTAAAACATATCTTTAAAATCTCAATTTTGGAGACCTGAGTCATGATTTTTGAATACTTGTGGTTGGCAATATTGACATTTGGGTTATTATGTGTTCTAAGGAATTATTGTAATTTTTTTGGATTCTGTTTTCCTATTTATTAAAGACATTGCATGTAGACTGATTTATCCTGGCTGGCCCTCACTGATTAATTGATCCCCTAGGTCATGTCTTTACAAGATTCAGGCCAGAGAATTCTTGGACAATGGCCTGACATCAGGCTACTTCAGTTGAGGAGGGAAGTCACCTTTAAAATACAGTCTAATTCTTACTACCATAGAGAATTCACTTTTTTTAAAGAATAAAAAGGGAAATAAAACCACCTATCTGTATTACAATATTGAGGGCTAAATTTTTTAATTAGCACCAACCGGCATGTGTAAATGACATCAGTATTTCTTTTTTTTTTGGTCCATTATGTTATTTGCAAGCATAGATACCTCTTTTGCATGCACAATTGCAATGTGAGAATTTAATTGTTGTGAGTCTGCCCCAAGCATTTCACTTAAATGCAGAAAAACCAGGAAACTTAAAGTTCAGACTAAAACTCCAAGCGGAGGCTGTCCTTAACTCACTCTCTTGCCTGCGTCAGGTATTCTTTCATAGGCTGAAATACCAGCCTGGATTTTTAGTCTTAACCAAGTTCCTTTTGTAAATCACTTAGTGTTTTTGCTTAGACGTTATTATGCTTTAGGATTTGGGCATTTTATTCTGTTTCACAAAAAAGACGTACAAGTTGTGACATTCCCCTAATCTTGTAATACTTTTAAGAGAACCAAATTTTGAATCATACAAGAGATTTACAAGAAAGACTCTAGCAAGTTAGGCCTTTGCAGAATGTCTCTCTCAACATACCATTATAGTGTTACATTAATCTTCTTACTTTCCTTGGAAATACAGGTGCACTGTCTATGAATAGACCTAACAGTCATGATGAGAATCTGCCACATGAATTAAATTGACTTACGTTATGTACAAAATCCAGTCTACACGAATCTCCTCTTCCCCTCATTCTATATCCCAAGATACAGAAGTTACCCTAGAAATGTCCCTCTTAGGTAAACATTCCTTTACAAATTGCTGTGATCAGTTTTTACACTGATCAGATTCTGATGTTTCAGTTACTTTAATAGTGATTTTTATTCTCTTTTGAGGCAACAAGAAGAATTTATTGCCCAGTTACACCTGGGTAGCCACTGCTAATGGGGAATTTTTCTGTGCCCTTGTGTATCATGTTCTGCTCATGGTAATAGGTAGTCTTTTTAAAATCACAGAGGAGAAAGGCAGTTGAAATGAATAACTGTACCACAGAAAAACAATATAGAAGATTAAGTATCAGGGGGTAGCCGTGTTAGTCTGTATCCACAAAAAAAACATGGAGTCCGGTGGCCCCTTAAAGACTAACAGATTTATTTGGGCATAAGTTTTCATGGCTAAAAGACCCACTTCTTCAGATGCATATACAGAAGATTGTCTTTTGACAGGGCCGGAACAGACTAATTTTTAACCTACTTTTAGCACTGTACAAAACTTAGAAGATGACATGGACCCTAGCCCAATAACTTGCAGTTTAGGAGACCAGACAACATAAGACACCTAGTCCAAAAACTTCAAATTTGTGTCTTAAAGTTAGGCACATAAATCTAACTAAACACCTTGGCTGGAATTTTCAACGGGAATTGGGCACCCACTCTCATTGAAACCCCAGGCCTACAATGGAGGGAGACTTTTTGTGGCCATAATTTTGATAGTTGCCACTTTACTATGATTAGTTTAATACCACTAGCTTTTAAGGAGATTTTAAAATAAATATTTCTAACAAAGGAGAAGGTAGGGAAACAGTTTGCTGGTATAATTCCAGTCTTATGGCTTCAAGGGATGATACATACTATCCCATGAGCTGTGCATGCTGGGAATGCAAAGGAGGAACTTGGAAAATGCCCCAACTTCTTATTTTTTGGGGTGTCAGACACCACCCTGGGGCCCATGAAGAGAGAAGTCTCTGCATTACCAAGATCAGGGACTGCGGTTGTGGATGGTAATTAGTCAGGATGTGCATAAGGCATAAGAATTCTTAGCTCTCCTTTTTCCCTTAGAATCTATAGTTTAGACATTTTGTTATCTTCTCTACATCAGTAAAGACACACAGGACCATTCAGACAAGAAACAGAGTTACTGTGGTACATGCAACTTTAATTTACACTTCCTGTCTCCTGAGCTCTGACCTGTGCAGCCTTAATGTTCTCTTCATAGGGTCTGACACAAAGGCCTTTAAGTCACTAGAAAGACTTCCATTGACTTCAATTCACTTTGCATCAGGCACATTGTTTTTCATATGAAAATACAGAAGGGAGGAGTTGGAACTGAAAAAAAAACCCTACAAAGTTCTACATTTCTAACAATGGGGACTTTAGTAGTGAGTAGTGGCTGAGGAGTCACCCACACGGGTCAGAGACTAAGTGACACTAGACCACTGCAGCGAACCAAATTGCACTGGCTGAGCAAGATAGACTAAGCAACCGCCTAGACTTTTAATCTAATTTCTCTGATCATATAAGCCATTTTCATTTTGTTAGTAGTTGCACATTTGCCCTAAGGCCGGCCAGTCTGTTCCTATTATCACAAAAGATAATTCTTTATGCGGTCCAACATGTTGGTTCAAGTACTCTTAAAGGCACTATGAATTTACCTTCTGCAATCTCAGCAGTGAAGTTTTCCATCTGTATAGTACGTCACAGATTCTGGAGATTATAACTAGAAACAGTCAGTCCGGGATGGAGAGAATTATTTCTATTCTGCACTTCCCCCCCAGCTCTCAGCAGGGTGAACCTAATCATCCGTTGATGTTAGTAGTGCCTCCTCAGCCCAACCGCATTTCTTTTGTCAAACTGTTCCCCGTGTAATGACTAAGGGTACATCTACATTGCAGCTGGATGTGTGAATGGCAGTCATGTAGACATATCCACATTAACTGTACTCTAGTAGCTTACTAAAATTAGGAGAGTAGATGCTGCGTCATGCGCTTCTGTGCGGGTTGCACAAGCCAGCTTGACCCCCTGCCCAGGTACACTTCTATGTTTAATGAGCTAGCTAGAGTAGAGCAAGCATGGGTATATTTGCATGAGCTGCCATTCTCATCCCTGGCTGCAGTGTAGACAGGGCTGGCTCCAGCCGACCAAGCCTGTGCTTGGGGCGGCACCTGGAGCCCACCAGCGCTCCGGCCACCGGGGAGAGTGGGGCCGCGGCGGGCTCGCCGCCCCCCTGGCGCTCCAGCCGGCTCGGTGCCCTCCCCGGCCGCGCTCCCCGCCAGGGGGCCGGGGGCAGCGGGAGGCTTTTTTGCCTGGGGTGGCAAAAAAGCCAGAGCCGGCCCTGAGTGTAGAAGTACCCAAAGTCAGAAGTCAAAGCAGTTTCTACATTAGTCTCGTCATGTGAATCATGACACTAGCCCCTGAGCAAGTTAAAAAAAAAAAAAAAGTTTCAATATATAAGGCTTAATTCTTCTTGTGAATTTAGATACTTAGGCATCTATACAGGAAGAAAACCTCCCACATTTACACATGCAATGTATCAGCAATGTTTTATTAGACAGAAAAATACCTGATTAAGGAGATGATTGTAGAAATATTGATCTAGAATGAAAACCCTGCTTGCAGAGATGTGCATTTCCTCAAAAAAAGCTGAACACTTGGCTGTAATAAAATTAATACTCCTTATTCTTACACCAGCCTTGTTGACATTTCTGACCCTGCAGCTTTCAAATTCACTAGGAACTGACTGAACACACAAGAGTCCACGGTTTCCTCTTCCTTCCTGCTGAAGGCTAGAGCTCTCCCACATTTATCTACTTTCTTTGAATCTTTGATATATTTGTATCTTATGAGGAGACAAAATGATTCCTGACCTAAACTAAAGTTAAAAAGAGACGGCAAAAGCAATCGATCCCAGAGCAGAAGTTATGCAGCTTGCAAAGAGAACCTTGCCACCAGCAACAGCATATCCTCTGTATTGAGGAAAATAACCAGAAGAGAAACCGCATTGCACAAGCTATTCCCCTACCCCTAACTGAGATGCTTTTTTGAAAGGAAAACTTTACTGGGCAAAACTACTGGAGAAGCTAAAAAGCAGCACGAACCCAGATGCCGGGCTGGTGCCATTTTACTGTAGCCCATTATATGGTCAGAGATGGTTTTTGAAAAGATGCAGCAAAATGTTAAAGAGTACAGTCACCTCCTTATCTTTGCACTGAGAAGTTCCTCTCCATTTCCTAAGACTTGTTATGCTATAGTTCAGTATGTGCTTTTTGTATTGTCCTTACTGAAGAGGACAGTTTGCAAAAGGAGTGAGAAGTTGTCCATCAAACATACCACTCCTTCAGGGAGGCAAATAATTAATCTCTTGTAAATTGCAGTGGTTGAAATCAAAGCTAGCTGTCTTGAGCCCAGTCTAGGGTCACCAGCAGGGCCGGCTCTGGCTTTTTTGCCGCCTCCCCCTTCTCCCCCCCCCCAAAAAAAAAAAAACCTGCGGCGCAGCCAGAGCAGCAAAGCAGGGGAAAAAAACAAAACCTTTGGAGCGGCCGGAGCCAGGGTGCAGGGGGACTCCCTGCACTGCAGACGTGCCCCGGCTAGCAGGGGGAGAGAGAGAGAATGGGGGAGGCCAGGGCTTCAGTGGGGCGCTCGCCACGCAGCCCTAACGCCGCACCGCCTGCCGGGAGGGCTCCGCGCTGCTCCGGTCGGCAGGGAGGAAAGAACGTGGGCTGCCTGCCAGGCTTGCTACAGACCTGGCACCGGCTGGGGCAGACAGAGTGCGCAGCCCGCTCCCAGCAGGGCGCTCCCCTCCTCTGCGCTGCCGCCCCCTACAGGGCGGCCGGATCAGCAAACAAAAACAAACAAACAAAAAAAGCGGCCGTGCTGCCCTAGGATTGGGCAGAATGCCGCCCTGTAGAATCTGCCGCCCCAAGCACGAGCTTGCTTGGCTGGTGCCTGGAGCCGGCCCTGGTCACCAGATGTCCCGATTTTATAGGGACAGTCCCGATTTTTGGGTCTTTTTCTTATATAGGCTCCTATTATCCCCCACCCCATCCCGATTTTTCACACTTGCTGTCTGGTCACCCTAGCCCAGTCTAATGTTTTGAAAACCACAAGTAACTTGGGACCTAAATATTGGCCTTCTAGTCCAAAAAAGAGAGAGATTACTATTGTTTTAGAAAACATTGCAGATATTTGTTAGTTTAAAAATCCCATGTGGTATACAGCTACTGCATTTGGAACAATAAATAATTACTTTTAACATTAAACACAACTGATATAGATTAGTGCCAGTAACATAACAGCAAACAGAATTCTTAGCAAGTTTGAGTTATATACTTGAAGATGTGGAGCCCACTCAACACTGACCAGTGTCTCCATATTGGCACCAAGGAGGTGGATGTAGGTCCCCACATGAGTGTGGAAGGGAAGAATAGAAAAGCCTGGAGACAGTCATGCTCTAAAGAGGATTCAAACATTTGTCTCCTGAATCAGAGTTAAAGGTTTTGTTCTGGATGTTGGAGCTCCTAAGCTACCAATTGAAATCCTAGTTTACTCAGAACTAAGTTTGCAGTGAAGAGATGTTATTAAAACAGTTATATGGAACTGTACTGATTGTGTGATTGGTCTTGTTCACTGGTTTGTTTTCCCCCCTTACTAGCTGCTAAACCTCAAAGCCATGAAGGAGAACTCCATCCCAGTCTCCAGAAGCAGTTAGTTTGCCTTTGATCACAGATCAGACAGGAATCAAGTACTGAACAAGTCTGAGCACACAATGCATTTTTAATCTGTATTCCTTTCCAAAGAGAACAGGATGATTAATGTAAAACAACAAATCCTGTTTTTTGAGGTTCATTTCCATTTATATTTGACATGTGTTTAAGTTTTGAGAAAAGTAGGTCCTTTAAGACTAGTAGATGCCCACTGATACAATGACAATTCGGTACAGAATTCTGCTTCAAACTGCCTGAGAACAGTCAAACTAGGTCTTGAGCAGCACTATGTTTGTACATGGCCACATTTCTTAAAGCAGAATGAAGAACAGGAGTACTTGTGGCACCTTAGAGACTAACAAATTTATTAGAGCATAAGCTTTCGTGGACTACATTCGGTATGCATCCGAAGAAGTGGGCTGTAGTCCACGAAAGCTTATGCTCTAATAAATTTGTTAGTCTCTAAGGTGCCACAAGTACTCCTGTTCTTTTTGCGGATACAGACTAACACGGCTGCTACTCTGAAACCTGTCATTAAAGCAGAATGTCATTCAGGATTACCCCAGGCTTTCCCAGCCTCACTGCCTTTATTTTACTACTCAACAGATGCTGGAGAAAGGTTATGCCATATGGATTCCCTATGCGTTATGTTTCCCTGCAGGCAGATGTACTACTGCAACTGAAGTAAATGCGTACAGTGCAAAACAAATAAACTAGCCAGCTGAGAATTTCCTTTGCCTTGAGGAAAGCTCCGCTGGCATAAAGCTGGCAGAGGCAGTATAGCCATCTCCTATGCCAGCCATCCCTTCCACCTCTAAATTACAGTGTCAGTGCAAGGCCAGGACACAGACTAAGGATATGGGGAGCACAGCAGAGAAGAGCTCTTCTATTTCAGTCGTCCAATGACATAGGGCAAGGGTGGGCAAACATTTTGTCCCAAGGGCCATATCTGGGTATGGAAATTGTATGGCAGGTCATGAAGTCTCACAAAATTGGGGGTTGGGGTGCGGGAGGGGGTGAGGGCTCCGGCTGGGGCATGGGCTCTGGGTGCGGCCAGAAATGAGGAATTCAGGGTGCGGGAGGGGTCTCCAGGCTGGGGGGGGGGAGGGCTCGAGGGGGGAGGCTGAGGATGAGGGGTTGGGGGAGCAGGAGAGTGTTCTGGGCTGGGATGAAAGGGTTCAGAGGATGGGAGGGGGATCAGGGAGGGGCATGGGGTTGGGGCATGGTAGGGGGTCAGGGGTGCAGGCTCTAGGGTGAGTTTACCTCAGGCATTCCCAGAAGCAGCAGCATGTCCCCACTCCGGATCCTATGCGGAGGTGCAGCCAGGTAGTTCTGTGTACTGCCTCGTCCGCAGGCACCGCCACTGCAATTCCCATTGGCTGTGGTTCCTGGCCAACGGTAGTTGCAGGGGTGGCACTTGGGGCAGGGGCAGCATGCGGAGCCCCCTGGCTGCCCCTATGCATAGGAGCCGGAGCGGGGACAATGCTGCTGCTTCTGGGAGCTGCTCAGAGCAAGGCAAGTCCCTGACCCTGCTCCTGGCTGGAGCTGGGCAAGCCCCGGACCCCACTCCTCAGCAGGAGCTTGAGGGCCAGATTAAAACGTCTGGAGGGCCGGATGTGGCCCCCGGGCCATAGTTTGCCCACCCCTGGCATAGGGTCATTGAAGGACCTTAAGCCACCAGCATGAAGTTACAGCAGCACCTCATCAGCCATAGATTAAGTCAGAGCTGAGCAGCACAGAACAAGGAATCACAACCACCCCACCGCACCCTGGATCTGCACTCTGCTCAGGCCCGACTGAGAATCCAGCCTGCTAGTCATTATGAACCCTGCTCTATGCCTCTTTCTACCCCTGCATTCCCTGACCCACAAGGCATTGCTTCAAAGTTATTCTGAAAAGCAGCCTAGAATGCCCACAAGAGTCAATCCCTGCAGCAGAGGGAGGAGCACACAGCATACTCTGTGCATCAACACCAGACAAACTGCCCTCAGTGCCACGGCGCTTCACTAACTCAGAGCACATGAGCAGTAACCAATACAATCCAATGTTGTGCATTAGCAGCCTAATGTGTTTGGTCAGGAGAGTAAAAATAAATACAGCTGTAATCAATGTTGTTAAAAATGAGACATTAACTTGATTTTAGGTCAGAGCCCTTGTATCAACCATAGGATTCAGGCTATTTACTGAGCCCTGAGTCAATGTGTGACCAGATGGCCCCCAAGGAGTTTACAGTCTGAAAGCTTGATTCTATTGAAACCAATGGTAAGAGCCCCATTGGTGTCAATGGCAGCGCACATCTAACACTTGCTCACTATCAGGCACAGTTCAAATACGTAATGCAGGTAGGATGATGGTCCAAAATTTCAAGATGCATGATATTTATATCTGTTTTTCTAATCTTAGAGGGTTATGAGGCAATGCGAAGCAGAATATTCTAAGAAGGGATTTGACTGGAAAAGGAAATTATTTGGTTGCCAATGAGAGGGAAAGAGTTCCAGACAAGGCATGTCCACACACAAGTCTGGGGATACGGATAAGCTGCCACAGACTCTTGGGTCACCCAGTGATAAGCTCCTGTGGCACTTCTTAAGAAATTCTGCTAAAAGCAGTCGAGGTTGCAAGGTAATCCAGTGTTCAAAAGGGAGCCAGTTCTTCAGTCACTAACTATTAGGGTGACCAGATGTCCCAATTTTATAGGGACAGTCCCGATATTCAGGGCTTTTTCTTATATAGGCACCTATTACCCCCCACCCCCACCCCCTGTCCTGATTTTTCACATTTCTCTATCTGGTCACCCTACTAACTACTTCACAACAGAGAAATAAACAAGGCACTTATATTCTAGAAGTGAATAAGCCCTTGCTTGATCCATGATGGCTGTTTTGCTATTCTACAGAGCTTTGAACCAGTCAAAACCAAAACGCATGACACATGGGCCAGGTTAAAAATAGTAATGGAGGATGTGGGGCTCAACGTGCAGCAGAAAGAATCTGACTATACGCTGTACGTAGCATTTCTGTCGTATATTGTTACACACTTCACATTTTACACATGGACTAAGCCCATGAGCCAGCAGCCACACAACCCAAAGCCACAGACCCTTCAGACTATTCAGTATGGGAATAGAGTTGCTTACTGCAGATTTTGTCAACCTTTTAAAAAGATAGAAGTGTAACTTATTTGCCTTCTTGCTCCCCCACCTTCCTGTTTTAGCTGCACTCTTTCCTGTAGCAAATTGTGGCATGCTTTTTCCTACATGGTCTTCAATGTCCATCTTCTCTCTCTTCCTTCTTATATCTCCTTTTCCATCCACATTACATTGTCTACATTCTTCCCTGTATATTATGTTTCTCACTTCTCCAGTCACCTTTGGCTCCTCTTACTCATGTGGGGTATGCCTCATTAGAGTTTTGAACCACAGTTCAACAAGCAACAAACCTTATGGGTGGGCTCCAATCACCTTTCCTTCACTACTTCTTAGAGACCAAGGTCTGGTCTACACCAGTGGCTTTAAAACTTTTTTTCTGGAGACCCAGTTGAAGAAAATTGTTGATGCCCATAACCCAGTGGAGCTGGGGATGAAGGGTTTGGGGTGTGGTAGGGGCTCAGGGCTGGGGCAGAGGGTTGGGGTGCAGGGGTGAGGCTTGTGGGGTGGGGCTTGTAATGATGGATTCAGAGTATGGGAGGTGGCTCTGGGCTGGGGCAGGGGGCTGTGGTGCGGGAGGAGGTGAGGGCTCTGGGCTGGGGGTGCAGGCTCTGGGGTGCAGCAGGGGGGGTCTGGGCTTGGGGGGCCTCAGGGCTGGGGGTTAGGGTGCAGGAGGGGGTTAGGTTTCGGGGCTGGGGGTGCAGGCTCTGGAGTGGGACCGGGGTTGAGGGGTTTGAGGTGCAGGCAGGAGCTCTGGGTTTGGGAGGGTTCAGTGCTGGGGCAGGGGATTGGGGCACGGACTTTCCTTGGGTGGCTCCTGGTCTGTGGCACAGCGGGAGAACTAAGGCAGGCTTCCTGCCTGTCCTGGTACCGCAGACCGTGTTTCACCCTGGAAGCGACCAGCAGCAAGTCCAGCTCCTAGGCGGAGGTGCACAAGCGCTTTGCGTGGGTCTCACCCTCAGGCATGGCCCCACCCCAGCTCCCATTGACCGGGAACCAATGCCTAGGAGCTGGACCTGCTGCTGGCCGCTTCCGGGTCGCAGCGCAGTGTCAGAACAGGTAGGGACTAGCCTGCCTTAGCTGGGCAGCACTGCCGATGGGACAGTACTGGGTCTACACTACACCACTGGTCTACACTACACTTACATCGACCTAACTATGGAAGGTTACTAAAATTTCACTCCCACCAACGTAACTGCCTCTTTATGCTGCCTTAATCACTCCACCTCCATGAGTGGCGTAGAGTCAAGGTCAATGTAGTTAGGTTGATGCAATGTCAGTGTCGACACTGCGTTGCTTACCTCATCTAACACTGGCTTTCAGGAGCCATCCCAGATTGCTTCGCACTGACAATACAATCAAAACAAGCACTCCTGGTGAGGACATGCACCACCAATGCAAAGAGCAAAGTGTAGACATTCACAAGCAATGTAATTACTGCAGCAGCTGTATGCTGATGTAAATTAAGTTGACGATTTTGTAATGTAGACATTTTCTGAAGCTTTTTATCTCTCCAGGAAATCCCGCAAACAGTCAAAGACTCAAATGTCATAATAAATTAAGCATAGACAGAAATCAGATTAAAATAAGAAATTATGTACAATTTGTTTAGTAGAACTCTTGGCAAGGATTTAAACTATGTAGTTAGTAGTATCAATTTCTCTGGGCACCTTGCTACCAGCTGCTATCCATATTACCAATTGAGAGCTCAGATATACTGTAAACACTCATTGACTGAATGCCAATACCTTAGGCAGCAATTGTTGAAAGAACACTATACTATGAACTCAAACATTTAAAAATCCTGATTTAGGTAATGACGGGAATTTGATCTTAATAGTCCTCTCTCCCTCCCCATCCCCTCCCAATTTGTCCAGATCAGAAGAATACAAAGCACACAATTCTGCAAAATTAACAGTGTGGGCAAAGGTGATGCTTGGCAGGGGAATAGCAGGGGCAGTTGCAGGTCAATACTGAGGTGCATAGGTAGAAAGAGAGGGGGAAGATCGCAGAGTTCCTGCCCACATCATGCCGTTCTCTAGTCCATGCATTTTGTGAGCAGTACAAATTCAACAAAAAATTAACACACTTTTAAAGTTTTACAAAAACAATGCCTTAATAGTGTGAGAACTACGCTGAACAAATGAAGTTACAGCTATGGAACAGATACTTCTTTAGAGACCATCCATTGTGATCTCTGCTTCAAGCACCAAAAACTCATGCTATTTATGTCTTGGCTGTTCCAATGCATTGTCATATGTTTACTATGTGTTTCAAGGATTAACTATGTGTCTATTGACTGCAGCTGGAATCTATTAATTTAACAGCTAAGAATTCAAACTCAGCCATTGATTAGTGCCAGAAGACTTACACCACTCAGGCTACATGAGGGACTCATTTAATATTGAAGATGTACTTCAATGGAAGGCTTTCTGCACACTCTGCCCTCTGTCTGTGTATTCATTTGAGGGACACTGCAAGTAGGCATTTAAGTGACTGATTAATAGTGTAATTACCTGTATACAATTGTAAAAGGCAATTGTAGGCAGCAGGTTTAAAACAAATAAAAGGAAATTCTTCTTCACGCAGCGCACAGTCAACTTGTGGAACTCCTTACCTGAGAAGGTTGTGAAGGCTAGGACTATAAAAGAGTTTAAAAGAGACCTGGATAAATTCATGGTAGTCAAATCCATTAATGGCTATTAGCCAGGATGGGTAAGGAATGGTGTCCCTAGCCTCTATCTGTCAGAGGATGGAGATGGATGGCAGGAGAGAGATCACTTGATCATTGCCTGTTAGGTTCACTTCCTCTGGGGCACCTGGCATTGGCCACTGTCGGTAGACAGGATACTGGGCTAGATGGACCTTTGGTCTGACCCGGTACGGCCTTTCTTATGTTCTTATGTTCTAAAAGGAGGATGTGACAGAGCACGTAGAGTGTGAACAACAGATTTCCATGTGCGTATAATGGGAGGAGTCAATAATTGAAATCATGCAAGTAATGACATATCCAGACCTTTTGCTCCACCAGGAATTTTACTCTTCCTCCATCTCCTCATTGTGACATTTCCATGGGAGGTTAATCTTTGCAAAATTGACCCCTTCTGTTATCACGCATATTAAATCAAACATCCAGAGCTCTGTTGAGCTCTTATGATGCTTGCCTCCATCCAAAGAAGGCCCAACCACAATGCTAACCTCTTCCCCAGTTCTTAGTGGTACTAACTCATATAGTCTTTGCACTCTGGTGAGAGCAATGGTTTAATGGTGATGTCCCCTGCACTGCAGCTGTGGCTCACTCCATGCCCCCTCTCACATACTGGGGTCACAATGGAGTCCTACGAATTAACTTGGAGAAGCACAGATTGAGTGCTTACAGATTCCAGAGTTTTATTGTGAGCTGCAAGCTAATGAAAACATCGCTGCGTGTTTTTGGATAGAACTTGCACAGCTAGAACCACTTGAGAGCAGATCTGTTCACTGCTGCTCATATTTCAGACCAACAAGTTCATCCTGGTGCCAAAACTATCACAGTATGCTAAAGCTTTTCCACATAGCTGAATATTAGGCCTTTCCTATATTCAACCATGCAGTTTAACAGACGCAATCTTGTTATCCAGTAGCAGTGCCAGAGCAAGTGTCTTCATAGAATCAACTATCACAATACATGAAGTTTGCCTTTATTGTTTCCCTCTATTAACTGCTTCTTGCATTTTTCTCAGGTTATAAATTATTTTTACAGCTACCTGCTGAAGTACTGCTATTATTTAATGAATTAGCAATAACAATATTTTAAGAGCAACCAGTTTTTAATATGGATAACAGACAGTAGCAGGGAAATGATTTGAAAACAAATATTACAAGACTTTACTTATGGGAAGCTAGATGGCTCAGATAACTGCTAATGGAAAACACACCTTCAAATCATCATTAGCTCAGGCCTGCTCTGGTTGGTAGAGGCTGAAGTAGTTATAAACAGGCACTTGCACTGGCTAAGTACCAAGGTCAAAAAGATAGATGACTAGGACACTGGAAATTGACCCCTTTGAACAACTAGTTATATTCGTTAATTGCCTAGAAATTTATAATGTTGACTTGTGTGTGTCTCTTTTCAAGCTTTAGGAGGCAATGTTAAGTTTGGGTGGGCAGAGCAGCAACGTGTACGATATGAAACCCTATTATTCTCAATGACTTCACAATAAGTGCCACATTGTAAGTTCACGATAGAGCCACAGGCCTGAGGTACCCAGGATAGTGATAGCTCAGCTATTTTACAATGGGTCAGATCCTTTCCTTGCACCAAGTTTGAGTGAACAGGCTGTGATGGGCTGAATCCCAACCACAGAAATGCCCTTTGAAGGGGAGAATCCTGCGCCGAGGGCTACAACCTTCCTAAAAGAGAAGGTGAGCAAGTAGATTTGAAATCCACTGGCTGCAACCCTAATCAATCTCCAATAGTTTTCCATACCATCATGGATGGAGTCCAGCTCTATGGCACAGAGAGCCCAAACCATTGGTATTGGTCTCCTGCATCCTTCCCCTTTCTACGTATGGCAGCACTTCCCTTATTTTACCCACTGTATAGTGGGACCTTAGTATCCACAGAGCAGGAGACCAGATTTACAGGCATTGAAATATTTCATATACAGTAATAATCTGACTGACCACCAAGCAAATCCAGATATGAGAGGCTCTAGCCTTCATTCACCTTAAGTATTGCATATCCTATAATACACAAGTAGTGCTCTTGTGAAAAAGTGAGCTGCAAACTTCAAACTGTTTGGTAGGTTTCTCTCAGAATATGACCTAGATTCCAATTGTGATATCTGTTAGTTAGCTATATAGTGGGGCTACCTTCAGTTCTTGTGTACAGACAAGTTCTAATTCTATATTCCAGAGGCAGAAGGCAGCCCCAATACTGCATAGGGTGGGCTTAAAAGAAGTTACCAGCTAATTTTCTTGTGTGCTGTAAGAAGTGGAAGCAGTTGGATCTCAAACAATTCGTATGCTAGACATGCCAACCATTGCAACACATTGATGATCACTGCTGGTGTTCTTTACAAGATTAATATTCAAAGAGGTTCAGATACCAAATTATACCATGATTTCATGTATCACATATATAGTATAATATGAAACCAAGAAGCAGCTAAATGAAATTTATTCAAGATGGTAACACTGAATATCCTGTACATAGAGCATTCAACAAGGAGTTTATGAGCAGTCCCAAGCAACTGAAAGCTTCCATGGTGACTTACACAATATTTGTTTTGTAGCATCTTTCTACTTACTCAAGACCCTCTTTTTCTGTAGATACAATGTGATGAAGAGTTTACTGCATATAAGACATTGGAAGCATAAGCCAAAACAATGTTCAAGGGCAGAAAGTGACTGTATTGATATATTTAGGTCCACTTTAATTCACAAAAGCAAGGAAATTCAAAATAAGGTTAAAGAACTGGAAAGACACATTAAAAAACACATTCCCTTTTTTTTTTTTTTTTTTTTTTTTTTTTTTTACAAGAGACTTCATTTTTTGGCCTCCAGGAAAGGGCTGAATAATTTCATTGTAATCCCATGACATTTTCATAGCAAGTTTTAATGACGTGACATGGAAAATCTGAGAGATGTGGACACTGAGACAAGAAACAATATTGTTAAAATTATGTCTCTAGTCAGAGAAACTGGATATGGATCATCCAAGTTATGGAAGAAGCCAGGGAAGCAGAAAATTACCTTTGAACATTTTAGTGCCAAGGCTACATTTTAAAAACAATCATCACTGAGCCCAGAGCCTAATGCTACAGATACCAAATCCTCCTTGCAAAAACTCTGATTACGTAAATTGTCCTAATATGTTAGAGTATAACTCCAGAATCAAAGTAAGTGACTTGGGCAAAGTGCAGTAATGCCTGGAGTATAAAATAGCTCTGGATTAATGACAGTTCATTCACTCTTCATAGGGATGGGGAGCTTGGTTAGTCTCATTGTTTATGAAGGAACAAAGTATAAGCAGTGGCCAAATTTTCAAACATGAATGTCTACAGATAGGCTCCTATATGCTAAAAGGGGCACGATGGCTCAGCACTCATTTAGATACATCAATATGAATTTAAGAGGCTACCTTTATGCACTCACTTGCAAATTGGACCAGTACTCACAACCTTTTTAACATTTGAAATGTGACGTGTTTCTCTTACCAAAAGAGTTCTCCTGCTTGATTTTTTCTTTTGCAATGTCAGAAATATCAAGTACTCAATTTTTGCTGGATGACCTTGCAATAATCTTTGGAGGACATGAACAGTGGGCTGCTGCAAGGCTAGGACCATAACTGCAGACAATTTAAGTCAGAATCTTTCCCTTCAGGGGGAGGAAGTGAGCTAAAGTACAATTTAGCCTTGTAAGACATTACTGTTTAGGTCCTCCAAAAATCTTGTTAAAGTTCTCCAGCGGGAAGAGGACCCATCATCTCCCATGTTAAAAGCAAGCAGAAAAGATTATTTTATTTTGAAGAAATCATTCAAGACTCTTCATAAAGAAGCAAGTTAAATTCTCAGCTGGAAGTCTTGTGCAACTGGTTTTGCATGAACACTAGTTTATCTTAGTACCTCTTTTTTCAGGGAACATGCAGGCAGGGCCAGCTCTAGGTTTTTTGCCGCTCCAAGCAAAACAATTTTTGGCTGCCTCCCACCCCAGCCCTGGGCTCTCACCCCCCCGCCCCACCAGTGTCCTCCCCCACCCACACCCCTGTTCCCCCAGCCCTGGGCTCTCTCCCCCCCACACACACACCCCCTGCCACCCCAACCCTGGGCTCCCCCCCACTAGTGCTGACTCCCTCTGCTCCCCCCTCGCCTCCAGCTAGTCCAGCGCTGGCAGGGTCGGCGTAAGCAGTGAGGCTCCCATGCCGTGCCTCAGCCCAGGGTCCCTCCAGCCAGGGCTCCCACCTCCAGGACTGGTCGGGACCCAGGAGGGCAGAGCTGGGGGACCGCCCTGACAAGGGGCTGAGGAGCCGGGGCAGGGTAGCCCCAGAGGGAGCGGAGCCCTGGAGAGCGGGATGTGGGCCCCGCATGGCAGCGCCTTGCCCTCTATGGCCCTGCTGCTGCTGCTTCTGGCCGCCCTGCCACAGTCCCTGGGCAGCTTGGGCCGCTTCGCCCAGCCCCGGCTGCGGTGCTGGGGGGCGGCCGCCCTGTGGCATCTGCAGGCGGCTCCCTGTGCCCCGCGGGGCAGCCCCCAGCCCAAGTGTCCCCCGCTCAGAGCCTGCCTGGCCCAGCCACAAGGTGCAGGCGCTGCTCCCCCATGGCGCGAACTGCAGTGGCCCCAGCGCGCCCCCCGCGCATGACATGCTGCTACTGCCAGGGCTGGCTCTAGGCTTTTGCCGCCCAAAGCAAAAAAAAAAAAAAAAAAAAGATGGCCGGAATGCCACCCATGAAAATCTGCCGCCCCAAGCATGTGCTTGGTTTGCTGGTGCCTAGAGCCGGCCCTGCATGCAGGATAACTTAATATCGAGTGTTGCCCTTATAACTTTTTTGAAGCAAGTATCTACAGTATGTTGCCTGTTGCTGTAATTATGAAAACATACAGAAGGGGATACCCTTAGGTATCTGCAGCCTGAAATTGCAGGATTTCAATAGAATATTTAATATTTAAATTGCCAGAGATAATTGCATGCTGTTTAAATTTCACTAGCATGAAGAGGCTAAATATTAATATCCTTTAATTGCTATGTGCTGAAAGAGGACATGAACTAGCAAGCAGGCAACCTGCAATAAATGGCTAGTGAGCTTTGCTTTGAGTCTTAATTAGCATTGTTAATAGGTTTATGTTTCATTTTTAATTGTGTTCTAAATTGGGCTTCCTCTCAAATTAGACCTTCCCTTCAGAACCACACATGAGCAGGGAGTTACTGCCCACTGAATAGTTCCTGGATAAACAATACAATTTGACTCAGAAGATGACTAGAGAGGGACATTTTTAAATAAGGCTACGTGATTTGTGAAGAAAAGGAAGTACAGGTTTGGGGAGAAAGAGACTTTGATCCTTCTGGAAAGTGGATCTTCACTAGCCAGATGCTAACAGAACCTCAAATGTACTGTTTAATTCATTGTAACTTTGTTTATAGAGTTGATTTATTTTTAATAAGAAAAAGGAAAGGATTGTGCGATTATTGAAAGAGGAAGACTTATAAATTCATTATTAAAGAAGTTCTCTACTGCCCAGAATCTTGCTGAGAATGGAAGAGTCAGGGGGCTTTACAAGAACAAGAGCTGGTCAGGAAAGTGCATGTTCAGAAGGACAGCAGAGCTGAGAGATCAATTTAGAGTGAAACAAGTAAGCATAGTCCCCCAGACAGTCTCCCAAGGAACTCAGCAGCAGTGAAGGCAGTACTTAATTTGTAATGAAAGAGGTGCCGGGGCTCAAGCAATTTTTTATATTCATAACTCGTGCAGCAAGCTCAGAGGTGTCAGTGCTAGGAACTGCCAAGCCTAGAAGTTTCAGGGCTCAGCCCTGGCACAAATTAAGCACTGAGTGAAGGAGAACAAATAGCAAGTGTGAGGAAGGGCGGTGAAGGAGTCAGAATTAGAGAAAAAGGTAGAGCTAACAACAGAGACCACACTACCAACAGCTGGCTCAAAGAGGAAGGTTTGTCCGGTGGTTAGGGTGCCAGCCTCAACCTTGAAAGACCCAGGTTCAATCCTGTGCTCTATCAGACTTCTTAAATCACTTAACCTCCATACTGCAGCTTCTCATCTGTAAACTGGGGATAACAGCACTTCCCTAACTCACAGGGTGTTGTGAGGGTAAATACATCAAACATTGTGAGGTGCTCAGATACTGTGGCAATGCTGGGTATGTCTACACAGTGAGCTGCAGCACGTCTCAGAGCCTGGGCAGACAGACTTCGATTATGGTGCTAAATACAGCTGTGTAGACATTGTGACTTGGATACTGATGTCTAGAGAGCAACAGCATCCATATAGCTCTTTTTAGCCCCATAGTGCAGCCTCACAAGACTAATTCTGTTGACCCTGAGTCTGAGGCTAGGTCTACACTACCCGCCTGAATCAGTGGGTAGAAATCGATCTCTCGGGGATCGAATTATCGCGTCTCGTCGGGACGCGACAATCGATCCCCGAATCGACGCTCTTACTCCACCAGCAGAGGTGGGAGTAAGCGCCATTGACAGGGAGACGCGGAGGTCAATTTTGCTGCCATCCTCACAGCGGGGTAAATCGGCTCCGATACGTCGAATTCAGCTACGCTATTCGCGTAGCTGAATTTGCATATCTTAAATCGACCCCCCCTGTAGTGAAGACCTGCCCTGAGACACACTGCTGCTCACTGTGTAGATGTACCCAGTAGTACCTATGGGAGATAGAGGGAAAGGAGACCTCTGAGAATATTACTAGCACTATCCCATTACTGATGTATACCAAGTCTGTTTAATGTGATAAACATAGCTAATTAATGTAATAGGCTAGCAAATCAGCTACCAAACGGGACTGTATTTATGACCATGATTTTCTGCAACTGCAAGAATTGTTCAGTTGCTTTACCCAGGAGCAATTCCATTAATCTAGCATTTGAACTGAAATGAAAGTAGGACTAACTGGGGAGAAATTGGTACTTTGATATTAGTAACCACAATTCCCTACAAACAACTCACAGTTGTGCAGCATTATACACAGCTACCCAATTACATTAGCCACTGAACCCTAAATGTTATATTTTTATAAGGCCTGCTCCTGTGAGGGGCTCAGCACATCTAGCTTGCATTGTCTTCAAATGAGTCATAAAATTACATTTTGGTTTACCATGTTTAAAAATTAGTGAATGGTTGCATAAAAACTATCAAACTTCAAAGATTATGAACAATGGGTAGAATTAGGATTGCATATTTAGTTTTAGTATTGGCTGACTTTGAAAGAATGTTTACTATATACATTTACTCTTGCATTAAATTTCCTAAAAGCAGCTATAGTGATTGTAAGGTAGTTGATCATACATCTCCTGAGACTAGTCCTGAGCCATCTTGAAAAAGCAACAGACTTTCTTGCAAAGCCTATAACCCTCATGAGGAGAAAATCTCTCTTCTTTTTAAAACTCTGGAAGAACACAGATTAAGACCCCAGCTTTCTAATGAGCTCCATATGGGCAGACCCCTGCACACGTGCACACACACAGAGTACATCTGACTTCACCACGAACGAAAATAAATTACCAACATAAAACATAAGGAGATTCCCCAACCTGAAATTGACTCAGCACTTGGGTATGGTGCTTTGGCTTCTTAGAAGTAGTCTCCTCTTCTGTCACTCCAGCAGTCCCTCTTGCGGCACTTCCTCTGAGCACCTGTACAAAGAGAAAGCCACGCTGGAGTTAACCCTTTGGGTACCAAAGACACACCAGTGCTACCACACCCTATCATGCTTGTGTATAGAAACAGATTTCTTGAACTCTATGTGGCTATGAGTTATAGGGCAGATTTTCAAAACAGTTCAGAATCCAATAGCTCCCACTGAGAACAACAAACATTATCAAACTCTTTGGAAAGGCCAGCCCTAATTGTGGGTGCAGTGCTTCCCGAAGCTGAAATCACTAATAACAACTTATAGCCAGTTCCTGTAACTGAATCTGCCCATTCAGATCCTTGTAAGCCTAAGGCCTTTCTGTCATAACTAGCATCGTACCCTACACGGATAACAGAAATTGCCAACTACTTATAACTGTCATTTGATTTCTTTCACAATAACATACCATAATTTCAGTTATTCTAACCCACAGAAACAATTAGACTCAAAGCAGTCTTTTAAGTAATGTGCAAACACAAAGTTATCTGATACTCAGGCCCACCAACAGGGTGGGGGGGGGAGCAAAGGGGGCAATTGCCCAGGGGCCCAGGCAATTTAAAAGGACCCAGGGGGCCCTGGCCGCTGCCACTGGCAGCGCAGCAGGACTAAGGCAAGCTTCCTGCCTGCCCTCACTCTGCACACTGCCCCCACTCTGAGCGCTGACTTCACAGCTCCCTTTGGTCGGGAACTGCAGCCAGTGGGAGCTGCAGGGACAGTGCCTGCGGGCAGCAGTGCATGAGACCTTCTGGGCCCCCTGCCTAGGAGCCACTACCAGAGGGGTGTGCTGGTTGCTTTCGGGAGCTGCCCAAGGTAAGCACCCACCCCCTGACCCTTTCCTGCACCACAACCCCCCACCCCAGCCTAGAGCCTGCACCCAAACCCCCTCCCAGAGCCCGCACCCACTCCCGCACCCAAACTCCCTCTCAGAGTCTACACCCCGCACACCCTCCCGCACCCAAACTCCCTGCTCCAGCCTGGTGAAAGTGAGTGAGGGTGGGGGAGAGTGATCAATGGAGGGAGGGGGGGGAATGATGTGAGCAGGGGGCGGGGCCTCGGAGAAGGGGTGGTACAAGGACGTGGTCTCAGGGAAGGGGTGGGACAAGGGTCTTTGGATTTGCGCAATTAGACAGTTGGCAACCCTACCAGGCAGGCCTGTGGAACCCCTGGCTGTGCCAGAAGACTGCGGCCAGCAGCTCGCTGGGCACCAGCCAGCGCAGGCGCAGCATCGCCCAAATGTCAGGCAGATCGCGTCCGCAACTTATGTGTGCGTGGGGGCCTATTGACTGTTCTGCCCTGGGGCCCGGAATGGCTTTCAGCAGGCCTGCTGATCCTAGGAATCATTTTTACCTAGAGTCTTTAGGTCAAAAAGTCAGACAAAGTTTTCTTACATGTAACAGCAGACATTTTTTAAGAACCTAGACTTAACTTTAAACAGATCATAGTACCCAACTGACTAGTGACTGGTTTTATGTTCATTCAGAATTTTCATACAGCTAAAATACACTGTCAGAATGTACCCTTTAAAAATTGGGTTGCAATTTAGTAGAGTCTGTTTTTTCCTTCTTTCATACTTTATTCAAAATTTCTCCTTCCTTAAAATGGCCAAAATTTATGAGGGGTTAAAGCTACCTAATAGGATTGCAGGTGCTCAGACCTCCAGTAAAAATGGCCTCTCTACTACTTGGGGAATAGATACTCCTTGCAAAGATGGCTGCCCTGTTTCCCTTTGTTTTCAAGATGACTAAATCAAAAGCTGTTTTTTAAAATATTTCTTCACTGTGAATTAAGCCATTACAAATACTGGAAAGTAGGAGTTCTACTATGTGCAAACATAAATACCCCTCATATGGGTAATTAATAGGGTTTGTTCTCAAGCCAACTCTCTGGAAAGGGAGTGTTGCCTAGTGGTTAAACACATAGCCAAGCGTATAGGTTTGGTGGATCCCTTCTGATGCTTGACGGGATGGAGCTAGAAATGATTTTATAAAACCTCTCTGTTAACTTACTAGTAAAATTGGGTGGCTGGGTGTAAGGTACTGCTCAGCTTCTGTAGTAAAGTTAATAGAAATATAAAAAGCAGGGAGTAGAAGAGATGAAATTTGAACTTGTGATCGCCTGCATTCCAGCCCAGGACAACATCCACTAAGATACAAGGTAGTTTGCTGGGGATATTGCCCTCTCCTGCTTAGCCAAAACTGGAAGCAAGACTCAGCTGAAATGCAGTACATTTAAGAGCTCTGCTTGCTCTGTGAGAGTGAGGCCACCGCTAGCAAAGAAGAGAGCCACGGTCTATGCTTCATAGACTAGTAAGGAAACTGTCAATCCCATGCACCTCAGCTCAGTTGTGGAGCAGCAGCAGAGGTGCCTGCAAGAGAGACACTTACAAGTTCTAGTGCTCGGGGGTTCTCCAGCCTCTGAAGCTCTGCAGCTTTGGCAGAGGCTCCTCTGTTCTCAGGAGCTGTGGCACTTGACAGGAGCCCCATACCCCAGGTATGTAGACACTGTGCTGCTGGATTGACAAACTGGCCTCCATATACATACACACAGTTAGCCACCCAACCCCTCTTCCTCTCCCCTTCCCCACTTCAACCATAACTGCTCTCTCCATATCCCCACAGGCCATAGAGAGGACAACATCTCTGCCCCCACCCCTTTGCATGTTTTCCCATAACCATCCTATACTAGCTGTGCTTAGGTGAAGGGGATTAAGGCTGGTTAAGTGTGACATCCCCCAAGGCAAACACTGAAGAGCAAAGAACAAGTGACGGGATGCCTCAACACACCAATCTCCCTCACGGGACAATGCAAAGCCTTCATTACAACTTTGGCAACATCAGCACACATTCAGGGGTGACATGCACACAGGTTAAGTGTGCCATGTGCTATGCATTTTGAGGGAAATATGAGGTCGTAAATAAGGGTTTTGTGTTATATTCAGAGGGAGATTAATGCAGTGTGTAAAGTTTTCTTAGCAGCTGGAGATGGGGGGAAGGTAAGTGCAGTCTGTCAGTGGAAACATGCTCTTTCGGTACTATGGTAGGGCTAAGAAGTGCCCATAACTTGCTCTTCCCTTGTTATCTAGGGCTTGTGCTGAGGAGATTTCACACTGAGGCCTTGTCTTCACTGCTAAAAATGGTACATCTTTTACCTCAGGATAACTAACGTGTATGAACTATCCCAAGATAAAAACACAGTGAAGACATGGCACTTCAGTTTTACCATGAGGTAAAAAACACACCTTTTTTAGCAGGGAAGACGAGGCCTACTCCCATGTAAATGAAGTTTGGGTGGGGGGAGAGGGTTTCATAGAATTAAAATATACATAATGTATACTTCAGTTATGGACCCCACTAATCTCCACCCATACTAATGTCATATCTATTTCCATAGAAACTGCATCTGTTATTATTTCAGCAAAATTCCCATGGGCCTCAATCGGGGTTTTGACCGAATAAGGTCTGTAGGCGTGAGCTCATAGTAACGAAGAGCATATTTCAAAAGGAGAAGAAAGCAGAAGGGATTTATGAAAATGACAAAATGAAGAACAAAAAAAAAATGATTAGACTGACTCTAAATCGCACAAGCAAACTATGTGATGTTGCTAGGTTTATTTCCACTTGCTTGGAAAGATTGGTATAACTCCCTCTTGGCTCTGCCTTCAGTGATTAATATAAACATTCTATACTCATGACAACAAAAATACACCACACCATCACAGGGTGTGAAAAGTGTGGGGACAGATTGATATTGAGTCCATTACCTAGAGAATACATAGCAGCTGATCTTTCATGGCATTTACCTTTACTCGTGAGGAAAGACAGGATAACTTAACTGTGCTTAAATCACTTACGATTACCCCGCATTTCCTCATCAAATATTGTACCATCATGTCATGTATTTTTACATGCTGATTCCATAGCAGTCTCTTGTCATAGGTTTTTTACTGTTTGGGCAGCAAAATGGATTCATGCTATGAAAGGAGGAATGCTGAATTCTGTGTGAACCGTTCATTTCATTTTTTTCCACCATAAACTACAGAAAATGTGCCAAGTCTGTATTGAATGGAGTTCAGTGTAAATACATCTTTCTGAGGTATTATTGGATTTTAGACTTTAGCCTTTAACTAATCCAGAAACACAAATGACTAATTGTGCAATGTTGTTGTAGCGGTGTTAGTCCCAGGATATTATATAGAAAAGGTGTGTGACATAATATCCTTTATTGAATCAACTTCTGTTGGTGAAGGAAACAAGCTTTCAAGCTCTACAGAGCTCTCCTTCAAGTCTAGGACTAAGCTGGGAAAGGAAATCAGAATGTCACAGCTAAATACAAGGTGAAACAGATAGTTAAGCATAAGAAGTTAACACGTGTTGCAAGAAACCATTCAAAATGAAGTGGACAATTAACACCTCTGCAATCAGAAGACAAAGGAAAATTAGTGGGTTATATATTGTAATGAGACATAAAACCAGTGTTTCTACTGAGTCCATGATTAGCAGAGTTATGAATTTAAGCTCCCAGACTCATCTTTTGAAGGTTTTATAATTGTACAGTATCAAACTCAGATAAAGAATGATGATGGATTTTCTAGGGGGAAATGTTTAATTATCAGACGCATTCCCTGTGTACAATACAGTAGTAGATTGTTGAAAGAGCCTACATCTGGTTAGGGAGGAAATTTAAATCAAAGTAATTAGCATCAAATTAAGTTCGGTCTCACCTTTAGCCAGGTAAGCATAGCACTCTCCCTTTATCAACTGCCCTCTAGTGGAAGACAGCAAATTAGAAAGAGAAATCACATATACCACTACACACAATGGCCAACACATGTTTCTAACTGACGATAAACTGCGTAAAGGAGTGTTTGTTATAGACAGTGCCACTTGCAACTAACGTGGTGCTTAGTAAATTAGGAGGAACAGACTATGAAATTCTTCAGTATGGATTTAGAAATAGCTCTTGAGCTGGCTAATAGTACCTAGGGTCTCTACAGCTGGCTACAGAACATTTACAAGGCAACAATAGAAAATCGTGTGCATCGTCAGGTGTTTGACCAGTAACTTAACTAACTTTTGACAGTTGCTCCATTTTACATCCTTTCCAATAGTGTTTCAAAAGAGGTGTCACATGACCTTTCAAAATGCAGTTTGGGAACATTCTGAAGCATTGGTCCTGTACACTTCCATGCAAAAGACCTAGATTGATTTCTAGGTCTGTTTTTTTGCTTGCCAGGTCAACAAAGCAGGGGATTCAGGCACCACAGGAGTACCTGATTCAACCTCTGGCAGAGGTAGCATCTCCTATTGCACCACAGCAACTCCTGCAGTCAGGCAAAGGAGTGACCTGGATAGGGTCCAAAGGTAGTTGCATCTAGCTCTGCTCAACCAAAACTATGGGATCTTGAAGAGGAAAGATGGACTATTGTTTGAGGACACCAATAAAAAAAAAGGACTGATTGTTTCTCACAACATCTTAGCTATTTTCAACACAATAACAAATAGCTTAGGGCAGCGGTTCTCAAATTGTGGATCAGGACCCCAAAATGGGTCGTGACCCTGTTTTAATGGGGTTGCCAAGACTGGAATTAGACATGCCTGGGCCCGGGGCCGGAGCCAAAACTCTTGGACTTCAGTTATGCCCCCCTGCCTGGGGCAGTGGGGCTCGAGCAGGCCTAGGTTTCAGTCTCCCCTCCTGGAGACCCCGCTCCTAGAGTCAAATTTTTGTTGTTAGAAGGGGGTCGCAGTGCAATGAAGTTTGAGAACCCCTGGCTTAGGGTAAATTAGCATTTCAGTCTAATTTCTGAAAATTAGATAAATGCCCTCCTTTTGCAGGAAGTGTATGTCCAAGACTTGCAAAGATTAGAAGACAATAAATATTTGGACTGATTTAATTAAATGCCTTTATGGGAAACAGAGAAGCTCTTTTTGTAATTATCAAATTGTAAAAGAGTAGGATTCTTCCCCTTGCCTTCTCCTTCATTTTGGTGACAATCTGGTACTTTTTCACCTTTTGAACAGGCTAATTTGTAGCTACCCTGCAGAGTTTATAGTTATAGTTAATAGTTTATAGTTAATTTGACCCATTCTGCCAGAGAATAAACAGCTGGAAAATAGTTCATCTCAAAAATATGTGAATGTCACAAATTAACTTGAAAATATTTTTGTGATTGAAATTTTCACAGAAGAGAGAACCCTAACAGTTAAATGAGCAGCTCAGATCCACATTCTTGGACCAGGTTTCAAGATACTTGAAACCACAGGATACCATACTTCAGAAGGATTTTAACTACCTATTATATCACAAAAAGAGCCAAAGTTGCATTAGCAAAGCAGTTTGTAAGTTATGTTCTGTAGAAGAAATCTTTATAAACCAAAAAGCAAAAACCACAACTTGAAGAGACATTTGCTTGAAGAATCTATCCTGGCCATATTTGCCAGCAGACAGGACATGACTGAGAATGTGAGGATTTATAGGTGTGAAGGACAGAGGAGCTGACAGTAATCATATAGTTTGAAACAGAACTAGTGAATGCACATTTACTTAATTTCACCAGTGTAAGGATTGGGATCACAGAATTCAGAAGCACAAGGGTATTGGATTTCAGAAAAGCAAATTTTGAAGACTTAAGAAATCGACGTAAGTTTCAATGGGAGGAAGTAGCCAAATAGTGTACTTGAAGGAAGGAGGCCGGGGAATGCTGAAAGACTACAGTTTTTATGCAGGGCCAGCTCCAGGGTTTTTGCCGGCCCAAGCGCGAGAAGAAAAAAAAAAAAAAAAAAAAAGCTGCGATTGGCAGCAGCTCCACCGCGCCGCTTTGTTCTTTGGCGGCAGGTCCTTCCCTCCAAGAGGGACTGAGGGACCCGCCGTTGAAGAGCCGTATGTGCCGCCCCTTCCCCTTGGCCGCCCCAAGCACCTGCTTGCTGGGCTGGTGCCTGGAGCTGGCCCTGTTTTTATGACAAGGAAGAATGCAAAGGACAAGAAATGGCAAGCGTGGTTTCAGGTGGGACTGCTCAGATACGATGTTAAAAACAAAAGCAAAAAAATCCTCTGTATTGCACATGGAAAATGAGGAAGGCAGATGATCAAAAATATATACTCAATTAAGGTTTGCAGGAAAAGTTAAGGGCAACATGAAAGCACAATGAGTTAATGTTAGCAAGAGGGCTGGGGAAAGAAATATAGCAGGGATAAAGAAAGGACCACAGGGATCATCTATAAGTGGAGGTTGTTGGAATTAACAACTCAAATGGCAGAGACACTGAAGTCCTTGTTTCAACAAGAAAAATAAAGAAGAGTAGCAACACTTAGGAAGTGAGGCTAACATAGAAACAGCTAGTTATAAAGAGCTGGGAGGGGAATTTTAGAAAACTTGAATAGCTACAAGTCTGTTGGCCCAATATTATACACCTTGAGGGGTTGGAATTAGCAAGTTAACTTACTATGCCACTCAGTCATTTCTGAAAAAAGTCATGGGAAGTGCCAGAAAACTAAAAAAAGCCAATGTTGTACTGATCTTTTAAAGAGGAAAACATGACTAGGCAATTAACAGCTGTACAAGTCTGACTTCTATATTTGGTGAAATAATAGAATAGATACTGAGAAAACAATCCCTAAACAGCTACAGGATAATGGAACCATGAGCAATAAGTAGTAAGTGTTTATGAAGAACAGTCCTTGCTAGACGAACAGTTTTATACAATTACAGAATTAGTGGATGAAGGAAAAGTGATAATGTGACATCTGGATTTTAGTAAACAATTAGATATAGGGGCTCTTGAAATCTCATACAGCTAATTAAAGCTAGCTGGTATACATAAATGCTGTCAAGGGGCTTGGAAACTGGCTAAGGAACTGTAAACAAAGGTTTATGATAAATGCCAAAGTACTGAGTTATAGGGAAGTATCTAGGGAATACTTCTGTACTTGCAGAAGGATAACCTAATGGGTCTTCTTCCATCCCTTTGAACTATGGTTCTAGGATAAGTCCCTAAGGGATAAGATAGAGGGAACGTGTTTTAAAATCTGGTGTTCTCTATCAAACAACTGAAGTCCTAACTGCTGTCATCTCAGAGGCTGGAATCAGGGATTTTAAAATTTGCTCCCACACATCATAGTCTTAGAAAATATATTTCTTAAATTCCGAAAACGTTAATGAAACTTAGAAGGAAAAAATGCTGCAATATCAGCCCCCAGTTTTATTCGTTCTTCTCTTAAAGATAAGAGTCACGTTATTTCCTCCTGCTCCATGTGCTTGCACTAGTCGGCCTATGAAATTTAGCTGGAATTTGTCTCTAACTGTCCAGCTGAGAATTCCCCAGCATCGGGGAGCTCTCAGATTGCATTTAGCCAGCTCCTACACAAACTGTGGCCTCCTAGACATAGGGACAGAGAGGAACATACTTGCACACTGCCAATTTAACTGGCATTTGGGCCCTTGAGGACAATAGCCAGCTGGTGTAAGTTAGAGCAGTGGTTCTCAAACTAGGGCCGCCGCTTGTTCAGGGAAAGCCCCTTGCCAGCTGGGCCGGTTTGTTTACCTGCCACATCAGCAGGTTCGGACGATCGCGGCTCCCACTGGCCGCAGTTCACCGCTCCAGACCAATCACTCCTGGTCTGCTGTCATGCAGCCTCCAGCACATAAGTTACTTCCTGTTATATTGTATGACTGCTGTAGTCAACCACTCTTGAATTACACTACAGAGCGACACCAGCAAACTCCCAGGCCCAGACTTTCCCCAGAAATGTGTGTCTTGTACTGCACAGCTCTCTCCTGGATAATACAAACTCATATAAAGTCCATCATTTTATTAATAGAAAATGATATGCACAAATCCTGTTATCCCAAATGTAGTTTCCCAAACACTTCAATCCAAACACACTGTTTTAGATAAAACAATAAAGCAAGTTTAACTATAAAAGGATAGATTTTTTAAGTGAATACAACTAATGAGGCATAACAGGCAGAATTGGTTACAAGAAAAATAAAAGTAAAATAACTAATGCCTAATAACAAACTAGAATGAATTCAAAGCAAGGTTTCTCTTGCCACATGTTTCAGCAGCCCTACTGCCTGAACTTCTTTCAGTCAGGATCCCTCCCTCAGTCCAATGGTGCTTCCTTTGTTCTTCAGGTGTTGTGGATGTCACGGGCAGATAAAAAGGAAGGAATCAACTGGGGCATCTGCCCTCCCTTTTTATAGTTTTTTCCCTTCTTGGAGAAGCAGCCAGGTTGATGAGACAAAAAATCTCCAAACTGTTTCTTTTTAAATATGTAGATTTTTTTCCTATGCCCCTTTTCCTGACAATGAATGGCCATTTAGCAGGTGATGACCCATTTGACCTTGTTTACACCTGGCTGAGGCAATAGTTTGCTCTTTTTCTCTGAGGAACTGGTTTGGCCACTCCTCAGACTTGGAACATGTCTGAGTAACATCATGCTGTGGAATGTTATAACTTTACATACTGTGTTGCCAAACATATTTTATCAGGACGATATTGACCAGCGAGTTGAATTTTCAGATGATCTCTCACAAGACATACTTGTACAATGATTATGATAATACTGTAGTGTGCAAGGGTACAGACAGTCCCATGGGCTGACTGAGGAACACTGCAAGGACAGAATTGATCCCTGAGGCTGGCCCGGAAAACAGGGCAAGATCTAGGGAAAGACTGAACAGGAGGCAGGACACTCCCTACAGAGAGAAATCCTCAGGGAGCAAAGTAGGCTCCTGTTGGAGGAAACCCGAAGATATGGTTTGGAAATGAAAGCAGATGACTTCAGTAGTCCAAAGGAGCAAAATAATTATTCAGATTTGTAGGGATTTTCATTTAGATCTTCTGGTTATCCATGACAGGGTTGAAATTTTATGTGACTTGGCCGGATGGTAGAGCCCCAGTGAAAGGCAAATGGCCAGCAGGAGATGCTGGAACTGAGGATACCAGCGACACTATGCATGGATGCCAGGGGGCGCTCTTAGGAGGAGTACACTACCTCACCTAGGGTTGCCAGTTTTCGTTGGGATGTATTCCTGGAGGTTTCATCACATGACAAACTTTAATTAAAGATTCATCTTTAATTCCTGAAGACTCTGGGACAATCCTGGAGGGTTGACAAAGACTAACGCCACACCACTGTTTTTAGTTAATGAGACAGATCCTGTGCACTGGTAGTTTCTAATGGAAAGAAAAGAAAAGAGAATGGAAGAGAGAAACAGTATATAACAGATTTCAGAGTGGTAGCCGTGTTAGTCTGTATCAGCAAAAACAATGAGGAGCACTTGTGGCACCTTAGAGACTAAGAAATTTATTTGGGCATAAACTTTCGTGGGCTAAAACCCACTTCATCAGATGCATGGAGTGGAAAATACAGTAGGAAGATACATATACAGAGTACATGAAAAGATGGGGGTTGCCTTACCAATTCTAACGATACAATTCAATTAAAGTGGGCTATTATCAGCAGGAGGAAAAATCACTTTTGTAGTGGTAATCAGGGTGGCCCATTTCAAATAGTTGACAAGGAGGTGTGAGTAACAGTGGGGGGGAAATTAGCATGGGGAAATAGTTTTTAGTTTGTGTAATGACCCATCCACTCCCAGTCTTTATTCAAGCCTAATTTGATGGTGTCCAGTTTGCAAATTAATTCCAGTTCTGCAGTTTCTCATTGAAGTCTGTTTTTGAAGTTTTTTTGTAGAATTGCCACTTTTAAGTCTGAAATTGAGTGTCCAGGGAGGTTGAAGTGTTCTCCGACTGGTTTTTGAATGTTATAATTCTTGACTCTGATTTGTGTCCATTTATTCTTTTCGTAGAGACTGTCAGGTTTGGCCAATATTTATGGCAGAGGGGCATTGCTGGCACATGATGGCATATATCACATTGGTAGATGTGCAGGTGAACGAGCCCCTGATGGTGTGGCTGATGTGATTAGGTCCTATGATGGTGTCCCTTGAATAGATATGTGGACAGAGTTGGCAATGGGCTTTGTTGCAAGGATAGGTTCCTGGGTTAGTGTTTTTGTTGTGTGGTGTGTAGTTGCTGGTGAGTATTTGCTTCAGGTTGCGGGGCTGTCTGTAAGCGAAGACTGGCCTGTCTCCCAAGGTCTGTGAGAGTGAGGGGTAGTCCTTCAGGATAGGTTGTAGATCCTTGATGAAGCACTGGAGAGGTTTTAGTTGGGGGCTGAAGGTGATGGCTAGTGGCATTCTGTTACTTTCTTTGCTGGGCCTGTCCTGTAGTAGGTGACGTCTGGGTACTCTTTTGGCTCTGTCAATCTGTTTCTTCAGTTCAGTAGGTGGGTAGTGTAGTTTTAAGAGAGCTTGATAGAGATCCTGTAGGTGTTTGTCTCTGTCTGAGGGATTGGAGCAAATGCGATTGTATCTTAGAGCTTGGCTGTAGACAATGGATCGTGTAATGTGGTCTGGATGAAAGCTGGAGGCATGTACGTAAGTACAGTGGTCAATAGGTTTCCGGTATAGGGTGGCGTTTATGTGACCATTGCTTATTTGCACTGTAATGTCCAGGAAGTGGATCTCTTCTGTGGACTGGTCCAGGCTGAGGTTGATGGTGGGATGGAAATTGTTGAAATTCTGGTGGAATTCCTCAAGGGCTTCTTTTCCATGGGTCCAGATGATGAAGATGTCATCAATGTAGCTCAAGTAGAGTAGGGGCATTAGAGGACAAGAGCTGAGGAAGCATTGTTCTAAGTCAGCCATAAAAATGTTGGCATACTGTGGGGCCATGCGGGTACCCATATATAACAGACTTTGTTTAAGATCATGAATGTTTCCTCCAATCTGTAAAATCCAAGCCCAAAGCTTAAATTACTGCACACTGAAGGTCTGAAGTCTTTCAGAAAAATCATGTTTAATTTTGCTATAGGACTTTAAAATAAAAGTGCATTGATATATCCAATTTTCTTTGTTCTCAGCCAGAGATGAATAAGTGATGGTATCATATAACCCAATATATTCTCCAAGTGTTGAGTCATGGTCACATGGTGTCACATGCTACTTTCCCCAGAGATGATGCACTATTGTTGGCATGGTGGGATTTCCCTCTCAAATCTCCAAATGTCCAGTTGAATTTCCCATGGTGACAAGCTAGTGCCACCATTTAAACAGCAGACACCTGAGAGACACTGATGGCTGGAGAGTTGGATGCAGTTAAAGCTTTACAGAACTGAGACACCCTAGAGAATATAGCAAGTCTGAATGACTGAAGATACTAAGTTTTCTTATATACGAGAATTATATTCCTCTAGTGAATATAATGAGCCAACCATGTTTTCAGCATTACACTTAGCTGGTGATTTAGACATTATTGGTCATTTAGCAGTGAAAAATTAGGACCATCTACTCCTGTTGCACATGGTGAAGCTTTCGGCAGATAAACCTCTTGCCTTAGCATAAAAAAAAAAGCTTTTTTTTTCACCGGGGTTTTTGGTATGAAAGTTAGTCAATTCTTATCAATTCACATTAGTTCTGCAGTTACCTGCTGTCCTAATCCCTCTCATGAGCTCTCCATCATTACTGTACATTCACCATTATCCCAACACTAACTTTTGGACCACAGTGAACAAGGTCTTTCTAAACACCAAAATCTCACAGGATCCTTTCAACATAGAATAGAAATCCCAATAACTGCACATCATACCTTTTTCACATGGGTACTGTAGTCTTAAAAGCCAGCCGGGGTGAAGTCTTTGGCAGAGTTTTCTCAATTGCAGAGCAAAGGGGAAACTCCTGCCAAGTATGACAAAAATTGTTTTCTGAGTTTCTGAAAGCCTTAAGAGTTCATGTTTCCAAGGCAACACCATCACACAGAGAATCATTAAAACAGCCACTATCTTATTTCACTTACAAATCAGGCTCCAGCTCTTGTCTAAACAGGGTATTTGTAAACCAGCAGAGCATGACTGCTTATGCAAAGTGCTGGGAGCTCTTCACAGATGAAAATAAATTATGAGGCTGAACAAGGCTGGTGTCTCAACAGATCTGGGGTTATAAATGTAAAGGTTAGCAAGAGTCTTGTGTAAATTTCAGTGGGTATTAGTGCTGGGCCTTTAAGAACTCCTGAAAGGGGAACATCTGGGAAAACTCTCTATGGCACAACAAGATTGTTCAGAAGGACATAATAAAAGGGGATCCCACTTCCATTCTGAACACCAACAAGCCACAGTAGAAGCCAATGAGCAACACAGTGGCCTCTTTCATTTAAGTACAATGGAAGATATTTCCTCTGCTTTTATTTTTCCTACATCAAAATCTGCATTGATCTGACAGCAAATCTAAAAATGGTTTGAATCATTTTTTCAATTAAAAGCAGGCAAGACTTGTAAAACTTTGAAATTAAATGGGTCCTAATTATAGAACAAACAATGTAACTGGGGAGTTTAATATTTATTTTGTCTGCTCTTTAATCTGGCAGCTAAAGGAATAACAGAAACTAGATGCACATTTTTAGCAGTGAGGATAATTAACAACTGGAATTGTTCAAACGATATGGTGAACTCTCCTTTACTTGAAGTCCTTAAATCAAGACTGGCTTTTTTTCTAAAATTCTCTCCAGCTCAGCCACCCATTACTGGGCTCAAAGCAGGAATCACTTGGTGAAATTCAATGAGCTGTGTTATGCAGCAGGTCAAACTAGTTGATCATAATGGTCCCTTCTGGCCTTATTATTATCTAAATATTAAGATATTTTGTATTGTAAGATATATCATAAGTGTGTACTTATCTAAAAGTTAGATTTTTTTTCAAGTACATAAACATATACATATTCCATCCTTGGTGCTTAAATGCCTTAAAATAACTAAATGTTATGAAGGATGCCTTAAGGAAATAACGGGGCAGAAAAGGATGTCAGTCAAGTACTGTACCTCTGACTGTCCATATCTGGTCATAGTTCAGTCTTCTAGTAAATATCCAGTTTGCCAATCATCCCGTCTCACACTGCTAGTGAATTCAACATAGGGAAATGTACCCAGAGAATCAAGGACCTGAACCCTCCAGAACAGGGTTGCATCTACTAGAGGGATAGTGGAGGTTAATGACAACAGTGAACTTACAATGCAGTTGATCAACTGGGATGGGAAACTCATGTAAATATGCTTCCCCACTGCGGAGTGCCTCAATATAAAATTCCAAGTTCCTCTATCCCACCTGCTAGTGCTGCAAAGACAGCTGACCTCAGGGAGTTGGAGAGGGGGAGTCTCAGACCCAAGCAGGGTGTGACTCAAAAGCCTCTTAAAGCCAACAGGCAAGGGAGCTACAAGAATATCCTGATAGGTACATTATTCTTCACCAAAGAATGTCATGTGAGGTCTTAAATGAAAGCCAGGGTCACGCTGGTCATTGAGATCATTGTGAAAAGTTTGTACAGATACTATGTAAGGAGTTATGTTTACTGAAATGAGTATGTCTGTTTCAAGACAGCTGACAAACAAATTTCCTGTCAGAAGATGTTTGCTCAGCTCTCTCTCTTTTAGCATTGTCATTAAGCACTGTAAGCTAACGCAATGGCTCCATGGCTACAAAGTCAACAGGGGGACATGAAAACAACAGGGAAGAAGTAGAACACAAACAGTAAAACCCACTGTCGCTAGTTTTTTCCTGAGTACAGACAATGAACTTTGGGGATATATGTAGAAGGCAACAAAGATACCCTTTTTTCCTGAACCTAGGAAGTAAACTGGCAGCATGTTTACATTCATGAAAATAGAACCTCAATCAGCCTTGTTTGAAATGCTGCAGAGGACCTTTGGAGTGAGAAACCTATTTAGACAGGTTAGTCTGTTAAGTCTAGACTACAGAAAGCATGTTATAATGTTTCCCTTATCTTTACTCACTATCTATTAAATCTTTGATCATAAACTGTGACAGACCCAGACCAGTGGGGTACAGGAGTCTGGTAGATGGCAAATATACTGGTCACTGAATGAGTAGTTTTCTTTTCCCTGAGTGACCAGACCTATTGGGATCCAGGAAGTGCTAAAGGATCCCCCCCAGCCTAAAGGGGGGTCCACAGGACCTGGAGACCAAAAAATTACGGGGGACAACTAATAAAAAAACAGGGACAGGAGTGAGGTCAAAGGGTCAAACAAAGCGAACCAGACGGGGACACCGAGCAGAGAACCCCGGACAGCGCCCACTGCTCCTCGAAGGCGTCAAGGGAGCCAGTGGACGCAGCCCAGAGGAACTCTGCCCGGATACGTGAAAGAACGGAGGACCTGAAATACGCCCCACAGTCACAGGAAACTCCATCGGCCAACCTCCTCACTCTGGTTTTATAGATGGCCAGTTTCGCTAGGGCCAGAAGGAGGTTGACCAGGAGGTCCCGCGACTTTGTGGGGCAACGGATAGGGAGTGCATAAATAAAAAGGTGAGGAGAAAAGTGCAACCAAAATCTTAAGAAAACATCCGTGAGGAGCCGGAATAGGGGCTGCAGCCTGGCGCACTCCAGGTAAACATGCGCCAGGGTCTCCCTCACGCCACAAAAGGGGCAGGTGTCTGGGATAGGGGTAAACCGCGCCAAGTACACGCCCGTGCTCACGGCTCCATGAAGGAGCCACCAACTGATGTTCCCGGTAGGCTTCAGGATCAGAGCAGAATAAAGGCTGGCCCACCGGGGCTCCTCACCCTCCAGAGGTGGCAGAAGGTCCCGCCACTTCGTATCGGGGCGGGACGCAAGGGTGAGGACATGAAGAACATGGAGCACGAGCGTGTATAGATGTTTCCTTGGCGCAGTCTGGAATGGAACCGGCTGTAGATGTTGCAGCCGGCTCATCGCGAATGGACGGGGAGGGGGCTGGTTGGGTCCACGGGGCAGGGGCCCGATGAAAAGGTCTGGAGGGCTCGGAGTGGAGGGTGGGCGGGGCATGCCCTCTCGCAGGACCCGGTCGAGATAGTCCCGAGCAGCGGGCGGCAAAGCGGCCCTCACCTCCTGAAGTATGCGCCGGGGAGTACGAGGTCTGGAGAACCCCATGCGCTGAGCGAGCGTCAGGGGATCCAGCTAGTCTCCCCGGTCGTAGTCCAGGAGGTCTCCGACTTTGGTGACTTCTGCTAGGACCAACCTCTGGCGCACCATGGGGACTCCGCCACCTGCACATGAAGCTGGGGGTTGTATAGCAGGGGCTCCGCGAGGAGATCTGCCCCCACGGTGGCTGCCACAGACCTGGTCATTGAAAACAGTTTCCAGGTCCGGAGGAGGTCCTGGTAGAAGACCGGCAGCTCGGAGAGGCCTCGCGGAAGACCTCTCGGATGAAGACAAAGGAGCTGCCGGTCATATCGGAGCCCTCGGAAGCGGTGCAGGAAGGCGTGCGCCAATACGCTCCATGCCGGACTATCTGCACCATAAAGGAGCCTCTGCAGGGCCTGGAGGCGGAAGACGTGGACCTGAGCGTGCAGACACTTCAGACCCTGCCCTCCCTCCTCCAGGGGTAGATGGAGAACCCCCGCAGAGACCCAGTGCAGTCCTGACCAAAAGAACTCCAGAATCAACATCCGGAGGGTGGTCAGGAAGCCCGGGGCCGGGACCAGGGTGTTGAGCCGGTACCAGAGCATGGACAGGACTAGTTGATTGAGCACCAGTGCTCTCCCTCGAAGGGAGAGACACCGGAGTAGTCCTGTCCATTTCCGGAGCCGCTCCGACACTCTGCCCTCTAAACCTAGCCAGTTCTCCGGCGGAGATGGATGCGTGGCAGAAAGGTAAATGCCGAGATAGAGCAGCGGACCCACGCTCCACCGGATGGCCTGAAGCGCGGGTGGGAGGGAGCTCGCCTGCCACCCGTCCCCTACCACCAGGCCAGAGCTCTTGACCCAGTTAACCCGGGCGGAGGAGGCCGCCGAATAGATGGCCTTCGCTACGATTTTATAATCCGTGCTGAGGAGCGAGATGGGACGCCAATTCCGTAAATCGCGGAGGTCCCCCTTCTTCGGCAATAAGGTCAGCACGGCTCGCCTGCACGAAAGAGGGAGGACCCCGCCCTGCAAGGACTCGGCCCAGATGGTGACAAAGTCCGGGCCGAGGACATCCCAAAACACGCGGTAGAACTCCACGGTCAGCCTGTCCATGCCCGGAGATTTATTGGTGGGCATGCGGCGGAGGGCTTCCGAGAACTCTGCCAGAGTGAGAGGCAGCTCCAGCTGGTCTCGGTCGCCCGCGCTGACCGTCGGGAGTTCATCCCAGAGCATTCTGCAAGCGTTAGGATCGGTCGGATCCGGGGAGAAAAGGCCTGCGTAGAAGGCCCTGGCCCTCCCACACATTTCTGCCGGATTCGTGAGGGGGGTGCCATCCTCTGCTAGAAGGCAGGTGACGTGCTTTTTAGCCCCCCTCTTTTTCTCCAGGGCGTAGAAGAAGCGGGAACCGCGATCCATCTCCCGAAGGAGGCGGATGCGGGATCAAACAAAGGGACCTCGGGCCCGATGGTCCTCGAGGGTCCGCAGCTCTTCCCGCTTCTCCCGGCACGCTCCGCAGAGGGATGGATCACCGGGGCTGGCGGCCAGACGCCTCTCCAGCTCTAAGACCTCCCGTTCCAACTGCCCTATCGCCGCATCCCTCCGTCGGCTGGCGCCCCGGGTGTAGTCATGGCAGAAGAGCCGGGCGCGCACCTTCCCCAGGTCCCACCACCGTCGTGCCGAGGGAAAGGCACGCCGCTGCCCTCGCCAGGCTAGCCAGAACTCCCGGAAGGACGCCACGAAGCCCACATCCTCCAACAAGCTATTATTAAAGTGCCAATAGGCCGGCCCTGGCCTCTCCACGCAGAGAGAGGCTGTCATGGTGGCTAGATGGTGATCTGAAAAAGGGGCCGGCCGGACCCTGGAGGAGTGGGCCCGGGAAAGATGGAAGTGTGACATATAGATGCGGTCCAACCGGGAGTGGTTCGACCGATGGACCTCCACCTGGACAAAAGTGAATGTCGAAACGTCATCCAGGTGGTGGTCGCACCAGACGTCCACCAGGGAGTGATGTTCGACGATCTCCCAGAGGACGTCCGCGGCGGCCTGGTGCTGCTCGGTCCCCGAGCGGTCCCGTTCCTCAAGGGTGGCGTTAAAGTCCCCGCCCAGGACCAGGCACTCGCGAGGATCCAAGGTGCCGAGGAAGGCGGACGCCTGCTGATAAAAACACAACCTCTCCGGGCCCAATGTCGGGGCGTAAACGTTGACGAGATTAACTACAAGCCTCTCTATGCGGACCCAGAGGTGCAGCAGGTGGCCCGGCACAGCCTCGGTGACCCCCAGCACCTCGGGCCGTAGGTCGGGGGAGAACAGGGTCGCCACTCCAGCCGTACGAACTGTGAGGTGGCTAAAATAGACCCTGTCCCTCCACTCCAGCCGCCAGCTAGCATTCAGTGGGGTACAGGAGTCTGTTCAAAGGCAAACACACTGGTCACTGGCTGAACAGGTTTCTGTTCCCTGAGTGACCAGAGCAGGGGCTGCACTAGAGTAATCAGGAACCTGCTAGAACTAGTTAAGGCAGGCAGGCTAATTAGGACACCTGGAGCCAATTAAGAAGAAGCTTCTAGAATCAGTTAAGGCAGCCTAATCAGGGAACCTGGGTTTTAAAAAGGAGCTCACCCCAGTTTGTGGTGGGAGTGTGAGGAGCTGGGAGCAAGAGGCGGAAGGAGCCGAGAGTGTGTGCTGCTGGAGGACTGAGGATAACACAAGCGTTATCAGACACCAGGAGGAAGGTCCTGTGGTGAGAATAAGGAAGGTGTTTGGAGGAGGCCATGGGGAAGTTGCCCAGGGAGTTGTAGCTGTCATGCAGCTGTTACAGGAGGCACTCTAGACAGCTGCAGTCCACAGGGCCCTGGGCTGGAACCCGGAGTAGAGGGCGGGCCCGGGTTCCCCCCAAACCTCCCAATTGACCTGGACTGTGGGTTCTCCCAGAGGTGAAGGTCTGTGGGCTGTTCCCAACCCACATGGTTAATCTCTGAGGCAAGAAAATCTGCCAATAAGCGCAGGACCCACCATGATAGAGGAGGAACTTTGTCACAAAACTTATGGTGGTTTTCACTATAAATCTATCTCAGTCCTGGGGTATTAAGCCAAGTGCTGATCCTGAGTTGAATCCTACAAGCTGGTATGTATGCTCTTCCCCTGAAGACAGCAGACTTGGTATTTCTGTGAGTGACAGTGGAGAAGAGGCTTGGATGCTACAGGGGAACAATTCAAAGGGGCTTGGGTGCATCCACTGTTAACTTACAAAGCAAGGGCAGCAGAGTCCTTTGGACATATTCAAGAGGAGATTCAGAATCTCCCAAAGAACACTTAATAGTAAACACGCGCAATGTGCTGATTTGTGTATAAATCACGTTGTGCCCACTGTCACTGGTGAAGGTTCCATGTTGTCCTCCATTGACGTTCCATCGTGGGGCTTTAAAAGTGCTTTGCAGCTGACCCTGTCAGATCCTGCTGGGGCTTCACTGTGTTGTATAGGCCACATGTCCAAATTTGGGTAATCATCAATCTGGCAAAATGTTTCAAAAGGGTAGTGTGCCAAATAGCTGGGTAGATGCCACAATAGTTATGCTTGGGAGGTAATATGAGCAAAATAAGCACACACATGAATTAACTGCTGTGGGTTGTTTAAAGCGATCCAGCCTTTTCATTAATTTATTTGTACAGAAAATAGCAGAAGGAGCTAAGAGTCTTTATACTGTATATCAGCTCTGGAACCAAATACTGCAATTAATCATGTCTTTGTATATAGCTATCAGTATGAGAGTTTCAGTGAGGGAGATTTATTACTGAGATGAAAAAATCCTGTTTAAAATGAAATCGGCTCAGATGATGGGCTTCTCCTACCATTTTTTTTCATGATTTAAGTTATAATATTTTAACAGAAAATTGCTTTCTAGCATGCTGTTTTGGAAGAGAAGTATTTCACTTTTTTAAATTTTGGTATTTATGTTGTAAATAAATATTTACATTTATCTATAAAGCAATAAATCCCATGAAGGATGAAAAAGGAGTCAGTTGATGAGCAAACGTGAAGGTACAATGAAGATCATAGTAATTCAGAGAACTTTAAGAACCAAGGAGAGCCGAAAGCAAAAAACTTCAAGATACGATTTAAGACTCGTAATAAATATTGCTTTAAAAGCCCGTTAGCATGATCACCATCATCATCATGTTCCTATTATGCCTGTGGTCTTTAGGGCAGTGATGGGGATAGCTCAGTGGTTTGAGCATTAGCCTTCTAAACACAGGGTTGTGAGTTAAATCCTTGAGGGGGCCATTTAGGGATCAGGGGCAAAAATCTGTCTGGGGATTAGTCCTGCTTTGAGCAGGGGGTTGGACTAGATGACCTCCTGAGGTCCCTTCCAACCCTGATATTCTATGAAACTCCTCTGTTTCTGGCAAGCCTTTCAATGGTGCCCCAGGTTTTTCAGCACAGCTCTTTGCCATGTTGTTTTCGAGCGGCCTCGTTTTCGCTTGCTTTCAGGTGTCCATCTTATTGCTACTCTGGTGATGGAATCAGTTTCCATCCGAAGCACATGAGCAATCCATCTCCAATGCCTCCTGGCAATGATGGTGGTCAGATCCTCTTGGCTGCACTGTGTCAATAGATCTTGGTTTGAGATTGTTCTGGGCCAAAAGGTGTGGAGGATTTTTCTGAGGCAGGTTGTATGGAATGTCATACTTTCTCATTCCCCAGCATTCTATACTATAAAGTAGTGTTGAATGTACGCAGCTCTGATAAATATTGAGTTTGGTTTTGGTGTTGTATTTTGATGATTTCCAGACGGATTTAAGCTCCTGAAGGTGTTCCTGGCTTTACTGATTTTTTTCCAGATGTCCTGGCTTGTTCCACCATCCTGGCTAATGGTGCTGCCCAAGTATGTGAATGTTTCTCCATTGGTCAGAACATAATCCTTTATCTGTACTGTACTGGTGATGGTGAGGCAATATTAAAGGTCATGATATCTGTCTTATTGCAGCTGATTTTCAGTCCAATTTGCTGGCTGAATGCATTGAGTAAAGTTGTTTGTTCTTGTATATGGTATTGCGTATGTGATAGGGTAGCGACATCTGCAAAGTCCATGTCTTCAAGGGATGAGAAGAGTGTCCATTTAATGCCTCCTGGCATGTCTTCTGTTGTACGCCACATTACCCAGTCAATGGCAATGTTGAAGAGGATTGCAGACTTGATACACTCCTGATGTACTCCTGTTTTGACTTCAAAACTGAGCTCACTGTGATCAACACTGCATGTAAAGTTGAAATAGAAGCTTTTGATGACGTTGATTATACGGAAAGGAATTCCATATGCCCACAGAATGCGCCATAGACTGGTCCCGTGAATGCTATCAAAAGCCTTCTCAAAGTCTATGAAATGTATGTAGAGTTGCCGTTGCCATTCCAAGCACTGTTCTGTTATGTTTCGTAGAGTGAAGATGTGGTCTGTGCATCCATGCCCTTTCCGAAAACCAGCTTGCTCTTTTCTGAGAATTCTATCTGCCTCTGATATACGCTGGACTATGATCTTACACAGTACTTTGCTTGGCACAGATAAAAGTGTGATACCACACCAGTTATTACAATCACAGAGTTCCTTTCTTTGGTATCTAACCCCATTGGTCCACTCATTTGGCATATTTTCCCTTTCCCAGACTGATGTAAACAGAGGGGCCAGGATAGATGCCGCTAATTTAGGATTTACCTTGAACAATTCTGCATTCAAGTTATCCTTGCCAGGAGCTTTCCCATTTTTTTAAGGATTTGATGGCTTGAATGATCTCTTCCTTAGTTGGAGTGTCTGTTTTTATGTCAAGATCTTCTGCCTCCTATATGTTTGCTTCCTCTTTAGGTGGCTCCCTGTTCAGCAATTCTTTGAAATGCTCTGTCCAGCATATTTCTTGTTCTTTTTCAGTTTTAGTAGGTGTCCTTGTTTGTTCCTGATGAGTGTTGGTGTCTGCCATTTACCATTGATAAGCCGCGTCATTTTGTAGATGGTTCCTTGTTCACCATGAGCAGCTGCATCCTCTGCTTGTGTTGCCAGATTATCAATATAATGTCATTTGTCCTCTCTCACAAGGCATTTGACCTCCCAGTGTGCCTTGCTATATTGCTCATGGTATTTATCCTTTAGCTTCTGGGATTTTGTGTCTAAAACTTTTTTCTTCGGGGCTCATCTGGTTTCTATGGCGTTCCATGTGCTGGGTGTAATCCACTCCTTCCTTCTCTTCTGCCTGTAGCCTAAACAAGCTTCACTACTCTGTTTATAAATTGCTGTTACTTTGTCCCACTTCTTGTTGATCTCCTCATCTGCATTCCCCTGCTCTTCATCAAGGTCTGCAAGTGCTTGAAACCTGTTCTTTAACTGCAGAACGATGGCTTTCTGTATTTCAAGGGACTTTAGCTTGTCAATATCATAACGTCTATGTCCCTTGTTCAGTAGACCTACACTTCTCAGTATTCATGAAAAATGAAACTAACAAAAATACTGATGAGCAATAAAAAGCTTCATCAACAATTCCTGTAGCTACTCTCTAACTTAAAAAGTGGCTGCAGGTACTGTATATGGCAACCTTATGATCATGCAGTGTCTCTAAGTAATATATAAAATTGGAAAGAAGGTTCACTGGGTATATGGTAGTGTGGAGGAGGTCATTTAAGCTGGTTCAAAGAGCAGTGGATTGGTTATATATCTGCAGGGAAGATATGGGAAGTTGAGGTTTTCCGGTGGGTAGGAAGTGTGTGGTATTTTGGTTTGTGTATCCATATTTGATGGTGCTTGTGTCTCACACACCAGTATTTACTGTAAGGGAGGCGGGGATCTGTGAGTGATATTGGAACTATAGGAGGCATGCTGGTAGATAGGTGAGGTATTTGGTTTTGAATAAGCAATGGAGGAGTGTCAATATGATCAGTGTTGAAGGTTTTGTTGGGGTTTGGTTTGTTTGGTTGGTTGGTTTGGTAGAATTTTAATTATGAACTTCCTAATTTTCAAATATTTGGGAGAGGGGAGACTGGATTTTATAACAATCTTACTTTGAATATTATATCTTTCAGACCTATTCTTTTAAATAACTACAAAAATCCTATTAGAGTAAAATGATGACTTCAACATCATGCCCTCAATGTTGTAATGCTTCCCTGGGAGAAGACAGGCTATGAATATCCATTCCTGGACATGGGCTGCTTCCCCATTCACCACAGTCTCTCCCATCTCCATTGCTCCATCCTTGGATCATTGCATGTGATACTTGGCCAGTGTTTTAATAAGAATGAGGATATTGTTTGGGTTTTTTCTATGAACTTTGCCGCTAAATCTTGAACTAATACTGAGCCAAAGTGGCTTTGGGTTATTGCATCCCTAATGCTGTGTATCTAGCAGGAAATATTTCTAGTCAGTTGCCTAGAACCATTGAGGACTAACCAATACCACACTAGACTTAAAGTATTGAGCTTTACAGTGGTGTTCAGGACTACTTCCTTAATTTTATAACATACTCATACATATTAAGCACGTTTTCAGTAAAGACTTGAATCTAACTCAGCAATAACACTGAAAAGGGAAATCAGACTTTTCACTGTACATTTCTAGCAGAACCAAAGTATATGCTTCAATTTCCCTTCAAACCCTGGAAGCATAAAGAACCCCGAACTGAAAGCCGAGCAATAAAACAGACACAAGAAGTTCCACACTCAAAGCATTTCCACAATGAGCCATTCATTAGTTGGTGCTTCCCATCAAGACTGTTAAGGGTGACACAGGTTTACCAAACAGCTAATCCTTGATAATGAAAGGTTTTCAATAAAACCTTCCTTCCAGGGAGCCTAGGCGCTTTCACATTACCAAGAATAGACAAAGTGCTTCAGGAAACCTGCCAAATAGTAGCTCATGCACTGGAAACAAAACACTGCAGTCTTCAGGGGACTAAGTACAAATATAGTGATTTTTTTTGTTTTGTTTTCTTCCTGTGTTCATTAATATTTTTTCTTGGTTTTCTTTGATATTATTTCATTGAGACAAATTATTGAATAGATACACATTCATCCATTAAACTTAATATACAGTTATGGATCAGTTTGTATATTGCTTTATGCTGTCCCCCACCTAAATGTGATATTGATGTTTCCTTTCTTCAGCATGGGGCCCCTCTGAACCTGTGCCATCCTTTCTACTGTCCAATACTAGGCAACTGTAACAGCACTGCCCGCTAGCCATTCATTCCCCTAGGAATTTGGGGGTGGGGGTTGATACTCAACAGACCATGAGTTGGATACCCTTGACTAAATAGGTCTATTTTAAGAAGGCTTGGTCAAATCAGCTGCAGCTAAGTATTTAAGTACACTAATAACTAAATATTTTTCAAACTTACATTAATCAGATACTTTGGGTGTTGCCAACTTGTATCTCATCCACATACTGCAAAAGAGCTAATTCTTGAGAACCTCCTGTGAATGGTAAAACCCAAATGTGCCGGGGCAGTCTTCTCCTCCCTTTGGACCACCTCAAACAGTCTGGACACTTACACGTTTCTAAGCACCACTGTGTTATTTGAATCCCCGCCACCAGTACAGCCTCATGTAGCAACATACAATTGGAAGTAAGCTTCCCCCTTGGCCCACTCTCCAGGAAGGGTGAGGGAAAGCTCTTTGTCCTCAGACCCTGAATCACCTCCCCCTTGTGCTTTCTTCCTGTCCTTTAGCTGTTCCCAGCCGACGGGTTGATTGCTCTCATTAGCCTGTCAGCCCCCTGCCTAATTAGACCTTTGAGCACCCATCTCCCAATTAAGTCCACTGTAGGCGGGACGGGGGGGGGGGGGGGGGAGAAGTTAGTAGCTTAGTGACCGGAGTGTTGGATCAGATCTAAGCAATTAACATTCAGTCAGACCAAAAAGGTCATGGAAATAGAGCTTTCTGGTCGTGTGTGGACGGTAGTTATGACACATTAAGCTCTGGGTTATGGCTAAACCAGGACACAAATTCACAAGGGTAGAGTAGCTGGATGTCTCAGGCATTGAGGTAAAGAAATAGGGAGACTTTTTCATCACTGGTTTAACTCTGAACAAGATCAGTAGTCGCAGAAAGTCTACCTCTGCTTGTTAAGAGCCGGCACAAAGAGCGGTCACAAAGGCATGAATCGACATCCTGGATGGTGGCCACTGTTGACAATCCCAACAGAGGCTAAAGATGTCAGGGCCAGACTGTGTAAATGATTATGTAGCCCTGCATGAGAGGCTGGGTGGAGTTTCATGGCCCAGGGGGAGCTTTGGGGAGGATTGTGTCCTGCTGACGTACCACAGATCTGGGGAGCAGAAGGGAGGGTGCATGCTACACCTTCCTTTAGGGGGGTACAATGTACTATCCATTGTGCATCCACACAGCTCTAGTGACCACTGCAAAGTGGAAGGCAAGATCCCGCCTTTTACTGCCTATCCACCCCTTTATGGAATGATTTGCCTTCTCTAGGGATGTTTGAATGGAGGAGTTCCTCTGCTCTCCCAAAGAAAGGATTACAATTCTTCTTGGACCTTGGGGGAAGGTGGTAGGAAGGGAAGCATATGGGAGGAAGATTCCTTAGGCCACCATCCCTCCGCATAAGGACCAGGCACAACCTACCACTGGAAAACCATGGAGACTAGATGACTCATTCACCCCTACATGTGATGGCTGTAGTACAGGTCTCAGGCACAGTGACTGGGCTCTGTGGGAAAGCTAGTGCTGCTGCTCACACTGTTCTATGGATGGAAGACTCCCATTTCTAGAGCAGTGATAGGCAAATACTTCTATGCAAATACTCATTGAAGTTTAACTGCTGTATACTCCAACAGACTAGACTGCTCAACACTGAACTCAATGATAAACGCAGCAGTACTGTAGCCGAAGCTTCTCCCTTACTGATGGGCACTTTAAACTGCAAGCAGCCACCAGAGGGCAAGCTGCCCATACTTATATAATAAACATTACAACTGGATAAATATAGAGTTATGTTTCTATTGATTGAACTGCTTGGAGGGGGCAATGATGAGATAGTTTTAGTTTGCAAATGACTGTATCTAGTTTTTCTTTGTCTCCAGTCAGGGAAATTTTGGAACAACTTTAACTCAAACAGTTTGATCAGGTGTGGTTTTTTTTTTTTTTTTTTTTTTTTTTGTGCAGAAACATTCTTTTTAGCTTTCCAAGTAAACCTGGCAATTTTCAGCCCTTACTAACTTTTCAGACCAAGTCAATCCTTAAAAAATTAAGGATTATAATGGAAACTGGTGGCAACCTTAAGTATTGAAGGTTTCTAATCTCTGTATAATGTACAGTGTGTTTTTGTGTGTCCTACCATCAAATATACTGTACTCATGCTGGTGAGAGGGAATGCAGAGCTTGCATGCTTCTCAGTGAAGCCATTGCCTATATAAGGACTGCAGGATTAGGCATTTGGTTTATCAGTATTTTTGCACTCAACAGTTCTTCATATGGCAGAGCGCTGGTGTTCTCAAGCATCTGCTTTTCCTGCAACCAGTAAATAGAAATTAGGTGAGGCCCTAGAAGTCATGTAGAAGGAAGCTGTGGGACAACGGGAAAGGGCACTCTTGTTATAATCTAAGTATTTTATTGATGTTAGACAACCCAAGGTGTGTAAGTCATCCAGAATTAGGTTTGAACTTTTAAAGAAAATAAATAATTACTACTTAGCAAAAATGCATTTTGCAAATAAAGAACTGTGCCTGAAACAACTAGGAATTACATGAACATGTATATAAATCAGGGCAGTATGACTTCCACAAGTGAAACTGAGTGTTTGCCATAAAAACAAAACCTCTGAAAAAGATTAAATACAATATTTTTGCCTATTTTTTGTTTACCGCAAATAATATTTAAACTCAAAATACAGGCAATTGAAGAAATAGCCTCCGCGGGACTGAATGAACAGAAGTTATCATTTAGGTTTGGCAGGCTAACAGAGAACATTTTCCAGTCTTGACAAATATTACAGTTGGCTGTCTTTGTGCCAGTCCACAGCACAAGTGCTGAAAGACCCTGTGCATATTATACTATGCTATTACATGACAAGAACAAACATTTGCATCTATACAGCTTGCTGCAGCAGAATGAACTCAGTTCAACAAAAACTGCCTGATGCTAGAAGTTGTGCTGATTTTTCATTTGTTGTGCTTTTGAACAAGTTGTGATCCTTTAATCCTTGCAATTCCTCAAAGTAAAGCACCAACAAGCTTCAATTGTAAGCAAATTATTTGGGCCAGATTTTGTCCTTAAGGAATTGTCCTGCTTTTGGGTGCTGTGGAACTGAGCTATCCCACTAGGACCCCAGAAAGAATTGTGCCCCACTGTATCCCCATGGTTTTCCACTCTAGGGAGGCACTCTTCTGAGGCCAGCACTCTGTACTGGCAGGTGCGGGGGGGAGGCAAGGCCATGCCTCTTGCCTTTTTGGGAATGGCTAGCGCTAGCAGAGAGTTATCCCTGCTCAAGCACGTATGGGGATTTGCAGTTCTGTGCCTGGTTGCTGTGTAGGAGGAATAAGACAGGGGAAGACTCCTTGTACCCTTGCTTCTTGCACAGACATGCAGGAGAGAAATCCAGCCTTTTTCAGCTGTGATGAAGATTTGATTATCTTTATAAGTTGTGAAAACTAAAAATGTGTATTTTTTTTTAAATCCCTTTTTAAGGAAGGAACTAGTCAAATAAGGTTTTTTTTTCAGTCAGTGCTGTGCAATAGGCAACACCTGCTGACAGACGTTAGCTTCAAAAGTGGTTCTTCAGAACTGGAAGGCAGTGCAAGGATATCTATGCAGAGTGATATGTGCTTAATGTGAGTCAGTAGGGAAGGGAAAAGACAGCTGGAGGTAGGGAGGAGCATTCCTGGAATATTTTAAACTAGGTAAGGGAGGGAGGAAAATGGACTTTAAAAGCAATGGGGTACTTAGGAGTTCTCTTTAATACATAATTGGATAGAGGGGTGACTTCATTTTATATACCTTTATGCAATTGCTCTGATGGCTTTCATTGTAATTGCAGTTGTAATACCATTCTACATTATTTCTTAACTTGTCATTCGGCAGCCATCAGCATACAATGAATAAAACATAAACAAGTTAAAGCCATAAAAAAATGTGAATATGCTTTGGAATGGTTTTGGCCTTCTGTGATTCATTCAACAGAGTCTTCCCAGGTCAACAAAACTGAAAAGTGATTATATCAATTGTCCGAATGAAATCTGTCTGTAGCAAAGCAGATTCAGAATTTCTACCTTAGATACTAGTCTCCAAAGGGTTTTCATCTGGATAGTGATGATTAAACCAGGGTTACCAATATGTCTTATTGCATATAGTATGCCAGCAGCATATATTGGACTGTAAATCCATCTTTAGAAAATAATGGGATCTCCCCATTCTCTTTACAGTACCGACAATTTTGACTTGTTGCACAGATGGTGCCTGCAGCAGCTTTGCTACCAACAAATATGGTTTGAAATGTTTGTCACCATGTAACCTTACAAGGTTTTGCTGTATTGATTTTGCCTCATTATAATTTACAGCGCTTCATAAGATTTCATGTGTGCTGTATAGAACCTACCAAATTGTAATGAAATGTCCCTCCAAGGAACCATTATTAAAGGAACAATCAAATAGCCCCATGTAATTGCCTAGAAAAGCAATTTACCCACATTGAAAAAGGATCCTAATTATTATGCCCATTAATTTGTATTGACAGTAGCTAGGGAGAACTGCAAAGCCAGGCAGATGCGAGTATGAAACTTATCAAGCCCAGCTACCCAAGTACTTTAAGTGTACTTTCGTCCACTCCTCACTGATCCACCTCCATTGACTGCAAACAATATATGGACTTAGTTTAGCTTTAAGAGGGGTGGGGGTTTTAAGTGTCCATTGGAGTTCATATAAATGAGTGGCAGATAGGAATTGCTAGTCCTATTCTTAGTGCAGTCAGCAGGGCCGGCTCCAGGCACCAGCATAGCAAGCAGGTGCCCGGGGTGGCCAATGAAGAGGGGGGTAGCACGTTCAGCGGCAATTCGGCAGTGGGGCTGTCACTCCCTCTTGAAGCGAAGGACCCTGCCGCTGAATTGCCACTGTAGAATGAAGTGGCGGTAGAGCTGCTGCCGATCGCGATCGCAGCTTTTTTTTTTTTGTGTTGCTTGGGGTGGCAAAAATGCTAGAGCCGGCCCTGGCAGTCAGACTCCTACCAGCTTCCTCCAGAGAGCTATGGTTCTCAGCATTCCCTGCTATTCAAGTCCTCAGCTGGTAAAGTCATTTTGACTAGAAATCATGTGATGCGAAGAAGTGTTCGTCAAGGACCAAGCTGAGATACTAAGCTCACTTCTACTACTGACACAAGGCAGGAATTGAATTCAGGCATCCAAAGATAAAAGTCTAGAGGGATGACTCATTGGTGTCATCTGGACTGTACCAGTCATGCAGTTCTAAGTACTTGTTTTCCTAGCTTAATGGCCTACAGCTAGGAAGAGGGATGCTCTCAAGGAATGTTCTTTTTGCTCCTCTGACTCCAAATGTGTACCTTCATGAGGTATGCAAGGACTGAGGAAGCAGGAACTGATGTGACAAGAGAGGCATTCCAAAATGGTGGAGAAATGTGAGGGTCTCAAGCCTCACTTTAACTTGGAGAGAACAAATGGCAGTACTGGAAACTGTTGTGTGCCAGTTGGGGGACACACCCTTAGAGCAGAGTTAACTGAGTTCCTCTAACTCTAACAACCAACCTGAGGGCAAGTCTACACTGCAGTGCTACATTGGTGCAACTGCACTGCTGTAGCACATGTGGTGAAAACACACCATGATGATGGTTGAGTGCTCTCCCATTGGCATAATTACTCCACCATAGCAGAAGCTATGTCAGCGGAAGAGCGTCTTCAGCTGACATAGCACGGGTGTGGAAAGTGCAAAACTTGCGTCGTTTTGGGGCTTTTTCACACCCCGAGCGACATAAGTTAGATCAATTTAAGCGGTAGTGTAAACCTGCCAAGACCCAAACTCCAAGACCAGAAACAGTTACTAGGTGATCTGAAAGGAAACTTCCCCTGGCTGACCCAGAAGCAGCTGAGCTAAGCTTGACTCAGAGGCAAAAAGTAACTTTTATCTCTTACAAGAAGCACTTCACTTCTCAGTATAGAGCTCACCAAGAAGTGGGGGAGGTGTTCCCAAGGGGACAGAAGGACTGAGCAGAAATATAAAAAGAAACAGCTCTGAGTTCATCTGTGAAGCCAGCTCCTTTCCCTCAGTGGCCTTAGGGTCAAAACTTGAGACACTGACAGGGCTCCTCCCTAGCAAGGGATGCTCAGTGCTGGGCATGTACCAAGGCCTCAAGTATTGCTGTAAGGAAACTTCTCTGACAAAACCACAACACAGATTTAAACTCTGTCACAGACACAAGCCTCATGCCAGGTTTGTAAATTGGGGCTGAGTGAATGTGACCTAGGTTTATGATTCTGGATGGAAACCAGTCAAACCTGTGACTCTGCATCATTCTGACCTGAAATTAGCTATGAACATGACAGTTTGGTTTCATTTTAAATTTCTGAGCTCATTCAAACCTGAAGGGAGGAAGGATGCGGTTGTGGTTAGGGCACCAGCCTGGGAATCAGGATATCTGCATTCAGTTCCTTCCTCTATCTCAGATTCCCTGCGTGACCTTGGGGAATGCACTTAATCTCTCTGTGCCTCGGTTCCCAGTCTCCCTACTTCACAAGCGTGTTGGAAGAATAAATTCATTAACACGAGGCACTTGGGTACCATGGTAGTGTGTATCCCATCAGAGCGGAGATTAGAAACTCAAGGGATGTAAACGTAGGTGAAGAAAAAAAAAGTTGCTATGATTCCCAGCAAACCCAAACTGCATTTCCCACAGCTCTTGGCAGATAAATTAAAAATAAGGAGCAGTTATCATAAAAGTTCCTTATATCCTAAAGATAACTTTCTTTTTCTTTCTTCATATGAAAATGTATCAAAGGGAACAGGTAATTGCTGCAGGAACATCACCTTCCTCCTTTACACTAAAACAGCTTAACTAAAATTGGCAGTTAGGAAGCAACTGGTTAACTTGTCATGTGTCCATACTGTGTCTTTCAAAATAAGATGAGTCAGTCAAATGCACAAAGTTAGTTCTACTGGCAGCAAAGGAAGCCTCCTAGAAATATAATGGACTGCAACAACTCCAGAAACGTCAGCTGGTAGTAAATGCATCAGCAGTGTACTCCTTAGACAAATATAATAGGCTTTGGTACATAAGAGCGCAAACAAGGTCTAATTGTAGAAGAGCACATTCAGATTATATCTTCACCTTCAAAGCTGGCACTAACAGCAGCTTCTGCATAGACAGATATCTGGCACTGTGCTTCATTAACTTTTGAGAAAGCATTTGACAAAGTTCCAGTGCAGAAGACAGTGGAGATTTATAGTATCCTCTCCAGAATAACTGATGTTATCAAAGGCTCATTCATGGAGTGAACCAGTGCTACTTCACTACTAGAAACCAGATAACAATTCCACAAGAAGATGCTTCCTTGAGTGAGTCTTAATCCACCTAGGAGATGGATTGCTAGGTAGGCCTTTTTATTGGCACTTAATAGCAATCTGTCCGTAGGAGCCACCAGGTGACCAGCAGGATCCCAGCGAAGACTGGCTGGAAATCACCCCAGGTCGCAGCAGAGCAAGCCAGAGCAGCAGTGAAGAGTGCATGTGGTGGAGGGCAGCTCAGCAGCAGGGCACACAGTGACTGTGAGTGACCTGCCACACCCAAATGGGTTATGCTTTTCAAAGGTGGCATCTGAATGGAAAGAAGGATATGGTGGCCCCTGTTGGGATGGATAATTCAGTGTCTTGTGTGCTAAACGCTGTCTGTTTATCCCTTCCTTTAGGATCGAGTGAAGAGATCACAGGAGCTGGTGACTGGATTTGCAGAGATATTGTGCACTTGGCTCCCAGGCAGGTGGCCCCTGGAAGTGGCATGGAGGGAAGGACATGCAGTGGGGTCAGCGGATGTCCTTTTACATTTGCTGGCCAGGGAAGGGCCACATGAGTGGATCAGTTGAACCAGGGGGACAATCTGGGGACTCAGTAAAGGCATAGGACAAAGAGATTAGGGGTAAAGTCAGGCCCAGGGGAATCACAAGTCCTTGGCAGGCGAGGGCTAAATTAGGAGAGGGAACAGGTAGAGATTTCCCATCATGAAATTGCTTAGGGCTTGAGGTATACAGGTAATCTGTCACTGGCATTCAGAAGTGTACAGGATATCAGAGGCCCCCCATTGAAAGTGTGTCTAATGAGGTGAACGTGCTAACTTTGCTGCTATCCAATTTGAATGGGTCATGAGAGCCAGTGTTTGGATCTCTGGTCTCAGAATAGTGCACTGGGCCCACCAGCAGGCAGCCACTTCCCTTCACAGCTGGGCCTCGGTAGCAAGGTGATTCTGAGTTGATATGGGCAGAGGAGTGTGCTCTGGGACCAGGGGATGGCCCTCTAACGCTCTTAGGCAAGCAGGAAACAGCCACTTCATTTATTGTACACCTGGGTGAAAATGATTTCCAATTTTGTAAAAGGTTGACTTACTCATCAGGGAACAGAGAGATTTAGGGGAGCTCCAGAATGTTGGCCCAGGGTAACTGTCTGATCTGGGCAGGGCTGGCTCCAGGGTTTTGGCCGCCCCAAGCAGCCCAAAAAGGAAAAAAAAAAAAAAGCCGCGATCGCGATCTGCGTTGACAATTTGGCGGAAGGTCCTTCGCGCCAAGCAGGAGTGAGGGACCGTCCGCCGAATTGCCGCCGCATAGCTGGACCTGCTGCCCCTCTCCGGAGTGGCCGCCCCAAGCACCTGCTTGCCAAGCTGGTGCCAGCCCTGGCAGAGGGTACAGCAGGGAGCTGCCAGGCCTCCATAGGTTGGCAAGGCCAGAAGATGTATGAGGCATCTGGAATGGGGAGGGTTAGTAACTACTAATCATAGATACCATATTTGGTACCTGAGCGATTCAGGGATGATGGGGACATCTCTCTGACAGGGAAGTGGGTATATTTTTTATTAAGGAGGGAATGGTTAATTATCTGGGAACCTGCCTGTTGTGGGGGGAGGCAGCCAAGCTAATTGCTGGCATCTCCTGGTGACATGTTTCCAGTGCAAGTATTTGTTCCATAGGGGTCTGGTTGCTTGATAAACCAGAATTAGAAGTGGACTTAGAGGAAGGCATCCCTTAGAGATGCTGGGGAAAAGGGATACGTTCCTAATACCTGGTACAGCAAGGATGCAACCCTATTATTCCAGCCCCTTTAACCTCACACAAGAATAGCATGGCAGGGTCTGAGCAATGGGCTGGGGGGGGCTGACAGCAGCCCTCCACCAAATGGAAAACATTAAGGAAGGAATGACCTGCACTCTGAGGTTGTGCTGGATAGCTCCCAGATAAGTTCAGTTAATAAAGTTATAGCCTTAATTAAACTGCATTCCCTACATCGTTGTCTGTCTTCCCACATGTCCAGGACCATAAAGAGCTCACATTTAGTTGCCAGTGTATATCAAAGAAACCAAAATTGCAGGCCAAATACATGCAAATCAGTTACTGTCTAAAATAACCCTCCTGCATGCTCAAAGAAAATATCCTAGCTTTATTTGGGCATAAGCTTTCAGGCTGGACTGAATTAGCCTTCAACATTGGTTCTCCACTTGTAAGGTAACTCCTTCTCTTCATGTGCCAATATATATTTATGCCTGTATCTGTAATTTTCACTCCATGCAGCTGAAGTGGGGTTTTTTTACCCACAAAAGCATATGCCCAAAAAAAAGTCTTCGTCTTTAAGGTGCCACTGGACCCCTCGTTGTTTCTGTGGATACAGATGAACAGCTACCCCTCTGATACTTGGTATTCTAGCTTTGTTATTTCAGTACATTGATTTGAAGGATAGGTGGCAACCTTAGCAACAGTCCTTTCAGAATTAGAATTCTATAAGCATGATTAGGAAAAAGTCATAAATTAACTTGCTGTATAATTATCTCAGGGTAAAACCTAAAACTCTTCTTTATTAAACGAACACCTACTGCTTCGCTGTATTAGTTTTACACTTTGATAATGATTGTTTGCTGGCTGCATTTCTAGAAATTGGCACCTAGCAGCCAGTAATGGGAGAGTAACTGTTGCAAATGTCTTGAAACCTGCAGGTGCATGCCTTGTAAAAGGTATTGTGCCTGCATTTATTAACTAAGCCCTCTCATTCTATTCCTTAGATGTTTGGGACCTGTAAGTACTGCTTTAAATTCATTTGTTGCACTCCAAAATAACATCCCAAACAAGCAACAAACTTGCTGAAAGAACAATGATTGGTGTTTTAAAAGGATTATGAAACCTAATTTTGGATACTGTTGGGTAATGAACACAGTCCTTCCCACACTCCTACAGCTCCAGCCTGGCCTGGCCTTGACATGGCACTTTACTGTCCTGCCAGCTCTTAATTTTTAGCTTTTAAAGTTAAATTAGGATTCACTTTTAGCTGACTTTTGTAATAAAAAAATTAGACACCCTTGGCTATGGGCAAAGACTACTGAAAGATATGATTAGTTAATGACTTCAAATTTACACCCCCCCCCCCCCCCCCAATATCTGCACTGGCATTCCAGGCATATAGGAACAAGGAGAACAAAGATTTAGGTGCCTTTTATGCAATTCCAGATGCTGGAGTGTAGTTCCTCCCAACTAGCACACGAAGCTAGTAGCCTGAGGGTATGTCTCACTGGCAAGTTCCTGCACCACAAGTTATACCACTTTTATTAAAATGCTGGAATTAAACCACTGTTGCATGTCCACACTGTGCTCCTTGTGACACTGGAGTGCATCCACATTAGCAATTCTTGCAACAGCAAAGACAGCAGTGCATTGTGGTAGCTATCCCACTGTGCAGCTGGCTGCAGGGTGCTTTGGGAAGGGTTTGCAATGCCTCATGGGGCAGGCACAGCATCACATGATGCAGGTTTCCCCAATCCCATTGTTCTAAGGGTATCCTACTACATTGCCAGCTGTTTTCAACTGAAGAGTGAGGGGGTGGTGCGGCAGAGGAAAAAAAAAAGAACACCCCCGTCCCCCCCCCGGAAAGGGGAGGGAGGGCATGTCTCCAGGGCAGCTGAGTTCAAAACAATGAGCAGAGCAGACCCTTGAGACATTATGGGACAGCTCCAGAGGCCAGTTGCAGCTCAGAAAGCAATCAAGTGTCTACACTGGCAATAGTGCTGGAGCCATAGATGCCAACTCCATGGGTGCTCTGGGGCTGGAGCACCCACAGGGAAAAATTGGTGGGTGCTCTGCATCCACTGGCAGCTCCCCCACCTGTCCCCCCCCACCCCAGCTCACCTCCATGCAGTCTCCTCCCCTGAGCGTGCTGCATCCCCACTTCTCCTCCAGCTCCCAGCAGTTGGGGCCACAAAACAGCTGTTTTGCAGCAGCAAGTGCTGGGAGGGAGAGGGGAGGAGAGGGAACGTGGTGTGCTCGGGGAAGAGGCAGGGCTGGGGTGGGGATTTGGGGAAGGAGTCCAATAGGGGCAGGGAGGGGGTGGAGTTGGGCAGGGACTTTGGGGAAGGGGCTGAAACAGGGGCAGGGCTAGAGTCAGGGCAGGGCCAGGGGTGAGCACCCACTGGCATTGGGAAAAGTTGGCGCCTATGGCTGGAGCCTCTACGCAAATAGCCTTACAACTCTTGTCAAGGTGGTTTTTTGCAGTGCTGCAACTGAGGAGTTTGTGCACAAAGTGGCTTGGCAGTATGTACATGCCTGCAGTCTGAGTGCAAAAAAGCTGCTTTACTGCACAGAGGCTTGCCAGTGTAGCCAAGCCCTAAGACTTATTATAGATTCATAGATTATAGGACTGGAAGGGACCTCGAGAGGTCATAGAGTCCAGTCCCCTGCCCGCATGGCAGGACCAAATACTGTCTAGACCATCCCTGATAGACATTTATCTAACCTACTCTTAAATATCTCCAGAGACGGAGATTCCACAACCTCCCTAGGCAATTTGTTCCAGTGTTTAACCACCCTGACAGTTAGGAACTTTTTCCTAATGTCCAACCTAGACCTCCCTTGCTGCAGTTTAAACCCATTGTTTCTGGTTCTATCCTTAGAGGCTAAGGTGAACAAGTTCTCTCCCTCCTCCTTATGACACCCTTTTAGATACCTGTAAACTGCTATCATGTCCCCTCTCAGTCTTCTCTTTTCCAAACTAAACAAACCCAATTCTTTCAGCCTTCCTTCATAGGTCATGTTCTCAAGACCTTTAATCATTCTTGTTGCTCTTCTTTGGACCCTTTCCAATTTCTCCACATCTTTTTTAAAATGTGGTGCCCAGAACTGGACACAATACTCCAGCTGAGGCCTAACCAGAGCAGAGTAGAGCGGAAGAATGACTTCGTGTCTTGCTCACAACACACCTGTTAATACATCCCAGAATCATGTTTGCTTTTTTTGCAACAGCACCACACTGTTGACTCATTTAGCTTGTGGTCCACTATAACCCCTAGATCCCTTTATTATAAACAAGGCCACCCTCTACAAAAGTGGATTGCCTTCTGACTCCCACAGCTGTCAGTCTCCAACAAGTGAAGCATCAGTACACTTACTGGCTGAGAGGAAAATCCAAAACAAAGGAGAAAATTTAATAGCCTCAAAAGCCTGCAGAGATTTTAGCCACAAATTGTTATGCAGCTGCCTTGGAGAATTCACTGTATACAATCTATTTACACCTTTAAGATCCAGGTTCCTAAAGAGGATTAGGCTTTTTGAAAAAGCAGAATTAGTATAACTCATACATAGCAAGAAAACTTTCCAAACAATCTCAAAACTTCACTTTTCTGTCCAGAATGTACACACACTTAACAGGGAGTGCCTTAGAAATGACAACTCCAGTTTAGCACCTACACGTTTTGAATGAGATGCAGCTGGTGTGGCCTTATGCTTAAACTGAAGTATTCAGTTTTACAAAATAGATTTAACAGTTTTTACTCTTTATTTTATTATCCCTTTTTTCCTTTGGGCCATTGTAAAATGTGCTTGTAGCAAAAGCCTCTGAAGTTCAATATAAAGAATTGTACATACCTGGGACAATGGACATGCAAACATTTAAAAAAAAAAAACAGGTTTCTTTGTCCTAGTTTCATGTAGCAGTTGGTAACTATAAAGTCTCCTTGCTAGAGGATGTTCTGAAGGCCAAGACCATAACAGGGTTCAAAAAAGAACTAGATAAATTCATGGAGGATAGGTCCATCAATGGCTATTAGCCAGGATGGGCAGGAATGGTATCACTAGCCTCTGTTTGCCAGAAACTGGGAATGAGCAACAGGGGATAGATCACTTGATGATTACCTGTTCTGTTCATTCCCTCTGGGGCACCTGACATTGGCCACTGTTGGAAGACCGGATACTGGGCTAGATGGAACTTCAGTCTGACCCTGTAGGGCCATTCTTATGTTCTTATAAAGTCATGGCTATAACTTGATTATAATTTAATTTGGCCAGGAGTTTGCCCCCATCGAACATTAGAATAAAATATAGCTAGCAAAAAATTTAACAGTAACCAAAGAACAGGCTTGTGGTATTGTAAAGAAATTGCATAACATGAGAAGTCTTCAAAATATGCATCCAATCAGTTTGTGATGGGTTGGATCACAGAAACCCCTTTGGGAACTGCCAACTGATGTGCCAAGACTACTTCTGCCCCTGCTTTCCCTGCCTGGTCAGGACTCCAGCACCCTGTCTTGTTGACCCAGACATGCCTGTCTGCTCCAACACAGACCCAGGTCTGAACCATGTGCCCCAAAGCCGCAGTCTTAACTGAAAGCAACTTACAAGAAGTGTTCCTGTCTAACACTCAGATGCCCAACTCCCAATGGGGTCCAAACCCCAAATAAATCAGTTTCACCCTGTATAAAGCTTATAAGGGTTATACAGGGTAAACTCAAATTGTTCACCCTCTACAACACTGATAGAGAGATATGCACAGCTGTTTGCCCCCCCCTCCCCAGGTATTAATACATACTCTGGGTTAATTAATAAGTAAAAAGTGATTAAATACAGAAAGTAGGATTTAAGTGGTTCCAAGTAGTAACAGACAGAACAAAGTGAATTACCAAGTGAAATAAAATAAAACAAATCTAAGCCCAATACAGTAATACGACTGAGTACAGATAAAAATCTCACCCTGAGAGATGTTTCAATAGGTTTCTTCCACTGACTGGATGCTTCCTAGTCTGGGCACAATCCTTTCCCCTGGTACAGCCCTGGTTCCAGCTCAGGTGGGAGCTAGGGGATTCCTCATAATGGCTGCCCCCTTTGTTCTGTTCCACCCATTTATACATCTTTTGCATGGAGGTGGGAATCCTTTGTCCCTCTGGGTTCCCACCCCTCCTTCTCATCAGAAGATGATCAGGTTAAAGATGGATTCCAGTTCAGGTGACATGATCACATGCCACTGTAAGACTTCATTACCTACTTGCCAGCACACATGTATACAGGGAGACTTACAGGTAAAACACAGCCATCTGCAGTCAATTGTCCTGGCTAATGAGAGTCATCAAGATTCCAAACCACCATTAATGGCCCACACTTTGCATAATTACAATAGGCCCTCAGAGTTATATTTCATATTTCTAGTTTCAGAGACAAGAGTGGTACATTTATACAAATAGGATGACCACACTCAGTAGATTATAAGCTTTGTAATACCTTACAAGAGACCTTTTGCATGAAGCATATTCCAGTTACATTATATTTAAACTCATTAGCATACTTTCATAAAATCATATAGAGTGCAGCAGCATCACAGTTTCCTTCATAACCTTAGATAAGGAGGCTTCTTGTGTTCAGCATGGATTCTTGCAGGTAAAGCCAGTGAAGTGGAACACTTTACTGATGAGTGACCAATGGCTCTTTTGAAACCAAATCCAACTTGGAATTGTAGATCTCTATTGGTAATAATATCCCTGTATATTTATGATGCAAATTCCATCACCAAACTATAAACCAAATAAATGAAGCTAAAGATATAGTTGCATTTCCTTAAACAGTAGGAAAGTTCACAGTGGAAACTGAGTGAGTTTATCTTTTTCTAGAGAGGAGATGCTATAGTTTGTGCAATATGACATTCATAGGGGATTTGATTTGTATTTTGCTGTTTTAAATGTCATTCTGCAGCTAGGGGGGGATAATTGGCACAATGTCTATTCATAAAGAAGTTACCTCTACTTCAGCAGAGAAGTGGCCTCTCCATTGTTCCTCTTTACTTTAACACCTGATTTATGTTTCATTAAACGTTCGGTGACAACCTGATAGATTCACTGCATCACACGCCTTATTTTCTGTTGATCAGGAAGACTGGCAGTGGACAGGAAACTCAGCTGGCTAAATATACCTATTCTGGTGCCAGCTTGCCATTTTTCACATAGCTGTCACTGACTCTGGTACGTGCAAGTGACTGGACAAGATTATACTGCTGGCAGTGGTCACTGAGATGGCTTTTGAACCAGCTCGTCTCCAAGGCACATATCAAAATAGGCAGCTGCCCCTGAGAAGCCACAGACAAATCTGTGAGAGAGACACACACACACACACACACACACACACACACGATTAAAGCAATAATCAGGGATAGCCAGTTTTCAACACCTGTGCACTGATTAGTAGGAGTAGCCCCATTGATTTTATGTTTGCAGATTGCCAATAAATGCAGTATTCTACCCAGGACCGGTTCCAGGTTTTTTGCTGCCCCAAGCAAAAAAAGCTGGAGTGCCGCTGCTGAAGCAAAAAAAACAAAAAACAAAAAACAAAAACAAACAAAAAAAAAAACACAGAGTGCCGGCCCTGAAAAGAGCTGCCCCTAAAGGGCTAGAATGCCACCCCTTGGGAAGTGCTGCCCCAAGCACATGCTTGGAAAGCTGGTGCTTAGAGCCGGCCCTGGTTCTACCTTTGCACAGCACCAGGGGATAAGCAGCAGGTCTGGTCTATCAACAGCACTGTTAATGGCAGCCCCCTTGTTACACTAGTGAGGGGTGGGAGGGACTCAGTTTCATTCTTGCATGAATCTTCCAACTACTTTCCTTCTGGTGCATGTCTCATCCCCGGCTCTGGGTTCCTCCTCCCTGGAACTCTCCTATCTGATTCTAATACCAGCTCCTAAACTAAGCTGAAAAGTTTAAAATTGGAATAACTACATCTGTACCACAAAGTGTCATTACCTATATTGTAATGAATTGTCTGTACATCTGTATTCACAATCTATAGCCTGCAAAATTAAGCCTTGGAATATTTAAACTCTTAATTCACACTGTAGGCAGATTTTTTACTACTGCTTTACTGAATGACACTTACTCTGGTGTGGATTGTGGCTTCTGAATTGTTAGGCTGCCTAGAATGGTGGATTGGCATCTTTGCTGATTTAAGTATCAGGGTTAGGTTGCGCCAGACTGAGTATGGAGCAGTGCATAGGTGCCCTGCCTCAGGGATAGCACTTGGAAAGCACTGAGTCTCAGAGGCACAACTTCTCTCTTGAATTGGCAAGAGTAAATTATATACCATTTCAGGGGGCAGCATCCTCCCTACTGCAAGCCCAATATACTGGTATGTAGTGGGGGCAGCACCATGGGTCTGCCACTCCCCACCCCTTCCTGTCCATTTGCTCACGGAGGATAGTCTGGGCTGTGCAGCCCTTCAGCCACATAAGGGATGGAATTGGGGCTTACTCCTCTGCACTGCCATGTATGCAGTCTATATTGATTTCACGGATTTTGTATACTATTTATATTGATAGTATGCAATGACAACGCAAGTAAAATAGAGCAGACACTCCACAGGTGTAACTTAAAATTCTTAATAAAAAAGTCCCTAGGAACTATGTGTTCAAATTGTTCTTGGTATAAAGAAATGCATAGGACTGGGAAAGGCATGTCACCTCAAAATTGTCTCTTTATAGCGGGGAATAGGCTAGTCTGTCTGTGATTCAAATGGATACAGGATTTTGTTCCAGGGCTTTGCACACAAGGAAGATTGTGTTTACAGGGATGTGTGCATGTGCGGTAGGGGCAAGCACGTACAGAATGAGACATGTACAGAGGGAGTCACTTCCAGAGTGAATCAATGGCCACATAATGAGCAGCCTACCCAGCTGAATATTGATTAGTGTTGGCAAGGTTCTACTCTAGGGAGCTCAGTATTCCCGCCAGCTGCCTTGTATAAGACAAAGGAAGCCTCAGCAAATTATAAATGGCAGGGTTTATTTGGGAGGCACCACTTGGGCTCATAATAGGGAAACATGTTTGGCCGTAAAACAAACATGAAACATCAACCATCCTGTTAACTTTTGCTAATAAGTATCAGTGTATTTTATTAAATGCAATCAAAAGTTTGCCCTCATAGAACTTTACTTACAACTAATATTAGAGACTATGACTTGTCATTTCTACTGGTGGTAGGGGGCAGGGATTTTTTTGTTTTTTAGTTGCTGGAGGTTCTTGTTCCCGGACACTCTCCCCTTCACAAGAAATTGAAGGCTTTCATAAACAACATTTTGGGGTCTTGCCCAATGCCATACAATTGTATGTTTCATGTCCATTCATTAATGGAATTAATTTAAATATACTAAAATCATCATTTTTCCTAAGATTAGTTACTTAGTCACATTGCTACAGGAGTGGCATTGGCAGACAAACAGAACTACTAACAATAGTCTGATGAAATGAAAAATTATTCAGTCTGTGACTAAAAAGAAATCCTACCTTTTTAGAAGCAGAGTCTCCTTTCTCACAGGCTCTCTATGGAAAGAGAAATGGTACAAGTTAGGAGAAGGGGATCCAAAAATAGTATTCTACAAGCAATGGGCCCAGTTTATTCCTAGTGTAACTCTGACTTCAAGTAGAGTCACACCAGGGATTAAATTTGGCCCTATGTCTTTGCCAAACAACAACAGAAGCTGGCCAAAGACAGCTGCTTTTGCATTTCCTCAATGAATCTGTTCATTCTACCCTCATGATGGAGAGGCTGTAAACAAAGGCTCTTCATGATGTCTCATTGTGCTATGCATAATTATACTGTATATACTCCATAACTATACATGCTTCAAGGCACATTGCAAAAGCTTTCTACTTACCCCGGCTTTTTCTGAGAGGGTGGGTTAAGTGGAGAAAGGATAAGGGTAACCGTTAAAATGAAAAAGAAAAATCTTAATAGCTGCTTGGGATGGCAGTTGGGAATTCTCTAAACACAGTGTGGGGGAGGTCAAGGGGGTGTTAATAAAAAAAAAACCTAACAAGACCTGCGCCTAGCATCACCCTGATCACTTTGTTTGTATGTTTTAGCCATTTTGCTCACCCTTTCTTTGAGATTATAAACTCTGAGACCAGAACTGTCAGGTTTGTATTGTACCTAGCACAATGAACTGGATTGGAGTTTTGGGGATTACATAATAAATATCACCTGGGTTGCTTTCCCCCCCCCATCCCCTCAGCCCCACAAAGTTGAGAGACTATTTCCTCTGAAAATGTGACCCTTTCCCATATGAAAGGGTGCTTCTCAGGAAACGCCAGCAGAGGGATCTCAGAGAGTTTTCCATTTCCTCTGGTCCTTTTCAACAGATTTTTTTGGTGGGATAGGGCAATCTGGCCACCCTCGTTTATCAGTGCCGGAGCACATGCAGTTAGAAGCTGTCTTCTACAGACTCTGTAGAATTTCTGTAGCACAAAAAATTTACTAACTCTGAACATTGCACTATTTTAATCACAGAATGCACAAGCTTCTGCAGGTTTACTAGTGAAGATCCACATCGCCTGACTATGATCTCCTTTCACTGAGGTAGAAATCAGGAGTCACTCCATTGAAGTCACTGGAATTACAGCGGGAAAAAAATAATCTGCTGTAAAATCAGGATAGGGTTCGAATTGATTTAAGCCACAGCTGTTTAGAAAGATTTTTTTTTTTACCAGGTGGGCGTGCAGATCTTTTTAGCTCCTTGGTTTACAACATTTATTAATCCCACTAGTTTTGCCAGGAATATGACAATTTTGCAAGCTTCCTTTTCACGGCTCCACATTCTGCTGCCCTTACACTGAACAGTATCTTATGCCAGAAGAAGCCCCTTTGACTTCAGTGGAAGGGTTAGTAAAGTTACTATTCAATGTAATTACTGGTGGTAGAATGTGGCCCATATTGAATTACTTAAATTCTGGCACCTAGTCATGTCAACATAATCCTAAGCACTAGATTTCATTGTGGATTATTGAGCAACACAATCCTGAAGTGTGTAAATCAAGGCCTAGGCAACATCTACATTAGTGAGATCGCTCGTGTAGCTGCTCTATGCCAACGAGAGAGAGCTCTCCCATCAACATAATTAAACCACCCCCAACGATTGGGAGTAGCTATGTCAGGCTGAGAGCGTCTCCCACCAACATAGAACTGTCCACACCAGCACTCCCATCAGTGTAATTTATGTCACTCAGAGGGGTGGTTTTTTCACACCCCTGAACAGGGCCGGCTCCAGCATTTCTGCTGCCCCAAGCAAAAAAAAAAGCTGCGATCGGCGGCAGCAGTTTAGGAGCGAAGGACCTGCTGCTGGAGGGAGTGAGGGACCTGCCGCCCCCAAATTGCAGCAGGTGCCACCCCTCTCCCTTGGCCACCCCAAGCACCTGCTTGTTAAGGTGGTGCCTGGAGCCAGCCCTGCCCCTGAGTGACAAATTATATCGACAAAAGTGCTAGGGTAGACAGCTGACTAGCAAATCTGAGTTTTAAAAAAGCATAGCACACTTCTTAATGTAATTATCTCTAACTTGTCTTACCTGATTAACCTCAACCACACTGACTCCTTTGCCTAGAGGCCACAATTGGTAAATTTCAGGCAGATTGGCACTTTTCTGAGGTGAGTGTAAGAAAACCAGGCTTATAGAATTTGAGGAGCTTCCAGAGCTCTGTAACCACATTGAAATAACAGCTCCCTTTCTCCCAGGAGGGATTTGTACACAGGAAATATTACCACCCTCACAGTGCTAGTCATGAGGCACTCCCATTGAAAGCATCAGGGGAATAGCTGGGGAAGATGGTGGAGAACTAACAGGAATAAGACCTGCTCCCTCCTCTGCTCAAAGATCATGGCTAATGCTATTGTCCTCACCTAATCCCCAGTGTTTTATAAAGAAACACACTGCTAGTAGTCCCAGGAAATCTCCATTAGCATCAGGCACACTAGACTATATAGTCACCATGTAACTATTTAATGAGCCATGGACTTGCTCTAATATGGTTATTTAAAAAAGATACTTCTGTTCATTTCTCTATTGAGTACAACCCCTCATCTCTGCAGCCAAGTCGTTAGGGCCTGTTATTTTATTTATGTGCTGGCACTCAAGGGAGTGTCAAACTCCAAGTGCTAGAGGAAAGAAAAATATTAATTGACTTAAATAGAAATTACCTTTGAGGAAAACGCAAATCAAGCAATTTTCATGCTGTAAAGAAGCAGAGGAGGTTGCCATTGTTAAGCTATTGTTTAAAACGTGGGTACACAGTTTAGGGCCGACAAAAGGAACAGCATGCACAAGACAGCTGATGCAGTAAACTATACTGCACTGTTGCTTTACAGAAACCAACACAGAAAATAGCACTATTAAGACGCTATGTTCTAAAAATCTTCCTCTAAAGATTTCCTCTAGGGAAGTAATATTGCTCTCTGAATTATGTCCAAGAAACAACTTGGGGCCTGATTCTGCAATCCTGGCACGTGGCTTTATTAGGACTACTGCCACGAGTAAGTGAATGAGAGTTGCAGAATCCTATCCATTGCAAGGAATTTCACCACTGCAAGCAACAAGGTTGTCTGCCTAGGTAAACCCCTTTGTGTTTGGCAGTGGTGCAGCCACAACTGGAGCACAGTGGCCAGTTCTGGTGTCCACAATTCAAGAACGTTGTTGATTGATTAGAGAGGATTCAGAGAAGAGCCTACAAAAGGATTAAAGGATTGGAGACATGCCTTATGCTGTGTATAGAGATAGATTCATGAGGTCCATCTGCTCAGTTTAACAAAGAGAAAGTTAAGGGGTGACTTGGTATAAGTACATACATGGGGAACAAAAAGTTGATAATAGGCTTTTGAATCTAGCAAACAGGTCTATAACACACGACCCAAAGGCTGGAAGTTGAAGCTAAATAAATGCAGACTGAAAGTAAGTCAAATTGTAACAGTGAGGGAAATTAGTCACTGGAATAATTGACCAACCACAGGGGTGTGTTCTCTATCACTGGCAATTTTTAAATCTGGTTTGGATATTTTTTCTAAAAGATCTGCTCTACTTCAAACAGGTCTTAATAAATCCTATGGCCAGTGTTATACTGGAGAGCCAATTATATGATCAGAGGCATCCCTTCTGGGTGTATAACCTGTCAACCCAGAGGATTATAATGCTTTAGCCCTGGTAGGGAACATCAAGGGAATTGATGCATACCAGAAAACAGAAAGGACCTGGAAAACATCCAGGACCCATTCAAGAGACTGCTTTTCCATACTCAAAATGTCAACAAAATTATGCTTTTAAGAAATGTCATCTTACCTATTAAAGCAAATTTAATCCTTAAAGGGTGCCAATTTGAGTACAACAATATCTATAGAATGAACACAGCATAGACTATGGCTATCCCATGCATGATGCCAGTGTCTCAACTCTCATTTATCTTTTTGGGGAATCACTTCTAAGGGCAAGAAGGCAGTTGGCCTTTCTACTGACACTGCCAGCATAGTATTAGTGAAGTAGCGATGGCAGTTTTGTCCTCTGTGGACACCCACTGATAAGAGACAGAGCACTCAGGCCTTGATTCTGCAAACTGATCCACATAAACTGACCTCTATGCTCCATCACGTGATCAGACCTCTATGTTCCATCGACTCTCATGCTTGATGCACTGATCAGCTTGTGGGATTGGAATATAACTCATTCAAACTAAGCAGGTCTGAAATGCTAACAGCTTTCATTCACTACGTATGTATCCCAGACTAGACCTGCTTTGCAGCTCACTGCTAGTGAGAGTTGTCAGAAACAGAGCAGACTCAGCTCACAGGGCTTCAAAGCATCAATTTTGGCTTGTGTGGGTTCCACCCTTGAGTTCCATTTTGCTCTGGCTTCAAATGAAGGCTAGAACACAACGCTAAATGTTTTTTGTGGCTTGGGGTCAAAGCCATCCAGATTTTCACCCAAACCATAAATCAGCCCACGCTTGCTTGAAATTTTGCCCAAGGTTCCTGAAAAGTTCATGAACTTTGGTGAACATGCCCTAAACTTTAGGCTGGAAATTAAAAACAAAACAAAAAACTTTCCACTTTCAACAGGTTTTATTACAAACATTTTGGCTAGCTCTCGTATGGATCCCTTAAAGGAAAACACCAATGTTTTTCTATTAAACACTGAGATCCTTCCCCATTCCTTATATTCTTTGCCCAGTCTCCATTTTCCAACATGTCTAGATTTTTCATCCAGGTTCCATCTGTGCCTCAGATGAACCTAGGGTCTGGGATGAGACAGAGGCCCAAACCATGGAAACAATTAAGCTTATGCATAACTATTTCACTCACATGGATAAACCCAGTGGGATTACTCAGGTGAGCAAAGTTATGCCTGTGCTTACACGTTTGTGGGATCAGGGCCAAAATTTTCATGCTGTCTCAATGGGATCAAATTGTGACTAAATGAAATAAGGAAATCTTTGAAGAGTGAGTTTTTTTTTTTTTTTTTTTTTACAGGATCCTCACTGTTAGTGACTCATTTTAGCATAAATGAAGTAATAATTCCATTTTAAATAGTTCTGAATTTTTGTATTTTCATAAATAATTTAAAGTGGTGTTGTACCCATGTGGGTCCAGATCTGAAGAACTCAGATGCTCAAAAGTTTGTATCTTCCACCAACAAGGGTTGGTTCAGTAAAAGATCATTTCACCCAGCTTGTGTCTCAGTATTTAAGATCCTCTGCAGTTCACCTTTAGTTTTTGCACTCATCTCTGTAGTTGGTGTCCCGTTTATCTCTGAAGAGCTTCCCCGTTTTACAGATATCAACACCGGGTTTTAATATCAACTCCTATCAAGCACACTTAAACTCCTGATCATACAATGAGTTCTGTGCAGATTCCAGGGCAAAAAAGAGCTACAAGGGCAAAAGCAGAATAGGTGGGATCTTGGGAGAAGGACATGGAAGCAGATTATCTCTATATGCAACTCCTGAAGCTCCAAAAATAAATATACCTCATTCAATTTAAAACCAAACTAGTTTTACAGGGATAAATTAAAAACAAAACAAAAAAACCACAACATTGAAACTTGCTTAAAGTAGGGTTACCATATTTTGTGCCTCCTAATGGAGGACACTCCCGGGGGGCCCGGCCCCGCCCCCAGCCCCGCCCCCGCCCCAACTCCGCCCCCTCCCAAAGTCTCCGCCCCCTCCCCTGCTTGAAGCAGGTAAGGGAAGGGGGGGGGGAGGGAGAAGGAGGCGCGGCCCAGGCTGGCCCCCGGCGGCTCCAGCCTGGGTCGGCTCGGGCCCTGGCCAACCACCCCCAGCGCACCCCCCGGCTCCCAGCCCCGCAGCCCGGCTCCCCGACCCCGGCCCGGCTCCCGGCTCCCAGCCCCGCGGGCCCGGCTCCCGGCTCCCGGGCCCCGCGGGCCCGGCTCCCGGCCCCGCGGGCCCGGCTCCCGGCCCCGCGGGCCCGGCTCCCGGCCGGGCACCATGCCCCCGGCCCCGCACAAAGAGGCCCCGGCCGAGCCTCCCGATTTTCCCGGACATGCCCGGCTTTGGGGGATTTCCCCCCGGACGGGGATTTGAGCCCCCAAAAGCCGGACATGTCCGGGAAAATCCGGACGTATGGTAACCCTACTTAAAGCAGCTTTCAAAGCTATCTGCTTTTTTCATTTATTTTTCTCTGTTTCCATTGCCTTTTGAAATAGTTTCCTTTGTTGACTACGGTTTACCATTATCACAGCAATGTTACACTTTTTTAAAAGCCAATTTATACAAGTCTAATTCTGATATTCTGCAAAAAACAACAAGCAACTTCCTGTAAAGTATCCACCTCCCCAAGGATTGCATATTTTGAAAATAAATGAGGCTTGAAAAACAACCTTTCGATTCTGCAGATTTTGTTTCAGTACACTATAGCAGTCAGTCACATCTTGAGTTTCAAACTTAGCCTGTCCAAGTTGGCAAGTATAATATATTCTGTAGCTAACCTTTTTCTCAAGCAAGGAGAGGTTCAGTCTTGCTCCCACTGAAGTCACCTTTTTCCATAAGCTTATTGCTGAAACTATTTCCAAGTTGTACATTATGCAAATTCTGATTTGTTTGACCTTCCATGACACTGACTTCTCCCTAGTGGTATAGCGACACCTCCTGTAATCTCTCACATCCTACCCATACAGCACATCCCTGTTATCAGTCTTACACACCTGGTTTTGGTATTCTCAGAGCTTACAATTTAGCCAAAAGAACATGCAATACACTGTTGCTAAAGCCTCCTTTCATCACCCTTCTTCCTCCCCTCTATATGTTGTCCTAAGAAATTCCGCCTTAAGTATTAGACGACTTTTGCCCCAGTAACCTGAATTAAAAACTTTGTCTAAATTCCACTTCCTCCTCCTTGCTAACAGGTAAGCATCCTTTATATTTCTACTCCTGCTCATTGTATTATACCTAGAGCCCCCAACCAAGCATGGGCTCCCTATTGTGCTAGGCACTGTATGTACACATCGACACATTCTCCTACCCAAACAGCTATACAGTCTAAAATGAGAGTAAGAGTGGGAGAAAGGAAGTACTGCCCCCATCTTGCAGATAGGGAACTGAGGCAGAGATTAAATTATTTGCTTAAGGTCACTCAAGAAATCAGTGGCAGTGCCAGAAGCGGAACACAGAACTCTAGTGCCTTAACCACAAGTCCATCCATCCTCTTTTAATTGTTGATCATCAAATCATCTATCTTCTTTCTCCCTTCCAGTAAGGCTACCTGTCGTCACAGACTGTACTTCAAGTTTGTCTTGGAATATCCCCTCATATAGCATATGAGTAGAGAACAGTGATAGGCAACCCATAGAGTTCCACTTCAGATACTCATCTATACACAAATGCAAAAAGCCTGGGAAACAAGCAGGGAGAACTGGAAGTCCTGGCACAGTCAAGGAACTATGATGTGACTGGAATAACAGAGACTTGGTGGGATAACTCACATGACTGGAGTACTGTCATGGATAGTATAAGAGGTTGACTCACCCCTGCAGTGCCTCCTGCTGGTCTCTTCAGGGAATCAGCTCAATCCAGCCCAAAGCACCCTCTGCAGGCCAGTGATCCACCTTGTCCTCCTACTGGCTCCCATGTCCCTCCCAGGACCCCTTGCTCTGGGTGCTGCCCCCTGGCAGTACCTACACACACTGGGTCTCCCCTCCCAGGGGAACCCCCACCCACTAACCCCACCTCACCTCAGTATCAGGCTACTGCCAGTCATCATCTAGCTCCACGCCTGGGGCAGACTGCAGTATCAGCCTACTCATCACTGGCAAGGAGGGTTTGGACCTGTTGCTTTGGCCTACACCTGGGTTACCCTCTGCAACCCCCAGTACCCCTTGGCCTAATACTAGGCCACAGCCTGGAGCTTTCCAGGCTGGAGCTCTCCAGCCTTTCCCTATCCAGGTACTCTGTCTTAGCTCCCTACAGCCAGGCCCTTCTCCTTCTGAAGGCAGAGAGAGACTTCTGAGCTTTGGGCTGCCCCGGCCTTAATAGGGCCAGCTGGGCTCTGATTGGGGCGTGGCCCAGCTGCAGCTGCTTCCCCCAATCAGCCCAGGTCTTTTCTTCCACAGCCCCACACGCTGGGGCAGACTACTTTAAACCTTCCCAGGCAGGAGTGGGTGTCCACCCCACTACAGATGGATATAAACTGTTCAGGAAGGATAGGCAGGTCAGAAAAGATGTGGGAGTTGCATTGTATGTAAGAGAGGAGTATGACTGCTCAGAGCTCTGGTATGAAACTGCAGAAAAACCTGCGGGTCTCTGGATTAAGTTTAGAAGTCTGAGCAACAAGGGTGATATCATGGTGGGAGTCTGCTATAGACCACCAGACTAGGGGGATGAGGTGAATGAGGCTTTCTTCTGGCAACTAACAGAAGTTACTAGATTGCAGGCCCTGGTTCTCATGGGAGACTTTAATCACCCTGATATCTGCTGGGAGAGCAATACAGCAGTGCACAGACAATCCAGGAAGTTTTTGGAAAGTGTAGGGGACAATTTCCTGGTGCAAGTGCTGGAGGAACCAACTAGGGGTAGAGCTCTTCTTGACCTGCTGCTCACAAACAGGGAAGAATTAGTAGGGGAAGCAAAAGTGGTTGGGAACCTGGGAGGCAGTGACCATGAGATGGTTGAGTTCAGGATCCTGACACAAGGAAGAAAGAAGAGCAGCAGAATACAGACCCTGGACTTCAGAAAAGCAGACTTTGACTCCCTCAGGGAACTGATGGGCAGGATCCCCTGGGAGAATAACATGAGGGGGAAAGGAGTCCAGGAGAGCTGGCTGTATTTTAAAGAATCCTTAATGAGGTTGCAGGAACAAACCATCCCGATGTGTAGAAAGAATAGTAAATATAGCATGGGACCAGCTTGGCTTAACAGTGAAATCCTTGTTGATCTTAAACACAAAAAAGAAGCTTACAAGAAGTGGAAGATTGGACAAATGACCAGGGAGGAGTATAAAAATATTGCTCAGGCATGCAGGAGTGAAATCAGGAAGGCCAAATCACACTTGGAGTTGCAGTTAGCAAGAGATGTTAAGAGTAACAAGAAGGGTTTCTTCAGGTATGTTAGCAACAAGAAGAAAGTCAAGGAAAGTGTGGGCCTGTTACTGAATGAGGGAGGCAACCTAGTGACAGAGGATGTGGAAAAAGCTAATGTACTCAATGCTTTTTTTGCCTCTGTCTTCACGAACAAGGTCAGCTCCCAGACTGCTGCACTGGGCAGCACAGTATGGGGAGGAGGTGACTGGTCCTCTGTGGAGAAAGAAGTGGTTCGGGACTATTTAGAAAAACTGGACGAGCACAAGTCCATGGGGCCGGATGCACTGCATCCAAGGATGCTAAAGGAGTTGGTGGATGTGATTGCAGAGCCATTGGCCATTATCTTTGAAAACTCATGGCAATGGGGGAGGTCCCAGATGACTGGAAAAAGGCTAATGTAGTGCCCATCTTTAAAAAAGGGAAGGAGGATCCGGGGAACTACAGGCCAGTCAGCCTCACCTCAGTACCTGGAAAAATCATGGAGCAGGTCCTCAAGGAATCAATTCTGAAGCACTTTGAGGAGAGGAAAGTGATCAGGAACATTCAGCATGGATTCACCAAGGGCAAGTCATGCCTGACTAACCTAATTGCCTTCTATGATGAGATAACTGGCTCTGCGGATGAGGGGAAAGCAGTGGACGTGTTATTCCTTGACTTTAGCAAAGCTTTTGATACGGTCTCCCACAGTATTCTTGCCGGCAAGTTAAAGAAGTATGGACTGGATGAATGGACTATAAGGTGGATAGAAAGCTGGCTAGATCGTCGGGCTCAACGGGTAGTGATCAATGGCTCCATGTATAGTTGGCAGCCAGTATCAAGCAGAGTGCTCTGGGGCCGGTTTTGTTCAATATCTTCATTAATGATCCAGAGGATGGCGTGGACTGCACTCTCAGCAAGTTTGCAGATGACATTAAACTGGGAGGAGTGGTAAATATGCTGGAGGGTAGAGATAGGATACAGAGGGACCTTGACAAATTAGAGGATTGGGCCAAAAGATGAGGTTCAACAAGGACAAGTGCAGAGTCCTGCACTTAGGACGGAAGAATCCCATGCACTGCTACAGACTAGGGACCGAATGGCTAGGTAGCAGTTCTGCAGAAAAGGACCTAGGGGTGACAGTGGACGAGAAGCTGGATATGAGTCAACAGTGTGCCCTTGTTGCCAAGAAGGCTAACGGCATTTTGGGCTGTATAAGTAGGGGCATTGCCAGCAGATCGAGGGATGTGATCATTCCCCTCTATTCGACATTGGTGAGGCCTCATTTGGAGTACTGTGTCCAGTTTTGGGCCCCACACTACAAGAAGGATGTGGAAAAATTGGAAAGAGTCCAGCGGAGGGCAACAAAAATCATTAGGGGGCTGGAGCACATGACTTATGAGGAGAGGCTGGGGGAACTGAGATTGTTTAGTCTGCAGAAGAGAAGAATGAGGGGGGATTTGATAGCTGCTTTCAACTATCTGAAAGGGGGTTCCAAAGAGGATGGATCTACACTGTTCTCAGTGGTACCAGATGACAGAACAAGGAGTAATGGTCTCAAGTTGCAGTGGGGGAGGTTTAGGTTGGATATTAGGAAAAACTTTTTCACTAGGAGAGTGGTGAAGCACTGGAATGGGTTACCTAGGGAGGTGGTGGAATCTCCTTCCTTAGAGGGTTTTAAGGTCAGGCTTGACAAAGCCCTGGCTGGGATGATTTAGTTGGGAATTGGTCCTGCTTTGAGCAGGCGGTTGGACTAGATGACCTCTTGAGGTCCCTTCCAACCCTGATATTCTATGATTCTATGAATCTATGATCTTGTACCAATCTCCTGGTGTTGGCAACTAGGCTAAAAAACCCATGAGAACAAGCTGTTTGTCAATATTTCCCATGCTTGCTGGCTTCAGCTAGACTGGAAATACCATGAGAATAGCTTCACTTGTACTATGATTGCAGATATTGCTACCTTGGGCTATCATGCTGTTCTGTCCCAGGCTGTATTAGACCCTTCCAGGAATACCTAGATGCTGCAGGAAGTGGTGGTGATTCAAAAGATGGCTCTCTTCTCTTTAAGGCACTATTAACGCAATATGGTGCTATGGGACACTAAATTGTTGGAAATGCTGTCTTTTGAATGACATGAAAAACCGTATCACACTGATCATCAAAGATCCCAGGACTCCTTTTGTACAAGTGTGCCCTGGTGTCTTGGCCTGCTTCCAGCAGCACCAATTTGATTTTTTTATTTGTTTCAAGAGCTCGTCCATTGCTCCCTTTACATTCTGCTGATATAAATTCCCCTGCACATTGAGCTTAGCATGCTGTTCTTCACTTCCTGCTAAATTGTGTCTGCATTTTATGACGTCGGTGTAGGGTCTCTAATTAATTTCTGAAATGGTTTAAGTTTTTCAGAGTCCTGTACAAATGTATTCCAGTATTTTTCACTCAGATTGGGTAGGTGAAAAAACCCAAAGTGCAGAAGCAGATGAGCTGGGATTAGCTTTCCATATTTGGCCCAGACTTTAAACCACTTACACGATTATTGCCAATGCCAACCATTCAAAAATCATGAGATTTTAAAATTTGGGGGGGTACTTCTATTTGCCTTTTTGTTTCTAGAGCTTTAGGTGTCATAGTTCCAAGCTTTCCTCCACAGCCAGGAGAGCTAGAAACTTTTTTTTCTTTATTTTTCCTTTTTTTAAGTGAAAGCCAAGATTCTTATGTAATCCCTTGGCTTCAGGAGCTGGGACTTTACCATCAAGTCACAAGTCTTGGGTTGCCAGCACTGTATGACCAAATTCCCAAGCAGGGCCCTGTTTCCTATGCATTGATATTCACTTTTTATGCACTTTCATTTAGGCATTTTTTACTACTGTGAATATATAAGGTCTCTTCAGGAACATAACTGAAGTGAGGAATGATTAGAGTAGCAGCTGTCTGTAAAAGCAAAGAATGACTGAACCTTCATTTTATGCAGGAAAGTTGGGTGTCAAAACAGTGAGTGCCATTTTATAAATGATATTATAGCAACTAATATAAAAAAGAAAACGTTTTTACTTGGAAACAACACTAGTCCCCTCTGCCTGCCCCACCCCTAAACTTTCTGTGAGAGCACAAAAGCTGTCGGTCTGCTTTGGCCCAAAGAAACATTTTTAAAATGTTTCCACATACTATAAGTTTTTTCTTGTCCTTTTAAACTTAGCTCTGCAGGAAGACCCAAATGGGTCAAGGAATGGGAGTTTAATTCTTATACAATTAATGTTCTTTAGTAAAGCATTTAGTCCTCCTTGTAGGAGTAAAGTGTCTTACTATGGGAAAAGGCTAAAAAGTCAAATGTACTCATGGTCAGCTGCTTCTGTAGTTTCCAAAAGTGAGGCCACACCTCCTAAGTTTGTCTCCTCCTATTTTGTAAGCCAAGGGCTTATTTAATAATACTTTGCATTTCTGTTGTGTTTCTACTCAAGGATCTGAAAGTGCCTTAGTACTGAATTTAGCATTGCAACACTTCTCGGGGGCACATCATATCATCACCATTTTCTAGATGGGAAAACTGAGGCATAGATTTAGACCACACAGGAAGATTTCACTACAGCTGCATATAGAGCCAGTGTTGCCTGACTCCAGATCCTGTGCCTTAACCATGGGAAGTCGTTTAGATTCCTCTATCCCAGGTAGGTTTTCTGATGCCCAATGCTGTAATCTTTACCTTTTGCTAAATAAGTTTAAAGAGGATCTCAAGATGGAGATGACTTCCATTTTCTCTTGGTATGATCAAAAAGACAGGCTATGTGGACTTAGCATAATCAAAATGGTGACATTGCCTAAAATTCTATATTGATTCTATAAAGACAAGGTGGGTGAGGTAATATTACTTCCCCCACCTTGTCTCTTTAATATCCTGAGACCAACATGGCTACAACTCCGCATACATTGACTGTAGGTATTCCCCGAGTCTATTCAAGAGTGAAGCTGAGAGTTAGAGGGGCTTGTTTTCCCATTTCATCTGGTGAGGCAAATGCTCTGTATGCACCTGTTAGATCTCACAACGTTCAAGACGGAGGGACAGCTTGCACTTCCTTATGCTATTAGCTGCATTATTACACACCAAGTTCATTTCATTGGAGCCTGGCTGGGTGTGATTGGAAGCTAGATTTCACTGAAGAGGAGTGGCTTCTTCATTGGATTATGCAGCATTCTTCCTTAGCACATGTGCAAATTTCCAAACATCATAATACAGAGCCTGAATTCACAACTGCTTATTTGAGCATCTTCCTCTGTCTTCCCTTCAGAGATTTACACTTGTTCTTTAAATCAGTGACATTAACCCAATATAAATCTGGAGAAGGGCCACTTGATGGGGTCCTCCAGCATTTTTATGCTGCTTTCGTGCCTTAAATGCTGCTATATTTGCCCACTTTCATCAAGTATGGACAAATAACAACTCTTTATTTTAAAGACATCACAAATAATTGCACTTAAAACATCACCAGATAGGTTTTATGCCCTATCAAGACTAGTTCAGTGTTTCTTCTGGCAGAAGTGTGCCATTATCACACCCAGCAAAGCGGAAGAAATGGAGCTCCTAAGATTAGGTGTCTGTAATGCTATCAACCCGTCCAGGAAAAGCATAGAACCTTCCAATCATGTGCTGGCAGTAAGTACAGAAGGAAATTATTTTAAAATACTTTGTTTTAAATTGTTTGCAGTTTTGTAGCTGATATGAGAGACCAGGTGGGTGAGGTGACATCTTTTATTGGACCAACTTCTGTTGGTAAAAGGGACATGCTTTCAAGCTTCACAGAGCTCTTACTAAGGTCTGGAGAAGCTAACCAGAGTGTCCAAGTTAAATACATGGTGGGACAGACTGTTAAGCATAAGGGCTTCACACATGCTCTAGGAGGTCAGCTAAAATGAAGCCTGAGCCCGAGTCAGCTGGCATGGGCCAGCTGCAGGTTTTTAATTACAGTGTAGACATATCCTTAATCCTTGTCCTAAAAGGAAACTTCCACAACACCTTCAAAAGATGAGCCTGGGACCTTAAATTCTTAACTCTGCTAGACACGAAAAACCATGCACTTGACGGAGACTGGTTGTATGGCTCATTACAAGAAGTTATAACGCAGCCTACTGCCTGCCAATTGTTGACTTCCCAATTCATTTTAAGCTTCTCCTTCCCAGCAACAGAAGTTGGAACAATAAAAGTTATTACTTCACCCACCTTGTTTTAAATTGTCTATAGTTTTTTTTTTTTTTAAGGCTAGGTGTGTACTATGTTAGTGATTTACAATTGTAGACAGTATTTTGTACTTATTTAAAGTCACAGAAGTGATCCTGCAACGCGGTCCATGCAGGCAGACCTATCTTCCTTCACAGAGCCCCAGTGGTAATGGGGTCTGCCTGTGCGGAGCTCATTGCAGGAAATGGGCCTAAGTTAATAATGCAAAGGAAAGAAAATGCATATTTTTGGCTGCTGCCATCATTTGAGAATTCTCTTATATCTATAAAGTCTGCTTCATAGACCAGCTTTCCTGAGCACAAAGATTTTGTTTTTTTTTAGGGGTGTCAGTATTAGGAAATGTGGCTATATAAAGTGGATGTTGTTGGCTTTTCTGGCTAGCTCATTCCCTGCCTTTATAAAGGATGTTTCATACTAGTTCTGGATATCACCTTTGCACGGCCTGTGCTCTATGAACATATTGGTTGTGGATTGGAGCTGGACCTGAGACACGGCTTGCTGAATATTAAATATCTTGGGGGGGGGGGAGGAGAAGTTGAACTTCCAGGCACACGTTCAATGATTTACACTGCTCATAAAAAAATTGGCCTGAACCTCTGCCCAGAATGGGAAATGAACTTGAACCAAGCCTTTCGGTAGGTTTCAATGTGTTCAAATTTGCTCTCCATTATTTTTCATTTTCATTGCTTTGCCTCTCTGCACCTCCTGGTTCCACCCAGAAGATCAAGTGTGGGAATATCACAATGTCTGTTATGGTATTTCTGGCCCAAATTAAAGCAAGAAGTATTGGTAATAATTAAAGCAAGATGGATCATAAGGGGTCAGCTCTGCCCTCCCCTCCACAAAACAAGAATCTTGGAGGCAGATATGAATGGCTGAGAGTTATAAATGTACCTAATCAGGCTGGTTAGACCCTAATGTTTTATTAAATACTGAATATCTTGGTCAAAGTAGTAACCCTGGAGTTAGTGATATAATTTAAGCTGCCTAATGTGAGGCACCTTAAAAGGGCCTGATTTTCAGAGGGTGGGATCTCAGCACTTTCTGAAAATCTGGCCCCTTTAAGTTGTCTCAAGTTGGGCACCCAAAGTGCTTTTGAAAATCTTGGTCTTCATTCCTCAGAGTTAAGTAAAATATATTTCAGTGGAGTCCAGTTAACACCCCCACCAAAAAAACCTACTTTTAGGTAGAAAAATTCTACTGCTTCCCAAATGTTAAAATGTCTGGAAATGAAAAGTGAAGGGACCTGGCCAGTTCCTCACAGTCATATAACCAATCTTTTGTCACTATCATTCACCTACCCAGGAACAACGGATGTTCCAATGGTTAGCGCACTAGCTGGGGGCTCTGGATACCCAGGTTCAATTCCCTCATGTTCCAGAGACTTCCTGTGTAACCCTAGACCAGTGGTCTCCAAAGTGGGGTGCATGCATCCCAGGGGGCGTGCAAGAGGATCCTGGGGGGTGTGCGGCAGGAGGAGCACTTTTTTTGTTTGTTTGCTTCGTCAGTTCGGGCAGGAGTCCGAGCAGCTTTTTTTTTTTCTTGGGCAGTTCGGCGGGAGGCCGACCGCCTTTTTTTTTTTTTTCCCTTCAGCGTGCTCAAAATTTTTTTAGTGATGGGGTGCACGATCAAAAAAGTTTGGAGACCACTGCCCTAGACAAGTCATTTGGCCTATCTGTGTCTCATGGCATATCTTCACTACAGACACTATGCAGCATAGCTACATCTCTGTAGCTATACCAGCATAACCCCGTAGTGGCAACACAGCCTACACCAATAGATGGGGTTTTCCCATTGGTGTAGGAACACCAGCTCCCCGTGCAACCATAGCTACGTTGATGAAAGCATTCTTCCATAGCTGTGTGTGCACTGGGGGTTAGCTTGGCATAGTTACGTCAGTCCAGGGTGTGATTTTTTTTTTTCACATCCCTGACCAGCATAGCTATGTTAACTAACTTTTATCAATAAAATGCGGCTAATAGTACTTCACTAGCTCACTGGGGTGTTGTGAGATGCTCATATTACAGTCATCGGAGCCCAGGGTACATTTATGATAGACTTACACCCCTCTGCTCTTGTTTTGTTCTGTAAGAGAACAAACCAAACCAAACAAAACAAAATGTTGGACATAGTCCTAATCTTTTTCTATTTATTAGAAGCGTGAACATTTTCCAAAGGATTACAGTCCCAGGGCATATTAAATTCTGTCAGGACATTCTGTTTTCTCAATGTGACATGTTAGTAGAGTAGAAGAATATTTTTATGAATAGAAATGGATACAAATGTTACAAAGTATGTTGATGTATTACTTGTGATGTGGTAATGCCTAGAAACTTCAACCGGGTCAACGCCCCATTCTACTAGACACTATATAAATAGAAAGACAATCCAGCCCTGAAGTGCTTACAATCTAAATAGACCAGAGAAAGAAAGTGGATTTTCCTCATTTTACAGATGGGGGGATGAGGCACAGAGAGTAAGGCCCAGATTTGTAGAGGCAATTAGGCATTGTTGTTGTGCTCTGGTTGCAACACCTTTCTAAATACTCATTTCTAAATACCTTTAAAAATCTGAGCCAAAGTGATTTTCCCAAGGCCAAACAGGAAGTCTATGGCAAAGCTGGAATTAAACCCAGATGTCCTGAATTGTAGTCCAGTGTTTTAAGCATCACCTTCCTGAACTAAAACTTTATTGTTGTAGCTTTGTGTCTAACCCCCAAGAATCACAAAATATCTGACCTGAAATCATCAGTTGTGCAGGACTGAATATCACCTGTCCTAGGTCTAAGTGACAGTGTAAATTTCTGGAAGGATAGGAAGAAATAATGCAATTCATTACACGGTTCTACAATTTATCAGTGGGTATCACATCCACATACAATAAATTACAGTGAGTATATGTTTAGTAGAGGAGCACAAACCACAAATTCTTTACAAAATCATATGATGAAGTCATCGCTGATTCACTTTGACATTCCACAGTAATGTTCCCGAATACCACAGTTCTGTTACTACCGCGTTTGGAGCTTACAATTTATAAGGCTTGTTAGGTTGTAAATGAATGAAGTGTGAATTAACGATTCATTCTGTTTGAATTACACTTATGGTGTGCTACTAAGCACAAAATGGAAAGAAAAGCAAACAGTAATACCACTAGAAACAGGCAGCTTCTTACACTGTTATCAAATCCAAGGTGGCCCCTCTCCTATCCATTCAGTTTTAGCTGGTAAAGTGATAGTGTCTGATGGCATAAAGAGAGGAATTCTGTATTTTTAGAGGGTTACAATGTGATTCCCCCTCTCGTGCAAAGGCTAGCTTTAATATACAGTACCTCTGAGTCCTTCCATCTGTTCGATAAAGTATGTTGGAAAGTTGGGTAGCAACTGTTGATCAGTGTACTGCGACTCACAGTGCTAAAATAGTATTCCCTATGTGCTTTTCAGTTGTAAGCAGCATGCATTTCTGAATACAGCCATCTGAATACACTGTAAATACTTGCATTCTCCTTTTACTAAGATGCTATTAAGATGACTCTACTGTACACATAGCTATCCTTTCAGACTATCAGATTCTACAGCATTGTGGCTTTGCTCACTTTGTCTTCTCAGCATTCAGGAAGTTAACTATTAATGCCAATATATTAGTACTAAATCTCTTACCTTGCAGAGTTTCAGAACTAACCAGCATGCCAGGTATGCTGTCAGGGTGAATTTAGCTTTCATGTAGGTGTCCGGTAAACAGGTAAGATACATTTGTACCAGATCCAGCTCTTCACTGACAACACAATTGCCAGCATCAGCAGTAGCATCCTCCCCATCCCCTTGTCTTTGATCCTCTTCTACTGATGCACTTGGGCACTTATTTAACTCCATTTTATCAAAGATATTTTTCCTCCTTGACAAAGTCCTGATCTTTCCACAGAAAACTCAGGGAACTTTTTGTTTCATATCAGTAATTATATTTTCTGAGCTTCCAAAAGTATGTAGCCTTGCCTTTAAGCCAACCCAAACGTTAGACTATGGTGGAAGAAACTTTCTTCAGTTTAAACTCCCTTGGATCATTGCCTTTTTCTTATTGAGCGACCTTTTGCAAATGTGTGTACAGCTACAAGATAAATATAGCACTGGCTAGCGAGCCTTGTCATACAGCACAAGAATACTCCTGCCCGTTGCCAAGAGAGGAGAGAAAGATTCCATTTATTTAAAGAGCAAGTCCCCGGCATCAGTACTCCCTTGTTCATTTAAAGAAAAAAAGAAAAAGGAAAGAGCTGTTATCTTTGAAACCTTTTTTTTTTTTTTTGACAATTGTGCTTCCTCAGAACAAATCCCATTTCTGCAAGAAATGTTCTTACGGAGGAGGATTTTTTAATCCAGAGACTTGTAGCCACAGTAATTCATTGTCTGTGATATTGCAGATGCTGAGCTTGTGAAGGCTACAAATTTCAAAAGAATAAATGAGGGCTCGCAGATGGAAAGAGGCCAAGACATTCTGAAATAACTAATGGTCCTTCCATAGGCCAAAAAATGAACAAAACATGTTAGAGATTAACCAAGCAATTTTCCAGCTAAATGTTAAGGAGTTCATTTATGCCTTGAGACAGCATTCATTTGTATATGCTAAGAACACTTTAAGACACACTTATTTTACTTTTGATGGCCTACATCTTAGTAAATGGCTTGAGAAATATAGATTTAATTGTAGCAGTATTTAATTGTTAATTTAATTAAACAGATTTAATTGTTTCAGTGGTACTAATAACAAATGTATTTTTTTTTGTTTTGACCATTAGGGCTAATTGTCTTGGTAGCTTTAGCGATTAGCAAAGGAAATATCCATCCTTCAGATGAGACATTCAATTCTGCTTTCTTCCTGCTTCTTCTTCTTGATGTTCAGATGGAAAGTGGACAGCCTATGGCCACTTGCAGAAAGGCTGTGGGAAAACTCTGATGTCCTCGGCAGATATTTCCTTCTTTAATGTAAAAGGATCTGGTGGCTAAGACTTCAATTAGTGCGTTTGAGCTACTTCTAAGTACCAAGTGGCAGCTATTCAGTAAAAGTATTCAGTAAAAGTACTGCAAGCACCTAAATCTTTAAGGTTCAGTTCTGTCACACTTATTCACATTGAGTAGTAATCCTATTGAAACTCATGAAATTATTTGTGGAGCAAGAGTGGAAGAATCTAGCATTTACTGTGAAAGGCATAATACAAACCTGTAGACTAGATCCATCTATAATGAGATAGAGGGGAAAAGCAGACTACTAAACAAGAGCCCTCATTCTGACTGAAACATGCTCCCAGGGGTCCAACCTGGGTCACTATTCAACGGCCAATATTTCCCTATTTTTCCAGACTGATGAAGGTGAGTAGGAGAGACAGCAGAGAACTATGGAACTAAACTTCGTTGGATCAGTGAAGTGCTGCAAGTGACATTAGAAATAAGAATATCATTGGCATTCCTGCATGTAATCTGGAGTGCAGATGTTAAAGGCTTGATTACGCTGCTGCTGGAAAATAGCCGAGTAGTCTCTCCATCCAGCCATGCCCCAATATTGTGTGTTAAGATGTTAAGAAGAATATAATCAAAGCTATAATAACACACTATAGAAAACAGTTAGTGTGGCTTTAAATTTGCAGAGGGGTTAAAAATGAACACCTTACATATTCCTCTTCCTTCAGTGTGTCCCCAACAAACTGTGAGAGCTTCTAATGAGCAAAGTCAAGTCCTCACTTCCACCTCTGGATCTTCCTCCTCTTCGAGTCCTCTCTGGCTTTGTCCACAAGGAGGTTTCTACACTGGCCTTTTCCCCCAAAGCTTTCCAATATTGCTACCACTTAAGGGGCTAATAACTACAGGGAGCTAGCATAGAACAGTTTAACAGCATTTAAACCCGTGTTATCTAACCCTGCTAAGTGCTGATGACACAGTAGTTAAAGTACCAGCAACCACAAGTATCCTGCCCGTGCTGCCACTCCTACTATTTCTACCACAAGTGAAGCTGAAGCAGAGATAGCACCAGTCAGAAATCTGAGGAAAATAAAGAACTCAGACTAAGATCTCGCTATCAGGGGCGGCTCTAGGCACCAGCAAAGCAAGCAGGTGCTTGGGGCAGCCCATTTGCAGGGGCAGCAGCCGGCAGGGATCCAGCCTGGGAACTGAGAACCAACAGGGGGCCCTGGGGGCTGTAGTTCCTTGGTTAGCTCCCTGCCTATAGAGCCAGCCCTGGAGCAGGGAAAGAACTCCATTTCCCAGCATTTCCTGGGCCGCTATCAACAGGAAAGGGAGAGGGAGGGAGTATGGTAGTTGAAACCTCATGCTGCAGCTTGCTGTGAATGGAGAGCTCACTGCTAGAGCAGGGTGGCATTGTGAATGGGGAACAAGTATGCCCAAGGAGTAGAAGGCTTTGGCCCAGATATCCCCTTCAGAAGACATCCCTAGACTGGATTAGGGATACTGGTGTGACCTCACCTTGCAGCCCCTAAAGAAAGAATTGGGTGGATTAAATGGACAGTGCCCCTCTCTATCTGAAGCCTAGCAAGGGAGGTATGTGGATCCCACTAGAATTTAAAATGAAAAGTAAGGGAGGGGAGACTCTACTCGACCTGGGCAGCTTTAGATACAGTACCAGGCATGTAGGAGGATTTCCACTTCTGAGCCATGGAAGCAGAAATTGACTTTTCCTTTCCAGATTTAGCTAATATTCAGAAAGGGAATCTAGCATCTGCCGTCCAGATTTGAACACCTCAAAATTCAGGAGTGCTCAAGCTCAATTCGGGCAGCTGTTACTTCATTTCTCAGAAATCAAATATATTGATCCACTGTAATTTGCTGTAGAAAAAGTAGGACTGGGGTGGGGGCAGTCAAATTTGTTTTTGCTTGGGGCGGCAAAAAACTTAGAGCCGTCCCTGCTTACTATTAACAGTCCTCAGTCCTGATTTTTTCACTGCTTTGCTCCTTGGATAGACATTTTCACCTCTGTCAAATGAGTGTAAAGTAATCTGCACAGGTATAAATGATTCCATGAGCTTCAAGCCAGTGGAGAATCTAGCCCCATATTAGCATGTTGTATAGTACCTCAATGCTCAGCTTAGACATCAATACACAAATACAATTGTAGTTCTACGTTTCATCGTATTTGATTAGGTACATTGTCCCTGTTTCTCCAGAGACAGTATTTAATCTAATTTGCATGGGTGCCTATCTGTGCACTTCAAAGTCATTTTTTGCATTTAAAATAAACTTTAGAACCTGTTTCTTGAATATCCAAACTTTAGTGTAAAAGCTATTGCCTAATACTTGCATAGTGCTTTTCAACTGTTGATCTCAAAGCACTATTTGTGATACGCCTTCCTCCTTCTCACCATTCTCTTTTAGGAGACCCATACTTAGGCTAATCGAAGCTGACTGTGTCCCTTCAAATCTTTTTATTTCAATTCTCCTACTTTTCCTTGCTTTTTAAATTCTTCTTTGACTTTGACTTGCCCTGCTGAGGATTATAAGTCTGTACTTGTGAAACTACAAGGGAAAAAATAGACAAACTTGCATACCAGATGAATTCTCAATAGTTCTATCAAGTCTGCTCCCAATTCCAAGCTTCTCCAGTACCACACAGCAATAGCATGTCCTTCCGAGACACTGGGTTTCCTACCTCCAAATTGTAGGATCCTTTTCCTTTTATAAATTCTATTAGCAAGAGTCCATGAAGCTGATTCCGCTGAATACAGATGTGTTGACAAATACCCGAAGGTCCTGCTGAAGGGTGGGGTTTTATAAGCCAGACAGTTCTTTAATTGGACTGGCTATATCTGCTACAGAAAACAAATTGATTCTCTCTTTTGGTATTTCTGAGGGGTTTCCACCGATGTCTCAAGAACACAGAAAGCTATTCTTAAGAGTCTTACACAGACACTGAGGTTTTGTCATTATGTTGTCTTGACATTAATATATTGGGAATCATCCACAAAATAACTAGCTGAAATTATTGAGCTGGGACCCTTCCCATGGTAATGCTCTGCAGTGTAATGCAAGAGACTTAAATCCAACTCTCAGTCTGGCCACTTGCTCCCTTCAGTAATCAGAAAGAGGACAGAAATCTCAGGGATCTCCTTTGCTTGCTTTCTCCACCTACCAACCAGGGCTGCCGGGGGGGGGGGGGGAGGGAGTGGGGCAATTTGCCCCAGGACCCACGGGGCCCCACACGAGAATATAGTATTCTATAGTATTGCAACTTTTTTTTATGGACAGGGCCCCCAAAATTGCTTTGCCCCAGGCCCCTGAATCCTCTGGGCAGCCCTGCTACCAACATCACCTCAGTCTTATCTGAATTGAGTTTCAGCCATCTAGCTCTTAGTCATGCTCTAATCTTATCAAACACTGAGCAAAGTGTTCAACTGCTCTAGCAGCAGGGTCAAAGAAGAAGGAGCCATGGGGTCTGCTCCTGCTCCGACTGAAGTCAATGGTAAGACTCCCATTGAATTAAATATATCAGGATCAGGGCCACAGAGCTGGATATTATCAATATGCTGACGTCCATTTGTCTACTGGGCCCTCATCCTTACATCTACCAGAAGGAGGAAAAAAATCAGAACCATGATAGCTATTCCTTTTCATAGATTCAGTCATCAATTTTAAGGCAAGAAGGAACCATTATGCTGCTCTATTTTGACCTCTTGCATAACACAGACCATACAACCTAGTATTTTTTTCATCAGGCCCATAACTCCTGCTTGAACTATAGTGTTTTTCTTAGAAAGATATCCAATATTGACTTAGAGAATTCAAGTGATGGAGAATCCACCTTGTTTTCCAATGTTAATTATCCACACTGTTAAAAATTTGCATCTTATTTCTAGCCTGAATTTGTCTAGCTTCAGCTTCCAATTACACTGCTCTACAGCCAAAATGCTTCTGAAATAAATGTAGTCAAACTTCACTAATTCTGGGTCACTGAGAACGAAAATGATGCTTAAAATTGTTGATTGGCTCTAGTTTTCAAGATATGCTATTGGCTCAGTATATACGACCCTTAACTTGGGAATGGCGAGGGTTAAGTGAGTTATAAAGGGAAGGGATCTCAATTTAAACCAGAAATGACTAAAATACATCTTTGACTGGATCTATGAATAAATCTATGACTGGGTTTGGACAGTACTTGCTTTTTAGGCAAAACAATGAATGATGCAATCTGAAGCAGGTATTGCATCATACATGATATGAATTGCACCATGTTATTCCTAGAAGTCATGGATGATGCAATCATAATGAAGCTTCCATCACTCTGCTGAACAAATTGCCCTATATCAGCTCTAGAAATCATACAGTGTCATGCTCTCTTATTTGTCAGTGTTTGATTTTGCAAAGGGACACATTTCTGTTTAGCCAAAGTAAGCAGAGATGCCTCGTACTTGTGTGAACAGTGCAGATAACTTCTGCTATGTTTGTGGTGAAGTGACTTTTGCATCACAAAAGCGCAGTATAACCACTATGGTTAAGAAAGCCTATCACCTTTATTTTGGCTGCAAAATTGGAGGTCAGGACAAGAGGTGGGCCCCACACATATGCTGCAACACATGTGCAACAAATCTTCGCCAGTGGTTGAACAGGAAAAGGAAATCTATGCCAATGATTTGGAGAGAGCCAACAGATCATACCAGCAATTGTTATTTCTGCATGGTGCCTCCAGTTGGGAAAGGTGTGTCAAAGAAGAAAAAGTGGACTGTGCATTATCCAAACATTCCATCAGCTATACGCCCAGTACCCACGGAGAAGGACTGCCGGTTCCTGATGCACCAGAATCATTCTCACTTGAGTCAGACGAGGAAGAGGAAGAGGAAGAGGAAGAGGATGAAACTTCTGATCCTGAACGATCAGTGTCACAGGACCCACATTTTCTCCCATCCTCCTCCTCTGAACCACACCTCATAACACAAGGTGAACTGAATGACCTTGTCAGGGATTTGGAACTACCCAAGAGTAAGGCAGAGCTGTTGGGCTCCAGACTACAGCAGTGGAATCTCCTGGCAGGTGATGTTAGGGTTTCCATGTTCCGTGACCGTCAAAAGGATCTTGTCCCATTCTTCTTCATAGAAGGTGATCTTGTAGCCTGCAACAATATTGATGGTGTGATGGCAGCCCTCAACATCGTTCACGATCCAGATGAGTGGAGACTGTTCATTGATTCATTGAAGACGAATCTTAAAGCTGTTTTACTGCATAATGGCAATGTTTTGCCATCAATTCCAGTTAGTCATGCAGTCCATATGAAGGAAACTGTAGTAAGAGGAGGCCCTGAGATATAAACCTTGGTATCAGAGGCCCGGTATGAGGCCTAAGGCCTGAACTAAAGTAATAGTCAAGACTTTGCTAACATAAAGCAAAGTTAAGCTGTGAGCCAGAGGCAGGCCCTGCTCACAGAAGCTGGCAAGGAAAGGGCTAATGCTGCAAAAAGAGACATACCTAAAAGGTACTGGACACCAGATATCAGAACATTCGCATACTTGTACATTCCACACACAACAAGGAACAGGCTGACCCATCCCAATGACAGGGCCAAAAGGGGAATATGATGGATAGTGTTGTTTTGTTCGAACCAACATGTACAAGGTGAGAGGCGGCACCTTACTACGTAAAGGGGTTGTACCTTGCTGCGTAGAGGGGTAGCACCTCAATACCTCAGGAGTGATGTGTAACTTGTTTGTATCTGTGTATAAGAATGCATCCCGGAGTGGATATCTTTGTCCAGCCGAGGAGTGGAAAGTCCCGCCACTGACTGAGCCGGGTCCATTGCCAAGAGGCACTTTCTCGTAGTATGCCCGGTAGACTAAGTAATCTACAGGGAACTGCAATTGTGTCCAAGGTCGCAATAAACCTAGTCAACGTGACTTTGCATCTTACTAGACTCTGTAGTTATTGGGGGTTCTCTTCGGGTCTGCTGGGTCAGCTATCTGCGCAGAGCTGGGGCAGCACACAGAGGGAACACATGCACGCAGCCGACTGATATCAATATAGGAGAAAGCAGAGCACCATACCAGTAGCATCTGACAACGGAAACCTATGACAACATGAAACAACTTTTGAGGTGCATAAACTATGACCAACGTCAGTGGCAGCTTTGTGGCGATTTGAAGGTTGTTGCTCTCTTGCTTGGTCTGCAGACTGGATACACAAAGTACTGCTGTTTTCTCTGCGAATGGGATAGTTGTGCAAGAGATTCCCACTACATCAAGAAAGATTGGCCACTCTGACAGTCATTGGAGCCTGGGAGGAAAAGTGTTCAGCATCCGCCACTTGTTGAATCACGGAAGATTTTGTTACCACCCTTACACATCAAGCTGGGTCTGATGAAGAACTTTGTCAAGGACATTGACAAAACGCAAGCAGCTTTCAAGTACCTCCGTGGAAAATTTCCAAGGTTAAGTGAAGCTAAGATAAAGGAAGGTGTCTTTGTTGGTCCTCAGATTCGTGAACTTCTTCGAGATGATGCATTTGACCATACACTGCGTGGCAAGGAAAAGACGGCATGGAAAGGCTTCCAGTTAGTGGCAATAAATTTTCTCGGAAACAACAAGGCAGACAACTACAGGTTGTTGGTGGAAAACCTCCTCAAGGCATACAAAAGCCTTGGTTGCAACATGTCACTAAAGATACATTTTTTGCACTCTCATCTAGATTTTTTTCCACCGAACTGCGGAACAGTGAGCGATGAGCACGGCGAGCGATTTCACCAGGACATTGCAACAATGAAGAAACGCTATCAGGGCAAATGGAGCCCGTCAATGCTTGCAGACTATTGCTGGACAGTGACAAGAGATGCTCCATTTAATGAATACAAGAGACAAGCCAAGAAGCGCCGAGTAGACACTGAATAGGACTAAACTATGTACATAATAGTTTTTTGCCTTTTGTTTCATAATAAATTTGATTTATATAACCCTTTTGCTGATTTTTAAAGTGTTACATAAACAGGACAGGTGAAATATTATCATGTAAAGCAACCATAAACACATGAAAAGACCTAGGTTTACAATTTATCATTAAAACTCTACTATCTACACAATATACATAGACATAAAATGTAAAAACTTAAATATCTTAGAAACAGAAGCCAATCAGTTGTTTTAATTGTCCTATTTGAATTCAGCACATCAAAATACATAATAAATAGCACATTTTATCTCTGAAGCAGACGACTTCTCAAAAATTGTAGACCAGTGTTACTGGATCTCTTATACCAGGAGAGATCCTATGCCTTTTTTCTGCTAAAGAACAGTCTGTTATCAGCAATATCTTCTCATGTGGGTCCATATAGACCAGGATCAAGTCACCTCTTACTCGTCTCTTGAATAAACTAACTAGATTGAACTTCTTTGAACTCTCGCTAGATGCCATATTTTTCAGATCTCATATAATTCTTGTAGCTCTTTTCTGAACCCTTTCCAATTTTTCAACATTCTTTTTGAAGTGTGGACACCAGAACAGGACAAAGTATTCCAGTAATGCTCTCACTAAAGCTATAAGCAGAGGTAATAGCACATCTCTGATCTTATTTACTATTCCTCTGCTTACGTATCTAAATATCATGTTAGCCCTCTTAGCTACAACATCACTCTGGGAGATCATTTTCCGTTGGTTATCTACCACAACCCCTAAGTCTTCTTCAGTGTTGTTGTATTCCAAAATAGAATCCTTCATCTTGTGAGACATACATTCTTTGTTCCTATCTTGCATTTGGCTGTATTAAAACCAGGGCCGGCTCTAGGTTTTTTGCCGCCCCAAGCAAAAACAAATTTGACTGCCCCAACCCCAGCCCTACTTTTTCTACAGCAAATTACAGTGGATCCGTATATTTGTTTTGGGAGAAATGAAGTAACAGCTGCCCGAATTGAGCTTGAGCACTCCTGAATTTTGAGGTGTTCAAATCTGGAAGGCAGATGCTAGATTCCCTTTCTGAATATTAGCTAAATCTGGAAAGGAAAAGTCAATTTCTGCTTCCATGGTTCAGAAGTGGAAATCCTCCTACGTGCCTGGTACTGTATCTAAAGCTGCCCAGGTCGAGTAGAGTCTCCCCTCCCTTACTTTTCATTTTAAATTCTAGTGGGATCCACATACCTTCCTTGCTAGGCTTCAGATAGAGAGGGGCACTGTCCATTTAATCCACCCAATTCTTTCTTTAGGGGCTGCAAGGTGAGGTCACACCAGTATCCCTAATCCAGTCTGGGGATGTCTTCTGAAGGGGATATCTGGGCCAAAGCCTTCTACTCCTTGGGCATACTTGTTCCCCATTCACAATGCCACCCTGCTCTAGCAGTGAGCTCTCCATTCACAGCAAGCTGCAGCATGAGGTTTCAACTACCATACTCCCTCCCTCTCCCTCTCCCAGGGAGAGGGAGGGAGTATGGTAGTTCCTTGATAGCGGCCAAGGAAATGCTGGGAAATGGAGTTCTTTCCCTGCTCCAGGGCTGGCTCTATAGGCAGGGAGCTAACCGAGGAACTACAGCTCCCAGGGCCCCCTATTGGTTCTCAGTTCCCAGTCTGGATCCCTGCCCGCTGCCGCTCTTGCAAATGGGCTTCCCCAAGCACCTGCTTGCTTTGCTGGTGCCTAGAGTCACCCTTGATTAAAACACATATTGTTCAAATGAGTCCGCTGTACCAAGTGACACAGATGGATCTGTATAACTGCTCTGCCCTATCACCATTTACCATTCCACCAATTTTTCATCTCCTAGTTTTACCTGTGATGGTTTTATATATTCTTCCAGATAACTGATAAAGATACTGAATAGTATTAGCCCAAGATAAATTCCTGCAGAATCCCACTAAAAACACCTCCCTTCCTCCCAATTGGATAATGATTCCCCATTAACAATTATTTTTTGAGCTTACTTATGAGACTTACAGTGTACTTAGGACTGTGTGTGTGTGTGTGGGGGGGGGGGCTAGAGATTTTGTTTAAAAAATCTCTCGTTTGCTCTTAGAAATGAAATGTCCTGGTTTGGTTTGCTTTTTATCTGAAAGAAGCAGTGTCCTATCCAAAGTTCTTGTGAACAGCTGCTGTGGGGGCGGGGTAGTAGAGAAGTGTGGAACTGGGAGCTTTGTATGACCTGAAGGGACCTTAAACAAACTTCTCTGAAGTGTGACATCATGCTTCTGCTATGAATCATTTTTCATATTAAAAAACCCCACACAAACTTGAACCACTTCTTTGACAGTACAGTTTGTGCTGAAGAAGCTGGAAGGCTGCGCTGCCTTGAACAGCTGCTTTAAAGTATAAATCAACAGATGAGCAGCCCAATTTTTGTTTTGCATTAGAAGATTTGAAATTCCGCAGGGTAGCAATAATTGCATATCACAGTGGGGCAGGGCTCTTCATGCTAAAATTAATGCTCTGCAGTGTTTGTATCAGTCTCTCATTAGATTATGGCAACATGTTACTAAATAGCAGATTGGTTTTACACTTTACCTTAAATCTGTTTTAAACTTCAAATCCCAGTACAGCCAACCCTTACTTTCAGATGCATGATTCTCACTGAAATCAGTGAAAATAGCATGTAAACTGCAGGCAAGCCTCTCTTCAGTTTATTCTCTAAAGCACATTCTGAACTCATTCCATGTTTGAAACCCCCCGTGATGTTCGTCAATAGAAATTCACAACTGGAAACAGACATAATATGTCATAGCAATCTGCTTTCCTACCTCTGATTTCAGTGGGCCTTGGATCAGCCCTTCTGTGAGAAGGAATTTGGATTAAGCTTGCAGAATACCCTGTGACAGATGTGATGGACAGACAGAATAGTCAGACTTTAGTTCTAGCTTGATAAATATTATACGTATTGTTAGAGGCTAGTGATTGTATTCCTGACTCAACGAGGGTTTCCTGCAGGAACTATGAACACTGGGGGGTTATTAATGCAAATTCCTGGGTAGGTTACAAGTCTGGAGAAGACTCATCCCCCTCCACCCCCCACTCCCGTTTGACCTGCTTCAAGAGGGTGGCAAATAAAACTGTATGAAGTGACCACCTTGTGATAGGGGAACTCAGTGGCTCTGCTGCATTGCATCTGCCCATCCTGAGGTGCACAGCCAGCACTGTATCCCGCTCTACAAGCAGCATCTCCGCTTCTAGTCAACAAAGCAGGAACTGCAAGAGACTGAAGCAAAATTCCTGAGCTGTCTCAGGCTGATCACAATCAGCCTCCAAAATAGGCCAGAACTGTGACACTTGTGATAACTTTCATAAAGGGTGGCAACCCTGCTTAATGCATACTCAGCACCTTTACCCTAAAAGTCTCAGCTTCACAGTGCAGGAAAATCCTCACTAAGTCGCACCAGCAATTAAGGGATTCATCGCAGAGGACTGGGTTTGACTAATTAGTGAGTGCAGCACAGTAAAAGGAAGGCTGCTGCATCACAGTACAGTAGTCATCTGTTCTGACCATTTCACAGTCTAGTTTTGAGTCATTAACTGTCCATGCATTAGCAGATGTAGTGTCATGTATCTTCTTAATACAATGTTTTAGTATATGAATCTTCATTGCTGCACTGTTTAAAATCTTTGAGATACAAGTGTCTGCCACATTTTTGTGTATCATAAAGTATGTAAATTAGCGAAGTTCCATGGTATTTTAAGATGAGACATTTAGTAGGCTTGGATCAAGGAAGAAAAAAACTATTTCCACTGGTCATGGATTGAATTCAAATATTCAGAGCTTTGGTTCTGCTAAGTAGTCAATACCCTAAAACTGTGGGTTTATTTGAACTATACTGACCACATGAGCCTAACAAAACTGGGCAGGAAATCTTGCAAGAGGAAACCGCCTTGTGAGTTTTCTGGTACTTGCTGCTTCTGACTGGGTCAGAAATGGCAAAGAACAGGCTCTTGGTGTATTCCAGCACAATTGATTCTTGTCCCAGCCAAAGTGAGGGAACCTAGGGGTGGAGGGTGAGAAAATGAAATTATTTTCAAAGTTAACTGAACATCAAAGAAGGTTCAGTTCAGGTTTCAACCAGCACCCTGCGGTTTGGCATGAAACAAACTACACTAATTCAGTACTGGTGTGAATACACTACTATGTATGCCCCGCTCCCTCGTCAAATAAATGGCCTTACATTTACTAGTGCATTTAGCTTGCTTTTAGCTTATAAAAAGCTCCACGCAAAGGGGGGTAGTGGGTGGCATCACTGTTTCATTCATCCAGTTTCAGATATCCTTGAAAGCTCTTTTTGGTCATTGTTACGGAGGAAAGGAGAGAGAGAGGCCTTGGCTACACTGGCAATTCACAGCGCTGAACTTGCTGCGCTCAGGGGTGTGAAAAAACACCCCCCCCGAGCGCAGCGAGTGCAGCGCTGCACGCTCCCTCACAGCGCTGCAAGCTACTCCCCTCGGAGAATGCCGTGGCAGCGCTGTGAATCCACGAGTGTAGCCAAGGCCAGAGAGAGAGTGTAAGCACCATAGGTCCAGATTTTCACAGGTGGCCACTATTTTGGGCAGGGCCACCCAGAGGATTCAGGGGGCCTGGGGCAAAACAGGGGAGCTTGTACTCATGGGGCAGCACTCCGAGTCCGCGGCGGTGGTGGCGGCATTTCAGTGGTGGGGGGGGCCTTCAATCGCTCCGCGTCTTTGGCAGCACTGAAGGGCCCCCCACTGCCAAAATGCCGCCGAAGACCCAGAGCGATTGAAGGGCCCCCTGCCACCGAAATGCCGCCAAAGACCCGGACCGCTGCCGGGTGAGGAAAGGGATTCTCAGCCAGGGCTCACAGGGTCCCTGTGGGGCCCGGGGCAAATTGCCCCACTTGCCCCCCTCTGGGCGGCCCTGATTTTGGGGCACCAACCTTGAGACACCTTCTGAAAATGCTGACCAGCCTTACTGCAGCAGGATGGCTGCACTTTTCACATCCCTGCTCCTTCCTCAACTGCAGTTTCCTGCATACACAGCCAGGAGCGGCGGCAGGGTTTTTGCCATCCTAGGCGGCAGCACTCCTCCACAGTAATCGGTGGCAGCTCCTCCTCTGAAGTTGCTTTCTCGGCAGCGGGGATCCTTCCGCTCCGGGTCTTCGGGGCACTCCGGCGGCGGGTCCCGGAGCGAGTGAAGGACCCACCTCCGAATTGCCGCCGAAGACCCAGAGCGGAAGAAGCCCCTCACCACCGAAATTCCGCAGAGGGTAGCGAAATGCCGGCCCCCACATCCTGCCGCCCTAGGCAACTGCCTAGGGTCGCCTAGTGGAAGCGCCGGCCCTGCTTCCAGCCCTCCTGTCCAGCACATCGAAGCACTGGAGTAACTTTGTCCCAAAGGTTTTAGTGTAGGGTGACCAGACGTCTCATTTTTAAAGGGACAATCCCGTATTTAAGCCCTCCTGCAGGTGTCCTGACTTTTTCTTAAAAACGGGCCAATTGTCCCATATTTTCTGTCTCCCCCTACATCAGTACTGGCGGCTAGTGCTACTGGCCGGATCCCTGCTTGCCAGCCACCTCCCACCAGTGGTGAGTGGGGGTGTCCAGTGGCCAATGATGGGAGTGGGTGTGCAAGGCTGGTGGTGGGGCGAAGATGCAGCGCATGTGGTCAGCCGCTCCCCCTGTTGGTCCATCAGTTCAGCCCCCGCTACGTGCCAGCTCTCAGCCAGCAGGGCCCTGCCTCCCATCCCGTTTCCAGATGTCACTGGCTGGTGAGTTTGGGCAGGCGTCCGGCAGCAGCCAGTTACGTTTCGCCTCTGCTGCCCACCCATCAGCCCTTTACGTGTTTCCCCTCTCACTGTCTTCTCTCTGCTTTGCTCCTTCGCCCCTCCCTCCCCCCGCCCCGCTGCTCCTACATATCCCGCCTGGCCAGGCCTGCCTCACTCCCAGCATTGTGCAGAGAACCAGCCCCTGTTGGGAGTGCTCAGCTCACCAACAACCTGGCCGACAGGCTCCTTCCTTCCCCTCTGCCTCTGGCTAGGCCAGCGCCCCTGAAAAGCCCAAGACCCTCTGACCTGGGGCACTGGCCAGGAGGAACCAAGCCCTGCATGTGCCAAAACCCTGCACAGTGCTGGCACGGGGCAGCCTCTCTGCCCCTCAGCTAAACTCTGGAGTGGTGGCAGGGCAGGGGCAGGGAGGGGGGTTTGAAAGCTGAGCCAGGTCTCTGGCCAGATTTGCGGAAGCCCCTGCAGTCAGGTTCCCTGGGCCCTAGTGCACAATGCATCCATAGGGCTTCATCCCTTCCTGCCCGCGCTGTGGCCTGGGGACAGGAAGCAGCTGGGTTACTCAGGTGGTCAGCAGCAGCCTGGAGGTGTTAGCTGCCTTTTGACACTGTGTGGGCAGGAAGGGACAAGCTGCTTCCAGCCACGGGGGGGGGGGGGGGGGGGGGGGGAGGGGTGGAGCGGAAGTGGGAGAAGAGATGAGCTCTACAAAGACACAGGCCAGGTCATCCCTTTCCTCTCCTCCTCCCCTGCAGCTGGAAGCAGCAGCTCCCATCCCTCCCCTCCTGCACAGTGACGAAAGGCTGCACATTCTGGTGTGAATCCTGGCAGAAATCTGGGGAGGGGGGCACGTGACCCTGCATGCCCCCCACCACGTGTTGTCTCAGGAAGACGTGGCTGCGGGTACCAGGAGAGGCGGGTCCATCCTGGGGGCCCAGCCTGGCATGGAGGGCGAAGAGCACCAGGCACAGAGAGTCGGATCAGTCGGCCACCTCTGCCCCCCAGTGTGAGAGAAGTGTACGGGAGTGTGTGTGTCACCTCTCCCCGTGTGTGTGTGTATGTGGAGGGGTAGGGGTGTGTGTGTCACCCTTCCCTATGTGAAACCTAAAGCCTTAAAGATAAGAAGGTAAATAAAAAGAATCCAACTATGCCAGGGGTGGGCAAACCTTTTGGCCCAAGGGCCACATCTGGGTATGGAAATTGTATGGTGGGCCATGAATGCTCATGAAATTGGTGTTGGGGTGCAGGTTCTGGCTGGGGGTGCAGGCTCTGGGGTGGGGCCAGAAATGAGGAGTTCAGGGTGTGGGAGGGGGCTCCAGGCTGGGGTAGGGGGTTGGGATGCAGGAGAGGGATCAGGGCTGGGGCAGGGTTGGGGTCAGGGGTGCAGGCTCCGGGCAGCGCTTACCTCAAGCAGCTCCTGGAAGCAGCAGCATGTCCCCCTTCAGCTCCTATGTGGAGGTGCAGCCAGGCGGCTCTGCGCACTGCCCCGTCCTCAGGCGCTGCCCCTGCAGCTCCCATTCATCACAGTTCCTGGCTAATGGGAGCTGCGGGGGGGGTGCTTGGAGCAAGGGCAGCATGCATAGCCCCCTGGCTGCCCCTAAATGTAGAAGCCGGAGGGGGAACATGCTGCTGCTTTCAGGAGCCTAAGCACGCATACAGGGAGCAGCCTCCAACCCCACTCCCTGCCTGGAGGATGGGAACAGGGCAAGCCCCAGACTCCACTCCCCAGCAGAAGCTTGAGGGCTGGTTTAAACCAGCTGGAGGGCCGGATGTGGCCTGCGGGCCATAGTTTGCCCACCCCTGAACTACGCAGTATTTCTTTTTAATGGGGGCTCAGTAAACTTGATGTTAATTTGAACATTTGTACTGCATAATTCTGATTGATTGCTGTTGAACTCATAGACTCAAAGACTTTAAGGTCAGAAGGGACCATTATGATCATGTAGTCTGACCTCCTGCACAATGCTGGCCACAGAATCTCACCCACCCACTCCTGTAACAAACCCCGACCTATGTCTGAGCTATTGAAGTCCTCAACTTGTGGTTTAAAGACGTCAAGATACAGAGAGTCCTCCAGCAAGTGACACGTATTCCATACTGAGGGGAGGGCTAGCTCAGTGGTTTGTGCATTGGCCTACTAAACCCACGGTTGTGAGGTCAATCCTTGAGGGGGCCATTTAGGGATCTGGGGCAAAAATCTGTCAGGGATGGTACTTGGTCCTGATGAGAAGGCAGGGGACTGGATTCAATGACTTTTCAAGGTTTTTTCCAGTTCTATGCAATATGTATAACTCACATGAATACAAGTAATTTTACCAGATGTCCCATATTCAGCATAGGGAAATATGGTCACCCTATTTTAGTAGGGGGAGGAAGAATCTGGTTCCACAGCTCGGCCCAGTGCCAATCCTCCCAAACGGCCTCCAATAACACCATGCCCTACATCTCCACTGTGTGTCTAGGGAGAGGTCCTCTCTGTGTGTGTTGTGTATACACTCCCCCAGCACTCGGTGTGTGTGTGCACACGTGCACTCCCCAAGCGTGCATGTGTGCGTGTGTGCATGCCCCCAGCACGTGTGTGTGTGTGTATGTGTGTGTGTGTGTATGTATGTGTGGGTCTGAGGGTACACTCCCTCAGTGCTCTGTGTGTGTGCATGCGCACTCCCCCCAGTGCATGTGTGTGTGTGTGTGTGTGTGTGTACGTGCACTCAGGGCTAGCATTAGACTCGCTGGGGACCAAGGCAGAAACTATGAAGTGGGCCCCCACATAGGGCCTGCTCCAGCTTTTCTGCCGCCCCACGTGGCTAAGAAAAAAAACAAAACAAAACAAACTCGATTGAGCTGCCGCCGAAGTGCCACCAAAGAGGACGAGAGGGAGTGAAGGACCCACCGCCGAATTGCCATCAAAGATCCAGACGTGCTGCCCCAACAACAAACGGAGTGTCGCCCCTTTCTATTGGCCGCCCCAGGCATCTGCTTCCTTCGCTGGTGCCGGCCTTACCCCCACAAAAGGTGTGTGTGATGATCTCGGGGGGGCGGACCCAGCGATTAACACTGACCTGCAGGCTGGGTGGCTCGCTGAGGTGAGTCAGGGGGTGGAGGTGGCACTCCCTGTGCCCCACCACTTGGGGCTGGAGTCTGTAACTGGTTACCACCTTTGAAAAGCAAAAAACCCCAGCCCTCCTCCTGCCATAAGGCAAGCCTGCCACAACCCGAGCCCCCCAACCACAAGGCAACTCCACAACCTCCACCCCTTCGACGGCCACTTATGGTATCTAGAGAGATAACACCTCTAGATAAGATTGATAACATCATCTCTTACTTAAACTGCGGAAGTGGGAAAACTGCAGCATCTTTAGCTGGACACAGAAACTTCTAGCATTCGATAGCCCAGTGTATTGTGATAATAAAACAAATGTTTAGATCCACATAAAAAACATGGCAGATTAAATTATTTTCCGGGCAACTGGCAAATCCATTTAAAAAATGGCCTGGCTGATCAAATACCGGCCAGGTGGTAACCCTATTAGCGAGGCCCCGGGCAATCACCTTGCTTGCCACCCCCTAATGCCAGCCCTGAGCATGTGCACTCTCCCTGCGCTCAGTGGGTGGGTGCGAACAGTCACCCAGCACCCTGCATCGCACCCCCTTTGGGTCCAGGCTCCACAATTCAGCCTCCCAGCAGTACTTTCCTGCCCTTGCAGGTGTCCTTCCTGGTTCTTCCCAGGTACCTCAGGCCTGTGGAGACGGGAAATCTCCTTTCTCTGCCTGCGAGCAGAGCTGGGCCGGAGGAAAAATGGAGTTCCACAGCCAGCCATGATGGCTCCAGCACAGGACAGGAAAGTAGCAGCAGAGGTCAGAGGGGCCCAGGGGACTGGAGGGGGACCCAGAGGGTATGGGGACAGCATCTGTGGGGGCTGGCTGCAGGGGAAGGCTGGGTAGAAGGGAGATAGGAACAGACTTGCCCTGTTGCTGGCAGGGAGCCAGCAGTACCGGTGGCAGCAGGTCTCAGAACAAGAAGCTGGTGTGGAGAGCCCAACAAGATTCCTCTGTTATTGCCCCTGAACCACACTGCCCTTAGGAGTGGATTAGGAACTGCTTGGGTCAGTCACTGTAGCCAGTAAAGAAGCCGTGCCTTTATTTCTGGCAGCCCTATCCATTAGACTGAGTATTCATGGTGGAAACCCACCGAGGGCTAGAGCCTGGAGAGCCGAGCGCGTGGAGCACCAGCCAGCGTGCTGCTGGACCTGTAGGGGGCTCTCACAGCAACCCTGCTGTGAGGTCCGTTACAATACTCAGTTGTTCCCACTGGTAAAAGGTGGGGAATGTGGCTGTGAAAACCTGACAAAATGAACACAGGTACAACAAACAAATAAAACATCCATTTACTCTTTAGGAAACAGCATGTTAGAAAACAGCATTCAAAAGCAGCACAAAATGTACCTTTGGAATTACAAATGCTACTCAAATAAGTTCAAAATATTGATCCAGACAGGGCTCAGATTTTTTGGTACAATTCTAATCAGTGATTTTTTAGAAGATGATGATTGCCCGGAAGAACATCAAGGCTGGATAGCTTTTCAAAAACAAGTTAGCAATTTTTCCACTGTGGATGTTGTTCCATACGGTCTTGTTCTTGAGCCCCTTTGTTTTATTGTATTTGAACCATATAAATGCAAGGCAAGTATAAGAGTATCCAAATGACACATACAGCACTTATATCACTGTATTAATAACTTGCCATAAGTTAATTCAAATTACAGAGACACAAAAAACTTCATTTGAAAAAGTCTGAGTTTTTTTTAATTAGGTAAAACAGTACGTTTTGTAAATATCAATTTTGTTTTTACAGATGACTGCTCCCTGGGATGCATTAACATAAAGGTTTGCTGTAACATGCAAGTAAGCACAATATATAACTTCATTATGCAGCTGAATACCACTGCATTCTACTTTTACACAATGGCTCTGCCTAGCGAATCTGTGCAGTTCTTTTCATGCAGAAAATATATACTGTACATGAGCACAGAGGACAGTTGTCAGACACATCCTTTGTGCACCGTAATACAAACACACATTTTCTTGTGTGCTGCTTATTCAGCTAACTCACAGTCATAGCAATGTGAGCCTTTGTCTTTTCCATAAGGGACAAGAAAGGTGCTCTCTGATTACTGTGCCGCCAGCTTCATTGCGCCTTTCTCTTTGTATTACAGCATCTATCATTAGCCCTGGTTTTGCAAGGTTCTGAGTGCTCTCAACTACCATTAAAGACTCACTGAAGGAATTTTAGGGTGTTCAGCACTTTTCTTGCATTAGGCTCATTAGTATTACACCTTATATTGAATGTTGTGTCCAGTTTTCAATGTTTTTAATGTTCCAGCATGGGAGAATTTGCAGTCTTCCATCCATGTGTGTGAGATTTGCATGTTTAGCTCCTCATTACCATTAATAGATGTACACGTTCATGTTAGTATTACAGTAAATTGTTGATGTAAATCCTCCATAAATGAATGAGAAAATGCTTACCACTAAAGCCATTCAAATACTCTTAACATGATTAGACTTTAAAGCTTCAGTTCTGAGAGATGCTAAGCATCCTCAATGCACACTCACTTTCAGTGGGATTTTTGAGTGCTCAGGACCTCACAAGATGGAGCTGCAGGCCCCATGATAGCAAATATACTAGGGCTGTCAAGTGATTAAAAAAATTAATTGCGATTAATCATGCTGTTAAACAACAATAGAATAACATTTATCTTACATATTTTGGATGTTTTCTGCATTTTCAAATATATTAATTTAAATTACAACACAGAATACAATGTATACAGTGCTCACTTTATTTTTTATTTTATTTATTTTTATTACAAATATTTGCACTGTAAAAGAAAAAAAATATTTTTCAATTCACCTCATACGAGTACTGTAATGCAATCTCTTTATCATGAAAGTTGAACTTACAAATGTAGAATTATGTACAAAAAACCTGCATTCAAAAATAAAACAATGTAAAACTTTAGAACTTACAAATCCACTCAGTCCTACTTCTTGGTTAGCCAATCACTCAGACAAAGAAGGTTGGTTACAATTTGCAGGAGATAATGCTGCCTGCTTCTTGTTTACAATGTCACCTGAAAGTGAGAGCAGGCATTCACATGGCACTGTTGTAGCAGGCATTGCAAGATATTTATGTGCCAGACATGCTAAAGATTCAAATGTCCCTTCATGCTTCAACCACCATTCCAGAGGACTTCATCAGCTTCCATACTGATGATGGGTTCTGCTTGATAACAATCCAAAGAAGTGCGGACAGATGCATGTTCATTTTCATCATCTGAGTCAGATGCCACCAGTAGAAGGTTCATTTTCTTTTTTTGGTGGTTTGGGTTCTATAGTTTCTGCCTCAGAGTGTTGCTCTTTTAAGACTTCCAAAAGCTACACACCTCATCGCTCTCAGATTTTGGATGGCACTTAAACCTTGTGTCAAGTGCTGTAGCTATTTTTAGAAATCTCACATCAGTACCTTCTTTGCATGTTGCCATGTGCCATCTGCTGTGAAAGTGTTCTTAAAACGAACATGTGCTGGGTCATCATCCAAGACTGCTATAGCATGAAATATATGCAGAATGCAGGTAAAACAGAGCAGGAGATATACAATTCTCTCCCCAAGGAGTACAGTCACAAATTTAATTGATGCATAATTTTTTTAATGAGTATCATCAGCATGGAAGCATGTCCTCTGGAATGGTGGCCAAACCATGAAGGGGCATCTGAATGTTTAGCATATCTGGCACGTAAATATCTTGCAACGCCGCTACAAAAGTGCCATGCGAACACCTGTTCTCACTTTCAGGTGACGTTGTAAATAAGAAGCAGGCAGCAATATCTCCTGTAAATGTAAACAAACTTGTTTGTCTTAGCGATTGGCGGAATAAGAAATAGGACTGAGTGGACTTGTAGGCTCTAAAGTTTTACACTGTTTTGTTTTTGAGTGCAGTTATGTAACCAAAAAACACCTGCATTTGTAAGTTACACTTTCACGATAAAAAGATTGCACTTCAGTACATGTATGAGGTGAATTGAAAAATACTATTTATTTTGTTTATCATTTTTATAGTGCATATATTTGTAATAAAAAATAATAATATTAAGTGAGCAGTGTACACTTTGTATTCTGTGTTGTAATTGAAATCAATATTGAAAATGTAGAAAAACATCCAAAAATATTTAATAAATTTCAGTTGGTGTTCTATTGCTATAAGTGCGATTAATAGTGATTAATTTTTTTAATCACAATTAATTTTTTTGAGTTAATCACGTGAGTTAACTGTGATTAATTGACAGCCCTAAAATATACATTAAATTAGTGGAAGTGTGAATGTTCAGCTGGTCTTTGCACTCTTCCCCATTTGGCCCTATGCGATTCTGAGACAATGGAATGGCACAGTTTGGCAAGAGTCTTATACAGTGAAACCTAACAATTCTCCAGCAGTTAACTCTTAATCATTATTTTGTGTTCAACCTTGAAGGGACATTTCTATTGATGCCTACTGCTCTGTGTTAAAATGTTGCTTTTATTTCTAAAGCTACCATATTTAGGTGGATCTGTATGCACATCAGATACAAAAGTAACTTGAGAAATGCAGTATTTCAACTTAGAAAAGCATTTTTGCCCAAATTCTCATTTGGCTCTCAAATGCACATATGTACATATGGTTTCTGAGAGCAGAATTTGATTCACAAATTCTATTTTACAGCACCTCCAAGAATTGTAATATGCCATATTAAAGTATATTCTCCTTCATTTTCCCTGTCTGATCCTTTGCCATTTTTCTGTATGAAGAACTCTCATTGACTTTAATGGGAGTTCCACAATTAGAAAGATGGGGAAAGGCCTCTGTGTATAGACTTGGATTTCCAATCTATGCTCCCTTACACAGTATCCAAGTCTTAATTTCTTGTATTTTCCTCCTTCAAAGAAGAATTTAAAATCTTTTTTAATTAAAATGTAAGCATAATTAACATAGCACTTAAAAATGTATTAGGCATTTATAGTAGATGGGTTGGAAAATGAGTCTCTGCGAACTGACTAGTTCATAAAAACACCTACTACCAGATGTAGTACTTGCTACCATAGGGTTGCATAGGGTTTCTTTGACTAGGTAAATTGAGACTTGCTCCTTTCAAGTGTTTTGGCATGCACTGCCTCCAAGTGGTCAGAAAACTTCCCTCTTCTCAGGCACAGCTGCAAAACTTTAGGAAATTATCCAGTTCCCATGTGTAGAGCCCTGCAAATCTGCAGATATCTGCGGACCATTTTTGCAAATCACGGATCGGATGCAGTTACAAATTTTGTGTCTGCGCAAGGCTCTACCCATGTGGCTTGCACCTAGGAATTAGCTAGTTTCCTATGGATTAAATTATACTAAACTGGTGTTCTGCCATCCGAAAACCTTATGTGTCAGATGACTACTGTGTACAGAAGCACATGCACTTCTACCCAGAGAAGAGATTGAAGGAAAAGGGCTGCATTATGCTTGTGCTAAAGGCCATATTGTAGAGAAGGAAATAAATAAAATGGATAAGTATTCGCTATTGTTGAATAATGAATTTTTAATGCTGGAAAATGGTGTGTAAAGTAAATAAATAAAATGATGTTGAAAAGAGGCCATACATAACATAGGATTCAAGTGATTTTAATATGCAATGTAGAATATGGTAACTAAAATATAATACATAAAGCATAATACTATACATCAGATATGGAAGATATAAGAAAAAAAGTTAGCAAAATATTGTAGTCATAGCATATAAATGTATGTAGCTTAATTACATTCAATCATAAGTTCTGAAGTATTCAACAACACTGTAGTCCATGGTTTAGAAACAATGTGCATTTCAGATTTTCCACTGCAAAATCCATTCTTCAGCTGAACAACTTTGCAGAGATTCTTCCGTTTACATGTTGCATCCATGCACACTTTTCCCTACCAAAGCTACCACCGGTACTTTTTCCTTTCCCATATCAGGGGAAATGTAAATGTTTCTATACTTTTTTTACTGTTTTTAAATGTGCCTCAATCTAATTTCAACTTTGCTGTGCATCTTTAAACCAATATCCACCTACCAGTGACCTTGTAACTTAGCAAGAGCAATAACATAGAAGATAAATACCAGATGTGAGGCAGGCCAAAATATGGCCTTTTCACATATTCAAAATACCCACCCATCCCTTTTAATAACCCAGTCTTCTGAGGGACACTTACCTTGCATGCACATGTCTAAAATTTCTGACTGCATCAGTTCCACAGCATGCTCTTAGTATTATGTAGTTAAGGGTCAATTTTGTTCCGTGATGAGTGCCCTCATCATTCACAGAAGCTGAGGATGCTCAGCTCAGCATGTGGTCAGGTCCTTTGCCCCACTGGCTAAACAGTCTGATAACAAGCAAAATGAAAACAGTGGGAGGAACATGCTATGCTGTAGAGACTTTATAGAGAGACAAGGTGGGTTAGGTAATGCTAGTGGGGGAGTGGCACTATATGTGAAAGAAAGCATAGAATCAAATGAAGTAAAGATCTTAAATGAACCAAACTGTACCATAGAATCTCTATGGATAGTAATTCCATGCTTGAATAATAAGAATATAGCAGTAGAGATATACTACCGACCACCTGACCAGGATGGTGATAGTGATTGTGAAATGCTCAGGGAGATTAGAGAGGCTATTAAAATAAAAAACTCAATAATAATGGGGGATTTCAACTATCCCCATATTGACCGGGTTCGTGTCACCTCAGGACGGGATGCAGAGATAAAGTTTTTTCATACCTTAAATGACTGCTTTTTGGAGCAGCCAGTCCTGGAACCTACCAGAGGAGAGGCAATTCTTGATTTAGTCCTCAGTGGAGCACAGGATCAGGTCCAAGAGGTGAATATAGCTGGACCGCTTGGTTATAGTGACCATAATATAATTAAATTTAACCACAGCCCAACACTGTAGCATTTAATTTCAGAAAGGGGAACCACACAAAAATGAGGAGGTTAGTTAAACAGAAATTAAAAGGTACAGCAGCAAAAGTAAAATCCCTGCAAGCTGCATAGAAACTTTCTAAAGACACCATAATAGAGGCTCAACTTAAATGTATATCCCAATTTAAAAAACATAGTAAGAGAACCAAAAAAGAACCACCATGGCTAAACAACAAAGTAAAAGAAGCAGTGAGAGGCAAAAAAGCATCCTTTAAAAAGTGGAAATTTAATCCTAGTGAGGAAAATGGAAAGGAGCATAAGCTCTGGCAAATGAAGTATAAAAATATAATTAGGAAGACCAAAAAAGAATTTGAAGAACAGCTAGCCAAAGACTCAATAAGTAATAGCAAAAAAACTTTAAGTACATTTGAAGCAGAAAGCCTGCTAAACCAGAATGCTGGGAATCATTAAGAAAGGGATAGATAATAAGATAGATAATATCAGATTTCCTCTATATAAATCCATGGTATGCCCACATCTTGAATACTGCATGCAGATATGGTCGCCCAATCTCAAAAAAGATATATTTAACTTGGAAAAGGTTCAGAAAAGGGCAACAAAAATTATTAGAGGTATGGAACAGCTTCCGTATGAGGAGAGATTAATAAAACTGGGACTTTTCAGCTTGGAAAAGAGACAACTAAGGGGGGGATATGATAGGGATCTATAAAATCATGACTGGTGTGGATAAAGTAAATAAGGAAGTATTATTTACTCCTTTTCATAACACATGAACTAGGGGGTCACCAAATGAAATTAATAGGCAGCAGGTTTAAAACAAACAAAAGGAAGTATTTCTTCACACAATGCACAGTCAACCTGTGAAACTCTTTGCCAGAGGATGTTGTGAAGGCCAAGACTATAACAGGGTTCAAAAAAGAATTAGATAAATTCATGGAGGGTAGGTCCGTCAATAGCTATTAGCCAGGATGGGCAGGGATGGTATCCCTAGCCTCTGTTTGCCAGAAGCTGGGAATGGGCAATGGAATGGATCACTTGCTGTTTACCTGTTCTGTTCATTCCCTCTGGGGCACCTGGCATTGGCCACTGTTGAAAGACAGGATACTGGGCTCAGGGCTGGCTCCAGGGTTTTGGCCGCCCCAAGCAGCCAAAACCAAAAAAAAAAAAAAAAAAAAAAAGCTGCGATCGCGATCTAAAAAAAGCCGCGATCGCGATCTGCGGTGGCAATTCAGCGGGAAGTCCTTCACTCCGAGCCGGAGTGAGGGACCGTCCGCCGAATTGCCACCGAATACCTGTACCTGCCGCCCCTCTCTGGAGCAGCCACCCCAAGCACCTGCTTGAGAAGCTGGTGCCTGGAGCCGGCCCTGACTGGGCTAGATGGACCTTTGGTCTGACCCAGTATGGCCATTCTTATGTCTTATGTTCTTTTATTGGACCAACTTCTGTTGATGAGAGACAAGCCTTCAAACTACACAGAGCTCTTCTTCAGACCAGAAGCTCTGTGTAGCTTGAAAGTTCATCTCTTTACCTTACCCACATCTCTAACACACTGGGACCAACATGGCCATGACAACACTGCTAACATCATGTAGATTTTTTCACATTTTACATTGTTTGGCTTGAACAGGAATGTAGCATGGTAAATCTGTGTTCAGGTTGCTGAGCCTTGCTTGGTGTAGCAGGACCATTCATTTTATTAAAGTAGGGATTTGCCCTCCTACGAGCCTCTGCTCCGCACCACCTCTGCGTAACAGAAGCCCTCTCCAGTCCAGCACAGCACTCATGGTCTACTGTGTTGTGAATATAATATTTTGTTAGAACACAAAATATTTTGACATCACTTTCAGATTAAAAATGTTTTTAGTTGATATATAAAATTCTAAGGGCGGGCCCTTAAGACATAATCTATGTCTTATTAACTTTATTTTTTATCTTATTTTTAACACTTTAAATTTTCATCATTGGTATGAGCAGTCACAACTCCTTCGAATCCAATTGGGTTGTGCCCATTCACACAAGTGAGTTGAATTTGGCGCAGTGTTCCAGTTTTTTGCCAAGCCTCAAAGCTCCACTGAGAATTTTATCTGGAGACATCAATTCTTTAAAGGTGATCTTTAGAAGAAAGAAGTAGTGGTACCCTGGTGCCCCTTTTTGACTTGTTTATGATGCATCAAGAAGCCCTGGAAGGTGTTGGCCATTAAAAACCACCTTTTTTTCAGCATGTCTCACATTAGAAATTTGCATCTTGTGTGCCCTGTTTTTCTTGGAATTGTCTGGAAAGCTAGTAGTGTCAGTGATTTTAAGGCAATGAAACCTGATCATTTTGATGGGAGGGGTGATTTTTTTATTCAGGCTACAGTGTTTAAACACTGTTTAACTCAGGTGCCCTATGACCTTGGGAGAAAAGATCTCTGTTAAAATTTCAATAGTTGAGTGCTCAGAACTCACAGTGAATTCTGCAACAAAAGTACGGATGAGAAGGCTGGCTATTTCTAGGAGAAAAAAATAAAAAACAAAACACAAAATTCCTTTCATAGCTTCTGGGTACATTGTAATGAACCAAAAAAGGAGTATAGTAGAACCCCATTACTTTTGGAAAGGATGGTTCAGTGGTTAAGCCACTAGCCCAGGACTTGAGAAATTAAGGTTTGATTTCCTGCTCTGCCAGAGATGTTCTGTGTAAGCTTGGGTAAGTCTTAGTCTCTCTATTCCCCACTTGTAATGTGGGCATAACTTATAGGCATGTGCTCACCATGGACCCAGTACTCCACTCCTTGCACACTTTGGGTGTGCAAAGAATATAAGACAAGGAACAATATACAATAGTTGGTTTCACTGAGCCACAAAAAAATGCATAGGGTTTAGATTATTACGCTTCCTTCCTTCATCTTAGGTTTGAATCATTTAAAATTTAGTAGACCATCAAGATGTGTAGACTAAACAGAAATACTAATGTATTACAGACTGAAAGACCTAAGTGGGAACCTGTTCCTTCAAAGCACACTGCAATTTAAAATGAACATTCACATTATATGGGTTCAATTTGTCAGCACATCTGAAGCTTCACATGCAAGGAAAATGAAGCATACACAATGTAACCAGTTTATCCTAGATACTTGCTGCTGAACCAGCAGGTGGCAGCTATGTTTGTTTACCTCAAGGTGGGTCATGAGAAGGTTGAATATTTTTTAATGTTCAAAGAAAAAGATTGGATTTAATTATTTTTGATGGGGCATTCACCCCATGCAAGCCCTGGCAGGGTGAATATTGGCAAGAGAGGACAATTAGCCATAGGCTGCACCTGAAGGAGAGCTAGGATGCGATGAGGCTTAATTGGGGATGATGATCATCTGCACAGAAACAGGTGGGACTTGGGTTCCCTTACAATCCACTGTGGGAGTATTGCAGTGGGTATGGAGACTGCTTGAGACTGTGTGGTGAGAGACCCTAGTGAGACCCCAGAAGGGGAAGACAATTGTGACTTAGCTAGAAGGCTAAGCCATGGAAGAGGCAGAGCAAGTGACACAGGCAATGGGCTGACTGACTGCAGGATGGGGCACCCACAGTGGTGAACTAATTCCCCAGATGAGCCATGAGATGGCACCAACAAGTAGTGAGTAGCATGACCCCATTACGTAGTTGTCCTCACTGAAAATTTCTGCACATTTCCCAGCATTTGTGCAACTCCACTGAGGCTAGCAACTCTGAGACAATTAGCATAGACTGGTGGCTTGAATTTTCACCATCATATGTAATGCAGCATGTCTGGTGGGGCTGCTGACAGCAGGAATCAAACCCTGGGTCTAAAAGCACACCCCCTATACTGCCCAAGCTAGAAGGTTATAGCAGACTCATAAATCTCTGTGGTCTAGCCAAGGGGGGTGAGGAAGACTATTTGGGCAAAGTACAGGTGTGGGGGCAGGGAAAAAGCCTACCAGATACTTTTAGTCCAGGCAGCTTGGGCGGGGGGACAAGGAGTCCCGCACATAGCTGGTGGGTAGGATGGGGAAGGAGAAAACCAAGGCAAGAGAAGAGCAAATACCAGTTAAAGAAACAAGTACTGGTTGAATGTGACCCAAGAACCACTAAATGCCAACTAGCAAGGGGAAGCAGAAGGGTTATGGGCACCTCATGGGGCAGGTATCTGCTTTCTAGTTCACCACAGAATGCCATGAGAGGGCTCAAATGCAAGCTAGTGTCACTATGGTCATTAATATTGTTGTGAAATGTATGTACAGCTACTCTGTCAGGAGGTGTGTGTGTATATATATACTGAAAATTTGTTTTTTAAGTCTGTATCAAGGTATTAGTCACCAGCAAAGGTGGGGAAAAATGGTTTTGCTCTAGACAGGAGGTAAGAAATTAAACATTCTAAGCTAATGCAATGGATGCCTCTTTATATAGGAAGTCAAATGTTAACAGAGATGTGAAATCAACAGGGAAGACACACAGAGGAAAAACAAGCCGGGGTGGGGTGGGGTGTATTCTGGCTAGGAGTAAAGACAGTGAACTTTGCGGGTATTGCTGAGAGGCAGAGAAGACACCATGGTATCCTGCACCTAGGAAGTAAATGGACAGCATGCTTTCATTCATAAAAATAGGCTCTCAGCCAACCTTGGTTGAAAATGCTGCAGAAGACTTTAAACAGGACATTAACCTGTTAGTTAAGCTTAGTTTCTAGAAAGCTGTTTTTGATTTTATATGTAACTATTTGTTTCCAATATTCTTACTCACTGTTACTTGAATCTTTGATAAACTTAATCATCTTTTAACTATAAATATATATCTGATATTAAGCTAAGTATTGAACATGAGCTGAATCTCACAGGCTGGTGTGTTTTGTTCCTTTGGGAACAATGGATCCAGAATGTCTGTGAGTTGCCAGGGACTGGATATCTCAGGGGAATGCTTCAAAGGGGGTTTGGGGATTGTAATGCACCTATTGTTAACTTGCAAGGCGAAGCAAGGGTTGGCATAGCCCAGAGGCAAGTGCTTGAGTGGCTAACAAACTGGTGGTGTTCAGGAGCCAACACCCAGCTAAACACAAGCAACTTTCCCTCACTTTGGAGTCGGGGGTAACAAGGTGACTCACAGTCCTGGGCACCCTGAGAACAGGTCTTGTCACTTCACCTCCCTGTGCCTCAGTTTACCCATCTGTAAAATGGGGATAATGATACTGACCTCCTTTGTAAAGCACTGGGAGAGGTATGGATGAATGTGCTGCATAAGAGCAAGCCGGTTTTATGTACTTTTATTAATTCTAGTTACAGTATGGTCACTTTGTGGAGAAATTCTGGCCTTGTGCGCTCATTGGCCATCAGTATTGCAAGGACAGTTTGGAAATAAAGTGAAGATAAGAGGTCAGTTGAATAATTCTAAAAGAGAAGAGATCAGTTTTGTGAAGAAGAACAGGTTCTTACACAACCTCTTCTGTTGAGCCATATGTTTATTATTATTATTTGATTAGCCCACAAATAGTGTGTCACTTTAGCATTGCTGAAGGGATGCCTATGTGATTAATTATTTGTGATTTTAGACTTTTTACATTCTAAATGATAAATTCTTAGCAGCCCAACCTTACCTATATCTCAGCAGCAAAGGAGGGTCACAAATGTTCCTCTGCACTGTAGAGGACAGGTTCTTTGTGGCAAATGCTTTCATCCTGAAGATGACCTGTACTGGAAACCTTGGTGACCCTAGTGGGTGGGTTTTACTTCATCACTATCCCTGAGAGACCATTTTGAAACCATATGCTATCTCTGAATTTCATTTCACAGGTCCGTGATCTCAGTGCATTATGTTATTTTTGTACCGATTCAGCAAAATTTAGATAATAGTCACTACATTATCCACTCTTAAAAATCTATCTACAGTACTTGACTAACAGCTGCAAATGTCCAAGCAAAGGGTAACCACATGTCATGCTTCAAGGTGTAAAATGACTGCTTGTGGAAGTCAGGAAAGAATCCTCTTCCCTCACCTCATTCTCCACCCCATATTACAACATATAATTGCATACATTATGGATGATTTTTTTTTTTTCCTTCCACAAAGCATCAGATGTCAAACCCTATTTGAGGCAGGATATCGGACTAGATGAGCTAATGTTCTTTTCATAGATTGTAAGGCCAGAAGGGACCATTAGATCACCAGTCCAATCTACAGGCCATAGAACTTTTATGTATCCAGTTTCAATCCAGTATAATCCTAAGGCCTTCCAGTATGTGACAGCTTGCAATTAAGTACAAGTTAGAACTGTCTTGAAAATAATGGCTTTTGAGTTAAACCACCTTGAGAGGCTTCTTCGCAGAAAATGAAAGTGAGGTTAATGGTATATCTAACTGGATTCTAAATTAGAAAAATAAGACTTTCTGGGATTAAATAAAACCACAGTTTCACACTTAAACAGGGTGTTTTTCTTACCTTAAAACAGAACAAGTAACAACTTGTTAATAGTCATTCTCAAACACAACCCTCTATAACTAGGATACACGGTAAACAAATTTCTTTGGAGAATATAGACCATTTTATACTTCCTGTTATTTTTATCTCCATATTTACAAAAAGTTTTAAACCAAGTGGTAAATCTCAGCATACAAACGTAGTCTGCATGATCAAGTTTAAGATGATTAAACTATTACAATAAAATTAAGCACTTCTGTGAAGTTCAGTAGAAATTCACAATATTTACATTATCTAAAAGAATGAAAATTATCTAAACCAAGTAAATGCTTATTCAGCACATATTTGCATTTAAAAAAAAAACATACTGGCATTTTTTGTTGCCCGAAAGACTTCATCATATGGTGCAATATGACAAAAGATATTCATTTCATTACTCATTCATGTCATGGAACAACTTTCACCATAATTTCATTGCAATTTAAAAATGGACCATGTTTATTGCCCATTTGCAAACCTGGATTCAAGGATGTGTGTCATAAGCTCCAACAATATTTGTTAATAAGATGACAGAGTAGGATGATTTTTTCCCTGTAGGATCTCCACTGGGTCCCTTGGGGCGAAATCCTTGTTGCTTATGACACCAGTTTGACCTCATTGTGACTTGCATCATTTAAACACACAGGTGGGAAGCCATCATTATTTACAACTGATTTCTTCAGTGTTGCACCTGAAATGTAAGCAGGAAACATACTGAGTTTTCATTTTATATTGCTTCTAAATACAGAACAAAAATAAGCTGTGTTTAGTGTGCATTTTATTGGCGTTCTTATTTTATTATACAAGTTGAAAGAATAAATGCAGTAGCGTGACTAGAAAAACAAGAATAGAAATTGGCTACAAATAGCAACGTGGTCAGAAAAATCTCCTGTTCATTGTGATATATATATATTTTTTAAACAGTGCAGTCGATGTTGCACTGATATAGTAATACTGCCCTCAGCACTGAAATCCAGCCCCTTCTGCTTGGCACACTGCAACACTGCCTAGCATGGGAGGACAAATAGTGACAGATACCTCAATAGTGGGAGAGTGCAAAGATGCTCTGGAGATGCCATAGTGGAAAATGGGCTGCCTTCTCTTCAGTGGAGATAACAAAGGGCTGTGTAAGCAACAGGACTTCCCCTTCCAAGAAGACGACTGCCGGTAAATGTCAGTGCTACCATGTTGGGAAGTAGGCAGTTGTTTGGGCTGGGGCATATGGTGATTCTGACTTTTGAATCCTTGGGAATTGATGTATTGGTATTAGTTCCCCAAATCTCACTAGGCAATGCATATTGCCTTCAGAGAGGCCCAGCTGCTCCTCAGAATTATTCCAGGAACTTCTTTCCTCAGTACCAAGTGCTATGAGGCATGTACGTGCAGTGACCAGTGGGAAGACAGCAGTGTGTGTCCCATCCCAGTAGACTCTTGTAGAGGGGTGCGACTTACTGGCGGGGCACCGGCTGTTGGTCATCCAGGGAATTAGCTCTTCCAGCCTGGAGTACCCTCTGCAGGCAAGTGTCTCGCCTGTCGCTGGCCCCCATGTCCTTCCCAGACCCCGGTGCCCTTTGCCCCAGCAGCAACTCCCAATCTGGGTCTCCCCACCCAGGGGAACCCCCAACCCCCACCTTGCCTCAGTGGCTACTGCCAGTCATCATCTAGCCACTGCTCCCTGGGGCAGACTGCAGTCTATAAACCACTCCTCAATCGGCAAGGGGGGGTTGGACCTACTGCCTCTGCTTATCTCTGGGCTGCCCCTCTGCAGCCCCAGTACCCTTTGTGGGCCCTTAACTAGGCCTGCAGCCTGGGGTTTTTGCTAGGCTGGAGCTCCCCAGCTCCCTCTGCCCTGACCCAGCACTGCTCCACCCTAGGTACCCTTCTCGACTTCCCAGGTAGCCAGATCCTCTCTCTCAAGAATGCTAGAGAGAGTGTGTGTCCTTCCTCCTGGGACACCGCCCTCTTATAAGGGCCAGCTGGGCCCTGATTGCATTGGCTACAGCTGTGCCTGCTTTCCAAATCAGCCCAGCTTTTCCCCAGCCACAGCCCTCTCCCAGGGCTGTTTTAAGCCCTTCAAGGCATGGCAGGGTGACTACCCCGCCACAACCCTATACTGAGTTAGGTGGGAAGCAGGTGCCTTTGTGTAGAACTAAGCAGAGGGTGGCCAGGATGCTCTGTTCCCACTTAAAATGTACAAGCATAATGTCTCCCTTACAGCACACACAACACCACTTAATGCTGTAGTGATTGGGGTAGGAGATGGAGTCAACCCCCACCACCTCTCCTATAGCACTCTTTGTCTAGGTGGACAGATGAGTGGAGGACAAAATACTGATGGGGACAGGAACAATTGGACTTCTGAAGAAAGGTAGAGGGACAAATCCCCCTTTAGCTACTGGGTGTAGAGACTAAACCTAGCCATAATCTTCTCAAAATGTCAGATGGGGTATAGGTCTTTTAGCCATCCTTCAGCCATACCAAAGTGGCATCATTGGCCGTTGTACATTCTCTCACAAGCCACTATCTTATCTCATCTGCCATTCGGCAGGGGAATCTGTGAAGAGATGGAGGATGCCTGGGCCTGGGGGGAGGCCTCTGTTGATTCAGTGAAGTATCCAAACTTCTGAATGTTTATCCAAGCCCCAGCCTTTATGAAATTCCTCTGTCACTGTATGTTTTTACAGCATATTTGCCTGGTTTTGTGTTTGCTCTGGTGCTGGGTTTCCATTATTTTTTTCACTTTATTCCCTTGGTAGCCCTAGAATTGGAACAAAACTTAACGAAAAGGGGAAAGACCTGTTACTTCAGCTTGGGAGCCACAACTGAGCAGGGAAAATTCTAAGTATATTCCCTATTTCTATAGGATGTGATGGGGTGCGTATTAAATCTCAGGAATGTGAGGAATGGAAAGATAGAATTACTATATGGGTTGTAGTGTCACTGGTAGGGAAGGGGATAATAAATTGAGTCCTTGTTCTGGAATATGGCTGCCTGTCTCAGGCTTTTGGATGAATTCAAGCTATTGGGAGTACCTATTAAAATCTCAGGACTTATGTGATGCCTGGGCCATGGTTGCTACAAGCCCCATAGCCGAATGCACACCACGACAGTGAGAGAGACATTGAATACACCAGAAAAGGGAACAGAGCCTAGACAGGAAAAAGGGAAGCCAATCCTTGAGTCCCATCATTGTCCAGACCCACCTAAAGAGAAGGATATATTTTTTCCTTATTTAAAAAAAAAATTATATTGTTGCTTTTCCCAGTGATCTAGAGAAGCCTGGATATTAGCAGATGGCTGCAGGGTTGCAGGAGAAATTATTCTCAAGCTTTCCATTTTCTGTGTGGGTAGATCTATTTTTGAGGTCATGATGATTCAGATATCATTAAAATGGCCAGTATGCAGGGCCGGCTCCAGACACCAGCTTACCAAGCAGGTGTTTGGGGCAGCCACTTCGGAGAGGGGCGGCACGTCCAGCTGTTCGGCGACAATTCGGCGGATGGTCCCTCACTCCTGCTCGGAGCGAAGGACCTCCTGCTGAATTGCCGCTGCAGATCGCGATCACGGGGTTTTTTTGTTTGTTTTTTTGTTTGGCTGCTTGGGGCGGCCAAAGCCCTGGAGCCAGCCCTGCCAGTATGTATATGTACACACCCTTCATGGCTCCCAGGGCCCTGGCTTATTTGGAAATTTGGCCCTTTGAGACATTTTTAAAGTATAGAGGAGAATTTACAGCTTCCGTTTCCTCTTGTCAAGTGTTAATCTTTCCATGTAGCCGGGAAAGGTATGGAAGGAAGAGTGGAATTATTCCTCTGGAGGGAGCCAGAAGGTAACTTGTCAGGTATGTTGGGCTGGAGAATATAGACATGTGGGGGGATTCCTTTGAAGGGATATGTCCACAGAGTTCCCACCTCTCTGAGCTCCGTGTGGTGAGTTTCTCAGTATGAACTTCTATAGTTGTGCTCTTTTTCTTGACTTTTACTAGCATTTCAAATTCATACATTTGGGAGACACTGTTGTGCCCCTTCTCAGTGGGGCAAAGGATTATTTTTAGCCTCCCAGTGCACCTTGACACATGCCTACGATCCACCTCTGCATTGCTAACCTGACAGGGTTTTTTAGGAGAGAGCACAAATGGCCTTACTGCTTGTGCTGCTGCTCATTACACAGATTGAAAGAGGTGAGGAATAGATGTATTCCTGACTCCTGAGAACAGCTGTCATAGCCAGGTGCCCATCCTAAATGGGGAGGGGTGCTAACCTGTGGCCAATCTCTGCAGATTGCACACGCATTGCAGCAACACTCATTCAGCGAATGCAGTGACTTTGTGACATTCTGAAGCTTTTGCAGTTTAGTTGTTGATTTGAACACTGTTTTCCAGGGATTACAAGATAACGAATGAACCATCTGCACTATCCAGCACTTCAAAATGTAGTCCATTAACTGCTGGAACTGTTAAGAATTCATTGATGTGTGAATTATGCACAGCACCACAAAGTCAAAAGTGCAAACCCTGCTTGTGAAAGTCTGCCATCTAATGGCTGAAAAAGTGGTTCATGCTCCATCTGTTTTTATTCACATTTCGTTTAGCAAACTGCTGGATATATATTTGCAGTACATCTTTTGAGTTGTAGAGCCTTACTTGGACAACTGGTCCTTGCTGCAACATTCACATTTCCGACAGATATATTCCTGTGGGTTGCCTTTTGTATGCCAAGATTGCTGGAGCTGAGCACATTGAATTCATGAATTCATCAAGTGAACACCCGAGATCAGCTCTCAGATTATTTCTGGCAAGTACAGACAATTTCTTAGCCATATCCCAGCCATTTCTACTAACTACAGAGGTGTGGCACCTGAAACTCCCAGAGTCAGTAACTTTTTAGTGTTCCCAGAACAGAACTAAGTGGTTTTGGTTGAAACAAGGAACTTAAAAGCTCAAGGTATTCTTTAGCTATTTGAATTATTTTTTCTCTTGGACTTATTCTGCTGGGTTCTCAGGATGTGTTGAATACTCGTGAAGGTGCTTGTGTTAGACTGTGACCCTGTATAATACTCTGCAGTTTTATAAAGCTTTCCATTGGAGGATCTGTGTTTTATTAAAATTTCCACTTAAGCCACATTGCCCATGTGAAGTATTACATCAATTTTACAGTTGGGTAAACTAAGGCTCAGAGAGATGAAGAGACTTCCAAAATATCACAAGTCAGTGGTGGGACTAGAACTCAGAAGTTCTATATTCTGGTCCTTGGTTCTAACCACTAGACTACACTGTTTATCTAAAGCCCCTCTGAGATAGTGATGGGAGAGACCACAAGGGTTATGAGTACTGTTGTGTGAAATGTAAATCTTGCGTGGTGGTTTATTTGTATTGTTAGAAACTCAAAACTCAGCCCGTTGTCACTGAAAAGTCCTGAATGTCTGTGAATGGTTTGGTCTTGTCTAGGCTATGGAAAAGGGTGTATAAAACATTCGGGTATATCTGATGTTAATCCAGGGGAGAGTGGAGGCTAAGGCTGGAGGGAGGGGCAGGGTTTAAATACTTCCCCCCCCCCCCCTTCCAGTGCACAGGACCAGTGACTAACCTGAGCCCTGCCCACCAGCTCAGGTGGTGCTCCTCCAAGTCCAGTGGGAGCCATAAAGGAGCCCCTCCTTTTTTCTCTCCGAGTCAGTCCAGACAAAGCCCTTCCTTTCTCCCCCTGACTTTGCAGATGCAGGAGTTGCATTATAAAACATCTTTGCTAATGTTTTTTAAGAGCTGCTTAAAGACATGCTAGCTTCTAATGTAGACAGGATTTAGCATTTCTATAATCGTAGAACCATAGAGTTTAAGGCCAGAAGGAACAGATATGGTCACCTAATTTGACCTGCATAATACAAGCCAACATATTACCTGGTCGCAGTTAATGCTACGTGAGCAGTCAGAGCAATAGTACCAGCCAGCGATCAACCAATGGGTTGCAGCAGGAGAAATGGAGGTGGTAGCTATCGATATAGTTTGTTTGTTTGGTACTGAAGCAAGACTCCCTGAAAATCCTAATTGGAGAGCAATAGCTATAAAATGGTACCCAAAGGAAAAAGTATAGTTTTGGAGCCTGTGTACTTTGTTAGGTGCCTTAGAGGTCTTTGGAATGGGGGGTCCTATAAATCAAAATATCTTACAGCTTGCTATTGTAAATGATTTCATGTGCACTGCATCACAATCTAAGAGACTGCACCTTCTGCTCCGTGGATCTAAACATACTTTGTCAATTTGCTGTGGGGTTTGCAGGTTGTGCAGACCATCAGTCTGCATTAGCATTTACAGTGAATCTCACAGTCTCAAGGTCACTGACAGCCTAGAAATCAATTTTCAACCTCTCCATCCTGTCTTCCTCAACCTGATTGGTTTTTTTTCTTATCTATCTGTGTGAGAGAGCTGCTTGCACAAGCCTGTGTTTGTAAAATGGGACTAACTCGTACGCTCAAAGTCTTTGTCACTACAACTGAGTGAATATGACTAACAGTAAAACCTGCAATAAAATGATGGTAAATAATCTCTTCCCATATCTGTTTTAAACCTTACAGGTAATGCATGTATTTAATGTTGATGTGAGTGATGTCACTGCTGGGTTTTTTTGCTATTTTGATGTGAACCGTATTAAATTTTAAGTGGTAACCCAGATTCTCCAATTTTCAAAAAAATAAAATAAAATCAAACCTGGAGGCAGTAATGTATTTAATGTTTAAATACAACCTAGCTATGTTTACAATGTCATGCCAGCTTGGATAATATTGGATAAGGCATGTTTGGTTAACTTGTGAAAATTAGGGTCAGCAAACATGACGGGCAATCAGTTATATGTGTCAAGCGGATATAAGTCTATCTGAGGATAAGCTTCAAGACCAAGCTCTCCCTGCTTCTCCCCACTTTCTCAATCACTATGGAAAACGTCACCATTCTGCCATTACTGAGGCCCATAACCGGGACATCATCTTTGACTCAAGTGTTCCTCTAAGTCCTCACATCCAGACTTTTTCTTTTTCTCCCTACCATGTCGAAGATAGGGCCTTTCCTATCTATACACACACACACACACACACACACACACACACACACACACACACACACACACACACACACACACACACACACACACACACACACCCCTAAAACTCTCATCCCGGCTCCCTTGTGCCTTGATTATTGAAATATCCTTTTCTGTGGCCTTGACAGATGCAGAATTGCCTTGCTTGTATCCATTCAGAATGCTGCTGCAAATATTGTTTTCCTAGTCTGTTGCTTTGACCATATCACCTCTGGCTTGCCATCCCTCCATTGACAACTCCTTCTCTCTCATGTCAGACAAGTTGCTTATTTGTCTCCACTTTTCAAGGCCTATCCCCACTATACCTACCATCTCTCATTCTCTATAAAAATGTTAAGTCCAGTTGGCTAATGTCAGCCTCCATTGCCCACTTGTTAAATTGTCACTTGTTAAACCTTTGTGCCTTCTCTCATGCTGCCCCTCCTTCTTGGGAGGAGCTCCTCATAAATCTCTGCAAAACTAACTCCTTCAAATCTCTCCTTAAAACACTCCTTTGCTGTGAGGCCTACAAAAAACAGGAAAACAGTTAGTCCCCTGGTGCACTAAGACCATAGGCGCTGACTTCATGGATGCTCCGGGGCTGGAGCCACCCACGAGAAAAAAATGGTGGGTGCTGAGCACCCATTGGCAGCCCCGCTACCAGAATCTCCCCCTCCCTCCCAGCGCCTACCACCTGCTGCGGATCTGCTGTTTCATGGTGTCAGGAGGCACGGGGGGAGGAGCGAGGGCACAGTGCGCTCCAGGTGAAGGGGTGGGGGCAGGGAAGAGGTGGAGTGGAGGCAGCGCAGGGGTGGGACCTTGGGGGGGTGGGGAGGTCAAGTGGTGGCAGGGCCTGGGTGGAGTCAGGGGGTGCACCCCCCGGCAGATTAGAAACTTGGTGCCTATGGCTAAGATCTGTGCCTAACATGCTGACCAATATTGTCTCTCTGTTTTCTTGTATTCCTCCATCTATGTTTCTATATCCATCTGTGGTCTCTTTCTTATACTGAGATAATAAGCTCTGGGGGTGAAGGGACCATCTTTTTGTTCTTTGTTTGTATGACACCTGTCATAGTGGGGTCCTATCCGTGACTGGGACTCCTAAGGTGGTACAGTAATACAAATAATATGTGAGATAGTCAAATGGATAACCTCTTAGATGTGACTAGGTTAACCTCTACTACAGCATTTTGAAAAACCAAATCCATTGTAGGCCCTCTGGTTTGTTAGCCTGGATATTGTACTATACAAGGCCATATCCACTTTTGCCTATTCAGTACACTTTAAAGCCTCCATATAGACAAATTTATGTATGCATAGTTTTTTGTAAACATCAGAGGAACAGGCAACAGGAATGAAGATCTGCATGATGCAGTGCCCTGACCCATGCAGAAACCTTTGTCCAGCCCACTTTTCATTCTGGAACAGTTAATTTTAAGTTAACACTTTCACTCCCAGGGTCAAATGAATTTCAGTCTGTTTCATTGACAAAGGTCAGGCAGCAAGAAACAAACCTGAAGAGAGACTGCAAGGTAGTCCATATAATTTCACAGGCTGCATCTTTTAGCCATGAAGAAATAAGGCAATTCCCAAAGGCTTCTGTCAGAGCATTGGAGCATGTGAAATTTTCAGAGGAAAAAATAAATTAGCACAATTTCAAATTCCAAACCTTTGCACCTAACATGTTAGCCAGTAAGCGAATGTATAATCTCACACTGATTGGGACTATCAGTTCCAATCAAACAACCTAAAGAGAGAATAAGGGGGTGATGGCTTTTCTATTTCTCCAGGGCATGGGAGGGAAAGAGGGTCTTTATCCTTCCAATACTTCCCCCTCTGTCAATGGGAAGGCAAGCAAAGATGCCTGCAGCCCCCTGGTCCCATTACCAATGCAGACATTGATGAAGTGACTCATTCTCCAGTGCTCACCCCTGATGAGGAAGCGGGATGAATAGATCAGCTCTGCCAGCTCTGCCACTGCCTAAGAAGGATGGAAAGATCCCTTTGGCACCTCTGGGAAGAGACTGATATGGGATTTTTTGGGGCTCCTGCCCTTCTTTCCTTGTCAAGGTCATAGGGTATGATTACCTCAGTGTTCCTTAACCATGTTTATGACATAATGATGACTTCGATAGCAACCAACTGTGATGTCAGAGAGAATGATTGACTTCAAGAGGGAAATTAGCAATGAGAGCTGACTGAAAACTCTTCAGTAGCAAACCTGTTTTCCTTGCCAACACCCTACTTACAAAAATAAAGAAAATGTAGCCTAGAGAAACATTGGATGTTTTAAAAGGTTCTGATGAAGTTTGAGCAGCTCTTTAAGAACTCTTCTCCAGAAGTAAAACTGAAGAGAACAGCTGGGAAGAGATTAGAACCTGTGGCCTCCTCTACCATCTAATAAAATTGCTAGAAATGCAGTGGGAATGTAGAGCTCCTGATTTGTCTTTACTAGCTCAGACTCTCGGTGCTGCCTTGGTTTTTTTAGGCTTCTTCAAGATCTTCTTAGTTGTGCTCTTAGCTAAGTCAGACAGGCACCTGCTATCCTGCAATGGAATTTTCTTTTTCAATCTCATTAACGTATATTCAGGTTCTAATTTGTATTCGCTGGATGTTGTCAAATAGGTAAATAGACTTTAGTTGACCTTCCCACACTTCACAATCATATTTTTAATCACATTTCACATGCTTGACCTCACATGATGCAGACCGCCTAGGAATTAAAAATGGATGAGGCACTAGTCTGGGGTTCAGCTGAGTGGCTGCATTAGCACTAAAACTGTGGTGGAGTTGAATTATTGATAGCGATAGCAATTTTTACTTTCCGTTTCGCTGCTGAATAATAGATTAAAAGCTGCATGGTAGGATTATTTTTATTACTCAGATAAATGACTTGTTCGATTAAGAAGAGTGAAAATAACAAATGAAAAGTGCCTTGGGGTGGGAAATGAATTAGGCTTAAAATGTTATGGCTTCGAATGTTTAGCCATTTTGGGGGCCTTTTCCAAAAATCATTTAGATTTAACTTAAGTAACAGAGGGAGTTTCATATAATTCAGAAGATCAGGAAATACAATTGGACAAAACAAGGTAACCGATTTGAGGGAACAGGAAAGCTATATATATTTTAGCAAAGTATCAGAGGGGTAGCCGTATTAGTCTGAATCTGTAAAAAGCAACAGAGGGTCCTGTGGCACCTTTAAGACTAACTATTATAGCTAGTGACCAATCATAAGCTAAACAAAAAAAATTAAAATAGGCTGACTAATTCCAGGGTATTCATTCTTTAACACTGCCCAGCTATTAAGTCTCAGACTTAAAAGTATTTAGGATGTTTTGCGTCTCGTATTTTGTTAGCAATAAAAATGTCTGTGCAGGGCATTTCTAGGGATTAACGATCAGTTTGGGAAAATGGCCTTCAGCAGTGCCTCTAGCCATCGGCTTCTCTGGCTAGTCATTAATCCTCAGTAGAGGTCTTGCCCTGGAGCAGTATTAATCAAAATCATCCTTGCTGAAGATGTTGGATCTCACAGCAGCCCTAGACTCTGAATAGGGTGAGGCACTTTTGCATTTCACGTGTGCATAAATAGAAATGAGCCCAGCTTCTGTCCTGCAGCACTGAGACTGATGTTGACTTTGAATTAGACAATTCTCTCTTTCTCCCCCCCCCACCCCCCCACTGGCTTTGAACTTTTCACAGTGCAACCTCAGCAAGTATCTGGGAGGATGCCTGGACAGCTTTCTATTTCTGTTTGGTTAGCAGCAACTCAGTAAAAGGAAAAAAGAAATCCTCCTTGAACTGAGAGTTCCACACCAATAGATCAAAAAGCACTGGTTACAGCCAGGCTAGAACAGTGGGTCTTCAAGAATGGTTTACATGTTTTCCATTCCACTGTTTTTACTTTTGAATAAAAAAGCTAAAAGTACTGCAATTATAGGCATTTCCTCTTGTAGGATTCTCAAAACCTTGTCTTTTAAACATTTTAGGGCCTGATCCAAAACCCCTTAAAGTCAATTGAAAGACTTTATAGCACCTGATGTAAAGCCCATTCAAGCCAATGGAAAGACTTCCATTGGCTTGAATGGGCTTGGCATCAGGTGCAATGAAGTCTGTCAATGGAAATCTTTCCATTGACTTTAACTAGTGTTGGAAGGATTAAATTTTTATTGCTAAATGTCAGTCAACGTTGATTTTTCACCCCCCCCATCCTCTCCTCTCACACATAATGAAAATATGGTTTTGTAAGTAATAATAAAAATTTTACAGATAGGTGAAGTAAGACAAAAGCTCCTTGAGAACTTATTAGTTTGATTTATAGACATTTACTATGTCAACATCACATGTTGAAAAATACAACTTGTGTTTTAATGGGTATAAAGCTTTAACTCCTTGAACCTCAGAATCTGTCATAAATAATTCTGACCAACCCATAACTGTCTGCAACTGTGAAAATGTAAATGAATAAAAATTAAAAATGCTTAAAAATATACATTGATGTTACCTAGGGTTACCATACATCCGGATTTTCCCGGATATGTCCGGCTTTTTGGTCCTCAAATCCCCGTCCGGGAGGAAATTCCAAAAAGCTGGACATGTCCGGGAAAAGAGGGAGGAGTCGTGGGGCTTGGGTCTGGGCCGGAGCCGCTGGGGCTGGCGGTGCTTGGCCGCCGGCCGGGGCTGGGGCCGGACCGGGCCGGAGCCGCTGAACCGGGGCCCAAGCCGAGCTGGGCCGGAGCTGCTGGGACCGGGGCTGGGGGTGCTTGGCTGCTGGCCGGTGCCACTCGGCTAAGGCCGGCGCGCCCGGGCCTAGCCGGGCCGGAGATGCCAGGGCCAGAGCCTCTTGGCTGGAGCCAGCCGCAGGAGGGAGCCGCTCGGCCAGGGGGGCCAGACTGGGCCGCGCCTCCTCACGCCCTCCCCACTGCCCCAGCCCCAGCTTACCTGCTGCCTGCCTGTTTCAGGCTTCCCGTGAACATTTGATTCGCGGGAAGCAGGGGAGGGGGAGGAGCAGGGGGGGCGGAGTGTTCAGGGGAGGGGGCGGAGTTGAGGCAGGGACTTTGGGGAAGGGGCGGAGTTGGGGTGGGGCTGGAGGTGGGGCGGGGGCGGGGCCCCGTGGAGTGTCCTCTTTTGGGACTATTAAAATATGGTAACCTTAATGTTACCCATCAAAATTATGCAAAAAATAAAATTTGAGTTTTGCCAGGCCTAATTTTAACAACCTCTGGATTCAGGCCTATACTGAATTTATTGCTTGTTAAGTGCCATATAGACTTAAATCATTCTTCTCCACATAATAGGTACAGCATGTGCAACAGCAATGCAGGCTTCCACCCTACCTACCTCTGTGACTCAGCCCTGAACTACCGAGGTTCCATCTCCATATCCAGTCAGCTTGAGACTTCCCAAAGGGGTGCTAATTGTGATACTGAATTTTGTGACATAGATACCGGTCTATGAGGAAAAAGACAGAGCCCACAACTCTGGGCTGTTATCAGAAGGTAATAGCTTAGTCCCTAATAAAATATGAATATGGGGTAATAATTGGGACCTAGTAGGCCTACAGTTGTGAGCCTAACTATAAACTTTTATCCATTTTTCCACAGTGTCACAATAACCTATAACAATAAATGTTGATAGGGGATAAGTGCAAAAGGGGGGGGGGGGGAAAAAGGCCTACAAATATAGTTCAAGGACTTTAAGATCATGCCTGATAAACAAGAGACGTGTGAGACCAGAAATCAATGGACCAAAATTGGTGTCAGAAATGACACCAAATTGGTAAATAAAATAATGAGGGAGGGGCTATTTCACACACCACTTCCTTTGGGACCCTCAAAAAGAGATTTTTTGGGGGAAATTGGTGAACACTGACTGAAAGACAGGAGAACAGAAAAGAACAAGCTTCACCATCATGGTTGCCTTCTCTTGGGACCTTGGGATGCACTGTAACACTGCTGGGTCTTTGTTGTCCTCATCCTGGGAGATGTTCTCCAGACTAGGCCAAAGAGAGGGACCCAGATGACATCACTACCTCCTCTGGCTCTGTTTAAATCCCATCCACCACCTGGGATGTGAGACTGTCACCGCCCGCCACCATGCGTCCTTTTTCTTCCCCACCTTTATTTCTTCACTTTCTTGTCCCTTTCGTTTTTCCTTTTGTGTGACAAGAGTCTGGCTTTGCCAGCCAAGTCTGCACATTTTTCGTATTTTGCAATGCTGCCATAAGACTGTGACCAGAAAGAGGCAGCTAAAAGCAATGCCTTAAAGAGCCCAATGCTGGTACAAGTTTGCCAGGTCTCGGAGTGGCTGATAAGATCATGTGTCATGCCTGTCTTTCTCCAGCAGTGAGGTTGCGCATGAAAGTCAACACCAGAGCCGGAAGCTGCATTTTTTTAAATCTTTGCTGTTCTCTTCCTTCCTCTTTTGTGTGCATAGGTCTTGTTTTGTCTTCTAGGAAACAGGATCAGATAGCAATAACCACAGCTCCAGCTCATTTCAACTAACTTATTCTCTTTTCCCCGAACAGACAGTTGTTAATATCTTTAATACCCTCTAAGAGACTGTCATATTGGGGGAATTTCCTTCTAAAAATTCTCTCTAGCTAAAGGGAATAAGGGATGTTGTTAAAATGAAAGCCGTACTTAATAAACTCCTGAAGAAGAGCTCTGTGCACGCTCCAAAGCTTGTCTCTCTCACCAGCAGAAGTCAGTCCAATAACAGATATTACCTCATCCACCTTGTCTCTCTAATATCCTGGGTCCAACATGGCTACAACAACACTGCATGATTACTTAATTCTTTAAATTTGAAATGCTTTAACTGTTTTTTCCTTTTTCCTTTTCCTTTTTCTGTATCTTTAATAAAAGGTTAAAACATTTGTTACTGGTGTGTTTGCCATGGTACTAAGCAGGCTGAGGTCCCTGTATACCAGGGGTTCTCAAACTGGGGGTCAGGACCCCTCAGGGGGTCGTGAGGTTATTACATGGGGGTCACGAGCTGTCAGCCTCCACCCCAAACCCAGCTTTGCCTCCAGCATTTATAACGGTGTTAAATATATAAAAAATGTTTTTAATGTATAAGGGGGGTCATTCTCAGAGGCTTGCTGTGTGAAAGGGGTCACCAGTACAAAAGTCTGAGAACCCCTGCTGTATACCAAACCCTGAACCTTGTTTAAAACTCTTTAATGTTGGATCATTTCAGGGTCACGTTAACAGATTTGACTCTTTGGGCCCACGTATTCTGTCTAAATTAATACAACACTAATACATAAGATTGTGCTATGCTATATTTTTCCAGCAGTCTCCTTATGCCATTACTGATCACCTGATCTACTTAATCCCCTCCGTGTTATATGTAATTAGGTCAATAAGATTGTGATTTTTAATTATTCTTTGACTTCTGGACTAACATGATTACAACTTGAGACAATATCTCTGTTTTATAATTTGATATCCCAACCCACTGATATGCATATTGAGGCAGATAGGTTGAGGTCAAAATTTTGGATACAGGTTTAAAATGTGGATTTAGTCACCCAAGGCTAAGCATTTTGATCTAAATGACTTGGTGAAGGTGATTAAAGGAAGATTTCGATAGAGCCAGACTCAGGAGTTTCTAGCTCTGAGTTAGAGCTGCTCAAAATTTTCTGGAATTTGATTTTTTTTTTTTTTTACTATTTTTTACACCCCCCCCCCCCCAAAAAAAAAAACCTAGCCACCCTCCAATGTTGACAATTTTTGCTGATTTTCTAGTATTTTTGACCAACTCTACCATTAGACCACACTTCTTTCTGCTAAAGAAACTCAGGGCACTATAAACAAGATGCCCTGACCACCTACAAAAAGTAACGAATGCTACCAGGAGAAACTATGAATTCTTGAGGATTCATTATAATGTTTATTCTTCTGAAATATCACATTGAAGTTCAAAAATAAAAGGGGGTGGTTTGTCCAGTCGGGGTTGTGGAAACTGCCTTTGAATCTGCTACGTATTCTTTGGCATACAAGTTTTCAGTGATTTCTGTGTAATACACTTTTATTTCACATGCTTCCTTTGCTGTGTTTGCCCCTGTACATTGTGTAAATACTCTGAGCCCAAATTCTCTAATCCAGACAAGCTGTGCTCACCACAGTACCAGGGTGAAGAAAAGGTAGTGTTATGCCATCTTTACATTCCTCCATTTCTGCAGCCAGTGAAAGCTATTCTTATGCCCTGCTGGCCAAGACCTTAGGAGGCCATTCTGGCAGCTGGGGGGGGGGGGGGTCACCAAAGCATAAGTATACCCCAGGTACGCCCCCTTTTTTTTAGGAACATCCCTTTTCTCTGGCTCTAAGCCACCTGGAGATTTCCAGTACAGATAAGCAATCTTGAAGGACTTGGGTCCACAGAGTTTCTAGCTGCTTTGAACAAAAGCAAAGACAAGAATCTAGCCCATGATTTATAATCCTCTTGACTGCACCATTTAACAGAGTTCACTTAGCACCTCTTAAAGGCCCATTACAGTGCATCCATTTGAGCAGGTCTGTTTGCATCCAGTTAATCAGAACCCAGTGTTTTGCAGTCCCCTTGGTTTTTAAATTTGGCAGTCCAAAAAGCTGGCATTTCTTGGTGTAACCTTGGACATCCATTAAATGACACACACTCCTATATGCAAACACGGAATGGATTGGGGTATCTAGGAAAGAAGACTGTGTGAGTAACATTGCATCATAATCTAAATATGACTTTCTTTGTGTGTATTGACTATCGGTGGGGGGGACGGGAAGGGAAGTGCTGATCAATTAAAAACATGACTAACCTCTGTTATGATGGGTCAATAACTTAATTCATGAGGATGATTCAATTAAGGATCATTAAATTTTCATTAGAAATCTATATAGCATATGGATGTGATGTTTTATTAAAAAGGAATGAATGGGCACCAGCTTTTTAGAACTTTGTGCTGTCATTTGTTTTGTGGAAAAGTGGGTGTGAAATGTCACCAATCGTGTAACTTAGTGGAGAATTCTGACTTCATAGTAAAAAGCAACAGAGGGTCCTGTGGCACCTTTAAGACTAACAGAAGTTTTGGGAGCATAAGCTTTCGTGGGTAAGAACCTCACTTCTTCAGAGAAGTGAGGTTCTTACCCACGAAAGCTTATGCAAGTGAGGTTCTTACCCACGAAAGCTTATGCTCCCAAAACTTCTGTTAGTCTTAAAGGTGCCACAGGACCCTCTGTTGCTTTTTACAGATTCAGACTAACACGGCTACCCCTCTGTTACTTGACTTCATAGTGTAAATGACTACAGTGTGTGAAGCAGGGGCGAAGCAGGGGCAAGATTTGTCAAATTGTCTGAGTCTTTCAAGCAAACTGGGTCCACTGCAACCTAAATTGGGGTGATTTATGCTTTCACCCCAAACCAAGAGAGGTTGGGGCTGGGCAAGGGTTGTCTAATCCTGAAACATGAAAAACTCAAACTGTAGAAATCTGTGAAAAGAAATCAAATAATGTTTACCTGAAAGCTTGCAAATTGAAACTGCTTTTTCAGCAAAGATGTAGGTACAGCAATACTGCCTGTCAAAAGAATCACATACTTCTGTGTTTCAGTTATAGTTGCTATCACGACTGATTAAAGGTCACGCATTTTACCACCTAGCAGAAAGGAAGCATGAACGTACAACTCAAAGGAATTTTGCAAATGTGTTAATAGCGAGATATTAACACAATAAACTTCCAATTTGATTGTACAATTTATGGGAATTGAACAAGTGAAAAAGAAAAGAAACAATGAAATTGTTACACTAAACTTTTCTTATATTTGGATTAACGCACATGAGTATATGCAAAATGACTAAACTGAAATGGATTTTCAGTCATGGTTACCAAAAAAGAGAGGGTCCTTCATACTGATCTGAATGTGTAAAATTATATCTGTGTAAACTAGTTTTGATGTTAGATTTTATTGTATCAATTTGAGTGTTTACACTGGAATAGTTTTCTTTCCATGATACAGCCTCAAGAAAATCTTTCCTATAACTGTCAGAAGTCTGTCTAGTGGCTTAGTAATGCTGCCCTTTGCTCTTGTATGAGTGCCATCTATATGAATTAGGGTTGATAATAACCAAGTCCCTGGTGGATTTCATGATTTGTCTAGTTCCTCTTCCTTTGTTAGAGCTCTGTTTGGGGTAGGATTTTTTCATCATTATGAGATTTTGTTCAAATAGGGCTGCTATTCATATTTTCATGGTTTGTTTTCACTTAATTTATGGGGCCTCCATTTAATTATAGCACTAGACAGGAAATATAAATGATGAATGACATGACAATTGCTGTTTGGAGGAGTTTATTGATTTATGTGCTGTGGATTATTGTCATGACTTTTATTAGATAACAATTATTACTGATTTACTAGGTTGATTTAATAAAATCAGGGTTGAGCCTACATCACCTGAAGGGCGCATGCCCTCTGTAAGGGATGCATGTACTCTCTTCAGCTCCAAGGAATATATAGAGAGAAGAGTTAAAAGTACCAAAAGCAGCAGAAGGTGGCGAGTCACCCTTCATAGCAATCAAGCATCTCTGGCTTAGTGTATGTGTGGAGTGATGTGGGGAGTGGAGGAGGAAGCCGCCATTTTCCACAACATATTCCACTCCCAGATGAACAGCTGTCCACACAAAGGTTAATGCTGCTTCTAACAACACTGTCTATGCTCTGTGCCTGCAGCAACCTTGCACCGGGAAGCATCAAAAGGCACAAATGGAGGAGCTAGTGGGAGCAGGGGAGGCAAGGCAGAGTTAAGGAGGGATGGTCTCTCTATGGATTTGGAACTTCCTTTCTTCATGAATCCTCAGGCGCTAGAGGGCATGTCCTCTTCCCCCAAATCCCTGAGGTGAGCCTTTGATAAAAACATAAGAATGGCCATACTGTGTCAGACCAGTGGTCCATCTATCCCAGTACCTTGTCTTCTGACTGTGGCCAGTTCCAGATGCTTCAGAGGGAATGACCTTATCAAGTGATCTTCCCCCTGTTGTTTAGTCCCTGCTTCTGGCAGTCAGAGGTTTAGGGACACCCACAGCATGGGGTTGCATCCCTGACCATCTTGGCTAATAGCCATTGATGGAGCTATCTCCATGAGCTTATGTAATTCTTTTTTGAATCCACTGATACTTTTGACCTTCACAACATTCCCTGGCCATGAGTTCCACAAGTTGACTTCTTCACACAATGCACTGTACTTCCTTTTGTTTGTTTTTTAAATCTGCTACCTATCAGTTTCATTGGTGAGCCCTGTTTTTTGTGTTATGAGAAGGCGTAAATAATACTTATTCTCCACCCATTCATGATTTTATAGACCTCTATCATATCCAACCCTTAGTTGTCTCTTTTCTAAGCTGAACAGTCTTATCTTTTTAATGTCTCCTCCTATGGAAGCTGTTCCATATCCCCTAATCATTTTGTTTCCCTTTTCTAATTCTAATATATCTTTTTGAGGTGGGGCAACCAGAACTGCACACAGTCTTCAAGGTTTGGGTGTACCATGCATTTATATCAAAGCATTATGATATTTTTATCTTTTTATCTTCCCTTTTCTTATGGTTCCTCTTTTGAGTGCAGCTGCAAATTGAGCAGATGTTTTCAAAGATATAGGAGTCATTGTGAATAGTTCTTCCTTGAGTGGTATCCGCTAATTTAGGCCCCATCATTTTGTATGTATAGTTGAGCATATGTTTTCCAGTGTGCACTACTTTGCACTTAACAACATTGAATTTCATCTGCCATTTTGTTGCCCAGTCACCCAGTTTTGTGAGGTCATTTTGTAACTCTTCACAGTCAACTTTGGACTTAACTAGCTCTTGAGCAGTTTTGTATCATCTGCAAATTTTGCCACCTCACTGTTTACCCCTTTTCCCAAATAATTTATGAACATGTTGAATAGGACGTGGTCCCAGTACAGACCTCTAGGGGGACACCACTATTTACGTCTCTCCATTCTGAAAACTGACCATTTATTCCTACCCTTTGTTTTCCTATCTTTTAACTAATTATTGATCCATGAGAGGGGCTGCCCTCTTATCCCACAACGGCTTACTTTGCTTAAGAGCCTTTGGTGAGGGACCTTGTCAAAGGCTTTCTGAAAGTCCAAGTATACTATATCACTGGATCACCCTTGTCTACATGTTTGTTTGCCCCTCACTCTAGAATTCAAAGAGAGTGGTGAGGCATGATTTCCTTTTACAAAAGTTGTATTGACTCTTCCCCAACATATCACATTCATCTACATGTCTGATTCTGTTTTTTGTTTGCTTGTTTTTTACTATAGTTTTCCTGGTACCAGAGTTAGGCTTAGTGGCCCCTAATTGCCACAGTCATCTCTGGAGCCTCTTCTGCGATTTGACTTCTTGCCTGTGTTCTAATATTTACCAATTGACTTTAAGGTCTTAGTTTTATGATATAGTGAGTTACTGGGAATTCAGTAACATTTAGGTGAAAGTTGTATATTGTTAGTTGGTCCTTTAACCTATGAGATATGAGCAGGCCACATGATCCAGCAACATTCTCTACTTCAATATGAGGAATCTGGACTATAATTTAAGTAGCTTATCCTAACCAGTTTAAGCACAAATAAAGGGCCAGTGTTACCACCAGCACAATCCAATATGTAACTCCATTGAAACCAATGGAGTTGTAGTGGATTATGCTGGTAGTAATTTTCACCTAAGGTATCTTCATGGATTGTTGTCTACTGGTTAGAATGGGGAAGCAGGAGTCAAAAGTTCTGGGTTCTGTTCCTGGTTCTGCTACCGGGGCGGCAGGTTATATGGGCTATTGGTGCCCGAGCACCAGGAATATTCAAGGCTAGGGGCTGTGCTCCACCAATATTTGGAGCTGGGTTTCTCCCCTGGCCTTGCCTGGAGTGGGCTCTGGCCCCCCCTGCCGGAGCGTCATCCCTTCCCCCCCACTCCCACCTCGGAGCTTCCCTGCCTGGAAAAAAAAAAAAAAAAAACAGCCCGTGCCCCTCTCCCTTGCTTGTGCTGCCAACTGCCTGCCGCTGCTTCTACCTAAGGCTATAGGGAGCAGTGGCCGGCAGACGGTTGGAGCACCTCGGGAGGGGGAGAGAGGAGGGGGGAGGAGGCACGCACCTGCTTGGGAGCCCTCTCTCCCGTCCCCCGGCACCCACCTGGAGGAGACGCCAAGGGGACTTCCAGCCAAGAGATGGACATCTGGAGTGGACCTTGCTCACCTGAGCGGCTGCTGGGGCTTCGGTGAGGTTTGACCCTGTGATTTTCCCCCCCGCTCCTCCCCACAGCCCCCACTCCTGCCCAATGCTGGGCAAGGGGCATCCCCATCCCCAGTGAGGGTGTAGCAGGCTGCAGCAGGGGAGGAAGGAAGCCACATGTGATGGCAGTCCCAACCCTCCACCACTGGGGGTGATTCAGGGTCCAATATTTCACTCTAAGGGGGGCGGGGGGCTTCCTAGACCTGAACAGCTGGGGCTTGGGTGAATTTTGTGACACCCTACAACCCCCCCCACACACACCCAGCCACCACCCTGCAGTCCCCACTCCTCCCCCACGCAGGGCAAGGGGCAGCCCCATCCTCAATGAGGCTATGGTGAGGGGCAGCAGCAGGGGAGGCCACCCGTGATGGCAACCCCTGCCCCCAGTACCCATCAAAGGGGAGGTGAGGGGGCTTTCAGGACCTGAGAGAGGCCCTAGGAGCATATGCAGTGACTGTGGTGCAGAGTGAGTGTGCTGCGGGAGGGGTGGGGAGGAGAGAAGAGGAGGGGTCCCTCCCCTGGAGCTTGCTGCTGCCAATGGGGGAGGGGGAGCCCTCTCTGGCCCTAGCCCTGGGGAAGCCTGTCTGCACCCCAAGTTCCTTATCCCCAGCCCTGCCCCACCCCAGAGCCTGTGCCCCCAGCACCCCAACCCTGAGCACCCTCCTGCACTGTGAGCCCCTCATCCCCAGCCCCACCCCAGAGCCCTCACCTGAGGGGGAAAACGTGCAACTTAAATTTCATGGTCAGTTTGGAATATCATTGTGTTTAGCACAATACTTGATTATTTTACACCCTTTAAAGTATATAACTAGTCATATACAGGTGTTCTTAATGTTTTCTCTGAATACTATGTGGGTGCCTCAGTTTCCCCTATGCATTTCTCAAGTATCTAGGTGGTGGGATAAGGGGCTGCGATTGTTGCAGAGCCCGAGAGGGCCAGTGTGATGCTGTCTGCACAGAGAATGGCCGACACCCTGTCTCCTGGCAACTGATGGCCTGGGCTGCTCTCCTGCAAGGTGCCAACTGAAGGTGTTGGAGAACAAAGAGATCAGGTGGCCTCCTAATGCCTGGAAAAGAGACAAAGGCCAGAGGAGGGAGTGTCAGTGCCTGTGCAGACTTCCGGGAAGCACATGGTGTGCAAGGGGATGCTGGGATGCTTTGGAACTACTCCATACAAAGCCAGTCAGGACTCTGGGGGAGCCTCCTCTCTCTGAGCATACTGTCTCCAGGGCAAGAAGCTTACACGACTTCACCTTCCTGGGTCAGACCTCGGAGCATTCAGCATGCCCTTCCACACCGTGCACTTTCTGCAGCGAGTCTGCCCAGGCAGGTCCTGGGGCAACCAGAGGTCCCTGCACCCCAACTCTGCAGTCAGACGTGACTCTCAGCCAGCCGGTAAAACAGAAGGTTTATTAGACGACAGGAACACAGTCTAAAACAGAACTTGTAGGTACAGAAAACAGGATTCCTCAGCCAGGTCCATCTTTGGGGGGGGCAGATCCAAGTTCTGGGCCTCTCCCCATTTCCCCAGCCAGCTCCAAACTGACACTCCCTCCTCTGGCCTTTGTGTCTCTTCTGGACAAGGAGGCCACCTGATCTCTTTGTCCTCAACACCTTCAGTTGGCACCTTGCAGGGGAAACTGAGGCACCCATACAGTATTCAGAGAAAACATTAAGAACATTCCCACTTTGTCACAACAGGTGCAACAAAATATAATACTGTATATTGAAGCAGGCAAGTGCTGCTTCTGACTTTCCACTTTCAATTGACCCTTGTAATCTTGTGGTGCCGACGCATTGTAGCTTCATTTTATATCGGCTTACAGGGCGGGAGCAGGGGGGCACCACCATTTTGGGCACCACCAAAAATTATACAAACCTGCCACCTATGTCTGCTACTGACTTGCTGTCTCCTCATGAGCAAGGAACGTAGGCTTTATGTTTTCAAATGTCCATGAATGTTTGGCGCCTCCAGTTCTGGGGTGGCCAGCTCAAACACTAAGGGCCTGACTTTCCAATGTCCTGGGGATGACACTGAATAACTAGTTTCTGGGAGTGAAGATTTATTAATGTTTCAAATGTGATTTGAAATCCTTGGATGAATGGAGATATAATTGAGAAGTATAATTATTAGGCAAATAAATGTTTCTCTATTCTTGCTCATATATTTGAATTTCCAACTAAAAAAAAATATTCTTTTGACTTCTGTGTTAGAAAAATAAATGGTTTGTCCTGTTGACTCCTGAGGTATATTCTACTGTGTAAGCAAGTATTTGCCATGTCAAGAATAAATTATAAAATAAATGGAGAGATCCTATCTCCTAGAACTGGAAGGGACCTTGAAAGGTCATCAAGTCCAGCCTCCTGCCTTCACTTGCAGGACCAAGTACTGATTTTGCCCCAGATCCCGAAGTGGCCCCCTCAAGGAGTGAACTCACAACCCTGGGTTTAGCAGGCCAATGCTCAAACCACTGAGCTATCCCTCCCCCTGTACAATGTGGACAAGGATGTATGTCGGAAACATCTTTATTACATCATTTCAGTAGCCACCTATTTGTGGATGGCCTGATTAAACTAGACGCAGAGCAGGGTGCAAGCTAGCCAGTTTCTTTGCAGCACAGACATCATAAATCAGTGTCCCCAGACTGTATGTGCGGTAGACAATTGGCGACTACATGCCCATAAGTAAGGAAACCTGGCACAGCACCCTAACTGACAGGCCTTGGGGACTGGGAATGGTTGCAAAAAGCCTGTTTTTGCTGAACTAGCCTTTAGCAGAACAGTTGTGGAGCTGATCTTAGAGGTATGTACATGCCAGGTAGGGTACTGCCCCCTTACTCTAAACAGCAGTACAATAGCAGTATGGTATTTCAAGTCAGCTTGTCCATTTTACACTTACACATGCACATACACAGTCTCTCTTCTGATTCATTCTCTGTCAGACTTTCAGACACCTTTTTTCAATTGAATTTTTTAAAGGTTTCATGAATCTTTAAAAAGAAACTAGTAAGACAAAGGTCAGTAATAATTTACTCAGCCAGTAATGCTTGTAACTGAACATTAAAGAGTAGCAATTCATTTCTAACAATGCTACTGTTGTCTGAAACCTTCCAGGCAAAGAACCAGAAAATGCTTCCAAACTAATTGGAGGATACATAGAGCGCTTATTCTCTTTATACATGACACATCCCATTATAAATCACAACACCAAACAGTACATTTATTAATAATACCAGCTCCAAAGACCTATCAGCTCAGTTGAATGTAACACTTATTTTAGGACCAAATCCTGCGCTCCCTCCATTGTGTGGATATACAAGAACCAAAAAGAAATAGAACAGCTGGGAAGTGGGGGAGCAGGCCATGGAAAGGGCAAGAAGGGGACTGTGCACACCCTGCACATTCTAGGTAGCAGCACTCTGTGGCAGCTTACCACAACAGTGCTAACAAGAAGTGACAGTGGGTCAGGTGAAAGGTGTGGAAGTGTCAGGGGGTCTGCAGGTACATGGATCCACTGACTAAAACCTGAACCTTGGGAGAGCACAGTGGCTGTTGCTCAGCAGACTGGAGGAATCTCTTTCCAAAAATTTCTGAGACAATCTGCTGCTGGTAGCCCATTTGTTCTGGGTATGTGCAGGAAAACAGGCTTTGGCCCTCAAGGAGTGCACATACGATTGCAAAATTTGTGCTGCAAATGGTACCCTCATGATAATGCCAATGAAGCAGCAAGTGCCAAGGTGTATGCATTGAAGCTGCTTCTGTTTTTAGAAATATTAATTTAAAAACATGCAAAATTGATTCACTGCAACTGATTTGAACAGATTTCAATTTTGAGCTTCCCAGGCGCTAGGATGGTAAAGTTACTTTGAAAAGGATTATACAGTTGGGTGTCCCTTTAAATTTACTCCAATCTGCATTATATTTTAATTGCACCTGTAAAAGTGAGCTGTTGAGGTATTTATAGCTGGCAGCAGGAAGTGTGACCATTCTTTGTGTTGGAACTTGACTATTGGCTTCTTTACTGACTAGAGATAAATTTTTTATCCTGACCAAGCCAAAGGATGCATCACTTACATGGAGATTGTGCATAGCTCTCCGTATCGTGCTCATGGTCACCCTGCTTGCTTCAGAGTACAAGCAAAGAACAGCCCAGTGGTGCTGGGGTTAGTCCCCTTGTCTCTCTCTGGGTCCTCAAGTATTATTAAGCCTTTTCTTCACTGCCAGTCACTAGTGTCTGACTCTCTAGCCCAGTCCTTCAAGAGACTGGCTGTATTCTTTTTAGAATAGTTCTTTAAACCTCAGTGCATAAAATAGAGGTGAAGGACTTGATTGGTAAATATAACAAGTTTTTAGCCTAGATATTTAGAAGTCATTGTCTTCATTCATTGCTAGTTCAAAAATCATAATTATGGTCTACACTCTGCCAAGCTGATTTATGTATTGTCCCTCCCCAGGCCTGATTTGCCACTCCCTCATAGCAGTCACATGACATATCACTAGTCTGAGGGAATGGAGAAACAGGCCCTGAAGTCTTTTGCCAAAACACTTTCGCTTTGACACTATGGGCATGTTGGCTACTCAGCTATCTACCTGAAGGACTGCCAAAATATCACTGCACACCATTTGCTGTGTGGGGTTAGCCCAATAAAGCATTTCCTATCCAACACAGGCAGAGGAAACTTTTTGCTTTCTTTTAGCAACATAAGGGAATGTAGTGCACCTTTTAGTTTACATGGTATTTCACCACAACAAGGAATCCTTGACTGTAGGACCAGAGAGAAGATTGTACAACTCAATACAGCACAGCTCAATCTAACCTAGATTACTGAATACTGTGCTTCAGTATCAGAAAGATAACAAATTAGAAAGAATTCAGAGATGGGCAATATGAATGAGGGAAGCTGGTGGGGTTGGTTTCATGAGGAAAGAAATTCAATATTCTACAGACTTAACCAGTCAAAATCTCTGTTGGCTTTAATTGGTGTTTGGCTGAAAATGGACTGCAAGATTTGGCCTTATAGAAATATATTTTCCCTAATGCATGACTAGAGGAAGGGACGTGAGCACCAAAGAGGGAGAGACATTTTGAAGGTGGACTTCAGTAACAAGGGGTAATAGAATACTCCTGGGGGAATTCTGCACCACTGTGCATGCGCAGAATTTGTCCACTGCAGATTTCGTTGTTTCCCCACAGAAAAATGACTTTCTGATGGGGAAGCAAAGGGAAGCCACAAACGTGGTCATGTGACCCTCCCCAGCAGTATGTTTCAGGTGCCAAGGGCAGCCTGCAGAGAGGTAAATCACTGTGGGGCGGGGGCAGGACTGGGGAGGATGCAGCTGGTGGCTCTTATCCTGTGCTGGGCTCAGCTGCTAGTCCCAGCTGGGCTGGGGAGAACAGAACTTCCTCATCCCCTGCACAGCATCAGGGGCCAGGTCAGACGCACCCCCAGATTTCTCTCCTGGCTTTAGGAAGCTCTGCAAACTCCCCCACGCTTCCTGCACCCAGTGCTCCTCAGTTGCAAGGGGAGAGATCACTGTACAGGGAGTTGCTCCCCTATCCGTCCAACCCCATGCATCCAGACCCCCTCATACCCGGACCCTCCCACTGAGCCTCAGCCCCCCCGCACTCAGAACCCCCCCAACGAGCCCCATTTCCCCTGCACCTGGACCATCCTGATGAGCCACCCACACCCAGATCACCATCCTACTGAGCCCCAACCAGCTCCACCTGGATCCCAACCCCACTGATTCCCCACTCCCCCAGCATCTGGACTCCCTCCCCCCAGTGAGCCTGCCCAGAACCTCCCAACAAACCACTGTGCATCCAGATCTCCCCTGCACCCAGATTGCCCCACACAGAACCCTCTCAACCCACACCTGGATTCCTTCCACGCTTGGATCCTGCCTTGCTGAGCCTTCCTACCCACACCTAATGCACCTGGCAAGGAGGGGCAGGGCTCTTAGGTGTTTCTGGGGCAGGCCCAGTCCTTGCGCTGTGTCAGGGTTGGATGCAGCCTCACCACTGAGCCCATGTCCTGAGAGGGGGGAGCTGCATAATGATGTCCCATCTCTGTGCAGCCAGTGGTCTGTGCTCCCCAATGCTATGCTGTAGCCTCTACATTTGACAAATAAAATTTGCAGAATTTTCAAATATGGTGCACAGAAATCTTAATTTTTTGGAGCAGAATGCCCTCAGGAGTAATAGAAGAAAGGTGAAAAAGAGATGGGTAGGCTGACTAGCAGAAGAAATGTCCATACCATGAGATTTTTTTTTTATGACCTAATTAATGTTTGCTGAAGGACCAATAGGTAGAAAGAAGCATTCTTTACATATCTGACAGTAAGAGACAGCCTATCTATGCCACTCCACTGCAGAAATTGTTCAAGAGCAGTGCATTTGTGTGAAAATAAGACTCCAGCAATATTGCCAAGGCCATTGACACTATCTGCAGAACTCTGCTGAGATCTACTAATTACCAAACTAAGGACATAAGTATTTGTAATGTAGGGTGTGTGAGAGAAATAGGATTCGGTCCTTCTATTGTCCCCTTTGTCCACCATTCACAAGGTCTATTATTGAGCTATATCTTCCTGATGAAAGACTGAATGTGGCTCATTCTGGAGCTTGTTAATAATAGCTTTGGGTTAGCCAAGGGATGCTTTAAAGCAATGCACAATGTTTCCCTTGCAGAAGCAGAGTATCTAATCTGGTGAAGTACCACCATCTTTTCATGGTCTGGGGAGTTACAGGCTGATTTTTATTTTTTTGTCCCAATCTCTGATCTTCAGGAAGTAGCAGTTTTCATTCCCCCTAGGCAACAGCATTGGCCCCTCTCAGTGCATATTTTACTAGTGCCACCTATTTCTGCCATAGACTTTCTATCAACAAGGTATTTGACAAATTTCTTCTGAGGGGCACAAGTCTTCCTATGATATAAGCGGAAAGAATAAATGTCATACTATCTGATCACCATTCTATCAAACCCCAGAATGTAGGTCAGGGCAGAATAAACCTCTATTTTTATATACATCACAATATTAAACTTTCACATTTGTACCAGCAAATCCTTGCAAGTTTTCATTTTCACCTAGCATAGTCCGGGATCTGCACTAAATATTATTTTTAAATAAAGATTTAGAATCATCTGCTCCTAATTGGTGTTTCACTTGTGACACACTCTACCCTAGAATCTAGCTGGCATCCATTTTAATAAACACGGGGGAGGGGAGGGGGGAGAAATCAACTTCATATCATTATAATTCCTTTCCCCAACAGAAAATTGGGCCATCAGTGTTTTCACATAAACTGAAAGTCAAGCAGCTCTTGAATTCTGAAAGAAGCTAGAAATATTGTTAAATTAGTCAATAAAGGATTGATTTAATGTCCTGTGATTTTACTGATGGATATTCCAAGAGCACTTTTGAGACAGTGCTTGAATCATCTGACAATCTCTTTATTGATCGAGACTTGGTAAAATCAAGTAGAAATCTTAAATGACATCCCTGTTGTTTCTTGGCAAATACAGTTAAGATGGGTTATTGTATATTTTTATCACCTCGGCTATTAAGCGAAATACTTCTCAATACAAAAATCTCTGCTGCCACATAACTTAAACAACCTTGCCCAGTTCAGATAAAAAATTATTTTAAGAGTTTAAAAATATTAGCCAGGAAGCTATAAGACTTGTTTTTTCTGAGACCTATTTTTGTGGGCTGTTAGACTACCATCCTTATAATAAAGGGTTTCAGGGAGTTGGTTGCTATAGCAACAGTCTACTTAATGCTTTTCAGAGCAAAAACCAACTTCATTGTACATTCAAAGCAAGAAAGAATGGGAAAGGAAAGGAAATCCAACCTCTGTCTGTCTGAGTGCTGCGAACTGCAGCATCCTGTACTTAATAGTAATGGACTGAACAGCAGCTATTTTCCTGAATTGTTTTCTATTTTCTGCCACAAATGGGCTTTTTTTTACATTTACAGAAAACAAAACATAAGATGATGTGCCAGCATTTCTCGGTTCCAATGTGCAGCATCAGCAAGCAGAGTTAATAACAACCTAGGGAATATTTCTTTAAAAGCGTAGTTGAGAATGCAAAATACAAAACATGTCTTTCAAAGTTGCAGTTGTGACAATTTCTAGTGCAGTTTCTTGCAGTATTATTTACAGTGAATGTCTGCAATTATAAACAGGGCTCTATCCTGCTTTCAGTGAAGTCAATAATAGTTTGTTTTGCCATTGAGTTTGATGAGAGCAGGATCAGGCTGCAGTATTAAATAAGCCTATGCCTTACTCACACTTTTTATGTTAATGATTAGAGCTGGGAAATATTGCAAGAAAAGTACTGTACATATGCAAAAATAAATTGCTTTATATTTGTGAGCATTCCTGTGAGCAAATATTCACTTGCAGAAATCTTTGAGGAAAAAGAACATGTCTGAAATGCATGAATTTGAATTGATAGCTTAATGCAAATGTCGGGCATCTTGGAAAATTATTGATGGGTTTCCTTTCAATCAGAGAGCACAATCAATACCATTCCGTACCACAAATGGGCTGAAGTGCTATGGAAAAGTACAATTTTACTGCAAACTAGAGCTGAGAAAAATTTCCAGATTTTGAAATGTCAAGGAAAAATTTCATTATGTTAAGTTTTCATGAAAAAATTTACTGTTTTTTAACCAGCTATATTGCAAACATAAGAAGGTCACCAGTCAATGACCAACACATTGTTTGATTCAACTAACTGTGCTAAGTAGAGTAGCACAAAGCAGATGCTTCTCCTGTCTAAGGTTTTTGAATTAGCAATATAGTGCCACATACCAATATTTCTAGACTTTGCAAGTAACAAACTGTTCATGTTAATTCATTAGTTAACAGTTCAAGAATAATTTGCTGTGTGAGTGCCTCATATTATAGCTACTTTTTAAAGAAATGCATCTTAAAGAACTTAGGTCCTTTTATCATCTGATCTCCTGAATAGTGTAGTCCAGAGGCCACCTTGGTTTGTTTCTGATAAGGAAAAAAAATGTGCCTGTGACATATTAAATACACAGCAATGGAGGAAAAATAACCCTTAGTCTTGCTGAATCTTGGGGTCTGATTGTCCACTGCCTTGCACCTTGTGTAGTCATCTACCCCTGTGCAAATGTGAACTGAGAACACAGTGCAAAGTTTGGTTTTGTTGTTGCCTTGTGGGGTTTAATTGTCTGAACTTGGTTGGCTTTTGTGGCTACAGCACTGTAGTTACTGTGCAGGACTAGCTGTATTCTCCTGGTGCGCAGACATAGAGTGACCAGACAGCAAATGTGAAAAATCGGTACAGGGGGTGGGGGGTAATAGGAACCTATATAAGAAAAAGACTGAAAAATTGGGACTGTCCCCATAAAATCGGGACATCTTGTCACCCTATGCAGACCACTGCATTTTCATTTCATGCATAATCATTTGCAGTTTGCTGCAGGATGGAATTCCACAAAGTCAGCACATATCTCTAGTGTAATAATAATTAATTTAAGAAAAGAACCATGCATCTATTATAGCTGGCCTGTTGTAGTGATTGTACAGTTTAGTTTTATGCATTTCCCACCCTGTGCAAAACAATCTTTCCCTGCTGCCTGTGCAACTTCAGGCTCAGAAACGAGTAGGAATGGGGATGGAGAGGCCTTCTGAGTTTGGTGGTGGTGGGTGTCATGTAGGAGAGGGATGACTTCTGAGCCTAGGGATGATTTGTCAGAGTCCTGGAGGGTTTTCTGGGAGATGGTCCAGGGCTGAGGGGGTGTTTTCCAAGCTGTGTTTTCTCAGCCTTGATGGGATAGGCATGGAGGAGGGGGGGCTTCTGAGCAGGTTGGGGTTGGATAGGAGGGAGCTGAGGGAATTGACAGATTGTGAGATGGGAGAGCTGATCACAATTGGTTAATGGGAGGGGGAGAACTGGTGGGCATGGAGGAGATGGAAGGGTTAGAGCCAGATTGTGGGGGGGGGGAGAGGGGGAGGTTGAGGCTAAGATATCAGTGAAGAAGCGACAGAGGGATAAATACTGTTTTCTCATACCTTGTCCTTGACTGTAAAGTGTCCCAGTGTTTTGTTTTTTATTTTCTTTGTTTGTTTGTTTTTATTCTGAATGGGGAAATAGAGGCTTCAATTTGTTCTTCCTTCCTTCCCACATCTCCCATATGCCCCCAAAATGCTTCCCTGTGACACCCTGTCGTAATGTCCTAGTCTTTCCTTTGAAAATAAAATCAGCCTTCAAGGGAGGAGAAGAGATTATAGGAAAAGGGCCCCTTGTTACCTGCAGACTCACTAGTTAATTTAGGCAACAGCCATCACTGTCTCCCGTCACTTTCAGTAAGTGCCATGACATGTTTAACCCTCATCCAAAGAGCTCACAGAGGGACAGAGGAGCCGTGCTTTAATGCCTCACGCAATAAAGAGGCTCTCCAGTCACGCACTATCCACTCCCCGTACTGTCCACATCAGAGTCCAAGCGCTGGTATAAGATAAAGGACTTAGAACCTGACTCCACAGCCATCGATGTTACTAAATAAGAAACACATGCCTTGATTTGGAACAGAATAGAGAGAGACTTGCCAAGCCATAGCTATATATATACACAGTGAAACCTTTCTTAAGTGGCCACTAAAGGGACTGACTAGAATCCTTTCTTAATAAAGGTGATGGAGAATTGTGCTCAATTTTGGGTGCTCTCTTGAGATAGGAATTTGCCTACTAAGTACAGTTCATTATGCATGCTTCCTGTGCTACAGCTGGCCACCACTGACTCATGATTGTCTCATCACTCTAGTTACCATTTCAGATACATCCTGACTTCTGTGTTACTGAAACTTCTAGAATAAAATAGCTACATATTCAGGAAGAAAGTTGCCCACTGAATTATACTACAACCTGCCAGCAAAACTTTCCCATTGCAGACAGAGGTACTACTTTTCCTATGTTCTCTACTCCCACATGATCTCCTCTTTTCTAGCTCTCAACCAGAGGTGACATGCTTTTAAAGGCAATAACCAAACAATGAAAATGAGGAATGTCATGTGATAAAACTTGTGCTCCCCAAATTTCAGCAGGAGAACCTCAAACGCAGGTAAAGAAGACCAGCAGAGACTAGAATAGTGATTCAGAGTAGATCTATACTGAGATCTGAGGCGTGATTGCAGCTCGGGTAGATGTACCTGCGCTCGCACGGCTAAAATTAGCAGTGTTGATACAGCAGCACAGGGTTCAGTAACACAAGTACGTACCAGGGTCCATGTCGCGCTCCTACAGCCAGCACTGAAGCCCACACTGCTGCAACTACGCTGCTATTTTTAGCGAGGCTGGCGCAGGTAAAGCTAGCACCAGTATGCCTAGCCAATTCTCAATTGCAGTGTAGTCAGACCCTCAGGGGTGGGGAGGAAAAGTTGATTGAGAACAAGTATCAGAGGGGTAGCCATGTTAGTCTGTATCTGCAAAAAGCAACAGAGTCCTGTGGCACCTTTAAGACTAACAGATGTATTGGAGCATAAGCTTTCGTGGGTGAATACCCACTTTGTCAGATGCAGTGGATATTCACCCACGAAAGCTTATGCTCCAATACATCTGTTAGTCTTAAAGGTGACACAGGACTCTGTTGTAGGGTTAGCATATCTAATAAATAAAAAAAGAGGACCCTACACGGGCCCTGGCCCCGCCCATTCCCCCACCTCTAGCCCCGCCCCAACTCCACCCCTTCCCCGCCCTAACTCCGCCCCCTCCTCCCTCCCACTCCCAGCCACGGGGAAAGGGCTGCCCCAGCGCTACCGGCTTCACGGTTTGCCGGGCAGCCCCCAGACCCTGCGCCCCCAGCTGGCGCTTCCCCAGCGCAGCTGGAGCCCGGGAGGGGAAGCGCCCAGCCGGGGGCGCAGGGTCTGGAGGCTGCCCGGCAAACCGTGAAGCCGGTAGCGCTCGGGCTTTGGGCAGCCCCTATGCCTCCGGACCCTGCGCCCCCAGCTGGGCACTTCCCCTCCCGGGCTCCGGCGGTGCTGGGTCCGGAGGCACAGGGGTCTGCCCGAAGCTGGTAGCGCTCGGGCAGCCCGGCTCTTAAACAGAGCCGAAGAGGAGCAGAGCCTCCAGCCGCGGCGGCTCTGCTCCCCCCCCCGACTCTTCGGCTCTGTTTAAGAGCCGGGCTGCCCGAGCGCTACCGGCTTCGGGCAGCACCCGTGCCTCCGGACCCTGCGCCGCCGGAGCCCGGGAGGGGAAGTGGCCGGCTGGGGTCCGGAGGCAAGGGGGCTGCCTGAAGCCCATAGTGCTCGGGCAGCTTGGCTCTTAAACAGAGCCGAAGAGCCAGGGGAGGAGCAGAGCCGCCATTTTCCCGGACATGTTCGGCTTTTTGGCAATTCCCCCCGGACAGGGGTTTGACTGCCGAAAAGCCGGACATGTCTGGGAAAAAGAGGACGTATGGTAACCCTACTCTGTTGCTTTTGATAGAGAACGTTTCTCAGTGAGCAGTACTAAACCTTTGAAGGAGGCCTAGGGGTTTTGGTTTTATGTAAGATGTTGTCTTTATTGGGGTTTGGTGGTTTGTTTGGTTTTTGTTTCTCTTTCCCCTCCCCCCCCCGCAGAAAAATGCAAAAACAGTATTCTCCAATGTCCCCTAGGACTGTTATGCAAGCAATCTCTCTGAAACACCACCACCAGTCTGATTAATTTGTGATGGTATTCTGTATTGTATTGCGTTAGCATACTGCTAATCACTGCAAGATGGTATCTGCTCTGAACAGTGTACATCTGTGGTAGTGCCTCTGCTATGCCAGATACACAACAAGATATGGCCTGTGACACACATTACAACCTCATGCATTTATCTGTGGAGACCATTTTGTGTTAAGTGCATGAATGGCCTATGTACCACTGTGAGCTAGGGGCTGTATGTAACTCTCAAGGGGAGAGGGGGAAGGTTGCCACAGCTCCCCCAGGAACTAAGAACAGTAGGGGATGATTAAGGTGAAGCACTTAAGTAATAAATATTTCCAGGGAGGCTGGGGCGGCTTGTATACTGGTTCTGATTTTTTTTTCCAGCAACCAACAGACAAAGAAAGGGCTTTTGATATAAAAAGTCTGTTTTAAACTGACTCAGGGCCTTCTCTCTGATCCAACAAATGGGTAACCGTTGGAAAGATTTTGGCCTCCTGGGACCCATAAGACTGATGGGTGACTCCTGGTAAGCTTTTAGCATGTGTATAGTACCTGTAATTGGTTATTAACATGTTTTCTCTGTTTTTTCCTTAAGAATAAAGGAGCTTGCTTAGAAAGAGCTGTATGGTCACTTGCAACTGTTCACTGCCCTCAGAGAGAAAGCAAAGCACAAACGCTGGCCTTTAGACAGAAGGGCTTGCTGAGGATACCACAATGTAAGGCAGGGAGCTGTGCAGTCTTAAAAAAAAAAAAAAAAAAACAGTCAGGAGAGCAAAAGATGCAGGTCTCTTACCAAAGGTGGTGATGGCTGGGAGCCAGAAACCTTAAGCGGGTGTCTTCAAGGGAGGACTGCAGGGAAATACAGGTCCAGTTACGCTGAAACATAGCCCCTGCCCCAAGGAGCTCATGGACAAGCAGACAGAGGTCAGGAAAGGGGAGGACTTCCAGAGGGGAAGTTGGTACAAATCAACAAAAATGTATAGAGAGAGCACAATGGAAGTGGGCTTTTAAGAGGAACTTAAAAATAGAGGCAGGGTAGGGACTTTACAGATGAGTACCGAGGGACTGAAAACTCTCCTTCTCCTCGCTTGTCCCCCAAGAAAAAAACAACAAAATTCCTTTGTTTGCTGCTAGCTGGTTGGTAAATACAAAATCAAACAGTTAGAGAATATGCCTCAGCCAGTCCTTCTGCTCTACACTCTCTATAAGCCAGCTGCTCTGTTCAATCCTCTTATATACTGGTATTGGTTAAAATGTCTGCTCCATAGATTAGATACTGACTTTTTTTTCTCCGTGCCTTCCTATGTTTCATGGGGAAAAGAGTGTGTGTGGGGGGAAGTGTTCTTCACACTACAGCAACCATTTTTAATACTGATGAAACAATATTTGGTCCAATCCAAGGCAGATATTATGAGGTAATTCATTTGGTAGCCGAAACCAGACCTGAATTTTTGCAGTTAACTGGCAGGAGGGTCTACTAAGCCACTGAACAGGAAGTTGATGTGTTTGTATTTTGGGCTTTGGCTCATCTGCACTTCTCACTTGTAACACACAGTGGTTTGCTGTGCTTGCGCTGTGCCTTAACCACACCTGCTGAATACAGAACCTGGTTACCCTCCAGTGAAAATCCTGATTACAGGGCTACAAAACACTAGAAGCTAAATTCTGCTGTCTGTGCAAATCTGGAGTAATTCCAGTGGCTTCAGATTTATACTGATGCAGCTGAGATCAGAATTTAGCCCTCTACTGCTGCCAGGGGGAAAAAGAATGGCTATCAGACTGTATCCATGGAAACCCTGCTCCTGCAATAACGGGCAGAATGGCAAATCAATTTCTATTCTTCAAAATGAAACAAATTTAACACTGTTATAGAGCATCTGTCCTCTGAGAGAGCATCTTTGTTGATAACTGTACATCTAAAAATCTTTCCTGGTAAATATGCTGGTGAAATCCTTCTCTCCCCCTGTTTCTGACAAAGCTCTGATTTTACACACAGTAAAGATCAGTGAAAAAGTCAGATGCAGACAGTACAGTGATACAGAGCCAAGTCCGGAAGCCATAATGTTTAATGAAGAAGAAAATTGTTTAATTTAGCATCTAGCCCTAGTGTCTGGGCACATGGTGACTAACATTCAAATGCATTAGTAAAGGCAGTGGCCCATCACCTTACTCTCCATCTTCTCTTGTTACATGGTACCATATGTCTCTAGCAGTAAATTTGTACCTGATGATGATACATTTTGTCTGAGTAGGGTGTGTTTTATTCTGTCAGATGAGATTTTAGAATCTGCTTCTTACATGCAAACAGGCTTGGGCAGCTCAATTTATAAATCCATAAGTATCAGAAAAGGGTGCATTTCTGTTGAATGCCATTCTTCTTGCCAATATTGGAGCACAGATCCATTATTTTAGATCACCTGTTTCCCTGTTCCATGCTACCATCAATGAGGGCTCTCAAGCAAAAGAACTGTCATTTTAAGCAGGGGGCTATTGCTGGCATGGCATTCTCTGTGAGTGGGGCTCATCTCTCCCCGTCTCTCCTGGTAATGAATATGGCTAACATATCCATACTGATTTTGTTAGATCTCTCAGCCATGTTGGATACTGCTGTCATCCACAAGATTCATTTTACTCAGTTGTGGAATCATATGGAAATAGAGGGGAAGGCCCTTCGGTAGTTAGTTACTACTTGCTTCTGAGAGTTGCCAAAAGACATTAGGGCTGGACCCAAACTCTAGTGAAAACAGTGGAATGCACTGACTTCAATGGGCTTTGAAGGGGTAACTACACTCTTCCCCCCTCAAGGGCTCTCAGGTGCATTTCTACAGGGTTCCATCTTTTTCTTTCCACCTGTTAAATATGTAGCTACAGCCACTAGGGATGATTATGATGATATATTTTAGCCCACAGCATTGCCAATATCTAGGTGAGACTCAAATCTACATCCCCTTTCTGTCAAACCCAAATATTGCATCTCTGATTTTCCTGTGCCTTTGGGGGGGGGGGGTGTGCAGGGGAGCCAACTGCCTAGTTTAGGGTAGACAGGATGGAAGTGAAGATGATAGGTAAGGGAAAGCACTAGAGTTGGCCATGAATATGCCTTCTATTGGAGATGTATATCTGATCTTTACAATATCTCTCAGCTGTATCTGGGTCGTATTATACCCATTGCCGCTTCTCGGTTGCTAGATGACTGCTATGGCCTCAACTGTACTGTCTTCTTTTATCTACTTTTGGCCAAGATGCATGGCCATTCCTCTTTGATATGGACCTTGTCTCAATCATCTCTTCCTTTCTAATCCTAAAGCTAGATTATTGCAACGCACTCTCTTTAGTGCTATCACTGAAATGCACCCAAACGTGTCAGACGATACATGATGCAAGGGCTCAGCATTTTAATGAGATGAGCTATTATGAGCACTTAAGTGCTTGGCACTCTGCCCTATCTACCTCTTCACTTAAGAGGGCAGTTCAAAATATCTGTTAAGATCTATGAATCTCAAAATGAATGTGGGCCCAGTCTAAGAGCTTCTCTCTCTATCTCTGTCCAGTCGTGGTGGCATAATCTGTTCTTGCTGTCAGTTCCTGGGGTGTGGTCTCCAGGGAGAACTCCCCTCCAGGAGAAAGCCATCCCAGCAGCTCCTCCTGTTCAAACTGAGGGATTCCTGCTTTACAACCTCCAATGCCAGGGTATTCTCAGAGAAAGGTCTAAATGTCTAGAACCTGCCTGCTCTCGTGACCCATTGGAACCCAAATTTAGAGTGCCATGTAAGGTTGTGTCTATTCACTGCCCCACAAACTCTTTTAATACTTTTTGTCAATCTCTTGCCAAGTATTTCTTACGAGTAACTTTCACTGGTGCACAACTATGTTCTACATCTCAAAACAAGGATGTTAAACCATTCCATTCCTGCTTTAGGTGCAGACCTATTGTGCTGGGAATTACTGGTCATGTTCCACTGATGTGTAACTTACAAATGGGATTTGCAAATTCACACCATGAATTGAAGGGGAGGGGGAGACTGAAGAGGATCTGGAGCTGTTTCTCCCAGTTGCAATGCTCCTTGCCAAAGTCATCAGGCTTCAGTGGCTGCGAGGTGAGGGTGAGAAGGAGAGCAGCTGGTACAGGAAGGTGAAGAATGGTGGTCCTGTGCGGTTGGAGAATTCAGGAAGAGTGCTAGCTGTGTATTTGGTCTCACATGGCTGAGGAGAAAGCATGTGCCAGTTTGGCGAGAGGGAGGAGCAATGGGGTCATTTGTCATTGGGGAAACTGGAACATGTGGAGGTCAGGGTACTTGAGATCTTCAGCTACAAGCACATCACAACCAGGTTTGAACATCTCCGTCCCTGTTGGATGCATGGCAGCTTCCCTTCCCTTCCACCCCTCCTGCAAGACAGGGTGTAAGATTATCGGTAGGAAGCCTGCACTGATGCTGCCAGTGCAGCATTTGTTCTGTGGCTAAACCAAGGACCTCAGTCTCTGACTGTCACTACAGAGCCTTTCCCAAGCATGCCATTTTAAAATAGTGAGATCATCGCAGCCTTAGAGCTTTTGTCATGTGTAAATTCTCTAGGTTTAAGCAATCCTGCCCAGAGCAGGTATATTTTCTTATTGTTGTATTTCTCTGTAGCATTAGAGCAGGTGCCCCATGTATTTTCTGCCCTTCTCCGACTCCCACCTTCATCAATATGGTAGAGATATTCAGTCATCTTCCAAAATATTAAAATCCAAAATGAACCCACAAGCCATCTGTTAAAGTGGACTCAAAAACGACCAGAGAAGATGAGTCCAGATGGGAAAACTCCATGTTACACAGTTAATAGCTACCACCACCGCTATTCTAACATCCATGCTAAATACCATTTTAATAATTGTGTAAATTCATTTTCAGTAAGAGTGTAATAACAATGAAGGAGGCTGTAGCAAAATGATTCCCTGAAATGATGCTTTTGAGCACACAACCCACAAATATGTAAATTCCATCAACATTTTAAATTGGTAAAATGTGTGTACTATTCATTTTTACTTTGTTAGACAAATCTTCTGTCACAAACTAGCATATCCCTTTTGCAAAGAGCAAATATTAACACCTCTTTGGGGCATGTGCTGTGGCATATGAACGCTATTATAATCCCTAACACTGCAGGTATCCACACTGACAAGTGGTGGCATATAGCAGCTGCCATTTGATATGATGCAGCAGAAAATGCCCTGAGACCAATAATGTCTACTTGCAGTATATCTCATACCGTGTTATGATACAATATATTACCACTTCTGACAGTTACATCAGCTACAATTCTGCCCTCCCTTTCTAGCAGACAGTGATTGTTTCCTGCATCAGAAATAGAATTTCTTTCAACCGTCCAAGCTTGAGAACTAATGGATCTGCATAGCAGAGCCTTATGAATGAATTTCAACTATAAAGTAGAAACAACAAGCAAACGTATATATTGGTCCACTGATCTAACGCTAGGCAGATGTGGCCAGCATTGGGGACTTATCTGTAATAACCGTGACTGCTAATCTTTCCTTTTTTATTATGAATTTTTAATTTCTATATTATGAATCTCACAGCAGCAGCTAGTTCCAAGAGCTACAATCTGTTCTTTCATGGCAAGGTGCAAGCTGAAATGATGGGAACTATAGTGGAAAAAGAAGCCATCTTGGATTGTCATTACAAGTACAATAGCAGAGAGCATAACACTTTGCTGCTGATGAGGTGAGCTAATCAATACAGGATATTTTTTAACTTTTTGGGTTTTGGAGTGACGATGGTAGGTTCATAGTTAGGATGCTTTACATAACTGATTTTAGCCCCCTTCGGAATCCAGTCACACTGGCCTCAAAATCAGCAGTTTTAGCACTGGACCTGAAGTAAAAATTTACTACAAAATGTAAAAATAATTGGAGAAAAGGGTTTCCTGAATTATGACACACTGAAATTAGAGCTGCTCACGAGTACCAAAACCACCTTTTTCTAAATCCATTTGAAGCAAAAAATATAAAGCAGCAGGGGTTAAAAAGCACCTTCATGTACTAGATTAAGATCTAGTTCCCATCACCAAAATGTTGTAGAATAAAGCATACTTTCAGAAGTTATTAACTAGCAATCATAGTCACAGAGTACATCAAATGACTGCTGTAAACTAGGTTTTCACAATATGGAGAGGGGGAAAATTTTTGGCCCTTTTCTTTGCTGAGAGCTTTCAAAAGGTGCTCCCCTCTGGCTACTGTTGGGATGCTTGTCAAAATGGTAGCAAGGAGCGGCTGAGCTTCCAAAGGCCTTGGAGGGGTAGGAACTCAACAAGCCTAGGGCTCGTACATGGAGGAGCACTCTCCCTTCCTTGCCTTCTCTACTTGACAAACCACTTGGGGTTAAGCAGAGGGGACTCATGCTGCTGTGAGCTACAGAATGCTTGCCTGCTGCAGAAACCAAAGAAGTGCTAGGGTTACTTCAGTTCCTTCTCCTGCAGCACTGAGCTTCTCCTTTGCTCCTCCTCCTTGCCCTCTTGTCTCTCTGCAGCCCTCTTCCACACACTGCACAGGCTCTGAAGGTTCCCGGGAGACACCCTCCCCCCGCCCCATACATAAACCCTGTAAAAGGGTGCTGCAAGGCATAGATTGTGCAGTCCTAACAAGCATCATAAAGCTCTTCAGAAGGTCAGTGCCAGGCAGCGCCTGCTCCGATGCACACCTCCTCGGGTCCCTAGGAGACAGGTTCTCTCCTAAGGATCTTAAGAGTATTGCACATTTAGTGAGGTCCCCCTTTACTGACCTGAAGAAGGCAATCCCTCTCCAAAACTTCCTTCCCTCCCCAGGCCCATTTTATAGCTATTTAAAAAACTGAGGAATACTCTCTCAAATTGTCATTACTGAGGAGTTCACGTTGCAGGAGACAGTAAGCTCTTCAAGACAGGGACTGTCTCTTCTGCTGGTACAGCACCTACCACGATGGGGCCCTTTCTCATTTGGCCCCTAAGCCCTGCTGTTCTAAATATGATAAATAATCTGTGGTTTGAGGGCATGTTACTTTTCAAGGACATTAGAGTTAAATAAAAGTTAGAAACTCAGAAAATGAAGTTAAGGTTCCACTTGCAAGCAAGATATCCAGACTACCTTAACTTCTTGTAGTGATGCGGGGGTGGGCGGATTCTGCAAAGAAAGCTGTATTATCAGTATTGGAGGGAACTTTTGTAAAATCTAGCATTATATGATGGATGCAGTTCTCTGTAAACTTACTATATGGCAGCCATGTTTTGACATCCAGTATCAAATATGTCAGTTTCTGCAGTTGTGATCAGGAATGTTCCTAAATTATCTGTATGTTCTGGAAAATTGCTAGGTAAATGTGTGCAACAATCCCTGTGAAATACTCACTAATACCCATATTACACTGTTTTAACAACCCAATGTACACCTATAATACAGTCTACAATTAGGCATTATTGATTTTGATGGAGTTACGTGAGAGTGAATGTGATTTAACTGAATGAAGAATCAGACCCAGTTTCTCCACCTTTGCATGGAGCTCTCATTCATGTCCATAAACTTGACACTTACCTAAAGCAATATATGGCCCTTGGCTTCAGGAGTCTGTGCAATTTTAACTCTATTTCCTTTCTTCTTATTTTGTCTCTATCTATAAAGCAGATGTTAAGAACCTGATCAAACTGTGAGGAGCACAAAGTACTCGGTAGAACCAGGTGTAGTGGGCCTTAATTCTGTTTAAAGGGAATGGCTAACATTTCATTTTTTCACATTTTATTTCAATCTTCTCTGCAAGAACTTACCTTGTTACACTGGTGTCATTGATGGTTCTTGCCAGTCACTGCTCTGTCTGTGGTAGTCAGCTCTGGGTTATTAGGAAGAGTGGCTCCTTCAGAAAGTCCTTGGTAGTATTCTTCTGTGTAACTGCATGAGGTTGTGCTGCACTGCTTAGATTCATTACTTTGCAACGGTTTGTCCAGTGAACTGTTTGAGCAGGCTTGTGAAAAATCATTGGGTACAGCCGAGCAAACAGAGTTGAAGAGAGGTAAAAATGTTGGCCTACTAAGGGGTGTCATGCTGTTAGAGTCACTTGGTCTTGGTTCAAATCTGAAGTCTTTTATGTAAGAGAGGGCTTGATTATTTAGCTGGGCGTATTCAAAATTTATCTTACTCCTGGTGACCTGACTCATATGATCTAGGATATTTGTTCTGTGTTTCTGATCTTTAGAGCAAATTAATTCCTTATTTTGTTTCAACTGATATGGATTACTGGCTTTGAGGCTTGTCTCATAATTATCTTGGTTTGTGTGAGGGAGACCAGGGTATTCTAAACTCTGGGTGATACAGTTGCATTCATTTTGCAACAATATTTTGTTTTTGTATTGAGACATCTTACAAATTATGTTGTTCATTTCATTCCCGATGCATTTGTCTTCCAGATGTTTGTTTTCATAGCTGATTTTTAAGGATGCAACTTGAGTGACACAACGTTCCAGAAGCTGCACTATAGTAGTGTCGCTTTCCCTTTGTGTGGGGCTGATGTAGCTTTGAAAATGTCTCAGAGTAAGAGGCTGCATTGGCTTGTCGCAGGAAATAGACAAGGAATGATATATTGTTTTATTGCCATCTGCTGTCTCTAGGGAATCCATTGGGGAAGTTGCTGCAGTCATATAAGAATAACAGGATTCTACTTCCTGGCTATCATTTAACAAAGGATTTTGAGAGCTCTGGCAAGCAGGCTCCATGTTCAGGTCGCCTTTTAATGGGGCTTTATCTCCAGGTCCCTTGCATTCTCCTAAAACTGGCATCTTCTCTTTTTCAGACAAACAGGTCCCTAAAGTGTCTCCAATAGCTTGTAATCTTGGCACAGTACCTGATGTGCTGTTGGCTTCCTGAAGCCCAGACACAGCACATGAGTCCTCAGGGCAGTTTCCTTCGCTTACCTGAGAATGCCCATTAGCTGTGTGAGGCCACAAAACCTCCCTTTGGTCTTTTTCAGCCACACCCCCTAAACACGTCTGGGCCATGTCATTGTCATCAGCCAAAGAAGACTTTGGATTAGAAATATCAATTTCTCCCTTGGTTTGTTTTTCCTCCTCAGCTGCTATGTGCTCACTCTGGCATGGACTGGGACTACAGGCGACCAATGGATCGCCACTCTTTTCCAGCTGTAATTCGGGACTCCTAATCGGGTCTGTGGGGGAAACCAATCCTGGGTTTTTTCGTAGCCAGTTTATTATCCCCATGGTCAGTGAAAGTTCAGTATCACAGAGCTTTAACAAGCATTCCTTACCTTTCCATGTGCTGTGAAGAAACCCCTGGCTAATGATGTCAACAGCTGGCTGTGAAGCCATATTCTCCTCCGCTCCCACATGAAAGCTGTAAATTGACAAAGGGATTTCAATGGCCTGTTCTGAAATGCTTTCTGACATACACAGCTCATCGTCTAGGACTGGGCTTATTTTTGCTTCATTAGGATCATAGAATAGTTCATAAAGGGCATCGCCACTGTAACTGTCTCTTGGAAATCTACCTGGAACCCCAGGAGTCTGAGCCTCCTTCGTTTCATCATCCTGCCCAGGAGAGAATGAATCATAATATCCTTCATCGCTGGTGGAGGTGGATTCTTGGTGGTCACTTTTTGGTGTCCCTGTATCTACAGAGCTTTCTTTGGAACTGTCAGGATCTTTATCAGGTGACACCAGCAGGTCAGTCATTGAAGCAGCAGCTTCACGTTTAGTCTTTCCCAAGTCAGGACTGGGTACTTTCAACAACCTCCTATCAAATAACGTGCTCTGATGTAATCGCACCGACTTGTTGATGTTGTCCCAAAATTTCGCAAAGTCAGCTGCTTCGTTTTGGGCAGGGGATGCCAGCTGTTCCACCCCCCCTTGAAAAGACCCCAGGGCAGGGCTCTCTTTGTGCTTGGATCGCCTCACCAGCACTTCTTTGCTGCTCTCCAGCTCCAAATGAGCAGAGCTCTCATCTGCAAAGATTTCCCCACATCCAGTGAGAGAGTCAAAGCTCTTCAGAGAAGCGACATCTTCACACAGAGCATTGCAGTAGTCATAGGAGGAGTCAGACTGCATTTCGCTGTCGGAGAGGTCTTGTGCCAAGCAATCAGCTGCAAAGGTTTCTCTGGGTTTGAAAAGATACTTCCCAAGCCTGCCTGACAGCTCGCTCTTCCATGCTGGAGAAGGCAGCCTCTTGCCCTTCTCAACTAGCAGCGTTAGGCTCTCTGGTTTATTTTTTTTCATGTGAAATATATCCCTGAGCCCTTTTTTAGACCTCTTAAGGGAAATCCTCTTCCTAGGAATGCTTTTTGCTACAGCTGGTACAAAAGGCATCTGTGGCACAAAGTTTCTATAATCTATCATCTGCTGACTGCTGCAAGTGGACTGGCTTGGGCTGACCACGGACTCTTTCTTACCACTGGAATTCAGGGTGCTCCCCACCCCAGAAAAGCTGATGCTATTGACAAGTCGCCCTTTACTTCTTCCTGGAGCTGAAGAGCCCTCCTTGTAAGCTTTATCACTGTGGCTGCATTGTTCTGTTTTGTCTACCCCTATCACACAGTCATGGGTTTTACTCTTTCTTACCAGTTTGTAGGAAGACCCAGATGGCGCTAAGATGTTTTCACTAGCCCCGCTCCTTGTTGTTGTATTAGAAAATCGGTCATTTTTCTGTGTGGCCAAACTTGATGGTTGGACCACTTCGCTTTTGCTCCCCTCAACTGCTACCCTTTTGTCTTTTTCTAGATCATTCTTGTCTGTAGGAATCACATCCACCAGTGGCGCTTTCTCAGAAGTCAGCTGCAAATTTGATTTTATGAAGGTCTTTCCTCTCCTTAGCTCCATACTGCTTCATCACATTTGTTTCTGTAGAGGAAACAGCAGAACAAAATCTTAGAATCTGGCTAGCAGTGTGCTTTCAGCTAACAAAGGACCCATATGGATTTGGGGTATGTTTCCCAAACAACTAGAACCCCATTAGAATTTGTATATTTTGAAGAAAATCTAGAGAAATGGACGGGAGGAAATCAGCAATATTAGAACTGATTTTATTTCTTGCGAGAGACTTCAGTCAATAACTCATGGTGTTGTTTGAAAAAGAGTTCAAGTGAAACACAGGGAGTGTTGCTTGTAAGGTTTGCAAAGGTCTGAAAGAATCAGCAGGAGAACAGGTCACTCTAGGTTGGTGGCTAGTTGGCCTGATTGCCTTTGAAACTGTCAAGCTGCTGAGCTTTCAGATACAGGATCACTGGAGAACAATGAGGATCAGTGGATACCCAAGGAACTTTTATGCCAAAGGCCTGCTTTGGGGAGATGATTGTTCATTAACTTATGCCTTTGATTAGGTCAAGGGATGAGGAAGATCCCAAGTGGGGAAAGCTCTGGGGATGTAAAATATAACACAAGAGATTTTCATTTTACATGGAAAATCTCTGCAAATCCCTGCCTGTACATCGTGAACTGGTCCTTTGCTTGGAATGCATGCTGAAACTGAATTACTGTTCTTGCTTCTGCTGAAGTGTGTGAAAGGGACATGCTCACCACTAGCACCACCTACTGGTTGGGCGGGAGTATGGCAGGTTGTTTTCCTATCGGGTGTCCCCTTTTATTACCACGGCTCTGCGCTGCAGTGGTCTGTCCTTCCAGTGACGCTGCCCTCCGGCCAGGTCACATTCGCAACTCTGTGCCTTTTGGGATATGTATAAAGAGTCCAGCAGTGGGAGGAGGGGTCTTTTTGCAATTAAGCAGGAGGCCTCAGGACTCCCCTCCATCTTGGGTTGAGATCTCACAGCCCAGATCCTTTTATCATCAGAGTAGGCTTGGACAGGTCACTACAGTCAGGCCTCAGGCAGCAAGAGCTCCTAGGTTGCTCCTTCTCAGGAGCCCAGCACGTAGGTCAGCTCATCTGCCTGCTTTTGAGCTGCTCTGCTTGCCTTTTAAAGCTCCTTCTCCAGCCTGTGCAGGCATAGCAGGTGCAGTGGGGTGCGGCAACTTGGGTGCAGAGCAGGTCTGCTTTTCCAGTGGGGGATTTGTACACCCTATCACAGAGTGCAATCTATAATTTTTCGTAGTGCTACTTTTATTATAAAAAATCAAAAGTAGCTTTTATAAAAGGCACCACTAAATATCACTGGACAGTTGGATTGGCTTGACAGACATTTTTAAGTGTACAATGACCAACTATAGTACATAGATGCATTGGCAAAACATATGCACATTGTACATTGGTTACTTTTAAATGCACATGCATTGCATAGTTCATTACAAACTTGGGGTCTACACCTGTATGCTACAGTGTTCAGTACAGTTGATGTTTTCATGCAGTAGATAAACACTTAACTAAAATACTCATAAAAATATTATGCCATAGTCAACTTTCCTGGAATTATTTCATAAATAGACAGCACTTGTTTCTCCTCCTCCCTACACCTGTGTAAATCAGGAGTAAAGCAATGGGATTATAGCTGCATAATTCAGAACAGAATCAAACTCCTCATGCAAGCTCTCATGCAAACGAAACTCTTGTTGGACAAAAAGAGTGGCCCAGATTTTTATTCAGAGGCCTGTTCTTTAAAAAAAAAAAAAAAAAAAATCCCTTCAGATCTGCACTGAATTAAACCTCCGTTTAGAATTAAATTCTCTAGTTCTGCATCATTTACATATACACTAAAACTAAAATCATCTGGGCCCTGAAAGTCAGCAATAATTGACAATGAATTACTGCACATTAAAAGACGCATTAGCAGCACAGTGTTGCATCCAACACTCGTTGATAAACCATGCACAGCTACACTAGCAGAATAAATAACTGCCAGTGTTTCAAAGGAGATGTATAAACATGGGACCAGCCTCGGATCCAGCTCTTTTGCACCCAGTACAAGTCAGGAAGGGTGGTTTTTAAACCAGCTTTTTATGCATCCTCCCACCAATCGTGAGCTTGGCACAATCTGAAGACATAACTTGGAGCAGTCTTAGGGCTCCTCTAAATTGTAGCAACTGCCCATGGCCTCTAAGAGGCGGTTCTGTCAGCTAAATCTGACCATCCTCCCACAATGGACAGGTAGGTGTGGAGGAGCACATGGCTCGGACAGAGACATACCTTAGGGGAGGATCTATTCTCTATGTCCTAGTAAGGAGGAGAGGATGGAAGGTGATGAAATAAAGGTAAGATCTGATGAGAAACAGTCAAATGAAAAAAAAGTCCCATTCAATTACATCCCGTAATGGCAGAGGGCTAAAAAGTGACAAGTTTAAGTCTAAATATAATAAGATGGGTAAACTTGAGTGCCTCCTATTGAATGAGAATATTGATGTAAGAAGCATCACAGAAACTTGGTGGAATGAGGATAATCAATGGGACACAGTAATTGCAAGGTACAAAATATATCGGAAGGACAGAACAGGTCGTGGAGTGGCACTATATATGTGAAAGAAAGCGTAGAGTCAAATGAAGTAAAAATCTTAAATGAATCAATCTGTACCATAGAATCTCTATGGATAGTAATTCCATGCTTGAATAATAAGAATGTAGAAGTAGGGATGTACTACCAACCACCTGACCAGGACAGTGATAGTGATTGTGATATGCTCAGGGAGATTAGAGAGGCTATTAAAATAAAAGACACAATAATAATGGGGGATTTCAACTATCCCCATATTGACTGGGTACGTGTCACCTCAGGATGGGATGCAGAGATAAAGTTTCTTGACACCTTAAATGACTGCTTCTTGGAGCAGCCAGTCCTGGAACCTACAAGGGGGGAGGGAATCTTCAGGTAGCCAGATCCATGGCTATCCAGTGGCATAAAGCAATTTTTAGTGGAGGCTCTGGTATGGCCTATAATCAGCACATTTATAACACAGGGGAAGGCAGGAAATAGCGGCAAACTTTAGGGTGGTGTGTGACTGTATATATGCACAGTCTGTACAATACGGCATACATGATGGTGTGGTGATAGATAAAGGTTTTATCAGCATGATTTTGATGTAGCCATTTACTCATAGATGGAAATGTGAGTTCTTCAGATCTGTGATGAATGCTAATAAATACTTTTCTACCTCACTACACCATTGCATATTCGTACATGTCACTGATGCTACAGAAAAGTTACTTTATAAATGTTTTAGGAAAAGGTTATTGGGATGTTTTTGCATCCTGTCCTTAATTCTTTATTAACAGAATCCCAGATCCTTTATTTTGCCTGGGATTGATGACAAGCTAAGCAACCTGGGTCATTCTGCTTGTCATTTGGGTCATTTGGCATAATACTAGCCCTGAAAAAAGAAGAACAGGAGTATTTGTGGCACCTTAGAGACTAACAAATTTATTAAAGCATAAGCTTTCGTGGACTACAGCCCACTTCTTCGGATGCATCCGAAGAAGTGGGCTGTAGTCCACGAAAGCTTATGCTCTAATAAATTTGTTAGTCTCTAAGGTGCCACAAATACTCCTGTTCTTCTTTTTGCGGATACAGACTAACACAGCTGTTACTCTGATACTAGCCCTGGTATTCCAAGATTTATTAAAAATTGCCATCAGTGGGCCATTTATCTCCTTAGCGAACTCTTTTAGGACTCTTGGATACAAGTTATCTGGCCCTGGTAATTTAAAAACATTTCTCCCTCATAGATGCTGTCTAACATCCTCCTTGGACTGACTAACAGACTGGAAAGTACTTCATCATCCTTATGTGATACAAATCATTCTGCTTCTTTCCAAATACAGAGTAGCAATACCTATTGAATACTTATGTCTTTTATGCATCATTATTAATTCTACCATTTCAATCTAGTAATGACCATACCATTTTTTTCCTTTTCCTGCCTGTGGGGCTACGCGTCAATAGCATGGAAACTGTACCATGGAAATGAGGTTAAAAGATTAAAGAAATTTTAAGGTAAAGTTACAGTATATGCTTCCAGTGGTTATGTAATCCTAATAAAACTACTGTAAAATGATTCTAGACTTTTGTAAAATTGTACTTTTGTCTGTGGGTTGTCCTGACCTGTGCATTCAGCTACAGCATTGCATGTCTCCAGTCCTTTTCCATTATTTTTACCCTTGCATTTAATTTCCACTTTTTTATCTTGTACTCCTACTAGAATAAAAAAATATATCTGGGAACTGATTTCCATCTTTGTAAAGGAAATATGTTTTTGCAATTAAAATTCACTCAAAATGACAGGAATCTTTGGAACTGGCTGCCAGCCCACTAAGAATTACTCCATTATGGTTTCAACAAGACTCTGTGTGTACTTTTCCTTCAAACTGCCCCATCTCCTTTTTTCTGGCATCAATGGATTACTTGTGAAATTCATTTAAGTAAATCTTTGCTGGACTATGGTTAAATTGTTATCTACCACTGTCTCAGACGCAGACCTTTCTGCAGCTAAAGAAATGTTATGCTACTGTTGTGGGGAAACTGCCTTTCCCATCTATGATATTGCTAGAGTGACGCATACTTACTGGTCTTGACCACACCACTTAGTCTTAAGGTTTCACAGGCGTCTAAACAAGCAATTAAATCCAAAGGTTGGGCTGGCAAGTATAATACAAATAAAGTCTTGAAGTAAACACCATTCTGGATTTGGAGAATATTGTTTTTAAAATTCAAAGACACTCCATCATCAAACTTATAAGAACCATCTATTATGCACTAGTTCAAACTGAGTGTTGGATCTCTTATGATTTAGGCAGAATGGATATTAATGGTTTACTTTTTGAGAACTCGCAAAAGAGAGATGCTAGAAGTGTGAGGACGACCAGTGTTCCCATGGTTTGGGAGTAATCCCAGCACATTGCCTTTCTGTAGAGATGTTAGAAGAATTGCTTTAACTTTAAGAATGGGTGTCAATTACTTTTAGTTGCTCTCCTATTGGAAAATATTTCTGCCTGCATTTTCTACAGAAATGAAAAATTATTCCTGAGGGCCATAAAATTTTGGCAAAAATATCAATATTCTTGGATGCAACCCTGGGAAAATCAACCCATTTGGAGAATAAGTGTTGACACCAGTGAGGTTGCATGGCTATCATTAATAGCAGAAACGGGCTTAGGAACTAGAAATTTAGATCAAAGCTTGACTCAGTGTTGCTTCTCCTAGGCAAGGAAAAAGGAGCATTAGCCTTATGTGGCATTATGATATTAACATGAACTGTAGCCATATAGATCACTGTTGCAACCACTGTTATATATTTACAGCAAATATTGTACAAAGGTTGTCATGTGAGATGTCTATGAAGAGGTTATGATTTGCTGGTTATAATTATGCTATCTGTATATGTGTGTACCATTTTTTGTAGTTGAAGTTATGAATATTGGCTATGTACTTGTATCTCAATGTGTTTGATTCTAAATAGCATTAGTGAAGCATTTGGTCAGATTCTTGAGAAAGGAATTTGCAAATTGAGTGCCCAATCAAGAAACACTTAACTGACAGTGGACCTGGGGAGACTCCAATCCACATAAGAAGTCTTCCTGGGAACATTCAAGATAGCATGTGAGCAATGGCTGCTGCCTGCAAACTGAGTCATGTATGGACATGTGACTCCAAATTCCATCTTGCTGCTGGGATTTTCCACAGCAAGAACAAAGAGGTGTCCTTCCACAGGGCAAAGAATATAAAAGGCCCTGGAAACGCCTCCATTTTCTCTTCAATCCTGCTTCTTCTGGAGGAACCTTGCTACAAACTGAAGCTCTAAACAAAGGATTGAATGACCCATCCCAGCTGTGGATGTACTCCAGAGACTTCATTTGAACCTGCTGTTTATTCCATCACTGCTACAAGCATGAACCAATAACTTTGCCATTACTGTAGGCAATTGATTCCATTTAACCAATTTTAACTCTCATTTATATTTCTCTTTCTATAAATAAACTTTTAGATTTTAGATTCTAAAGGATTGGCAACAGCGTGATTTGTGGGTAAGATCTGACTTGTAAATTGACCTGGGTCTGGGGCTTGGTCCTTTGGGATTGAGAGAACCTTTTTCCTTTTACTGGGGTATTGGTTTTCATAACCATTCGTCCCTATAATGAGTGGCACTGGTGGTGATACTGGGAAACTGGAGTGTCTAAGGGAATTGCTTGTATGACTTATGGTTAGCCAGTGAGGTGGGGTGGTGTGCCTTATTGGTAAAGGAAACCCAGCCTTGGGCTGTAACTGCCCTGCTCTAAGCAATTTGTCCTGAATAGATACTCTCAGTTGTGTCCCACCAGAGGCAGCATCGTTACAGGCATTTGTTCCAAAATCTTATTAGCTGTCTAGTTGGAGACTCTGGTCATATGTATACTTGTGATGGGTTTTCACTGGAGACTACTAATGAGCAAAGTTAGGGAGAGTTTTTAGGTATTTTATGAGAATATTTTATCTTTGTTATATTTAGTGTAATAGTTTATTCTTAAACAGTAACACCATGAGAAGGAGGTGCCTTACCCAACCACATACTATATACTGTCTAAACTTGCCCCTTCCCTAGGGTTTGATCTTATTAATTAAATCTATTGACAAACTCTTATGCACAATATTCTTTCTCATTACTGATATTTTTAAAACTGAGTAAAATCCAGCATGCATGTTTTTAGAGTAAAATGTTTGAGGTGTCTAAGTCCCATTTTCAAAAGTGACTTTGACGCTCAGACATGTAAGTCCACTGTGCTGAAGTCACTTTTGAAAATGGGACTTGGATGCTTTTGAAAATGTACTCCTTGCTCCAAAATTAAAACTGTGGTATGATGAAATTTTTGGACAAGAATATAATGGAAAGTGTACTTACTTTAAAAAAAACCCAAAATAATTTTTTAAACAGATAACACTCTGAAGTGAAACTTATTCTCAAATTTTTAATGAAGAATTTGAAGAATAGGAAATGACAAAGAACTGAATGCTTCAGGAAGCCTACTAGAGACTTTGCCATGCTGGCTAATTAACTTAGGGATATGCTGAGCTACTATGACGATGGGTGCCAATCCAAAACCCTAAAAAAGATTAACAAAGAAGTGTAAGGGGCTTAGTGCCCATGATTCCTATTAAAATCAATGGGTATTATAAATGCTTAGTACTTGTTCTAGACCAATTAACAGCATAAAGCAGAGTATATAATCTTACTGAAAGGGTTCTGTTTGGGAAAACAGAATTTAGTTACTTTCACAAACACTTAACTCCCTTTACTAAAGGTCACAAAATAAAGCCAATGGAGAATTTTCCTACTATTAATAGGAACATGCAGTTCTTTTTCACTATTTGGCTGTTTTTAATTATAATTCAATAAAGAAGTTCCCTGCTGAACCGTGATGATATTCTGTCTGCAGTTACTGTAATATGCAATTCTGTTTCTTAAAGGCAAACAGACATAACGTTCCCTCATAGTGTAAACCAAAGAAGATTTTAAAGCATTGCTCATCTTCTCACTTCTTAAATAGATTACTCTGCCAGTATCTTATTCTATTTCTCCTTTTTAAAAATGGCACTAACAATTCATGTTACAGAGGGAGATTTGTTTTTAAATAAACCTCTGTGACATGCAGACCTATGCTGGGATCATACCACCTGCTTGGAGTATTCTTGTCATCATTATTAGTGGTTACATGTTATCATTTCTCTTTATCACCTGCCTCTCTTGGGTAACCCAGAATACCTAATAATTTGCATATACATTTAGGTCAGGCTCTGCTTTTTCTTACTAAAAGACCTAAAGAAACACACCATCATGTGTACACAATAAAATCTTACACCTCACATCAGAATACCATAAGGATCTGTAATTAAATGTTTAATCTTATTAGCAATGTGCTACAGGAAAGTCTGAACCTTAAATTAATCACTGCCAACTGCTCCATAAAGCTGAGATGTCAGTAGTAAAATTAAAGCCCTTGGTATGCAGAGCTCTGCAGTTTTGGGTGTTTAAACGTGCTGGGTACATATAAAAGATCAAAAAGGGTGAAGAAAAACAAGCATTCTTTTTCCCCAGTTCATTGTACAGGGCATGTAAGCTGTAGAATCTCTACATGTTCAGCACAATGGCTAGCTCCTAGCCACTAGTTTCATTCCCTTGATTAGTCATCTGAACAGTTTCAGTAATTACTAGCACTTGCAGCTCTGTGCCAAGGGAAAACAGGGAGAGAACTACACTGAGGAATGTGGGGGGGAGAGGTGAATTCATTACAAAAGGAGGAAACCTTCATGGCAAAACCTTTGCATTACCCTGCACAGCTCAGTTTTTCTTCTGCACCTGAAGCTGAGAGAAAGATACTGGCTCGAAACATTTTTCCTTACACCTTGTGGGAGAGCAGCATAAACTCCAGCACAGGCTACTGGTTAAACAGCTCACTATTTTCAGGGAGAAAACAGCTGCACAGAAATCTCTGCTGTGTACCTGAAAGGGAAACTGTGCATTTATTGCTTGCTGTGTCCAGCAGCCAGTTGTATCAGACAGCGAAGAGTTAACCTTGCTAGCCCTTGTCACTTTCAGTTATTTATTGCTTTAAAAGAGATTGAATGTGCACATCAAAAATATATAAGAAAAGAAATAAAGGAAAATCAGTGCTCCATGTTAGTGTCAAAACAAGCAATCATCCCAAAATAATAATCTGTCCCTTGGAGTCTCGTGGTAGGTGTCAGAGCAAAAGGAATTCTATTGCACGAACAGCTAACAATAAGGCAGATGACAAAAATCTTACTCACCATGTTTTACCATTCAGCAGTAATCCTCTCTACTACAGTCTTGTTGCTGAGGCTGAGAATCTTTATCCAGAGGCTCCTGTGATGCTTTTCAGACTCTGAGGGGCTGTACTACTGCTGCTCTCCACTGGTATTCTCCACCTCCTATCTTTTCCTCCTCCTCCTCTTCCTCCTCTCCTCCTTCCCCTTCCCTCATCCTCCCCCCCACCCAATCCTTCCAGCTTGTAGCTTGCTGTACCCTACATAGATTCTAGGTTTCCCCATGTAGCTTGATTTAGGAAAGATGTTTGTTTCAGCCATCTGTTTGGTAGCAAGTAAATGCCTCACTTGCTCAGGGGCAAAAATTGAAGGTAAACTAGAGAGCTCACAGCCAACATCCTGGTTATACTACACACACAACAGGTTTGGAATAATTCAGGAGCACATTTATTGTAATTGTATTTCTCCCACCAATTTTCATAGCTGACTGGAATACAAAAAGACCGGTCTGAACAGATACTTCTAGGTTATTGGAATGCATCACTGTTCAACATGTATCACCCTTTGAAGAAATGATTTAAAGGGGACTGTTATGGCAAGAGACCGTGCTTTCACATATACTACTTCGGATATTAAAGAAGGGATCTCACCCTGGAGCAAACTGGGGATAGGAGGAGAGGGAATATTTATACCAAAAAATGTAATTGGCTAGTATTTGTCTTAGGTGGGTTTTTTTTAAGTCACTGAACATGTTTTGTTTTTTAACCAGCTTTCCTTAGTAAATCAGTTTTTGCTTGATTTTTGCAGTGAAGGCAAAATTGGGGGTTATATCAGGAGTGCTGGAATAATGAGTATAGTGGGGGTGCTGAGAACCATTGACCCAAACTGTAAACCCTGCATATAATGGAACCCACTTCAAGTCAGGGGGTGCTGCAGTACCCCTTGTACCTCTAGTTCCAGCACCTACGTATCGTATCACAGTCTGTTATGGAAATGAATTTAATTTCAAAATATCGGGGTTTAAATTCCATGGGTTGAGCTAGATCCTCTTCCTCTCTTCGCTTTCCCCTGTTCCCCCCACCCCAAAAAAAAAAAAATACTCTAGCCATGGAGGGGTTGAAAATTGGGCAGAATCCCATATTTTCAAAGGGAAATTAATTTTGCCACCTTGCTCCCCTGTACCTCTCCTCCTGGCCTTCACCTTTCCTGTCTCCTTTCCCCTTGATTGTAGCAGCTCCCGGGTTTAGGGCCTGAGAGGGATTCTCATGAGGATTCTCCTAAAATCAGCACACTGTTTATACATAACGGTCTAAAACACTCCGGTAACACTAGTGTGAGCTGTAGCTTGGGACTGTACTTTATATGTGGGTGTGACAGTTCTCGGTGTACCTTGTTACCACTGCCTCTAGAGAGAGGTACCTTGCCCATGATGGCTGGGGGTTAGCTCCTTAACACCACCAGCCTATTAGCCACTCAAGTGCCCTCCTCTGGGCTTTGCCAGCCCTGTCTTCACCCTACAGGCTATCAAGAGGTGTGTCCCAATTAGGGTGACCAGATGTCCCAATTTTATAGGGACAGTCCCGATTTTTGGGTCTTTTTCTTCTATGGGCTCCTATTACCCCCCACCCCCTGTCCCAATTTTTCACACTAGCTGTCTGGTCACCCTAGTCCCAATCCCCAAGTCCCTCTGAATCATTCCCCTGTGATATCCAGCCCCTGACACTGGCTACTCACAGGAATCCCAGATCCTCTGCCCCCAAAGGAGCTGTGTGCCCCTGTTTTACCTTAAACCCCATAGCATTTGTAATAAAGCAAGAGAAGGTTTATTTAAGAAAGAACAAGGATTCAACTAAAGCCAAGAGAGAGCAGGAGAAACAAATGGTTACAATGCAAAACAAAATCCTAAAGCACAATGTAGGGCCTACACTTAATAGCTACCTTTCCTATCTAATACAGTAGGTTTTCCTTCCAAAATTCAGTCTGTTGCACAGTTAGATGGCTTCACAGGAACCAGGATCCAAACTTCCATGAAAAACACTCCCACTCTGCAAGCTGTTTCTCCAGTGAATGGATACAGTGTCTGTCCCCATCCTGTGTCAGACCGAAACAGTTGTTTGTCTTTACTCAGACAGGGTGCTCTCCTGTCTTTTGTAATGTTCCTTTTTTCCCCCCAGGTGCTTTCAATCATTTGCAATTGTCTCTGATGGTTTTCCAGTGCAAGTCTTGGGATGGAGCAAGACTGGACAACTGAGCCTTGCTTTACGTTGCCTGCTAAATGGAAGGGTGACCACCCACTCCTGTTTGAATGGACCATCACCACGATACATTATCCCCTGGTGATTAGCTTTTACTCCAAGTCCAAAAAAAAAAAAATACTTTTAATATACAGTAAAAGCTGTGTTATCCGGCACTTTACCAACGGGAATGCTCCATAAACCAGCATTTCTGATCTAATTGAAAGTCTGGTTTATAGTCCGGTTGGTTTGGGGCATGGGAGAGCACACCCAGGTAGAGAGGAATTCAGCACCTATGCACAGTTATATTGTCTTGATAAGGCATGAGATTTCTGTAGATACCTTGCATGTTACCCCATATGGATAAATACCCTACAAGACAGTGCCTCAGACTTGCACTGATTCCAAAGCCCTGGCTATGATTTCCCAGAAGGATCAGCTAGCAGGAGCTGGCCTGCGAATGAGCAAACTGTGTTTGAACACTAATAGCTCTGGAAATTGGGTTAAGAGCAATTGTGAAGAAAGCCATGTGAGATAGGAATGGATTCACATGGTCTGATATTTTTGACTTAGCATGAAATATTAATATGTATTGAGTTCTGATTTCAGAAAGCTTGCTACACAGATGATCTTGGCTTTGAGAAACCCTCACTTAGTGTGTTCTAATGAGGGATGAGAAAATGTTAAAGGATTTAAGTCCTTTTTCTAAACGAAGTTAACGCATGTTAAAATGCTGGCAGATATTGCAGATCAATCAGAGGTCACATGCTTCATGTGTGCTGATTCACTGCTGAAGTTCAAGGTTCTCAGTGCCCCAAGAGAGATCAGGGGGTTTAGATTTGTGTCTGCAAAAATGCCTGCATAAAATCAGCATACAGGATTACTGGGATGCATTTTTACATGTGCAATTGTGTGCATACAATTCTAAAGGTCTGTACTTGGGTGTGTAATACCATCCACAACACACAGGCAGCATGAAACAAAGCTGCAGTGTTAAGTCTGTAAAAGCACAAAGTAGACAATACTACATGTGCCATCACAGAAGAGGAAGACAAATCCTCACCATGGATGTAGGGAGAGCGGGGCAGACACATGGTGTTGGTTCCAGGAGCGTAGCCCCTCAGGCCTTTCCAGTACTGCCAGTTCCTAGGATGAAATCTGGCTCTTTCTTCTTCTGGAGTTGGGGTAGGCCTCTCAATAGTCACCCCTTCATCTTCCACCTGATGCCCATTCTTCCCTGGAGGGAGCAGGGGAGATCCTTCTTCAGACCTGGAGGATGGACTCAAGTCTCCTAATTCAGAATCTCCATTCCAGGGGCTGTTCAGGGCACACTCAGAACCATTTGGGATGGGTCCAAGGCTCAGATAGACAGCTCCAGAGATGAGGGGATTTCAGCTCCTGGGGAGTTCACTTTCTCGCTCAAGCTTCGCTAGGAGTGCCTTCTTCAGGGCCTGTCAGGTCCCTGTCATAGAGGGAAGGAAATGGGAATTATTAATTATCAAGCACATTAGTTAAATACAGTGTTGCCATAGTGATATTTTGGGCCCAGTCCTGCTCCCAGGTTAGCCATTGGTAAAACTTCCATTGAGCTACATGGCAGCAAAATCAGGGCCTTTATATGTTGCCATATAACTCACCTTTTCAAAAAGTTGTGAAATATTTCACAGTTTTATAAACTATTCTTTTCCCATTACCACCTCACTGCTTAATTGTCAATCCCAATATATTTCTCTGTAGATCATGAACTACTGGCAAATACTGAAGACAAATTATTGAGGGTAGTTATTAGGTTGCTATAGGTCAGTGGTTCTCAACCAGGGGTACTTAGAGGTCTTCCAGGGGGTACATCAACTCATCTAGATATTTGCCTAGTTTTACAACAGGCTACATAAAAAGCATTAGGGAAGTTAGTACAATCTAAAATTTTATAGACAATTATTTGTTTATATTGCTCTGTATACTATACAGTGAAATGTAAGTACAATATTTATATTCCAATTGATTTATTGTATAATTATTTGGTAAAAATGAGAAAGTAAGCAATTTTTCAGTAATAGTGTGCTGTGACACCGTAGTATTTTTATCACTAATTTTGTAAGCAAGTAGTTTTTAAATTAGGTGAAAATTGGGGGTACACAACACAAATCGGACTCTTGAAAGGGATACAGTAGTCTGGAAAGGTTGAGAACCACTGCTATATGTCACCATTCAGGGGAACTGTACCACTATTCCCCTCTATGATCCAGCAAGTGCATCCACTCTCAGGCTTCTAGCTCCCAGATTGTTGCCATTCTTGGGTGGAGAGACCCACATCTCACTCCTCCTGCCTGGGATATTCCCAGGCTGAGCAGTTCCCTGCCTTCACTATGTTGGTCCTAGCGACAGACAGGCTGCCTAAACTGACCTGCTTGCCTTCTCTTTAGAGGCTGATAACAGTGTAACTGCCCTCAGTTATAGTTACCACACAGCTCTTTCTATGCAAGCTTATTCTTTGGGTGAAAGCATTACAGAGAAAACATTCAAAACAATAAAAGAACCTACATGTATGCTAATAAGCTTCTAGAAATCTCACACACACACACCTGCCAACTGTAAGATAGGCTGTGGCAGGAGCAGTCCTTCAAAAAACCCAAAGGAGCCTCTTTTATGGTCACAAGTTCATAATAGCCTCAGCTCAGAACTAGCACACTCATAACAATTTTGGTCCATCCTTTATACAGTTTGGGGGATTTTGATCTGGAGTTTCCAGGAACAGGTAAATAATAAACTGTGGGTCTCTCTCCCCAGGGCATAGCTTCAAAAGGGGGCTTGGAGGGGAGAATTTTTGCATTTCTCTCTTCCCAAGTACTTCCTACAGAATCGACTTCATGCATATTGTCCCAAAAAAGCCCTTTGAAATTCCTAATATTTTCCAGAGATTATTCATTATTCGATCTCCTAGAGAAGTTATGTACAATAACACATACACAATTGCATTTTTAATACAATGGACCGCAAAGGTATTAAACTTTATTTAATAAAGTTTAACTTTATTCCATAAGATTTATCCAGGATATTGCACCATATTGTCAGTCCGTTACATCTCACCAAAGGCAAACTATGCTGTTTCAAATTCATGTGTCAGCAGAAGTAGGTAGCTGGTATTTCAGTACAATAGACCTATGGGGCAGGAAAAAAAATCACTGGAATAATTCAGTTTAAGACAAAGGAATTATACCATGGATGAATTTGGCCCATAATATATCCTGCCAACATATCAAATCTCTAAAAACTGAGACTATAATGATCCCCAGCTGGGTTTTCTGCTAACATCAGCTTAAACTTAATTATTCATACATTCTTATCAGTATTCAGTGATTTTTGTGTGTCTAAGGGCTTGTCTACACGGGCACTTTACAGCACTGCAACTTTCTCACTCAGGGGTTGTGAAAAAACATCCCCCGAGCACTGCAAGTTTCAGTGCTGTAAAGCATCAGTGTAACAGTGCACCAGGGCTGGGAGCCACGCCCCTCATGGAGGTGGGTTTTTTAGAGTGCTGGGAGAGCTCTCTCCCAGCGCTCTGCCACGACTACATAAGCCATGTCAAAGCACTGCCACAGCAACGCTTTAACATTGCCAGTGTAGACTAGCCCTTAGAGTATTGGTAATGAGATATAGAGCCCTTCACCTCCAGGTGACTAGCATGAGTCTGACTGAGGCTGGAAGCAAACAGTCATTGTTACTAGCTAATACTCTTCAGCAGCTTACCTGAGGTTAATTGCTGGTCTCATTTCAGTAGTTAGTGAACAAATGGCTGTTGCACAAATTACAATCACACATTGTTACTAACAGAAACAATGCTTAGCAGTTATATATTGACTTATTTGTCTTCACAGGATTTTACAAACAACTACATCAAGAATCTCTTGTTCCCTCTCACCAGTTGTGAAGTTCTGTTATCTCCATGTTGCAGTGAAGGAGGCTGAGGCAGAGAAGTTAAGTGGTTAAGCTGGAGTCACTGCTGACATCAGAATTAGAACTCGGGGGTTTCCTGCCTTTCAGACAGACTTCAGTCTGCCAATAATGGTGGACTGACTGAACACAAAGGGGTGCTGGTGCCTCCAGGCCGGAGTCATTACATTTTCAGTGTTGTGATTCTGGCGACTGTCACTAGGAGAGGAGAAAAGAAAATAGACATTTTTTCTCCAAAACTTCTCATACATTTTTTGATGTTCATCAAACTTCCTTTAAAACAGAAATGTTTTGACCAGGTCTAATCACAACCAATATCTTTAAAAAGCCAGCCTGCAATATTTCTACTTCAGAAATGTACAGCTGCATTAGAAACCCCCCAAATTACTTTACAAGTGGCTAATAAAAATGATCATGAACATTCACTGGACCCTGTAGCCCAGTAGTAGCATTACACAATACACATACAACAGCAATGCCTGCGTGACTATATAGACACAGCCACATAAATACTAAATACAAATAGAGGGCTCATATTTAGAATTCTATCTCATTCCTGATGTTCCACAGGGCGTAATTTAGACATGATCATGTCACAGGGTGACGCTGACTCTTTAAAGATCTGTCTACATAGCCCATGGCAGTGAGCCTGCCAGCCCAGGTCAACAGACTCACGCTAGTGGGTCTCTAAAATTTGCTGTGTAGACAGCACTTTGGAGTTGTGGGCTCGGGCTCTGAAGCCTAGGGATGGGGTGGGCTTCAGGTCCCAAGCCACAACTTCAACATGCTGTTTACACAGCTATTTTTAGAGCACTAGCACGAGCCCTATCAGCCTGTGCTAGGAGGCTCGCTACCATGGACTGTGTAAAACACACTCTCAGAGAGAACAGACCCAGTGCACCTGTGATTCATCTGCTACCTCCAGTTGGGCTTAAAAGAGGGGACCTGAGCCCATGTGGGTTCCCACCACATGACCTGGTGAGAGAGGGTCCCCTTAGAGCATGGACTGAGTCAGTCTGGAAAAGGTCATGTGAGAGCTGCTAGAGGCCAGAGAGGGACTGTAGAAGGTTCCAGATGAAAGTGTTTGTTGGTTCCTGAAGGAAGGCTGAAGGCAGGAGAGCAGCAAAAGGGGTTTGCTAGCTGACCTCCCCAAGCCAGAGATCCAGGGCCAGAAGGCTGGGGGCCAGAGAGTAGCAAAAGGCATTGCCTGTTGACTTTTAAGCTAGAAAACTGAAGCTGGTCACCACAGAGGCATGAAGAGGGTGGGAGGGCTGGGCAGCAGAGGGTCTTAACCGCTAATGTCTCCACACTGGAAAGCTGAATCCAAGGGGACAGTGGAAAGGCCAAGGGGAGAGAGGGATGCTCCCCGGGTGAGGATGATCTCCCAGCAGAGAGATTGTGGGGATTCTGGCTGGGAAGAACAGGGTTCCATCTAGCTGGCTGTCCTGGCAGAGGGACAGAAGAAGACTGAAAAAGAGCCTAATTGTGGCAGAAGTCACTGGAGTAAGGTATGGAAGGACTTCCAGCAGAGAGCCTTTGGGGGAAATGGGGGGGAATTCCGCTGGGAAGAGTGGGGTTTCAAGGACCACATGCACTTGTTATGGGAAATGGGCTGTATTTGGTATTTTTGTTGGGGATTATTTTAAGTATGTTTGGTAATAAACCAACCCTAAGGAGGGGTGTTATTTAAGCAAGAGAGCCTGAAGTGGAGTTGCTGGGGATTCTGAAAGGGGAAACTGAGGCAAGAAGGCCTGTTCTGCAGGAGGGTGCTCCAGGAAGGAGCCAAAGATGTTTTCACAGTTACGGTAAATAAGCAGTGAAGCTGAAGGCACTGAGCTTGCTAAGAGACATTTGGTTAATGTATCATGGTTATTGACAATGTCAAGGTCAGCACTGGGGTTGGAGCTACAGTAGTTATCAGCAGGTATTAACATACAGTATTTTATGAGCCTTCCAGCTGGCAAGTCATTTAGACTGGGGTGATGTGCTGAGCATTGCTATTTGTACCCATTCACAGCCTTGCAGGCTCCAAGGCACTGTGGAACGATGGCAAACTCATCTCTCCCTGCATTTCTGATTTTTTGACAGGTGATTATTAATGCTTTCAGAGCATCTGTTCTGGCTCAGCAGTGCTTAGCCTCTACTACAATGTTATAGATGGCTTTTCTTAACATGCAGCCTCTTCTCATTAATAGCAGAAGCATCAGTGATACATGGGATAGTGTGGTCGCTGGGAGACAGGAGAGAATGCTGGGAGTACACTGAAAGCTGAACTCACCTGGGGATGGGAAAGTGGCAATATATTACTCTGATGTCGCCTGCGTTCTTCCTGCTTTTGTTCAGAGATGTAGTGTGCCACTACAACAAGACAGCTTTATTTAAGAAAATCACTTAGAAATAGGTGTTGGAGCTTGAAATACATTGATCCTAGGGATTTCTTGCCCTACAGAAAAATGTACTGTGGCCTAAGTATTCAAAAGTGTTTTTTGAGTACCTCAGTTTCTGGGTATCTGATGTAAGATATCCTAAAGAGGTATGGTTTTTCAGAAGGCTGGGAGCCCAGCACTTTCTAAAAATCAGCCCCCTTTAAGGTGTGTCTTTAAGGCTGGGCTCCCAAAATCACTATCTGGTTTTGAAAATCAGGCCTTGGATGCATGGCTTTGTACTTCAGCAATATTTTTAATACACCAAGAGCTCACAAAACCCTGAGCCAGGGCGTGGTCTTATATGGACTGTGTAGTCAATAGCTGCAGCCATTGTGCACTCAATATTTCGCACACAGCCTGCACCATTCAAACCTGACTTACTGAGAGAGTTTTCCTCTGGTCTCATCACAGAAAGTGCCAGGGGATCTTTAATTTCCATCTGCAAAACAATTAGAGACCAACAGAAATCTAAGTTTAACATCTGCGTAGGCTGATGAAGCGGGTCCAACAACTGCTACTAAGTCTGGGACCATGTTGGCAGTGTGCAGTGACCCAGAAGTGATGAGGGTCATGGAGCTGTGAAGAGAAGCTTGAGCTAGCAGTGCTGTGTACATCAGCTGCTGCCCATGTCTTGCTGCAGGGGCTTTTCGGGGAGGCTACACACTACCCACAACCATGGGAGTACATGGAATCAGGCAGGTTCCTCTGCCCCCACTTTTTTTCTCTATTCTGTACCTCCCCAGGCTAGCATGGGTCTGCCCCAAAGTAGCCACCCCAGGCTTAGAAACATTGCCTAAGCATAACAGAAATTACATTTCCTTATAGACTCTTCCCTCCCCCGCCACTGCCCAGGGACTTATGTGGGGAGAGGAGATAGGGAGAAGGCAGTTGCTTAGGGTTACCATATTTCAGCAAGCAAAAAAGAGGACGGGAGGAGCCCTGCCCTAGCCCCGCCCCTGCCCCGCCCCTGCCCCTCCCACTTCCCGCCCCCCCAGAACCCCCAACCCTCCCCCCGTTCCTTGTCCCCTGACTGCCCCCTCCTGGGACCCCTGCCCCTAACTGCCCCCCAGGACTCCACCCCCTATCTAAGCCTCCCTGCCTCTTGTCCCCTGACTGCCCCAACCCTTATCCACACCCCCACCCCCAGACAGACCCCTGGGACTCCCACGCCCCATCCAACCACTTCCCACCCCCTGACAGCCCCCCCCCAGAACTCCCAACCCATCTAAACCCCTCTGCTCCCTGTCCCCTGACTGCTCCGATCCCTCTCCCCACTCCTGCCCCCTGACAGCTACCCCCCAGAACTCCCAGCCCCACACCCCCCCGCTCCTTGTCCCCTGACTGCCCCCTCCTGGGACCCCTGCTCCTAACTGCCCTCCAGAACCCCACCCCCTACCTAAGACTCCCTGTTCCTTGTCCCCTAACTGCCCCCTCCTAAGACCCCCCCCAACTGCCCCCCAGGACCCTACCCCCTACCTGTACCCTGACTGCCCAAAACTTTCTCCACTCCCCCCAAAAAGCCCCCCCTGAACTCCCAACCCCCCCCCCGTTTCTTGACTGCCCCCTCCAGAACCTCCCTGCCCCTTCTCCTGCCCCCTGGCCCCCTTACCCTGCTGCTCAGAACAGGGTGTTGGGCTCTGTGCGAGCCGGACACGTGGCTGCGCTCCCCAGCACAACACACAACCCGGTCCCTGGCCCTTCACAGGACTGCCGGACCGGGACACTGGGCTGCAGGGGAGGAGGAGCTGCCGGCTCAGAATGCAGGGAGGGAGGGAGGGGGGGAGGAGGAGTTCCTCTACAGCTGCTCCGGAGTCCAGCCCGTGACTTTCCTGCAGCCCTCCCAGCCGCTCGCTCTGCTCTGCCGGGGAGGGGGGAAATCCCGGACATTTTGAGTGATTTACAAATTCCCCCCGGACACTATTTTTAGCACAAAAAGGAGGACATGTCCGGGTAAATCCGGACGAATGGTAACCCTACAGTTGCTGCTGCTATGAGGTTGGGGTTCAATGTTCTTCCTTTGACACGTTAGTGCACATCTGGCTCTAAAATAGTGTGGCTGTCCGGCCTCCTAGTAGCCCCATACCCTTTCAGCAGGAATTTCCAAACAAACCTGTGTTTGTACAACACCTAGCACAATAGGGCCCTGGTACATGATTAGGGCTCCTAGGTGCTACAAGAATAGAAATCATAAATAACTTCATCCTCCCTTCCAGCATTAGTAGATGTTGTGATCTTTTGACATAGTCTAAACCAGGGGTCTCAAACTCAAATGACCACGAGGGCCACATGAGGACTAGTACATTGGCCGAGGGCCGCATTACTGACACACACACCCCCGCCACCCTTGGCCCCGCCCCCCTCCACCCCTTCCATGAGGCCCTACCCCCATTCCAACCCCTTCCCTGAAATCCCCACCCCAACTCTGCCCCCTTCCTGCCCCCAGGAGGGGGGTGGGGTGTGGTGGGGGCTCCGGGCAGGGAGTTGGGGTGTGGGGTGCAGGAGGGGTGTGGGGTACAGCAGTGGGTTGGGCTGCAGGAGCGGTGTGGGTACAGCAGGGGGTCAGGGTGCAGGAGGGGTGCGGGGTGCAGCACAGGGTCAGGGTGCTGGAGGGGTGCAGCAGGGGGCTCAGGGCAGTGGGTTGGGCTGCAGGAGGGATGCGGGGTACAGCAGGGGGTTGGGCTGCAGTAGGGGTTCGGCGGGTGGGCTCCAGCCCAACGCGCACCGGGGGCAGGGCAGGCTCCCTGCCTGCCTGCCTGCCTGCCTGTCCCCGCACCGCTCTGGGAAGTTGCTAGAACCTGGGGGAGGAGGGGCACAGGGGTCTGTGTGTTGCTGTTGCTTCAGGCACCACCCCCAGCAACTCCCATTGGCTGGGAACGGGGAACTGCGGCCAATGGGAGCTGTTGGGGACGCTGCCTGAAGCAAGAGCAACACACAGAGCCCTGTGCCCCCCCGCTTCACCAGGTTCCGGCCGCTTCCCGGAGCGGCAGGGGGCAGGGCAGGCAGGGAGCCTGCCCTGCCCCCGGTGCACGTCAGGCTGGAGCCGCTCTAGGTAAACGCTGGGGGGGGGGCCACGAGGAGCTCGAGGGCCACAGAAAACAACCCCGTGGGTCTCATGCGGCCCCCGGGCCACGTGGTTTGAGACCCCTGGTCTAAACGTATATTGAGTTCTTGGATACTCTGCTATTCTGTTGATGAGTGCTGACATATAAGCTGCTGCTATAACAGTGTTTAATGTAACTTTCAAATGTATATTTTATTTTCTACTTAGTAAAGAGCTTGAGTTCCACATAAACTTTGTGATGACTGGGCAGTGGGGATGGGGTTAAGTTGTTATTTCAATCTATAAGAGGATTGAATATCAGTATCATGCCAAAAAACAATCATTTTAGAAGTCAGTAATGCTCAGCAGAGTGTGCATTCACCAGTCAGAGTTTCAACAGTGAAACAGAACTCCACGTAGAAGACAGCGGGCCAGATTCTCAGGGAGTGTGAATAGGCGTAGCCGCACTGAAGTCAATAGAGCTATACAGATTTGATGAGCTAGCAGGTGATGATCTAACCCAGTAAAAGCAGTCTTGTAAATTCTGCCACTCCACCGGATCTGTAATAAATGAAGGGGGGGTGGTGAGGGGATAGCTCCCTTTTATGGACACCCAAGTAGCCAGTTAGCTGTAAAATCCCTCTTGGTATCTGTTCTGTTTGCTTTACCTGTAAAGGGTTAAAAGTCCCCCAGGTAAAGAAAAGGAAGTGGGTACTTGACCAAAAGAGCCAATGGGAAGGTAGAACTTTTTAAAATTGGGAAAGAAACTTTCCCTTTGTGTGTTGTTCTCTCTGGGCTGCAGGGACATAGCGCAGCAATGCTGTAAGCAGCTTTAAGCGAGGTATGATTATAGATTATCAATTCATACCTCAAACCTACTTATCTGAAGCCTCAGATATGTAAGTAAATTAGGGAATGTCTAGAAAGACGTGATTAGGGTTATTTCTTTTATTTCTTATTGGCTTGTGAACTCCTCTGTGCTAACCCCAGATGCTTTTGTTTGCTTGTAACCTTTAAGCTGAACCCCCAAGAAAGCTATTTTGGGTGCTTGATTTTTGGAAATGCGCTTTTAAAATCTAGCAAAGCCTAAGTTCCAGATGTATTTTCTTTCTTATTGTTTTTAATAAAATTTACCTTTTTTAAGAACAGGATTGGATTTTTGGTGTCCTAAGAGGTTTGTGCATGTTGTTTAATTAGCTGGTGGCAACTGCTAATTTCCTTTATTTTCTTTCTCTGCTCTTCCCTAGACGGGAGGTAAAAGGGCTTGAGGGTACCCCACAGGGAGGAATTCCCAGGTGTGTCCTCCTGGGTTCCAAAAGGGGTTTGGCATTTGGGTGGTGGCAGCGTTAACCAAACCAATGTCAGAGAAACGCTGTAACCTTGGGAGTGTAATACAAGCTTGGAGTGGCAAGTATTAATTTTTAAAATCCTTACGGGCCCCCACCTTCTGCACTTGAAGTGCCAGAGTGGGGATTCAGCTTTGAAAAAAAAGCTTTTAAAAAGCATGGGATCCCCATTATTCACAGGGACACTGCACCAGCTGCTCATCTTGGAAACTTGTTACATGGTATTTTTCTCTCCCTGGTGGCATGGAGGCAGGGTTTGAGGACAGGACAGGCAGAGAGGGAACATGGCCAGGCAAATGCCTGTGTATCTGGGCAGTTAACGGTTGCTACCAGTGTATAATTTGTGCCAGGGCTTGCCAGGACTGAGCCCCAGCCCCTCTAGGCTTGGCAATTGATAGCCCTGGCACCTCTGGGCTCCCAGCCAGTAGCTGCCCTCTCTGGCCACCCAGCTCTGAAGGCAGCAGCACCGCCAGCAGCAGCACAGAAGTAAGGGTGGCAATACAACACACCATGCCACCCTTACTTCTGCGCTGCTGCTGGCGACGGCGCTGCCTTCAGAGCTGGACACTTGTTCAGCAGCCTCCACTCTTCGGCCACCCAGCTTGAGTCCTGGCACCTCTTTCGTTACAAATTAAGCACTGGTTGCTCCTACAGCATGAGGGTTGCAGTAGTGTCTGTGGCGCAGCTCTGCAGCTGTTTTCTGTGCTGGCAGCGGTTTGTGAGGTAGGAATCTCTTGCCCAAGTCCTACATAGGACATCTGTACAAAGAAAGAGAATTGGGCTTCATGGGTGATGCCTAAATATCTAACTTATCTCTTTTGGAGATAAAACCTGCTACCTGACCTCTAGGTAGAATTAAAGAGAAAACTGATCATGGGAAGAAAAGGCAGTTTGGGAGCAGAAGAACGAAGAGGACACATGAGGAATTGTAACACTAGTTCATTGTGTAATTGTTAAATTTCTAGAAAGGAGAACTGGTGAGGCGAAGGTTTTATTGATTTTACATCTACTTTTTTTGTACTTTTGGTGCTCAGTGTCACTGTACTAAGAGTGGACCCCACATGCTGAATAATCTGTTTAGGCAGATATGCTAACTGGTTAGAGATCATTCCTAAACCATTCTTGTCTGGTATAACTATTTGCATACTTATTTGATTTCTTTTACACCTCTTTTGCTCCACAGTAAACTTTAAAACACACAATTAACTCCATCCCCCTCCCCCAGATGGTGAATGGAACTATTTGCTGCTCTTTAGTGTAGTTACATTTACCAAGTGAATTTACTCTTCCCTTTCAGGTTTCTTTTCTGATGTACCTTTGGGGGGGGAGACAGGGGGGAATCAGTAAGGAGAATTTTGGAATAAATATTTTATTTGTAAATGTTGTTGCAGTAATGTGAAAAAGTAAACAAAATAATTAAAACCAAAATGAAGGACAGAAAATGTTACGATACATTTGGGGAATCAGATGGACTTTGCAGGGTTGTGACTGTGAGGTTGTTGGTGACATAGCTGTAGTAGACTAATCCCAATTCCCTGGTTTCAGCTACTGTGGTAGGTGCAGAGATCTCCCTGATTCTCCTGAAATGCTTTGGTGACTCCAATATTTTATGAACGTATTGCCTGTCTAGAAAATCTCACTGACATGCCAGGTCTCGGCATCATATTTTATTTGTGTTTAATATTCAATGTTTGACAGATCCCAATATCTACTATTAGGTGTTCAGTCAAATACGAAGAATGAGGATTATCACATTCCTACTTGTACATTACTGTGTCTCCACTATAGGCTCCCTAAGAAGCCACCTTATTATACATGTATCTTTCCAGTTTTTTTGGCTTGCAGGGGTCATTTAGTTTCAGAAAAATCTTGGCTAACTGTGAAACTTGTCTTCCAAGAACCTGCATAAGTGAGAACACAAAACAAATCTGTGTGGCTTTCTGAGCAAAGCTCCTCTAAGTCATTAGTCAAAGAAAACGAGTAACAAGAAGCCATTTCAGGGCTATGGACCACCGCAAAGAGGCTTGCAGTGAGAGTCTCTGTTCCCCTTTCATAGGTCTGCTCCCATAGATGCTATGCTAATATGAGAAGGGGACACCTTGTGTATGGGGGGAAAAATAAAAAAACATGTAAGTGAGATGTCAACAGACAAAAACACCTTTGTTCAGACTACCCTGTGAAATGCCGTGTGTAGTTTGGACTGATTGTTGCAATGAATACATTTTCCACTAGATGGCTCTCAACATTAAAGATTGTTTTCAGTGTCACCTTTAAATATAAAAATCATGTCATGGATTTGAATATCACTTAGTGGCTTAGCTTTTATCTCTACTCTGAAAATGCGCCCCTAAAAGTTCTGTTTTGCTGTTAATTATTGTACTAAGAGCTGTTGGCAGGCTTATAGATATAAGTGACTTACAGATGCTCTTGATAAAACTGGTACACATAATAAAAGCTAGTTCTGGAACATGTACTAAATAAAGTGCAATAAGTTCAGAAGCAATGTTGGCTCTTCTTGCTAGCCAACAAGATGGCTTCTGATCTATTGGAGAGCTGTTTTAACAGGTCTTTTTAAGTCTAAACTAGAATGATCAGGTTGCTTATTGCTAGGTTAACATATTCTCTGAGAACAAATGTAATGAATTGGTTAATAGTCCAGAGCTGTGTTTGCTGTATGTGCTGCTAGGAAATAGGCCTTGAGCATGCAGGCATTATCAAAGAAGCTGTTCTGGCAAAGCAATTATATGAAGTTAACACCTGAAGTGCTAAAAAAGCAGAAAACAAAGAAAGCCCCTAAGGGTTCCACTGTGATAGAGAGAGGACCCCACAACACACTTTTTTTTTTTTAAATCTATAGCATAGAGTCCTTCTCTATTCTGGATCTGGCAAGCAGAGAGAGTGAGTGTTAACTGGTGGCTCAAGTCCCTTGTAGTTGATATTCACACAGGAAGAAAGGATTGGCTTAATGAAGTACCCTCCCCCCCCCCCCCCGAACTGAGGATGGGCTGATTACCCCTTGGACCACTATATGTATTGCAGTAAGGGAAAGACGTGAGGGTCACTGAGCTGGCTGACCTGGGAATCTTGCGAGTTGACAGCTGGGCGTGGGAGTGGCAAGCCGCAGCCCTCTCAGAAGACCCTCCAGTATCCTCTGTTTTTTACGCTCATGTTGTCAAGTCTTTCCTTCACCACAGGGCTCAGCACTGCATCTGCTATGCTTCTAGTTCCCAGTATCATGAGGAGGAAACACTCATTCTGAGAGTTGAGCCCGGACCTCACAATATGCTACTGCTAGATCAGCTAACGTGAATAGTATGTGACTTACAAAATGTCCAGATTGTGGGCACAGCTTGAGCTAGCTGATTCTCTGTCCTGGGGTCACACCATGGGAGTACAGAAGCTATCCCTTGTTCTGAATCTCCAGTTGCTTGATACAATGACAGGCTTGACAGCAGAGAAGTGACCAAGGAAAAGTGTTTACCTTTTGGTAAGGTGGAAAGCAAGCACACATACTGGAGCAACTGAAACTAATTCAAAATACATTCAACAGACTAGGCTAGTAGAAGCAAAAAATGGTTTATCAAATTCACTGTAGAAAATATAAGGAAAGTGACCTTGGACTTATAGTGTGAATGAGATGGATGTTGCAAAATACTGAGCAGGAGGGAGATAATCGTGAATGTTACACCAAAGCTGTCAGCATGATAGTTGGCAGCAGATGAACAGACACAGACAGGAAAGGCTGAGGTGTATCTTTAGGGACAAGGCAGATAATTCTGCAGACATTGTTCTAGTGCCATAGCCAGCACCAATGAATGGTGGTGATTTGAATGTTGCAGTGAAGAGTTGACATTTCCCAGTGGAACTGAGCATTTCAAGAGAGAAGAAATTAAGGAGCAGGTGGCATTAGTATGAGCAGTTCAATCTGAATGCAATAAGCAGCAATGGCAGTGCTCGGAGACAGGAACCATAGAAGAGGGTGCACCTCTGAAACAGTATCGAATTGGCCAATAAGGACTGTCCACCTCTCCCCCAGTGTTTTTTATTCCTCTCAACTTCCATGATCTATAAGAGTTTTAAATTCTCTTTATTTGCAAGAATGTTTGCAATTGTTCTCACTTCTGTTGGATTGGCACAGGGAACATGAGCTCCAGCACTTTCTCATCAGAGTAAGAAACTGCTGGATTGTTGATGGAAAAGGCTACTCTAGTACATGAATTTTGAAATCAGCAAGATTGTTTGGAGAAGTAGATACCAAAAATTGTAAAATTAGCCCCCAGTGCTAGAGGGTACTGACAATTCTTATGGTATTGCCTCTAGAATCCTGAGCCAGATCATGTGACAGGGGCCAGGAAATAGATTATTTCTAACAAGTCCTTCTATGCATGTCACACCCTTATTACAAGTATCAAGTTGTAAAGAGACTGAAATGGAAATAAGGATGGTTTTGTGGTTAAAGCCCTGGCTTGGGACTCAGAGGTGGGTTCAATTCCCAGCTCTGACGCCGACTTTCTCTGTGACTATAGACAAGTCACTTAATCTTTCTCTGCCTCAGTTCCCTAGCTGCAAAATGGGGATGACACTTCCTGTCTGTCTTGTCCCTGATACAGGTTATTTAGATTATAACCTGTATGTTGTGGGCACATCAGGGTCCCGCTTGTTGTGGGGCCACTAGGCATAAATGTGATACAAACAATAAGTAGCAAAGGAAGAGGGAAGCGAAGAGATGAGGTGTTTGTGTATCCGGATCCAAACAAGCCAATGGTGCCTTTTTTTAATCAGAATAAATCACCAAGTAAAGTAAAAATAAAAATGAATCCAGTTAGCACGTGCCCATGTCTGTGAGCTGCTTTCAGCAACACTGTACTTGGGCTCAGTCTCCATCTGTCATCAGCTACAATTTCACCAACTGACAAGAAACACAGTAAATGACTGACATAAGCTGCACTGGTGTAGGCAGGCCCTGGTTTATGGCAGAGCAGATCATCAAAGTAGTTACACCTGGGCGGACTTATTTTGCCAAGAAATTTTCTGTATTTCCTTGGCTACTATGGGAACATTTGCATTTGAATAAGTTTCTTCCCTCACAAACCTAGCCTCCACTTCTGCTGTTTCTGCAGTGAAATCAAAATCTCCTGGTTGACAGTACCTATGGGGCAGTGGCACAGATGCTACGTTCAGAGGCCAATGGGAGAGGGGTTTTGTGATTGGAAAAATCCCATTTCTAAACACACAAGCAGTGGGTAACTCGCCAGGAAAATATTGGGAAGAAATAGCAGTTACTGTATGTTTGTGGGCAATACTGGATATTCTAAAGATTCCCACAGTGTGGAATCTTTCTTGATGTTAATGTAGGTTGTGATTCTTAGCACACTCTGTCCATTAATCTTTTGCACCATCTGTGCTGCCGTACCTAGCACCTGCTTCAGCAGCATGAGGTCAGGTCAGTGTCAGCCCATGGGTGTAGATCATTTGGAGCATCAACAGGGCTTCAGATTGTTGTCCAGGGACCATGGCAATCCTCAGGCACAGTGCTGTGAGCTAGAAATTAGCATGTTGGCTGTAGCAGTGAAATGCATTCCGTAACTTGATGGCACTCTGCCTGTATCTCACCATGTTGTGAAGTTCAGAGCACATGTTCAGAGCACACTGAACTGATTTGATAACAATCCATCATGAAAGGGCTTGACAAGAAGAGTCTGCACAGTCGGAATCATTCTTGTGCTTTCAGTGATGCATCCCCTAGTTTTGTTTCCTCCTTGTTGCCGCTGAGCCTTAAAGCGACACTACTATATAACCGTAATGGTGTCTCAGAGCGATGGGACTGTTCCCTCCCAGTCGTAATGCCTGGATATTGGATATAAGACTGGGGCTAAGCATTGATGGTACTCCGTCGGCAAGTGTGAAGTGGTACTTCCCCATTCCCTAGTCACCATGCCCACAGCTCCCAAGGGAGCCAGTCTTGCTCACACAGGGGGCCTTCTGCATCCTGTTAACCTTCAAGGGTCTGCATGTAAAAAACCCCACTCCACACTACGAACCATTGAAGAGGATCAGCAAGATGCTATCTGAAGTCCAGCACCACTCCTTCACTGTGGAGTTCTTCCCTTATCTCTGGGCAATCACTCAGGTGCTGCCTTCACAGAACACTACGACCCCGTTATCTAAGAGAGTGAGAAACCGGGTCTGGAAGTGGAACCTCATAACCAGCCTTCCCTCCCCTTTGAAAAAGGAAAACTCACATCATTTGTCTCTTTAATCAGTCTCTATTTTCCTGCCCTTAGGTCAGCCTCCCCCTGACAACTCTGAGCCACTGCATTGCCTCTTCTGGTGGCAGCACTTTCTGTCTCTGACAGACCTGGTGCTGGGTTGGATTCTTCTCTCCTATTCTACAGTATTTTTTTCCCTCCATTTCCTCCGCTCACTTTCTCTCTCCTCTCCCCATTTTTCTCTGCTCCCCAGACCCGATCTACCGTAGTAGCTGAGCATCTCACAATCAATGGATTTTATCCTCACAACACCCCTGCAAGGAAGGCATGGAGACACAGGGTAGATTAAGTGAGTTGCCCAAGGTCAGCCAAGAAGTCTGTGTCTGAGTCAGGAGCCTCAGTCAGGTGTCCTGGCCATTAAACCACCACTACTACTCAACCTTTCCTTCTACACATTAATCCTACCCTTTCTCACCCAGGCTATTTCATCCATCTTCCAGTCACCCATCCTGCTCATCAAGCCTTCATCCTGCTGGGAAATCCCATCCCTGACAACCCCAACCTTTGCAGCACATCTTGTCTTGCATTACATGAGAGACAAAACAGGCCAATGCTAGGCCGCACAGGACAGGATCCTCCTTCTGGCTGGAGCCTTTCTGTAACAATCCTATGCTTCCCTTCCAGCAGATGCTGGAGATTACCCCCACCGTGTGTGAGGCAGCGCTGAGATGGAATAGCTCAGGTGCTAGCCATCTGCATAATGAAAGGGCCTGTGAGGAAAAGGGCTATAATGGCATAGCTGTATGCATACACCAGCCTAGCTTGAGTTCTCGCTGGGAGGAAAGAGCATTATCAACTAGTGATTAGAGCAGTAGACAGGAACCTCCTGTTCCCATCGCTGTCACTGACTCACTGTGTGATCTTGGAAAAGCATTCAACCATATAAAATGGGTGATAATCTTACAGTATGGACAAATTGGTGTTATCATCTCTACAAAGCATGTTGTCAGGGCCAGGCCGCAGGCAGCCTGTGTGCACGGGTTAGCTACTAAGTTGCAGTCAGGAGACGAGTAGCAGGGACTGAGTTGGGCAGGGTCAGGATACCAGGAAATCAGGGTCATGCACCAGCTTGCAGGTGGCAAGCAAACAGCAGAGTCAGAGTCGTGCCAGCTCAGGATACCAGGAATTCAGGTTCAGGCATCAAGTTGCAAGCAGCAGGCAAACAGCAGAGTTGGAGCCAAGTCAGGTCAGGATACCAGGAAGTCAGTCAGGCACCAGGTTATAGACACCAAGCAAACAGCAAAACTGGGGACAAACCAGGGTCAGAAACCAGAGTCTAGAGTCTACAGTGAAGCAAGGTCTGGAGCAGATGCAAGGAGGCAATCCGCACTGTGGCTCAGACCACTCCCGATGATGGCTTCCTGGTTTATATGCCAGAATAAGCCAATCAGTGCACTGTAGGGGGCTTCCACTCAGATCCCACGGGGCAGTACTTCCTGCAGTGCCTACCTTCACAGGCTCCCCCGGCAGAAACTCAACTTAAACTTCTAGTGGCAAGGGAGAAGCATCATAATCCCAGGTTCTAGTCCCACAGTTCTAGTGTATGTAGGATTTATACAGGTGCCTCCTATTAGCACTAACATGGGATTGATTGATTTTTGCAGTGCCATTAGAAACCTAAAAACATAAATATTTCTTTATACAAATTAAGCTGCTTTAGAAAAGAGAGCTAATATTTTAAAAGTTGGCATTATTTACCCAAGCCATTCCCGGCTGTTGCATAAATACCTCATTATAGGAGGCAAGAGGGAAGGAAAGATTATTAAACCCAAGGGGAAAAAAATCCAGAATGACTTCTCATAAGGCACTGTAACTGCTTGTGTAAAAAAAATGACCACATAAATCTGTTTGTTTTCGTATACCCCCAGAAGTATCTAAAGCCTGACTCATAAAAAAACATTGCTGGTTGAATCATGTAGGTCATTTCACCCTGAAGGAAGCACAAAGATAGGAGAGGAAACCAGGTTTGCTTTTCATTGTGTGGCACAGGAAATGAAGTTGTTTACATGGCTGCAGCTCCTAGCAGTGACCCTGCAGTAGGAGAGTAAGCTCTGTTTGGAACCAAATGTGTTCCTTTTCCCCCCTCAAGTTATGATTATTTCACTGACCCTATTGTTTCTTCCTTTATATAAATCTTTTTGAAAGGCTTCAAAATATTCTGCTTCGTTCTACTACCCTGATATCCCATTTAACCTTGAATATTGCACCTGCAGAGTCAAATCTTCCATGAGACCTACCTTCACTTTCTGACTCACAATAACATGTTCTATTATGGCCCCGTGGCATTTGGAATTGAAAAATTATTCAGAGGCTTAGCTCTCAATCATCCCCTCTTCCTTATCCTGTCTCCTATTTCATTTTGGAGCCTCATCAAAACATCTTCAAGCCAGTCCTCCCCACCTTTTCTCTTTCTTTGTTCCAATTGACCTTTAAAATCATTGCAACCTGGACCCACTTTTCACGCCTCTTTCTTTGCTACCTTGTTTTTAGCAACAACTGTACGTGGTTTCTGGACTTTGTACAGCTGCAGGAACAACTTGTGGGCCACCGTAGATTTAAGATCGTCTCACCACAGAATGACCAATGAGATACTGAACAACTTTCAGTACCTCTGGGTGCAACAGGAGACAGAGCTAGCTAAAAGGTGGAGATCATTGGCAATACTCCAATTCTTATTGTTCTTGGTAGTACAGTAACACCTAGAGACCTCAACTGAGATTGGGACCCTATTAAACATAGCAAGAGACAGTCCAGCCCCCAAAGAGCATACAGCCCTGCTGCCCTCAACCTTGTCACAAGCAAAATCCTCTCTCAAGCTACCAGGAACTTTGCCTCAGTGAGCACTGAGTTAAACCTAGAGGGCAGGTCCCAAAGTTCTTCCATGGGAAATCTCATACAATTGAAAACAAATTTGGAACCTAGCAGAAGTGTAGTTCTGTTCAGGTTAATTCTTTGTCTCAGCATTCTAATGGAACTGGCATTTAATTGCTGTTTGAGTCCTCCATTTTCCTCTCTCAACCTTGCAAGGGGCTGAGAGCCTTCAGTTGGACCAGATTCTGCAACTCCAGTGACTTCACAGGGACTGGTCACCATAGAAAGACTCTGCCCCTTGATTTCAATGGGAATGGACACTGCTGCGCATGTTTTACCCAGTACCTCAAAGGACTGGGCCCAGACTAAGCACAAAAGCTCAAGGCATTGCTTTGTGTTTAATGTTCCATTCAATCCTACAGCCAGCTTCCCTTTCCCCAGACTCTTGGAACCAAGGACTCTCTGGCAACCCTGACATAGTTCTGATTGACTTCCCTTCCTCAGGGGAAAGGTAGCCAGTCAGAGGAAGATTTACCCCTAAATTCCCCCACTGACCTATTGGAAGCTCTGGAAACTTTAGTGGGGGGAGGGGAGTCAGCATTGGTAGGTTTCCTGCAAGGTGGCAACATAACCACCCTTGACATACATCTTGCTCAAAGAGGCAACCACCCCAACACTCCTGTACAATAGTCATCTCACAATGTCCCCCCAAAACTAACCTGCCTCTCTAGCCCTTATAACATTGTTACTTGTACAGCAGTAGTTCCTAGAGGCCATGGCACCATTGCACTAGGCATTGTACAAACACATTAAAGAGAAGGGCCCCGCCCCCAAAAGCTTGCAATCTAAGCATGTAACCACTGAGCACGTGGCTTCCCTGATTCACACCACTGGATTATGATGTTAGTCCAGTTTGTTCCTTCATTCTGCACGTAGAATATGTTTTGATACATGGCAGTGTGGATGTTTTGAATCAGAAGCTGTCATGATAATTCTCAGGGTACCCAGGTCTGTGAGTCACTTTGTTAGCCCCCAGCCTCTGCCTTGAGGGAGACTTGCTTGTGCTTAACTGCGTGTCAGGTCCCTGATGCCACCAGCCTATTAGCCACTCACGCATTCTCCTTTGCTTTCTGCCAGCCCTTACTGTGCCTTACAGGTTAACAGTTGGTGCATCCCAGCTCCCAAGCCCTTTTGAAGCATTCCCCTGTAGTGTCCAGCATCTTCTCCACTGAACACTCATGGAAATACCAGGTATGCTGTCCCCAGGGGAACAGTATACCCACCAGCTTGTAGGATTCAACTCAGGATCAGTGCTTGGCTTAATACCCCAGCACTGAGATATATTTATAGTGAAAACAACCATCAGTTTGTAATCAAAGATTCAAGGGATAGCGAGTGAGGAAAATGGAAACAGGTTACATATAAAAACAAAATTGTAGTATGCTTTCTAGAGACTAAACTTAACAGGTTAGCCTCCTGTAAAGAAGTTTTATCTCACCCCAGGTGTCCTCTGGAGCATTTCAACCAAGGTCAGTTGAGATCACATTTTCATGAATGTAAACACACTGTCCACTTACTTCCTAAGTGCAGGATAATGGGTATCTTTGTTGCCATCCACTATATCCCCAAAATTCATCATATTCAGATAGTAAAACCCCCCATGTGATGGGCTGTACCCCCGGGGTGAAGCCTAGAAGCAGTTGGAACCGCTGTGCCCCTTAACTATTTAGCTGGGTTGGGCTACTAAGCAAGTTGTTTTTAAATGAGGTGAAACTTGGAGTTATGCAAGACAAATCAGACTGCTGAAAGGGGTACAGTAGACTGAAAAGGTTGGGAGCCACTGCCTTACATGACACATTTTGCACAAGATGCATCATAATTATATCAGAATCACATTATAATCATACCACTATGATGAATATGGGGAAGTGAGTCAGACCCCCATCCTCCTGGTCACTTGTTTTTCCTGTGTCGTCCTCCTTCCCTGTTGATTTCACATCCTTCTGCTAACATTGTATGTAAATGTTCCTCTGTTGTGTTGCTTAACTGCTTAATGCACAAGTGAATAAACATCTTTTGTCTGACAGAAAACCTATTTCTCCACCTCTGCTGTGACACAGAACCTAAGAATATATTTTCAATATACATATATAACTCCTACATAGTATCTATATGCATACATTTCACAATGATATTAACAACCAGTGTGATACTGGCTTTCATTTTAAGACCTCATATAACATTCTTTGGTGAACTAGAATCTGCATACCAGAATCAGGACATTCTTGCAACCCCCTTGCCAGTTGGCATTGAGGGGTTCTTGAGTCACAGAAGCCTTGAATTCAAACTAGTGTAGTGCAGTGTTAATTTGTAGGCCATGAACCAAAATACACTGGAACTGTGATGCATTCATTGCATCACAGTTGAGAAACTGGTTGAACAGGTGTGAAAGAGAGTGCTTATTTGTCTTGTTCACTCGAATTAGTTAGTCCCCTGCCCCAGGAACAGCTTAATCTATCTTGTGTTTGTACAGTGCCTAGCACAATAGGGCTTCAATCTCAAATGGGACCTGTAAGCACTACTGTATTATAAAGAATAATAATGGATAGCTCTTTGCAATCTATGTAGCAGTATCTTGCTATATGGCAACAGCATATAAATATACTGCACTGTCTCCAGTACTTGATTTATAGTATTAGTTATTGCTCATCATACACTTTGTTTTGCATGGGCCTCCTGAATTCAACCCTATTGATTAGCTCCTGACTTGAAAGTGCAAGCATGGAGATGCAAAACCACAGTTCGCCTTGGCTTTCTACTGGAGATTCACCAATAAATAAAGTAATTAATGGTGCGTGCAATTCAATACAGATTGTAAAATAGGAGCCAGAAGGGGAAGAATCTTTAATACTGGTTGTTCTGAACAAGGTAGAGACATAAGAAGTGCTTCTGCATAACATAAATTTACCAGAAAGTAACACAAATGAATCAATAACTAGAACATTGAGGCCAGGATTGCAGGAAATGGAGAGAATCATTCAGGTTGCACCACAAAATATTGAGCATTCAATCACAAGTAGTACCTATGGTATTTTGGGACACCATGTCAGACACAATGGCAAGGCAGCCTCCCAAATTCATTATCTTCTATAGGAACAGTCTTCAGTGCCACTGTGTCCTTGATCTGTCAGTCCAAATACTGTAATAACATCTAAGCTTAAGGAAATCCACTGATGATCAATGAGGCTCAGGTGCCACCTAAGGTATCTGCAGACCTGTATGTCAAGGCACACAAGGTTTTAAAAACCCAGCAGTCACACACTGGGCAATTGCAGGACTCCTGTTAAAACTTGAGTTACGTGACTTGGGCTAAGACCTGAGTCTGATAGTGCTGAATCCATCTGCACTGTTCAAGTTATTTGCTGTTTCCCGATTTTTCAAAATTTAGGCCTTGTCTAAACACACAAGTTGTGCCCTTTTAGCTATATTGGTTTAGTTAAAGCAGTACAGCCTGTCACAGATGAGGCAACTGCACTTGTATTCCCCCTCTATGGTCCACCGAGGGCACCCACTGTCAGGCTTCCAGTTTCCCAGCCATTACCTATCTTGGGTGGAGACCTGTGTCTCTCCCCTTCCTGACCAGGATTTTTCCAGGTTGCTCCGTTCCATGCTTCTACTGTGAGTTCCCCAGCAGGTCAAAGTGCCTAAGTAGGCCTGCTTTGCTTTTTCTCCTCAGAGCCTATAAACAGTGTAATTGCCCACAGTTAAATTACCACACAGCTCTTTCTAAGCAAGCACATTTATTTTGAAGGTAAAAGCATGATAGAGAACACAGATCAAGAACAAGGACCTACTCAAAGGCTAATAAGTTTACAGGAGATCATCCCAACCCCAACAAGGGCTCTGGCAAGTGAACAGTCCTTCAGACCCCACACAGGGATTTTCTGTGGTTCAAAGTTCGTAAAGATGAGCCTGGGAGCTTAAATTCATAACTTTGCTAGACATTAAAAATCTTGCTCTTAAAGACACTGGATTTATGGCTTATTGCAACCATCTGAAACCCACTAACCCTCCTTTTTTTGTCCTATGACTTCAGAGTTGCTAAGGGGCCACTTCACCTGAAATGGTCCCTTAGAATACATGTTAACTACTTATGCTAAACAATCTGTTCTACCTTGCGTTTAGCTGTAACACTCTAAGTACTTTTCCCAGATCTGAAGAAGAGCTCTGTTTAGCTCAAAAGCTTGTTTCTCTCAACAACAGAAGTTGGTCCAACAAAGAATATTCCCTCACCCACTTTGTCTTCCCTGCTCTGACAGTATATGCTGAGGCAGTGGGGGGGCTTCCACCAGATTTAGGCCAATAGAGCTCACTTCCACAAGAGGAACTCTGTTTGCTCTTTACAGCCGGACTCTAGCCACTTTGCATCACCTGATGGGTGCACCTAGCCCATAACATATACAGCTTTTTACCCTGGGGAGAGGAACAGGTCCTCCACACGGATGCCCATCTTCAAGGGTCAGGTGAAAAAACAGCTAGGCTCAGAAGGCCAGAACTGTGCATTTACAAAGGGAATGGGTCTTAGATCCCTGGATGCCAAGTAATAAGATTAGAGAGAGAAGTTAGTACAAGGGAATATCTTTTACTGGACCAACTTCTGTTGGTAAAATGGACAAGCTTTCGAGCTTACACAGAGCTCTTCAGGTCTCTGTATAAGCTCAAAAGCTTGTCTCTCTCACCAACAGAAGTTGGTAGAATAAAAGATATTACTTCCCCCGCCTTGTCTCTCTAATATCCTGGGATCAACACAGTACAACACTGCATGCAAGTCATAATATTATGATGTTATTCCCTAAGATATAACGTTTTTGATGTGATATGTACCATCACCCTGTGACACACTCGGCTGATAAAGTCAGCCCTGTAAATGCCCACATAGGGCTGTGTGCATGTGCAACAGCTCAACTATTTTCAAAATTGTGTGTTTTTTCCATCAGCTAAAAATGTGCAGCTGAGATGACAATGAGCTACTTTGTTTGGTCGCATTTAATCCAAACCAGCTGGTGGAAAATGCTCTTGCGATTTAACATTCCTTGGATTTCAGATTAATGGATAGAGTCTCTTGTTGCTATGTAAAGAGCTGTGAGACAGAATTTGCTGCCATAATGAACGAGATTTTAGTTGGTTGTGATTCCAGTTGGCCTGAATTACAACCCTTCTCCTGCTCTATTCACAATGATGGTATAAATCCTACAAGTTTGGGTGTTCTGAATACTAAATTTGCTTATGTCTTTTATGAGGTTAATTATATTACTCATTAACAGATGGAGAGTCTGAACTTGAATTCATTTAAGTAACTGCAACACTGATCACACATTCTTCGGTGCATGCAGGATTGAGCCAGTAAAGAATGATGACGACCTGCTTTCATTACCATCAACCACAGCAACAAAGATCCCCTTTATAACTAATGATTACTTACTCTTCTCCCCACACCCTTTGTCCTGTAAGGTGCAGCACGTGAGGATACCCTGACACATTGCCCAATGCATGCCATCTATCAATGTGCTAGGAAAAGCAAAACTTGTATAGGTTTGGATAAGTCACAGTGGGATTCAGACATTGTTTGCCATGTAAATTATTTTGCCTTGTGTCACCTGACATGCCCTAACAGAACGTGTATATTGCACAGCAAGAGTTTTTTCAGTTAAGATTCTGCATCATCTTCCAAGGGTGATACAATTACATGTAACTGTTCATGCTGTCTGCAAAGCGTCTAGCAAACTGCTGGTGCTATATGAATAATGAATATTATAATGCTTTGCTAAATGTGCATTTGCCTTCTTCCTGCTTTTGTTGAGCCACTTCACTGAATCTTTAACAAGCGGGGGGAAATCATCATTTGAAACTGTAGTTCTAAAATCAATAAACAGTTTGCTGTATAAGATGGCAAATGAGGTTCTGGTATATCTGCCAAGATTTCCAAAAATAATTGCCCAAATTTAAGCTAAGTTTATTAGACACCTAAATAAGTAACCAGATTTCCAAAAATGCTGAGCAACTAGCAATTTTCACTGGCTACTTATCTCGGTACCTAAATGTGGATTAAAAACCCTACATTTGGGTACCCATTTTTCTAAATATTGCCCAGGGTCATTTCATATTCACAATTAATTATGTCTTGTCTTTACCCTTTAATCTTCTCACACACAGGGCACTGAGTCCAATGCGTCTGGTTGCCCCTGCCCACCACTGACACAATGGGGTATAATGAATCACCAGGAAATTGGAGATTTTAAGAGAAGCCAGGCACTGTGCTTCTCCCGTCTTGTACCTTGTGCAGTCACTTATGCCAGTGCAAAGCAGGTGTATTATATCGTTCTGATTTAGTATCATTTGCTCCTACTTTTGCATAGGTGTAAATAACTGCATGGCAGTGGTGAGTCAGGCCACTAGTCCAAATAAAGCATACCAACAGCCCTAATAAATAGCGCATATCAGCCAGTAACATGTACCCACTAATATACATAATACTGGGGAGGCTTTTTTTTCTCTCCCCACCTATTTTAATCCCTCTTCCCCCCTTAACTTTCCTTCCCACAGTTGTCTCATCCAGCCACCTGTATCCTCTCTGTTCTTCCCAGTTCTCCTCCCAAAATGGAAAGTTGAGACTGTGTATTTAAGGCCACCAGACTCCACCTCTTTCCCTGCATGCTCTGCGGTTTGCTCAAGCTGAGAGACAACCAGACCTTCACTTCCTACACCCTGTCAAAGTGGCTAGACACCCTGAAGTCCCTCTCATACCGGTCTGAACTGGGAAGCCATTCTGCTCTATGGTGCAGGAACTGTCTCTTTGTTCTGTGTTTGTACAGAGCCTAGCACAATGGGATCCAGCCCCATGCCTGGGGCTCCTAGGCACTGCCACAATTCATTGTCAGGGAACAAGGCAAGCTGCCATATTGAGACCCATTGTTCAGTCTCCTCCTAAAGTTGGGAGCCCTCCAAACACTGGTGTGAAAAGGAGACTGACTCGCCTTTCTCTGAGCCTGGGTCCTAGTGAGATAAGATTTTTAACAAGTACACTCTTTTCTTTCTGACATTTTCCTTCCCCAGTGACATCTTGCTCTGTCATAACAATACATGGTTTTTTTTATGACAGCTTAATGCCACTCAAGGCATCTAAATATAAAATACAGTGCGTACATGCACGCGCGCACACACACACACACACACACACACACACAATTTTCCCTTAGGAGATGAAGAACTTCTATGCCCAAAGGACAACCTTCCCCCTTCCCCCCCCCTCCGCCCTGGCATGTCCCCACTTTACACTACACAACCTGAAACACCACCTATCAACTGCAGTCTCTCTGACAGAGGAGAGATGACTGGACAATACTTCACTTAGACCTCATGGAGGCAATTGCTCTTTCAGCCAGGTGGGGCACTCTTGGAAAAACATGAGGGGTTCCCGGCTCACAAACCAGGGGCTATATGCTCTGCTTTCATTGCACTCCAAGACCATATTAATGAGATCGAGATCAGTAATAGTAATTCAGACCTACAAATGGCAGTGCAGTGCTCTGTGGGGCAACAACAAACAGGAATTAGCATCCGAATGGACTTTGGGATTGCATGCTGCAAGGATGCCCATATATTGTATGGCATGTGATACTGCTTATTTATAAAACTACACATCTAATCAACCATACACACTGGTTGAAAGTTTGTGATAACTGAAAAGTCTTTGTATCATGTTTAACAAAAACATGTCCAAAGAGCTGCCAGTCAAAAATGTGTACCATCTATAAATAAGATGATTTCATTAAACAGACCCATCTTGATGGTATTTTACAACAGGAGCTCGGAGACATTTTTATTGATCCCCCGCAAATCAGTCAATTGTGCTATTGCCTGTGAATTGATACAAAATATCATCTGATCATTTTTATGACTTTACTACATCAGTACACTTGGAATGTCACTATCACATCTGTTTAATCAAGCTCTATTCCATCTGCCTCTTTTGGTGTGGTAATACAATGAGAACAAACTCCAGTTGCTAATAACAAGCAACCCATATATTTCCTGATCAAAGAGCTCACAGAGGGTTTGAAGTTTAAAGCACAGGAAGGTTTGTTTTGTTTCCTTATGCACCATTACTTTTTGCAGAAAGAAAAGAAAATATTCCACGTTGTGGAAGCACCTTTGGGGACTACAGAATTTCAGCAATCTGTCCTTGGGTCTTACCAGGGGACACTGGTATAGAGTTGTCTACAAAAGGTGTTGTGCTTTCCCTGGCTTCTTACATCCACTGCATCAGCTTTTGCAAGGCTAGATTCAACACAGAGCTTGTTTTGTCCAAGTCAATCAGTCCTCCAAAAATCCTAAAGAAATGAACTTCTTAGCCTGTGCCTTTACAATGATTCTGAATGCAACCCTGAGGGAGATGGATTCCAACAGGACCTTGGAGTTGGATGAGCCTTCCACGTACATGTTGCAAGAATGGATCATCTCCCCTCCATATACAGACATGAAAATGTTCCTGATCCCACCAATTGTCTGCCTTGTGGCAGCCATCCTGGTAATTCCCTCCATCTTGTTTGTGATTTTCTCCAGCTTCAGCATCCGCCAGGAAACAAGGTACCTGCTTCTGGGGAACGCTTTACTTTGCGATCTGATGTACCTAATCTTCTACACCCTCTCTGCCATTCTCAATGGCGCGAACCTCACGCTCCCCAAGTATGCCTGTGTACTCCTGTTGTTTTTGCTGGCCGTGACTTACTGCGGGGGATTGCTCACAGCTACTGCCATGGTACTGGATATATTCTTGGCCATTTTGTTTCCTTTGCGCTACGTTGCCATTTTGCCTTCTTCACGAACAAAAAAACTGATTGTGCTCATATGGCTCTCTTCCGGTGTTTTCCCAGGGATCATCTACTTGGTGCTGATGGTGACTCAAAAACCCGCACTGTGTCCCATGAACACATGCTCTGTGCCAATAATACTGGTCATGACTCTGCATGGAGATGATGCTGTGAAGCTCTGTTATATGCTTTCAGTTGCTGCCCTCTTTCTCTGCTTGGCTTTAATACATGGTTGTTATATTATCCTGTATCTTAAAACAAGACAGTCGGGCATATGGGAAAGCGTTTTCTCTAGAGCTAGCGTGACATTCTTGATGCATCACACTATATTATTCTTTTACTTTTCTCCACTTCTGGCCCTTGTGGTGGAAACATTACTTTACATCAATGCTGTCATTGGACTACGGACAGGACTATGGATGTCTCTAACAATCTGCAATGTCCTGATGGTTCTGCCAAAAGCTTTGTTGCCTTATCTGTATGGGCTTCGATATAGGGAGATATCATCCTCTCTCAAATTCATTTTCAGAATGAAGCGCCTTAGTCTTGTGTCACCTGTTGTATCACCATAAAGTGAGGCAGAATGTACCTACAGTAGAGTAAGCTCAAAGGGGCTGTATTTGCCCTGTTGCAATAGGTAAGCATGTCACCAGCTACCTAGATCTTTATTTGCAGGTGTCAAAGGCATTGCTATGGCTGGGTAGTTCTACTGTCACCTCACTACCAGAAGGTTGCTCATCTTGACTCCTACATCACAACATGGGACCATACTCAGTGCACTGCATGTAGAACTAGAGCTTGCTCCATTGCTGGAAGTGGCGTTCTTTGGAGGAGACATTAAACCAAAGTCATTTCTGCCCATCTGTAGTGGGGGAGGTCAAAGTTAAAAATAAAGAGCCAATGACACAAAGACCAATGGCTAACCTTGGCTGCCTTGGTCAACATTGCCCCTCAATAAAGTGAGTGCCCAAGTGTGTGACTGAGGGAACATCTACACTGCAACATAAGCCCATGCTTGAGCTGGGAGTCAAGCCTAACCTCCCTTGCATGTAAACTGCAATTGTTCTAACCCAGAGCTCAGGAGGTTCCAAGCTTGAGTCAAGCTGGGATCCAAGGTCTGAGCCCTATTGCTTTTCAGTGTAGACACAGCCCCATTTGACTTGGGTCCTGGGAATCGGCCAGAAGTATCCCACGTATCCATGGGACAACTTCTTTAGTCCTCTCTATCCCAACAATCTGCACTCCACTGTATTGAAAATGGAAGTTACCCCTGCTAGGCAAACGGCAGCAGCTCAGGTCAATGTTAACCCATTCTCTTCTGATCACCGATCTGCAAACACACTATCCTACGGAGCCTCCTGGGTTTGGCAGGCTGTTCAAACTTTCTGCAACATGCAGGGCAGGCATAAAGTTTTCCCACAGTGCACCATGGTCTCAGGGCTAGAGCAGCCACATTTTGGGCAGTGGGGTGCAGGCGCTAGGGTCTCTGGGATATGGTTACTTTGACTCAGGTCTGCACACTGCAGCATGGACACCAGAGCCCTAAGTTCGAGCATGGGTTAGGAAAATCTTAAGAGGATTTAAATGTGATGTAGACGCTCAAGCATAGGGTTCCCTAACACAGGTCAGCTGACTCAAGTCCCACTAAACATGGGCTTCCACTGCAGTGTAGACATACCCTGTGCTGTTGCTGTGTGCATAATGACTATTGCATTCACCCCTGGAGGAGTTACTGCAAGACTGGTATCCATTTGATTGGTTTGTAAAGCACATTATAACACCTTGGGTATGACAAGTGCTCTATTCAGTGACATCCTGTGCTACTTCTCGTATGTCAATGCATTATCAGTCAAATGGACTAAGTCTGACAATGTAAAAAACAATGGCTTTTCATCAAACATCGGTTAGAAGTGGAATGGTCTTGGATCAGCATCTAGCAGAGAAGAAATCAATGTGCAATGATGTTCTACAGTAGCCAGTCTGTCTTTAATTCTTTTCTCATCCGAAAAGTGCACAGGTGGCTAACTACTGGATAAAATAAATGGATGGTATTTCAGATCTCAAGGGAAGCCAGTTCCTCTTAAGCAGACGAGCATTGGAGGGCAGTGTGGGGAAGCTCTGTTTATTGAACTCTGTGAAAAGCTTCCAGTATTTTAAAAGATTATATTGTTTGAGCTTTTAAAACTTTATGTACACCACAATTTTTTGATTGGCTTTTAAAACACTGTGCCTTGATTACACTCTGTGTGTTACTTTGTCTCTCTATCAGTATACAGATTCTCCACTTTCTGTAGTTCTGTAGCCCTAATGCAGTGGCGCTCAAATTATTGTACTGGTGACCCTTTTTACACAGCAAGCCTCTGAGTGCGACCCCCCCCCTTATAAATTAAAAACACTTGCTTATATATTTAACACCATTATAAATGCTGGAGGCAAAGCGGGGTTTGGGGTGGAGGCTGACAGCTCATGACCCTCCATATAATAACCTTGTGACCCCCGGAGGGGTCCCGACCCCCAGTTTGAGAACCTCTGCCCTAATGCAAAGAGAGTGCAGAGTGGTAGCATATTACAGCCAGAGACTCCAGCTGCTAGGAGCAGCAGCAGCCCAAGCAGGGACCTCTGGACCTTCAGAAAACTTTCTATAGTTTTGACTGGACTTCCTCTGCCCTGTGCAGATTGCCTATTTGCTCCAACCTTCTCCCTTCCCCTGCCCCCTCCTTGACAGTCTCTTCACTTCAGACCTGTCCCTCCTACCCTATCCTCCCATTCCCTTTTCTTTCCATTTAGTTGAGTGTCTTCTACCTAAACTCACACCAATCAAACAATGTTTGCCATCACATTGTTCGCTCTACTTGTGTGTTTTAACCCTTCCCTCACCTTGTGTCTGGCGTCTGTTTGATTGTAAGTTCTTTGGACAGGAGCCATCTACTACTCTGTGTTTGTAGGGTACCTAGCACCATACAGTCCCATTCTTAGTACCTAAGGGCTAACCGTTGGAATAAACATAACTGATAAAAATATGTACTTTGCACTCACTTGACATGGCTGTAAAGGACTACACCAAGCGTGAGGCAGTGGAAAATCAGGTCCAAAGTATTTTGAAGTGAATAAACGATAGGATATAGCAGAGTTTCTTTTATTGGTGGCTGCATGCTTCTCTGGGTATCTTGTCCAAAACTGAACTTTAAAATCGCAAGTACTGTTCCACTGCATATATCTGTTTTCATAAGTTCTTCAATAAAAAAGTGCCTATCATATGCTCTCTGCTGTCTGCTTTTATTTTTCCTTAGTTACAGATCTCATAGACCAGAGGTAGGCAACCTATGGCACACATGCCGAAGGAGGCACACAAGCTGATTTTCAGTGGCACTCACACTGCCCAGGTCCTGGCCACCGGTCCAGGGGGGCTCTGCATTTTAATTTAATTTTAAATGAAGCTTCTTAAACATTTTAAAAACCTTATTTACTTTACATACAACAATAGTTTAGTTATATATTATAGACTTATAGAAAGAGACTTTCTAAAATCATTAAAATGTATTACCGGCACGCGAAACCTTAAATCAGAGTGAATAAATGAAGACTCGGCACCCCACTTCTGAAAGGTTGCCAACCCCTGCCATAGACATTTATTGTACTAGCCAAATTTGTAGAAAGACTGTCATTTAAATACAGAATCAAGTTCTTCAGTAATGTGAGCAGTAAGGGTGGAACAAATAATTTAAATCAGAATTTCCTGAACACTAAATATTAACAGAATCCGGGAGAGTCCCTAGTAAGAGAGTGGTATTGTACAGGTTTTACTATGTATCCGTGGAAAAGTGTTTTTCTCTCTAGCTAGATATTGTTTTGCTCCAAGGTTGTCTGGCTTTTTATAGGGGATTTTTATAGTGGTCTATTAGTGTCCCATGGGAGAAATTTAACTTTTTCATTGGGTTCCCTTAGGTTTTGCTGTACATTATAGAGAGGCTTGCCGGGCTTTGATTCTTGTGATTCTGACGGATAACATCAGTGTTTATTTTTGAGCATTTTTAATGGGTTTCAATATACAGAGTTGTGGGCAATTGGGGGGGGGGAATGTAAGACAATTATGTATTGACAGTAGATATTGAGATTCAAAAATTTAAAGCTTGATAGCAATTAAAACACAAATTGTCAACATCCTGTTCTCAGGCAGCATTTTTCTTACTTTGCCTATCTGTAAATTGTGATTATCGATGGAAATATTCTTTCACCTATTAATGTGTGTGAGTGTACAGTGAAATCAACATTCACGGACATCTACCAGTAAAAATCTAATCCTTCCATGCCTAATGATAAATAAAGAACAGGCCTTTTAAATAAAAACCTCACCAACCAACCCCAAAAAACAACTTGGAAATAGGTTTTGCATGGTTGGTCCATGTTCCAGACTGGTATGGGCAGGATCAGTTTTACTTGGTTTTATTCCTGGCTTTGCCAGAGATGTAAGATGTGATTCTGCACTGCTCTGCACCATGTGCACTCATTTGCACCAGTGCAAAGTGGGTGTAAAATGCTACCAAATCACCGTGAGCTCGTGTAAATGATTACATGAGGTTGGAGAAAAGAATCAGGCCCTTCATAGGCATGTAATTTTGAGCAAATAATTGCATTTCTCTGATCAGTCTCCTGTCTGGAAAATGAGGCAATCCCTATCTACCATACAAATGCTAGGAGACCTAATTCATGCCATGCCTGTAAAGAGCTTTGAGCTCTTCAGATTGAAAATATGAACTTTGCCTTCTGAGATTCCCAAACAACCTACCCCTTCTGTGATGAGCTAGGCTCTCCCCTGGTAAACAAGCCACACCAGGCTGGTGAGGATGAGTGTGCCAGGGGCTAGGTTCCTAGAGGACCAGCTGGCAGAAGATGCCAGTGGTGATGGGACCAAGTTAAAAGCAGATGAAGACCCTTCACACTAGGTATTGAAATCTGTGTGTTAGCCTCTTTGTTTTACTGTGCAAGTGTTGGTGGAGGTGACTTTGCAATGGGGCGACTTCTAATCCAATTGAAGTCAAAGGAGCTAGGACTGGGCCGAATTTATGTTAGCTGAAGAGTGCTTTATGTGATTTTTTGTCTACCACAGAGATGGCTCTACCACTCAGTGTCCCTACTGTCATAGGATTATAAAAGGAAGCCAGTCATCCGACCGTTTCACACTAGTCAATTAATTCAAATAATTTGTTATATCTGGATGCAATTCACATAACATTACTGTGCTTTTCAGTAATAAAGCCAAAGTTTCTAGGACGCCTAAAACAATACATTTGAATATTTTTAATTAAGAGATTTTTCTTCCTAAATTTATAATGCAGTTGACTATTGTCTATTGTGACAGGGTCAGGCCAGCTGGCTACTGGAGAGTGATAGAAGGCACATATATTAGCCTCAAATTAAGCAGGTCCCTTTTCCCTGGGTAAGGTAACAGGGGTGTTTCCAGAACAATCAGGAAGTTGCTGGAACCAATTAAGGCAGGCAGGCTAATTAGAACACCTGGAGCCAATTAAGAAGCTGCTAGAATCCATTAAGATAGGCAGACTAATCATGGCACCTGGTTTAAAAAGGACCTCACTGCAGTCAGTGAGGGGCATGCAAGGAGCTGGGAGTAAGAGGCGCACAAGAAGCTGAGAGTGAGTAGGTGTACTGCTGGAGGACTGAGAAGTACAAGCATTATCAGACATCAGGAGGAAGGTCTGGTGTTGAGGACAAAGAAGGTGTTGGAAGGAGGCCATGGGGAAGTAGCCCAGGGAGTTGCAGCTGTCACACAGCTGTTACAGGCAGGGCCGGCTCCAGGCACCAGCCCACCAAGCATCTGTTAGGGCAGCGCCTGGAGGGGGGTGGCACGGCGGGGCACTCTGGCGCGAGATCGGGGCCGCGACTGGGCTCACCGCCCTCCCTGCGGCGTTCCCGCTGCCGGGGAGAGCGGAGCCGCAGCGGGCTCCCGCTCTGGCCGCCGGGGGCTCGCCGCCCTCCCCCCGCTGCTCCGGCCGCTGGGGGCTCTCCACTCTCCCCCTGGCGCTCTGGCCGCCGGGGAGAGCGGAGAGCCCCGGCCGGGCTCGCTGCCCTGCTCCCGGCGCTCTGGCCGCCGGGGAGAGCGGAGAGCCCCGGCCGGGGGCTCTCTGCCCTCCCCCCGGCGCTCTCCCCGCCTGAGAGAGCGGGGAGCCGTGGCGGGCTCGCCGCCCTCCCCCCGGCGCTCTGGCCAGTCGGGGATTGCGGGCCTGTGGCTGGGCTCGGCGCCCTCCCCTACCGCGCTTGGGGGGGGCAGCGGGGGGCTTTTTTGCCTAGGGCGGCAAAAAAGCCAGAGCCGGCCCTGGTTACAGGAGACACTAAAGACAGCTGCAATCCACAGGGCCCTGGCCTGGAGTAGAGGGCAGTGCCGGGTTCCCCCATCCCTCCAACTCTCTATTTGATATAAGAGGAGTTGATCTGGACTGTGGGTCCCACCAGAGGGGAAGGTCTCTGGCCTGTCCCCCAACCCATTAGGTGGGCCAGCAGAGACTGTGGGGGATTGTTCTCCTCCTTTTCCCCATGCTGGCCAGTGATGAGGTTAGCCGAATGAACGACAAGTTTGTGCCACTAACAAAAGGAGCCAAACTGAGGACTGCTGAAAACCTCTGAGGCGAACAAATCTGCCAGAAAGTGCAGAACCCACCAAGACAGAGGAGGAACTTTGTCACACTATATATAATGTAGAGATTCTAAATGAGGTCAGATTTGAATTCCTAGAGTTCATCTTGTGTCATCCATTACTTGAGAAAAATCCAATTAGTATTTCGAGTAGTATCTTAAATTTTAGATCAGTTTCAATGTCACGCAGTGTTAATAGTAGCAATATAGGTAAACAAGCACACAGTATTTTAAAAAATACACTTGTTAAAATTTTGCTAATTGCTCCGTTAACCTAATTAAACTCCTGCAGGTTGAATAATTTATATTAAATGTGTCTGTTCCTTGAATGGCTAACTCCATCTGTTGTCTAATTTCTGAAGAGAGGTTTAATATAACACACCTCAAGTTGACTCTGTCCGTATTAACATAGTGTATGTAAACTGTTCCTATCTAACTCCATAGTTGCTGCTCACAAAATAAAACTCTCTAGGTTTTTAAATTAGAAGTTAGATTTTCAGCTAAGGTTACTACCTGTGTTCATCAGTGTAACATACAAATGGACAAATATTACTTTAAAGGCCTGCTTCTACTAAGATTGCAAGCTCCTTGGGGCATTTATATAGTTTCTGGCACAAAAGGGTCCTGCTCCAGGACTAGCGTTCCTAGGTGCTGTGATACTACTACTACTAAGATCAAAACAAAAATCTCAATGACTTCAGTGGGAGCAGAACTGAACCCTAAAATTGCACCATTGTTGAAAGAAAATGTGCATCCGAATGAAAGGGTTACTAACTGTATCGCTTCAAAGCATCCTTTCAAGGCAATAACAAAAATATGGTCCATTAGTGGGAGGGAGAAAAGTAAATAGCCAGTTCATCCTCTAATCCTTTGTAAATAGTTTCGTTTCCCCAGTGACATTAAGAATCAAACTGCAGCACATGGAGGGTAAATCGATCCATTTCAGTAAGCCTTGCATATGTGCATTCATAATGTTCTGTTGACACACAGAGAGCTAAGCTAATAGCAAAGTCATAAACCAAATTGTGGCAGGGGCTACATTAATACAAGGATGTTTCCCCATGGCAAACTGTCATTATACCAGTGAAGAATTAAAGAATCATTAACTAAACAGGCTAAATCTTGCTAAAAATAGTGTTTTGTGGGGTTTGTTTTGTTTTTGTCTGCTAAACAGAGTGAGAAATGAATTAGTGTTTTGGGATTTGTCTGGAAGCTTCTTTCTACACAACTGATTTATTCAACAACCAAATGTTGCTATTGCTAGCAGAATGGCACAGTGTGAGTTAAACAGAGACACGTCACAGCTTCTGAACTGAGGGGTGCCATGGAAGGAGACCCAAAAAGAAGCACAGATTGGTGTCTGTTGTTGCAGGTCTCAGCCTCATGTGACGACATGTAGTTGCATCATGTTGTGGTGAAGGGATGCAACACACTGAAGAGAATGGGAACATCTAATCTGTCTTATCAATACTTTATAGCAGGATGATCAGTGCAGAGTGTAAATGGACCAGAGAGTGTATCTGAAAGGAACTCAAGTTCCTAAGCAGCAGATCAGCTGCCAGTCAAGCAACGTGAGTGCGGGTGGGTGGCTGGGTGTGGCTGTACATCATTCCTTGATCAGGATGGGAGGATCTGTATTGAAGTCAAAAGAAATGAAAATGGGATCCTGGTAGGGTCGGGGCTACCTGGGAAAGTGTAATGCCCAGTGCGGTTTCCTGCACTGTAGCAGATTTTATGAGCTTTACTGTATGAACAGTTTTAATTTTTGGTCTTCCCCCTGGAGGGAAGGGTGAGCCAAGGGGCAGCTGGGGAGCTCCTAGCTGGGGTACCATGTCACTTGTCAGATGCTCATGCTGCTCCACCTACAGGAAGACTCCAGCTTATCCTGCCTCTTCCCAGGGCAGGTCCCCCTGCCTAGTGAGTCTTCCCTTAACCAGCTAAGATGTTTGGAGGAGTTGAGCCACCCCTAGCCCAGGTGGGATTGGCGGGAAGCTCTCTCTGCACTTAACAGAGGACTGGGAGCAGTAATGGAAAAGTCCCCACTAGAGGGGGACTTCCCACACATTGAACCACTTACTCCTATAAAGATACCCTTTCCCTAGGAGAAGGGGCGATAGGCTGGGAGCCAGGAATCCTAATCACGCCTCGTTCAACAAGCAGCATTAAGAATCCTCTGTACTTCACAGCCTGTGTTATCGAGCAAGGTCTCATGTACCTGCCCTCAGAGTGAGGGAAGTATCCCTGCAGCAAGAGGCTGCGAACCATAAGTGAGGACTACAGAAGTCCTGCAAGGTCACTTCTGACATAGCTGGGAATGGAGCCCAGCTCTAATATGGGAGACCCATGTCTTAGCCACAAAGCCTACACTAAGGTAAGGCCAAGTCCGTGTGCTTGGCTATGGTGTTGCCAAGCTGGCTGAAGGACAGGCAGTTCCTTCCTTCCCCCCCCCCCCCCGCCAACTGGATCCTGGGCCATATGGGTGAGGGGTTGAGAGGGTTTACTATATGCAGCCTGGTGCTGCTGCCTCTTCCCTCGGAGAGCACAGTACCTGGCAGAGGAGATAGGAACAGTGGGAGGGAAGAGAGCTCCCATGGACACTGGAGAAAGAAGGGGACCAGAGGAAGTAGGGATGAGGGGGGAGAGATTGGAATAGAAAAGGAGGAAGAAAACATTAAGGGTGAAAATACTGGGGGAGAGTTGGGATTGCAGAGGGGGAGTCTTGAGGGGAGGAGGGGGATTTTAGGAAGAAAATAAATATTGCTAACAGACTTTGAGGGGGAATACTGTAGTGAACTGGCCTGTGTGTGCTTGTGCGTGCTGCTGCCTTCCCTGGGACAGAGCTAACTGCTCAGCTGGGGCCAGGCTGTGCTGCTCACACCAGAAGAGGCTGTGTCTCCTTTAGCTCCAGGGGTGAGGCCTGTGTCTTTGGAGCAAGAGGATTCCCCTGCTGTGACTGCGAGGTTCCAAGCAAGCTTTCAGCACCGTGATATCTCTGCATCCTAGGCAGCTACCGGTTTACCAGACAAACAGGGGCAGAAATAAACCAAAGGGCACAGCATGTTTGGGGGAGTAAAGGGGGAGTAGACAGGGAGAGAAGACGTTTAAATCCGGAGGATGGTGGCTACCAGTGTAGTTGCTAATATAGTATTTCACAAAATGTTTGCTTTGTTCCGTGTTTTGTATATTTTGATTTAATTGTGATTTGGCTGTTTCCAGCAGGGGAAAAACAATCTGAAAATGTTCCCAGCCTTTGGCCAGGAGCCAACCCAGCCCTGACCCCTTCCACAGTTGTTTCAGTTTCTGAAGAACTGGCCAGTATGCTGTGATTGAGAGATTCTGGCCCACCTTCAGTGCTGCCTGTTGCCTTTTGTATACATGATCTCTCAAGCTCCTGGAAATCGCATCCAGATCCCTAGAATTGTTTTCCTTCTCAACAGATTGTTCTGTTCCTTTGCATTCCAGGAAATAAAAACCCACAAGGAAGCAAAAGCCTGGTGTAATGCTGCCACCTACTGGGAAAAATGGAGATGGAAGCAGCTCAGAGACATAATCCAAATGTACGGGCGTGAGGGACTACAGTGGAGGGAACAATCCACTTTGGAGCAGCCAGGATCCCAATGTTAACATGTTGCAAATATTTGACCATTCGTTTAGAAGTTAAAGTCCTAGCTATGAGCACAATCATAGGGGAAGACAGGAGTTGAGGAGATGGTTCCTATCCCCTAGCTTCCAGCCAGTTGGGAAGGGGAACAATGCCACTGTCCCTGCCAGCAGGGTCCTGCCCCTCTGAATGTCTCTCCAGCTAAGTCCCAGTGCCTACACCTCCTACTAGCTCTGCTCTGCGACCTGCAAGGAGAGAGGAAGCATTGCACTCAGCCCAGCTGGTGCATTTCTTTCTCTTCCTGCTTAGGTGATGCTGTGAGCAAATCGCACTAGTGGAATTTGGGAGGCAGGGTGTGGGAAGACAAGGACATTTGGGCAAGGGGAAGAAACAGAGCACTCAGGAGAAAGTGGGGGAGTTTTTGCAAGAGAGGACAACAGAGCGGAAGGTAAACAAAGACAAGGGGGAATTGTTTTGCATTCAAGGATATTAACATAACTTTTTATCTGGGTATATAATCTTGCTTCCTCCCCATGCAGTGCTCCATCCCTAAAACAGACCGTCCTTTGGGGCCTGCAACTCTTGATGCTGTGCAGTAAATTTAAATAGAAAAACAGGGATAATGCCCCCAAACAGAATTAAACACAGACAGCCTGCGTGGCCAGTAACGTCTAGATCAAAAACAATAGCCTACGAAAAGCAACCAACCTCCCATTGAATGCCATCAGCTTTCAGTGCCTTTGGAGAAATGATGGGCCTAGAAAGATAAGCCTTGAAGTTTAATAAATCTAGACTCTGTTGAGGGGGTGAGTGAATTACAGATATAATCCTTCTGCCAGGTGGGGTGGGGCAGCAACGGCCAGGTTCAATATCTAGGGGTTTCTCTTAACCTTACAAGATAGTACTGTCTTGAGCCCACAGCCAGAAATCTGGGAAAACTAAGCACCATCCCTGGGCACCTCGAAGAGGCAATATTTCCCTACTCGCCAGCAATGAGTCTGTGTATTAAAAAAAAGAGAACTTTTATTAAAAGGAGCGGGAACACAGCATCAATTTGGGGAAACATCCTGACAATGATGCAAAAGTATGCAAACAATAAGTAAACACCTGCCCCACAGTAGCTTGGGCAGTAGTTTTTTGTCTCAGTTTCCCACTTAGAGGTCTGAGAGTCTGATGGACGAACATCCCCTTACCATGCCACTCCCCTTTCCCTTCACTGCACCCACAATCCCAGTGGGTTGTCCGAGGTCAGCGAAGTCCCAGAATTCAGGAGTGCCATCATGGGGTTCACCACCCACCCCTGAAAGCAGGAGGTGAGCAATGCCTCTGCCAATGCCCACCGCTGTCACTGTCGTCTCTGCAGCTTCTGCCTCTCATGGCGATGCTACACTCTGGGGTTCTGCCGCTGAGCCCAGTTCTTAGTGATTTCAGCTCTTAGTGAAGAGTGGAGAAACTCACTGTTGCTTCATCTGCTACATCCTCTGCATTGTCTTTTATCACAACTCTCACCACACCAGGTCTAAGGTTCAACCCCCTAGACCAGCTTATTAGTGACTTCAGATCTAGCAATCACTGAACAGAAACAAGGATTTAGATTGAATCTGATCAACATTAAACACTGGCAGGGGAGAATCAAATGATATCCTGCACTCTTTAAACACAGTCCATACCACCAGGTAGGAACACCTGTCCTGTCCTGTGTCCTCCTACCTGATGGGATCGTTGTTGTTACTGTTATCCTTGCTAGGTTTGTTTATTAGTTGTCATTCTGGGTTGTTTGTGGCCAGTTTTTTATGTACTTTCTAATTTTATAGGGATATTTTTATTTATTTATTTTAGCTAGAAGAGTAAACAAATCCAGAGGCAAAATACATTGTTGTGGCTTTTATTGGAAAATAGTTACAATAAACTTACAATGGAATCAAATTAGAATTTGTCCATATGTAGAGGTGAGAGAATTAGGCTCTGTTCATTCTGTCTTTGGTATCTCAGCTGGGCTTGTCAGCCAGGGATGTCAGCTGGGTTGGATTTTTTGGGTGATGTGAAATGGAAGGATGATACCTTTTTTAAAATGACATTCTTTGGCTGCATGTAACGTGCCATCTGTTGAAAAGAAGTGTAACATGCGAGGAAGCCACATGAGTTTTGCTAGTGATGCAACTCTTCCATTCCCTACACAACTTCTCCTTTTCTTTGGGTGATGCTGCAAGTCCAGTAGTCTGAAGATAATAGTAATAAATAATATAGCAACATGAGGCCAGGGGTGGGCTGAAATTTGGCATGACTATCCTACCTGCAGTAGGATAAGAGGCAGACACACACCTACCGATCATGTTTCCTTGTATGACTGTAGGTTCTGTACATCAGGAGTAAACTCCAGATTATCACATTATTTTTTGGGTGGGGAAGGAATTAAGATAATTTAAGACATGTCCTGTACAGAGGAAATGAGATTTCCTCCTGATTTCAAGGAGGCCGAGCACATGTACAGCTATTTCCTGAAAGGACCCTAGTAGCAGTGGTTCCACCCAACACTCTTTACATTTAAAATGATCTTTTCAACGCAGTCTACTTGGCCATTGTCTCCTTAGGGGAACTGAGGTATTTGGATATCATCCGTGGTTCTCTTTTCTCTCCCAAAGTCACACAGAAACCGCTCCAGGCACTATCCTGCGGATGTGTGTGTAGGACTTCCTGAGGGTGACGCTGCCATGATGGGACACCCCACGAGGTAGGACACACTCTTCTGTTAACCTCTGGATCTCGGGGTCCCAGCACAGCACCGTGGCGATGACCTCGTTCTTCTCATCCCGGCCCCCTGTGATGAACAACTTGTTGTTGCAAGGGGAAATCCCACAACTTGCTCTCTCGTGAGTGAACTGAGTCACTAGGCACCATGTGTCTTGAAGTGGGCTGTACGAGTACAGCGCTTTCATTGCTCCGCCTGCAACAGAAACAGAAATTGGTTTGCTCCTGCCATTCATTCCTCTAGTTCCTAGCCAAATAAGACATTTCAACAGGGTTCCATCACTGACACTTATCAGAACACTTTACCCCCAAGGTAAAGTCAAAACAAGACTACAGGGCAAAACAAGACTGCTCTGAAAGACCTACAAAGGGCCACTTATTTTTCATAGCTCTGTCAATTTTAAGGGACCATTGTGATCATCTAGTCTGACCTTCTGCATAACACAGGCCAGTGAGAGAATCTACCATGTCCCTAGGAAAGTTGTACCAATGGTTAATTACCCTCACTGTTAAGACAATTTCATTTTTTTTTCTAGTCAGAATTTCTCTAACTTCAGCTTCCAACCACTGGATCTTGTTACACCTTTTTCTGCTAAATTAACGAGCTGTGTGCTATCAGAAATCTCTTCCTTCTTGTAGGTGTTTGATAGACCAGATCAATTCACGTCTTAACCTTCTCTGGAAGAAACTAAACCGATTGAGCTGCAGTAGACTGTCAATGTAGGGCAGCACATGGAGGGTACATCGAACCCGTTCTCATTTTTCAACCTCTTTTTGAAAGGATTCTGACATCTAATCTCCAAGTATCCAAGACAGGCCCATGAGCCATATTTCCTCTCAAGACAATGGTACCATTACATTTAAAAGGCACTGGGGTTCCTGCCTTGCTGTTTTCAGTAATGGGGTGCTTTCTCCAGAACTGCTGTATTTAGAAGTGGTAGGCAGATCTGATAGTCTTGGTTCTATTGTCCTGCAATGTCCTGAACCCTTCATGTAGGGAAAGGGGTGGGAGAGATTTATAAACAGTTCTATTGTACAAAAACATGATTTCGGTTGTGACAAAATCAGCCTAACAGACAATGTGCCTCCTGAACCCTCAGTGTTGGGCTGATTTCTGTCCCAAATGAAAACTGTACTGGGTTTCTGATTTAATTGGTGCTGTGGAAGGTTAGCGGGGGAGGGAAACATTCTCACTTGCTGCTTTTCTTATTTAGCCAATCTTCCCCAAAAGCCAGGGAGGGCAGGGGAGTTGATCTGTCACATGTTTTTTTCACTTCAGAGCCTGTGGTACTTTGGGGACTTTCTGTGATGTAATTAGCATGCTATAACAGGTTGAAACAGTTGGTTTGTGGGCAAGATCCTACGCTACTTGTTGGTGTTGAATTTTAACTCAGAGGCACAAGGATGTTAACTCACCACATAGTGGTGAGATCCGCTGTCTCTCTCTTACCCATCCTATTCAGAGAGGATGAATTGCATCCCAGTCCATAGGGGCAGCCCAAGGCTCTACATGCACCTCTGAAATCTTACTTAAGGCCACAAAATAGGGTTTCAGTGATGCCGCAGGCCTTGTGCTAGGCCTTTGCATGGAGCGAATTTCAGCCTGAATCAGTAGTACTCTGCCCTGTGTACCCATGCTAGGAGAGGTAGCTGGAGTCTGCGCAGAAAAGCAATCACATTACTGTATTTTTTTTAAGTATCCCCCTTTCCTACCCTCCTGCTTCTCTGTGTTCCCCTGATGGCTCCCCCATCCTCTACTGGCTTTGCTTGGAAGGGGGCATCTCTGCAATGAACTAGATGCAGCAGCACTTCCTCATCTCCTGAAGTAGCACTGCTGGCACAGAAGACTGGTTAGTGCTCTGCAGTAACCCATCTTCCTATAGATATGCCTAGATGTGTGCATACTGAAGTCTTTGGCTGCTAGTGAAGTTGCAATGAGAGTTTGGAGTGTTCCCACTGACATTTAAGGACCATATACAGGTTAGGTGATCCTCTTTCAATTTACATTGCAAATCTGCTAATTAATGTAATCAATGTGATGGGAGCTGGAGCATTGGGTCCTCCTGGCTCTGATCCCACTGAAGTCCATAGCAAAATTCACAACCCGATATGCACCTCCTGTGCAATACATTTCCTATAACCAACTGTCTGCATCTATATTGAACTGAGTAGGCATGACAGTGTCTGAGTGTTCTAGATGAGGGATGGGAACCCAGAATCTTTCAAGAAGAGCACACGGTAATGATCGTTTGATTATGCTTCTCTGTAGGGTTCCAGGAATTAGTCAAAAATAAGCTGCACTCAGTCTAGAGAAGAAAGAACATCACTGCTTTACCTACCCACAACATAGATGTGGTCACGGAAACTCACAGCATTGATGCATTTTGCTTCAACTGGCATGGGTGATTTCAAGCTCCAGTTGTTCGTAGCTGGGTCATAACACTGTGTTTTATCCGTAGCCAGTTTTCCATTGGGTCCTCCCCCAATCACATACAGCTTCTTCTTGTAGCTGGCTGCAGCAAAGGAGCTCACATTGACCATGAGGGGAGCTGCCTGTGTCACCATTAAAAAAACAAATCATTAACAACCCACTGAATAGTCATTTGGATTTCATGTCATATAGACTGATGATTTCTTTTCTTTTTTGAATGTAAATAGTCATGCATTGCTCTGTAGTCTCTTAGAAGAGCCCACCATTCATTGGTGTTCCTAGAAGCTACCATGCATTCACCCTGAAAGGAACTCTCACCACTGAACTGCGTGTCTGTACTGCTGTTAGAGAGAAGACAGGCAACAGGGAGCTCGAAGTGCCGCCGAAGACCCGGAGCGCCGCCCCATCAGTAAAAGCACTGCCAGGTGATTAAAAATTTAAAAAGCGCCAAGAAATTGAAAAGGCGCCACTTGTGCTCAGTGGGAGAGCGGCCGCTGCCCCGCTCCCCCCAGCTATGCTACTGGCTCCAACTAGGGCACTCCCTGGAAATCTGACTTTTGGGCCACTAGCTCTGGCTGGGGTCCTGATTGGGTCTGAAACAATCCATTCCTTCCCAGTGTATCAAGAAGCTACCAACTTTAAAACAATATCACCATGAGGAGCGGAATTGCAGTGCCAAGACCTTGTATGTTAGCAGGAATGGAGCGGGAGCAAACAGAATGGGAGGGGTGTCCTGATGAGCACATGCTTTGCCTAAAATCTAACGCAAAAGAGAGAGGTCTGATTTTAGGCCTGTCAGCCTTGATGGTGTCCTTTTTGCAAAGGGTAAACTTTGTTCAGATATGAAAAGTGAGGGTGCCAAAGTCGATAACGTGCAGCTTCAGCATTTGGGATTGCATTGCAGTGGTGCGTGGACATGTTGCCCCATTGTGGTGGGGAGGGAGCAGAGGAGCATGGCTAAGCAGCTGGAGATGCACTAATCTGGCACATCCCTACTGTAGCGGCTGGGCCCACCCTCAGTCCAATTTATTTCCTGGGATGTATCAGCATCCAGCTCCCGTTGTAGATGCAATCTCTGAAAGGGGAATCCCTGAGACTAGACAATAGTGGATACATCATCTGTCCTCTCCCGGGGAGATGTGGCCCATGTTGACTCGGAGAGGTGCAGTTTGTAAAAGGAGCCCTATAGGTGCATCTCCAGTTACATAATGTACCACGTGCAATGGCAGGAGAATTTCCTCTGCTCTCTTGAATAGAAATACTGTAGCTGTCTGCGTGGATTATTGTGCTCTTGTTTTAAACTGACATCACTAAATGTTTTCCTTTTAAACCTGTTAGAAAATGGGTGAACTCCACAGGTACCCTAGCTAGAGGGACTATTAAGTTGGTGCAGAATGTGTAAGGTAATTGTTTTCAGAGGCTGAAACTGTTACATCCTCCGTCGTCCTCCTCAGTGCACTGTCATACTAGCCCCATGTGCTAGGAATGGAAAGTGGGTGGCTGGAGAAGAGCTTAGCTGCATAGGGAAGCAGCAGGGGAACATACTTCTGGAGAGCAGAGCTCCTCTGGAGCCATGTCAGACTGTGATGATGATGCAATGCAGGCATGGGCGGCACATGAACCGCCATCTGGGGAAGGCTAGCCCCAGCCCCACCCCTTCCGCCCCCAGCCCTGCCAGAGCCCAGAACTCCCCACCACGTCTGCCAGCCCCTGCCCCAGGCTAGCACCCTCCCAGCCCCGGAGCGCCAGGAGGGCGGGTGGCGTGGCCCTGGCCCTCCCGGCTGCACAGCCCCAGCCCGAGCCGAGGCCACCGCATAGGGAGAGCCGCAGAGGAGGGTCTGGGCGCAAGTGTGGGTGGGGCCATGCCTGGCTGTTTGGGGAGGCACAGCCTCCTCCAGCCTATGATACCCACTGCCCATGGATGCAGGCTACTGTGGTGCAAGGTAACTGCTTTGATTTCATCAAGCTTGAATTTATCATGCTGAGTTCAGTTTAGCCTGTGGGCTTCAAGCTATTAGCCCAGTCTTACCCTCAGCTCTCTTTGACCTACAGTGGAGCATCAGCAGGTTTCAGGAAGCCAGCTACCACATGAAATAACCTGATTGCCTGTGTTTTCGTTGTGCAAAAGAGCCAGATTACACAACTGGCCAGTTCCCAATTTGTGTGGGAAGTGGTTGGGTGTGATTTACTGGGCCTGTCAATTCATCTCCTCAAATATAGTAATGGTATGAACAGCAAAACCTGAGCATGCACAGCTTTCCTTAAATAGAAAACATTTTTCTTTCCTCCCTCAAGGAGTAGCACGAAAGAAGAAAAGTAGAACAAGTGACCATTTCTGAGCATAAATGGACTTGACACTTACAGCAGTTTCTTTTTTCAAGGAAGTTTAACATCTGTTCTGGCCCTTTGAGATATAGACCTAAAATACAACCCCACCCTACAAACTACCCACAATCAGGTGCAACCACTACTTTCAGGGCAGTGTACATTTACATAAGTGAAGTGGTCACTCTATCTAAGGGGACCTCTTGAAAGCTCTCATCCCACAGCTCCTCTACTTCAGTGTGGGCTTGGTCAGAGCCACTTGTGCTGCACAACATGTTCTGTGTTGAAAGGCCCAGCACAGATTTGCTTTTCCTTTTGTCTTCTGAGTGCTTTGGCTTTACCCTGGGTTATGTCCACCCTTGTCTTTATCATCCTGGAAATTTTAGTCCTATCCCATTATCCATCTTTGCTTTCCTAAGTAGCCACAGATCTGACTCCCTTTCTAGTCAGCTGAACCTGCTGGCCCTCCTTGTCTCTTTGGATTCTTACCACCATCTCAGTGTTTAACTAAACCTCCATGCTGTCTGTCCTGTGTGGGTGCAAAAATGGGGGGCAGGGAGTAGAGGAGCACGCAAGGAGCCTTCCGCCACCTTTGCATCTCTCTGCAAGGGTCAGGCACAAGCCTATAGATGAGCAAAGGCTCTGACCCTGACTCAAAAGAGGGCTCGGTGCCCACTCAGCAGATGTGGGCTGCTGTAGGGGATGCACATCCGGCATCTGTTGAAAGGGTGGCAGAGCTGCGACTACAATGTGTGCTCCTTAGGGAGCCCAAAAGGAATTCTAAATGAGTCGGCCAAAATTCCTCCGGGTGGCTCCCTCTACAATGCAATGTGCTCCTTTCCCCTCTCCAGTACAAGCCATGGCTTTAACACAATCAGGTCCTTTACATTTGTAAAGTACTTTGAGATTCTCAGATGAAAGCATAATAAAAATGCAAAGCAGTAGTAATTTTCCACGTAGTCAAATACTGAGGTCCTCTCAAACTTACACTGCACAGTGCAGCTGTAATGCACCTTCCTGCCATTGGTTTCCTGGGTCTGCATTTCACCACTGCCAGCAACTTCTCCTTGTTCTGATGTCTCCTTAGTTGACCCATATAATGTTTATCCTCTGAGATTATTTCTAATCCCCAACCCTGTTTTACACTTGTGTTGAAATGCATGAGATGCTGGTCTGCATATACCCTTCTAGAGTTAACCGATTAGTAGTTTCCTTTACACCTGCTTGGTGTCTTCCACAGACTTAGAGCTAATTCTGCCACCTTGATGCCTGCTGAGTATATTCTGTGAGTAATCCCATTGACTTCAAGGAAATGGTTGTAGAATAAGAAACTGTTCAGCAGGAGTCAGGATGGAAGAACTGATTCTTACTTTGATCCTCCTTCCCTTGAAGTCCGCATTTTCAACTTGAATCCACAACTAATAGATTGTGCGTGTGTGTGTGTGTGTGTGTGTGTGTGTGTACTAGAATTTAGCTCATTTAGTTTGAGGTACAATAAATACCTAACAAAATTCCCTGATTTCAATTTGTTTCATTGGTGTTGCATGAAACAGAAGAGTTTGGCTGTATTTTACCTCTGACCAGCAGTTATGGAAAGGATCGTATGTTTCTACGCTGTTGATTCTCTGTATGCCATCAAAACCTCCAACCACGTATACTTTGCCACCTAGCACAGCCATTTTGTGCCTCCATCGCCCGATGTTTAAATATTCAATTTGGATCCATTTGTTGATGGAGGAATTGTATTTCCAGACATCATGTTGTGTTTCTTTCCCACCTGCAAGGTACACAATACATGTAGGTGACATAATTGGCAGGACCTGAATTTGCTCAGAACCTCTAGTATGTTCTATTTGTCATACAAGAAACAAAAACCGTTCGTTCATGGCATTTGCTCTGGAATCACATCTCCAGCAGAATAGTACTTGCTTTAGAGGAAGACAACTTGCATGCTTAAAGCTCATCTAGTTAAATTTGCATTGCTATACTTTGGAGAGGGCAGCGAAATTCCTGGGGGTTATTTTACAAGCCATCTCTTTCCCAGATATAAATCACTATTCATGCTTCAGCTGTCCTACCACTTTTTTTTTTTTTTTTTTTTTTTCTGCATATGTAACTTTAATATACAATCAGTGGCCTATTGCTTGTAATGATGTTCAGAAGAATCTCAGGAATGAGACCTGTTGCTGATTGTAGAATGTTAGACATAGAGTTTAAAACCAGAAGGGACCACCAGATTACCTAGTCTGACCTCCTGTATATTGCAGGCCACCAAGACCCCCCAGCACCCACACACTAAATCCAACTCAAATGAGACCCACAAGAGACTAGACTATTATGTGCCACAGGCATAGAATAGGAACCAATATGCACCAGTGCTGAGGTCCCCTCAGTGGCAAGAAATTTATTAAGTGAGCCATAGCCAGATAATCCTGGCAAGTGGCCCACACCAACACGTTGCAGAGGAAGGCAAAAAACCCATAACATCACTGCCAATCTGATCTGGAGGAAAATCCCTTCCCCACCCTAAATATGACAATCCGTTAGACCCTGAGCATGTGAGCAAGAACCAGCCAGCCAAGCACCTGAGAGAGAGAATGGTCGGTACCAGCTCAGAAATCTGGCCCTCGCCGTCCTATGTCCCATCTCCAGCCATGGTCATCATTGATGCTTCAGAGGAAAGAGATTGGGAGGAAAAAAAGCATAATAAATGGGAAGAGGGGGAGCCCTTCCTGACCACTTTCAAGGGGCAAGCTGAAACCCTGAAGCATGAGCTTTAGGAACATAAGACATAAACCAGAAGCAAGCCCCCGCCCCACCATCTCAAGCAACTCTGTCATACAATTGCATTCATAACTGTCTCCAGCTCTCTTAAAACTAATTAAGCTGTTTACCCCTACAACTCCCACTTGGAGGCTGCTCCAGAACCTCAACCCTCTGACGGTTAGAAAACTTCCTCTAATTTTTACCCTGAATTTGTTGATGTCAAGTTTATATCCATTTGCTCTTCTGCCAGCACTTTCCTTTGGCTTAAATAACTCTTCACTTTCCCTGCTATTTACCCCCTTATAGAGAACAATCATATCCCCTTGTTTTTGTTGAGAATTGGTGAATAAACAAACATGATATCAATTAAAAAATTAAGGCTCTGTATCACATAGTCCTCAGCCATGTGAGAATCCCCCTGGGCTGGGAAGGTCCTGCTGGGGAAAGGTAAACCAGCTTTGCACTAATGGAGCTGTTATTACATAGGGACGATCTAGCCAGCTGGTCCACTGACTTCCAAAGAACAAACACGGCGCCTGATCCTGTACTCCTGTCCCATGAAACTCTCCCACTGAAGTCTGCCCGGGAGTTTTTTCAGAGGGAAAAATTCAGCATTGGGTCCATTGTTTCTTGAATGTGAAAGGGGACTGGCTGTGATCTCACTTCTCTTAATCTGACTCTGGGGCCAGCTATGCTGCAAAATAAATAAATAACCTGCAGCAGCGAGCCTCAGAGCTCAGGCCAAGTAACTCGGACTTGCACTTCAGGACTACAAATAGGAGTGTAGACATACCCGGGCTCTGAAACCTGGCAAGAGGGGAGGGTCTCAGAGCCCAGGCTTCAGCAGTATTAGGCGTAGATTGATTTCGGTGAAATTCCTCCTTATTTACACCAGGAGATCAGAATCAGGCCCAATAGTTTAATCCCCAGAATAGGTTTGCAAATGAGTCTCACTCATTCAAAAACTTTGCAGTGTTTTTGCCAGTACGTTAGTTTCTGTGTCATTTTTATTCATAACCGGAATACGAACGGAACTAGTTGAGTGTGAAACCCACTGCACAGTCTGAGAGGCTTCACTGCATAACCTACAGTCCAGCTACGCAATCACTTCACCAGTTACTACATTGCAAGGAGGATTCATATTCCATTACCGAACTGGCTGCACTCATTTGTATGCTGTACCATAGCCAGATCACTGCAAACTGATGGAGCTCATCGCTGGGCCAAATAACAGATTGAATAGGAGATAATTAGCATGCTAGAAAGATTCGTTGGTAATGCCTTTGTGTCTATGAATTTTTCATATATATGTGTTGTTTTATTTGCACTCAAACAGGTGAAGTGTCTGAATGCAGAATGCCAGTATTCTTATTTGCAGTAATGATTAGAGACAGCAGGTGTTCCAACCACATATTGTCGCAACCTTCCCATTTACATTACAGTTTGTTCTCTCCTGCATTAGAAAATAGCCCTGACAGGAATCTGAACTAAACCATGCTTTTGAATTCTGTCTACATCATGGGGGAGGGCGAGATTTTTGAGAGAACTAGAGGTATTTAAATGCCTTTTCCTAAGCTTTATGGGAAGTTGTGCATTGATATTCTCTCTTCATTAAAAGCAGTAACTGCAGTAAATGAGGAAACTGAGACCTCCAACAGTACCCTGAGGGAAACCAGCAGGTAGAGGGATGAGGATGCAGAGATACTGAAGGAGTGGATAGCAAGGTAGAAAAGAACCAAGTCATAGAGCCCAAGAGAAGGAAGAAAATAGAGAAGTAGAAAGTGATAAACAGTGTCAGAGACAGCAGGCTAATCAGGAAGAATAAGCATAGGTAAGTGCCCCCCTTTGATTTAGCTAAGAGAAAACAATTAATAACCTTGGCCAGTGCAGCTTTGTTGGAGTGGAAAGGGTGAAAAGCAGATTGGAGGGGACCAAGGAGGTGAAGAGGTCAAGGAAGTGAGTAGATGAAGGGGAAGAGGGATGCTAGTTTGAGTGTCAGTCTGATCAAAGTAAGCAGTTCTTACATAGCAGGGCATGTATAGGCATGTCTAGAGGCAGAGCAGCTAAAGGGGATAGAAAGAATGGGAGAAGAAGCCACAGATGACAGGAGGCAGAAGGCCTGGGGCCAGGGGTGGCTCCAGGCACCAGCACAGCAAGCGCGTGCCTGGGGCGGCAAGCCGCGGGGGGCGGCCTGCCGGTCGCTGTGAGAGTGGCAGTCTGGCAGCCTTCGGCGGCATGCCTGTGGGAGGTCCGCTGGTCCCACGGCTTCGGCAGCAGGTATGCCGAAGGCGCGGGACTGGCAGATCACCCACAGACACGCCGCCGAATCCGCGGGACCAGCAGACCTCCTGCAGGCATGCCGCCGAAGGCCGCCTGACTGCTGTGCTTGGGGCGGCAAAAAACATAGATCTGCCCCTGCCTGGGGCTAAGGAGACAGACTGTGAGATTAAAAGCAGGCAGTAATGAGCTCTCAGAGTGCGACAGGTGCAAAGGATTGGGGGGACGTGTTTGTTAAACATTCCCAGTTGGAATGTTGGCTTTGATGCCCCCGCTAAGGACTACTGAACAAAGGGAGAAGATCTGAAGAAAGAGCAGAATGTAATGATAGGATGAAAAGAGAACTTCCTTTCCTTAAACTAATGGGGAGTGAAGGAGAATAAATCCTGGCCCCAGAACAAGGAGATTAATAAAGACTAAGTTGGAGCGAGCTTGTTAAAATCCATGTAGTCCTAAACACAGACTGCAATGGGAGATATTTTAGACCAGCTTCATCTTCTAGGCAGAATGTTCCCATTTGACTCCCCCACCTTCCCCCTCCCCCTGTTCTACTTCACTCATTTTTGAAGTAAAGGTTGTGTTTGGGAAAGGTGCCTGATTGAGAACTCTGCAGAATGATGTCTCCTACCCAAGGCCGGCGCTTCCCCTAGGCGGTTGCCTAGGGTGGCAAGATTTGGGGGGTGGCATTTTGCCACCCTTGGCGGAAATTCGGTGGCGGGGGGTCCTTCCGCCTCGGGAATTCGTCGGCAGGTTCTTTACTTGCTCCGAGACCCGCCACCGAAGTGCCCCGAAGACGCGGAGCAGAAGGACCCCCGCCGCCGAATGCTCAGAGGAGGAGCGCTGCCGCCTAGGGCGGCAAAAACCCTGGTGCCGCTCCTGCTCCTACCCACAGCACCAGGACATTGGCTGTGCAAGCTTCCCTGCACAGCCCCACCCTTCATCCCACATTGGGGAAACCTGTAGCCTCCATTCACTCTCTAACCTCTGCGCTTGGACTGGCAACTAGGACATGGCAGTTGTGAGGGTGGCTTTGAACCAGTGGGCACCTTTCCCCTAGGAAACAGAATGAGATCACCAAATTCATTTCCAATAGGTCATCAAAACAGCTGTCAGCTGGTAATGAGTCACTACCAATCTGACCTGCCTTTGAACTTGTGAGTTTGAAATAAAAGGTTCTGTATTCCATTGCCAATCCCCTAAGCAAGCCAGAGTCTTCCTTGTCTTCATATGGGTTTGTATGGAGATGGTATTTCTAGAAGTTACATTTCTCTTCTGAATCCATTCAAACTGTGATCCACAATCACACATTCACACTGCTGCCTTGTACAAGGACTCTCGGGCCTCACGGTGGTAATAGCGATTAACTTTGCTTTCAGTAAATGGTTGTTTTTTAGAGTCCCACCTTCTGCACTATTGAAGTGCTCCTGAAAATAGGATTTTCAATCCCAAGTAACACAATTACTATTACTGTTTGCAAATTATCGACTGTTGCTTATTTGTGCAGAACTCCTATTGGGGTCTTCCAGAAAAGCTTTGTGGTAGCTACTGTTGATTGTATGCTGCATATGCAGCTGTAAGAGGCCTTTCTGTAACTATCATCACTGGGCATGCACATCAAAGATGAACTCAAACTGGAATGGGTACAGAGAAGGGCCACTAGAATGATCAGAGGAATGGAAAACCTGTCGTATGAAAGGAGACTAGAGGAGCTCGGGTTGTTTAGTCTGTCCAAACGAAGGCTGAGGGGGGATATGATTGCTCTCTTTAAATATATCAGAGGGATAAATACCAGGGAGGGAGAGGAATTATTCCAGCTCAGTACTAATGTGGACACAAGAACGAATGGATATAAACTGGCTGTGGGGAAGTTTAGGCTTGAAATAAGGCAAAGGTTTCTGACCGTCAGAGGGGTGAAATATTGGAACAGCCTTCCGAGGGAAACGGTGGGGGCGAAGGACCTGTCTGGTTTTAAGATTAAGCTAGATAAGTTTATGGAGGGAATGGTTTAATGGAAAAACATGATTTTAGCCAAAGGAATACCGTGCCATGGCAGGTAAATAGTATAATGGCTAACGAGGGTCAGGCTGGAGACTCTTGCCTATGTGCTCGGGGTTTTACTGATCGCCATATTTGGGGTCGGGAAGGAATTTTCCTCCAGGGTAGATTGGCTGAGGCCCTGAAGGTTTTTCGCCTTCCTCCGCAGCATGGGGCAGGGATCACTAGCAGGAGGGTTCTCTGCCAATTGAAGTCACTAAGCCACAGGATTTGGGGACTTCAACAGCAGAGTCAGGGGAAAGGGTAGGGACGGCTTTGTGGCCTGCAACATGCAGGGGGTCAGACCAGATGATCATAATGGTCCCTTCTGACCTTAAAGTCTATGAGTCTATGAAAATATAGTTGTGCATTTGTTTGAAAACTGAACCCATGTTAATATTCTAAGAGGCTCAGCATTGCTGCTACTCAACTTGGTGCTTCTCAGGAGCCTGTCCCTCAAGTAGGGTGACCAGATTTCCCAATTTTTAGGTGTTTGTCTGGATATTTCGCTCCACCGGCAGTTTTTTTTTTTTGCTCCGCCGGCGGCCCTCCACCTAACCCCCCGCCCCAGCCCCCACCCCCAGTGTCCCGATATTTTCTTCCTCTCATCTGGTCGCCCTATCCTCAACCATGGCAAAGGCAATGGCTGAAATGCTCTAACACTAGCTGTTTATGTCAATTTACAAAGCATAGTATATGTTCTACATCAGTGGTTCTCAACCAGGGGCACATGTACCCCTGGGGGTCGCAGAGGTCTTCCAGGGGCTACATCAATTCATCTAGATATTTGCCTAATTTTACAACAGGCTACATAAAAAGCACTAGTGAAGTCAGTACAAACTAAAATTTCATACACACAATGACTTGTTTATACTGCTCTATATACTATACACTGAAATGTAAGTACAATGTTTATATACCAATATGGTAAAAATGAGAAAGTCAGCAATTTTTCAGTAACAGCGTGGCTGTGAGACTTTTGTATTTGTATATCTGATTTTGTAAGCAAGTAGTTTTTAAGTGAAGCGAAATTTGGGGTACCCAAGACAAATCAGCCTCCTGAAAGGGGCACTGTCGTCTGGATAGGTTGAGAGCTGCTGGTCTTCATAAAAGCTGTACCTATTTCCCCTGCCTTGTTTATGAGACTCCTGTGTTCTCTTCTCTTGCTCCTTACCTGATATGTAGACTTCATTTTTTAGCGTAATACATGCAAACTCCACCCATTTTTTATTCTCGCTCTCCGTTTCCTGTTCTGTGATTGGTAATTTTGCCACCTCCAAACGGCTCCGCCTCAAAGGATCCAGGCAAGTTACTTCTGCAACAAATTTTTCATCTTTTGTGCAACCACCTATGATCATAAACACCTCAGACTGGAACTCATGCATCCGGGGCTTGGTTCTTTCTGAAATAATCTAGACACAAGAAATATAGACTGAATACGCAGGATGTGTCACGTGTGGTTAAAAACAGCATTATACCCTATGGTGTGAGTAGCTCACTAATTTACCTCCCATTGGTTCAGTTATTTGGACAAGTTTTGCCTATAGTACATTGAAAAGAGTCTCCTCTCACACGGTATTAACCAGCCCCAGGAGCACAGCTGTCTATCCGTAGGTGCTGACTCTGAGGGTGCTCTGGAACTGGAGCACCCATGGAAAAAAATAGTGGGTGCTCAGCACCCACCAGCCACAGCTGTTCAGCAACCCGCCTATCAGCTGTTCAGGGACTGGCAGGATTTGCAGGGAGAGGGCAGGAAGAGACGGAGCGAGGGTGGGGCTTCAGGGGAGGGGACAGAGTGGGGGCAGGAAGTGGTGGAGAGAAGGTGGGGTCTGGGGAGTGGGAGCAGGGCATCAGGGCAGAGCAGGGGTGGAGCACCCACCTGAAAAAATGAGTCAGTGTCTGTCTTAGGTTGTTATATGGCCCCATCAGTGTGGTATTTGAGCACCTCCCAGTCTTTAATGTATCTATTCTCTCAACACTTCTGTGAGGTAGGGGTGTACTATTATCCTTAATTTACAGGTGGAGAACTGAGGCACAGAAAGACCAAATGACTTGCCCATGGTCACACAGGAAGTATGCTCCCAAGTCCTAGGCTAGAGCTCTGACCACTCAACCACTCTGCTTCTCTACAAACAGTGCACAAATCTAAAATGCTGCCTGTGTTGCAGTCGCAGAGTGAGACTGGTTCTAGTAAACTGTTTCTGTGTCAACGATAAAAGTGTCAAAGCGCTGTGCTGTTCCTAGGAGAATATTTACAAGGGGATTTAGGCATGATTCTAAGTTCAGAGGTGTTACCGATAAACTGCATCTCACTGAATTGCAGGTGGCATGACATCCTTTGCTCCTTGTAGATACGCCATTAGTCATATTGGAATGAATGCAGTGGAAATTTCAAGGAAAGCTTTTTATAGCATTCAGGAATTTATCATTTATTTGAAATTTCTGCCCTGTCAAACAGTATTAGATGTTTTTCTTGGACTTTTAAAACTAATTTATGGTGTGTTTCTATAAACTGGCATAAACGATCTAAATTAAAAAGCAGGGTCATGCAGATGTAAAATTCCTTTCTGTATTTGCTCAGTATAACTTACTAAACTGTCAGCAAGTCTCAGAGCTCTGCAGATGCCTCATAATCCCTATTTTAACCCCTCTGCCAGCCTCACAGTCCTTTGTCTCAGCCATCAGCATTGGACAGGACTTTCAAGAGCACACACATTTTGCCCCTTCAGCATCCAGGGAAATACCTGTTGCATGATGAGTGGCACTCTCTTTGCACAACTGCACTGGCCCAACTGCACTGCCATCGACTGCTGGCTCAGACAGCCAGACACTGGGACTGAAGACTGAACCCAGATCTCTAGCAAGACAGTACAAGGCACTGCCACTGGGTCACCTGCTGGCTGGCCTGAATTGCTAAGCACATTTGGAGTCGGGGCCTGCCTGTGTTTTGCGATGCCCTATGCAGGCTCCTAGCCAGGGAGCCTATCTAGCCCCTTCCCGTCCAAAGACCAGGGTTCCACCACTATCTATGCACCCATGACAGACCTCAGACAGCCTGCTGCTCTCTCCTGGCACTCCTCAGGCTGTGGGGAAGCACAAGCACATGGTCTCTCATTCTCAGCTGTGAAATTTTGACATCTGATGACCCTCTTTTGTGGGCCAAGAAATAGGACTGAAGCGTAACTTTCCATGTGGGGGAGGGATCAATTAGGGAATTCCATTTCCACCTTTGCCTGTTACACCTGGACTGAGATGGGCTGGAACAGGGTATGGGACTGTGGATTGCAGGTTAGGCACACGCGTATGTCACGGGGTCCTGTGCTAATGAATAGACTATACAGACTTCTGTTTAGGATTCTGTCCCTGAGATCAAACCTGTGTTTTTCACAGCAGGTTTTTCCTTTCCTAAAAGGTTCCCTGGTAACTAATAAAGGTAGACACTGCACCTTCTCACACCCACACTGAAATTCTTGAATGCCTCTGTCTAGCTGGCCCTATGCATGGAACCAGGATCATTTCAGAACAAATTTGAATAGCAGCCCTGCATTTGAGCCTTTTTTGTATTATAAAGACAGCTAGCACTGCTTGAGCAGATGTGCTACACACTCTGATAAGCATAACGGTATACAGCACACACACGTACAGCAGCAGGTTTTTAAAAAGTTACCAGAATCATTACTTGATTCATATAGCCCCCATCCCAAGTATACAGGCAGAGTACAGCACGCTATGAATGGGAATCACGTCACCCAACACTAAGCAAAGCCATCTTTGAGGTGGAGCACATGAGTCAGCCTACATCCATAACATCACACAACCGTTATTTAGGAGGGGACGTGAAGAATAACATACTCAAGAGGTTCCATCTGGGTAGAGGATATGAGCGAAGGCCTGGGAAGATGGTCATACACATCTCAAGAACACAGGGGATGCTTTAACAAACCTAGCTTATACGTATCTCCAGTCAGGCTATACCTTCTCTCTTATACTTTAATAGCTCCTACATTCTAAGGCCAGAGGGGACCATTATTATCATCCAGTATGACCTGCTGCATAATCCAGACCAGATAATTTCACCCAGGAATTCCTGCATCAAACCCATAACAATTTTATTGACAATTGAACCTTTAGGCTCAACAGTACAACTACAAAATGAGTATATTTTAGTAGGGGAAGTAGACATAGATAACTGTTTATGCAGGTATGGTACTGCTTACCCTAAGTGATCCATTGGAATGCTTAGCAGTATTTGATGTTATAGATGATGATTTTAAATAAGAAAGTAATGTCCAAAGTAAGACCTTTGATTTGCCTTTTTACTAGGGAACACATCAAGGAATATTGATTAACCTTAGTTTGATATTAGACAGAATGGCGTGTGAGGGGTTCTCTCTCCTTTCAGAGATTCATGAACATTTTCTTAAATGCTTTTATGTTAAAATAAGCTGTCTGGAAACCTCTCGGATTCCACAGTTAAATGTCCAGGGTAACTGATCATGATTATCTTATTTTTCAGAAGTACTAATTTGTGAACCTATTTTGTAAATATCTTTTTCCACCTCCAAAATCCATACTGAGTTCTGTGATTGTCAATCTGAAATATTCCTTAATTAGAATTGGTTCAGCTTCCCACATCCCCTGTTTACTAAGTATTTTCATTTGTTACTTACCTCATTGCCTGACAGATGGTACATTCTTGCTTCTTGAAGCAGAGGGAAGACATCAGGACACTGTCTAATGAGTTGATCGGCTTCAACTGTCTCTACAAAATACCAAGGGTCCAGAAGGGGTAGTCGGACATTCTCAAGAACGTAGGATAGGAGAGGAAACCGTTCAGACTCTTTGTATCTAACCCAGTTCATAACAGTCTCAAAAACCTGTGCCTCTTCGGTGACATAGAGGTCATCGCTCTTTAGCGTGTTGTAGAGAACGTCAACTGGGATCTCCAGAAATTCCTCACAGTGCAGCACTTGAGCGAAGTTCTGGATAATGTAGCTCTGGACTTGCTGCTTCAGCTTCTCCAGAGAATGAGTATCGGCCAGCCTCAGAATCCCAACACAGTTTTCCGGATGGAGGGCTTCAGTGAGGAAACTGGCACAAGCATCCACCATCCGCAGAAACTACAGACACAAGGAGCATGTAAGATAATGTGCAGTTATTATATATTTGTATTGTGGTAGCATGGGGGAGCCCCAGTTAAGGGCCAGGCCCCACTTGTGATAGACATTGGACAAACACAAAACAAAGAGAGATTCTTGCCCTCAAAAGCTTGCAACCTGAGTATAAAACACCTAAATAATATACAATTACAGACAGACTGATGAGCACAAGGAAAGAATGAGACAATACAGTATGACAAGTAGTGATCTCAGGCAACGCACCAGCAGCCTAACCAATGTCCAGTTTTTTTGTAGGCATCATAACAAAAGAGACTTTTAAGGAGGATAATCAAAGGTAGCATATATGGCCCTTAGTACCATAGAATTTGAGCACCTAATAGTCATGAGTGAGTTTATTCCCACAATACTTTTGTGATGTAGGAAAGTATTTATCCATATTGTGAATGGGGAACTGAGGCACAGAGTAGATTAAGTGACTTGCCCAAGGTCACACAGGGTGTCTGTAGCTCACCCAGGAATTAAACCTGAGTCTCATGAGTGCCAGTCCAGGGCCCTATCCATTAGACCATCCTTCCTGCCCTTATCATTGTTTATTTACTTAGTGAGTATGCTTGGTGAGCAGCTAATGATTTAAATCAGGTGCAGACAATACAGCTTGGACCTATGAGATACAAAAATTGGTATTTTAGGGACTAGTGTTCTGAAGTGCTGAGTGCGGACAACTCCAGTTAAAGCTGGTGGGAACTGCTGGTGCTCACCACCTCTGAAAATCCAGGCCCAAGTGAGTTTGGAGGGAGATTTGAACGGACAGAAGGTGGCCAATTGGCTCACAGGGAGAGGGAGAGAATTCCAGCCATTGGTAGTGGCATAGGAGAAGGATATAAATAGGGCCTCTAAGTCATGGGAGGGAGGGAGGGAGATGGAACTGTGAGTGTAACACATCCCGTGCTGATCCAGTTCTGTCACTTTTGTGATGGTTTGGTGATGAGGCCATCAAATTAAACATCCCTTGGGACTACAGCCAGGATCTGGGTGGAGGAAGCCATACAGTCTTTGAACTTTATTTGACAGTGTTTCACGAGGCATTAAAAAAATGTCTGCAGTGGGACAGATTCTGATCTCAGTTATACCCACGGAGTACATAAAAACATAAGAATGGCCATACTGGGTCAGACCAAAGGGCCATCTAGCCAGTATCCTGTCTTCTGACAGTGGCAAATGACAGGTGCCCCAGAGAAATGAACAGAAAAGGTAATCATCGAGTGATCTATGTCCTGTCGCCCATTCCCAGCTTCTGGCAAAAAGAGGCTAGAGACACCATCCCTGCCCATCCTGGCTAATAGCCATTGATGGACCAATCCTCCATGAATGTCTCTAGTTCTTTTTTGAACCCTGTTATAGTCTTGGCCTTTACAACATCCTCTGGCAAAGAGTTCCATAGGTTGACTGTGCGTTGTGCGAAGAAATACTTCCTTTTATTTGTTTTAAACCTGCTGCCTATTAATTTCATTTGGTGACCCCTAGTTCTTTTGTTATGAGAAGGAGTAAATAACACTTCCTTATTTACCACCATCTGACCCATTATTCAGAAACTGCTGTTTGTTTTACAGCAGTGCTTTCTTATGGGCTTCCTCTCCTACCTGGCTTCAGCTCTGTTTTAACCATGCAAGAATCCTTGTAATTTAAAGGGACACTGTCAAATTGAAGAGTTTTAAATTGATTAATTACAAATAAATCCCAGTTTCCAAGAGAGCGCCCTTTAAATAATATGCCCTGATTTATTTATTTTTAATTTTAAAAAATGTGTCAGGGTTTCTCTGCTTCCTTGCTGATGTTCCGAAGGGTCTTTTCAGGGAGGGAAAAATAGATGGGGCCAAAGAGCAACACTAGCAGATGTTCCTCAGGTCCCCACCTTCCCCAGCGCACTTGTGCCTGCCTGATCAACAGCAGCACCACCATCACTGAGGGCATGTCTATACCTAAAACGCTACAGCGGCACAGCTGCAGCACTTCAGTGTAGACACCACAGTGACGGGAGGGGTTCTCCCATTGCTGTAGTGAACCCATCTCCCTGAGAGGTGGTAACTAGGTTGACAGAAGAATTCTTCAGTCAACCTAGCACTGTCTACACCAGGGGTTAGGCTGCATCTCTCAGGGGTGTGGATTTTTCAGTGTACGTTTTCAGTGTAGACCAGCTCTGAGGTCTTTCTAGGATCTTCACAGTCTTAGGGCAAGTCTTCACTACGGGGGGGGGTCGATTTAAGATATGCAAATTCAGCTACACGACGTATCGCAGCCGACTTACCCCGCTGTAGGGACGGCAGCAAAATCGACCTCTGCGGCTTCCCGTCGACGGCGCTTACTCCCACCTCCGCTGGTGGAGTAAGAGTGTCGATTCGGGGATCAATTGTCGCATCCCAATGGGACGCGATAAATCGATTCCTGAGAGGTCGATTTCTGCCTAGCCTTAGGGAGTGGAAACATTTGTCTTGCCCTGCCCCACCCCCAGACTCCTGTTGCTCCCTTTGCAGGAGGCTTGGGAAAGAAGAGCGTGTCTCCTCAGCCCCCCACATCCCAAAAATTTTAATTGCGTCCTGGCCCCATCCAGGAATAAAGAGGGCTCCCTGCTCCACCCTGTCTCCATTGCTCTCCAGCCACAAGCAGAGGTCTGGGAAGTAAAGAAGGGGGTTCTCCCAGTCACCACCTTCCCTGGCTCCTGTTGCTTCTCGCAGGGGTCCCAAGAAAAGGAGTCACCTTCCTGATCCTAAGCTCAGAAATGGTAGCAGCTCTGCTGCTTTGTTACTGGTAAAAACCTCCACTTGGGCTGTGTTTACACTGGACTTCTGTGAGAAATTCCCCACCATTACTGCCACCAGTTCCTCTCCACCAGTTGGAGAGTTAGTGCAGTCGAGTCTCCCAGGGCTGCAGGCATTTCTTGCCCATTGGCTCAATGACATGGGGGTGGAAAGGCAGGTGGCCACCAATACCCTGCCTACGTTAGTGCTCCCTCCATTGCTGCCCTTGCAGGGAAACTTTTATTCAATAATCCTAGTCACGGGGAGGTCTTGCTAGGTCCATGGAAGAGCAAGCTTGTGAGCTCCCCCAGCACTGTGTAAGGGAGCTCCCTTCTCAGCCCAGAGTAAGCATGATGTCATCTTGCTGGTGGATGAGACAGGAAGCAAGACTAAACATCAGCAAAACAGTGACCTTGACTGACAAAATGGGCTGTCAAATGCACAGGGTAGATGTCCTGAGGAAAACACCAACCTCTAAGTGTTGTCATTGCAACAGATTTAAAAAACATCAGACAGAAATACAATTTTCTAGTTGACATTGTCCCTTTAAATCAAAAGGATGATTCTGGAAATAAAGCATCAGAACTGCTATGATGGATGCATTTTAACTTTTGCTAATTACCATTACATTAGGGCCCCAATCCTGTTAATCCCCATATCCACTGACTACGATGTGAGCAAGATTAGTCTCCGAGTGATTAGCTCAACAAATGGACAACCCTTTCTGAGCACAAGTGATTGCAAGTAACTCCTCGTGCTTTGCTTTTTCTTGCCTCACTGATTTAAAAGGGGAGTAGCACCCTGGTATTTAACATCATTCTGGTAAAGAATGAAGTGCAGGAAAGACAAATAAAAGGAGATATTATGAATAATTAAAAGTAGTGTCATTTTTTTTTCTATTTAATGGCAATGACTGGCCATTTTAACTTTATTGTTCTCCATTGTAGGGAGCGTTGTATAACTGTAATTGAAGGAGAAAGAGAAGTGAAACACAGTAAACCCACAATTAAATGCAATCGTATTTAGATTTGTTTAAGTAATCAGGGTAGAATTTTCTGGGCAGACCTGTATCCTGTTGATATATGTAGACTGTTTACTAAAGTTGAAAAATGACAGGCATTGGTCACAGATATCTGGTTCCTGTTTTGCATGTATATGTGGTAAAGAGATTAGAGAAACGCAACTGACTAATGAAAAGGGCTGCATTAAAAATCAAAATACTGTGGTTGTTGCTACAGCTTTTGTTCTAAAAATGTCAGCAGTCTGCCATGATGCCACTCTAGAGCTCTGTAGCTTCAATGTTACCTTGTCTGTCCCAGTGTTATTGAATTTCTTCATTGGGCTATCACTGTCTATTAATACTAATACTTTCCACTTATAGTAGTGCTTTCCTCCAAAGATCTCAAAGCACTTTGCAAATACTGATTAACCCTCACAGCCTCCCCTCCTTTCTGCCTCCCATAAGGGAGATAAATAAGTATTATCCCCATTTTATAGATGGGAGAAAACGAGGTACAAAGAGGATGAGTGACTTGCCCAAGATTACTCATCAAGTCACCCATACAGCTGGGAAAGAACCTAGAACTCCTGACTCCCCAGCCTGTGGGCTAACCACTGAACTATGCTCAGTCTATTTATACATAGCCTATTAAGTGTAGCATACATATGCACACAAGTGCGCAGAAGTGATGTCAATAGGATGGTCTATATTTTCGTCCTAAAAGGCTTATGAGTGGGTGGAGAGCACTGTTAAGTATACTGTGTGGTTGCATCCATTGACAGAAGGTTGCAGAAGTGTGTGGTGCATATGCGGAAAGCAAATCACACACATGGAATGAAGAAAACTATAAATCTTCAACAGGTCAAAATTATTTGAACCAGGATTGCCCCCTCCCCATTGCTCCAAACCCTGCCATCTGGATTTTGCACCTTCACTTAAGTCTTAATTTTAAAAAAATCCCACAAAACATCGATTTCCACCTTCTTGGGGACACTGTAGTTCCCCAAGGCTGAGTGGACACCCAGGGTAGTGAGGATGAGGACCACCCTCAGCCACCTCTGCCCTCGGTGATAAGGTTGTTTTCTTTGCTTCTGCACAGCAGCAGCTTCTCTAGCAGCTCTCTGACTACCTCTTAGCTGTTCTGTTGGGAGCAGAAAGGACACCTGCTCTCAGCCCTTCTAACAGAGAGGCGTGATGCATGCTGGGTACAGTGAGGGGTGGGGAGAGGCTGTCATGGGCTCTAAGATCAATGCTGAATGAGATTGGGTGACAAGGAGCTTTCTATCACAGCACAGAGGGGCAGCCGAGGCTTGGACAGCAATACGCAGATAAAACCACCAGCTGCTCATAGCCCTATACGTTGCGGTGAGATAAGGGGTAAGGCCTGAGACAGACTTGGAGGGTGAAGAGGTTGTTGGGGGGGCTTGGACAACACCAAAAGAGAGACAAAAAAGTGTCATATTTTGTTAACCCTCATAAAGAACTGGAGTATTCTCCAGTAACGGTCCAGAACCCATCAGTGTGCAGTAGTGCTGCAGCAGGTTTGCAGGATATAGTAGAATTTCTTATAAAGGCCAGTGCCAGGACTGATACTGTCAGTTAAACATTCTAATTCGGAACTGAGGGTACTACAGTGTTATCAATTCTCAGGATTTTACCACGAGTCTCAGGATATTTCGTGTTTTACTTAAAGCCCCAGCGGATGTAGTCAGGTGACTACATCCAAACCTTGATTTTCAACTTTCATTAAAAAAAAAAGTGTCTTGCCCTCGAGGTTTCAGAGTAAAGCCTGAAAACTGCCCCTGACCGATCAAAAAAAGAAGAAGAATAAAAATAGGCCAGCATTTTTTTTTAAATGTTCTGATTTTGTAATGCTAGGGGTTTGCAATACTGGAATGCTGCAAACATTCATGGGCCATTCCACTCAGGCCATGGGGTTGGAGAGAAGAGAGAGAGGGACGAGAAGTAAAAATTGCCTTTTATTAAAATTAAATTACTTTTTGCTGTGTGGAGGTACTTTCCTAACAAGCACACCTCTCCAGAGTACTGTAAATATCAGCTCCTATTATTCTAAAGGCAATTGGTTAATCTCAGTGCACAGAGCTTTATATTTGTGAGATTCATAGATCTTAAGGACAGAAGGGACCATTATGATCATCTAGACTGACCTGCTGAATAATGCAGCCCATTTATAGATCCATCTGCATTATGATTAGAATGTAGTCCCACTAAGGGTATAATACCATGAGCTTTCAGGTAGCACATGTTTGAAGCTCTTTGGGGCAGGGTCTGTCTTTTTTTTCTGTATTCATACAGCGCCCAGCACAATGGGGTCCTGGTCCATAGCTGGGGCTCCTAGATGCGACCATGATACAAATAAATATGAAGCCAAAGATCTCTAATGGGTGTGACAAATTAAAGAAGCATGTAGCGCTTTGATCATGTGAGCTGAATTGTATCCTCCTGGCAGCAATGACTGAAACAATGTGTTTCCATTAGTCCATGTGCTGAAGGTGCTTTTTCACTAACCTGAAAAAGGCTGGCGGCTTCTAAGACTTTCTGTACGTTTTGCTTTGTGATCAGCACCTGGCTTGTGTAAGTGTAGTCCAACAGCATCTGCATGGTTTTTGCATCAACTCCTTGAATTATGATTTTTTCTTCATACTTCTCTTTTAAATCATTGCAGAACATGGCCCTGAAACAAGAGCTGTTCATTGGTTACCCAAGAAGGACTACGCATTCTGAAAAAATATAGCTACCAGGTTTGAACCTACCAGTATCAATATGTTCTATCAATGCAGGATCCTTCTGGTTGCTTTGTATTTACACAATTAATATTGTAGCAAAACTACAAAGAAAATTCTTTGTCAATTACTTTCATACCATTGTAGTGCTAGATTTTAAAATATATATTTGCATGGTTATTATACAATGGAGCCCAGTTCAGAGAATATCTGATGATAAAAGTATAGAGCTGCTAAAGGGTCACACTGTCTATTCTGTAAAATGTAAAACATACAGTCTGCAGAAATAGACTGAAGCTTTTTTAAATAGACACTTGATTCAGGAGTAAATTTCTTAAAATAATGGCCTGCCAATGCATAAGAAGGTGAAATGAAATTGACAGAATAGATCTGTTAAATCATAATGGTAATAATGATGATAATACTTTATCTACGTTTACCAAAACACTTCACAAACATCAAGGGCTAAATTGTGCCTGGTCCAGGAGGAGAGGACACAAGGAACTTCATCATCTTCCATCCCTGGGAGAGGGACAGGCATCGAGTTAAAGGGCTGGGGGTTGGAGGTGGGCCTATGGAACTAAGGAGACAGGTTTGTCATTGGACCAGTGAACTGGCCTCTGCACTAGAGGTGAGGACTCAGTGGGCAGCAGGTGTCAGGTGGGAGCCCCATTGATAGCTGCTGTAATCAGCCACTCTCCAGCACTAAACCCCAGTCTCATTCACAACCTCTGCCTCACTCTAACTTCCCATCATATAGTTCCAAGCACATATACTGTTACCCCTCAGGAGGCAAATCCCAATCATGGAGTTTGTTGTGGAGTTGAGAAGTCTGTGTGTTTGGATATAAGGGTATGAGGATGGTAATGACTCTGAATTGTGGTTGGCTTGGCTGTTGTTATTGCCTTAAATGGCAATTTCCTTAGGTCACTAATGTTGTGTTTCAAGGGAAAGACACTTGCACAATCTTAATCCTAACAGAGTATTTTGTGAGGGGCTATAAACCACAGAATTACCTAAGAGCCATCTAGATGCACTTTGCTTCCTCATTGCTGTTTGATGATCATGCACATTTATCTTCCTTTAATCTTTTAATCCATCTTTTATTTTTGAGCCTCTCTTCCAGCAGTTTTCTTCTGTAACGTGAATTTACTACTGGTGAATGGTTTCTCACTCCCATGTAATTCTGGTTTATGGACTTTAAATACTTGCTGATTATCCTGATCTTGGTCACTGAGTTCAGATATCACTTAGAGGCCATGTGCCAGAGTCCAAAGAAGTTGCAATCACAACAGTAAGATTAGAAGTACCTGAGCCTGCTTTTGACTAGAGCCAGAGGAAAACATGTGTGAGTCTCAAATGTAATTCTATCTGCTGTTAACCCTGAATGCCAAATCTTTCTAGATGAGTGAGGACTACATATGATGCAATGTTAGGAGGACAGTGTGTCATGAGAAGTGAATAATTGTCTTGAGGGCCGAAGTCTTCACGGCCTGAAAAGGTGTGTGTTTCTGGGGGCATAATGAACATAGATTAGCTATCGCTCTGTAAAACCCTAGTGGACACAAGGTGCTGTAGTTTTTACCTCAAAATACCTAGGTGAGGTAAGACACAGGCAGGGCCTGTGCTATTGACCTCTTCTAGCTACACTGCAGTAAAAGTGACCTGCACCTTGTCTCCACAGGGATTTTACAGCAAGGTAGCCAACCCATGTTAGTTATCCTGCTGTGTATGGTAGGGAAGACACAGCCTTTGAGCAAAAGGCTTGGGCAGATATGATATTTTAAGGAATGGCCACATTCTCATTTTCACTGCACTGACATCACAGCTATTTAGCATTTTTCTGTTCACTGATTTCTACTATGGTCCAATCTTTCTCCCATTAAAGTCAATGGCAAAACAGCAATTAAAGTCAACAGGAGCAGGAATTAGGCCCTCATTACATCTGTATTTTTCACTCTGTCTTGCTATAGTGGGGTGTTGTACTCTGATGAGACTAAATCTGGGGTGTTGCAAGCAGGCAGGTATTTGGGAACAAAAGCACCCGGCACACACTACAGAGAGAGGAGTTCTGTACAAAAAGGTAAAGAATTAAGGGGCACATACTGCAAGTGTGGGTGGTGGAAATGCTTCTCATGTGAGTGAGAAACTGTCTGTTGTCCTAGGATGCAGCTGTTCTGTGCCCTCACTCCTGTATCTCATAGATCTGTGACTGCGGTCTTGTGGTAAGTGGGCACTGGCAGTCAGGGGAGGCACAGCTCTGATCTCACGTACATCATCATCATGAAACTGGAGTAACTCAGTGGAGTTACAGTGGCTTTCCACTCCCATAGGTGAGTTCAGGACCTTGCTTTTGGATTCTTGCTCCAGCTGTGACACTGACTCACTGATCTTGGACAAGTTGCTGAACCTTTCTGTACCTGTCCTCTAATCTTTTAAAATGGGGGTGGTAATACTTCCCTCATCTGCCTCATGAGGGAGGTGGGAAGGAGACTTGTTCACTGTGTGTGATGTGTGCTGACACTCTGAGCTGAAAGGCACTGGGCAACACTGCATCACTGTTCCCTGAAAGTTATGGGAGGAGTGGGGGGGAAGTGATGTAACAAAAAGGAGTGCTGGCCTTTCCTACAGCACCCCTACTGTGGCCAGTCTCTCCCCACTTGACTGACAGATGGAGAGATATATCCCCAGTCAACTCTGCCTCCCCCACACTTGCAGGGTCCATTGTACCCCCAGGGCAGTAACTTCCACTGGGCCTGGGTAGGCATGAGGAGAAGAAGTTCAGGATCAGTAGATAGTTTGAGCTTCCTGTCTGCTTTGGAGGTTCCAACTGCAGAGCTCCTGCTCCTCACCCCCTTCCATGCCATTGTCTTCAGGCTCTTTGGGATGGGTCAGGCTGGTGCAGAACTCCCCTTTGCGGGATTGAAGGGCTAACATATACCTCCGGATTTTCCTCATAATTACGTGGGGGGATGATTGTAGGTATTTATATATCTGTGTGCATGTATAGATACTGCAGATCTACACATGCAGGAGAAGCAGTGCTTTCATTGCTTGAGCACATGGTTTAAAGTCAGAATGCCTGGATTCTAATCCCCACCATGGCCCTGATTTTCTGGTGTCCTTGGCCAAGTCACTTAGCCCAAAATTTTCAGAAGTGGCCACTAAGAAGGGATGCTTCTCTTTTCTGGTGCCCAACCCAGTGAGCCACCAGAGGCCTGACTTTCAGAGATGCTGAGCCCCTCTCAGAAATAAATGGAGCCTTAGGACTACGGACATGCCGTGACAGCTACAGTAAGGCGTGCAGCAACTGACTTGCACACTTGAGGCTGTCCAAAATGGCATCCTCCATGCGGCGTGACCTCACACGAATACGGTGCACGCTAGGTCATGTGATGCAGAGGATGCCATTTTGTTCTACAAAATGGTATTCTCTATGGGGGCCAGACAGAAGCATCCTGTAGGCCACCCGCGGGACAGTGCACTCCTTGGGAATGCAGGGCATACTTGGCAGACATGGACGGCACACCACTGCTTTGGACTCAGATTTTCAAAAATGGGTGTCTAAAGTAAGGCTTTCAAGTCCAAATTTAGATACCCAGGAAATGGGAGCTGCAGTGTGCCCAGCAATTTTGAATATCAAGCCACTTAGGTGCCTAAATTTGGACTTGCAAGTGTAAGATTAAGACCCATGTTTGAAAACCTTGGCAAATTTTGGGCTCCCCCAACTACAGGGTGCTTCTGAAAATGTTGACCTTAACCTCTGTGGACCTGTTTCTTCACTGCCATGTGCAAATCAGGTGTAAAATGCTACTATTCTGATTTGGTGCCCTCTTTGCATCATTAACTTTGTGCAGCAGAAGTGAAGAATTAAGGCATGTTTCAGGATACAGAACTCCATCAGAAGCATTATGTTATGCATGCTCTTCAATAATAACTGAGGAAGGACTAAAGGTTGATACCTCTGCCTGGCCTCCGCTCAACCCCTGTTTAAAGTGTGAATTTACTATTAATTATTTATATTATGTTAGCACCCAAAATGTGCTAGGCCCTATACAGACCTAAAGACCCCAATTCAGCATGACAAATCAGTGAAATCCCAGCACAGGAATAATTCTGGAATCTATTTGCTCCTTGCAGACATGCAACATCCAATGAACCTTTGTGAGATACATCACCAAAGGCCTCATAGGCTTTTAGTTTCTTGGGGTATTTGTCATTGCTATTAACATGACAGCACCCCGCCAGCATCCACCCTCTTTTTATTGGGTCATCTTTGTGACATGTCCCAAAGGGCTGAAGGTGCATCATAGACCCAAAGGGCATTTCATCCTCCCAAAGTCCTCTGCCAACAGCAGGTGACTGGCTGACAGCAATCAGCTGTTTGCTATGCTGACAGCCGCTCGCGTTGCACTGGGGCTCACTCTGGCTGGAGGGATCTGTAATCCCCTGATAACACACAATACTTTTTTTAACAGTTAACCATTTTTTCAGTTACATTATTTTAATTCATATTTTAATTGTTTGTTTCTTTTCCCTTTTCCATATGGCACTACTTTGAGAAACACTGGGGCACTGCTTTTAGCTGCATGAGTTTCACATGTAAATATTATTTTGTATTATCTTTAGTATCAGATGCCTAAAATAGCACTTCTCTTGTGATCTCTGTGAGTAAAATTTACTAAGCCTCCATGAAACTGGCACTTCCTACTCATATTACAAATGATCGCAGATTTGTTTCCCTCCAGTTTCCATTGTAGTCAGTCAAGAGGCAATCTCAACAGTTAAAAAAAAAAGTTCCCAGCCATGCAAATGTGAAGGTCTAAATGATGATGGAAAATGTGTGATAACCAATACTGTGTTTCTCCACAGGTCTCAAATGTGTTCCTTCCAGTGAGTAGCAGTAAGTGGGCAGTTCACTGTGGTTTTAAAAGAACTAAAGGTGTAGTCTTTGGGTCTTTTAAAAATTCTTTCACATAGGGGGTTCCCATCTCTCAACTGATTTTACAGTAATCCTGGGAAAGACAGGAAATAGGACACACATCCTCTTTCTTTCTCAACGGGTTTATAGAATGTGTGCTCTACCTCATAGTAGTAGTGGGGGGAGACAACTTCCAGAAATGAAGTCACACTAAAATAAAACTACTCCATGATCGCAATGAATCTTCCTCTTTGCCTTATACACAGATGCATTCAATGAGGGGTAAGCACCAACAATGCTCAGAATATTTGGCTAAGATTTTATTCTTCCATCGCTTCACCCGCCAACTGTTTTCCTTCCGTTTGTCTGTCTCAAGTAGACGTGACAAATGTTGATACATAAAAATCCAGTGTTTGACACTGTTGCTTTCCTAATTTAAGGCTCCAACTATCAAAGAAGGTAAAGGAGCTAGGGGTCCAAAACCCACTGAAAGTCAGTAGGAGCTGGGCACCCAATGTTAGGCTCCTTAGAAATTCCCAGACTAAATGTACTGAGTGAAAAAGGCTTTTGTTTTTAAAACTGCCTTACCTGAAATAATTGCTTGCTGCAGCAAGGACCACACGGTGGCAAGAGAATTCCATGCTGTCCACACACAGGATGACATCCGTGAGAGAGTTTTCCAGCCTAAGGTTCTCCAGGCCATTCTGAAGCACCATAGAGAGCCCAGTGTCATCAAACTTAACCTTGTCACTGCTTGAGACTTCCACAAGTTCCCCCATCTTCCTGGAGCACTCATTGTCCAAAGAGACCAGAGGTTCTTCAGAACTTTTCTCCACCATGTCCCCCATGTTTAAACCAGCACTGTGTCATTCCGTTGGGGCTTCTCTCTAAAAGAGTTCCTAAGCTTCAGATGAGTTACACTGCCGAAGTTAAGCGGATTTCCTGTCCAGGGCTCTCCGCTTATCTACAGCTGTCACACACACATAACAGGAAGCCTTGCACTTTCTCATCCTGTTAACACAAACAAAGGCTGGTGGCGGGGGGGGGGGGGGTGTCTGTGAATTTCAGGCAATATCAGCATGCTTAGAAAAGACTTAAGATGCTTCTGAATGTGAGAAGATTACAGGTGATGGGGAAGACCTCTCTCCCATCCTGAAACTGGCCCTTTATTATTATTATCCGGATCTACTTATCCAAAATGAAAGGTGCACTTTATGGATACCAGGTCCCATCCACTGGCAGTGAAACTTCTGTTGTCAGACATAAATTCTCACTTTTACAATTACACAATTTATCATTTTAAATGCTAATACCTGAGCTGACATCTATAACGTGTTTACTTTATACTCACATATTCAAAAATACCAACTGATGGGTACTGCTGCCCCTCGTTAGGTAAGAGATGCTGTACATCAGCAATATTTCATTTTTAGTTTCTATGTGAAGAAGCATTTGAATAAACAAGAGATATATGGGGCTAGATCTTCAGTTGATGTAAATTGGCATAGCTCTCTCAAAGTCAGTGGACAGTGTCAAAGAGCCCATATTTGATGATCTTTAAGGTAAATTATGTCTTATCTTTTTTTCTCCCTTCAGCTATCTGAAAATGGGGGCTGAGGGGGAGAATGGCAGTTGTAGGGGTAAGGAACTCTCTGAGGGAGAGCTATGGTAGATTATCTAAATGGCTGCACTTAGGGTGGATTTTTAAACTATATCTAGAGTGTCTAAAGCAGTGGTCCCCACACTTTTCAGGGTCATGCCCCCTCTTACCCCTGTCCACGCCCCCCCCCTCCCAAACCAGGACTGTTCCGTGGGAGTGAGGGGGGGGCATGGACAGGGGTAAGGAGGCTGATGTTGGGGCCTCAGCTGGGAGTGGGTCTGGGCCTGGGAACAGAGCTGCGGCCAAGGCTGGGGTCGGGGCCGGGTGCAGGGCCATGGCCTGACCAGTCGGGGGCTGTGGCTGGGGGCAGGCTGGGCACAGGGCTGGGAGCCAGGGCCACAGCTGGGGGCAGAGCCGGAGCAGAGCTGGGAGCAGAGTGGAGCTATGTGGTGCTCCTTCCCCTACCCCTGGATAGGTGCTTTTTTAAGCATTTTTATAAATCTAAATAAATCAATGGAACTGGGCTGACTGAAGAGCTGGCCCATAAAGCACAAGAAAATCTCAATAAAGGGTTACCCAGTGTTTTTTCACTTTGTAAATTCCTCAGTTTATATTTTGCTATTATGAAGCTGTGGGGCTGGACCATGGAATAGCTGATTAGTTTCTTTGTGATACAACCTTTAAATTGTTATTCAGCTGTCCTCCTTCACTGTAGACCCTTGGATAAAAGACACTTAACTCAAATCTCTGAATAATAATGATAAATCTACAAAAGGAAGTAAAGAAAAGAATTGGAACTTGAGATTTGTAGATTCTATTCCCAACCCTACCACTAATATGCCAATAGATCTTGAGCAAGTTAGTTAACCTGTCTGTGCCTCAGTTTCTCCACCTGTAACATGGGTATAATACCTAACTTTCATGGCTATTAAGGTTTAATATTTTGTAAAGTACTTGGAGAGCTTACGCATACACATTGTTGTTTCACTGTGTTCCCTCATCTGCCTATACGCACCTATTGTCTCCTGGCTTATACCCAGATTGCAAGCTCCTTGGGGCAGGGACCATCTTTTGGTTCTGTGTTTGTACAGCAGCTAGCACAAGGGGGTCTTGGTCCATGACTGGGGCTCACATGTGCTACGGTAATACCAATAACTGTATATATAGATACATACACAGAGTGTTGTTATTTCACTATAAATAGTGCTATTGGTTTCAAATCATCATTCATTAAAGGACTGCCCAAAGAACTGCCCCTCAATCCCTCCAAAAGGAAGTATTCACACTACACTATCTTCTAGGTATGTAGACACCCAAAGTATTTTTTCCTTTTCAGATTCACACAGGAGATAATACAGTGGCAGCTTTACTGGGGGTCCATAGGTACAATTGCACCCACAGAAATCAGTCCCGGTTTAACCAATGTGCAGAGGGTGCACTTCCATGGGGCTCCCATCCCAGACTTGGCCCAGCTGCCCCTCCATCATGACGGAGGGCTGGCCGGGCCAAATTTGAGTGAGTGGTGTTTTGGCCCTGTGCACCAGACACAACACCTGGAGTGAGGAGCTGGGTCCAACCCCACAGGACAGAAGGCACAGCTGTGGAGTGAGTGCAGGGCAGGTTCAGTCTCCAGCATCTCTCCTTCCCCAGGGCCTCCCCTCCCCACTGGGCTGGGATTAGGGATGCTGTGTCACAGCGTAGGCTACTGCTGCAGGTGGTTGGTTCCCCTTCGGCAAGGCAAGAAAGTGGAGACGTGCACCCACTGAATTGGGAGGCTAAATCTGCCCCTAGGATAATGCAGGAATAATAGATACTTGGATGCATTTTGAGCATGGAACTAGTTGAGCATTAAATCACTACATCCTAGAGTCCCAGTCTTAGTCAAGCTGTCAGGCAACTGATGGAACAGATTAATACATTCAGTGTGTCTTCTTGCTTTAGCATATCAGGGACACCAGAGGAGCCCAGAAGTCCAGCCAAGAGGGAACAAGAACCAAATAAGTAAAGTTGGCTGAATTTTTTCATTTACAGTATTTTTTGATGAAAAAAGATTTTTTCCAAAACTGAAAACTTTTCTGAAAAGCTTTGTTGTTGGGGGGGTGTTATTTTTTTAATTCTTTTGTCAAAACCAAAATATTTTAGAATTTGAAATTTTGAATTTTGAAATTTCTAATTTTTGAAATTGTAGTGTTTTGTTTTTTTCACCTTCCTCCCCCTTGTTTCCTTTTTTTCCCCTTTATTCCTTTCTGTCACTGACTGCAATAGGATGAATGATGTCTAGGGGGTTTTCTACTTCCTTTTCTCTTTTGCCACAGTAGCTTTTCCAAAGTAGAGGAAGGTTTGAAAAGTTACCCAGTACCAGAGTTAGTTTCCTTTTTCCAGATCCTCTTTTGAAGAGTCATCATCATTTAATACATTCTCTGATTCAGTAAATACACCAGAAGTTCACTAATTTCCCCTAGCAACAGGAAAGTCTCATTGAGAATTATTTTATTTTGAATATATATATATAATGTGTATATAATGCCTGCATCTGTAACTTTCACTCTATGCATCTGGAGAAGTGAGGTTTTTACCCACGAAAGCTTATGCCCAAATAAATCTGTTAGTCTTTAAGGTGCCACCAGACTCCTTGTTGATTTTATTTTGAGTTACCAAGTAAGAGACAAATTCTCTTCCTGCCTCTGTAGTACCTGACAGCAACATGGGTGTGGCTTCCCTCAGGAGAGGAGAGGATTATGGAGTGCACACCAGGAGCTAAACTGTATGCAACTTTGTGCCCCACAGGGCACAAGGGGTTTGGGGCAGGATAGGAGCAAGCTGAGGAAGAAAGGAGTCAGAAGACTCACTGCTACATAGATCCCCTCTGAGCTCTTCACTTGTCCTTCTATCCAAAGCCTGTGCTAAGGTCAAAGATAGAGTTGGTTGGGAAAGGGAAAACTTTCCCTTTTTGACACTGAATACAATAAAGGGAGTGATATCCAGGGTTTTTTTGGTTGTTGTTTTTCTTCTTCCATTTTTCCTTCTGCTACTTAAGCTTTTCCAAAGTTGAGGAAGTGTCACAAACAGTAGCAAACTTGAAAATGAAAAACCCAACCCTCTACATAATTCATTGTATTGGTGCCAGGAAGGGAGAGAATTAAAATGGGAAACTTTTTTGAAAATTTTTAGGGGAAAAATGTGTGGTTTTGAACCCTGCAAAATGGAAACTATTTCAAAAATGTTTGGCTTTCCCCTCCCCTCCTTTTTTTTTTTTTTTTTTGTCCAGCTCTAAAGAGAAGGCCTGAAGATACTTAGACATTAGAATCCCTAATCGGAAGAACTTTAAGAATGGCATTTCTCTTTGGAGGCCTTCATGAACAAGAAGATGAAGACTGGTAAGGGTGATAGGTTTCTCAATGTATTTTGTTTGTAAGACTTCTGCTATTAAAAATCTGCTTTTTAAACATTCTGTGCTTTTAATTGAAACTGAACTGCATTGCTTTGATTGCCTGACCTGCACTCTGTCCACCAATCCATCTCTGCCAGAGTTACCACTAAAATTCCAAACCTCTGAGCCTCTTTAAACAGACTCCGAGGAGATGTTTCATTCTTTCCTCTCCAATGTGGAATAGATTCCCCCCAAAATTACTGCTTTGAGATGCAGGACAGGCAATATTAGGCCTTAGACTTTGACAGGTTTAAGATCCAAGGACTATACAGAGCGAAAGATTTTGAAAGCTAGCTGGAGGATTTAGCCACAAAATCCAATTGAAAGTAATGGGAGCTGGGTGGCTAAATCCTGTCATTGGCTTTGAAAAATCTCAAATAGGAACTTTATAGCTATGGGGAACTGGGAAATCCTCCATTTCAATGGGATATGACACTTGTTTCTAACCTTGATAATCACACTTTGAATCTGTGACAATGTTATTTACAGAAATGGTGTTTTAGAGCATTTTTAGGTTTCCAAAATGCATTAGTTGTTTTTCTCTCTCCTTCCAACAAGGTCTGTAGAATTGGACCCATGGTATTAAAGGAGCCTGACTTTACAAATAGAAGGAAATGAACAATAGTGCTGAGACAGGGCTAAACTTTGGGTGGCCCTTGTGCAGGCTGCAAGGGTGGAGAGAAAGGAAGCCAGAAATCTCCCTCCTCTTCTCCCCTATCTGCTGCATTCATTGTCTGTCATTTCTGCATAATCCTACTCATTCTTTATTTGCTCCTTCATGATCTCAGAGCAGAAATGCAGCTGTTGGGGTTGCTGTTGCTACTTCTTGTGGCTGTGAATTCCTCTCCTCTTAGTCCCCATCCGTATCACTAATACGCAGTATTGCCAGCTCCACGTGTTCAAAAATCATGAGTCAGTCCCATAAAAATCATGTTTAAAAATCATAATATTTGAACCATAATAAAGGTGAGATTATTTGTATTTCTCTTTAGGATTCCCATTGTCATGCTTTTCTCTATGCCATGAGGGCTAGAAACTTCATTTTCTTTTAAAATGAAAGCTGAGATTCTCATGTAAGCACCTGAGCCCAGGAGCTGGAGCTTTAAGAAAAACACCAAACATTGCAAGACTTGTAGTTAAATTGCCAGGAGGAGCAACAGTGAATACGGGTTCGGGTCCCATTAACATTACAAAATGAAACCATGCCACAGCTATGTCAGTGGAGAACAGTGATGTTACTAGCTCACCAACCATTATGGGGGACACAGGGAAGGTCCTAGCAGTTTCGGCCATGTTGAATTGCACTAACATTGAATGGTATCTCCATACCATTCTTATCTCTGTCTGTGCCATTGCCAATACATGTGCTGTATCTTTAACTGTTACAAATCTTATCTTTTCTACCATGCAGCTCTCCTCTATTTCCTCATCACAGTAAGAGTCTGCCTTTATAGAAGTGCTTCATCGTGCCAGAATCCCTTGGTCCATGAGGAAAGACTCACACCAAATTAAGTGATTGGCTGTTCATGCTTTGTCATTACTTGCATGGGCACTAGTACCATCAGGCAGTAACACAGAGCTGAGAGGCAAATGCTGTGTTTTCAGATGACTGTAGATTATTGGAACAAAATAATCAAAGAGCCATTTTTAAGATATCTGAAGCCATCCAGATACTTGGTTTTGCTTTGATCTCTTTAAAGCAAGCTAGTTATTAATGGTTTAACAGATCACCAGTAATTTCAATGAACGAGACCCTGTTATGAAATCCTAGACCACTACAGTGAAATATTCCTTAATCCTGCCCCATTCTTTCTGTGCTTACTTTCTAGTAATGGCTTCCAAAAAGAGCTGTCTCTTTTTGGCCTTCATAACTTGCTCTGGCTGCAGTCCTTCTTTTCTCATGAATTAACTAATTGCCATTTAAATGAATCTGTTAATTTGGTGGAAACTGAGATGATCCAGATTTTTTTTTTCCACTTACTTAATTGGCCTCTCAGAGTTGGTAAGACAACTCCCACCTGTTCATGCTCTCTGTATGTGTGTATATATATCTCCTCAATATAGGGAGGAGATATATATACTATATAGTTCCATTCTATATGCATCCGAAGAAGTGGGCTGTAGCCCATGAAAGCTTATGCTCTAATAAATTTGTTAGTCTCTAAGGTGCCACAAGTACTCCTGTTCTTTTTGCGGATACAGACTAACACGGCTGCTACTCTGAAACCTGAGATGATCCAGTCAGTACTGGAGAGCTGCTGAGTACCTTGCCTGTGTTTTTGATAGGTTTGACCCAACATTCACTAACTGAAAATAGGAAGTCTCCATTTTAACCAGGGGGAAACTGATGGGATTTTTGTAGGGGAATTGTTTTTAAAATTACACCTGAAACTTGTGGACCCAGCTTTATACAAACTACTAGTAAATTGGCTTGTCTGAGTTATCTTGGTGTCCTTTCATAGTTTACTCTTTCTAATCTGGAGTCACTGTCCATTTTATGACCCGATTCTTGAGCCTTGTATTGAGATAGTATCTGCACCATTCCTCTGGTCATTGTCTGAAGTTGTCAGGCAATTGTGCTTTTGTTGGTGTGGGCACTAACTCGCTCTGCCCCAAATTGTACCTCATTTTGGCCCCTCCTCCTCACTTTTGAAAAGCGCACAACTTTTTTTTTAAAGTATAAGTTAGCACTGCCAGCCCTACCTATATTCCCTTTCCTTCCCATCTGTTTGTTTATGCTTGTATTTTAAGAGGTTCTTATTGCACAGTGTCTGTTTTATTCAGTTGTATGGCACTCAGAGCACTTTGGGTGGGGAGAAGTGCTGCTATAGAAATAAAATATATTGTTTTCACATTTAAAGAAGCAGAATAGTATTATTAATTGCTTTACTTGTAGCACGGTAGCTCCCAGAAGCCACATTTAGAACCAGGACAATTGTGCTGAGTTTTGTGCTGAGTTCTGTACAGTCAAAGTCTTTTACTCTGTGTTTGAAGAGTTTACCATCTAAGAGAAGATGCAACAGTGGGTGGAAAGAACAGGGGTATGCAGAGGTAGATCAGGGAAACAGTAATAAGAAAAGTGGGCCAAATATATGATAGCAGATGTCCCTACCTACCAGCCTTCCCCACAGAGTGGTCTGTCCCTTCTCCTGGGAGGAGGAGGTTCTTTTCTCTATTCCTTTGACTTGCTACAGATTCTTGAGGAGGAGACATAGATTCTCCCCTTCCCTAGGACTTTTAGGGCACTGGGTCTTTAAAAGAGAAGGAGCAGCAGTGCAGTCCCCATCCCCTGTGATATGAGAGGCTAATTGTGTGGGCCTTCTACTTGCAAACAGGAAGAGAAATGAGATCCTTAAAGTGAGGCCCACTTTTTAAAAAAGAGTGCAGCCATCTTTTGTTTTAAACTAGTCCTCAACATAAAGGTGGCTCTTCAAACAATTTCTGCATTATGTGAGTCACAAACAGGCTCTCTCTTTAACATCAGGCTCCCTCCTGCTTTAATTTATTTAAATACATAAATAACAAGCTGTCCTGGACACTTGTAGGGTTGCCAGCTCTCCAGGATTGTCTTTAAGAGTCCAGGAATTAAAGATTAATCTTTAATTAAAGATTGTTATGTGATTAAACCTCCAGGAATACATCCAACTAAAACTGGCAACCCTAGATGCTGGTCTAGTGCTAGCTGCCATGGCATCTATTTGGATTTGAAAGCAGCTGTTTCTCTCCCAGTTGCTGGAGCATGGCCACTTATGTGTGAATAGTTCTTCCTCCAAATAAATGACACCTCTGATCTCTATAAGCGAACAGGAAGAGTTCATAGAATCATAGAATATCAGGGTTGGAAGGGACCTCAGGAAGTCATCTAGTCCAACCCCCTGCTCAAAGCAGGACCAATCCCCAACTAAATCATCCCAGCCAGGGCTTTGTCAAGCCTGACCTTAAAAACCTCGAGGCCACACTCGGAAAAAAGAGGACTGTTGTCCTCAAGAATGGTTTGATTTTGTATTCCTTGTGCACCTCAAACTTTCATTGAAGTCTGGTTCTGGCCCCAAGAGTGAAATGTCAGAAAGACAGCTCCAATAAGGAAAGTAAGTACTGCTTTGCCACCTGTTTAGTGACTGAGTTGACCACGTTCACCAGAACAGGGATTGCAGCTCTTCGGATATAGGGTGACCATATTTCCCTATGCTGAATACAGGACACCTGGTAAAATTACTCGTATTCATGCAAGTTCAACGGCAATCAATCAGAACTATGTAGTGCAAACGTTCAAATTAACATCAAGTTGGCTGAGCCCCCGTTAAAAATAAATACGGCGTAGTTGGATTTTTTTAATTTACCTTCTTATCTTTAAGGCTTTAGATTTTATACAGGGAGGGGTAACACACACAACCCCCACCCCCACCCAGCGCTCTCCGCCCTCCATGCCTGGCTGGGCCCTTGGGACAGACCCGCCTCTCCTGGTACCTGGCGCCGCGTCTTCCTTAGACAACACGTTGAGGGGAGCACGTAGGATCACATGCCCCCCGCCCCAGATTTCTGCCAGGGTTCACACCAGAATATGGCCAGCAGCAGCCTTTCATCACTGTGCAGGAGGGAAGGGATGGGAGCTGCTTCCAGCAGCAGGGGAGGAGGAGGGGGAAGGGATGACCTGGCCCATGTCTTTGCAGAGCTCATCTCTTCCCCCACTCCCCCCCGTCCCCTGTGGCTGGAAGCAGCTTGTCCCTTCCTGCCCACACATGTCAAAAGGCAGCTAACACCTCCAGGCTGCTGCTGACCACCAACATAACCCAATCGCCTCTTGTCCCCCGGCTACATCGTGGGCAGGAAGGGGTGAAGCCCTATGGATGCATTGTGCACCAGGGCCCAGGGAACCTGACTGCAGGGGCTTCAGCAAACTTGGCCAGAGACGTGGCTCAGCTTCTCCTCTCCCCGCTGCCCCTGCTGTCCCCCCCTGCCCCTGCTGCCCGCCGCCGCCACTCCAGAGCTTAGCTGAGGGGCAGAGAGGCTGCCCTGTCCTGTGCCCGTGCTGTGCGGGGCTTTGGTACATGCGGGGCTCGGCTTCTCTTGGCCGGCACCCCAGCCCACAATGTCTTGGGCTTTCCCAGGGTGCCTGCCCAGCCAGAGGCAGTGGGGGAAGGAAGGAGGCTGCCAGCCAGGTTGTTGGTGAGCTGAGAACTCCGACCAGGGGCTGGTTCTCTGCACAGTGCTGGGAGCGAGGCACGCCCTGCCGGGGGGGGATATGTAGGAGCAGTGGGGTTGCGGGGGCGAAGGATCAAAGCAGGGAGAGGACAATGAGAGGGGGAACACGTAAAGGGCTGATGGGTGGGCAGCAGAGGTGAAATGTAACTGGCTGCTGCCTGGCGCCTGCCTGCACTCACCAGTCACAGCAGCTCACAGCGTGCAGCCAGTATCATCCAGAAACGGGATGGGGGGCAGGGCCCTGCTGGCTGAGCGCTGGCACGCAGCAGGGGCTGAGCTGATGGACCAGCAGGGGGAGCAGCTGGCCATGTGCGCTGCATCTTCACCCCACTACCAGCCTTCTACACGCACCCCCTTCATCGGCCACTGGACACCCTCACTCACTGCTGGTAGGGCGGCTGGCAAGCAGGGATCCGGCCAGCAGCAGTACCCACCAGTACTGATGGCAGGGGGAGACAGAAAGTACGGGACAATTGGCCTATTTTTAAGAAAAAGTCAGGATACCTGCAGGAGGGTTTAAATACAGGACTGTCCCTTTAAAAACAGGATGTCTGGTCACCCTATTCATATGAATAAAAGACGGTATGTGTAAAAAGCTGTAAATGGAGGTGCTTGCAGTTTGTGATGAAATATATGAAGGTTTGACATTTCAAGAGGGAGTGTGATGTAAATGAGGGGAAGGGATGCTGATACAACTGAACCCCAAACCACAGGAAACGCACCCACTTTCAGATTTCATGGCAGAGCTGCAGATCAATCTTGAGCTGAGTTTTAAGTTTAATTACTGTTTGTAAACCTCAGCCAGTTCTGAGCAAACTTACCTGTGTGCCACTCTGTACCTCGTAGCAGCACCCTGGAACCCCCATATTCAGCCCGTCATTTAATTATGATATATTTCATACAAAGCATGCCATGTAAGATATCATATGGAAGGTCATGATCTGCTGACACCCATTGTTCTGTCAAAATATGTATATCGTTAGTGTGTATGAAGTTATGAGATTTTGCTGTATGGTTGTTACTAAAATATGTTGTAAGTTTGAGAGCCTTCACTGCTAGGTGGTGATCCACTCCCAGGAAGATGCTAAGTGACCATTAATCAACAGGAGAGTTATAAACAAGGGATCTAAAATACTGTAATAGGGCTGCCCAAGCATCACACAATGGAGGATTGCTCAACCCTGTGACTCAGCAAAGCTGGGTGACCATATTTCCCTGTGCTGAATACAGGACACCTTGTAAAATTGCTCGTATTTAACAGCAATCAATCAGAACTATGTAGTACCCCCCCTCGCAACATGCTATTAAAACTCCAGTGCCCAGAAGGGGGCCTCAAGGGTCTGGGGGGGGAGCGGCCTTATGCATAGATGTAGTATTACTTCTATTTTGGGGGGCCAGGAGCCAGCAGGGCTCAAGCCAGCTCCACATGGCAGATCTGGTGAGGGAATGCCACCTTCACCCCCTGACTCACCTCAGGAGTCCACCCAACCTGTCTTGGTTGTGACGGGAGGGAGGCACAACCAAAAATTATAACTCAAAGGTGGGGGGGGTTCAGCTCAAAAAGTTTGAAAACAGGTCAGGGTGCATGGAGAGGGGTAGCTAGGAGCTGTGTGTGGGTGGGAGGAAGCTCAGGGTGCAGGGAGGGGGGTAGCTAGGGGCTGTGTGCAGGCAGGGGGGGTAGCTAGGGCTGTGTGTGGGCAGGGAGTAGCTCAGGGTGCAGGGAGCAGTCCCTGTTCCCTGACGGCTCTGCCAGCCCCATCCCTACGGCTCTTACCGGCTGCGGCTGCATGAGAAAAGGGGGCTGGGAGCTGAGGTGTAGCCAGCAGGAGAGGCAGGAACATCATGGCTGCCTGCTCCATAGCACCTGCCAGAGGAGCAGTTGCCCCACACTGCCCGGCTCCAGCTTTCTGCCTCCAAACTGGCCAGAGAGAGAAGGAGGTGGGGGGGGGTGGAGCTGCCCCCGGGATACGCCTTCACATGCACTGCAGTTTGGGGTGGAACCATTCCCGGTGCCCTCCAACTCTGCCCATAGGCTTAGGGGGCTTCTGCCCCATGGAGAGCACCGGAAATCCAAGATTCAGTCCTGCAGCTCCTGCCTTCAGCCTCATGGAGGTCGCCAGGGCTCAGGCATTCAGCCCCGCGGCGGGTGCTAGGAATCAGGGCTTCAGTCCCCACCCCGCGGCTCTGGCTTCAGCCCTGTGACAGGCACTGGGAATCAGGGCTTCAGTCCTCCTCGTGGCTCTGGCTTCAGCCCCGTGGTGGGCGCTGGGAATCGGGGCTTCAGCCCTGGAGCGGGCTCCGGGAACTGGGGGCTTCAGCCTCCCTGCGGCTCTGCATACAGCCCCGTGGTGGGCGCCAGGGATTGGGGCTTCAGTCCCACATCTCCAGCTTCAGCACCAGGGCGGGCGCCAGCCACAAACAAGACACAGCTGGGGCTGCACTGACTGACCAGCAGGGGGAGCAGAAAATACGGGACAGTTTGCCCGTTTTTAAAAAAAAGGCGGGACACCTGCAATAGGGCTTAAATACGGATGGTCACCCTAAGCAAAGCCCACCAGGACATGTCTGGGCTAGTGTTTTCCAGGCACATAGACTGAGGATATAAAATAGGGGACAGTCACATCATGCTTTGGCCTTTCTTCCCCCCCCCCCTCCAGCCCCCCATGCTGGAAGCAGCAAGAATGCTGGAAAGACCAAGACAAATTGAGGAGGCTGGTCCCAGGCATAAAGGGGAAGCCTGTGTATTAAGAACTATAACCTACCTGCAACATCCAGTGGGGTGAGAAAAACTGCTTGATCTAAATACCGCCTAGTGTAATAAGGTTTAAGATTTAGATTGTGCACTTACCTTTTATTTTCTTTGGTAACTACCTCTAACCTTTTGTGCCTACCACTTAAAATCTATCTTTCTGTAGTTAATAAATCTGTTTTATATTTTACCTAAAACCGTGTGTTTTGCTTGATGTGCAGGGAAATCTCAGCTAAGTTTACAAAGGCTAGTGTGCCTCCTTTCCACATTGAGGGAGGGCAGACGGGGTAATAAATTTACACTCCTCAGGTTTCTGAGCGGAGCAAGATGGTATATTCCAGGCGTGCAAGGCTTGGGGCTTGGGAGATTTGCTGGTGCCTTTCTCTGTGGATGTTAGTGGCTCAGGGAGCATTTGTACAATCTAGCTAGGTGTGGGGCTTCACATGCAGTTGTGCTGAGTGATACCAGCGCCTGGAGGGGTTTGCTGTTTGTCACTAGCAAAGCATTGTGAGAGAGCCCAGGCTGGAGAGTTAAAAGGGCACAGCAGTACCGTAGTTTCAGGTTGAAGGTTTGACATTTCAAGAGGGAGTATGATGTAAATGAAGGGAAGGGATACTAATAAAACTGAAACTTCAATTTGTGAATCTTGTCTACTGTGTGATAAACAGCTGTGTGAAGTGTTGGCAATGGAACCCCAAACCACAGGAAACATACCCAGTTCCAGATTTCATGGCAGACCTGCAGATCAATCCTGTGCTGAGTTTTAAGTTTCATTACTGTTTGTAAACCTCACCTAGTTCTGAGCAAACCTACCTGACAGATGAGTTCACATCAAAAGTGAAACTCAGAAGTTTTGCCTGTATGTTGCTTTGATTTTGGGCGTTCATTTGGCCCGGAGATGTGACCACAGACTCAAATGGTGTCACAGAAATGCTGGATCTGTCGTTGCCTACTGATAGAATTTCATTAGTTTATAACAAAAGTTTTCAACTCAGACAGGCTATTAAGACACATTTACAATTACCTTGATTTGCTGAGGAGGCAAGAAGAGGGGAGGCCAATGCAATGTTCCATTTGCTATCAGAACGTCACACTTAGCAACATCCAGGCCTGCACACTAGTGACTGACTTACCTCAGGCTTCTCTGTTTTGTATGCTTGAATCTGCCTTGGTGCAAACACACATGGACCAGAACCAAAGAAAAAGGTCACATGGAGCCCAATCTCACATCACTGAAGCCAAATGGAAGTTTTCCTATTCAACAAGAATAGCATCAGGCCTGTGACAGGGTCGGTAGCTCACCGCTGTGGCGCCTCCTCCTGGCCGCTTCGGGGAATTAGTTTTGTGCCAGTAGAGCGCCCTCCCTGGGTGGCGTTCCGCCTGTCGTCACGCCTCTGTGGGGGGGCACGGACTTGCGTTGCTCCCGACGTCGGCATCCTCTTCCGGAGCACTGCCCTCCGACAGTGTCCCTCTGTCCAATCACACCCCCTTCCAAAGGGGGGGGGGGTGTTAAACAACAGTGCCACACCCTCAAGTCCGATCCTCGCAGTCCAGGACCTGGTGTGGTTCTGACCGGCCGCTCCCTGCGGCCTGTGGCTGTGCGCGGGGTAGCACAGCAAACAAAGGGGGAAAAAGGGGGGGGGGACTCAGGCCCGCCCACTACTCTGAGTCCCGGTCCAGAGGCCCTCGTGTGACAGTCTCACTGTCTTCCTTCTCCTTCCTCCTCTGACTATCCCTCTGGACCGTTTCCCCAACCGCCCTTCACTACGCTAGGCCTCCTCCTCCCAGGCCTGCCGCCTAGCAGGCTATGGAGTAGGGCCTTCTCCCACTCTCTCAGGCTGGCCTGCGCTGCGCTGCGCTGTCCGTGGTGCTGGCCTCCCAGCTCTGGAGACAGACCTTCCCCTCTGAAGGCCTGGGACAGACTGACTGCTCCTGCTCTGGGCAGCCTTTTATATGGCTAAGCCGGGCTCTGATTGGCTGGCTCCAATCTGTCTTCCTATTGGCTCCCAGTAAGCCCTCTCCTGATTGGCCGCGCGTCTGCGCAGGCGCCTAGGCCTGCCGCAGCCCAGTCTCTCTAGGTGTGGGGTAATCGCCCCACCACAAGGCCCATGAGCCCCTGTGACTAATAATAACTTACAATTTCATCATCATTAATTATATTTAATTGCTATCCCCAGTAGGAGTGAAGTTACCTTGTGGTGCTAGTTAACTCGGGGTCACTTACATAGTTCCAGCCTCATTCTCTGAGAAACAAGGAAACCAGCTCTCCAGATATTAACATGCTTGGTCAGCTTTTTTTTATTTGGACAATCAAATCTTTGGCTATTTAATGCTTCTGGCTTCCCTTTTTGATTTAATAAAGAGTGAAAACTGCAAGCTTTGTAACTGTGGTGACTGGCTGTTGAAAGCTGCAGCAGTGTCATTGCTGGGGGAAAGTACAGGAGCAAAGAGGGGAAGGGGTGCGTGTCCAGCCATGAAGCCTAAGATATTTTAAAAAATAAACAGATAATTCCTGGTAGAACTGCTGTTTTTAATTAGTGTGTGTGTGTCTGTCTGTCTGATTCTCTACTTATGGCTTATTTCATTTTATTTTTACCTGTAGAGCTATTTTATTAAGCACTACATTATGCATTAAAGACCTTCAACTCGACAGTGAACAGACTGGTCCAGTGACAGGGGCTTCTAGGCACTATGAAAATACAAATAATCATAACAACTTAATACAATGAAAATGGATTATCATTCTTGGATAATTGTGGATTTTGGGTGTTTTGGTTATACAACTTCCAAAAAGAAATACGTTCCAGAAAGTTTATAATAACCTGTTGCAAAATAAGTGTTTTTGCTGAAGCGTGTCTCCTTTGTTTTTGTCCCCCTTTTGCAAGGAATCTAACACACTTTGGGACTTGACCTTGGGTTACATTGTTGCTCCTCATGAGCTCGTTACTGGAATATCTTCATGCATCCATAGTATCTATGGCTCCTAATTTCCATTAAATCCTGAAATACCTTTGTGGATTTGAGCCTTTAACCCTAACTCTGACTCTACACTAAGAAAACAGTGCAACAAAGGATGGAGTAAATGCAGTATTTCACAACTTCCATATACCTAAAGTTTTTGATAAATGTAAGTACCATAATTAGACCACAATATACACATACATATATATATATATATTAGGGCTGTCAAGTGATTATAAAAATTAATTGCGACTAATCGTACTGTTAAAACAATAATAGAATACCATTTATTTGAATATTTTTGGATGTTTTCTACATTTTCAAATATATTAATTTCAATTACAACACAGAATACAAAGTATACAGTGCTCACTTTATATTTATTTTTATTATAATTATTTGTAAAAAAACAAAAGAAATAATATTTTTCAATTCACCTAATATGAGTACTACAGTGCAATCTCTTTATCATGAAAGTTGAACTTACAAATGTAGAATTATGTACCAAAAAAACTGTATTCAAAAATAAAACAATGTAAAATTTTAGAGCCTGCAAGTCCACTCAGTCCTTCCTTAGCCAATTGCTCAGACAAAGAAGGTTGGTTACAATTTGCAGGAGATAATGCTGCCCGCTTCTTGTTTACAATGTCACCTGAAAGTGAGAACAGGCATTCACGTGGCACTTTTGTAGCCGGCATTGCAAGGTATTTACGTGTCAGATACGCTAAACATTCATATGCCCCTTCATTCTTCGGCCACCATTCCATCCTGAAGTAGGACTGAGTGGACTTGTAGGCTGTAAGTTTTACATTGTTTTATTTTTGAGTTCAGGGTTTTTTTTGTACATAATTCTACATTTGTAAGTTCAACTTTCCTGATAAAGAGATTGCACTACAGTACTTGTATGAGGTGAATTGAAAAATACTATTTCTTTTATCATTTTTACAGTGCAAATATTTGTACTAAAAATAAATATAAAGTGAGCACTGTACACTTTGTATTCTGTGTTGTCATTGAAATCACTATATTTGAAAATGTAGAAAACATCCAAAAATGTTTAATAAATTTCAATTGGTATTCTATTGTTTAACAGTGTGATTAATCACGATTAATTTTTTTGAGTTAATCATATGAGTTGACTGTGATTAATTGACAGCCCTAATATATATACACATACTAATTTTTATATTATTCTGTGTGGGGGATACACTGTGGAAATGTAAATCTTACCAATTATCAAAATAATAGAAATATTACTATCTTGATGATACAGAATTCTGACTTATTGTTGATCATGGTTGGAAATATATTGTAATTCAGTAGTTAGTATTTACCCCTCCATATTGGAGAAGAGATGGACACTATTAGATTTTTTTGTATTTTGTTTGTTCAAAAAAATGTTTGTAGAAATAACAAAAATATAACTACAACCATCTACAGAAAGAAGACATAACACAGCCATTTATTTGCCTTTTTATTGCTTCCTGTCTACAGTAATGACCTGTTCCTCATTTCACTTCCCCTATCCTTCTAAAACTACTAAAAACCCCTCTCTCACCTGTACATAAAAGTTAATATTCTATAGCTTAAACAGCCAAAGAGTTCTGATAGCTAGTGATAATATTTTATTTTCCATTTCCTTCTAAAGATTCAGCACCCTAGTGATTATATTTATAGTAGAAAGGTCATGCAGTAAACAATGTGCTAGCACAAAGTAGTGTTTTTTGTCAGAAATCCATACTGTCTCACTAATCCTATTTTTACACTTTTTCTGCCTAATGAGGCTGCTTTTGTATTGGATAGATCTGAGGAAGGAGTAGAATCAGACAGTAAAACACAAATTCTGTATATTAAAAGCAGCAAGGTGCATTGACTTAACTACAGCATTTGAGCCTGCAAAATTCCCACTTTTGTTAAATGTGTTTTTCTAGGATCAATGTAGCTGCTATTTTCTTTCCTTTCTTCATATTACAAAGCTTTATTCAAGAGTAAAGTCCAGAAGTGACTAGGATCTGGCCCTGTATTTTGAAGGGAGCTGAAGGTAGCAGAGCATTATTTTCTTTGGAAATACTTTGGACCCAGAAATCATTCAGATTAAGGCCCCAATTCAGCAAAGCAGGTGCTTAAATCCCATTACTTCAATGCATTTCTGTACCCTAACTGTACCCTCAAACTGGGTCAGGTTGGGAATTTTGTTTGATTTGGAATTACCTATTTATTATGATTGTATAAGTCAACCAATTATACTGTTGTGCAAAAGCAGGTAAGTATTAGTTTCAATAATTAACCAGAAAAAAAAATTGCTAAAGGAGTATCATTAATGTGCTTTGATTTTTGTTGTTGTCATGTCCAGCTGTCTCAAGTTGGCCAGCCACAAAATCAGTGGTCACTTCTGAAAATGTTGGCCTACATGCTTAGCACCTACTTAGATCTTTGAAAAATAATAATTAATGAAGTATTATAGAAATGAGTAATTATTAATCATTGACTTCAACTTCTTAGGCAACATACAAATACTTATTTTGAGAGAAATGCTATGGACAGCTTGAGAAATGCCAAACAAAGCTTGGTAATGCAATAATAAGGGCCAACAGCAGCTAATAGCAACCCAACAAGATATTTACTGCAGGACAAGCAGCTGTAATTTCTGACAGGGGTGTGTGTGGGTGTGCATGGGTGTTTGTGTGTGTGGAAAGAGCGATGACATGAAAATCACCTTTATTCACATAAAATTACATTGAAAACTATTTTAAAATGTTATAAAATCACAATATACATAAAGAAAGATATGAATGAAATAAAACACATCTTAAGCAAACACTGAACATGGGTCACTAAAGCACTATCATCACTCAGCTTACTCAAAATATTGTTAAGATGTCAAATCAACTGAAAAGTGTCCAGGTAATAAGTCAATTTATAAAAGGTGTAATCAATTCATAGCTGGGCCACCATCAGTGCGTGGAACAGCCTTAGCACATCGTACTCCTCTACCTCAGTCACTCTCTTCTGGTGAGATTTCAGAACAACTAGTTTTGCCTGATCCAGCAGAAAGTTAGCCAGGCAGGAAACTGGGCGAATGTGAGCACTGTATCTCGCTCCCAGAACAAACAGACTGCTGAAAAGCTGCTGCAAAAAATCAACAAGAGGAATCAAATGTGGGCAATGAAGGAAAAAATGAAACACCGTGCCTGAAGCTGAACTGAAAGGGCACTGTGCAGACACTGAGGGGTGATATGTTCACAAAACGATTGGTTGCTACAGTGCTGTGCAGGACCCTCCACTGCAAGTCACTGGAGTGCTTAGACAAAGGAGGTTTATTACAGCATCCTTCAAGCCAGCGCCATAGAATCACTCAAGGACAGAGCCATCCTCCAGGTTGTATTGGGGAGATCACAGATGATGGCATAATCCTGCACCTTGCATGCACACCATCGAGCTGCTGCTTGGTCATGGCTACAAAAGGAACGTTTACTAGACACGTCCAGGAAAACAATCTGCCTGGCTGCACAAGGATCTCCTCTATGGAAGAGGAAACAATCAGTGAAGGGAACAGAGGATTCCCCACAAAAGGACAGTCCTTGCAAAAATTCCGTGCAAATACCAGAGCAGCCCATTGAGGGAGCGCCGCCTGGAATTCAGTGAGAACCTTATCCAAAAAACACACAGACTGGATTCTGGTCTGAGAAGCAAAAGCTGCTGCCGATTTCCAGTATGACCCACATGGAACAATCAGGTGGGACAGCTTTGTCAAGCCACTTGGAGTAAACGCAGAAAAAGCAGGCTCCTGGAGGAAAGAGTTTCAGAGGGGGAAAAGTGGATTAAAAACAGTGTCTCTTCCAAGAGCCACAGGCTAAAAAAAGAATGGAGGCAAATCTAGACTCTGTACTTGACCAAGTGCCAACAAAAGCAAGTAAAGGTCAACACCCATCCCCCCAGCACAGAGGAGGAGAGAGAGGGCAAGGGAATCAGAGCACAGCAGCCGTTGAACAGACCGCAGGTGAAAAGCCACCACCCTGCTGACTAGGTCAATGAGCCCCTGGCTACCCTCATCTAGTGGCAGGAACAGCAAAGCAGGGCGCAAGCAGTGGTAACCATTCCAAAAAATGTGATTCGTGTGCTTCTGAATCTGGTCCAGGAGACTTGGGGGAGGTCTCAAGGCTGTTAGCAATCAAAACACATCCCTGAAAAGAGAGTCCAGGAAGGAGCCAATGCTATTTCTGCAGGTTGCCCTGCATCTTCTCCTCAGCCCCTTCCTATGTATTGTTCAAATCAAAATCCCCAACACCTTAATCCCAGAGATGCCCCATTGTAATTGTTGGGGCAGCAGTCGGGGACTGCTGCATTGCCAAGAGCCCCATAAAATCAAATTACTCTTACTCCAGGTAATTCAAGCAGCGGACACTTGTTTGTATATTTGTGAGCAAGCACAAAGCGCCTGCATGTCACCTTCAGACATGATGAAAACTGAGACATCGTCTACACAGGCCAACAGATAAACCAGGAAATCATCAGCATCCCTGGCATAGATCAAGCCAGTCAAACAGCTTCTAAGAAGGTGCAGGAATGGCTCCAGACACCGGGCATATAACTTCCCAGACAGAGGGCACCTTTACATATGCCCCTGCAGACTGGGGAGCAGCAGCTAAGACCCCCATTAATCCTTAAGACACTAAAAAAGTTATGGTACGATAAAAAATATGACATGAACACTAGCTTCTAACATTTTTATAAAATAACTATGGTTAACTCTATCAAAGACCTTCTCCTGGTCCTCTGAAACAAGCCCTACATCCAGATTAGAAAGTTTGCTAACAATAAAAACATCATTAATTAAGAACAAATTATCAAAAATACAGCTATTAGGAATAGGATATATTTGATCAGGGTGTATCAAAGAGTCCAGGTAGTCCTTCAGCCAATTGGCTACGGCCCTGGATATAATCTTATTATCAGAGCAGAGAAGGGAAAATAGATCTCCAATTCTGTAAATCACAGAGGTTCTCTTTTCTGTGCAACAGGGAAATCACTACTCTGGGGCAACTGAGAAGGAGTTCTTTCTCCTGGATACACTCCAGCACCAGTGGAAAAAAGTCAGGACCAATAAGATGTCGGAAATGTTTGTAGAATTCAGATGGCAGCCCATCAATACCTGGGGCCTTGCCTGTAGAGAGCTGTTGGACTGCAACAGAGAGCTTCTGTAGTGACAGCGGGGCATCAAGGCACCACTGCATCTCACCAGTTAGATTAGTAACCCCTGAAGCAGCTCTGCTGGTGCCAGCATGTCATAGGTTTCAGGCGAATACAGAGTACTGTAAAAGGAAACAGTTGCTTTCTGGACCTCAGCAGGGTCAGTCATCAAATGACCATCCAGCAGCAAAAGACGAGATCTGCTGATGGTCCGTTGTCTTTTTTCTCCAACCTGAAAAAAAAAACCTTCTGAGAACATGAGTGTCCTATAGCTGGATAAAAAAGGCCCATCTCAGGGCCCCCTGCATCTTCTCTTCCAACAACTATCTCAGGAGTCAGTACATCTCATTTAGAGTTTGGTGAATCTGTACCAAGGTTGCCATGATTGCCATCTGCAAGGTTGCCATGAAGGTCCAAGATATCTCATTCCAGGGCACTAGTGGCCTGATGCAAGGACCATATGGAGGCCTGGATATGCTGCTAGCAGAACAGTTGGATCTGGACCATCTCGACATCCCACCGCTGTCTTAAGGATTCATATAGGGGCTTTTGCTGCTGCCAAGCTCCCAAACCACAGTGAATATCTGCAAAAAGAACAGGAGTACTTGTGGCACCTTAGAGACTAACAAATTTATTAGAGCATAAGCTTCGTGGGCTACAGTCCACTTCTTCGGATGCATATAGAATGGAACATATATATCCGAAGAAGTGGGCTGTAGCCCACGAAAGCTTACGCTCTAATAAATTTGTTAGTCTCTAAGGTGCCACAAGTACTCCTGTTCTTTTTGCGGATACAGACTAACATGGCTGCTACTCTGAAACCAGTGAATATCTGGGTGAAATTCAAGTCCTTTAATAATTTGCTGTTAAAACATCATTGAGAAGCACAGGCAGGAAGAGGGAGAAATACAGTGATCAGACAAGTGAGTGGGAAACACCGAGGACCAAACAAACATATTTACACTGTCCTTCATGGTATAAAAGTGATCCAGTCTAGCATCTGAGATGTGTTTGGGAGTAGCCTTCAGCCCACAGTACTGCCTAACAGTGAGGTGAGAGAACCTCCAAACATCATGACTTGCATCTGAAGAAGTGAGGTTCTTACCCACGAAAGCTTATGCTCCCAGTACTTCTGTTAGTCTCAAAGGTGCCACAAGACCCTCTGTTGCTTTTTACAAATTCAGACTAACACGGCTACCCCTCTGATACTTCCAAACATCTAGTAGCCCAAAGGTCTGCAGGAGACAATACCCTTCTCTGGCTGCCTGAGGGTGTGGCTCCTCATGGTTCCTATCTAAAACATAATCTACAGTGCAATTCAAATCACCTCCCAGGACAATAATAGTATCGGTTTCACAGCCAAGCATGGAATGGGTAAGTGTCTGCAGAAAGGAGAGACAATCTCACCCCACAGTAGGGACATACACAGTAAAAAGATTAAAAACAACAATGCCAGTATGTCTCCCCAGCTGGAAGAACCAGCCCTGCACAAACTTCTTTACAGACAGGATCTACGCCCCTGTACCCCAGGAAAAGAGAACAGCTACCACAGCAGTGACATTAGAGTCATGGCTCAAGAAAACTTCCCCCTTTCCATTCCTTCAACCAGTTTCCCTGATTATCAGGGTCTGAGTGGGTCTCTTGCAAAAGGACCAGATCAGCCCATTTTTGTCTGAGAAATTCAAAGAGTTGTGCCCTTTTATGGCCCCAGCAACCATTAATATTTAGAGAGCCAAAGTTGAGCAGCACCATGGAGACTAGAAGGAGAGAGTCAAAGAGCAGAGAGAAACAATGGAAAGTGGAAGTATCTGGGGAAAAATGAGCCATTGGGAGGCCAATATATCTTGAACAATCCCCACATACTTCCTCTCCTTGCTCAACAACTTTTTGAGATGGAAACATTTCCTATGATCAACCGAGGTATCTTTCAAGACAAGGGCAGCTAAGTGAACAAAGCACTGTAAATCATAAGAACATAAGAATGGCCATACTGGGTCAGACCAGAGGTCCATCTAGCCCAGTATTCTGTCTTCTGACAGTGGCCAATGCAAGGTGCCCCAGAGGGAATGAACAGAACAGGTAATACGTCCCTTGTCGCCCATTCCCAGCTTCTGGCAAACAGAGGCTAGGGAAATCAGGGAAATAGGCCTCAACCTCAAATCCCCACTTTCCTTTAGTGCTATCCAAAAAGTCATTAATCTCTTGCATACTGTACCTACTCTTCCTAGATAGCTGACTGGCTGGGGCATCAGGAACCAGTGAAGAGTCAGTGACATCATCAACAATCTCTTCTAGCTCCCTCAGACTCTGCCAACTCAGAAGAACATTGAGCTACTATTGTAACATTCACATTTGCGAAGGAGAGAGATTCAGTAGGAGCAGCTGTCATATCTATTTTCCCAAGAGTGGAAGGCAGTACAGTCCCAGGCTGGGACATAGTGTCATCACTGCAGTATACAGGATTGTGGATTTGAGGATTTACCATCCAAGGGGAAGACAGCACGCATTGAGAACTCTAGGCATGGAGCTAAACCCCCCCCCCCCCCCCCCCCGCCAGCACAGTGCTGTCCTCCTTCTCAGGACACACAGCTCCATCCTCAACCACTTCCAGAATCTCATGTGCCTCCAAAGTCTTAGCCCCTTTAGAAACAGTCCCACATAAATCCATCTCATCAGAGTGTTCTTCACCCCCATCTCTAGAATCTCTCTCTGCTTCCTCTGCAGGGAGGTGCTCCTCAACCTCCAGGACTTGCTTCTTTCCAAGCACAAGTGATGGGATCACAACAGAGGCTTCTTCTGGGGAGGCTGCTCCCTAGACAACAGAAGACCACATATGGCGAGTGGGAGGATAGAATCTGGCGGTACAGATGCAGGCTCTGTCTCCTGCTGGTTCCTTGATGTCCCATCTCCCTCCCCACTATCCTGGGATCCCATATTCTTACCAGAGGCCCCCAAGCCAGAAGTGCATGGGTAGGAACCTCTCAAATGACCAGGGTCTCCATGCAGGAAAAAATTCATATTTGCAGAGGTAGCAAACACTGTATAATCTGTCCCCTCTATGTGGTCCTTTAACACCAGGTTCAAGGGCTGTTCACAGTTACTTAGAACCACATAATCCTGGCACTGGAATGACATACCATGCCCGCCATTTGGGTTTTTGCAGCCCAGCGGAATCATCCCAACAGCAGAAACTACATTCCTATAATGGGAGCAATCATACACTAGAGTCACTGTGAAGCAAGGGAGGAAGGGTGGGCACTGGAAAGGCTACTTTAGTAGCAGGAGGAAACAAGAGGAAAACTGGAGCAAAAGACTCCTTGATCCAGAGTCCCTCCTGTTCCAAATTATTCACAAACTGCTCTTGAACCAGGAAAATCACTATAGATTTACTCATTCAAGAGGCAGATTTTATATTAGCACAGCCAATAAGCTTACCTACACTCAGCAACACTTCCTTCACTGTGCAGGAGACAGAAGGCACACATCAAACCTGTTGCTTGTGGGTCCTGTGATTTCTGAAATTAGGGAGAAGCATTACTTGATCTGCCATGCAGGGCCATCTCTAGAGATTGGGGTGCCTTACACAGCCCCCCTGCAGGGGGCATCCCAGGCCTCTGTAGAGGGTGGGGGGCGTCCCAGGCCTCCGGGGGTGGGGGGGCTGCGCCCAAGGGCTTTGGGAGGCAGGAGCAGTGCAGAAAGGCAGCAGGGGTCAGGCGGGAAGTGGAGTGACTTGGCCGCAGCCTGCTCCGCTCTGCTCCCCATCTTGGGGGAAGAGGGGAAACCACCCCCCAGCTAGGGTGACCAGATGTCCCGATTTTATAGGGACAGTCCCGATTTTTGGGTCTTTTTCTTATATAGGCTCCTATTACCCCCCACCCCCGTCCCGATTTTTCACACTTGCTGTCTGGTCACCCTACCCCCAGCACTCACTGGCAGCACAGCTGGGAGCTGGCATAGCATAGCGGGCTGGGTCTGGGTCGCTCCACTTCCCGCCGCCCGGTAAGTGCAGGGGCGGACCCGACCCCTCCAGTCCCCCAGGACGTATAGCTCAGGGTTTGGAGTTTGGGGGGGATGGGGCGGAGTGGTGGCAGGGCTGGGGCGGAGCAGGGGCGGGAAGAGGCGGGGTGGGGGCAGAGCAGGGGCAAGGGCTGAGGGGCAGGGGTGGGGCAGGGCAGGAGGCAGTGTTCCTGGGCCCTGTTGTGCAGAGCCCATGAGGGGCCAGCTTCACCTCGGGGGATCGGGCTGGCCGCTGGAGCTGGATGCAGCACACAGCTGCGTAGAGTGTCCCAAATTTACTGGTGCCTACGTAGCTGCATAGTTTGCGTATGGGTAGGGACGGCCCTGCTGCCGTCTGCGTGAGTCAGGTTGAATTCAATCCCCTTTTATTCCTGTTGAGAAGGAGAATCCACTTTGCTTCTCTCTCTCTCCAGGAGAATGGGGCAAGAGAAAGATGTCAGCCTGCCCTCTTGTCACAGTCCAGATACCCTCCCTACTGTAACATGTTTTTGTATGTGAAATAGAGATTATAAATTGTTTGTGCTTTAGAATAAGTTATACTTTATGCCTTTACATTTGGTTAAGATATTTGATCATGTATTAGATATGGAGCCTAAAATTAAAAATGGCGTGCCTGTCAAACAACAGCTCGACTCCATCTTTGTTTAGCTTCTTGTTGAAGTTTTGTATCCTTTTGGACCTTTGGCGGGAAAGGCAGCCAACGGTCAGCATAGAACTAGTTCAAACAGGTTCCAGCAGGAGAGCTGCCAGTTTTACCTCAAAACTTTGGCGTGCTTGTGCCTATATAAACTCTGAGCACCCACTGCCTAGCAGCTGTCCATCCTAGAGGCAGCCATGGTACCGTTGTATTTACGCAGTAATGTAGTCCAGAAAATCAGCATCTGAAGACATCAGCATTAAGAACTGTGACTGTGCTTACCAATCTCTGAACTCCACATCAGTTTCAGAGAAAGGTACAGAGGTCCTGTTGATCGCTCACGCTTGGGTGATCTCAGAGCCAGGCCCCTCTTCAGCATCATTAGATGCTATTGATCTCCCACTAAGAAGTGGTTGAGACCCAGGGTCCATCAGTCACCTGTGACAACAGTGTTGTACCATCTGCTGCTTATCAACACCTAGAAACAGTGCAGTATCTGGGGTATTTTGTTTTAGGTTTATTTGTTTATTGCCAAAGTACCTATTTGGTTGGGCCTGGGTTTTAGACCCAAACTGTCAAACCACATCTCACTGTAGTCTCTTATTAAGTTATCTGTTTCAAATAAAGCTGTTATCTGTTTACTTTATTCTTCTCGCTTCTTTATCCATTTGCATCTCGGGATAGGGAGGTACACTATCTTTCCCTTAAAAAGCAACAGACTAACAGAAGTCTTAAAGGTGCCATAGGACCCTCTGTTGCTTTTTACAGATTCAGACTAACACAGCTACCCCTCTGATACTATCTTTCCCTTCTAATCCCGTGGTGATAGATACCAGATAAGGGTCCAAGATCCTGCTAATTGGCTGCAAGGTATAGCTAGCCTATACTATCCTCACCAACATAGTTAATGTTGCAGGGTTAACACTACTCCCCCGTCACGCACCATTCCCACTTGCTGAATAAAGAAGCTTTCCCCTGTTGTATTCATTTAGATGGAATAAGTGGGCCAAAGATGTTAACATAATTTAGTCACTGTCCAACATTAAACAGTGTTAAACAAGATTTGCAAAAAGAACAGGAGTACTTGTGGCACCTTAAAGACTAACAAATTTATTAGAGCATAAGCTTTCGTGGGCTACAGCCCACTTCTTCGGATGCATATAGAGTGGAACATATACTGATCCACTCTATATGCATCCGAAGAAGTGGGCTGTAGCCCACGAAAGCTTATGCTCTAATAAATTTGTTAGTCTCTAAGGTGCCACAAGTACTCCTGTTCTTTTTGCGGATACAGACTAACACGGCTGCTACTCTGAAACAAGATTTGGTATACAGAGACTTCAGCCTGCTTTGTACCATGGCTCAAACACCATTCAAAATCCTTTTAACCTTTTATTAAAGATATGGAGAAGAAAGAAAAGGAGTTAAAGCAATTGAAATATAAAGTATTAAGTAAGGCTTTCATTTTCACAAAATTTCTTGTTCCCTTTTTCTTTAGCTACAGAGAGTTTTTAGAAGGAAAAAACATCCTTGTTTGACAGTATGTTAGATGGTGTCAAATATGGTAATAACTGTCCTTTTGGGGAAGAGAGAAGTTAGTTGAGATGAGCTGAATCTGCTCGTTACTGCTGTTTTTAAAGTCTAATCCCATTTCATCTCAGGTGGTGGTTTGGGATTCAACTGGAGCTTCCGGGGCTGCTGTTGTCCTCTGGATACCTCTCCGGCCTGACCCGATCAAGACATCCCTCAGGATTATGATGAAGGTCCAGAGTCCCAGGAGACAGTGAGGATGGAAGCCATGATGGGGAAGCTCACTCCAGTAGTCTCTGTCTGTTCTTCTTATACTTCCCACACACACACACACCCAAGTCTCTTTGTTTAAGAACACAAAAAAGGAATGATTGGTGGATAGCCCATTATTTTGTCCACCAATTAAGCCTTGTTTCTGACACACCAGTTTTGGTTCACTGATTTCTGGTTCCACATCTTGTTTGCATCAAGCATGATTTTAACAGTCTTTGAACCGATCAGCAGGCCTTTTAGTTTAGACTTATTCAGTTTTTCTGTCTCCTTTTTGTACCTTTTCCCATCAACATTTATGATTGTAGGTTGTTGTTACATTTCATGAACTTTTAAATACTTTTACAGTTGAGCTCATAATTAAAGTAAATTTGTAGGCTCAATTATTATAACACCCCAACTCATTACTGCTTTCTTCAACCTGCAGAGAAGTGAGCTGTTTGTAGGTCTAAATTTCCTTGTACTGCTGCCTCCTTCATCTGTTACTGGTTCACTAGCACTGGTAGCAGGTGAGGACATGGCAGATTGTGAAGAGCTGGGCATGCAGAGAAACTACTACCTAAATATAACCAGGAATTATACTATTTCCTCTTCTCCCCATCTCTACAGAGTGGGAGGGAGAGTCTGAGTAACATCTTGGCCCCTTTTTTCCTCATGCAGTGAACTAGCTATGCACTCAGGTGCCTTAGAAATTCAGCGGTATCGGAGCAGTGTTGTTCTCATACAATCCTTGGAGCCAATCTTGCCAAAATTACAGCTTTTCCTGAAGTGAGCAAGAAGGAAAAATCCTGACATTTGTGTTAAACACAATTAAATGGTGCCTACTGACAACACGGTGTATATTGGAGAACAGAGATTAATTGGGGGAGATTGTAGCTGGAGTAGATGAAGTAAGGATCCTCTCTTTTTTTCTTTTTTAACTATTTCCTATTTTGGGGCCTATTTATGAGAGGAGACATTGTCATATTCATTAGTCAGTTGTGTACTTTCCTAATATATATTGGGTAGGCCCCAAAAATACATTTGTAGATTTTGGGGGACACAGAAGCACCAGATACAAAATGCAACAACTGAAGAGAAAACAGTGCTTTAATTTGAAAGATATGGTACTGTCAGATTGCAAAATTATACTCACTCAGGGTGAAGGTTCATTTTTTTTTTTTGTAAGAGGAGTAAAATATAAATTGTTGGTTTTTTTCATTATAATCTTGATAAAGGGAGTTGAGTAGATTTTGGATTTAGGCTGCTAAAATTACATGATAATTTGTAAGCTGTAATACTGTATATCAGTGGGTGTTGGAGAATATTTTTCACTGAGCCTCTCATTTTCTTCTTGCCTGTTCTGCTTCCAATTTCCTCTTCACTAGTTTTTTCTTCTTTCAACTAAATCAGAATTGAAACATTGACTATCGAACAAGAAATCTAGTTTAAAAATTTCACTTATGAATAATTTTCCAATATATAATGTCCTAACAGTCAAGGGCATAAATCAGAACTTTTGTGAGCACTGATGGTTGCACTCACCAAGATTGTGGGCTCATTTTTGGAAGTGGCCTTCTGAAAATATTACCTCAAGTTACAGCTAAGGACTAAATTTTCACTGCAGTTAAGACTATTCAGTTCTAGTTCCATTCAGAAAATTCATGTGTAAATTATACATGCCAACAAATGCCTGGGTGTATCTATATTTTAGATGGGTGGTGCAATTATTTTTGGGAAGTTGGCCCTTGATAGTTGCTAATGGTTTAAAATACCAACTTCAACTCTGACCATGGACTAAAATGGGCAGGCAAACGACGTGACACGGATGTTTGCATCGCTGTGGTCTCTTTGAACTACATCTCCCAAGTACTTCTGCCGCTGTGCTCCCACTGGCTGGCGTGTCACTGACATCATGTGTTTTGGCTTTGGCAGGTCACATGTTTCTCAGGGTCTCCTTTGTTTTGAGTTGAGCTGGAGCTAGAGAGACAGCCCTAAAACAAAAAAGGCAGAACCAGAGGACAAGCAGCAGCCCCACTTCCCAGCACCAGCAAATCTGCAGGAGCCAGGACTGAGAGGTAACGGGTGTCTGTGCGTAGCTGTCAGCGAATCACAGCGGCAGTCACCCTGTGTGTTGGGGGGCTCCAGGGGCTGGGGCCAGGAGCCGTGTCCCAGCACACCAGGTTGTCTGCTGCCAGCGGGGACGGGTGTAAAGCAGCCTGGGGCAGGGACCATAGACTTTAAGCCCAGAAGGAACCAACGTGCTCATCTTGTCTGACCTCCTGCCCATGGCAGGCCACAGCGCCTCACCCACCCGCTGCTGTGACAGACCCCTACCCCCACAGCTCGTGGCCAAGGGAGCAGGAGGCTGAGCCTGCCGGTCTCTGGGCGCCTAGTAACGTCCCCCCCCCCCCCAGGTGGGTGTCAAGTTCCCCTCCCCGAGCATCCGGTCTCTAGGTACGGAGCGGTCCCCAGCCTGGCGGGGAGGGGGCGCAGGCTGGGCTTGCTGAGGGGCCCGGGGCTCGGCCGCAGGGGGACAGGCCTGGCGCAGGCGCGGAGCCTCAGAGAACCGGGCTCCTCGCCGGGGTCCCCCGTGTGCCGGCTGTGTCCGTCGCGGCGGGACACGTTGTGGTTGAGCCGATCACAGGGGATGACCCTTTCTCGGGGGGAAGAGGTGCTGCCCCCCCATCACAGTAACCCCTCCGGGCCCGGCGAGGGTACTACAGGGCCTAGAGAGGGTAGTAACGTTCTTTCTCCCCCCCCTTGGAGTATGTGGACTAGGGCAAACCACAACGGAGGGAAGGGGTGGCGCTGCACCCCTCGGTATTTAGTAATTTGGATCCTTCCTTTCTTAGCCTCCTCCTAATAACAAAGGTGTTGGGGGGGGGTTAAGGGTACTGGCGATTGGATAAAAAGGGAGCAGGAGGCGGGACTTTGGTGCTGCTTCGGTCTGATTGGGCAGAAATATTCGGGCGAGGAGATGGGTTGTCGCTAAGGCTTCCCCGGGTGAAGGTGAGCTGGAGGGCGCGCGCGTGCGCACACGTGGCAGCCCATGATGCTGGTAGTGCCTTGAGGGAGCCCATTGTAGTAACGCGCATGCGCACACCTTGTGGTGCCCAGTGGAGGTCGGGATGGTTATCATTCCTGGCGCCAGTCTGAGGCATTCCTCCCCCGTCCCCTTGGTTCGCCGCCGGACGGTCTCCAGCCGGAGCCCGAGGGAAGGGGACAGGCGGGCGGGCCAGGCTGTTGTCCAGGCCGCCGCCTAGAGTAGTTGTGTAGAGCGGGCTCCGGACCGGGAGAGACCGACCCGCTCAGCGCGGTGCGGGCCCATGTCGGGAAGTGCCAGGTGTGGAGGCCAGGGCTGCTCCCTTGTGCGCCTCCCCGTGGCCCTGGCAGTGGTACGCGCACAGCGCCTATGGCTGCAAGCGCCCTTGTGTTGTGATTCCAGGTAACAGGCTGCCAGTTGACTAGCTCCATGTAGATACTAGAAACTCCGCAAACATGGCTTTTTTTTTTACCCGGAACAACTGTTTGTGGAGGGCTACGTCTTCACTAGCAACGTTAAAGCTGTTCCCGCGCTATAAAAAACCCACCTCCAGGAGGGGAATAGCTACCAGCGCTGTGCCGAGACTACACATTAAGCGCTGCTGGGTGAAGACGTTGCCAATGAAGACGTGCCCATAGTAAAGCCTTGACCATCTTTTGCAGAACAGAATCTCCCCGGTATAGACAGACCCTGAATTGCATGTTAGTCTGAACTAGTTTTGAAATGCATTTGTTAGGTCTGAACTGCCATTTAAACCTTTTTAAAAACTTAGGCAACTGTGCCTATTTAAAAACGGGTTTTTTTTTAAATTTCTAGTATAGACAAGTCCAAAGTGGGATTAAACGAATATTAAAATGAGATATTTGGCAATGCTTCTCAAAGCAGTTAAGTGCTTCCTGTCCCACACTGATTGTCCTAAATAATTCCAAATCACAGAGATTAGAAACAGAGGGGTTTCTTAGTTGACAGTGACACAGCAACACAACTGTGTCTCTTTACCATATATTGTTTCTGTTGCAAATAATCTAGAGTCTGGTAAATCATGCACTGGGAAGAATGGTACCAGGCTTCTATTTTTGTAGTACTGTTCATACCGACCCTACATAGAGTAAACAAGTTATGAGTACATTGCCTCAGCCTGGGAATATCGCCACATGGGCCTCACAACTCACTTAGGCAAAACTCCCATTGACCTCAGTAGGCCTTTATGTTGCAACCTTTTGTAGCAGTTTTTTGCCATTTCACTCTTGTGTGTGGGGGGGGAGAGGGGGTGGGGAACAACAACCTTGAAACATTCTTGGATTATAACTGTGCTAATATGCAGTTAGCCCTCAGGGCACAAAGTATAAATAGAATCCTCCTGATAATACCTGGTGAAATAGTACTCAAGTTTCAGGACATACATTTATAACATATGCAAAATCTGTATTTAAATAATGTTAGGGCTGTGATGCAATCAGACAAAAGCCAGTAACCCATGCTCTGCCATTGACTCAAGTGGCTGTAAACAGGAAAAAGTCAACAGTGTAAACTGAAGACAATATCAGCCTTCAATTTCCTGGCTTTTGTCCATGATTTTTACCGCCTTGATGGTACAATGCATCTTTTTTCTATTTCTGTGTTTCTGTGGGATTTTTTTAACAAAGAAATATTCAGGTGTATAAACGTAAGTATAAAACCAATCTTGCCATCGTTACACGCTCAAAACTCCCACTGATTTAAATTAAACGTGACATAAGGAAATCCCATTGAATTAAGGCATTAGGAGTGGTTTTAGTGTACTGCACGTCAGTTCTTCAGTCACAGATTTCAAGAGCATGCAAGACCTGAATTTCTAGTGTAAAATAACAAGCAGAAAAAAACTCTTAAAAATCCCTGAAACTTTTTAGACCTTTCTAATGTCACACAGAAACAAAAAAAGAAACATTTCCCCCCTTTTATACATCACTTTTTAAAAGCAGGCTGAACAAAAGTTAGAGAATATACTGTAGGGAACAATCCTATTTTGGTCAGAAGGATGGACTAGATGAACAGTCTTTTCCGTATTTGATTTATGATGTCCAACTATGTGGAATAAAGCACATCCACCTGATATGTTTGTTAAAATAATCATTAAAATAATTAGAATGAGAATTAAAATGCAGTTATTAGGCTTCAGCATAAACACTGGTATTTATTTAGTTGTATTACAGTAGAGGCCCACCCAAGGTCGTTGCACTAGGACAGTGCTATACAAACACATAGCTTTGTCTTGACTAGGATTAAAGGTGTGTTGTTAGAGTAGATAACACCTAGTACTACACACAGCAGCCAGACTATGGATTTGGATTTTGTTTGTTTTTACCATGTGTTAGTAACGTGATAAAAAAACACCTGTTTTCCTGGTAAAGACAAGGCTCTGGGCCAGGTTTACATTAGCAACTTTTGCCACTGTATTAATGTTGGTAAGGGTGTGATCTTTTTCTTATGACATTTCTATGCTGGCAAAAGCCCTAGTGTAGATGCAGTTATACTGGCATAAAAGTGCTTTTGCCCATGTGTCTTATTTTGCTCAGGGAACCAGTATAAGCTATCCTGACAAAAGCAATTTTTGCCAGGGCAAGCTATATGTACAGTAGATGGGTTTGCCAGTAGAGGTATACTGACTGTAGTCTTTCATTAATTTGGGGTGCAGATTACACAAGTCACTAATCACAGGTTCTTTAGTCAGGTGGCTACTTGAAATTATTATGAGATTGGAGAGCCACACTTAGAAACTTGAATTATCCAAATAAATCCAAGGATAATCGTTAGGGCTGTCAAGCAATTAGAAAAATAAATCACGATTAATTGCTCTGTTAATAATAGAATACCATTTATTTAAATATTTTTGGATATTTTCTAAATTTTCAAATATTGATTTCAATTACAACGCAGAATACAAAGTGTACAGTGCTCACTTTATATTTATTTTTAGTACAAATATTTGCACTGTAAAAATGATAAAAAATAGTATTTTTCAATTCACCTCATACAAGTACGGTAGTGCAATCTCTTTATCAGGAAAGTTGAACTTACAAATGTAGAATTATGTACAAAAAAAACCTGCACTCAAAAATAAAACAATGTAAAACTTACAGCCTACAAGTCTACTCAGTCCTACTTCTTGTTCAGCCAATCGCTACAGACAAACACGTTTGTTTACATTTGCAAGAGATAATGCTGCCTGCTTCTTGTTTACAATGTCACCTGAAAGTGAGAACAGGCGTTTGCATGGCACTATTGTAGCCACCGTTGAAAGATATTTACCAGCCAGATGCGGTAAAGATTTATATGTCCCTTCATGCTTCAGCCACCATTCCAGAATACATGCTTCCATGCTGATGAAGGGTTCTGCTCAATAACAATCCAAAGCAGTGTGGACCGACGCATGTTCATTTTCATCATCTCAGTCAGATGCCACCAACAAAAGATTGATTTTCTTTTTTGGTGGTTCGGATTCTGTAGTTTCCTCAGCAGAGTGTTGCTCTTTTAAGTCCTCTGAAAACATGCTCTATACCTCGTCTCTCTCAGCTTTTGGAAGGCACTTCAGATTCTTAAACCTTGTGTCAAGTGCTGTAGCTATCTTTAGAAATCTCACATTGGTATCTTCTTTGCATTTTGTCAAATCTGCAGTGAAAGTGTTCTTAAATCAAACAACATGTGCTGGGTCATCATGCAAGACTGCCATAACATGAAATATATGGCAGAATGCAGGTAAAACAGAGCAGGAGACATACCATTCCCCCCCCAAGGAGTTCAGTCACAAACTTAATTAACGTACACCTCTACCCCGATGTAACATGACCCGATATAACATGAATTCGGATATAACGCGGTAAAGCAGCGCTCCGGGGGGGCAGGGCTGCGCACTTCGGCGGATCAAAGCAAGTTCAATATAACGCAGTTTCACCTATAACGTGGTAAGATTTTTTGGCTCCCGAGGACAGCGTTATATTGGGGTAGAGGTGTATTATTTTTTTAACAAGCATTATTTTTTTAACAAGCATCATCGGCATGGAAGCATGTCCTCTGGAATATTGGCCAAAGCATGAAGGCACTTACAAATGTTTAGCATATCTGGCACGTAGATACCTAGTAATGCCGACTACCACAGTGCCATGCGAACATCTATTCTCATTTTCATGTGATGTAAATAACAAGCGGGCAGTATTCTCTCCCGCAAATGTAAACAAACGTGTTTGTATTAGTGATTGACTGAACTGGAACTAGGCCTAAGTGGACTTGTAGGGTCTAAAATTTTACACTGTTTTATTTTTGAGTGCAGGGTTTTTTTGTACATAATTCTACATTTGTAAGTTCAACTTTCCTGATAAAGAGATTGCACTACAGTACTTGTATGAGGTTAATTGAAAAATACTATTTCTTTTTATTATCATTTTTACAGAGCAAATATTTATACTAAAAATAAATATAAAGTGAGCACTGTACACTTTGTATTCTGTGTTGCAAATTGAAATCAAATATTTGAAAATGTAGAAAAACATCCAAAATACTTAATAATTTTCAATTGGTATTCTATTGTTTAACAGTGTGATTAAAACTGCGATTAATCACAATTAATAACAAATTTTGAGTTAATTGCGTGAGTTAACTGCGATTAATTGACAGCCCTAATAAGCATCAATACACAGAAAACTCCTAAAGAATAAAGCAGTCCCTGCTGACATACTCACAATATAGTAGAGACTGGTGAAGATAGAAGAAAGAGTCAGTGCAGAACATCATAAGTGGGATGTAATGCTCCCGGCTTCCACCATCTGATCACCCCGATGCACACACCAGAGATTGGGCATACATCTTTTTTTATACTCCTTTTCCCTGAGCACCCACACACCCAGGTACCATATTTAGATTATTTTCCAGCCTAAGGTTCATGTAGGGTTATCCAGAAAACCATAACTGGGTTCTGATTGTTGACACAAGCCACATGCCTCGGTACATTTTCTAATATTTCTAACGCATCAATGCAGTTAACTTCATGTTTACACATACTAAAAGTCCCCCTGGTTTTTGTTCTTTTCCAGTTTACTTATTTATTACAAGATCTATATTGCAAAAGTACTTATAACCTAAGCCAAACACTCAAGCTAACTTATGTCAACTGTTTATGCTAACTGCTAGGCCTCACTAGGTCTACTGCTGATAGCAAAGCCTATTTGAAATAATTCTTTATAGTGTTTCCCCTACTTTTATAACAGCTGTTCTTAAGCAGCTTAGTTTATTTTAACATATGAATTAACAATACAGAAACTCCTAAACAAGGGTTTCCAAGATCAGGTCGGGCTTCAGTGGTCAATCTGGCAAACCTTTCATAATGTAGACCTGGCCTTAGGGCTTGTCTACACTTGGGCCAAGTCTACACTACAAAGTTTTGCCTATACAACTTATGTCAGAATATGAAAAAAATCATCCCTCTAGCCAACATGCTGGCAAAAAAAATCCATGTAGATGCAGTTTATCCTGCAAAAGAATCTTCATATGCTGTAGCTTACGTCATTTAGGGAGGGTATATATAGCTATAGACACTTACTACAACAACAAGCAGGTTCTTCTGTTGACCTAGCACTGTCTACACTGGGGCTTAGGTCGTCTTAACTCCATTACTGAGGGTGCAGATTTTTCACAACTCTGATGAATGTAGCTAGGTCAACCTTTTTCTAGTGTAGACTAGCCCTAATACCACCTTCCCGAACAACATTAGCTGTGCTGACAAAAGTACCCTTCAGTCGGAATAATTGGGTTTACACTGGACTGTTTTTTTTTTTTTTTCCAGCATAGCTATATTGGTTAGGGGTTATGATTTTTTACATTCCTAGCCAATATAATTATGCTGGCGTAAATTTGTAGTATAGATCAGGCCTACCCCATGGAGTTATTCGGGAACAGTTGTTCCTAAATCAGGCAATGTGTAGCATAGCCCTTAGACAGCATAGACTTTAACATGTGCTAATGTGATGAAATTGAAGTTTATGGGGGAGCAGTATGAGATGGTCCCTGCCCCAAAGAGTTTAGATGAATGGGGAAATTCACATCTCTCCAATCTATTGTTTCAGGTTGTCTGCAGACTCAGGAAAAGAGAAGCACAGTGGTTCACATTCCAAAAGTTTTCTTCACAACTGTAAGGGTAAACATTTACAGTATTTACTTTTTACAGAAAATGGTAGGGCCACCAGAAAAATGCCAGCTACAACAGTGATTGGTACTATATGAATACCAAAGATTAATAGATAAAAACAAGTTGGAACAGCTTTTTGCCTTTTTCAGTTAACCTTTGGCTCAGCTTAATTAAAACTTTTTTTATTATGAAGTAGCTGGATTTTTCAAGGGTTTAGATCCCCTTGTGCAATACAAGAAATTAACATTATGTTAGGGAGCAACTTTTCTTGCCAATTTTAATTACAGAAGCACAAAAGGTATGTCACATCTGTCAAATTTTTCCTTTCATATAATTTTAAGTGTATCCAAATTATGGGTAAAAATTTGGTTTAAAAAAAATTAACTCACTGCACAAACCTTATACACCAAAGCAGCGTTTTACAGTTGATGTATAGTTCACTTCATAACATGGGATTATAAAAGTGACATGAAAGACTGCTGTACTGGAACAGTGAAAATTTATGATCTTGGTTCTCCAGTGAGCTCTGCCTGGCTCAGGGGTTTGCCTACCCATAGCTCATTGCAAGATCAGGGCCTAAATATTAAAGTGACCTCAAAACTTGTCAATGGAAAAAATGGATTGTTCTTTCTGACAAAATAAATGAACATACCTTCTTTGTGCTGATTTAAGGGCCAGTCTCACCAAACCTTCCGCATGAAAGTCTTCCTTACTCTCACAAGTAGTTCAGTTACCTCAGTGTGACTCTCCATGTAAATAAAGATTTACACAAGGTCTTGCCATTATTTTTCTTCTATGTATTATGTCATTTTAGAGATGTAGGGGTTGCTTAGAAACTTTACTCTTTGGGGGATTTTTCATTTCTCTCTCTTTAGCTTTAGTTAAATTTGTGCCTTGTTCCTGTTTCGTTTAATCCACTCTGAATCCAGTAACATGGAGTTAGTCAGGAACAGCTGTTGCACTTGACATTCACACCCTAATTTACCTGTGTTAACTTTCAAGTGTAGACAAGCCCTAGGGCCCACCCCCACTCTCCCTGTTAACACTGATGCAACTGAATGGGTGGTAGCACCAATGGAAGTATTTTTCTGATATTACCTAAACAAGGCCATAGAAAGGACAGTACGTATAAATTCTAGGAACTACACCTCTACCCCGATATAACGCGACCTGATATAACACGAATTCGGATATAACGCGGTAAAGCAGCGCTCCGGGGGAGGGGGGTGGGACTGCGCACTCCGGCAGATCAAAGCAAGTTCGATATAACGCGATTTCACCTATAACGCGGTAAGATTTTTTGGCTCCCGAGGACAGTGTTATATTGGGGTAGAGGTGTAATTCCTGTTCCCATTGCAGTTAGTGGAAATACAACCTTTTAATTCAGCAGGACAAGGATTGCAATCTAAAACGTTTAAAAGCAGTGAATTCTACTATTGGTTTGTTGTAATTTGCTTTCCTCCCTAATTTCTTCCCCCCTTTGGTATCATTTGTGTGATATACTTTGTTAGTAATAATAATGTGATAAATAATAAACTAAAGCTTCATAAAAGTGCATGGTACTTTAAAGAAATGAAAGAAGATTGGTAGCTCTTGAGAGCATTTCTTTAAAGTACCATGCACTTCGATGAAGCTGTATTTTATTATTTATTACATTATTATTTTACTAATTGATTGCTGACTTTTGTCCTCATCCCTGTACAAAGTATAGAAGACACACGTTCCCTTCCTCAATGATCTTGCAGTTTAGGTCAGGGGTTCTCAAACTGTGGCTTGGGACCCCCAAAGTGGGTTGTTTCGGTCCCCGTTCGTGAGGTCATGTAGTAATTTTTCTTGTCAGAAGGGGGTCACGGTGCAATGGTTGGTTTAGAACTATTGGTTTAGGTACATGGCTTGAAAACACAATGCCTGTTATTAAGCAATTAATAAGTATTATGAATTGCACTGTATATTGCATGCTAAAACTTAAATTTGTCAATTTAATAAGAACCAAATCCTGCTTTCTTTACTTATGTGAATAATCCCATTGAAATCAATAAGATTGCTCATGGGAATAAGATGAAAAGAATTTTGCCCTGTTATGCTATACACTAAGGCCATAATTCTGTTTACATGCTAGTTTTACCTGGGTATAACTCCATCAGCTTCATTGAAGTTACTTCTGATTTACATCAGTTAGATCAAAATCAGGCCTTTAGGTTTATAGTTATATTCTCACAGTTGCACTTTCCTTTTTTACTGCTGATGTAAATCCCAATCTGCCACACTTTCTCATGCTGAGTAGCCTGAATTTACTGTACAATTAGTATCAATATGAGTAAATGTGGCAGGGTTAGGCCTCAATATAAGAATATAAGAACCATACTGGATCAGACCAATGGTCCTTTTAGCCCAGTATCCTGTCATCTGACAGTGGCTGGTGCCAGATGCTTCAGAGGCAATGAACAGAACAGGGCAATTTAGCAAGTGATCCATCCCTGTCGTCCAGTCCCAGCTTCTGGCAGTAAGAGATTTAAGGACACTCAGACTACAGAGTTGCATCCCTGACTATCTTGGCTAATAGCCATTGATCCTCCATGAATTTATCTAATTTTTGTTAACCTTCACAACATTCCACAAGTTGACTGTGTGATGTGTGTACAAGTACTTCCTTTTTGTTTGTTGTAAACCTGCTGACTAGTAATTTCATCAGGTGACCCCGATTCTTGTGTTATGTGAGGGAGTAAATAACATTTCCTTACTCACTTTCTGCACACTATTCATGATTTTATAGACTTGTATCATGTTCCCCCCCTTTAGTCATCTCTTTTCTCAGATGAACACTGTCTTTTTAATCTCTCCTCATCTGAAAGCTGGTCCATTATCCCTAATCATTTTTGTTGCCCTTCTCTGTAATTTTTACAATTCTAATATATCTTTTTTGTGATAGGGCAACCAGAACTGCATGCAGTATTCCAGGTGTGGGCATACCATGGATTTATATAGTGGCATCATGGTATTTTCCATCTTATTATCCATCCCTTTCCTAGTGGTTCCTAATATTCTCTTAGCTTTTTTGCCCTCTGCTGCCCTTTGAGCAGATTTTTTCGGAGAACTATCCACAGTGATTCCAAGATCTTTCTTGAGTGCTAGCAGCTATTTAGGCCCCATCATTTTGTAAGTATAGTTGGGATTATGTTTTCCAATTCACAATACTTTATCAACATTCAATTTCATCTGACATTTGGTTACCCATGTATGCAGTGTAGTTGTAGCCGTGTCAGTGCCAGGATATTAGAAAGACAAGATGAGTGAAGTAATATCTTTTATTGGATCAATTTCTGTTGGTGAAAGAGACAAGCTTTCAAGCCACACAGAGCTCTTCTTCAGGTCTGGGAAAGGTATTCCGAGTGTCCAAACTAAATGTAAGGTGGAAAAGATTGTTTAGCATAAGTAGTTAGCACATATCGTAAGGGACCATTCAAGGTACAGTGGCCTGTTAAAACCTCTGCAGTCATAGGACCAAAAGGGGGCTAGTGGATTACAGATTTTTGTAATAAGCCCTAAATAAGGCTACGTTTTAGTCACAGGTATTTTTTGTAAAAGTCACAGACAGGTCACAGGCAGTAAGCAAAAATTCACGGTCCGTGACTTGTCCATGACTTTTACTAAAAATACCCGTGACTAAAACGGGGGGAGGGGAGGCTGCCTGAGGGCATGGCAGGAGCTGAGGGAGGGCGGCCTGTGTGCTGGGGGAGGGCAGTTGGTGGCACACGACCTAGAACCCTCGCTGGTGCTGGAGGGGGCAGTTGCGCACTGCCTCCGCCCAGAGCACTGGCTTTGCGGCTCCCATTGGCTGGGAACCATGGCCAGTGGGAGCTGTGGGGGTGGTGCCTGCAGGCAGAGGCTGTGTGTAGAGCTGCCTGGCCATGCCTCCACCTAGCAGCTGAGCGAGGGGGATGTTGCCACTTCCGGGGAGCCCCCCAGGTAAGCGCCATCCAGAGCCCACCTCACCCCGTCCCATGCCCCAACCTCCTGCTCCCTCCCACACCTAAACTCTGCTGCTGGGCGGGGAGCGCAGTGGCCCAATACTGCCCCAGCAGCAGCTGGTACGACTGGTGCAGGGGCTGCCTGAGGTGCCCCATAGCCAGGTGCACCGGCCGCTGCAGAAGTCATGGAGGTCACGGAATCCGTGACCTCCGTGACAAATTTGCAGCCTTAGCCATAAATCCAGTGTCCATTTACCCAGTCATCCAGTTTTTTGAGATCCCTTTGTAACTCTTCACAGTCAGCTTTGGATTTAACTATCTTGAATAATTTTGAATTGTCTGCAAACTTTGCCACCGCAATGTTTACCCCCTTGTCCAGATCATTTATGAACAGGAGTGGCCAACCTGTGGCTTTGGAGCCACATGCAGCTCTTCAGAAGTTAATATGCGGCACCTTGTATAGGCACCAACTCTGGGGCTGGAGCTACAGGTGCCAACTTTCCAATGTGCCAGGAGGTGCTCACTGCTCAACCCCTGGCTCTGCCACAGGCCCTGCCCACTCCCCTCAGCCTGCCACGCCTTTGCTCCTGCACACCACGAAACAGCTTATCGGGAAGTGCAGGGAGGGAGGGGGAGGTGCTGATCACCGGTGGGTGGGAGGCGCTGGGAACAGGGTGGAGGAGCTCATGGGGGGCTGCTGACATATTACTGTGGCTCTTTGGCAATGTACATTGATAAATTCTGGCTCCTTCTCAGGCTCAGGTTGGCCACCCCTGATTTATGAATATGTTGAAAAGCACTGGTCCCAGTACAGATCATTGGGGGACCCCACTTTTTACCTCTCTCCACTGTGAAAACTGACCATTTATTCTGACCCTTTGTTACCTATCTTTTAACCTATTACTAATACATGAGGAGCTTCCCTCTTATCCCTTAACTGCTACTTTGCTTAAGAGCCTTTGGAGAGGGGTCTTGTCAAAGGCTTTCCGGAAGTTCAGGTACACTATATCAACTGGATCATCCTTGTCTACATGTTTGTTGACCCCCCTTAAAGAATCCTAGTAGATTGGTAGGCCATGATTTCCCTTTACAAAAGTCATATTGACTCTTCCCCAACAAATCGCTTTCATCTATGCGTCTGATAATTCTGTTCTTTATTATAGTTTCAACCAGTTTGCCTGGTTCTGAAGTTAGACTTATTGGACTGTAATTGCCAGGATTGCCTCTGGAGCCTTTTTAAAAAATCAGTGTTACATTAGCTATCCGCCAGTCATCTTGTACAGATGCTGATTTAAGCAATAGGTTACATACCACAGTTAGTAGTTCTGCAATTTCATATTTGAGTTCCTTAGAAAGCAGTATAACTGGTGAGTTTAATATTTTCATTTGGCCCAGGAGATGTCACTACTGGATAAAACTGTTGCAAAATCAATTGGATAGAGTATAGAGATACAGGTTAGAATATCAAGTGACACAATATTAACTGGGTGCTTTAGCAGGCTTTATTGAAAATGTTACATTGAATGCAACAGTATTCTTTAGGCAATAAATTGACATGTAATCCATGTGTTAATCCAAATTAAGGATAATTATTTTGTAGCCTTCATATGACCTTATCAAAAGTGTTTTCTACCTTGTAAATAATTTCTAGAGGTTTTCATTAAATTGTGTCTGAAATAGAATTGAGCCCTATGTAAAAAGCAACAGTATGACGTTTGGTATATTTATAGTGTTCCTTTTTAAAATTGTCTGAGTGAGAAAATTGTACTACAGAATACAGTCAAGAATAGTGCCTTCTAAAGAGGCTTTATAAAAAGCCTGTTTAAAAAAAAGTATGGTTCATTTTGTTCTATGTTAAGAGATGGTGTAACCGGACTTTGGTCCAGTAATATGCAGCTCTGAAGATGCTGGGCAGTCAGGAAATAAAATTAGTATTAGAAACAGCATTACTGTCTCTGCACATGGGGAATGAGAGGAAATGAACGTAATCTCTTAGAATCCTTTTTTTAAAAAGAATCTTTTGCACAAGTTTTAAAATAATTTGAGACACATCTTCCTGGAAGTTTAAAAATGAATCCATGCACTTAGAATTATGGAAGTTAGTGCAGGAGTGCTTCCCAGGTTTTGTAGGTCTTTAATCCAGTTGGTTTTAAAAATCAGGAATCAAAAGATATACCAACTGAGCTATGCTTATAGGGATGATCATCGTATATACCTTCACCAGGCTATGTCTAGGCAAATTAATTATATTATATTCACAGGCAACCTTAATTCATTTCCTAACCTTTGAGTGTTTGACTTTGCAATCTTAATAGTATTCTTTTAACATACTTTGTGTGTGAGTGAGAGAGCTGTATATATTGATAATGATATAATGCCTTCGACTATAGTCTTTGCTTTTAAATTTTAGATAGGAGTTAATTATTGTCAGAAAATAGAAATTCTCCTTTAACTCATTAGGTAGCCCCCACTTCTTACTTCCAGATGCAAAGACTCCTTATTCATTTGCTTGCATAATGGTTTTCTCACACATATACATAATTTTTTATTTGATACTTATTCATGCGGTTGCCTTTTTTCTGTGGTATCTACATTATGCTTCAACATGAATTTTAAGTATTTTTTCCAAAATGCACATTAGTAACCTGTATTAATTTTTAATTTCACCATAGCATATTGATTAACTGATTGTTTTGCTGATAAGGAGAAAGAGTTAAGACATTTGCTTTTGCTGATCAGGAATGGTCACTGGGATAAACAAAATCATTAAACTCCATAGATTGCATTATGGTACTGATGGATACTGAAGACTGAGATGTGGTTTGTAGCCTCCCTCTACAATTGTTCTAGTTTAAAAATTTCTTCTTTAATATTACTTTTATTAGTGGTATTACAGGAGCACCTGGAGGCCCTGAGATCAGACTTGCGTTGTGCTAGGGGCTGTGCAAACACGTAGTAAGAAGCAGTTTAAAAATCTGTATAGCAAAATCCTGAGGTCTTTACTCAGGCAAACTCCTGCTGATATCAACTGAGAGATTTGCTTGAGTAAGGACTTTAGGATTTAGCCTTTTGACATTTTTAAGCTTGATATAAAGGTGATACTCCAATTAAGCAAAGGCTAGGGTATTCATAATTATGGTTCTCACAGCAGCCTTAACTCAGTCCTTTGTGTGTATGCATTACAGTAGGATATATTTCATTGCATTGCATGGTGTCACATTTCATTTGCCAAATAATAACTTTTGACCGTTACTAGAGTAGTGTAAGTTACACAGATTTTAGACTGATCAGGCTGTTTGTTTTGTATTATGCAAGTTTCATAAATTTCATAATTCTTTCATTGCATTAACTGTCAGAATTGATTTGTTGGGTACTAAAATGTTTTAATTCTTCTAGCCATAGCACCGTACAGAAGACACTCAGAAATCTTTTCTCAATGATTCTATAGTCAACGGATGTAACAATGGTACTAATACTGGGCCGCAGACTGAATAGAGAGGATAGCGGGGTCCGTGATTCCCCTGCAACCAAACGTAAAGTTTTTGAAATGGACCCGAAGTCCTTATCAGGTCATGAGTTTTTTGACTTCTCTTCAGGATCATCCCATGCTGAAAGCATACTCCAGATCTTCAATGAGTTTAGAGACAGCCGCTTGTTCACAGATGTAATTATCTGTGTGGAAGGAAGAGAGTTTCCCTGTCATCGAGCTGTTCTCTCAGCCTGCAGTAGCTACTTCAGAGCTATGTTTTGCAATGATCACAGAGAAAGCAGAGAAATGTTGGTGGAGATCAATGGCATTTTTGCTGAAGCTATGGATTGTTTTTTACAGTACGTGTACACTGGCAAGGTGAAAATCACTACAGAGAATGTGCAATATATCTTTGAAACATCAAGTCTCTTTCAAATTAGTGTTCTGCGTGATGCTTGTGCCAAGTTCCTGGAAGAGCAACTGGATCCTTGTAACTGCCTGGGAATCCAGCGTTTTGCTGATACACACTCACTAAAGACACTCTTCACCAAATGCAGAAATTTTGCACTGCAGACATTCGAGGATGTTTCTCAGCATGAAGAATTTCTTGAGCTTGGGAAAGATGAGCTCATTGATTATATTTGTAGTGATGAGTTGGTGATCAGTAAAGAAGAGATGGTTTTTGAAGCAGTTATGCGCTGGGTTTACCGTGCTGTTGATCTGAGAAGACCAGTGTTACAGGAACTTCTAACACATGTGAGACTCCCTTTATTACATCCTAACTATTTTGTACAGACAGTGGAAGTGGAACAGCTGATTCAGAATTCTCTAGAGTGTTATCAGCTGCTACATGAAGCAAGAAGATATCACATACTTGGAAATGAAATGATGTCCCCAAGAACTAGACCACGCAGGTGAGAGATTTTTTACTGTTTTTCTGATATGCCCTAGAAGAACATTATTATTTTTTTTACCTGTTTATCTAGTAGATATGAACTGTAACCAAACTGCAGCATAGTGAAGAAAAATTTGAAAGTGTCTTTTATTTTGTGTTACTGAGTTCTGCATTTTTACTGCCTTATCCACACACAAAAGCCTGGTCACCTCACATGCTTACCTTTAAGTAGGCCTTTGAGTAATCTTATTCACACATATATGTAACTTTACTGATATGAGTAGTCCCCTAGAATTCAATAGGAAGGACACTGATGTCAGTAAGTTACTCACAGGTGCAGATGTTGGCAGGATGAGATCCTAAGCCCTTTCCACTAGTTGCCCAGTTAAGCCACTTGCAGCAGCTTTCATTCCGGCTCATTACAATGCAGCCATTAATCCACTACATTTCATAATTATTTAATTTTTACAGTGTAAAATAATAATGTATTGTACACTTATCAAGGAGTTGGGTGGCATTTTTCAGTTAGGGCAACAGCGACTACTTTTGAAAATCCCACTGTTACACCACAAAACATTTTACAGGTTTAATAAAACACTTTACAGGACTAAAAATACAGTTCTAGAATTATATAACAGATTTAGAGATGAAATAACAAAACCAATGTATATATTTACAGAATTACAGAGTAGCTACAGAAAATATTTTAAGTTTAAATATTGTAACCTGTTTTTTAAAATCCTAAAACATTACTTCTTATTATCCCATAATACAACTGGACATTGCTACTGTAAGCTACAGTAGGAAATGAGAAAAAATGCCGAGGGTGGTATTTTGGGAACTGTTGGTTATGGTGATTTCTTTTAGATTCTGCCATAGACCTTCCTTCCCAGGTAATTGCTAAAAACATTACATTCTTGAAGGAATGGTAAAGAAGGAAAACTAAGATGTTTAACCCTGGAAATTCTGCCAAACATAACATAGGTACTTGAGAAGGTTAGTTGGCTAGCTGTAATGCTGCACTGGAGAATTAGCTGAAAAAGGAAACACCCACCTTCACCCCACTGCTTATGTTTAACAGAGATGTTTTCTGAGCAGGGTTTTTGTTACTAAACTTAAGAAGAAACTAAACACTGAATCATGAATGCAGCAACAAGAGGAATAATTTATAAAGAGAGAAGCTGGCTAGTCCCCCAGTGATGATTTTTCCCTGTATCTATTATTAAATTCAAGGGATAGTTCCTTGTCATTTGATTCTGTTGCAAAAATTGATAAAGTTTTGTAACAGTTACCAGATTCCTCCCTGCCTCCTCCATGCTTTCCCCTTTCATTTCTTCTAAAATGGGATTTTGGTAGCACCTTTACCCATTCCCTCCCTATGTTCCATGTATTGCTGCCTCTTTTTTTTCCTGCTTTGCTTTTATGTAAGCTTTGTTAGTGAGGAAAAAGCATAGAACCGACTGAAAGTTCTGTATACCAAAATTAATGTTTCTACTGAAACTTTTCTTGGGAACTGTTCTTGGGATTGTGTGTGCATATGTATCAGTATGTTTCTGTACTTAAACTGGTTTCTGACTAGCTGTTCAAAAACAGTAGGATTCTGGTCTGAGTTCATTTGAAGCAACTGAAAAATTGTCTGATGTCACTGCACGTTTAAAACTTGGGTTGAGATCCTCCCTTCTTTTCCCTTATGCCCCTAGGCCAGGGGTGGTCAATTATTTTTTGTCAAGGCCCAAATTTCTTTGTGAAGGTATAGTTAAGGTCCAGACTCCAGGGAAGAAAAATAATAAAAATAACTACAATAATGATAATAATAAGTAAATTCCATTCAAAAGCCTCTGATGGTCAGGATTTGGCCTGTGGTCTGCTTATTGACTGTTCTTGCTCTAAGCTTTCATTGTAGAACAAAGTGGCGATGTGAGACCCAGATAACTGAATACAGTTGCACTGACATCTTGAGGTCGTCTCTCATATCTCCATTAAGCTTCACAGTGACATCTAGTGGTCATGTTGTTCTAGTGCAGGGGTGGGCAAACTACAGCCCTCGGGCTGCTTCTGGCCCATCAGACGTTTTTATACAGCCCTCAAGCTCCCGCCAGGAGCTCACAATTCCCTTGATGAGCACCGTCTTCCAGCACGCAGAGCCACACTGCACAGGCGCAACTTCACTGTGCTGTTTCCGGGATCGGAATCCGCCCCAGGTGGCAGAATGCCAAATTCCCTCCCGGTCTCCTACGGTCCCGCCAGTCCCAGCTAGGGTGCCTCCGCCCATGGCGGTACCTGGTACGGCCATCTTGGTGCCGCTGCCGGCAGGGCCCCTAGGAGTCCCCAGTACCACCCCTGTAGAGCCCCCCCCACGCACCACACCCCATGAGTCCCTTCTCCCCCACCTCGGTAACATCCTTTATAGAGCCTCCCCCCATGCTACACCCCATAGAGTCCCCCTCCCCAACCATGTATTCATGGCCCGCCATACAATTTCCATACCCAGATGCGGCCCTCAGGCCAAAGAAGTTTGCCCACCCCTGTTCTAGTGGATGGACTCCTGTGTATTTAAAACAAAATATGAATTGCATACCATAAGCTTTGAATATCTTTAGACTGGCTTACAGTTGTTGCTTATTTCAGTGCACAGACCCACTAGACCAGTCTAATGAAAATATATCAAGATATACTTTTAATTGGTTATTATCATATTTATCCATTTTAACCAGTTCTTCTCAAGTACTTTTTTTTAAAATGTGAGCAGTCAGTAATTTTTTCCTCTTAAGTGATTTACTTTTTATTTAACTACTGCACTGCTGGCTATTATTTTTTATGCAGCATCCAAATATGGTGGATGTTTTTACAGACAAAATTATTGGTTTTTTTCAAAAGCCCTCAGAATTTCTGTCTGTGGAAATTTTTAATTTCTTTGAACAGATTTTCTTTGAACTGATTAAAGGACTTCTACCCAGGCAGCATGTGTTGGTCTATATTGTTTCATTCAGCTTTCTCAAATAATGTCATGAGAGCTGAATAGTTTCCTGTGTGAAGTACATCAGAAATCTGATTTTTAATTTCTTTTGTGAAAGTACTGGATTTAATGTCACTTTAGTAATGTGATTTTCCATTTTTTCTATTTTGGGGACCATGTAATGACAGAGAGATCTCATGGACCACCTTCCATGTCATCTCCATAGGCCACAGTTTGAGAACCACAGCTCTGCTGACCTCCATTTGCATTTTATTTCAGTAGTTAACTGTTGCTGTTAACAGCCTATGCCTACTTGTATTTTGTGCCTGCCTCTTTATTTTTTAGCTTGATCCCTATTATCTTTATTGACGGCACACTGTCCCAATTGCAAAAAATTCTAAGGTCTGGTCTACACTAGAAAATTAGGTTGTCTTAACTATGTAGCTCAGGGGTGGATTTGGGTGTGAAAAATCCACCCCTCTGTGTAGTGTGGTTAAGCTGACCTAACACCTAGTGTAGACAGCGCTAGGTCAATGGACAGATTCTTCTGTCGACCTAGGTACTGCCTCTTGGGGCTTGTCTGCACTTGAAATGCTACAGCGGCACAGCTGCAGCACGTCAGTGTTGAGACTGTATATGCCAATGGGAGGCATTGTCCTTTTGATGTAGGTAATTTACCTCTTTGAGAGGTGGTAGCTAGGTCGACGGAAGAATTCTTCCATCGACCTAGCCTAGTGCTGTCTACACAAAAGCCTGGTCTACACTAGATAATTAAGTCGGCTTAACTGCGTTGCTCGAGAGTGTGAAAAATCCACACTCCTGAGCAGCACCGTTAAGCCAAACTAACCCCAGTGTAGATAGTGCTAGATCGATGGAAGAATTCTTCTATCAACCTAGGTCCTGCCTCTCAGAGAGATGGATTACCTATGCCAACGGAAGGGGTTCTCCCATCAGCATGATGCAGCAGAAAAGCTGCAGTGGTACAGCTCTGCCACCGTAGCATTTCAAGTGTACAGAAGTCCTGGGACTTAGGTTGGCTGTGCCACCCAGGGGTGTGGATTTTTCATACCTCTAAGTGACGTAGTTATGTTGACCTAATTTTCTAGTGTAGAGCAGGCTTTAATCTCCACATATGTGACCGTCCAGAGGTGTGGTTTGTTCATTTTTAAATCCAGTTCTGGATTTAAAATATTTTAGTAAATTAATTCTCCTTCAGAGAGAGCAAAACTATGCATCATCACTCTCAGGCAGTATTTTTGATCCACGGATATTGGCTCATTTATCTCTTAATTTAAAAAAGATTGGCAACCATGCAAAAGGCTGCGAGTTTGTCACAGAAGTCACTGATTCCGTGACCTTCCATGACTTCTGCAGTGGTTGGTGCCCCTGCGCCAGTTGTACCGGCTGCTACTGGGGCAGTCTCGAGCCACCACACTCCCATCCCCCAGCAGCAAGAGGAGTTTGGGAGGGGAGCAGGGGGTTGGGGCACGGGACGGGGTGAGGCGGGCAGGCTCTGGGAAGTGTGGAGCCAGGTAGGGAGCCTGCCGACCCCGCCAACACATCCCCACACCAGCACCAGCGGGGGTCCTGGGCTGCGTGCTGTTACCCCCGCCCTCCTAGCACCAGCAGGGTCCTGGGCCACACACCACTGCTCACCCCCTCCCCAGCACCCACGAGGGTCCTGGGCAGCGCGCTGCTGCCCGCACCCCCCCACACACACACAGCACCTGCCGTGCCCCCAGGCCACCCCCTTCGTCCCCCCAAGTGCTCCCGGAACCCCCAGGCCACCCCCCCCCAAAGGTTTAATCAGGGGTATATAGTAGAAGTCATGGACCAGTCACGGGCTGTGAATTTTTGTTTACTGCCCATGACCTGTCCATGACTTTTACTAAAAATATCCGTGACTAAAATGTAGCCTTAATCATACACAACAAGCTCCTCATTTGGCAGAAGGCCATGATTGTAGTCTTTAAAAATATCAATAGCCAAACCTTGTCCTTTGTAGATATCTTTGGTACATACGCTTGGGTTTGCCTGTTGGGGAAAAAGTAAGAGAGACAAAGTACTTGCTGTTGAAAGAAACCAATTTCTTTTTCTGAATAGTGCTTCGTCGACTCATAAGGTTCCTTCCCTCTCTCCCTTGAGAGATAACTTTCCAAGATTAGTTCCTCAAAAAAGAAGATGGGATAACTAAACATTAAACATTAAATAGATAAAAAGCAGGACCTGACATCACTTCAAGGTTGGAGCAGCTGAAGGGAAATTTTCGTTGGGTTTTTTGATAGCTATGAGAGAGTAACTGAGACTTTGCTTTTTCTAAAATATTTAGAGTAAAAAGGACTTACTTGTTTAACAAGAGAACAGTAATAATCAGCTAGTTTTTACTTGTGGTGTCCCACAATGTGAAAAAAGTATGGTTTTAAATAAAGGCCTACAGCACTTTTATCATTTATAAACAAAGTTGATGACGGGTCATGCAGTTGTTATAGACACAAGGTAATGTGATTTTTTGCAGGATTGGGTCATAGTAAATAAGATATCTGCTCTTATGGAGTTATTTGTAGTTAAAATAGTGTACAGCAGTGGCTCTCAAAGTAGAGTCGCCGCTTGTTCAGGGCTTGTTCAGGGCCACTTTGAATTTGCTGGCTTTGGTACTTGGTTTTATTATTTCAATCTTCTTTGAAGTTTTCCTCCATCACCATACCCTCTTTCACATTACTGTTACATATTTGCAACCATATGTCCTAACAAAGTTTTTATCTGATCCATAAGTCTTAAACTTTTTTTAAAAGAAATTTTCTGTAACACTTGGAAGATAGTTCTAAATTTGTGAAATATTAAAGTGATGCAAACTGTCACAGGAGTCTTTGTGCTATTTGTAACTTTGCAGAAGACTGTTTTCAATATGATGGATTTTATATGAAACTTCCAAAACTGCATATATAAATTTCTTACACATGGCTTCAGCTTTACCTCTGATATTTCTCCATTTTCAGTCAGAGGAGGAAAACAACCTTAAAGTTTAAGGTCTTTCTTTTTAAAAATTTGATTTTTTTCATGGAGCAATCATGCAATATAACTCCACCCTTTATTTAAAAAAAGGTTACTTATTGGCCTGGTTACCTGGCACACAATGGGACAGCTGGAAATACAGTGAAACCCTTAACCATTTTGTAAGGAAATAATTATTGCTGTAGAAGTCAGTATAACATTAAATAATAGATTTTCAGATTTTAAAACTGTACGACCTTGGTTTTTCAAGCTGATATTGTTTGCTACATATGCTTTAATAAACATCTATTTTGTCTTTCTGTTTTCATTCTTTTAGATCAACTGGTTATTCTGAGGTGATAGTTATTGTCGGAGGCTGTGAACGAGTTGGGGGGTTTAACCTGCCATACACTGAATGCTACGATCCTGTGACAGGAGAATGGAAGTCACTGGCTAAGCTCCCAGAATTTACTAAGTCTGAATATGCAGTGTGTGCTTTACGGAACGATATTCTTGTTTCAGGTAAATAATTCCAGGAAGCTTAAGCTTAAGTGATGACAGCAGGAACATCCTTGGATAATTTACAGTTCTTTAGGTGATTGTTGCTCTTTGAACTTCCAGAAGCTGCTGGAATGAAAATTTCACGAATTTCACCCCCTCTAGCCTATGTGTTGCTTACCAAATCATCTCCCTCAGTATGTGTTGAGCATAAACCCTATGCCTATATTTGGTAGCCACAAATATTTTTTGCTTATTGTTTTGTTTTTAATCATTAATAATTACAGCCCTGGCTGAAATTTCATCAGAGAGGTCTGGGGATATAATATTGTTATGAGTGGAGCTTAGAGCTAAATGACTGTATGAACTGACCCACAATCCAATATGTCCTCCTCCATACCGGTTAAGTATGCAGCTTTTAAATATTAGTGCTCAGGTTCTGCAGTGAAAACAGATCAAACCTTTTTTCAGCATAGAAATGCAGAGTAGAGGCAAATACCTCACCCTTCTTAAATCCTGACCTGGAGGTGCTGAGCACCTGCATCTCCTAGTGAAGTCAGTGGCTGTAGCTGCTCAGCACCTCTCAAGTTTAGACAAAAAAAACGTTATTTGGGTCCATGTCTATCATCTGGACCAATGGTGACAGACTTAGCTGGTTACTAACTCCTGTCCTGGAACTATCTATCTCCCCCATTACATTTGTTTGTTACCTCAAAGCAGGGTGGATTTGATTTAAATCAAATTGATTTAAATCATGATTTAAAGCACTAGTCAGGAAGACTCGATTTAATCATGGATTTCTACATAAAAGTGCATTCTTGTTGTTGTTATCAGGGCCGGCTCCAGGCACCAGCTTACCAAGCAGGTACTTGGGGCGGCCACTTTGGAGAGGGGCGGCACGTCCAGCTGTTCGGCAGCAATTCGGCGGACAGTCCCTCACTGCTGCTCGGAGCGAAGGACCTCCCGCCGAATTGCCACCGCAGATCGCGATCGCAGCTTTTTTGTTTGTTTGTTTGTTTGTTTGGCTGCTTGGGGCGGCCAAAACCCTGGAGCCGGCCCTGGTTGTTATAACCTTAATACATATTCTTCACAACTCAGAGATAGATGTAGATTTCATTTTTAGAAGGTACACACTATACATTTTTAAAGTGATTTATTTTGAAAACTTTTCAGATGAGTTTTACAGGTATATCAGAAAATGAATGATTGTTTGGTTATTTCATATACCAAAGGTAATTGAAGCAGATATTTATGAAGTCATTGGGAGGTGAACTATCTCCAATTCAACAGGTTAATCATTAATATTTGGAGGATTTTCTTTCCATGCTGTATTAGGAGGGGAACATCACCAGACAGACATTTAAATTGTTTCATTTAACTAAAACAACAGTGTTATGTATTCTGGATTTTTTTCTTCAACAGCAAACATATAATATTTTAACAAAACAAGCATATGAATTTTTGAATTTAGTTAAACATTCAAGTTTTTTAAGATCAGGTTTGTTTTTGTTAAAATTGTTTAACTAAAATCGTTAAATGAAATATTTTTTAAAAAAAATTAAATCGACTATGTCAGTCAGGTCAGCAACTTAAAATATTGACTTCTGCAGCTAACTCGGTCGTCTTCATCTTAATTTTCTTGTTTGTTCATAATCTGGAAAAGAAAAACAAGCTTTCCTGCTTTTTCAGGTCCCAAACGATTTATCAGTTTGGAATGAATTAGTCCAAAGGAAGAAAATATTCTTTCTACACCGGCAGAAGAAGCTACTGCTGTTAAAAGTGAGATTATCACTTCAACAGTCTCTGAATCCAAGTGCTTTAGTGACTTCCACCAGTTCTCTGGTGTGACTTTCTTTAAAACATCATCAACAAACATATATTTCTTGAATGGTTCACTCTTAGCTCTGAAGTTTATTATAGTTGGCATTATGGCATTATGATTGCTGGATGTCTATGTCATAGCCAACTCCTCTTGTTCAGTTGTTAAGGTTTGACTGTGGTACTGAGTATTGAGAATATTTGCAAGAAAATGAGCTGGAGATAGTGCTTGTCCCATTTGTTTTTTTAATGCTTGTAATTTAACTGTCATTGCATATTTCTCTTTTTAAGATCTCACTCAGTTCCTTCCAAATTTCAACAGTGCCAGCAATAAAACAGCTATTTCTCTGCATTTTGTTCAAGGCTACAGAAATAGGCTTCAGGATACTCAGTACGTGTTCAACATTTCTCTTAAGCCTAATGTTGAGAACTTTGGCTGTGACAGTGCCATCTATTTTTTCACTATTTTGTTCACAAACTGTCATCAGATTAGGCCAGTTCTTGATATAGTGCTCAAAACAGTCCACTACTGAGTTCCATTGCATGTCTTGTGGGAGAATTAGCTTGGTTCCTCCCACTTTTTTCAGAGCAGCTGCTGCAAAGTGGTTGTTATGGAACAACATGAGACTTTATTTCTGGAACACTGAAGTCTTTGGCTAGGAGGTGCATCAAATGAGCACTGCAACCGTATGTTATTATCTTGGGACTCTCTTCAGTCTCTTCTGAATTTCTTCTCCTCTTGGATACATTTGCAGCATTGTCTGTGACCAAAGCTGTGTACTAGACATTTGAATTTTTTTTCAGTTTGTTCTAGCTTTTACTGCTACTTCTTGTAAGTATTCTGCTGTGTGTGCATTTCCTGATGTATCAATTGTTCTGAAAGGAAGACATTCCCTTCTTCCGTTGTCACACAAGCACATACAACAGGATCATTGTGGACATGGCTCCACCCATCAAGACTCAGGTTAACAATTTCACTTTCTAGACCTTTTGCACACTGTTCAATTTCTCTTTCATACACTTTATTCAGTAATTTGCCTGCGACATCTGCTCTGTTGGGTGGACTGTATCCTGGTCTTAATGACTGAACCATGTTAATGAAGTGTGGGTTCTCAATCATACGGAAAGGAGAGTTTGTTGCATAAACAAACCAGGCAGTTTTTTCATCAATTACCTCTTTTTGTAATCTGCTGGTTCTTATCACAAACTCATGTATGGTTGTTTCTGCATGATGGAGTTTTCTTTTCTTTTTGCTACAGGTGATATACTGTGGCTATGTGACATACATGATGTGACTGAAACACTATCATTGGCAGATAACTCTGAAACTATAAAAAGAAGAACAGGAGTACTTGTGGCACCTTAGAGACTAACACATTTATTAGAGCATAAGCTTTCGTGGACTACAGCCCACTTCGAAAATGATGGTGATATTGAAGATGGATAGTCTTCAGAATCCTGTATGTTGAGGATGGATTCTCCTAAACGAAATAAGTCAATGCAGTTATTTAATTATTATTACCATACTGCTCATTTAGTATTACTCATTGCATTCACTGACACTCAGTACTACTTTAAAGGTGAAATTGTAAAAGGAAGATCTGCCTATTTCAGTTATTTATTTTTTTATCACAACTGCATCTAAAATGATAGTACCATAGAGTAACAACTATATTTTTTGCTCAAACATGAAAATTCAAGAATAGTCCAGAAGGAAGACAGGCAGTCCTTAAGGAAGAAGTATGAAACAAAAAAGTTTATCAACCTGAAGATCCTGCGTGTTCAGACATGTTGCTTTCATCATCTTCAGCGCAGCTTCCTCCTGAGAAGGAACACTTCATGATGTTGTTTCATTTGGGCAACCAGGCCTTGCATTTCTTTGTTGTGCTGTTTGCATTTTGCACACATGCCTGTCTTACCCACAGGTAGAGGAACTTCATTAAAATATTCCCAAACTGGGTCTCTTTTACGGCCTGCTGCCATTATAGGTTTTCCCTTCTAATGAGAGAATGGTATGGTAGATCTCAAATCAGTGAAGGCTACACTCAGAAAGACCCCAAGACTTCTGGAATATGCTGCTCAAACAGTTTCACTTTTGTTTCTACTGCCTGTCCCTCCCTTTTCACATTTATCTCCAGACTTCTGTCTGTTATTTTTATTTATTTAAATAAAATTTATTTATTTTATTTAAAAACATTTTTGCGGTTAACAAGCATGTTATCTCTGGAGACACAAATCCACAGTTTGAGAACTGCAAAACTAAGCATCTCTGATGGTATCTTCTAGACTGAGCACTGAGTCCTATTGGGTAGATAGAAAGATTAACCAAAATAATCTATACAGAAGCCCATGGAACCCCATAAGATTGGGTCCCTAATCCATGAACTATTGCAGGGGTCGGCAACGTTCGGCACGTGGCTCGCCAGGGTAAGCATCCTGGCGGGCTGGGCCAGTTTTATTTACCTGCTGACGCGGCAGGTTCGGCCGATCGCGGCCCCCACTGGCCGCGGTTCGCCGTCCCGGGCCAATGGGGGCGGTGAGAAGCTGCGGCCAGCACATCGCTCGCCCGCGCCGCTTCTCGCCGCCCCCATTGGCCCGGGGGCGCGATCGGCTGAACCTGCTGCATCAGCAGGTAAATAAAACTGGCCCGGCCCGCCAGGGTGCTTACCCTGACGAGCCGCGTGCCGAACGTTGCCGACCCCTGAACTATTGGAACTCATTTACAAAACACTTCATAGAATATCAGGGTTGGAAGGGGCCTCAGGAGGTCATCTAGTCCAACCCCCAGCTCAAAGCAGGACTAATCCCCAGACCAATTTTTACCCCAGTTCCCTAAATGGCCCCCTCAAGGATTGAACTCATAACCCTGGGTTTAGCAGGCTAATGCTCAAACCATTGAGCTATCCCTCATAGAATTAGAATTTATAACCCCTATTTCATGATGAGATATCTTTGAACTATAATGTATCTTAATTAAAACTATCTTTAGATAGTTTTTTTCCTCAAAAAGCATTTTATCAAAAAAATCTGATTTAAATAAAAAAAATCCAATTTTTTAAAATCATTTATTTTTATCCACCCTGCCTCAAAATGACTATCTTTCCAAATGTAAAATATCTTTCTCATTTCAGCAGACAGACAGTGGAACCGAGAGGGGGACATATGCATGAACCATGTAGAGGAAAACAGCCTGTGTTATGTACATGCCTCATAGCATATAAATCTTAGAGATTTCCTTTCCAGTGGCTCATCCATGCAGTGGTGCTCAAAGAAGTCTAAAGGGTGTGGAAAAAGTCATTGAAATATTTCCCAACATTAAAAAAACTGTTAGTGTAATGTCTTATCACAAAAATGTATGTATTTTGCTCAGCGTGTTATTCTGAAAGGTTTGCATAATGGGATGTATTTCTCGTGTATTTTCATGTTTGAAAATATTAATTAATATTAGCATTTCTTAGAATCATAGAATTAGAAGGGACCTCAAGAGGTCATCTACTCCAGTCCCCTGCACTCATGGCAGGACTAAGTATTATCTAGACCAGGGGTAGGCAACCTATGGCACACGTGCCAAAGGTGGCACACGAGCTGATTTCTAGTGGCACTCATACTGCCTGGGTCTTGGTCACCAGTCCAGGGGGCTCTGCATTTTAATTTTAATTTTAAATGAAGCTTCTTAAACATTTTAAAAACCTTATTTACTTTACATACAACAATAGTTTAGTTATATATTGTAGACTTATAGAAAGAGACCTTCTAAAAATGTTAAAATGTATTTACTGCCACGCGAAACCTTAAATCAGTGTGAATCATAGAATATCAGGGTTGGAAGGGACCTCAAGAGGTCATCTAGTACAACCCCCTGCTCAAAGCAGGACCAATTCCCAACTAAATCATCCCAGCCAGGGCTTTGTCAAGCCAAGCCTTAAAAATCTCCAAGGAAGGAGACTCCACCACCTCCCTAGGTAACGCATTCCAGTGCTTCACCACCCTCCTAGTGAAATAATGTTTCCTAATATCCAACCTGGACCTCCCCCACTGCAACTTGAGACCATTGCTCCTTGTTCTGTCATCTGCCACCACTGAGAACAGCTGAGCTCCATCCTCTTTGGAACCCCCCTTCAGGTAGTTGAAGGCTGCTATCAAATCCCCCCTCATTCTTCTCTTCTGGAGACTAAACAATCCCAGTTCCCTCAGCCTCTCCTCATAAGTCATGTGCTCCAGACCCCTAATCATTTTTGTTGCCCTCCGCTGGACTCTTCCCAATTTCTCCACATCCTTCTTGTAGTGTGGGGCCCAAAACTGGACACAGTATTCTAGATGAGGCCTCGCCAATGTCAAATAAAGGGGAACGATCACGTTCCTCGATCTGCTGGCAATGCCCCTACTTATACAGCCCAAAATGCCGTTAGCCTTCTTGGCAACAAGAGCACACTGTTGACTCATATCCAGCTTCTTGTCCACTGTGACCCCTAGGTCCTTTTCTGCAGAACTGCTACCTAGCCATTCGGTCCCTAGTCTGTAGCAGAGCATGGGATTCTTCCGTCCTAAGTGCAGGACTCTGCACTTGTCCTTGTTGAACTTCATCAGGTTATTTTTGGCCCAATCCTCTAATTTGTCTAGGTCCCTCTGTATCCTATCCCTACCCTCTAGTGTATCTACCACGCCTCCTAGTTTAGTGTCATCTGCAAACTTGCTGAGAGTGCAGTCCACACCATCCTCCAGATCATTAATAAAGATATTAAACAAAATCAGCCCCAAGACCGACCCTTAGGGCACTCCGCTTGAAACCGGCTGCCAACTAGACATGGAGCCATTGATCACTACCCGTTGAGCCCGACAATCTAGCCAGCTTTCTATCCACCTTACAGTCCATTCATCCAGCCCATACTTCTTTAACTTGGCGGCAAGAATACTGTGGGAGACCGTATCAAAAGCTTTGCTAAAGTCAAGGAATAACACATCCACTGCTTTCCCCTCATCCACAGAGCCAGTCATCTCATCATAGAAGGCAATTAGGTTAGTCAGGCACGACTTCTTGAATAAATGAAGACTCGGCACACCACTTCTGAAAGGTTGCTGACCCCTGATCTAGATCATCTCTGACAGGTGTTTTTCTAAGCTGCTCTTAAAAATCTCCAATGATCGAGATTCTACAACCTCCCTTGCTGCAATTTAAGCCCTTTGCTTCTTGTCCTATCCTCAGAGGTTAAGAAGAACAATTCTTCTCCCTCCTCCTTGTAACAACCTTTTATGTACTTGAAAACTATTATCATGTCCCCTCTCAGTCTTCTCTTTTCTAGACTAAACAAACCCAATTTTTTCAATCTTCCCTCATAGATCGTGTTTTCTAGACCTTTAATCATTTTTGTTCCTCTTCGCTGAACTTTCTCCAGTTTGTCCACATCTTTCCTGAAATGTGTCTCCCAGAACTGGACACAATACCCCATTTGAGGTCTAATCAGCGCGGAGTAGAGTGGAAGAATTACTTCTTGTGTCTTGCTTACAGTACTCCTGCTAATACATCCGAGAATGATGTTTGCTGAGTCTACCTCTCAGTCTACTTCTGAACAACTGCCTTGTTTAAATGTAATGTTTTATGAGACAACAGAATGAGATCCATTGTCAAAAATAGCTAATAATATCCTTCTCAATACTGACTTAACAATTAAGAGAAAAACGTTACTTTTTAGTATTAATTATCTTTGAGAGATTTATTAGAATTCTTTCAATCTAAGTTATAATTAACAAAGGATCTGTTGTCTTAAAGTGGAGGAAAGTGGTTATTTAGATTAGAATGCAAGCCTTGCCTCTTTGATTAAACTTTTCTCCAGCAGTGACATCTTCTAAGGAACAACCAACAACTAGCAAATAGAAGGCAAGAGCAAACAAACATGCATATCAGAAACAGGAGGCTTTGAAAATTGTCATCTAGGAAACAGATCTCTCCAATTTTTGTACAGCATGAAGATACCACAGTGATAGGTGCCTTATCTGAGATAGATCATGGAAGATTGTACTTTGTAGAGGGTTGGGAGAAGACTGGTGTAGATCATTATGGTAGATGGTATTTTGGGGGAATCGGTTGGAAGAGATTATTGTTTTGGGAGACTATACTTCATAAGAGATGCACTTCCTCTACACAGTGACCAAGAACATCTGAAAACCTCTATCTACTTAAATTTATATAATCACAGATGAGTCTACATCAGATGTATAGGATGTGACATTTTCCGTAGTCTACTGCAGAGGCGTACGTCAGTATCCAGCACCTCTTATTTAATAACTTCCTTAGTCAAAGATCCATTGGTTTTTTTTCTGTCTTTTTTCATAATTTTAAAGGTGGAAGAATTAACAGCCGTGATGTGTGGATTTATAACTCTCAGCTTAACATTTGGATCAGAGTTGCTTCCCTAAACAAAGGCAGATGGCGTCATAAAATGGCTGTCCTTCTTGGTAAAGTAAGAGAAATAATTCATTACTTATTGTAGCTAATACATTTCCCAAATATAAGCAAAACTTAAATGTAAAACCAGGTGTAACTATTTAGAGTTAGACTGCATTCCCCATCAACTCCTATTGCTTTTAATAACCAATGAATTATGGGCTCAGTCAGGTTGGCAGTGTCCATAGAAGTTAAACTGATGTTTCCTAACTTTTGATTCTTCTTTAAGTGCTTGGTCATGTCAATTCCAATCAGGTGTGTGCGTGCTGCATGCACGGTCATCGGAAAGTTTTCCTTTAGCGGCTCCCATTGGGTCGGCTGTGGAGCCCCCTGGAGTGACACCTTCATGGCACTCAGTATATGACCCTGCCAACCCGGCCCCTCCTCGGTTCCTTCTTATCACCAGTGACGGTCTTTTGAACTGCAGTTGCTTGCTTAGCAAGTGCTTCCCTTAGCGTTCTTTCATATAGTTAGCGCAGCCTAGTTTAGTTGTAGTTAGTCTTAATTGTTAGTGTATATATTGCATATAGTGAGGTTTGGGAGCAGGGTTTCCCCAATCCCCAAACCTCCCCTTCCCTCCCACCTCCCTTTGGGCTCCAGGGCATGCCGTGAGCGCAAGGCTTTAAACCCTGTGGAAACTGCAGCAAGCCGATACCAGCAAGCGCCCCCACAACTCATGTCTGAAGTGTCTGGGGGAGGCACACCAGACAGAAAGGCGCAAGATCTACAGGGCTTTCCGCCCCAGAACTAAAAAGGAGCGAGATTTCTGATTGAGGCAGTTGCTTATGGAATCCGCTCTTCATCCCCAGTCTACTGCAGACCGCCCCAGCATCGGTACGTGACACAGTACCAAGGAAGGACTCTAGTCTAAGAGACCTTCGGCACCAGCACTCTCTGGCACTGCAGGATGCAAAGACAACCCGGCACCGCTCGCATTCACCAGTGCCGTACAAGCGGCATAGAAAAGCCGACAGAGGGCATTCCCCGTGCAGAAAACAATGGGATCTGCAGGCGCGGTACCAGGACGTCCCATGAAGGAGCCCTCGGCATCCAGGCAGCAAGAGTGGGTGCAGTCAATTTCAGTTCCCACGATGGGACTGTTGAGTCTGGTGTACAGCGACTCCCGGGATGGGCAGTGCCAGGTGGAGGAGTTGGAGTTACCCTCCACCCCGGACACGTTTGAAGTCACCAGAGACTTAACAGCGATGATGACTCCTCAGCCCCCGGTGATCAGAGATAAGCCCCCGGCGTCGCCACAACCATCGCCATCTAGAGGCAAGCTGGCCATGATGTGGCGGTCTCCCTCTCCTGCCCGGCACCGACGAGTGAGCAGCAGCAATCCCTGGCTCCAAGAGAGAACTGGAACCGACTCTCGGCACTAGTCCCTTGGCACTGGACCCTCGACACCGGTCCCTGACGCCAGATTCCCGGTATCGGTCCCTGGCCCGGGCATCTCGACATCTGTCCCCTGCATCATCGGCACAGGTTCTCGGCGCAGTATCATGCGGCACCACCATGGTCATCTCAGTCGAGATCCATGTCTTCGAACTCAGATGGTGACTCGTACTATTCCTGTCGCAGCAGGCATAGATCCGACAAACAACGGAGGGAGGCACCAATGGCATGGCAACCCCAGTGGCAGCCTCTGGTGCAATGGCCTTTTTGGACCCCCTGGGCTTACCATCAGGCCCAGGGCTCCCGTTCGGTGGCCTTGGAGCACCGATCACCCCAGCCAAAGATCAGCCTATGCCCTGTGGTTCCGAGGCGACCTTGGCACAAGCCCCACAGCTGGCGCAGGTCGCCACCAAGGCAACTCTGAGGCACAACCCATTGCAAGGCCAAGCTACAGTTGCCACAAAGGCCCCAGAGGCTGAACAGGAGGAGATCAGGGAGTCAGAGGGTCAGGAAGACCCTGTACCACCTCTGATCTCCTCATCTTCATCTTCAGATGAAGTGGTGGCGGGAGCTTCAACCTCGGACCCTTTCCCAATTGACCACAGGGCCCACCAGGACCTTCTACAAAGGACTGCCTGTAACATGGGGTTACAGGCGGAGGAGGTGGTCAAACCCGAAGTCCCCATGGTCGACATCCTTGCACCAGAGGGACCGTCCAGGGTAGCTCTGTCACTAATAAAAACTATCCAGAGCAATATTAAGACTCTGTGGCAGATTCCTGCCTCAATCTTGCCCACCGCCAGGGGGGTAGAGCGCAAGTACTCCGTTCCCTCCAAAGGATAGGCATACCTGTTCTCTCACCTGCAACCATGCTCTCGTAGTATCGGCAGTGAATGAGAAAGAGAGACGGGGCAGCAAGGATCGGCCCCTAAATCCAAGGAGTCGAAAAGGATGGACCTTTTTGGCAGGAAAATCTACACAACTGGGGGCCTGCAGCTGAGGGTAGCTAACCAGCAAGCTATCCTCAGCAGGTACAACTTCAACTCGTGAGCCTCCATATTGAAGCATAAGGAGCTGATTCCACCAGACTCCATAGCTGAGTTCTTGGCTATCATTGATGAAGGGAAGGTAGTGGCGCGAACCTCTCTCCAGACTTCATTGGACTCAGCAGGCTCAGCTGCCTGCACCCTTTCCTCAGGAGTAGCCAGGAGGAGGAACTCATGGCTATAGGCAAACCTTCATCTGGCTCTAAAAAGGCCTTTTGAAGGGATGCCCGAGGACTGCGCACACACCATGACATTGGATCCTTCCCCCTGTTTTATGAATCACCTATCCCACTTTTACCGTGCGTGGTCCCAAATAACATCGGACTGCTGGGTTCTTTGCATGGTAGAAGTGGGATATTCTCTCCAATTCTGCTCCTCCCCTCCCTCCCACGTCCCTTCCCCGTCCCTTTTCAGGGACCCTTTACATGAGCAACTCCTTATCCAGGAGTTGCAAATGCTTGTTGCAACAGGGGCAGTGGAGGAGGTTCCTCAGGAGCTAAGGGGCAAGGGATTCTATTCCCATTATTTCCTAATCCCCAAAGCCAAGGGATGTCTCAGACCCATCCTAGACCTGCGAGGACTCAACAAATTAATGATAAAGTTGAAGTTCCACATGGTCTCCGGGGGACTAGTACACTGCCCTCAACATGAAAGATGCATATTTTCACTTAGCCATTCGACCAGCACACAGACGATTTCTCTGGTTTGTGGTCAACCAAAAACATCAGTTTGCGGTCCTCCCCTTCGGCCTGTCAACAGCCCCTGAGTGTTCACAAAGTTCATGTCCATCGTAGCAGCCTTCCTTCGAAGGAGGCAGGTGCAGGTATACCTATACCTCGACGACTGGCTGCTCAGGGGCCGCACCAGGGAGCACATGGAGTCTCAAGTCCAATTAGTCAGATATACTTTCAGCAGACTGGGTCTCCTCCTCAACGTGAACAGGTCAACCTTGTCACTGACCCAAAGAGTAGAGTTCATCGGGGCACTGCTGGACTCAGTACGGGCAAGAGTGTTTTTGCCAGAGACCTGATTCCAGGTCATGACAGACATTATTCAAGGCCTCAGGCAATTCCCGACCACCACAGCAAGGGGATGCCTGAGTCTCCTCAGCCACATGGCAGCCTACACTTACATGGTCCACCATGCCAGATTGAAGCTCAGGCCACTCCAGGCGTGGCTCACTTCAGCCTACCGCCCGGGACGCAACAGTCTAGATGTAGTGGTCATGGTACCAGGGCAAGTACTTGAGTCCCTCCAGTGGTGGCTCAAACCCTGGGTAGTCTGCGAGGGAGTTCCATTCAACAGCCCCCAGCCCTCCTTTTCCTTTGTAACAGACGCATCAGCTCTGGGATGGGGTGCGCATTTGGGAGACCTACAAACACAGGGCCTATGGTCACAGGAGGAGCTTCCCCTTCATATCAACAACAAGAAGCTCAGGGCAGTATGGTTAGCATGCCAAACCTTGCAGGCCCAGCTACGAGGTCAGTGCATGGTAGTGATGATGGACAACACCACTGCCATGTTTTACATCAACAAGCAGGATGCAGCCTGTTCCTCCCCCCTATGTCGAGAAGCCCTCCAGCTATGGGAGTTCTGCATAGCCCACTCCATTTACCTGGCGGCATCCTATCTCCCAGGAGTGCAGAACAAACTAGCAGACCACCTCAGCAGATCGTTCCAAAATCACGAGTAGTCCATCTGTCCGGATGTCATACACACCATCTTCCAAGGGTGGGGGTTTCCCCGGGTCAACCTGTTCACCACCAAGAACAACAGGAGGTGTCCAATGTTCTGCTCCTTCCAGCATCGCTGTCCTGGCTCAATCACGGACACGTTTCTGCCTCCCTGGGGAGGCCACCTGTTGTATGCCTTTTGCCCGATCCCTCTCATGCACAAGGTACTTCTCAAGGTCTGCAGGGACAGAGCGGAGGTAATTCTGGTGGCCCTAGCGTGGCCCTGACAACAATGGTACACCACGCTCCTGGAACTGTATGTGGACACTCCAATCGAGTTACCACTGCATCCCAATCTGATCACTCGGGACCATGGTCACCTTCACCACCTGGACTTCCAGTCCCTCCATCTCACAGCCTGGAAGCTTCATGGTTAAACCCTATGGTGCTTCTGTGCTCAGAACCAGTAAGGGAGGTCCTACTTGGCAGTAGGAAACCATCTACTAGAGCAACATATCTAGCTAAGTGGAAAAGGTTCACTTGCTGGTGTGCCCAGCAGCATATGCCACTCATTCTAGAGTACCTTCTGTACCTGAAACAACAAGGACTGGCAGCATCATCCATCAAAGTACATCTCGCTGCTATCTCAGCCTTCGACCCAGGAGCGTCTGGCCGATCGGTATTTGCTAACCCCAAGGTAGGCTGTTTCCTCAAGTGTTTGGAACGCCTACATCCTCAGACCAGACAGCCTGTCCCAGTGTGGGACCTCATTCTTGTCCTCTCCAAATTAATGGGGCCCCTTTTGAGCGAATAACGATTTGCTCCCTTCTCTACCTATTGTGGAAGGTAGACTTCCTGGTGGCCATCACATCAGCTAGGAGAGTAACAGAGCTAAAGGCTCTTACCTCCGATCCACCCTACACGATCTTCCACAAGGATAAGGTCCAACTCGGGCCTCACCCAGCCTTTCTTCCTAAGGTAGTGTCACTCTTTCATACTAGCCAGGACATTTTTCTACCTGTTTCCTATCCTAAGCCTCATGCCAGTAGTCGAAAGCAGAGGCTATACTCATTGAATGTTCGGTGAGCACTAGCATTCTACATCGAGCACACTAAGCCGTTCAGGAAATCGAACCAGCTCTTCTTAGCGGAGCAGACCGGATGAAAGGACTCCCGGTCTCATCTCAAAGAATATCTTCCTGGATCACGTCTTGCATCTGCACATGCTACAAGCTGGCCAAGGTCCCAGCCGTGGCACTTACAACACATTCCACGAGGGCACAGGCCTCGTCAATGGCGTTCCTGGCCCAGGTCCCGATACAAGAAATTTGCAGGGAAGCAACGTGGTCCTCGGTGCATACGTTCACCGCTCATTATGCTATTACCCAGTACGCCAGAGATGATGCAGCGTTCAGCAGTGTGGTGCTCCAATCAGCGCTCCGACCCCACCTCTGGGTTGGAGCTTGGGAGTCACCTGATTGGAATTGACATGAACAAGCACTCGAAGAAGAAAAAATGGTTACTCACCTTCTCGTAACTGTTGTTCTTCAAGATGTGTTGTTCAGGTCCATTCCTACCCCTCTGTCGGAGTAGCCGGCAAACAGGAATCGAGGAGGGGCTGGCTCGGCAGAGTCATATATTGAGCGCCATGAAGGCGCCACTCCAGGGGGCTCCACAACTGACCCAAGGGTCAGCTGCTAAGGGAAAACTTTCTGACGACTGTGAACGTGGCGCACACACACCTGATTGGAATGGACATGAACAACACATCTCAAAGAACAAGTTATAAGAAGGTGAGTAACCGTTTTTTTTTTTGTTTGTTTCTTTGTTTCTTTGCAATGGAGCGCTGTTCTGGTACATTGTGGAAGATCTAAAAGGAGATAAATGTTATGGGTACAAATGAGCAGCAAATTACACCTCTTCATAAATACACAGGTTAAAGCGTGTATCCAACAATGATTTGGTACATAAAATAAAACTGGGCCTTAGACATCTTTTATCTGCAAATCCTTCACTTATGCAGCCACTAACTCAAATTGATTGTGACTTTAGCAGAATATCTGGGCCTTTTTATTTACATGCAGATTATTTTATTTAATAATCTGCATGTATATTGAACATTTAAATCAAAATATAAATCAGTAAAGAAACTCTTATTCTTGCTGCATTTCCAAAGGCCTATTTTATTATTCTACACAAATACAATAAATGAGATCGGGGATCCCCAAAGGTTTCATTCATGAGCATGAGTGGCAATATATACACTTATCAGGGAACTGTAGTATGTAGCTTCTTAGAGATAACAGCACCTGCTTTAAGTTGGGATTGACCTGAGGTGAGCAAATTGAGCAGAGACAGTATATCTGTCAATATGCTAATGGTAATATATTTGTGAGTCTCTTTTTCTTAAACTGTAACTTATGTGATAGGCAGCCAGGTAAGAAAATACACGACCAAAAGGTAAATCAGAGTAAAGAATGTCATTTTAGACAGGAAAGAGAGAAGTAAAAAGTTGAGGAGAAAAGGGTTAAGTTAAATAGAGTTTCTTTTTATTTCTGAATATAATTTTATATTATTATAAATTTATATAATTATATATTATATATAATTTTATATTATTATAAATTTATATTATTATAATGGTTATAATGAAGATAATCATAGAGATTTCTTATAGAGCATGTTCAAGTAAGAAGGAAATCTAATGTCCATATTTGTAACATATGTTCAGGTGTCCATTGACTCCAGTATCCCCACATACCAATGTATGGCTGCTCTCTTGAGATTCTTTAGCTCAGAATCTTAAAAGGCAATATTCCTGTTCTTCTGCATAGAAGCATTCTGGAGGGAAAACCTATGCATTCAAAAATATAGCAAATCAGAACTGAGGCACTGAAGCTTTGAATGAGTTTAATCCTATACTTGCTTAATTAAAACTGGAGATAAAGATAAAAAAGATGCTATTTTCTCTTTGTTTTGCATAGGTGTATGTAGTTGGAGGGTATGATGGGCAAAGTCGACTCAGCAGTGTAGAATGTTACGATTCATTTTCCAATCGATGGACAGAGGTAGCTCCACTTAAAGAAGCAGTGAGTTCTCCAGCAATAACCAGCTGTGTAGGCAAATTGTTTGTGATTGGTGGAGGTCCTGATGATAACACGTGCTCTGACAAGGTTAGTTAACTATATTTATTTCCTTTCTATGTATCTTAATAATACTGCTAAAAATGTAAGTTATACAGAGAGATTTTTCAACTGAATTACAAATCTCCTGGCCCGGTCTATTGCCTGAATGCAAAGTATATATCTCACAGTAGAAAAAGCTAACTAAATAAAGCACAGTTATGCCATTAATACAGTCTTTGTCGTAGTCACATCATCTTTCGCTTTGTGTATTAAGAGTCATACAAGTTCTTAATGAAACAGCATATTTAAGTAAAGAATGTAATATACTATATAATTTATTATGTAAGTTGCTGCTGTTTAATATTTTTTGTTTTTAATGTTGCAGATGTACAGTAGGAACAAGGTGTATGTTTTTGACATAGCAATATCTTGAGTTACTTTGGGTTTTTTGTGAGGCACTCCAAATAGATACTGTAAAAAGCAACAAAGAGTCCTGTGGTACCTTATAGACTAACAGATGTATTGAATACCCACTTCGTCAGGAAATCTAATGTCCATATTTGGACATACTTGTCAGACAAAGTGGGTATTCACCCACGAAAGCTTATGCTCCAATACGTCTGTTAGTCTATAAGGTGCCACAGGACTCTTTGTTGCTTTATACAGATCCAGACTAACATGGCTACCCCTCTGATACAAATAGATACTGTTATCTTTAATCTCTTTGAATCAAAACTTCTGTATGTACCTAAGATAATAAGTTTGATTTTTGTTCAATTGTGGTGTTAAACCTAAAATGTGTTTACTTGTTTTCAGGTTCAATCATATGATCCCGATACTAATTCTTGGTTGCTCCGTGCAACTATCCCCATTGCAAAGAGATGCATAACAGCTGTATCTCTAAATAATCTAATCTATGTCGCGGGAGGGCTCACCAAGGCAATTTACTGCTATGATCCAATTGAAGATTATTGGATGCATGTACAGAATACATTCAGCAGACAGGTAATAAACACTAAAAATACTTGAAACATCTAAAAATGTATTTTATTTTCCTTGTATTAATAATTTGATATGAAATGAGTTTGATATGAAACTCTGTTAAAGTACATCTCTCAGATCCACTAGTTTTAGCTTTTCATTTATTAAGGTTAAGATTTTTGCCTTGGGTATTTTTAGTAAAAATCATGGACAGGTCGTGGGCAATAAACAAAAAGTCAGGGAAGCCCACAACCTGACCTTGACTTTCCAACCCCGGCCACAGCTCCAGCCCCGGCCACTGCTCTGGCCCCTGGGGGCTGAACCAGCCCTGGCCACTGCTCTAGTCTGGGCAGCTGCTCCAGCCCCAGCTGCTCCTTCAGCCCAAGTGACTGCTTCAGCCTAGGACCCAGTCCTGGCCTCTGTTCCACACCCAGCCACTGCTCCAGCCCCTGTGGCTGCTCCAGCCCTGAAGTCCACCCTGGCTGCTGTTCCAGCCCTAGCGCGGTTCCTGCAGCAGGGCCAGATAGCTGCTTCAGCCCTGCTGCTCTGGTCGGGGCTGAAGCCAAGGAAGTCATGGAGGTCTGATAAAGTCACAGAATTTATGACCTCCATGATAAAATCATTTCCTTACTCTTTATAGTCTAGACACTCAAAAACAAACCGTGAAACATCTAAAAGTAACACTTCAGGTGAGCGCCAATATGTTAGAATGGGCAGTCTACTTATTGGAAACCACTACCCCAATGTAACACATTCAAACATGGATTTATACTAAATTCAATTGGATCCTTTTGTTTAGTCAAAATATTGTTTCCTTGAAATTGATTAGAACTACAAAATGTTGTAGGAAAATGTTTTAAACAGAGCAATAAACTGGTCTGTGTAGAACTAAAAGCAGCAGAGAGCAGTGTCACAGCAATGTGTGAATGAGCCTTCTGAACAGAATTTCTGTGTGTGCCCTTCCCCTTGGGATACTATTTGTATGTCATCGTATAGCAATAAATTTCACCATGTTTTTTGAAAATCTACTAATGAAACACTATAAAATGGAGGGGAAAATGCCCTCGAAGAGATCTGCTTCTGCCCTTTCTCCCCACTTTCCATCTCTTCCTTTTACCATTTTCTGCATAGTGTTTTCACTTTGGCTCCCTCTTTCTGTCTCTCCTTTAGGACAAAATAACTCCTAGCCTCCCTTTTTTCCTCTAGAACCCAGCATCTCCTTTCTTTGTCTCTTATTTACTCTATCCCTGGCTCTGTCTTCCTTTCCTTTTTTCTAACCACTAATTGTTACCTACTTCTGTTCCCTTAACCTCTCTCCCTGTTCCCAGTCCACATTTGTTACATTTAGTCTTTCCACTTTTCTCTCTTCTTTCAATCCCTCCATTCTCTCCCCTGTTTTCTTATCTTAGCTGCTTAATTGTATTATCCCCCAACGCTGGATATCTCATGTATAGTGTCTGAATCAGCCATACTTAGCTGCTTCAGCACCTCGTAGCCTGATGCCTGAATAGCTCAAGTCTTCAGGATTATCATGCTGCTACTTCCCCCGAGTTGAGCCAGAGGAGCAGTATCCTGCTTTCTCCGGTGGGCAGCATCAGAAGGAAATAATATAGCACAAAGCTATCTCCTTTTGGTAGTCAAAATGCTGGACTATCTCTCCAACCTTGAATAGGGTTTGGGTTTTGTAAATAGTCATGTATTTGTTTGTGTATTTGATAAACAGGAAAACTGTGGCATGTCTGTGTGTAACGGCAAAATCTATATCCTTGGTGGAAGACGAGAAAATGGAGAAGCCACAGACACTATTCTTTGTTATGATCCTGCAACGGGCATCATCACGGGAGTAGCAGCCATGCCCAGGCCAGTATCGTATCATGGCTGTGTGACTATTCATAGATACAATGAAAAAGGCTTTAAACTGTAAAGAAAGGAAATCTTAAGAAAGAATGCAGTGCCTTGGTACAGGACAGAATTTCAAAGATTCATAAAATGGGAAACTGACTTTTCCCTCAGTGCCATATGAAACTAAATATCCATGTGCCTTTTAAAACAAAATGTTTTCAATTAATTAAAAGGTAAAAAAAAATCTACAAACATATCCAGGACCCGTTCAGCCATTTCTGGCATGATAGCAGTGAACTAATATTTACATAGTTTTCCCCTTCTTTGTGATCAGTAATTAAAATTTGGGATGTTGTGTAGGGAATGTGCCTTCACAAATAGCTGTGCCTATATCTTAAGGACTGATGTCTGTATTATTTTTTCAGTTATTTCAGAGTCAGTTAATTGAAAAATATTTAACCAAATTGACCTACAAAAAATGTGTTGGTTTAAAAGAGTGCATATCATTCTGATTAACAGGCATGATGCAGTGTTGTTGTAGCCATGCTGGTCCCAGGATATTAGGGAGACAGAGTGGGTGAGGGTAATATCTTTTATTGGGCCAACTTCTGTTGGTGAGAGCTTTTGAGATTATATAGAGCTGAAGAAGAGTTCTGTGTAAGTTCAAAAGCTTGTCTCTCTCACCAGAAGAAGTTGGTCCAATAGAAGATATTATCTCACCCACCTTGTCAGTATGATGTTCTTTTATCAGAAAATTGCTTGGCGTACCAAATACACTTTATTTCATGATCACCCACTACTATAGATTTTTTTAAATGCAATGCTTCATAGGAAATAAATATTAAAACCTTTGAGAAATAATGTTCCTGTGTAAATGGATAGGGAATAGAGTGGCATCATGGTTGTTCTCTGAGCTACTGCAAAAAGTTGCAGTAACTATTGTTTTCATAGTAACAAACCTGAGTGTTGCTAATAATTTATTATAAGTCTTACAAATACTGGACTACATGCATATGGAAAAATAATGATCCTTGCAGCACAGGCACACTTCTGTGAAGCAGTTTTGTATCCCAGTTCTGACCTCCTTAAGTTGTAGAGCTGAAGTCTGCTAGTTCCTGGTATCATTCTTTGCTAACTGCAAGGTACCTTTCATCATTCTACTGCATGAATCGACCCCTAGTCAAGGGGGTCTTCATGAATTCCACAGTGTAAACTCTCTGTTGATAGAAAGAGCTAGAGACTACAGGCCTAACTCTGCTGTTTTATAAATTGATCTTTGCGGTACCTCGTTATGCGAAGTTCCAGGATATCTGCCAACTCTGTTTCTACAGATTTCTTCAGACAATCACCTTTTCCAGTGCTATTGAGCTCCCATAAACCCTACAGGGGGCATGTGTGAAACTGAAAATTTCCCCACATCACCAGAACGCTACCCAGGGACCCGTCCATTTAGCCATGTGACTGTGTGAGGAGTATATTTTAACTTGTTTAATTTTGAAGGCTTAGAGACTTCCAAAGTATCCTCCCAAATTTTGGCCCATTGCTTTTCAATGAAACTGAAAATCGTGCTGAAGATATTCCTCCCATTCCTGCTTAGATCTCTGTAACAGAACTATATGCTCAGATAATTGGGGCACAAATTCATGAAACTGTACATAGTGCTTTGGAGTTTGCATGTGGAAGGGACGCTCGCTCCCCGCACCAATTTCCCACCAGAAGGCAGGGAGTGACACCATATCCTCTATCCCCATGAAGCCTCTCCTTACTTTAAGAACATAAGAATGTCCATACTGGGTCAGAACAAGGGTCCATCCAGCCCAGCATCCTGTCTGCCAACAGTGGCCAATGCCAGGTGCCCCAGAGGTAGTGAACCTAAAGGTCAATGATCAAGTGATCTCTTTCCTACCATCCATCCCCACCCTCTGACAAACAGAGGCTAGGGACACCATTCCCTTTGAACTCCCTTTATGAGGAATTCTGAGGATAGCTGTCAGCCAGAAAAGCAGACAGTACTGGAGCAGATGAACGCAAAGGGCCTCTTCAAGGACAACCATAATCTCCAGCAGACCCAGGAGATTTATGGGTTCTGAACTCTTTGTTCAGTCTGTAGGGAATAGGAACAAACCACATGTCCGGAACATAATCTGTTCTCCTTGGAATTTCTTCTCCATCTCCTTCCCACAAGTTTTCCCATGAAATAGGTATTCTGGCTCTTGGTGTGGAAATGACTCATTTAGAGGGTCATCGTTTTCAGTACTGAGTTACTGATGACATTATAAAGGAGCACTGAGCATTAACTGCGCATTGTGCCTTTTCATTTGTAACCTCAGGAATGTATGCAGATTTCAATTGCTAGCAAAATACCAAACATTGGTACAGTATATTAGGTATATTGATGAAATAAAATTATATGCATATTACTGAGGTAACTAGTGAATCAGTCCCTGAGTGTATACACCCAGGTGGACCTAAATTGGAAGAAATGGAGTAGTGTAAGAAAAGTGAATCAGATAAATTAATCCTTTTCTGGATTTCTTGGGTCCCTGTTCACCAAGCCTGACTTTGAACATATAATTCCAGCACCCGTGAATAAGGTCCATTGACAGCAATGGTAGTTGCACAGTAACTGTTTTGTAGTAACATGGTAAATAGTTTTTGCCATCATTGTAAGTGAAAATGTAATTATGGAAGGAGCACCTGATTAGAAATAAGATATTAAGATAGATTTCCATTTCCCCCAACTTCCTTCCTTTTTGTATTAAGATACTGACTGTTGATTCTTATAGTAAGCTGTTCTGAAATGTTTTTTATTTTGTAGCTATATTATAATGTTATTTGTGTGGTGATTACTTTTGATTTGTGTTCATAAGACTCTGTAAATACAAACACATTGTTTTCCTTGTGTCTGAAGATTCAGTTTGAATGTTGTCTTTTCTATGTTAACTGTTTACATGTATCTTATTACTGTTACATATTAATTTTGAAAGTAGCTATTTACTGTACCAGTAATTGCAGACATTTAGATGTAGAAGAAACTTTTTTGCATGCAGCTTTTTAGACCCTGTACCAGTAATGGAAGAGTTAGTGTGTTGAGTATAGCTAAAATGGCAGAAGTTATTTATGCAGTAATTCCTTTTTAAGTGAACAGTCAATATTTAATATTTTTGATTCAGTACATATATAGTTGAAGTTATCACCCATTCTGTCAAAATAATAATTTTTAGAATGTAAAAGAAAACTACTTGTTATTGAAAATCTAACACGGTTTAGAGGGATCCATTATATATTGAGCCACCTTCTTGGGTTACTTGTTCTCCAAGACATTTCATTTAGGGACAGATGGATTCAAAGATTCACCATGATGCCAACCCATTTGATTGGATCTTACGTGCCCTGATGGACAAAAAAAAAAAATCTACTTGCATTCCTTGAGAGAAAATATGGAAGTACCTTTCAGTATAATCAAAAGAGCTTCATGATGAAAAGTCACAACTTGTGTTAACTCCCAGGGAATGAGATCTTCTCAAGGATATAACTTAAAAATAGCTATGTTTGGGAAGCAGAGCAAAATCTGTTCTAGGTGTTCCACCCATTTAAAAACTCACTGTTAAGAGTTTATCTAATATTTAGCTAACAGAGAAAAGTAATTTCCTTAAATCTCATATCTTTAAAAGAAGCTAGATTAAATGTTTTCCTTCTGAGTTTTGATGTTCATGAGCTTTGTCACTCCACTCTTCGGAATCTTGGCATTGACTGAAAAGAACATTGGTACTTAATTGCAACTTGACTGTCAAGAAGGTACCATCTAAATAATTTAAGTAGTGCATCCTAGAGAGGTCTACAACCTTTTACTTTTAAACACACCATGCATGACATCAGTTTTATAGTCATCAGCATGTTACGTTTCCTAGAGTCTAGAAGTTGCTCATTTTCTGGTCAGTTCCCTCATACCCCATATGCCTTCAGAGTAGGCTGAACTTGTGGGACCTCTTCCATTTGTACCATTGGATAGTTCATCTTGCAGTGTATGCATCCTATATGATCCAAGGATTAAGCACTGTGTTTTCTCTCCTAACAGTGGGAGTTCAACATATTACTGATTTTTGACTCATGCACTAATACAACAGCATTAAAAATTGTTTTGATATTCTTACTCCATGGCGCAGATACCTTTAATTCAGGAGATGTTGATATGGACTCCTCCTATATTAATTCACCCAGAATTTTTATAGGATTTTCAACACTCTGCAAGCTTCAGGGAAAGGCTGATAATGGAGGAAAAGGAAGTGTTCATCTTCACAGAGAAGAAGTTCAGAGAGGAAACTTTGGACATCTGTGCTTGAAAGCAGGAGACACTGATGATTGTTAGCTATTCTCTATAAGACAGACTGAGTTCACTGCCTTATCTTGTGTGATTAATCAGGTTATCCTGCTTAAATTGATAAGATGCCAGGACACAAGATGAGAAATAATCAATTTCTTGCTATTTAAGACTCTTATCCTCCTCCACAGTGTGTTGATGGTGCACTGGACCTTCATTGTTCCCTACCATAAAGGGGAGGTGATGGAGTTATAAACTAATTCTCATTCCAGTTCAGAAGAAAATTAATAGAAAGAATCTGAATAGATGGGTGGAAGAGGAGCAGTTAAATTCCAGTGCATTCATTTGGTAGTTGAGGTTGCTCTAACCAGGAGTTTCTAGACACTCTTACAGTTCATGATCTCAGATATTGACTCATTTAACAAAACGACATCATGTTTGGCAATTCATTGTCTTCAGCTTCAGAGAAAAAGATGCACATGTTGATATGCTTGTAGTCCTTCTAGTGATGAAGCTCAGGAAAGACAGGAGGGTTCAGTTTTCTTACTTGCTCAATTTGGACAACGTTTTTTTTACTGTTGAAGGTGGCAATCGCCAATTCAAGCAGATTATAAAAATTGCTAGATTTTGTCACTCAGAAGCAAAGCAGATGTTTTCATTTGAACTTATTCTTTTGCACATGAGAAGGTACAAATTAAATTGGTTAATGGTGCCTGATTAAAAAGTCTCTGTCCTAAGTACTGAAAGAGAATCTGTTAGGCAAGGTATAATTTCAGGTAGAAGTTTGATATCTGGAATGGAGCCAAATATTTATATTCACATATCTTGCATAGAAGTTTGTTTGTTTGTTTGTTTGTTTGTTTTTTCACATAATCTAGCCTTCAGGTAGCCTCAGTAAAAATCCACTGCAATTTTAGCTTTTTCTGAACGTCTAGATTCAATCAATACTATTGCGAAAATAGAAGCCAGCCTTCCATTGTCCCTCCAGGCCAGATTTGTCAGTCATGAGTTCTCAAGGCACTGACAACACATGGCAGCAGTTTTTCATAACTGATGTTATGTACAAGAGTCCAGGTAACTTAGGAGTGTGTATCCATAGATAACGTTGCCTGAGAGTTTTATTTACAGGAAATTCTCCTCTTTATCATATCATAATGCTTCAGTCAATATTTTTAATTATTTGTGTGTATGTATTATGTGTGTGTGATTAGATTTTCTGATCATTTTATGATAGTGCTTATGACGATCGTTTACAAAAATGATAAATAGGTAAAGCCACTGTGTGCAGCATGTAGGTAGCTGTACTTAAGTGATGGTGGCAGATGTGTAATTGCAGCTTCTTTTGTACCACTGGTTCCAAAGAAAAGAATGTGTTTAAAGTTGCCAAAATATGTGTGCCTTGAACTCACTAATATTTCATCTACTTTCAGTATGAGCTTGTATTGTTCCTCCTAAATATTTTGTGAAGGTCAGTTTTACTGCCCAGAACAATAATGTCCTTGTCAATGACAGTAATCTCTACATTCATTAATTTAAAGCACAATTAAATCAATTTATGAAGAATATGTAAATTGGGGGGGATTAAAGTGATGGGGGATTTAATTGATGGGGGGATGTAATAGTGTGCTTTTTCCATTCTCTATTTTCTGTTTCCAGAACTCCCACTGTGACAAAGGAGAGTAATGTTGCCGTTTTTAGCCAACTGTCCTTAATGTGTACAGTGCATTTTTTGTTAGTATCTTAGTTCAGGACATTGTCTGAAATTTCTGTCAGAAATATTTTGTTTAGGACAACACATTTCCCTCTCCGCCCCCTTCCCACCCCTCCCACCCTGAAGTACGTAATATGAAGCAACTGTATAATGCAGCCTGGCAATAAGTGAGACTAAGAGACTTGAATACAATGTATTGGTATTCATTTCATATGGGTGAGCACATGACACAAGGGTCTATTCTCCTTTCAGTGCACACCCACATAATAACTTTGAGTCACATTAATAGGCGTTACCTCTCCAGCGAAAGAGAATATACCCACTGAACAACAGATAGACTTTCCTCACCTGGGGTTATGTTTTGTGTTTTCCTTTTTGGAAGCAGTTCATTGTTGTTGTTGGGTTTTGTTTTGGGGGGGAGGGGAAGGTGTTGGCCAGTTTCCTTATGTACAGAACATTAAAACATTTTGTTCCACCAAGAGCTAATGTTCATTTTCAGGAACAAATTGGTACAGCACAAATCAGATCTGAACAAAAGTGCAGACCACTTAACATGTACCAGAATCAGCTGAATATTACCTTGCACGAAGCCAGTTTTAGAGATCTTCACTTTATGTTGGCAGTGGAAAAAAGATGCCTTTTTGTAATGTAGCACAGAATTTCAATAACTTGTTATGTACTTGTTATATTTAAATGTATTTCTTGCATAATTCTTTTTTTTTAAAATTAAGTTCAGTGTATCTAATAAACATTTGTCTTTTGAATATTGCTTTGTGTGTTGTGCTTAGCCCATGGAAGAATCCATGTGGAGGCTTGGTTGCAGAGTTTTTCCCAGATTGTTTAGTTTGATGGTGAGTTCCCCGCTCCTCTGAATCCTCCTCCTCTCTGGCAGGATGGCTTTCCCTGCAGTGTGCACATGCGCGCACACACACTCTCTGTAAAAGGGAAGGAGCACAGAACACTTAATGCAGCCTCAGACCACACACACACACTAAAAGGGAAGGCGCATAGAACAGTTAATGCAGCACAGATCCCATCCCCTCAGAGTCCAGGGTGCAAATGCAGCTCACTCCCTGTGTCTATGGAGTAAGAGGAGATCTGTGGCCAACCCCTTAACACCTTATTGCAAACTTCTTATAGGTTTGGTTCAGACTAAAATGTCTCCAGTGTGGGCATCCACAAATGGAAAATGTTGCCTTAAGAACTGCTGATTCCAGGATCAAGGAGTTAGTGGATTATATTACTAAAGCTGAACGAAGGTAGAAAAACTATGAAAAATAAAAACACACAAGATGTTTGTCTAAACACAATTTGTATAGATTACTGGACTCCATTGAGACCCAAGCAGCCATCATTACCTTCCCCTCCCTTATTTAATATATTTCAAGAGGTGGGTATACAGTGTTTGTACTTCCAAAGATACTATTCCATCACTGCTTGGGACCTGACTCTCTGTGTAGTCCAAGACATATCTAAAGCTAATACAGTCAATTATTGCAGAATTGATATAGACACCATTTATATTGCAATGGGAGTAATTTAAATGCTGGTGCTGCTCTTACCCAAGAGCAGATGAAGGTAGGGCCGGCTCCAGGCACCAGCTTGTCAAGCAGGTGCTTGGGGCGATCACACCGGAGAGGGGCGGCACGTCACTCCGGCTCGGAGCAAAGGACCTTCCGCCGAATTGCCATCGCAGATTGCAATCACGGTTTTTTGGGGGGGTTTTTTGGCTGCTTGGGGCAGCCAAAACCCTGGAGCCGGCCCTGGATGAAGGGCCTGATTCAAACTTACATCAGAAAATTTAAGTATTCCCATTTGTTTCTGTGGAGCTGAATCAGGCCCGCTAGTGATGTGTGAGACTAAGTATTTTACCCGCAAGGTATATAGCATTTTTAAATAAATGTTTTGTAATGGGAACCATCAAGTTTGCCATGCCAGCAGTGTACTTGCCGCCTCAGTGTTTCACAATGGGGCCAGAGTGTTTCCAGCATCATTTGTGAGAGCCAAATTAATCTTACTCAGACATTAAAAATAAATTAAAACTCTCAGAAAATGAGTGAGCTCCGCACTGACAGAAGTAATCTCACATGAAAAAGCAGACTGCTGTTTACAAAGCAATGAAAATAAATACATTTGTAGGTATCTGGGAACTGTTCTTAGAACACATTACATCTTGAAAACAGCAGGCTCACAGTATTAATCATTTCAACAGCTCCCTGTATTTCCCCCTCCTTTTCCTTTAAGCAGATAATAGAAAGAAAATAAAAGCAAACTAAAACATATTAATAACATTATTGAGGAAAAGGGTATAAACTAAAAAACTTGTCCTGGGAACATTTGTTCATTTGAGTTGTTCCATTGCCCTTGATTGACACAAATCACAGAAATGATTGTGGGATCAGGGCCTGAGGGGCAGAACCTGAAAACATTTTTTGCCTGATTATTGGTATTGAAGCCAAGTAGAGATGACCGGGTTTGCAGGATCAGGCCCTAAATATCATATAATACAGCAGAATCTTTGCTGATCCCCATTGCAAATTACAAAATAAGGGCCCAATTCTCATACCTTTAATGCTGTTGGGTAACAGTTTACTTCGGAGTCAATGGTATTATTTGTGGAGCAAGGTACTGTTTGACATGATTATTGGTATCTGAATCTGGACCTAAGTGAAAGAAAGAAAAAAAGAAAGAAAGAAGAGGACACTGCAAAATTAATCTTGCTGATTTATTTTGCCAATTCAAGTTCTCATTTAGTATATTGTGAAGTACTATAAACAGTAAACAGAGTGTAGTATATTTTATAATGAAAAAAAATCTTTGTAATCTGAGTTTGCTGCAACTCACTGCTAGTAAGTCTTTGCAGACAAGCTAAGAGTGCTACTTTTTGTGCAAATTTATAGAGTGTGAAATAAGATTTTACTTTCATTTCCTGAGTTTTTTGTCTTGCATCTTGATCTGTTTATACTTTATTTCCTATGTTATGTACTTTTTTGTAATAATCATGTTTATTTAATAATCATGCACTTTCACGATTTCCTGTTTAAAAAAAAATTGACAATGTTGCTTTGAAATTACGCTGATATGTAAAATACCTAAACCAAATATGCTTATTTATTATTTTTCCTTTGTTTTTCTGGTCTTGAAGGATATTTATTATGCTACAGAAGTACTAATCTTTACCTTCCCTTCCCAAGTAATGGTGGACAATATGTATGCTAAGAAGGATTTAAAACAATGAAGTCTGAACACTATGCAAAATTAGTATCTTTTAATTTGGGATAATAGGTCCTAAATACCCTTTGTAATTATAAAGGAATCTTTTTATGTATGTATTTTTTCTATTTTCCAAACACTGATTAAAAAAGAAACACCAAACCAAATTCCAAAACAAAAATGGAAATTGAAATGCACTTAATTTGATATTTATATTGTGATGCTGGTAAACAAGGAGTCAGTTCTTGCCAAGGCTCAGGGTGTTAGCTGAGCACTGACAAATTCATAGCTGGAAACCAGACCAGCTCACCTGTGTTAATATTGTTCAAGCTAGGCGTTAGACTCGTAAAGATGTGTGTAGACTCTATAAAATGCTTGTAAGTTGCTGCATGCATTAATCTTACTTGTAATGTCTGTATCCCATGCTATAAGGTAATATGAACGTTTTGCTTTATAATTGTAAAAATGCCTCCTCTGAGCTTATGAACCTAGGCAGGAAGAGTGGTTCTCCCCCTCCCATCAAGAAGGACTATCAAGACTAAATGAGCAATTGTAGAACAAAAACTTTTGTTGATTGCCCCATCCACCCATGAAGTTATGGGCAGGAGCTCTCGTTCCATCAGTTTGAACTCTGGGGGAAGGGCATATAAAGATGCTCACAAGAAGAAATCAACAAAGAGTCCTGTGGCACCTTAAAGACTAACAGATGTATTGGAGCATAAGCTTTTGTGGGTGAATGCCCGCTTCGTAAGACGCATGTCACATGCATCTGACGAAGTGGGCATTCACCCATGAAAGCTTATGCTCCAATACATCTGTTAGTCTTTAAGGTGCCACAGGACTCTTTGTTGCTTTTTACAGATCCAGACTAACACGGGTACCCCTCTGATACTTGACAAGAAGAAATGGTTCTCTCTTTGCTGTTTGGACTCTCACAAAGGCTGGAACTAAGAAACAAAAGAAGAGTTCTTGAGGATCAGCCTGGGTTAGCCCTAAAAGACATTCAGTGGACAGACTACTACATCTCTGTCACTTTTTGGAACATAAGACTGTGACTCATCTGTGCTTATATGCAATACCGAATTTATAACGGCGCCAGTGGTGCCATGGCACCGGGCCCACGGTCAAAAGGCACACTCTCCTTCGCCTCCTCTCCCCCCCCCACTCTCTCCTGTGGGGTCAGAGTTTGACACTGCGGGCTGCTGTGGCTCCGTGGCAGCCTCTGCTGGCAGCCTAGTTCCTGCCCCGCCCCTTTCCCCAGCGTGCTACATAAGTCCCCGCCCCCCGCCGATCAGCTGGATCAGCTGCTAGCCTGCAGGAGGGGGGAGGAGGGAGCCACAGCACGCTGCTCCGGGGGGGAGGAGGAGGAGAAGAAGAGGCAGGGATGAGGCCTCTCACCCGCCTCTTTCCCTAGCGTGCTACGTTCCCCCCCCCCCCCCCCACTGGTCAGTTGGATCAGCCTTGCAGGCAGGAGGGGGGCAAGGAGGAGCGAGCCGCAGCACACCACTCCGGGGAGGAGGAGAAGACGAGGCAGGGTGAGGCCTTGGGGAAGGGTCTGGAATTGGGGCATACCCCCTCCAGCCCCCTGCATGAGCACCCCCACGACCCCAGCCCACCCCCTCATTCCCCTGCCCACCCTAACCCCTGCATCCCCCCAGCCCCCTGAGCCCCTGCACTCCCCTCACACCTCCTCAGCACCCCTCACCTCCCCAGCCCCCTTCCCTGACCCCTGCACCCCCCACACCTCCCCAGCCCCCTTCCCTGACCCCTGCACCCCCCACACCTCCCCAGCCGGCCCCTTGCGAGCCAGGCTCTCGGCCACCGGCCCCACTCAGCCTCCTGCTGGCCTGGGTGAACGGCAGGAGGCTGAGCGGAGTCGCCGGCTGGGACCCCAGTTGGCAGCTGAGTGAACGGAACCCCAGGCCGGCAGCAGGCTCAGCAGTGGCCAGGACCCGCAGGCTGCCATTAAAAAAAAAAATCAGCTCGCATGACACCTTTAGCCCGCATGCCGTAGGTTGAGGACCCCTGTTCTAGTGTCTACTGTACTTTATGGTAATTTTCACTATACGCAATTTTCCTCTCACGCGCTGACCTTAGAACCTAACCCCCGCGTAAGATGTGACTCCACTGTATTCATTTTTGAAAATGTATAATAAGCAATGCTCCGGAGGGGAAATGGGGGGTGGGGGCAAGGTGGAAGTTTCGCCTAGGGTGCAAAATATCCTTGCACCGGCCCTGGGTACTGTGTCAGCTGATTCGCAGTCTCCAACCTACCTGGGCAGTACAGCAGACATGGCCCTGCCCACTAGCTCCTCTCCACGCCCTAGCCCACCCACCACTTGCCCCCCCCCATTAAGGCTTAGCCCTCTTACTTTTAAAAATGATTGCTTGCCCGTCTCCCCCCTCAGGTTTTTCTGGCAGCCCTGTTGCCAGGTATCCAGTTTTAGACTGGAAACTCCAGTAGAAAACGGGACCTGAGTGTCCGGTTAGCAGTGCTGACTGGACACTAAATGTCCGGTTAAAGGAGTAACCACATTAGCCTCTGCTCCTCCCACTCCCAACACCCACCCCAGAGGGCTGGAAGAGAACCTGTCCTGCTGTTGTGGGAGGAGGGGCAGCTCAGTGCAGAGAGAGACAAAGAGAATGGGCTAGAACCAGATAGGTACCCGCTCTATGTGGGCAGGGGCGGGGGGGATCCTGTTTACCCCCTCCCCAGCCCTGCTGCGCTTGCAGTTTACCCCTGACCCCTCCCTTGCTCCAGAGACCAACCCTAGCTCCTGCCCCACTGTGCTTTTACTCCCAGCCCCTTTTACAATTATTCCCCAGGGGGGCCCACAAATATGTTTGGCACTGGGCCCACAAAAAGTTAATCCGGCCCTGCTTATATGTTGTTTGCTTTAACCTGTAAATAACTCTCATTTCTTTTTCCTAGTTAATAAATCGTTTACTATAGAATTGGCTACCAGCATTGTCTTTGGTGTGAGATCTAAGGTACAAATTGATCTGGGAAAGTGACTGGTCTCTTGAGACTGGGAGCAACCTCAGTATTTTGTGATTTTTGGTTTAAGTGACCATTTATCACTACGTCCAGCTTGCCTGGTTGGCAAGATAGTCTGCAGTACCCAAGGGGATTGTCTGTGACTCCATGGTAAAACTGTTACAGTGATCCAGGAGTTAACATTTGTTACTGGGTTGGTGAAATCTAACTATAGAACACACACCCCACCAGTGTGGGGTGTCTGGCCTGCTTTTTGACAGTCTGCTGTCAGATTGGCACTCACAATCTTGAACCACTCCAGACAGCGTGACATATTATGAGGTGAATACCATTTCCTTTGTACAGATATTTATTCTTAATGTTGGCAAGAGGCTACCAAATAACCAAAAGGTGCCACTGATGTATGTTAAAATTTGTTCATACTTATCATTTGCATTGTGATTACACTGATGGGCCCTATCGTGGATCAGGGCCCCACAGTGCAGTATAAACACAGAACAAAGAGACTATTCCTGCCCTAAAGAGACAACGAGTGGTTACAACAAATAGACAAGTGCTACAAAATGAGACAATACTGGTCAATAATGGAAAACAGTCATCACAGCACAGTGGATGTCTAACCACTGTCCTGTTTTTGTATGCATCATGTCAGAAGACAGTTTAAGGAGTGATTGGAAGAAAAATGAAATAGCTTTGCAGACGTTTACAGGGATCTCCTCCCATGGGTGAGGAACAGCATGGGAGAAAGCAGAAAGGTGTACAGTTTTTCTTTGGGAAGAACTTGCAGTGCAGAAATACAAGCCTCATCTAATTTGATCCACTCTGGAGTAGATACATACATTTTCTAGAATGGTGAAAACCTTTGTGCTGCCTGGTGTCTCCACCAATTCTCCCTCTTGACAAGAAAACATAAATTACTATCCTTATCTGAAATGTATCATCTGTCTCTCCTACCTCCCAATAAATCAATTCCATATGATTCCAGTCTATGCTGCTGATCCTTTTAGAGAAAACATATCCCATGCTGTCAGTCCTAAATTCTTTTAACCAGCTTCTCAAAATGACTTCTCTTTGGCCTGGTCTACACTATGGGGTTAGGTCAAATGTAGCCACCTTAGGTCGATTTAAAAATTAATGCGTCCACACAACCAACCCCGTTCCATCAACCTAAAGGGCTCTTAAAATCAACTTCTGTGCTCCTCCCCGGTGAGGAGAGTAGCGGTAAAATCCACTTTGCTGGGTCGAATTTGGGGTAGTGCGGACGCAAATCGACTGTATTGGCCTCCAGGAGCTATCCCAGAGTGCTCCATCGTGACCGCTCTGGACAGCACTTTGAACTCTGATGCACTAGCCAGGTACACAGGAAAAGCCCCGGGAACTTTTGAATTTCATTTCCTGTTTGGTCAGCGAAGCAAACTCAGCAGCACAGGTGACCATGCAGTCCTGCCAGAATCATAGAGTGTAGAATGTTTCTACACTCCCTCCTCATCTCCGTCCCTGAGGTTATCGCAGATTAGAAGGCAGAAAAAATGCACTCGCGATGACTTGTTTTCCAAGCTCATGCAGTCCTCCCACACTGATAGGGCACAGCTTAATGCATGGAGGCATTCAGTGGCAGTGGCCAGGAAAGAATTAAATGAGCGCAAAGAGCGGAGGCAGGACGCGATGCTGAGGCTAATGGGGGAGCAAACGGACATGATGAAGCGTCTGTTGGAGCTGCAGCAAAGCCAACAAGAGCACAGACCCTCCGCTGCATCCACTGTATAACCGCCTACTCTCCTCCCCATGTTCCATAGCCTCCTCAACCAGACGCTCAAGAATGGGGGGAGGAGGGGAAGAGGTTCCAGGCACCCAGCCACTCCACTCCAGAGGATGGCCCAAGCAACAGAAGGCTGTCATTCAAACAGTTTGATTTTTAGTGTGGCTACAATAAGCAATGTGGCCTTGTCCTTCCCTCCTCCCCCACCCCACCTGAGCTACCTTGTCCGGTCTCTCATTTTTTTTTAATTAATAAAGAAAGAATGCATGTTTTCAAAACAATAGCTACTTTATTTCGAAGGGGGTGGGTGGTTGGCTTACAGGGAATTAAAATCAACAAAGGGGGCAGGTTTGCATCAAGGAGAAACACACACAACTGTCACACCGAGGCCTGGCCAGTCATGAAACAGGTTTTCAAAGCCTCTCTGATGCGCATCGCGCCTTGCTGTGCTCTTCTAATCGCCCTGGTGTCTGGCTGCTCAAAATCTTACGCCAGGCAATTTGCTTCAACCTCCCACCCCACCATAAATGTTTCCCCCTTACTCTTACAGATATTATGGAGCACACAGCAAGCAGCAATAACAATGGGAATGTTGGTTGCACTGAGGTCTGACCAACAGCGCCAGCAAGCTTTTAAATGTCCAAAGGCACATTCTACCACCATTCTGCACTTGCTCAGCCTATAGTTGAACTGCTCCTTACTACTGTCCAGGCTTCATGAACGGATTCCCCGAGCTCGTCATTGGGGAGCAGGAGAGCAGAGTTGCAGGGGAAGTGATGGAGCCGTACACCATGCCCTGGAGGTTGCTAGGAGCTGGGCAGGGAAGACTTTCCCAGAACCCCCAGCCAAGCTACATGTTTGATGAGGACGGTTAGCAGTCCTACTGCACCATCTGCTGCCAGCAGCACCCACGAGGACCAGTACGGATCCCCCGAGCTCGTTGCTGGGGAGCAGAGTTGCAGCGGAAGTGGTGGATGACAATGGTTAGCAGCCCTACTGCATCGTCTGCTGCCAGCATTACCCAGGAAGCCAGTACAGATCCCCCGAGCTCGTCGCTGGGGAGCAGGAGAGCAGAGTTGCAGTGGAAGTGGTGGATGACGACGGTTAGCAGTCCTACAATTGTCATTGCACACCACTGATTCTAGTGTGAACCCAACAATACAAAGCTGGATTAGACATGGGACAGGTCAAAATCAGATGTCTGGCTGGCAGCCCTGCATATAAGCCAAAGGTCTCTTTTCTGAGCAAAATATTTACTAGTTCCCACTCTGCCTTTCAATCAAACAACAAATCCCCAAGTCTCCTAATCCCTTCAGCCTGTTCCAGCAGAGTTCCTCTTGCTCTCCCCAAATGCCAGTATTGATTGCTTTTAGAGAGAAAAAACTGTATGCAAGAGTGGAGCCGTTATTTTTAAAGGAGCATTTCACTTGATCAGTGTGTCACTTGGTTGTAGTAGGTCAGCCAGAGTGAGCGAGGTGGAGTTAAAAAGGGATAAGCCAGGCTGCCGATGGCTCGTTGATACACACAGCAAGATGTTTACTCCCCAGAGAGAGAAACTTTAATAGTAGTTCCCTTAAAATCAGTCTCCTGTGTGACAAGGGCGCGTTGCCTTCCAGGCGGTGTGCAGAGCCGCATTACCCCTTGCAGGGCCCTTCCTAACAAGGAGACTGGGTCCCCAAACTCTACACTGGCCACGGCCACCCAGTGCCTGTCTGGGGGCTTTTCCTGACCCATTCCCGGGGTCTCCAGCTGAGCAACCCGAAGGTCACCCAGGAGCAGCGGCCCGCTGGAGAACTCCTGGCTGCGGCCCAGACCCCAGCGGGTCAGGGGAGAGCTGGGGCCGGGCTCGACCTGCCCTAAGCCACAGGCGGGCTGGGGCTGGGGCTGGTAGCGGCTCAGCTACGCCCGGCCCAGGCGCCACGGCTCCCATTGGAGCCCCGCGGAGGCCGCCCCGCCCCTTCGCCGCCGTCCGCCTGCGCGGCTCCCGCCCCTCGCAGTGACGGGCAGCCGGAGCCGAGCCGAGCAGGTCGCTGGGCCGATGGCGGCGCTCGCTGCGGCGGCTGCTGCACAGGGCGGCCGGGGGCCGCGCTGAGCGCTCGGGGCCGGGCGGGGCGAGCAGCGGACCCCGGTAGGCGGCGAGGCTGCGGCGCGGGGCTGGGGTAGCACGGCGAGGGGACAATGCGGGGGCGGCCGCATGGCTCGGGGGCAGCAGGCGGGGCCTGCCCGGCGCCCTGGCCCCCGTGCAGGCTCTGCAGGGGCAATAGCCCCCGGGCCGCTGTCCTGCACCAGGGGGCGCCCCGGCTCCCGCCCCTTCTTGCCCTGGGGCTGCGGCTGTGCCGCGCTAGCTCCCCCCTGAGTCTGGGTCGGACGCGGGTCGGGTCCCTGAACGGGCAGGGGGGTTGCGGTACGTGCAGCTGGGGGGGTGTGCGAGCCCCTGGGCACCCCATGCCGCCCCGCAGCCAGGAGACACAAAGGTGGCACGTTTGCCTCCTCAGCGGGCGACGTGAGTGGCGGGGGAGGGTCATACCCTGTTTGCAAGTAGCCATGTTCTCCCCAAATCCAGGGGTCCGGGTAACCTCGTGGGGCCCTCGCTCTTTCCACATAAAGATCACTTAAGCATTTTTTTCCCCTTTCTCACTTCAAATTCAGGTCTTGTCAACCCTGCAACCTCTAAAGGCACCTGGAAGACTAGTGGTAACACAAATCACAGTTGAAAGCTGAGGAATTGAAACAAAATAACTTTTATTCTGACTGTTTAAAACGGCTTTTGTTAATGTCCGTTTAACTGCGGCAACAAAGGGGACATCTGTTCGAGATTCAGCACTCCACTCCTTGAAAAAGGGCAGAGAGTTTAAAATCAACATTGGACACCTCCCACACGTTCCCTAGCAAAGGCAGGGAAACCAGACTTTACATTCCTGATATCTCAAAGGTAAAAAATAAAAGCACATGCAAAATGTTTCTTAACTGTACCTGATTGTGAAAGGGCACTAATTTTAGACTTAGTTACAGCTGACACAAGCATACATGCTGTCCTATCATTTTTTCCTGTAGATTTAATTTCAGATTTCTAATGACTTGTTTACATGAGAAACTTTTCTAGTTATACAAGTATAACTCATCTTGTGAACTCTCTTATTCTGGAATAAGAATGGTTTTTTTGGGTTTAGTTTAGGCCCCATCCAAAGCAACATAAGTGAAACTGGAAAAAGGCATTCTCATTCTGGAATAAAAGTATCAAATTAGAGAGTTATACTTGTATATCTGAGGTGGCTTAAATTTGTCCCCCCCCTCCCCATAACTTTCCTAGCTTTTTCTGCTGGTGTTGCTCTCTTTTGATCTCTGTTGCTTATTTGGACCTCAGCAGATTCACAATTATGTTTGCCCAGTTTGTTGATACCAAAGAATGAATCAATTTGTGTTGAACAAATTACTGTATAATAATTAAGTGATAAAGAAAGGGGATGACAACTGACATACTGATGAGAATCCTAGCTTTACTAGAATTGGGTATTAATCAGTTAATCCAGACAAATTTGGATCTTCTCTAAACACTGAAGAAGGAGACACTCCAGTGATAAGGAATTGGATGATTCAGAGGACTAGAAACAGGATTTGGTGACTTCACTTTAGTTGGTAGCGAACATCCCTCACTAGCTTGTGGGAGAAAAGTTGGTGGTCTCAGATTACGTCTGACTGGGCAAATGTCCCTATTGCAAGTCCATGACAACTGACTTCTTTGTTAGCAGTCTTGGCAAAGGTGCCAAGAAAAAAACAGCATGGAAAGTGAGCTCCACTCTCACCTGTAAAGATTTTCCCTCCAGGTGAGGGATGAGCTATTTTACATTGTTGTAGCTGTTCAGTGGCAAGATAGATAACGTCCGCTTTCTGGCCTGCCATCTCAGTATATAATTTACTTTTAAAAGGTATTACTGCCTGTGTTTATAGAGAGAAACAAATCTGGAGCTGCACTTTTGGATTGTATAGTAGTGCGTAACAAAATTGGAACGGGAACGATGCAGAGTTTTGGGACCAGCTGAGCAGTTTGATAAATCACAACTAGGAGCAATAAGGGAAACAGCCATTCAAAACATAGCCTTTCCTCTCTTACTGTTTGTAGGGCAGACTTCCCCTATTAAATCATGTATCAGGGGGTAGCCGTGTTAGTCTGTATCTACAAAAACAACAAAGAGTCTGGTGGCACCTTAAAGACTAACAGATTTATTTGGGTATAAGCTTTCGTGAGTAAAAACCTCACTTCTTCAGATGCATAGAGTGAAAGCCCTTTCACTCTATGCATCTGAAGAAGTGAGGTTTTTACTCACGAAAGCTTATGCCCAAATAAATCTGTTAGTCTTTAAGGTGCCACCAGACTCTTTGTTGTTCCTATTAAATCATGTGGCTTTAGAGGCCTGAAGTCAGTTCGAGTGTCAATGGGATTCTTTTTTTCTCCTCTCAGCGAAGCAGTCCAACTACCATGTCTGGAATCAAGAGAGTGATTGAGGAGAAGGACCCGGACTATGAGGAGATTTCAGTCACACATCCAAATAAACGTCACAAAGCAGCAGAACAGTCAGGTAGGAACTGTCTGTCATAGAATCTTATGGAAGATAAAACTCTCCATATACTGTACCCTATGGAAAACTGCAGGAATTGAGCTCTATTAACTGAGCAGACGAACTAGCATTACATTAGAGTTATAGTGACTACAGATGATAAGGAAGTAAGTAATGAATGCACAGAATCTGGGAGAATTCTTCTGTCGGCTTAGTGCTATCTGTACTGGGGCTTATGTCGGCGTTGCTACATCTCTGAGGGGTGTATATTTTTTTTGCACCACTGAGTGAGGTAGCTAGATTGACCTAAGTTTTAGGTGTGGACCAGGCCTAAGTAAAGAAACAAGGCAGTGCTGACAGACAATGCATAAGCTCACAGGATGCAATTGGGTAGCAAACCATAGCTGGGAAGAGAAGGTTGTTGCCAATGTTTAGAGGTCTGACTCTTGCAGAAGAGGAGACAAATGATCATAATTTTGGGCAGATGAAGCCAATGAAGTGAAACTTGGAGAAGCAGAGTAGGGGAGAGAGACTTGGGAGAAAGAGGCAGACAGGGAAGGAAGGTAAAATTGATGGAGGAAAGCTGGATGGATGGAAGAATACAGTGGAGAGTAGAGAGGAAGCAACAGGGTGAATGGGTTTTCATTCAGCACAATGGAAAATGCTCAATTTGGGAACAATCCTATTGCCTGGCAGCTCTGGACAAGTTGAAGCGTTCTCTGGGCAGGTGAATGTCACATGTCACAGGATGTGGAGTGGGCTGAGCAGCATCGGGCATAGCAACTCTGAGCTGCTAGTGGGAGGGCAGGTGATCAGAAGGGATGAGTGGAAGTAGAGCAGAAGGAACAGAACTGTCTCTGGGATAGGAACAGAACTGTCTCTGGGATATGAGGAAGCTAAGGAGCTGGAGCAGAGCAACTGAGCTGCCGGGAGTGGGGGAAGATGTTGACAGCTATATAAGTAATGCCTTGGAGGTGAGACTAGGGGGAAGTGCACTACTGGGCATGCCTGAGGCAGAGATTTAGTTTGAATGTACTTGTCAGGTCTGGTCTACTTTGTTAAACTGGTGCAAACCCCTGTGTAAACAATCTCCTAAATCTATTTAAGCCTGGCTTATATTGAGTTTTAGCTTAATTTGGTAAGCAATCAGTGTCAGTTGAAGTCAGTTTAGGAATGTTTGTGTGCCCTGGGTTAACTAAGTTGGGTTTTAAATGGATTTACATTAAACTAGTGCAGCTTTGAATGTAGACAAAGTTTGAATGTTCTGATCCGAAGTTTGGGTGAGTGGGAGGAGGAGAGATTGATCTGGACTTTCAGCTACTGTCAGTTAACTTGAACCCAGTTACTTTTCCCGAAAAGGTAGTTTAATTTTCCAGCCAGGCAAGAGTGCCATGTTCCGTTTGTAACATATTGCAGAAACTGAGTTGTGGGCTGATGTAGCTTGAGTTAAGGGCACCCGTAAGGAGATCACAACAGCCCAATTTGTGGGCACCGTATTTCCTTGATGGACTCAATCGCCATTGTGGCTGAAGTCTCTAACTTTCAGTTTCAAGGAGAGTAACTCTTAGTATTTGAGGCTTTGCAAAAATTAGATGATGCCATGCTGGGACTTGCATTAATGAAAGACTACACTGCCCTTTATATCCAAAGTTAAATTACTTTGACATGGATGTCTTACTGTGATACCAAGCATCTGATGCCATACTAGAGATTAAGGTGTTTGAGTGGGTCTCTGGCTTCACAGTGAACTATTGTTCTAATTGATCATTGGGCAGTAGTGAGTAAAACTCCACCTGTTTCTTATTGTGAAACATGTCCGTTAAATTGCAGTTCAATCAGTTCCATTTGCAGAGAGGCAGGGATATTATCCACATTAGCAACAAAAGGATTTTCAAATAGTCGAACATCACTTGTGTGTGACTTGAATTCAGAAAATCTGGCCTCAAAATTCTCATCCAGGAGGTCCAGTAATTTTACCATTTGGGCATACGGAACCGGAACACTAATGTTTTCACCGCGACTAAATTTTTCACAGGAAGGAAAGTGAGATAGTGTTCCTCTCTCCGAGTGTTGTCACAAGAGTTTTGGTTTTGCTTGAAAGGCTTTCACATCTGAGTATAATGGGAAACAAGCCTTTTTTTACCTTGCAATTTCAAATTGAGAATTCAAATGGCTTGTTAAATCTTTTAGAGTTGCCAAATCCCACAGCTACACTGGATCTGAGAGTTCAGATACATTTTTAGACTTTTCATTCCTGAAAATACTGATTTCATTCTGCAAGGTGAAGAAAAGTTTGAGCACATTTCCATGATTAAGCCAATGTACCTCACTGTAGTACATGACATCCTCATATTCTGAATCAGTTTTCTTCAGGAATGTTTGAAATGAGCAGTGATTCAACCCAGGTGCTCTAATCGAGTTTACAATGGCCACCATGGTTGTCATTCATTTTCCAAATTCAGAAGTTTTCCACACAGAGCATCATGGTGAATAATACAATGCAACACCATTGTCCTTTCAGTGTTGCACTAATCACCAGCCTTATACACCAGACCAATCAGTCCAATCTTGTGGCTTACCATGTTCTTAGTGCTGTCCATTGTTGTTGCGGCAAGTTGATTCCAAGACAGACCAAGTTCCTTAATAGTATGGGCAAATCTCCAAAACGAGTCTTCACCAGTAGTTTTTCCATGAAGTGTCTGGAGCGCCGCAGACTCCTCAGTGACTTGAAATGCCTTGTCTATTCCACAAATGAAAATTAGCACCGTCAGTAATGTCATTGCTTTCATCCAAAGCCATTGAAAAAAATCTCACAATTTTGGATTTTCTCACAGATTTGTTCTTTTAAATCTTCACCAATATCTTCTATTCTTCAAGTAAAAATCTGGCGAGACGGACTTGCCGCTTCAATAAGGTTCCTTTTGTCAGGACACATTTCCTCCATAACCAGATTCATACAATTTTTTATGAACTCCCTGTCAGAAAAAGATTTACATTTAGTGCCCAGTAAATGCACAATATGGTAGCTTGCCTTCACTGCTGATGCATTTTCTTCTTCTTGTATTCTTAGCATTTGCTGTAAACTTCCAATCTCTTTTTTCAAAGACATGATCTTTGCAGTTTGTGGTGCATCAGACTTTTCCCTGTGTTTTGTGTCGTAGTGTCTCTTGATGTTATATTCCTTCCACACGGCGACTGTTTGTTTATAAATGAGACATAATAATTTGCGTTGTTGAGGACAAAAAAGAATTGATCGGTCCACTTACCTTGAAAAACATGACGTTCAACGTTCACTTTCCGTTTTTTTTGTTGGAGGCATTTTCACTCATCATCTGCATTTACCTGCCAATCAAAAGTATTGCATCTGTGGCAGACTACAGCTAATCTGTGCATATCTGAAAGTGTCTTCCTGAATTTTTATAGCAACAATCACTAAAGAAGTATATGTTTAAGTGGTCTGGTTAGTCTACAGCTGAGCTGTGAATGCAGGGTGTTGTTATTTACAGGCTTGTTCTTATATGAAACATGACACTTTTTTTTTTATTAAACCCATTCTTTATTGCATTTTTTGATACTTCCTTGTGTAAACTAAAATGATATATACATGACAAGAAATGCTAATAAATCAGCCGTTAATATATTCTGTTGAAGCAGGCCATGGGCCTTATGAAATGTTCTGGTGGGCCGAAGGTTGGTCACCCCTGCTGTTTATCATAGTAGGATACAGCCTTCCCTTTCCCATCTATAGACTTCTTTTTTGGTGTGTGTGTGGTTCTGCCCCCTCATCCTCTCTGTATTGTGTTTGCATATTGATGCATATGTTTGTTGTATTCTAATGGCTATGTTGCAGTGTGGGTGGCATTTTGTTCTCTTTTAATATTTACTTCTTTTCAGATCTAATAGTAAACAATGTCTCATGACTGGTCTCCCACCTCAGTGCTTACAAGAATTAAAAAAAAAAACCTTGTAAAAACCAATTTATAGACCTATTTTAAGAGAAATTATGTTCTGGTGCAGACCAGAAATAAAAACAAATTGGCACTCAGTGCTAGAGATCCCTTCCATTGTGTTGTGCTCAGTTACCGTAACCTTTATTTTTCCTTCTTTAACATTTCTTTTCACGTAGAACCTCTAGGATTGAACTACCCTTTTATTTTAATGTGCTTTTTTGAACAGCTCGAGATGCTGCTGTACAGAAGATTGAGACAATTATTAAAGAGCAGTTTGCTGTTGAAATGAAGAATAAGGAACATGAGATTGAAGTCATAGATCAGGTATAAAGGTCTCTCTTAAAAAGAGAGAAGTTAGAGGATCAGGAAGTATTGAAAAGTGCTGCAATTGCAGTACTTTATAATACAGTTTCTCTTCTTTTTATAGCGCCTGCTTGAGGCAAGGAGGATGATGGATAAGCTTCGTGCCTGCATTGTGGCTAACTATTATGCTTCTGCTGGTCTCCTTAAAGTTGGAGAGGTAAAAATTTATTTTTGGAACAATAAGACTGGAGAATATTTAGACTGCATAGTTTAGCCGCTGTGTAGCTTTCCTGTTTTGCTTTTGTGGTACAGTCGTAAATGCTTGAAAGCTGAACTGCAAAACAAACGTGGTAACTGAATTGCACACAACTTGTGCTGCCACAAAACGGGCTGCAGGGGCATTCAGCACAGACAGATTTTAACTAGGTCGTTAAATTCTTTCATTCCAGAAACACTGTTGCCTCCTCTCCCTAAAAACCCATCACCACGCTTGTTTTATTTTCTGAAATGTAATGTCTTTTCTACAGTGCTCATCACCACTGTATTAGTACACAGGACTTCGCAACGATTAATGAATTTATCTGTGCAGTACTCTTTAGAGCAGGACCGTATTATCCCATTTTACAGAAGAGAACTGAGGTAGAAGAGGGATTAATGGTTTATCCAAGGTCACACAGGGAATCTGGGAGACTTGGGAGCAGAAATCCAGATCTCCTGAGTCCCAGTCAGTGCCTTAACTTCAAAACCATCCTTCCTTTCACACATGGGGCCCACTGTATTTATGACTTCACAGAATAATACCTGCAGTGAACCAGGGAGTAATAAATGGGAGAAAATGAATTTAGAAACAGCTTGTTAAAACCCATGCTATGTGCCCCTATGGTCTAGCAAGTTGGAGTGTCAGGACATGTGCCTGGGTTTAACTCAGGTTTTGTTTTTGACTTGCAGTTCACCTTTAAATTGCTAATATTTTGATCTGAGTTCTAATAAAGAATGGAACTGCTGTGTCAAACTTCAGGCATGTGGATGGAAACTATGGGTTTGCCTTACCTGCCTAGAGAATACCCAGATGCATGGTTCTACTCAGCAGGGGTTTCTTGTGTTACACTAGTATCCTATTAGCACTTTCACACGGCTTTTTAAAGTTTTCTTTTTAAAATCTAACTTGCTTTTTGCCTCTTCAAACACATGTTGGTCAACTGGTATGGACAGAGAATTTGGTGGTGATGGGAGGAATGTTTTTTCTGGATTTCTGTGTTGACTATTCTTAATGACTGAGCCACTTCTGATCTTCAAGTGCTCCCTCTAGTACCACAGGAAGGCACATTAGCAAGGGGTTTGTACTGTCCCCCTCCTGCTTTCTGTATCTGCTCTATCAGTTTCTGTATCTGCTCTATCAGTTTCTGTATCTGCTCTATCAGATGGAGAGTTTTTCCCCCCAATTTATCTGAGAGTCTTACATGCTTCACACACATTACGTTCACTTCAAAAGTTGCTCTTATTCTTAAGAAATGTTCACAAAAGTACAGCTATTGTCCCTGTTTTTTTTTCTACAGCTTTTGAGTTTGTGCTGGGTGCTGAAGTTCGGGTACATTTCTGATTGAATTAGAGTTCTGTTCAACGGGTCTAATTTGCATGTTGGCTAGACCAAAGCTCCTTTAATTTTACAAGGCTGATAGATTTTTTTGCCATCCATGCAATGTTTTAAGTAAGAGTTAATACCAGTTTAGTTTTATCGGCAGCTACCATAGTTTCACTGTCATGTCTAGTAAAGTGTGTCAGTCTGTTGTAGTTTAATTCATTGTGTTCACTTTTTAAATAGCTATGAACTTCCAGCAAGTTGTGTTTACAAGATGCTTGATCTGCTGTAATTTAAAAAAAAACCCAGCTTTTCTGACCGTGTGAACTTACTGCAGTACAGATGGGTTTTGAAGTTTATAATTAAATATGGTTTCAGTTATTTACTTAACTTTTTTTCCTGAAAATTAGTATAATCTGTTTGCTTAGAGGAGAACAAACAAAACGGGTTTTTGGTTATTTGCTCTTTTGATGCACAGAGAAGGCCCAAAAGTTTTTTCATGGAATATTTTATGGGTAACTGGAGAAATAGTAGGATTATTACATCGCAAATACCAAGGAAGGTCAAAGCTCAGGATTCAGGAGGGGAAGAGATTGCCAGTCAGAGGCAATTTCTACACTAGCACTTTTGTCTGTGTAACTTAGTTGCTCAGAGGAGTGAATAAAACACCCTTCGGAGCGACATAAGTTACACTGACGGAAGCACCAGTATGGACAGTCCTCTGTCCACACTGATAACTTGGCAGGAGTTATCTCTGCCACCGACATAGCTACAGACGCTCTTTGGAGGCGGTTTAATTGTGTCGACGGAAGAGATCTCACCCATCGGCATACACCGGCTACACAAACGCTCTTACAGCTATACCGATGCAGCTGTACTGCTGTGTCGCTGTAAACTCGCTAGTGTAGACATGGCCAGACTGTCTAAAAAGTTTGTTTTAATTAGTGAGTATTTGAGGGAAGTGATTATTCCCTTCTATTCGGCACTGGTGAGGCTACATTTGGAGTTTTGCGTCCAGTTTTGGTCCCCCCGCTACAGAAGGGATGTGGACAAATTGGAGAGAGAGTCCAGCAGAGGGCAACGAAAATGATTAGGGGGCTGGGGCACATGACTTATGAGGAGAGGCTGAGGGAACTGGGCTTGTTTAGTCTGCAGAAATGAAGAGCGAGGAGGCATTTGATAGCAGCCTTCAACTACCTGAAGGAGGGTTCCAAAGAGGATAGAGCTCGGCTGTTCTCAGTGGTGGCAGATGACAGAACAAGAAGCAATGGTCTCACGATGCAGTGGGGGAGATCTAGGTTGGATATTAGGAAACACTATTTCACTAAGAGGGTGGTGAAGCACTGGAATGGGTTACCTCGGCAGGTGGTGGAATCTCTGTCCTTAGAGGTTTTTAAGGCCCAGTTTGACAAACCCCTGGCTGGGATGATTTAGTTGGTGTTGGTCCTGCTTTGAGCAGGGGGTTGGACTAGATGACCTCCTGAGGTCTCTTCCAAACCTAATATTCTATGATTCTATTTAACGCAATTGCCTAACAAACAGTTGGGAGGAAAGAGCTTTATTAGCTATGGGATTTTTCGAAAACACTGGCCTTACGCACTGTTGAAAATCCTATCCCCCAAAGATTCAAAACCCCCACCTCTTCAGTTCAGGGCTGAGAAAGTTATTACTCCAGTTCTCTCTCTCTTCCAAGGAGACTTCCTTGATGAGGCAGATTTATATGCTTAAAGTTAAATGCAAGCAGGAAAAAAACCTAGGCTGCCTTTATACATAATAAAAAAGCCAAAAGAGGGGCATTAACCCATTGTTGTCCTTTGCAGGTCACCTATAAAGGGACTCTGTTAAGGAAGGTAGGTCTAAGATGAGATCTAGTATGCCTGGTTTGGTTTGCAGGCATGAGCAAGCATGTGACTCGTGACCCTCTGGTTACATTCTGTGAGCAGGCAGGGCACTGATGCATGCAGCTTGTCTTTTAGTCGTTTGCAGAATGCCAGTTGTATGAAAAATAGGAGTCTAATGCATTTAAATACCCTGCCTGACCACAGGAATTGAGCAGCATACACGGTGTGACCTTACCACCTGTGTTATGAGAAAGTACATGCCTGCAAGTCTAAAGAAGCCAGTCTTGGTTTAATGTCATCCTGCAAAGTAGTCTGGGTACGTTGCAGTGCTCAGTTCAGGGACCAGATAGATTTTTTTTTTTTTTTTTTTTTTTGGGACCAAGGCATCTGTAGTGTTGGAGAAAGTTATTTTGACCCTCTTTCCTTGAGCAGTAGTCAGTTTTTCAATATCTGTGGTGCATGCTTTACCTGTGATTAAATATTGGTTCTTTGTTTCTTTATGCTGATACTCTGCTCTTATTTTCTGGCCTAGGCCCAGTTTTATTTGAGCTGGAAAAAATAATGGATCTGCCTGGACTTTATTATTGCAGGGAGCCAAGACATGTGACTCTATGGTTTTTAATCATCCCTCAATCAAGAAGTTCTTGGAATCGCCATCCAGATCCTCATCTCCTGCTAATCATGGATCAGAAACACCATCTGCTAACCATTCAGAAAGTGACTCATTATCTCAGCACAATGACTTCCTCCTGGAGAAAGACAATGGCAATCTGGACATGGAAGAGCGATTGGCAAACAACCTGGATCAGAGACCAAGCAGGAATACCGGAAGGGTAACGTAAAGCTGTGAAAAGGGGGGTGGGCAGAAGGACAGAAGGTGTGTGTGGTCCCAGAAATTCCTTCCCAACTACCGGGGGGGGGGCCTGTGCCAGCGTCAGCAGAGGAGCAGAGTGAGGAGTATATTTTTCTCAACCCTGCTCTCTGGGAATATGTCTACATTGCAATAAAAACCCCTGGCTGGCTTGGGTCAGCTGACAGATTGGCAGACTGCAGGGCTATAAACTTGCAGTGTAGATGCTGGGACTGGAGCCTGGGTCTCGGTGCCCAGGCTTCTTCCCAAATGTCTATACTACAATTTTATAGCCCTGCAGCTCGAGCCCTCTGAGCCTGTGTCAGCTGACCCAAGCTCTGACACTCAGTAGGGAAGATTTTTTTATCATGGTGTAGACATACTCTGGGGGTCATTCCATGCCCCACCAGCAACTTGTTCTGTTGCCTTTAGCTGATTGTGCAGACTCACTGAGGTTAGGGCTTCACTGCAGAGTTAACTCCTCTCAAGTTAGTCTAGTTCCAGTGAGAGCGGCCTCGCTGCGAAATAATGCTTGAACTGCACAGTGATCGGATTGGCAGCTAATAAGTTAGACCAGCGGTTCTCAACCGGGGTACATGTGCCCCTGGGAGTACTCAAAAATCTTCCAGGGGGTACCCAACTTATCCAGATGGTGTTTCTCAACCTGGGGGTTACAGCCCCCACAGGGGTCGAGGGCTGAGTTTAAGGGAGGTCACAAGTGCAGGGCCAGCAATAGGGGGTGGCAAGCAGGTTATTGACCCACGAGACCCCAGGGTTGCATGCCAGAGAGGGCCCCGTGAAGCTAAGTCACATGCTTCAGCCCCGCTGCCTGGGTTCAGACTTCAGACAAGGTTCACAAGTGAAAAACAGGCTCAAGTATCACATTGAAATGTAAGTACAATATTCATATTCCAAATCAATTTATTTTATAATTATGTGGTAAAAACAGGAAAGTCAGCAATTTTTCAGTAATAGTGTGGCTGTGACGCTTTTGTATTTTTATGTCTGATTTTTATAAGCAAATAGTTTTTAATTGAGGTGAAACTTGGGGTATGCAAGACAAATCAGCCTCAGTACAGTACAGTAGTCTGGAAAGGTTGAGAACTACTGAGTTAGGCTACAGATCCAGTTAGCACATGTTCTCTAAGGCAGGGGTTTGCAACCTTTTTCTTTCTGATACCCCCCCCACATCATGCTATAAAAACTCCAGAGCCCAGCGGGAAACGGGGGGGCTCTGGGCCGGGGTGGGGAGGAGCTCAGGCATAGGTCTAGTTTAACTTTTATTTTGGGTGGGCACAGACCAGCGGGGATCAAGCCAGTTCCGCATGGCAGGGTATGTGGAGAGAGCACCGCCTCCACCCCCGACTCACTTCAGCAGGCCACCTACCAGTCTTGGTTGGGGGTGGGGCTGCAACCAAAATTTATAACTCAAAGGTGGGGGGGCTCAGCTCAAAAAGTTTGAAAACAGCTCAGGTGCAGGGAGAGGGGTACCTAAGGGCGGTGTGCAGACACGGGTAGCTCAGGGAGTAGGGAGGGGATAGCTAGGGGCTGTATGCGGGCAGGGGGATAGCTCAGGGGGCAGGGAGAGGAGTCAGCCAGTATGATTTAAAAGCACCATCACACTCAAGCTAGAAGGTTTGTTTGTGAACGGAACTCAAGTTAGTGGCAACACTTGAGTTAACTGTGCAGTGAAGACAACCCCTGAGAGGGAGGGGGAAGTTTGTGGCTCCCAGCAGTGTTGTATCCAAATGAGCATCCAAGTTGTCTTGCCAGTCGGTGGCTTTCTGTTGGCACATTGCCCGGACCCTCATTGTTTTGGTTGTGTCTGTCAGTGGTGCAGCTGCCTGGCTGCTAGTTGCTATGAGAATTGCATCACTTACAACAACTCTGAAGACTTCATCTACTGTATCTGAGTTTTGGTCTGCTCAGCACCCCTTCAGATAATATGATACTAACTGGCAGGGGGTCTTCATTGATTAAATCATCCTGAAGGTGTTAAAGCAAAATCATCTCCTTCTCTCAGGAAGGGAGGGAAGGGGGAAAAAGCTCCCTTTCCTATAACAAGCACCAATTGTTCCCCTGTTTTCAATGTGGTCAGTTGTCAGCTCATTTCCTTCAGAGGAATAGAAACAAATTAATTCCCTTGCTTCTGGGGTTGCAAGTTAACAAATTAACTCTTCTCTGAACAGTAGCAAACGGTCCCTTCTCCTCCAGAGAAACAGATTCCTCGTAAGCAGCCCCAGTTAACAACCCTGCACAGTAGAAAGGGGAATCTTCTTGTCTGTACCCAGCTGCTCCTCTAGGAAGTCATAATTAGCCTAACTAGCCATCCATTTCCTTTCTGGCTGCAGCCAGAATGCTGCCAGCAGGGTGGGATCTGTTTTTTTCCCCCACTGTTCCCAGGAAAATGTTCAACTCTTTTATAAATTCCTGGACTTAAGCTTATGAAGAATCAATAACATCTTTTCACCTGAGGATCTCGCAGCCCTTTTTCAGATAAGAACTAAGACTTACATCATACCTGCGAAGCAGGCAGTACTTATTACTGCACCCATTTTACAGAAGGGAGTTCTCAGACTTGCTCAGTGCCTCACAATGAATTGGTTGCATAGCTGGAAAAGAAACTTAGGAGTCTTGATTCCTGGTATTCCCCTCTCCCACTCCCCGGCCCTAACCACTGCACAGCATTGCCTAAACCAAGGCATGATGGTTTAATAACATATAGACTAATAGAAATGATCCAGATCTGCCAGAAGAGTCCTGTAAAGAGTCTCTCCATTTCCACCAGGAAAAAAATCAGAGCCATGTAGTTACTATTATAGCAGAATCTCATTAATCCATACCAGTGATGGGTTGACCCATTGAAGATAATTGAATTCTGCAGTTTGGCAAGTAGCAGTAATCAATGATGGAGATAACTGATTCTGTATCGCACATGAAGTTGAATAATGCCCAGTGGAATGGAGTAGTATGCTGAGCATGCAGGGAGGCAGACCAGCACCACCAGTCAAGTAGCAGGGCCCCAGCCCTGTTTTGGAGAGTTACTGACTGCCAGAGAGTAGCCAGATGGTGACTGAGTGCCCCCCAATTAGGCTGCAGTAAGCCACTTACTTTCCATGACAGGATCTCTGGGATCACTGGTCTGTTCTCCAGTGTAAACAGCACAGAATCCATTTTTATTGCAGACATGTGGTTTGTCAGATTACTGAAGACCCTACCACAGCGGTTCTCAACAGGGGAGCCCGTGAGCCCTTTCAATGGGGCTGTGGGGCCCTGTGGCTAAAACCTAGAGTCAGATCTCCAGCACGTCATGCAGGGCTGAAGCCAGGAGCAGCGGGGCTGGAACCTCGGTGCTCCCCACAGAGCAGAAGCTCTGAGCCCAGAGTTGGGAGGTGGTGGTGGGGGGTGTTTCCTCCCCCTCCCCCGCCAAAAAAAGAAAAACACTGCAAGAGCAGGGCAGCTCCACCCCCCCGCACACACACACACAATACCCCCCTCCACCTCCTTCTCTCTCTGCCCCCTGGCCAGGTCGGAGGCAGGAAGCCAGAGCTGGGCAGTGTGGGATAGCTGCTGCTCTGGCTGGGTTGCCATGGAGCAGGCAGCTGCGGCATTCCCTTGTCTCCTGTTACTGCTGGTGCAGGGGGTTGAAGCTGTTCCTCAGCTCCCAGCCCCCCTTTGCTCACGCAGCCAGTAAGAGTCACAGGCGTGGAGGACCTGTGGTTGGCAGAGCCCTCGGGGAGCAGGGACCACAAGAGAGCCCTCTCGGCACACAGCCCCTAGCTACTCCCCTGCACCCTGAGCTACCCCCCTGCCCACACACAGCATCTGGCTACCCCTCTCCCTGCACCCTGAACTGTTTTCAAACTTTTTGTAACTGAGTCCCCCACCTTTGAGTTATAAATTTTGGTTGTGCTTCCCTATTCCCTGCTCTCTCCCCCCAAAAAACCCAGAGTGGTAGGTGGCCTGAGGTGAGTCAGGGGGTGGAAGTGGCACTCTCTCCACGTACCCTGTCATGCGGCGCTTGCTCGATCCCTGCTGGCCCGTGCCCACCCAAAATAAAAGTCAAACTACACCTATGCCTGAGCTCCCCACCCTGGCCCAGAGCCCCAAGTTCCCCCTCCCCTGCTGGACCCTGGAGTTTTTATAGCATATTGTGAGAGGCCTCAGAAAGAAAAAGGTTGAGAACCCCTGCCCTACCATATTCTCAGGGCAACATTTTCAGCCAGTCAGAGCCCAGAAAAGTATCTCTAGTCCCTTTGCAAATGACACCGAAGCACATACTGGTCCTGGACCTGATTACAATCTTACCTTCTCTTGTAGATTTGTCCTTCAGTTAATAAAAGATTGGTACAAGATCACTTGGGTTGTTTATGTTATACCTGATGATTGCTGCATATTGACTGGCTTTATCTGGATGTTGGTACTCTGTTGTTATTGACCATCATTCTAAGTGGGGTGGGGCCAAATTCTTCCACCAGACATATATCTGGCACGTCCATTGAAGTAATTGTAGGCCCCGGGGGGGGGGGGGGGGGCAGTATTTGGTTCTAGGGATCAGGGCTAAGATTTTAAAAAACAGCTAGTGATTTTTGGATGCCCAAGTTGAAACTCCTGAAAGGGGTTTGATTTTCAGACACCAGGTGCTCAGCACTTTCTGAAAATAAAGTATCTTTAAGGTATCTTGAGGTGGCCATCCAAATTAATTAATTGCTATTATAAAATATTGGCCCAGACCAATTGTGTATGTCAGATAACTGGACCCTGGCTTTGCCATATAGTGTTTATTTGCTGTATACATACATTACTTGAAAATGGGCAGTTAGCAATTTGAGTGTGTCTGTTTTAGAATGTTTTTTTATTGGTCTTTCATTTTAATTGTGTGGGTTTCTTTTTAAACATCAGCTTACTTTCTAGTACCAAGTCTGTGTTTGCAAAGTTGATTTTTGTTTTTTTCGCCCTTCAGGACACTTCTGGTGTTACAAGCTCTCATAAAACAGGCCAGCGAAAGGCAGGTCTGTTAAATGATGAAACTTCACGGCTTTATGTGAAGAAAACAATCGTGGTTGGCAACGTCTCCAAGTTAGTATCGAAGGTCTTACTAATTGTCTTAGTTGTTAGCCATTGAGTTGAATTGTGGATTAAAATTAGGAAGCAGCTAAAATTGAGGCACACTCCAAATGATAGCTATACCAGCACTCCTAGTCCAGTCCCTCCTTATTGGCAGTGGGATGTGAGCAATAGCAGTTGTGGGACCCAGGGCTAGTGCTTGTCGTAATAACAGTTGTGGAGTTTGATTCTGCACTTGCTTCAAAACTAAGTTTTTAGAAATTATTTTGACACATTCAGTTCTTCCAGCCCCACCACCTGCAGCACTAGGCCTGGATCCTGCAATAGGATCTGCCTGGGAAGCCCCTGAGTCCCCACAGGCTCCAGTTGCAGGATCAGAACCCTGCTTTGGTGAAGGTAGGAGTCAGTATTTGATGGGATGTGGTTCAATGAAGCCAGGATAGAGCTGGACTAAGACAGTAGCACTGAGCTACTACGTGATTCCCACCATGATAAGAGATGCAGGCTTAGTTAGTACCATAGTGCTGTATGGTAATTTTTGGAAATGTCATTGAATTAAGGTGAAGACAAATTAAGGAAATGTAATTTCATGATTTTTGTGTCAGATTGAGCATCATTTCTGTCAAAACTCTTGCAAAGCCACTTAATTTTGTCAGTAAAGTTCTGGAAATGGGTGTGGTTAAGCATAGTGCAGGCATGCACTGTGCGAATGCCCTTGCATCCTATTGCTAGTGCAGCTCACCTCTGGCAAAAACTAGTTAAAAAAAAACAAACACAGTCACAAAAATTTTGACAACTCAAAACTTATTTTTAATTCCATTGTTTTCCAAAACCATTCTATTTTTCATTTTCCAGAACATGTTAAATATTTTTTTCCAAAATCAGAATTTTTCAAAAATGGGATTTCTTTATTCTGTATTAGCAAATTCCCCTGTGTGACTATGATGACTAATCAAAAATTGACAGTATAAAAAGGATGAAACCAGCCCCAAAATGGGGGAAGGGAGAGAATATACCTCATTTAGCAGGATCACCAAAAGTCTCTCTTTTTTTTTTTTTATCTAGAGTTTCTGGAGACTTTTTTTTTAAATGGGAAATTTTAGAAAAGAAATTGAATGTTTTCTCAACATTGAAGGCTGAGTTTTGATGAAAAAAATGTTTTCATTTTGGAAAACTTTGAACAGCTCTACTTCTGGCCATCAGCCCCAGCTGCAGCAGTACACGTGTCAGGTTTTTTCCCCCCGGAGTAGAAAGTATCAAATTAGAGGTGAATGTTGGCTGTTGTTTTTCTTACTATTAGAGATGGGTTTTAAAAACACCCGTAAACAACGAGAAATCTGGGTCCAGATCTTGACTTTGTGGGTCAAGCCCTGTAGTTTATTATAAATTAAGCTTTATGTATATATTATGCTTGATTCTTACCAATCTGGTATTTGAAAAAGATTCTTCAAGGTGATTTACATCTCCAGAACTTATGAAGAGGATTTGATAGGTAAATTTCTCTCACTGGTGAGGGATTAAAATTAACCCCCCCAATTAGGAAGCCAGGATTAGATGGTGGAAATTTACAAAGAGCTATTTCACACAAAGGGTAGCACGTATATATTGAGATACCAAGGAGTGCAGTTAAAGCAAAGAGTATAAGTGTACGTAAGAGCCATTCAGATTTGTTTCTGGATGAGGGGGTTTGGAGGGTTTGATGAAATGTTGGACGATGCAGTTAAAATGCTCCAAATATTCCCAATAGTATAGGCATAAATTAGCCTTTTACTGTTCCTAAAACTTTCCAAAAAGAGCGGAGCAAAATCTTGTGTATGTAAATTTATTTTTACTTTTTCTGCCAGGTATATTCCTCCTGACAAGAGAGAAGAGAACGATCAGTCAACCCATAAATGGATGGTGTATGTACGAGGCTCTCGGAGAGAACCCAGCATAAATCATTTTGTCAAGAAAGTCTGGTTCTTCCTTCATCCCAGTTACAAACCTAACGACCTGGTGGAAGTCAGGTAATCAAGAACTACTTGAGTCTTTGAGTTTGTCAGGATTGAAATACTGAAATTCTCAGAAAGAATAGCACCTTCTTTTTATGGCTGCATTGTTGGTATTTTAGCTTAACTTCTAACTTGGCTTAACTAGCTAATTCTCCAGGTGTTTGTCAGCACTTGCTAGTTGTGTTTCGCAAGTCTGCAGCATAACATACCAGGTTGTTTTAACAGATTAAAGAGAGCCTTTTCTTTTGGAGAGAAACTTGAAATGCTGTATTTCATATTAGCAGCATGGACTTGTGTATCTGTTATTTTCATTACATCACTTACATTGCAAGTCTGGCTGCATGCCAGACTAAACGTTCTCGCCCACCCAGTCCAATGTGAAAAGTTCATTTTCTTTGCCAGAGTTTTTAGAATTCCCATTTGTTTAAAGATACTTGTGTGTTTCAGTAAAGAGCTTTATTCTCAAATGCCTTTCTCCTGCTCTCTCTTGTGGCCAACTCATAATCTTGGGTTTAACCTCATGCTTTGAGGAATGATTACAATAACAGCATGGCTGTGTTGACACTAGAGAAACACAGTGCCAAATGTAGCAGTGTCAACATTCCCTCCCCAAAAACATTGTTGAAAAATATTGCCCCACTGAGGTCAACAGAGTAAACTACAGGATTTTCCTCCCACAGTAGATTTCCACTCAACTTTCTGCCACTAAGTTATGGGCATAACACACTCAGATTGATTAGGAAAGTAACTTTGATGTACATTGGCCTCAGTCCTTCTGCAGGACTTGTCTAAGCAAATTTTAAAACACTAGTGTGAAACCACTGTACATGGGATTTTTATAGGATCTGTTTCTCTCCCTGTCCCTTCTCTCCATGTCTGGGGCTATGGCCTGGTCCCCACTAAGCCCCCACTTCGGACTAAGGTACGCAAATTCAGCTACGTTAATAACGTAACTGAATTCGAAGTACCTTAGTCCGAACTTACCGTGGGTTCAGACGCGGCAGGCAGGCTCCCCCGTCGATGCCGCGTACTCCTCTCGCCGAGCTGGAGTACCGGTGTCGACGGCGAGCACTTCCGGGATCGATCCCAGAACATCGATTGCCTGCCGCCAGACCCTCCGGTAAGTGAAGACGTACCCTTAGTCTACACTACCATGGTAAGTCGACCTACTCTACGCAATTCCAGTTACGTGACTAAATCGACGTACCTTAGGTCGAGTTACTACGGGGTCTACACCACAGGGGGTCGTTGGGAGAAAATCTCCAGTCAACTTACCTTACTTTTCTCATCTATTTTACTCTTTACTAGACCTGTTAAATCGCCCGCCAATGGATCGATCTCAGAGCATCGATCCCGGCTGTAGTGTAGACCTGCCCTTAGAAAGAACTATCTGACACCTATTTTCCCTTTTTTCACACTCCCTCTGTGAGAGTGCTGTGAAAATGAGGTTTAGGCAAATAGCATGCACTGTTCATTCCCTACATTCCTTCCCTACTAATAAATTAACAGCCCTCATTCCCATCATTGATTTATGACCTGGAAATCTGCATACATGCCAGTATCCTTGAGACTGCATTGCTCCTGAGCAGTCAGGGTTGAAAGGGGGTGGGGGGGCAAGGCTGGCTATCTGTCCCAACCTCAGGGACTGATATAAATTAAATAAAATTCCAGGCTGATATAAATTCCTATTGTTTCTTCTTTTATAATAACCTCTCTAGCATGCATCCCTTCAGCTGGGACATACTTCCTATAAAAGGACAAACCTGCACTGGCAAGAGTATGGGTCCAGAAGTATTCAGGGAAGGTGGGGTTCAAAATGTTGCTTTGGTCTTATCTACCAACACTATAATAATGTGTTTTCTGACTAGATAGATTGTAGGAGGGAAAGAATGATAACTCTGCTTGTGACAGTGTCAAGTGGTACTGATTTTCACTGGTACTGACCATCTGGCATCATGCAGCTATTTATTAAGGAGCTGACTCTACTACTTTCTCTTCTGGCACAACATTCACCATTTTGGCATCATTTTCTTTTACCTTCCCCCATGCACAATGAAGATGTCTCTGTGGCTGTCTACATAGACTGCATGTTCTCTCTCTGGTGGAGAGTGGGATTGAGGATAATTAGCAGCCAATCGGGAAAGCATTCTTTTGTTTGAAGAGATGAATGTGGAAGTTGTAGTGCGGGTGTCTGTAATGTGAATTTCTGTTTTGTTTCCAGAGAGCCTCCATTTCATTTAACCAGACGAGGCTGGGGAGAATTTCCGGTGAGGGTTCAGATTCACTTTAAGGACAGTCAGAACAAAAGGATCGATATCATACACAATCTGAAGGTACTTAAATAGAATGGCTGGTACAGAGGGTGATAGAGTATGCAAGAGAACCTATGGAATGTGGTGAGTTTGTGGCCTTTCTCTATTGTATTTGCTTACCACTGACATCTGACTAGGGAGTATATGAGATAGAGATGGAAAATACAGCAAAGTTGGTGACATCAGCCATATAAGAGGTGGCGTTCCATTGGGGGCCTCCAATGTCTAAGAAGTTGGAATTGATTCTGCCCAGAGAAGAGAAGTGTTTAGCTGCTCTCCCCTGTGATTTTGGATTTTTATCATCTTCTCATCAATTTTAACTTGCTAGGCTTTTAGCAGGGGCATCTTTCTCTACATAAGGAGTGGTTGTTCTATTTAGTTCCTTCCCGTGGTCTTACCTGCAGCTACCAAAGATCTGCAGCCTGACAATTTGGCTTATCCTGTTCCTGAAGGGTGAAGAGGGAAAATCCAGAATCCTCATTTGTTTCTTATGGGCCTGACTCTTCCAAAGGCTCTTTAGTTCAGAGGATTAATGGGTGCACAGCACTTCTGAAAATGGCCATTACTTTTCTTTTCTTTTTAATTACTTGAGCTCAACCCCAGAAGAATTCAATTACCCTTCCTTTTTCACTATTTTTAGTTGTCGTCAGAACTTTGTCACTGCACTATTATTAGTTTGACTTGGGTCTTGTCTATGTTAAGGAAAGTCTCACCAGTGTAACTACATTGATGCACACTCATGGTTTAGGCATATGGGCTGTTTGAAAACTTTCCATCCAGACTGGTTTTTGATGGAAAATTTGTGGGTTTTTTTTGACTAAATGAAACTTTTCGCTGAAATCCTGGAAAATTGAAATAATCCAATTTTGAATTGCCACTGCTGCACCACATGGGAGCTGTAGATGGGATGCCCCATGCTCCCCTTCTCTGTGGGTGGGCTCCCCAGCTGCACTGCATCACGGTAGTGGATCCTGGCCACGTGACTGCCCTTATGCACCACCTCCCCTTACCTTGGGGAGAGACCCTGGTGCATTCTGGAAAATGTCATCTGGCCAGTGAGCCTGGCCTATAGAAGTGAATGGGAGCCTGAAGCAACTGAACTACAACTCCCTTGAGGCACCATGGCGATATTTCAGAATTGAGATATTTCTGGCTGGCTTTGTCCAAAATATTCTTGACTTGACTTTCCAATAAAATCTCATCTCCACCTAGCTCTAGTAGACTTGCTACGCTGCTGAAAAGTGCAGTTTACGGTGGTGCAGCTTAATCTGGTAAATAAACCAGTTAATTGGCATCAGTGTAAACCAGGGGTCTCAAACACGCAGCCTGCGGGCCACATGCAGCCTGCAGAGCTCTTCCCTGCGGCCCGCGGGGGGGGCCCCCCCCCAGTTACTTGCTGTTGCCGCCAAACTCCCCTCCCCCCCCCCACGTTATTTTATGTGGCAGCTAAGCTCCCCCTGCGCTGCTCCCCAATGTTTGGGGCCGGGTCTCTCCCCCGGCCCCGCCTGCTGCCCCCACGCACCTCCCCGAGTGTCCCCCGGCCTCACTTGCTGCCCCTTCACTGCCCCAGAACCTGCAGCTCACCCTCTGCTCTGCCGGCTTCTGACATCACTTGCTGCTGCAGGGTCCTAGTGCCCCCCTCCACTAGGGTCAGCGCAGGCTGCCCTTCCCCTGCCCTAGTCCTGAGCCTCTCCAATGCCCCAAACCCCTCATCCCCAGCCCCATAGCCCTCACCCCTGCACCGCCTCCTATCCCCAAACTCCATCCCAGAGCCTGCACCCCCACCCCCTTACCCATCCAAACTCCCTCCCAGAGCCTTAGGCAGGTGGGGGTGGAGTTTGGGGGGAGGGGGGCAGGTTTTGGGCACCACCAAAATTTCTACAAACCTGCCACCCCTGGAAGAGGCAGAGCAGGGGTGGAGTGGTAGTGCAGTGGGAGGGGGGCGGGGGGGGGGCTTTACTGTGTGTGTATTTTTTATATATATATATATATATATATATATATATTATTAAAACAGCTTGGAGGAGGAGGTGGTGAAGAGACGGGGCAGGGGCAGCGAGGCGGGGTGTCAGTGATGCGGCCCTCGGGCCAATGTACTAGTCCTCATGTGGCCCTCGCGGTCATTTGAATCTGAGACCCCTGGTGTAAACCCTGCTTTGTGCCAGTAGATTGTGTCTATGTTAAGAATTTGCACCCTGGTGCATATGTCCTTAATGTAGACAGGGCCTTAGTCTGCTAGCATGAGTTCTTCTGAAGTTTGTATGGCTCAGGCAGTTTCTGCTACTGGGTTCTTCTATTGGCTGGTGTCAGTTTTCATTGAAACTTCCTGTCTCTTATCTACTGATAGGACACTGGGTAAGGTGACCTTAGTGGTTTAGTTGGCCTGAGGATAAACTAGCTAAGCAGTAACAAAAATCCCATTTAATGATCCTGCTGCATATAATTGAGATTGTTTCATATTTATTTGGATTTATGCAAAGAATAAAAAGGACACTTGTCTAAGGCTAGTCATTTGTACCTTAAATTAATTTTGTCATTAATTTAAATTAATTAGGATTTTATTCTAATTAATGCAGAATGCCAATCTCCCCTCCCCCTACAGATTTTATTTCACACTCACTCACACTCACACACCCCTTCCCCTCCCTCCTCCCCATCTCCCCCGGCAGCAGCATGGTTTTTCTGCTCACTACAAAGTGCAAATGTTGCTACTTGCCAAAGAATGTGATCTCTAGCTTTGGTAAATTTGATATGTCACTGCTCTGCTACAGAATCACAGTTTATTTTAGTTAGGAACTTGCTGCTGTGTTACTATTTCATAAAAGATTAGTTGTAAACTTCAGCTAAAATACTAATATTTTAACATGTTGTAATGTACTCTTTCATCTAATTGTTTTCCACAGTTGGACAGAACCTATACTGGCTTGCAGACACTTGGTGCAGAAACGGTGAGTTACTGAGCTGTAGAATGGAAATGCTTGCTGTTGTATAAAATCTTTCATGGACTGTGTGTCCCAGAACACTTTGCAAAGTAAGAAGTTTAGTACTGGAATTGTAGTGACTGTAGCCAAGTAAAATTGTACCATAGTTTTAACCTTTCATAATAAAAGCATGGAAACTCTTAAAAAATGGCTGCGTAGGAAGTAAAAAATATTATGCTTGTAGTGAACCCACAAACTCTTCCACCTTTTATTTAGTTTTGACACTCCGAGCACCTTTTCCAAACCTGAAGAAGAGCTCTGTGTAGCTCAAAAGCTTGCCTCTTTCACCAACAGAAGTTGGTCCAATAAAAGATATCTGTTCACCCGCCTTGTCTCTCTAATATCCTGAAACCAACACAGCTACAACAACCCTGCAAACTACCTTTTCTTGTAACCATAGATTAGATTTGTATTACAACATGAGATGATAAAGCAATTCTGGGAAGTGACTTGGTTTGATGCAGTGCTCGTTCCCTGAAGTCATTGATGTTTCATCTTCGTTATTTTCAAGAGAAATGCATTCAGATATTTTTGAGAAGCAAACTTTCCACATATAAATAGTGTATGTGTATATTTGTTAGAAGATCAGTTGAATGAGCTTAACATAAAAGCAACACATAGAAAATCTAGCACACAAGTATAAAAATTAGTTACAGAAAGGAATGAATGTAGAGGTAATAGCCAAAATAGAGAATAGTGAAGTCAGTGGCCAGCAAATGAACTATCCTGTTGATTCACAATGATTTTATGACTTGTTCACTTTTAGCCATAGTTGGGTAAACTCCTTCCTATTGTGCTTAGTTGACTGTTTTCTGCAGTATAGATGACAATGTAATCTAGTGGTTAGAACTCAGTACTGTGGGATTAAAGACAAGATTCTATTTTAGACTTGGGATAAGTCACTTAACCTCAATCATAGTCTACTATCTCTAATTTTGATTTTTCCCCTCTGTTTTACTAAGTCAGAAGATTTCTGTGGAGTTGCATGATCTCAGCTTTTCACTCAGCGAAGTAGATTTTAATATGGGTTTTCTCAAGATAGTGAGGAACATTTTTGAAGAGTAAACAAATGCTGTAGTGTATGCTTCAAGGGATTTCCAAACCAAGCGTACAAGGTTAGCCCTTAATCCTGCATTGAGATCTGATAAGCACCCTTGCACCTATGTGGAATCCCACTGACTTTAATGGGACATCACATGGATTAGTTGTTCAGGATCCTGAGATTGTGGGAACTTTGCCTGATGATGTTTACTGTTCGGAATTCTGTGCAGCGGTAGATATGTGCTATTTTGTTGTGGATATTTAATATCACAAATCATTATATTTTCCTAGGTTTTGTTGTAGGCCTGATCCTGCAAGACATTTGCCCATGCAGCCTTTTTTGAAATCAATGGTAGTTCCATGTGCAGAGGTCTTGCAGGCTTTGGTCAAATTAAGGCATCCTAACTCATGATATTTGGGCTGCCAATTGCCAAGTGCATAACTTATCATAATCCTTTCACCTCTTTCTGGAAGGTAGTGGATGTTGAGCTACATCGGCATTCTCTTGGCGAGGATTATCTCTTTTCCCAGTCTTCTGAATCTGACCTTTCTGATGTCCCCACGTCTTTACCATTACCACTAAGTATACCAGCGCCAGTGAAAGCTTCTTCACCAATTAAACAGTTACTTGAGTCCATTCCAGATGCTTCTGTGGAAAAAGGTAAAGCAAACTGGTATTTGTGTATTCTGATTTTGTTTAAAATACGTGGCTAGTACTGATGCTGGGGCTGTCACTTGTAATGGGTTTTTGGTTTACAAGTTACCACACACCTACTTCAAGCTATGTTGAAATAGAGCATAAATCATCTGACTGGCACCTGGCTGCCAAGTGTATTGAGGAAGCAACAGGCTTGTGACAGAAATTGAATTCAGAGAAGTATTATTTATCGAGTTCATTGAGTAGGCCGTTCTGCCAAACTCGGGAACAGAAAAAGCTTTATGCAGCACATACACTTGGAAAGGGCGACTTCGTGGCTAGTGCTTTCAGTTCTGATCTGTGCACTTCAGATAATTTAGCCAGGTGATCTTCTCAACCTGTTTAAATGTGTGAACATTTCAGGCATAAATGTACATTTGTGAGTGCTGGGATTGTCTGGTATCTGCAATTGTGTTGGCTGCAGAAAAGGACTGCCTATGAAGGTGTTAGGGGAGTGGGAAGGCTGCAGTATTTATATGTCCCCCATTGTTTTAGTATCTGAGCATCTCCCATCTTTAATGACTTTTTATCCTCACAACATCCCTGTGAAATAAGTGATGTTATCCCCATTTTACATTTGCGGAGCTGGGGGGCAGAGAGACAAAGTGACTTTGCACAAGGTCCCCAAGGAAGTCAGTGGTGGAACAGGGGAAATGAAGTCAGGACTCCTGATTCCCTGGCAAGCGCCTAAACACTGGACCATCCTCTAGTACAGTTGTTCCCAAACTTTTTCATGCCATGATCCCCTTTCGTGCTCACCTTTGTTAACACAACCACCAGTGGTTACATAAAGGAGGGGGGTTGTTGGAGAACGACCCTACCCTGCATTCATCCCACAACAGCAGCTCCTGTCCTGCAGGGCTGGGCCCAGCTCTCCACTCTGGGTGTTTCATCCTAGCTAGGTTAGGCACATACGCCTCTCCGTAGATGGAGACAGAGGGACTGATGTCCCAAACCAAAGTGGCATTGTGACCCCTTATGGTAAGTTACAGTGCCAATCAAATGTAGCCCTCCGCCCCTCTGTCTCTGAATTTGATTGGTGTTGCAACCTAGCGCATGGTGATTCAGTGCCACCAGGTTTGGGACATTCGCCCCTCTCCGTCTGTGGAGGGGCGGATGTGTCAAGCTTCAGTGGTGTTTTCTTTCTTTCTTTCTTCTTCCCCCCCCCCCCCCCCCCCCCCCCCGCAACGTACCATCACCTCCCCTCGATCTGGGGGTCGTAACCCACAGTTTGAGAAACACTGATCTAGGGCCTTCTATCCAGGGATGCTGAAACACTTCATAAACATTAATTTTGCCGCATTACACCCCTTTGAGTCAGGGAATTATCTTTGTTTTACAGAGGTTAAGAGAGTTGTCCAAGGAAATGTCAGAGCTGGGAATATAACTCAGATTTCCTAACTTCCAGTCTGAGCCTTAGCCAGAAGATCCTCCCCCTTTGAAGCAAATGCCTTCACTAGGCTTAAATAGAGCAGTTTTTGCCATACCCTCCACATTGTCTGCACCTTCTGTGTCAGTCATGATTCTCTTACTGTTGATAGGGGATTTCAAAGTAAGGACCTAGACTTTTGTTACTGCTTGAGCAGGAACATAATTCCCACTTTCAGGGGCTGTTCCTCTGGGATAATCTTTTAAGTGTTCCGAGCACTTTCAAAAATAGCTGCCACCTTTTCTTTGAACATTTGAGCAATCTTTACTTCTGTGTATCTTACAGAAACTTCCATAGGCCAAATAGCCTAAATTAAAACACTCTGCCTTAAACATGGTTTAGTCTTACTTAAACACCAATTTTTTGCACCATTAAAGCAGAGTAATTTTCTGTTATATAACAAAAGCTACCGTGATCCTGCCCTACATTCAGGCTTAGACTTTTAAGGCCAGAAGGCACCATCATGATCATCTAGTCTGACCTTCCTGCCCATCACAGGCCAGAGAACCTCACTCGCCCACTCCTGTAATAGGCCCGTAATCTCTGGCTGAGTTACTGAAGTCCTCAAATCTTGATTTAAAGACTTCGAGTTACAGAGAATTCACCATTTATACTAGTTCAAACCAGCAAGCGACCCGTGCCCCATGCTGCAGAGGAAGGCAAAAGAACCACACAGTGTCTGCCAGTCTAATCTGGGGGGTGGGGGAATTCCTTCCTGACCCAAACTATGGTAATCAGTTAGACTCTGAGCATGTGGACAAGATCCACCAGCAGATGCCTGGGAAAGAATTCTGTGCAATCTGCCTTTTGTAAAATCATGGTGTATTTTATCCCAATTACCATTTACCTCTGTCCTTAACTACTTTCTTTCAAAATTTGTTCTAACACCATGTATACAATTGAGTTCAAACTAACAGGCCTGTAGTTTTCTGGATCACTTTTTTTCCCTTTCTTAAATATAGGTATTATATTTGCAATTCTCTAGTCATAGGGCATGACTCCTGAGTTTACGGATTCATTTAAAATCGATACTATTGAGCTTGTAATTTCATGTGCTAGGTCCTTTAATATTTGTGGATGAAGATTATCCAAGCCCACTGATTTGGTCCCATTAAGGTGTTTTAGTTTGGCTTCCCCTCCGGGTGTGGTAATTTCTACTTCTGTATCCTCGTTCCCATTAGCCATCCTGCCACTGCCCCCAAGCTCTTCATTACCCTGAGTAAAACTGAGGCAAAGTAGTTGTTTAGGTGTTGGGCTATACCTCGATTATTTTTAATCTCCACCCCATCCTGCGTGTTTAGCACTCCCACTTCTTCTTTCCTCGTTTTCTTTTTATTTATATGGCTAAAGAACCTTTTATGTTGTATTTAATTTCATTTTCAAGATCCAACTCTGTTTGGCTTTTGGCAGTTCTCACTTTTTCCGTACACTTTCTGACCTCCAAGGGTGTCTCTACACTGCAGCTAGCCTGTCCCAGCTGACTCGGGCAGTTTAATTGTGGGGCAGATGTTCAGGCTCAGGCTGCAGTCAGAACTCTGGGACCCTCCCTGAGCCTGAATGTCTGAACGAGCGTCCTAGAACTCAGGCTGCAGCCTGATCCCAAATGTCTGCACGGCAATTAAACAGCACCTGAGCCCTGCATGCCATAGTCAGCTGGCATGGGCCAGCTATGGGTTTTTAATTGCAGTGTAGAAATACCCCAAGAGAGCGCCTACAAGGAATGGATCAGCAAGGAAAGCTTTCTGCTTTTTCCTAATAACCTGTATGAGATGCTTGTTCGTCCAGTTTGATCTGCAACCCTTCCCTATGAATTTTTTCCTCTTGCTTGGGATGCAGGCTCCAGATAGTTTCTGCAACTTTGGCCTTGTCTGTACTTACAGCTAGATCAGCAGTGTGTTGATTTAGTGGGTCTGGTGAAATCAGTGGCAGAGTACTCTCCCGTCGACGCCTGTACTCCAGCTCCCAGGAAGTCGGCGGGAGCGTCTCCCGTCAACACAGCTCAGTGTAGGCACCTCAGTAAGTCTACGTAAGATACGTCGACTTCAGTTACAGTAACTTACATAACTGAAGTAGTGTAACTTAGGTTGACTTACATCTGTACTGTAGACCAGCCCTTAGACTTAAAGTAATTCCAAGCCACCTCTACATTCAGATCCTTGAGTTCTTCAGTCCAGTCCACTTCCCCTAACTAATTCCCTTAATTTTTTTAAAGTTTGCCCTTTTGAAATCAAGGACATTAGTTGCAGACCATGTTTGTTTTTTCTTCCATTTAGTTTAAACTGGACTAAGCAGCTCCTGATCACTCGAACCAAACCTGTCCTCTACAACCAGCTCTTCTATGAGGTCCTTGCTACCGGCCAATACTAAATCTAAAATAGCATCACCTTGGTGGTTCAGTGACTATTTGGTGAAGAAATCTGTTAGCTATCACATCCAGGAATATCTGAGTCCTACCATTGTTAGTAGTGCTTGTCCTCCACGCTATATCTGGGAAATTAAAGTCTCCCATGATCACACAATTCCACTAGTATTTACTTTGTTAAAAATATTAGAGGTCTCTATCCATATCCAGGTCGGATCCTGGGGGTCTGTAGCAGACCCTGAGCACTATCCTGGTGGAGTCTCTGTTGCCTTTCTTCCCCACGCTGATTTTGAACAAGATTCAGTTTTACCCATTCTATCACTTCTAAATGCTTTACACTCTACCCTGTCATTATTGTACAGTGTCTTTCCTGATCAGCACATACCTTTCAATATCTGTACTCCAGTCATGAATACTATTCCATCATGTTTTTGTTATCCCTGTAATACTTACGAGTTTCATTTCCTGCACCAGTAGTTTTAGTTCCTCCATTTTGTTACCCAGGCTCCTTGCATTGGTGTACAGACATCTTAGTTGTTCCTGTGTGGCTTCTCCCAGATTCTTTGCTTGCTTAGACATAGTCATTTGACTGCGAGTATTGCCTACCTGACTGTTCCTGTCAGTGATATTGACATTGTCTTTTCTTCTTATCCGTTCTCCTGCCCTCTGTTATTCCTTTCTTCATTGCTGTATCCACTTTTAATTGATTTTCCTCCCAATTGGGTTTTAGAATCAGACTTGGTGATTAGATAAGCATCTCCCAACCATCTCCCCCCAAATTCCTAGTATAAAGCTCTTTTAGTCAGTTGTGACAGCCTCCATCCCAGAAGTCTGTCTCCCTCCCTACTCAGGTGGAGTCCGTCCCCATGAAGACAGTCCTGTGTCCCCGAGTGCCTCCCAGTGGTCAAACATCCCGAAGCCCTCCTTAATAGCACCACTGCCTGAGGCATCTGTTGATCATCATAATCTTGTCTCACCTTCGCTGTCTTCCTTTAGGGACAGGTAGAATCCCACTGAAGATCACCTGAGCCTCCATTCTTTTAAGCGTCTTCCTTTAATTGTCATGTGTGCCCTTTGCAGTGTTCCAACAATTGAGATTTTAAAATCATTTGAATTGGGGGCAACAAACCATTCTGAGGCCATCTGAGCCCAGCAGTATGGTCTTCAGATTGCATAGCAAAACAAAGGCTGACCCTGCTGACATTTTACTTTTTCATGGGTGTTGTGGTATCTGGTTTTATTAGCTGGGATGAAAAGAGAGAGAGAGACCCTTTGCTTTCTTGTTTAGCATCTATATTCCGATGCGCAGAAGCGTGTAGTGAGAGGGAGTAATTTATGTCCCACAAAACGTTAGAATATGGAGCATTGGCTTGGCTCTGGTGGTTGTAGCTCTGAGGCCTTATTTACCCTGACATCTCTGGTAAAATCTCCTGATGCAGCTCTTCTAGTTGTCGGCGTGCTTGTGTTTATGTGGCACAGCCATCCTTTCCACCCATGTCATCTACTCCTGCAGTCTGCTGTGGCAGTGGTTCTGAGTTAGGGGGGTGGGGAAGGCGAAGGGGAGAAGGTTCAGGGTTTCAGTGAGTGCTTTTGATGGTCTCACACCAAAAAAAGGAAAATGCAGGCCTCTGAACTATCAATACACTAGCATTTTTCAGACTTGAGCAAAGACAATAAGTACATCTGGATGGACAGCCCATAAAACAAATTGAAAAGAGGAAAACCTACTTTTCAGCCTCTGGGGCCTCTACACTGGCTTCTCTGTTAGTGGCTCATTATCCATGAGTACCTGAGCTCTTCAGTAATACAGCTTCTGCCACACCAGAGTAAACTATGGGCTAATATAAGAGGGCGGTAGTCAGCCCTCTTACCTCTAGGTAATCACTCCTAAATATGCAGGGACAGGGATTTTCTTCAGGGGAAACTTCCCCTCAGCTACATTGATCTATCTGTCTTATGGACACTCAAAACTTAATAGTTTTAGGTAAGTCAATGTGACTTATGAAAAATATGCCAAAAACGAATGTGCATGGCTGCATATTGGGTAAGACAGTATATGGCTAGTCCGGGTCTTAATTTTTTGTTCAGGATGTATCCAGCAAAATAACACATGAAAATGCAAAAAAATCATAACTGAACCCCCACTTTCTTATGCTTTATATTTGTAGACATGTTTGTTATATCTTAATTTTTGTCTGTGTAGAGAAACGCAACAAGGAATTTGATGAGTCAGCCTGAGAAACATTTCTCTTTTCCATATTTTAATCAGGATTCCCTGTGAATGCTGAAACTGAAAGACATACCACTTTTTATTCCCTGCCATCTTCAATAGAACGGACTCCCACCAAATTGGCAACACAGAAAGTAACCTTTGGCTCTCATGGAAATTCAGCTTTTCAGCCAATTGCAGCTAGCTGCAAAATAGTACCTCAGGGTCAGATCCCGAGCCCCGCAGAATCTCCAGGAAAATCCTTCCAGCCCATCACCATGAGCTGCAAGATTGTATCAGGTACATTTTAGTTTCAGTATCATACTGAACAATGAGGTTGAACTAGTTGGTCTTGTTTTGTGTCCTTTCCCGATTTTCATGCTAACATTACATGTTAGGCAATAGGGAGATCCAGTGTAATGCACTAAACAAAATTCCCTCTTTTAAAAAACAACAAACCTATATAAAATGTTTAATTTGTGAATTCAAGATTAAAAGCGGGATGGGAACTAGTTTTAGTCTCTCACTGGGCATAAATACTACCAGCAACCCACTTGAGATCACTCTTTAGTAAATCTGCTACTGCTGCTAATGGGCTCAGGTGTGAAAAGTGTTAGTTCAAAACATAATATTGAAATGCATTTTGCATGTAAGAGTATGTCCATGGGAAGAAGGGCTTCTTCTCTTTGCAAAATGCCGAACTACTGGGCTGGGTAAAGTGGGTGCAGGTTTTTTCCTTTTATGTTATCAGGGAAATGACAGGATTTAAACTTGTATATAAATTGTTATTCTCCTAGTAACAAAGTCCCCTCCTTAGAATCAAACCGCTTCCTCCCTTTTCCCTTAACAGTAGTTCCCTGTTTGTTTAGATAAGCAGCTGATTGCAGTTGGCAAAATGATTTCCTTTTAGTAACTTCTCAGCCAGACACAATCATGCTACATTTGCCTGTACTGTTAACTCTTTTCACCTCTAGTTCCTAGTCTGCTAAACATAATGTGCATTCTCTTCACTGATGCAGTGCCTTGCACCAGGCTGTATTGTTGCATCAAAAATCTTTAATGGCCAACCCTACTGGGTCACTTGGGAAACTGGGAGCCTTGCCTGTAAAGCCCTACCTTCATCTGAAGTTCATATAGAGAATGAAGAGCCAGGGTACCAAGCTGGGTGCTACTGATGATCTCTTCCCAACTTGACTTCTCCTGTGCGTGGTTGTAATTTCTCTTCTGCCAATAGTCGTCCTTGCCATCTTAAAGTAGTACCCAGGGCACCAGCAGCTTATGTTTGAATGTCTGCAAAGTGCTCTTATCATCCTAACGTACTGTCCCACTGCTCTTCTTTTCTTTGTCGCATGAGTGAGACTTTCCAGTGGGTGAGAGTTACAGAACCATCTTGCCTTCCTTGAAACCCTTCAGCTTTTCTATATCAAGCTTTGCTGTTCCAGATGTTCCCCTGTTTAAACAATTCTTAGGCTCTGCTAATTTTTTCATGCTAAGACCCCGACCCCTTTCGGATTGTGATAGTTGCTGTAAATCATCAGGGTCTTCCTGGATTGAGTGTTTCTGCTCCTTGTTAGCTGTCAGTCCTCCCTCCCTCTCTCCCAAGAGAGCAGATTATTGGAGGATTGCCTTCTCCCACACAGAGTCCTCTTGCTCTGTTCCCTGATGCAGTGGCTGCCCTCTCTTTTCTGTCTATGTTCTCACTCTTCCATCCTTTTGTCTCTGCTACCCTTTTAACTCATCTGCTTTTTTGTTTTTTGTCTTCCCCTCCCCTCACCCCCAGTTTAATCCCCTTTCCACTTACCAAGAGTCCACATGGTGGTACCATAACGGCTCTTAGGGGCTCTTGCGTTTGAGCCGAGTGTGGGATAAAATAGAGGCTTGGCCTAGTGGTTGACTGCCTGAGCCTACAGCCCTTTATTCATGAGCTGTTTCTGTGGTTGGCTGTAAAAGGGAGCACTGTAGGCGAAGGAAGATGAATGGCTTCAAGGAGCTGTTCAGCACTTCACCCTCATCTACAGAAGCATATTGACAGTGCGAGTGGGGAAGTCTGGGATCATGCAGCTTTACCTATCCCTGCAGTCCTGGCACCCCGCTCAGGCTGGAAGTGCACCTTCAGCTAAATGTCCAAACTACAAGTCATTTTTTTTATTATTGCATTTTTATGCCCTTATGAAATTTGAGATGGAAGTGTTGGACTCTTTTCCTTAAGGTTCTCCAATATCCACCCCAAGCCCATCTCCACTACCTCGTACCCCAACCTCCACTCCAGTGCACATGAAGTTGGGGTCTGCTAGTTCAGTCATTAATAATCCATACGTTATTGTGGACAAGCCGGCACAGATGGTCGGAGCAGCAGCCACAAGCACAGGTGCGTAATTTGATCCATAGAAGGTAGCAGGTTAGTTTTATACATTCAAGCCTATCTTCACTTAGATCTGTGAAGATCTGAAAGCCTTTTACAAAGGAAGATCGGTATTATTGGTTTGTATAATTAATGTACAGAATGTGTCTTTTTAACGTTAAAGGAATTTGCTTTCGGCCATGACAGAAAAAGCAAGGCCAAATAGAAATCTCACATTCCTTTCCCCAGGGAGTGTACACATTTCAGAGATGAGGAGCAAGGAATGTGAGGCTGTGCTACACACTGATTAAAAAGCAAGGACGCTTAAAATGAAGCTGTGCCTTTGCCATGGCAAAGTGCTCCCCCCCGCACTCCCCCATCTTTAACCCAGAAGTGTGACCTGCCAGTACTAGAGATTCCAGCATGCATTTCTCTAGCTGTATCGAAACAATAGGTCAATTGGATTAAGATGGTCTGGAGAGGAACTGAATCAACCTTTGTGCTACTGTGAACCTTCATTCAGCTGCTTCTAGCTGGTTGGCCTCAGGCCCACCCCAGACTCATTTAACTAGATTCCTGTGGTGCTTCAGAGGTGACGCTAGGGGAACCGGTGCAGTCTGTCGGTCTGGAGAGTACAGATTGCAGGAGACAGGTGGAAGGCAATGTGAGCCAGCTGGAAACCCTTGCCTACATGCTGGAGGAAAAATAACTGCTTGTGAGTCCATTATTAGAGACAGGCTAAGAACTTCCTGTCTAAACGCACGTATACGTAATTACATATAGGTGTATATAGTAGCTTCTCAAAATGACACTTGGAGCTGACATAGTGTGTTCATCCTGGTTACAGTGATCCGTGTAGTATGTGCCTTTCACTAGACATAGTTGAAAAAGGGGGAAGATCTTCATTAAAATGTCCCCTTTTTTGATCAGAAAATCACATTTTTTCAATGAGCACCCCCCTACAACTGTATGGTAGGAAAACTGAATGGTGGGAAACCACTGTATGTTTGCAGTAGCTGAATTTCTTTTAATCTCTGTTTTTGAGCTCTCTTGTTGGGTAAATCCGATGCAATTTGATAGTGAGTGGAATTTTCAAAAGCACCTACGTGGCTTAGGGGCACAAGTTCCATTGGAAGTCAGTGAGGACTTGTACATCAGAGTCACGTAGGTGGTTTTCAAATTCCCACCCAATATCTTAATTTTTTTAAAAGAGGGTAAAACAAAGAGACACTACTAAGTCAGGTGAGGTCTGAAACAAAGGTTTTATAGAAGCGAGCTTTCTCAAAGCCTACCTTCAATAGAAATATCTGTATAGTTTTGTTTTTAATATAAATACAAGCAGTTTTGTAAATAAATAAACACTGCAAGAGGATATTATATGTGCAACCCACATGTTGCAGAACTGTACTTTTGATTGAGAATCAGAAAGTGAAACTAGTTCTGTTGAGTGGAGTACAAAATGTAAACTGTTCAAACGGGGAAGAAGCAGATTTTAAAAATGTCTTTTAATATTCAAAAGAACTTGAAGAAGAAATGAGATTTTTAGCATTATGTTTAGTGAGGTCTTGTTCCTTTAAAGAAGGGATGTTTAGTTTGTGTTGATTTTGACTATACGTTGTCTTCTATAACAGAACACTAATGTAACTTGTCCCCATCCTGATCTCCACTGATCATGTCTTCCTTGTTTTGATGTATTTATTTAATGGTACCAAAGACTGAACCCTTATGCTGAAATCTGCCTTATCTTCCAGTAGAGACAAGGTGGGTGAGGTAATATCTTTTGTTGGATCAGCTTCTGTTAGTGAGAGAGACAAGCTTTTGAGCTTCTGGGTAAGCTTGAAAGCTTGTCTCTCATCAACAGAAGTTGATCCAATAAAAGACATTACCCTCACCCACTCTCTCTCTAATATCCTGTGACCAACATGGCTACAACAACACTGCATAAAACTTGTTTTCCAATACCCAGGAAGCCCAACAAGCAAACTGACAGGTGTCTCTCAAGCCTCTCATGGAGCCGGCTCTCCAGTCTCAAAGATCCATGGAAGCAGCTTGGTAACGTCAGCTGTCAAGGTAACATTCTTGTTAGGTTGTCTGTTTCCATAAAGAAATAGCTTCATATGGAGCAGGCTTTTTCAGTATCATAAATGCTGATTCCAGACAACTTCATGTTCTCATTAGTTCATTTGAACATTTCCTCTCTCTAGCCACCATAGCACTATTGTTTATATGGTATGATAGTGTAATTTCATGCAGCTCTAATTAGAGTTGTGATTATTTCTCTGAAAAGTGCCAGTCTTTTGTTAGCATATAAGGAAATCCTTGGAGGGCACAGATATCGGTACTGTCAAAATACCTTTCAAAGAGCCTGTTCTATAAAAGACTGATCTTTTTTGGCTTGGTTGGTGATAATATCAGATTTAACAAAAGGTGCATATTTTTAAAATCTCAGTTCCAAATTTTCTGCACGACTGATAGATTCATATCAGGCCAATAGCTGACATTCAGTGGCTTTTCAGCTCCCTCCATCAGAAGAATGTTCATGTCAACAACAGGGAGATAAAAAGAACACCAAAGAGCTAGCAACATTGGAAGCTTTATCTACAAAAAAGTATTTGCCCCAGACAAATGTGGAGTCACTGACTGTAAATTGAGAATGAGTAGTGTCTGTGCTTTGCAGCTGGAAAGCAATAAAGGTATGGAGCTGGGTTAATTGAGACAAAATCGTTCCCATTTTCTCTACAGAGAAGGTTATTTTTGGCAGACTAGTGGCTTCAATGACGCACCTTTTGAAAGTAGTTGGTGGAGCCTGGGGTGTGCTGGAGCCTTGTCAGCATTAGCCTGTTCAGCACATGCAAGAATAATCGATTTTAGCTGCCTGGATAATTGCCATTCAGTCTATAGAGAAGAGCCTCTTATTTTTCAATTAAGATTCAGAACATTACTTTCCAACCAGGTCTGTCTCTGAGAATCTGTAGTATAGGAATTTTGCCACTTGTGTACATATAACAAGATCTACACCTCTACCCCGATATAACGCTGTCCTCCGGAGCCAAAAAATCTTACCGCATTATAGGTGAAACCGCGTTTCGAACTTGCTTTAATCCACTGGAGTGCACAGCCCCACTCCCCCAGAGCACTGCTTTACCGCGTTGTATCTGAATTCGTGTTATATTGGGTCGCGTTATATCGAGGTAGAGGTGTACTAAGTAAAATTAAGCATGTATTCCCATCTTGTATTTTTATCATAGTGAGATCCAATCCATAGGCTTGTCCCATAGTGATCTTGAGTATCACTTCTCTTAGGAAACAAGTTTTTACATATTTGAGGCAGCAAATGTGGAGCAGCTTTTTTTAACTGTGATTTTTGCACCCCTTACTTTTTTATATATAAAAAGAATAAGTATGTACACAATGACTGCCATTAACACGGTTAAGGATTAACTCTTTATTTCACTGGTTTGGAGCAGTTACTTCTCTGTAGTGTCAAATAAATCAGAGCAGATCCAGAGACGCACACCACTCATATTGAGTGAATTACACATTTTCAAGGTGACACCATTAGGAATCGGAAGTTAATTAGAAAAATAAGTGGAAGTCTGTTCCCTGTAAATCTCTGTCTCTTCGACTGGGTTGGGAACATGTAATTTTGTAAGGGTAGAAAAAAATTCTTTTGTATTAAAACAGTCCAACCTAACATTTCAAAGCATCCTCTGGTCAACATTTTTCTTCATCTCTTCAATAGTCTTCTGGCACAGTGACTGAAAATAAGAATTTACATTTATTAAGAGTATGGAACGAGTCAAAAAAAAATTTTTTGATTCACCTACCAACCTCCCCAGCTGGAATGAAAGAAACAAAATGTTGCAGGTCTAGATGTGTGGCATACATAATTTACATAATGTAGGGAGAAAATATTGCTACTTCTGCAAGTCCACCAGTTCTACTATGAAGCTTGCATGCCATCAGAATTTTTTACTTAGAGGAAAGAATAATGTATCTGAAACAGAACTTCGTTTTGTTTGCAACTTTAAATCAGCAAATGGTTTTCCAGTGTTTAACTTTTAAAATGTGCTCTCAACTCTTAGATTGTGTGTGCCAGTTTTAGCCTAATTTAAATTTACAACATTTAAAGAATAGAAAAATCATGCCTGTGACTGTAGCTGTCAGTCCATTTCTATCAGCTAATTACCATACGATAATAAACATTGTTTTAGTTGCTGATAATATAACTTACAACAAAAAAGAATTTGGTGTTTGCAGGTCCTTATATTGTTTGGCAGGATTCCATTGTATTTATGTCAATGGTGGGCAACCTGCAGCCCACGGGCCGCATGCGGCCCATCAGGGTAATCCGCAGGCTGGCCGCGAGACAGTTTGTTTATATTGACCGTCTGCAGGCATGGCCGCCCACAGCTCCCAGTGGCCAAGGTAATATCTTTTACTGGAACAGCTGCTATTGGTGGAAGGGACAACCTTTGGAGCTTCACAGAGCTCTTCCTGAGGTCTGTAGAGGGTATCCAGAGTGTCTACACTAAATACAAGGTGGGACTGATGGTTAAGCATAAGGGATTCACACACCCTGTAGGAGACCACTTAAAATGAAGTGGGTAATTAAGGGTTCGCAGGCAATAGGGTGGGTTACAAATTGGGTGTTGTAATGAGCCATAAAACCAGTATCTGTCATAAAACCTTAGCTACCTTGTGTCTGTCTGTCATATCCTGGGATCAATATGGCTACAACAACAGTGCAGATAAGTAATTCAGGGCACTCTGGGTTATCAGTAATGTGAATACAGGAAGTCATCACTTTGTTTTATATTGCACGTTCCACCTAATTGTGTGCCATATGTATTCATCCGTAGCAAGAGGATTCTCTATTTGCAACCATGCCGCCCCTTTGTCCAATTGGGAGTCATTCTAAGGCACAAAGCCCTAAATCTGTGACAGGTGGACTTGGAGCTTTTACAAAGGTATTTGATTATGTTCTTGGCTTTGTACATGGATGCATGCTCTGATAGTATCTCTGCACACTGGGTTTTGTCACAAAGCATGTATCTTTTCTAGTGCATATAACGGTACTGTTGGGAGTGAGTGTTCTTGGGGCCTGACTGCCAGTTCCATTGTTATGTGATTAGGGAAATGAAAACTTTTACAACTGTCAGCAGATTAGTCTTGATTTCCATTCTGTTCTGTTGGCTCGATTGTTCCTCTGCCCTCTTTCCCTTGTCTGTCTCTCTTCTTCCATCTCATTCATCCTTTTCCTTGATGAACCACTGTCGTATTCTAGCAAATCTTAGAGCTGTGCTTTTATCGCATAATACAGTGGAACCTCAGAGCTACAGACACCTTGGGGAATGGAGGTTGTTCATAACTATGAAATGTTCATAACTCTGAACAAAGTGTTATGGTTGTTCTTTCAAAAGCTTACAACTGAACATTGATTTAATACAGCTGTGAAACTTTACTATGCAGTAGACAAATGCTGCTTTCCCTTTATTTTTTTTTTTTAGTAGTTTATATTTAACTCAATACTGTCCTGTATTTGCTGCTGCTGTTGTTGTCTCTGTTGCTGCTGCCTGATTGCATACTTCCGGTTCCAGATGAGGTGTATGATTGACTGGTCAGTTCGTAACTCTGCTGTTCATAACTCTGAGTTTCTACTGTACATTAAAAATAAACTGCGGTAGTCTGAGACTCTAGGCTATTTTCCCGCCTACTCATACTTTACCATGATTTCTGAATGTCAAATATTGGCATTTAAATGCATTTCCCTAAGTGTCACTTGTCCAAATTTCTTTTTAACCAACTGTAGTATCACGTGTCTTCTTGTGAGCCAGTACTCTCCCCACCCCTTACAGGGGAATGAATAGGCTGATCTAATAAGAGGATTTCCATTTCTAACTACTGACCTTGGCATCCAAAATCAGGTGTTTATCCCAGAGTTCTGAGTGGCTGCCTTAATTCCTTTAAATTATGAGTTAATTTTGATGAAAGAGGAAGGGTGGTACAGGGTTTATGGTGCTAGTCTGGGGCGCAGGAAACCCATGTGTGATGATGCCCTGCTCCACAAGACTTCCTGCATGACCTTGGCCAAGTCACTCAGTCTCTGAGCCTCAATTCTCCAGATGGGGATAATAGCAGTTAGGGGGATAAATACATTCAAGATGTTGAGACCCTCTGGTAATAGAGGTCGTAATGGAAATGAATAAGGCACACCCTTTACGTAATGTAGCAGGATAGAAAAGGATTTATCAAAGGTTGGGTTTTTTCTGGGGTTCAGGCCATATTTGGGGCAGGATTCTGGATGGGGAATTAAAAGCCCAGAGTACCGCTCAGCCCTGAGCAGACTAATGCATAGTTGCAGCTTCCAAGCAGAACAAACACATAGTTAATATTAATAACGACACTTCGCACTTGTGGCCTTCCCATCACTTTGCAAATACTAACTAAGCCTCATAAGGCCCCTGGGAAGTTGGCAAGTATTCACCCCATTTGACAAAACAGGAAGTGAAGTCAGAATGGTTCAGAGGCTGTGCGGTGGGAGCTTTTGGCCCTCTGTCTCTCTCTCTCAGCCCGGAAGCTCCTACCTCTCTCTGAAGACTGATGCTTGCAGATGATGATTTCTTTTGGGGCACAAAGCAGTTTGTTTACTCCAGTTTTCCTTATGAAAAGGTGATAATAAAGCAGGAGCCTGGAGAGCTGCCCCAGCAACCTCAGCTGCCGGTGACTGGGACAACCTCACAGGCCTCTGGGCAGCAGTATGTCACTGTGAAGGGGAGTCACATGATAGCTTTGTCACCTCAGAAGCAGATCGTGAGCACAGGAGAGGGGACCACCCAGTCAAAGGTATTGAATGTTTTGATGTCTTAAACTGCCTGGACTCAGTGTGGTTTCGCTGTCGCATCTCCACGCTGCTGCTAGCACAGAACTGGGGGGATAGCAGTCAGTGCTGCTTCTCTTAAAGCCATGAGTTCGGGGGAGGTCATAGGAAACAAGCTATCTCTGTGCTGCTACCTTAGAATGCTGGAGGTACTATATGTAAGGGAGTGCTAGGCTGCGGGTTCAAGTCCAGCTCTAGGGGTAGTTCTTGTTTTTATTTTTCATAGGTAATTTTACTTACATGGGGAAGTTAAGGGGGTGGAAACAGCTGCATATTGTTGCCTGCAAGGAACAACCTCCTGCTTCCTATTTACTCCTCCGTTGCAAAGGTTTAAGAGAGAGCGAAACAGGAGAAACTAGCCCAGAATGGAAACTTTATTTTGCATCAGTGGAACGAGAACTACAGTAGATTTCAGTGTGATGTGTCAGTGAGAGAGAAGCAAAGCAGCTGGGGCACGCTTGGAGCTTAGCAGCTCCATGTGTAAAGGCTCAACAGTCCCGACATCAAAAGGGTTAATTCCTGCCTTTTTACCCACTCTAAGGTGTATACAGTGAAATCTACCTGCCATGCACACGGACCAATGTATGCAAAATATATTTACATATGTAAATGTACATTAATATTTACAAATCAGTTAATGGTTCTTTAAACTACCTTTTTGCCTAGTCTGGCAGGTGCACAAATGTGATACTTCCCTGGATGTGTTGTCTGTGTACAAAACTGAGGCTGTTTGTTAGTTCAACATTGGGGCCAAAGTTTCCAGAGTATTTTCATGAGTCAGTTGAATCTTAAGTTTCTCCAGAACCATAGGTCAGCATGTTACCCCCCTGCCTCAGTGAGAGAGACTTGCTGGTGCCAAACTGGGCACTCAGTCAGCTAGCTACCCCAACAAACTCATCAGAACCCTGCCAGCCCGCATTTTACCTTGCAGATTAACACCAAGTGTATCTTAGGCCTGGAACTCCACAGAAGCGTCCCCTGTGGTGTCTAGCCCCTGTCACTGGACACTCTCACTAATTGCCAGGTATAGTGTCCCCAAAGAGACTGTGCGCACACAGCTGGAAGGTTACAACTTAAGATCGGGTCCTTTGTAATAATGCAGCACTGTACTCTATTTATGGTGAAAACAAAGAGAAGTTGTTTAATAAAGAGCAGAGTGTCATAGATTCAAGTGAGCATTGAGCAAGAATAATGGAAACAGAAATGGTTACCAACAAAACAAAAGTATAACACTTTCTAGAGATTAAAACTTTAGGCTATAATCCTTGTCTAATACAGTCTCTCACCAAAGCTTTTTGCAGAGCTTGCTGTCTTCCAGTCATCACCACGACCCAGACTTTTGTAAATATCCCTATGCCTTCAAAGGGGTTTTCTCAGCAAATGGATAACAGAGGTTCTTTTTCCTTCCTCTCATGGTTCAGTAAACCTTTGAAATGCATCATTTTGAAGTGCACCCCAAGATAAGACTCTTTGCCCCCATTGATTGCTCTCCTGTGTGCTGTCACCCATGTTGAGTCCAAATTCTCCCCTCCACTGCCCTCCCATCAACCTGTTTTTTTCCTGTTGATGCTACATGCGGCGTGGGCTTCTATTATGTCAGCTTTATTGTACTTAATTTATATATGACAGAGAGCTAACTATCTTCTCTCCTGGTTTTCCCTTTGCTTAGTTACAGACTTCAAGGCATAATATCAATAGGTATACATAACTCCTTCTATAGTGTTAATATAGGCATTTCACAATGATATCGATGACCAGGGTGTCACTGGCTTTCATTTGATGCCTCACAAGGCACTTTTTAGATAAATACTATGAAAGCAATGTGTTGGGTGTCGTGAGTTTGTCCGGACTGATAGGAGTTTACTGACATAATAGTGAACCCTTTGCCAGTAGGCATTGAGTGCTTCCTCAGGTCGCATGGCTCTCTGCACTTCACTAAGGCAAACGTCAGGTTCTTTCTGAATGAAGCAGTTTCCTATGTTCGGGAATATCGAGGGTCCTTGGATAAGTGGGTCACACTCAAATTTTTAATAGGCATTCTGAAATCATGGTTGTTTTTATAGTTATTTTCTCACCGGTGGACTGAACAGGAATGGTTGTGAGTTTGATCAGTTTTTTTAATAGTCTCTGTGTTGGTCTTAGTTACATTTGAATGTGTTTGAGTCCCCCTTACATTAAGTTTATTGTTTCAGAATGAGTAACCTGTTAGCTTGTTTAACCTCTGAAATGCCCTGAAATAAATACCAACTTCTTGGGTAGCCCACCAGGTGGAATGTTAATTCTCTTTAGGTGCTGTACCAGGGAAATCCTGCTTGAAGAGTGTCATCGGTTGCTTATTTATTACAGGTCGTTGGGGTTCCTGTCAGTTCTACTTTACAGTCAACAGTGAAACAAGCTGTGGCTATCAGTGGTGGTCAGATACTTGTGACAAAATCCAGCTCTTCAGTAGCAAAAGCTGTTGGTCCAAAGCAGGTTGTAACCCAAGGAGTAGCAAAAGCCATTGTGAGTGGAGGTGGTGGAACAATTGTTGCCCAACCTGTGCAAACTTTAACGAAGGCTCAGGTGACTTCAGCAGGGGTTCAGAAAAGTGGATCTCAAGGTTCAGGTAAAGTAACTTTACAACTTGGATTACAAAATTCAGATTCTGATTCATTTTGGAACTCTGTCATGCTCCAGTATTACTCCAAACACAACTATATTTCAGAATGAGAGGGAACATCTAGTCAAAATAACATGCTAAGAGATCTGTAGTAAAAACTTATTAGAATTAGGCTAGTGTAGTAATAAATAACACTTTATATGTAAACTATCTTCAACAGAAGAGACACCTAGAGCTGTATAAAGTGCTGCAAGCACAGCATTCTCATTGTTATGCTCAGTGTTCATTGGTTAGCCACTATTTTGTTCCGACTTTATTTCAATTCCCCAGGTTTTATTATGAATCCCACTCTGAATTTTTAACTGAAAACTGAATTTTTAACATGGTTTTCTGTTTTTTGTTCCATTTCTAGTGATGGCTACGCTGCAGTTGCCAGCCACAAACCTGGCAAACTTGGCAAATTTACCACCTGGCACCAAACTGTACCTTACCACCAACAGCAAGAACCCTTCGGGAAAAGGAAAACTGCTTCTGATACCCCAAGGAGCCATACTGCGAGCCACAAACAATGCTAGTTAGTCTTGCAGGGAAATCTAATGAGTTAAATAATGTAATCATTTTGTAATTAATGTGTTAAGCATTTTGCCTTTTATTCTGGTACCTTGGGAGTTAGTGATAGGACAAGTTTCTTTGTTCACCCAAAAAAAAAAAAAAAAAAAAAAGGCAGCATGGTACTGTTCAGTGAGGGGACCCATGAGAGCTCTTTCATATAAGTCATCCCCTGACCCCCAGATTTTTTTAAAGCAATAACTGCAAATAGTGATCAAGTAAGAAAATTCCAGCCTGTCAGCATGCTTTTTTAACCCTTCATTGGTAATCTGGGAAAGGGAGTATACAGCACATTCCTGAAACCTGCAGCTGACGTTAAATTGAAAGCAGTTGTGAAAACTCCTGACAAATATTAGAAAGGGACTGAGAGAAACTGGAAACACGAGCAGAAAATAACAAAAAGAAGATTCATCTTGGAAAAGGGCAGGCTGTTCTGACTGGGGGGAAATAATCTAAAATGCAAATGTTCCTATAGGATCTGATCCAAAGTCCAGTGAAGTTGATGGAAAGACTCCCATTGAGTTGAGTGGGCTTTGGATCAGAGCCATAGTGAAAAAGCTGGGACACGGTACTGCAAAGAGTATTAGGTTGATGATTAAATAGATATTAGTTGGCAGTGTGTTGTGGCTGCTATAGAAAAGCCCAGTGCTCTGTTAGGCTGCTTATGCAAAGATGTTGCATAATGTATATGACTCTGGAACAGTTTTGCCTAGAATACTCCCTTCAGTTTTGAACACAAAATTAACAGAGAGAGAACAACTAGAGGGAATTGGCAACAGGCAACAAAAATGGCCAAGGAGCTCAAGGGACCAAATTATACAGAAAGCTCAAAGGGATGACACAGGAGTATCTTAGCTATGCAATGCCTAAGAGAGCCTGGTGTCAGGGGAGAGGGGAGCTCACCTTGACAAGTTTATGAAGGGTATTGACTAGAGCTGGTCAAAACTTTTTAAATGGAAAATAGTGGTTTTGACTAAACGAAATTTTTTTGCAGAAAAGTGCCTGTTTCCCTTGATAGTTTTCAAATTTTCATTGGGAAACCAAAAAAAAATAAATCAAAATTTTCCAGCGGGCGTTTGCCCATTTTCTGATCAGCTTTGGTATTGACACCATGAAGGCAGAAGAGGAGTTTGAGTGCAATACATGAGGCTATAACCAGAAACAGTGGGATGAAGTGTTTAAAAAAAAAAAAAAAAAAGATAAATGTCAGTGCTGAAATAGACCTTCCTAACTGAGGTGTTTTGGGCCGTGATGTATTGCTGGGAGCCCCATTGCTTGGGACTCTCAGAGCAAGGTTGGGCACAATCCTGCACTGACAGGGAAATGGACAGTATAACCTCATAGGCCTTAGGTAAAGCAAATGTCTGATTCTTTGGAAAAACAGTAACCAATTTGCCCACTTCGTTGCTAGATAAGAGACTGAAAATAAGACTGAGTTCACGGTGCTCTCAGTTTAGGCTTAGTAAGAGTATCCGAATGCAGCCTTAGATTATCGCTCTTTGCAAAGTAATCATTGGTGAGTGCTCTGTAACGACTCTGAAATTATATTCAAACACTGGTGAAGTGTATCTGATGTAAAAGCAAAATCAGTAGTATGCAGGGTCATTGGTAGGATTTCACATATTTATAATCTATAAGAGGCTTTTGAAAGAGCTATTAAATTGCTGGTTTGCATCTGCCTCTGACTGTAGAGATGGCAGAGCAATACAAAAAAGACCTCTGTGCGCCCACAAGCAGCCTCGATCCCTTTCAGTTTGTTCCCAGAGCGTGCTGTGGTGGTAGAGCACAATACCACCCCCAGAATCATGTTGTGCATTGGAAAATCAGTGCATAGATGATGCTCACTTATGAAGCACATGGCAGCCTGTATTGCACAAGGCCTTTAGAGTTGTATGCACGCAGATATCTCAGCTGCTGTCTCTGTGTACCTGTTGAAAAGCTATCGCAGAACCCACCCGTCTAAGGACAGATGTGCATAAAAGAGGAATGGGGTGTGGTTGGAGAGAAGCGAATTTCGGTGTAGTTTCACTGTTGAAATGGTGTGGCTGCTCAGCCTCTGATGCCGAACTCTGCAGAGTCATTGTTTTTATTTTTGTTACAGGTCTCCAGTCAGGCTCTTCTACAAGTGCAGGGGGAGGAGGAGGAGGAGCAGCAGCAGCCACTGCCCAAAGCACAAGTAGTGGCTTATCCCAGCATCTCACCTACACGTCCTACATCCTCAAACAGACACCACAGGTCAGAGTTGTACAGCATTTTAATTGATCCAGGGATGCCCAGACCTTGTGCTAGCATCGGTGGTTCTGTAATAGATGAGTTTCAAATTAAGGGGGAGCCAGACCCTTCTGGGGGGCACACCCACCTCTCTACCCTGCTGGACACTCTGTCTTCTTGTGTCTGTTGCAGCTGACAGTATGTTCTGTGCCACTCCCCCCCAGCGAGTTGTGTGGTGCAACTTGCTGCTCCCTGCGGGCTGCTGCATGATGCAGAGAACACCGTTATTGTAGCACAAGGGAGTAGGAGGAGGAGAGAGAACGTGCACCAGTGAATGACTGCAGGGTGCAAGCATATTTCCCAAAAATGGGAGAGGAGGGGTAGAGACAACCTCCAAAACAGAGGTGGGGCAGGGGGTGTTGAGGGGGACACACCAGAAGAGCTAGAGGTCAGGGAGGCAGCCCCAAGGGGGAAGAGAGAGCACTAGGGGATAATAAAAGTTGTAGGCAGGGAGAGCAGTAGAGATGGGAAGATGGAGGAGGGAGATATTGGGGAGAAAAAGCAAGGGTGAGCCATGGGAAGCAAAGCTGGGGAGGGGGGAGGGGAAAGGGGGACAATGAAAAACGCTAACAGAGAGAATGGACAAACCAAACAGGTGAGAGATGGCAATTATGGAATTGTGGTATGCGAGGAAGGACTATGGGGGCTCCACAGGCTAGTCTGTTAGAGTGGGGTCTCCAGCGCTGTTGGGTCTAGAATGACTTCAACTCTGCTCTAGATGTGGCCTTTGAAGAATTAATTAGGCTTCAGAGCTGAAGGGAAAACTGACAGCCGCCCCCTCCCCCACACACACCTTTTCTCTCTGCCCAGCTGTCTGAACATTCAGAAGGTAAATTGTATATGTCACAGTGAATAAACTGAAGTATGTAAGGCGTATTAAATTACAGTGGACGTGTCTGAGCAGCTTGGAACCTCGCTTGTGACCTTTTCTTCTGGGGTTCTCACTTCCAATGTGTCACATAATGTCGCTTTACAGTGAGATGAGAGCACTGCCTCTAGCAAGGACGTCCACTGTAATTAACTGCAAAACGCTTTTTAAAAAAAATAATCTTTGTGGTAGGAAGTGCTTTGAGCCCTGTGTACTCTCTCACTGCTGCGGAGAGCGAAAATTTCCTCTAAGACCCTTTGAGGTCAGCAAACAAGATCTATGGGCTTTCATATTTCTGTTAATTCCAAATGACAGTAACAAATCTGATTAGTGTGTGCAACCTGAAGGACAAGAAATCTTTGTTTAAAATAAAATCTCAGATCACAGAGAGCAGTTACAAATGTCACTGTCACGTTACTGGTGCAGAATTCAATTTTTTTCATACCATTTTATTTCCACTCAAAGAGCCTAACCTAGGTAATTTTTATTTTTGACCAGGGCACATTTTTAGTTGGTCAGCCATCTCCGCAGCATTCTGGAAAGCAGTTGACACCAGCGTCAGTTGTTCAGGGCAGTGTAGGAGTTGGAGCATCTTCCACTCAAGGACAGCAGGCATTAAAAGTAATAACTGGACAGAAGACTGCTTTATTTGCCCAGGTAACTTTCAAATATCGTGTTGTTCAAACTATATGTATTGTCTCGTAATGGGGGGAAATAATGTAACCACTTTTACAAAAAGTTCAGCCCTCCTTTGGATTTAGTTAGGCAAGCAACAGGTTTTGTATTTATTTCATATTTTCACTGCAACAGATTGGTTATAAAAAAAATATATATATCTAACGAAGAAAAAACTCCAACCTTAGGCTTAGCCTTTCAGAATAAAACAAACAAAAACATGCTTGTACTGTATGTGAAATATTAGACCATGTTTTCAGACAGTGACCCCTGCATATGCATAGTGCAAATAACTGGACACAACATTGCACCTTGTTTTATTTGGATCCACAGGTTGTGTCTTGCAAATGTCCCATGTCCCTGCATTGTAGACCTGCTCAGAAACTTCTTAGTAACTTAAATTGCAGGTGCAAATAAATTCAGGCTCTCTCTGAAAAGTAGGTCCTTTTAAGGTGTCTCACATCAGGGACCCAAAAATTGGGGGACCCATAATCACTGGGTCACTTCTGAAAAAGTAGACACTAATGTAGAAAATGAGCAGCTTATAACCAATTGTCTCAAAGTTAAGCTTAGTGATCTGGCTTCAAAAACCTCTTTTTTCCTCAGAAATATTCTGATTTTTTTGCTGCTCTAGTACAAAAAGCAGATGTTTTAAAAATGACTTCATTGGAATGCTTTCCCTTAAACTGAACTCTCTTTCGAAGGCGGCTCCTGGTGGACAAACATCGCTGATGAAAATATCAGATGGTTCGTTGAAATCGGTGCCAACTTCCTCACAGCTCTCCAAACCCGGCACCACCGTGCTGAGAGTTTCAGGAGGGGTGATCACTGCGGCCACGACCCCAGCCATGTCCCTCCCTGCAAATGGAGTTTCACAGGTGAGAAGAAGCATTGCTAGTAGATGGTCACAAGAACCTATAAATCAAAGCAAAACATCCAGGAGAGGCATATGTACAAGAAATGTGCACAGGAAAGGGGTGAGCGTGATGCTTGGAGACACTTCTGCTCGAATTATCCTTGTCTGTGTGCTTGCGTGAGTAGAGTATGAATTTGGCATGGAGTATGCTATGCATGTGGACTCCTCCTAGTTGAGTTGCTCAGGACCTCTAACGGAAGGAGGAACAAACTTGGTGTTTTGTTGACGTGTGTTCACTGACGTACATGCCTAACCAACTTTGTGTTGTTACAAAGATGGAAAGCTTTACATTCAGGTCTCTGCTGATGCAGGGGTCTATAACGATCTGTAATGTTTAGTTCCTAACAAATACAATCTTAAAGAAATGATTTTACTGTTTTTTCCCATCAGTAACCTTTTTATTCAATGTTATTAGCTCTCTTGTGTTTCTGACATCTGCTTGTGTCCTTCCCCAATTTTACGGTTGACAGGAAACTCAACTAATTTCTATTGGATTTTTTGCCATTTGGGCATATTTTGTCATTTTATCTGTGGACAGCAAAAGAGGAAGAAAACAGCACAAAGATGGACAGAAGTCATTGTAACTAATCCAGCTTCTGTTAAAACTTGCATTGCCTCTCCTTTGAGTGTTCCAGTGCTAATCATCATCTGTTCTCTATCGTGGGGTTTTCTATAATACCCATCATTGTAGTATTTGAGCACCACACTGGTAAATTAGACCTGCATAGTGAGGTCCCCAAAAGACTGATATGGAGTGATTTGTTCTCTTCCTTTTGTAGGTTCTAGGGGTATATAGGTTAAATGCATCTATTTTTGAAATATAGAATAAATCCATTCATGTCAAAAAGAAGGATCTTGCAGCATGCCCTGAAAAAGGTCAGACTTTGGGTTACTCTCCTTTCAAATACACATACTGACTGTGGGTGAGAGGTGACAGGAAGTTGCAAAGTGCTTAAAGGTCTCTATACAACAGGGCAACAAAAAACCAGAAGCTGTTACTTAAGTATTGGTCATCTGAGATCCTTGACTCGCTATGAGCTTTTTGGTCTCTACTCTGTTGTGAACTGATCTCCTTGAGGGTGGAAGCCTGCAAGGTTTATGGTCCTGTGAATTTGCCAGCATTCAAAGTTTGACACTTCTGTTTGTCCCTAAGTAAAGTGATAACAATGCAGCCCTGTCAAGAGAGGCATCCCATAGTGGCACAGTGAGCCTGAAATAAGGCATTTAAATTCCAAAAGTGTTGGGAAAGAGATGGACGAACGTTTTTGGGCTTCCCTCTGGACTTTCTCAAGTATCTGTGGTCTGCTGCCAGTTATATTCTAATTTATGTAATTTAAACACTGCTGGTAAAAATTTCAAAAACACTTAAGTCCTATTTTCAAAAGTGAGTGAGGCATTTAGGAGCCTAGATCTCATTGAAAGTCTTTGGGACTTAGGTTTCTGACTGCCTGAGTCATTTTTGAAAATGAGACTTAGCCATCTAAATCACTTAGGTGCCTCTGAAAATTTTACTCTACCTCTTTTTTTATTCTTCTTTCAGTCCTGCTGAAATTGTAGTACTTGTGCTATGAAGGACACTTAAAGCTGTCCTAATATGTCCTGTCAGGAAAATAAACTTTAACCCCTCTATTGACTCGTCCCTTACACTCCCATTCCCATTGTGTACTACATGATGTTACAGCTGAGTGGGTGGACTCAACAGCAACATCAAATCTGAAGCAAAAATTGGCAGTGATGACTCTGGCCGGGGAAAGAATAGGGAGATATTTGGCAAGCTTAGTGAAAGAGACACAATCAATTGGCAATCAAGTCAGTTTAAAAAAAAAAAAAGTTTAGTAACTTCTCACCTGCCCCTGAGCCGAGTCCTTGCCATTTTATAGTTTAGTTTTTTGTGTGTGTGTGTTGAATCTCATTTTCCTATTTTTTAAAAGGATTTTTCTCTTCTCTCTTGCTGTGTGAAAGATCCACGCAAACAAGCCAAACGAACTTCACAAAGGAGTGAAACTGGCCATAGGCAAAGGGTTGTCAAATGCACAAAGAAAAAGCTCTGTTTTTCCTCTAATCTTTCAGTTGTAATGATCTTAAGCATCACTTTCTACCTTTGCTAGACTCACATTCACACCACCCACAGTTTGTCTCCAAAAGGAAGAAGAGCCAGAGACTCTATGAAGTCCGCTAAGGACGTTGCTGTTGCCCGTCTATTTTACGCTGAAGCTGCTCAGATACTGTGGTGAATGGTGGCAGTACAAAACCCTAAGATCACAAAAGGAACAAATCACACTTCTATCTGAATTTCTTTACCTACTATTAAGTTACCAGTGTCCCTTTTTAAATGAGTCACCTGACTGAACAATGTATTGTTGCTAAGATGTGGATAAAGCATTAACAAAACCATTATCTGTCAGTTGAGCCAGTAGAGGCAGCTATAAGATGAAACTGACAAAATGTTTTCCCTTTCTCTACTGATGGCTCTAGAGCAGTGGTTCTCAACCTTTCCAGGCTACTGTACCCCTTTTAGAAGGCTGATTTGTCTTGCATACTCCAAGTTTCACCTCACTTAAAAACTGCTAGCTCACAAACTCAGAAATAAAATAACAAAAGTGTCACAGCACACTATTACTGGAAAATGGCTGACTTTCTTATTTTTACCATATGATTATCAAATAAATCACGACCCCCAGCTTGAGAAACACTAGTATAGCACATAGAGCAGTATAAAGTCTTTGTCTGCATGAAATTCTAGTGTGTACTGACTTCGCTAGTGCCTTTCATGTAGCCTACTATAAAACTAGGCAAATACCTAGATGAGTTGATGTACCCCTGGACGACCTCTGTGTACCTCCAGAGGTACGCATACCCCTGGTTGAGAACCACTGCTCTAGAGTTCTGAGCAGCTGTGAAATATTCAAGATTCTTGTAAACTTCTTTGCTGTGCTAACTCATCTCAACAAGGAGGTAAACCTCCTGTGTGAATAGGGGACTTGGTTCCTGAGACCGTTGTTTGAGAAGTTCCAGTAGCAGCACAGTAGTTCTTATGTGTATGGTCTGTTTCATTCCTGCTCAGGACTCCAGGGCAGTTGTGGGGAAACTGACCCGAAATACACATGTTTTTGGAAATATTTTTAAGAGCTTTGCTTTGCATGACAGAGTTACGTAAAGACAGTAGAATTGTGGATAGGTATATATGCAGTTACTTTTATTTCTCTTAAATGCTCCTCTCTAGCAGTATGACAAATTATTTTAAATGCTCAGTAAAATAAAAAGGAATTTAACACTGCCACATCTCTCTCTTTAATATAGCAAGTGGATGGTGCAGGTTCCAGTTCATCTTCCACTGTGGGTCCTGTGGCAAAGACATCAGGACAGCAACATCAAATTTGTATAAACCAGGGGCAGTCTGGTTCATCAGTAGCTAATAAAACTGCTACTTCTACTGTTGTAAGTGTTGCTTCCTTGATGACTACACCAACCCCTGTTTCTGGCAAAGCTGCTGTATCAGGTAATAAACTTCCTTTCTGCCTTTTGTTACTGAAATTTCGACTTGGACTATAACTCCTTCAGATACCTTGTAAAATAAACAGTAGAATTCAGAGCACTTGCATTTTTGAGCTCTTACCAGAAATTAACTGTAGATTTAGCAATTTCCCCTAGTTTCTAAAATCTGTCTTAGTAAAACGACTTTTTTATTAACAGAAAGAAGGTTGCAATAAGAACAATGAAAAGAACAATTTGAAATTTGACTTCTTAGGTCATTTGCATGTTGAATGTTTCTGGTTAGAGTAATGACTTTAGTTTTCCATTAGTGGTTAGTGAGGAATCTCTGTTTGGATGCCAAGTTTACTTTCTTTTTACAAAGATGCATCCCATTTGTCCAAATAACCTCTACCCCGCTATAATGCGACCCGATATAACACGGGTTCGCGTATAGCGTGGTAGCAGTGGGGCTCCGGCCCTGTCGCCGCTACCCCGGGGCTGCAGTAGCGGGGCTCACCGGCAATTTAAAGGGCCTGGGCTCCCCACAGCGGCCGGAGCATGGAGCTCTTTAAATCACTGCCGGAGCCCTGCCGCCCCTACCCCGATATAACGGGGTTTCAGCTATAACACGGTAGGGATTTTTGGCTCCCCACGACCGCGTTATATCAGGGTAGAGGTGTACATGCTTGTATCAAAAGGGAAAACACTGAAGAGATTTGAACACTGATACTGCAGACATAGGACAGTTTGTATCCAAACCATCAGTTCACTACCTACAGCTTGTATTTCCTTGGTTTAGTAATTCAGTTAGTCCTAAATGCAAAATATTTCACGAAACAATGTTTTTCTTACGCATCCCAGCACATTTAAGGTAGTTTCATTTTATTTTTTAAAAATTTAAACTGACAGTTTTGTGCATTCTTAGTTGAACTCCAATTACCATCTAAATGCAGCTTGACACAAATCCTAATTAAAAAGAAAACTGTCATCTAGTAAATAAGGGAGGAGTCATTCACCATTTTCTGACATTAAAAATAATGTAAAAATTAAGAATTGGAATAAATGTATTCTAAGCTAGATAATTGCTTAAATAAACGTGTAGATATAGTGTATTCTCCTGGTTAGCAGACAGAAATAGCAACTTTTTAGTGTAAAAGCTATACTTAGTTACAAATCAACATGTTTTAATGATTATACCAACCAATGAGAATGGACTTCTCTTTAGGAAAATTCAAATGAAAAACAAGATTAAAATTAATTATTTAAATCAAGGTTTCTTGCTTTCTTACTTAAATCATGATTAAAATGATAATTTAAATCAATCCCTCTTGTAAATATGCTATATGTTCCTATTAGCTTTGCTTCTCAAGGCAGTTAGTATTTATTGTTAAAGGGCTTGGGGAGACCCAGGTTCAGGTCCATTCACCACAAACTTCCTGCATGACCCTGGGCAAGTCACGTAGGCTCTCTGTGTCTTAGTTCCCCGTCTGTATAATAGCACGGCCCTGCGCACAGGGATGTTTTGAGGAAGACTGTGATGTGCTCAGATCTACTGTAATAGGAGCTATAAAGGTAGAATTTAGTTTACTTCATTTACAGGTTACATTTATCAGATCCCTAAGGATAAATTCAGGAAACATGCAAGTCAAGACTTTTGTCTTATTCTGACAAGAGTCCTTTGTTTTGAGTATCTGGCCATGTTCTTTTAAAACTCTAAGTATTAACACAACACCTCAGTCTCTGTTTAAGATTACTGTATTATTTATAAATCTTACCTCACAAATATCAAAGCCCTCTGCAGTATAGTTATATAATGTGTCTGAGTGTGTTAGCAGCCATCCAACTCAACAAAAAACTTGTTCGACAATTCAGTGTGAGCATGGGCTTGCTAAGAGAATAGCAAAGCTTGGCTTATACCAACTTATTTCATGCAGAAAGTGAGAGAAATAGTAGGGGATAGACGGAGCTAAGCATTGTATAATGTGTCTCTTTCCCCCTTCTTTTAGGATTGTTAAAGATCCACTCAAACCAGTCTAGTCCCCAGCAGGCTGTGCTGACGGTACCTAGCCAGATCAAACAGCTCAGCGTAAATACAGCACCTGGAGGTGTTCAGACTATACTGATGCCTGTGAACAAGGGTAAATGCAGCGGCATTAGATGGTGTTTGACATAGCAAAGAGCTCGGCCATTCTTGCCATACAACAATACAAGGTTTACAAATACTCATGAAGAAAGCGTGTAGTGGGTTTCAGTTGTTCCCAAGCTTTCATGTTGCACATACAATATAACTTGCTATCAAGGTTTAATAAAACTATCCATCTAAAAAAAGGGTGAAGCACTAGCTTGGAAGAGTATCTAGAAGTATGCAACAAATCATTTTAATTTTTTTCCTGTTGTCCTTCAGTGATACAGTCGCTGTCTACAAGCAAAGTGTCTGCTGCGACTGTAGTAACTGCAGCCAGTACGGTTGTACCCATCCCCTCCACAGCATCTGTCACTAAAGGTAAAAAAATGAATTTGTCACTTGTCAGTAGGACTCTCAAAGAAACTGATTGTGCATGAATGAACATGGCTGCCGTATGGAAGTGTTCTGGCCCCGTTAATAGATCCCATTGTGTTTGATTCAGATTTCCACTGTGTCCATCAATTAAGTTGTAACAGGAGTAGAATCTAGGGGTTGGAAAAGTGAACAAAGACACTATGCCCACAGCATAGTCCATGGGACAGACGTACAGAAGAGCATAAAAAAAAACTGAAGAGGATACTTTGAAAGGTTCCCATAGGTAGTAAAACTTGCATGGTGCCAACCCACCACTGTGGAAACGTATGCGATGCTACACTATTCATAGCAGTGTGTGTTAATCAAAGCATGAGCACTGCCCTAAGAATGGTAATTCAGTGGTGGAATCATTGGGCAGTGCTTCGCAGCAGCACTAAATATCAATGGCTGTGCCATCCCAGGACTTGCAATTGACAGAAAGCCAAGGAACACTTGCAAGCAGTTCAGTTGAAATTGGATCATCCTCCACAAAACCCACAAGCACCTGATGCTCCAGACATGAATATTTCTTACAAGAAGACAACTAATTGTTTTTGGGTATGGAGTGAAGCTGTATTTCAGTGGCTCTCCCCCCACTGAATGAAGGATGAATTGCCAACAGGGCAGGGTTGGCTTGTGCTGAAAGCGTAGAATACACACTCAAGGTGGGGTTGCATTGCCAGATGTGTGGGGAGAGCTCATCCACACACACAGGTTGACGTTATTCCCTGTTCAGTACCGGTCTTTGGAATGTGGATGTGGGTATTCCAGGCTGTTTTAATCATTCTTTCCCACCTCCCTCCTCTCCCAAATAAAGCTGGTCTGATCAAATGCATAGCTCTAGTTTTACTGCACTCTGCTGCGTTTTATCAGTTTGCCCAGCTGACTATCAACAACTCTGTCATTTTAAAAATTTGTTCTGTGTTTCTCTGAAGTTAAGATGGAGCCTGATTCAGCGGGACAGAACTGCAACTCTCTGGTCTCCCAAGATGGTCAAGCAGCAGTAAAAACAGAAGAGAGCTCAGAACTTGGAAATTACGTTATCAAGTAATTGTTCTTTCCTGTCTAAAGAGCTGTATAGTTTAGTTTTGGGGCAGGTCGTAGGACAGTACACAACAGTATCAGAATGCTGGCTGAGGAATCGAGTGATTAAAATCTGACCGCCACTGATACATTCTGTAGCCTACTATAATCTAGGTAGTCTGTTGGTTGACATTCATTTTCAGACTTCAGTTACATCCATATCTGCAGGATGTAGTATTAAAATACTGATTTTGTGAATGGGCTTGTACTTGGAACAGCTGAAAATGAAGCTGTTTAATGGTGCTTAATCATTTTTGGGATTTGCTAAAAATTTGAATCTTATATCATCTATTCACTCATAATTCCCACTGCAGTTGCGTGTTCTGATCAATGCCGGGCTATGGTCCTTGGAATACAGCTGAAAATAATTGGGGAAGGAATAATTTGATCCTCCCTCAACTTTTTTCTTTCGTAAACTGTGTGCATGTGTGTTACCTCTCTGTATGTTTATCTGGTTGTGAATGTTATTACTCGCATATCGCTGTAATTGTCAAGAGATTTTTCCACATTCTAACTTGGGAGTGGGCCTGGGGACCTGGGACCTGATTCCTTGTGTCTTAACAGCATTTACACTTCTGACATTGTGGAAGAATCTGGGGACTTCTTTGTGATGCCATCACAAGTGCTTTTTGGAAGTTCTTCACCAAGAGCTTTACCAGCAAAATAACTTTCTGTAGAAATCCCTGAATGTAGGAGATCTCCCCTCTGCTCACAATCCTGTCAATAACTTACATTTCCCTGTTACCATTTTTTAAAATGTCGTATTACACTCTTACTCTGGTGGAGACTTCCACAGGGATGCCTATATGTAAGTCAATCAGAAGCCAATATGCTCTTTGAATTTCACCAGTTGGTCTTAAATAACTTCAAGGAAATACTAGGGAAAGGTCTTTTTATTTTACTGGTTAAGTTTGTACCTAAACTTGTAAATGCTCTGCTGCCAATCAGTTGTCACATCCTAGTGTTTATCAAATATGCTATCATGTGCCTGATGTTCCCTTGGCTTTCATTGTAATAAAGCAGTGTAGGAGAGCGATACGAAGACCAGCAGCATCGAAGAGTTTTATAAAGTATAAATCTTGCAATACTGTTACCACATTCCTGCTGTGAGAACTTAAAGAAATAGCATCTTGCTATCAGACATATTTGAAGCAGTGGTGTCATGCAGCTCCTGTATTGTTAGTAGACATTGCTTAGGCATTACTGCAAGGCCTGTTCCTGAGATTCCATCCTGGCAGGATGCAAACCAAAAAGACATAACGACCTCTTTGAGTCCTGATCCTGGTGGGTGGATTGAGACCCCATTCGTTGATTTCAGTGGGACTTTTTTTAAATTGATAACTATGTTAGAATCCTGTATATCTGATTTATCTCTTCTAAAAAGTAATTACTCTTCACTGTGATCTTTATCTTTGCAGCATAGAACATTTGGAGAATGTCCAGCAACTTTTAACAGCGATAGTGAAGAAAGTTCCATTAATTGCTGAGAAAAGTAAGATCTGTATGAAAACAATCAGTTTGTTGTTCTGATAGCACCAAAGATGTGCATGGCACTTTGCAGCTGGAAAAATTACACAAAACAGAATGAAGTGAAACCGCTGCCCCAGAAAGTTTCCTTTCGGGTTTTGTTGGTTGCAAAATACTTAGGAATCTAAATCAGCCAAGTCCTGCCAACAAAACCGGCTGCTGTTGGCAGTTACTGAGGGCTAGTCTACACTACAGCTGTAAGTCGACCTAAGTTATGCTATTCCAGTTACGTAATTTACGTGACTGAAGTCAACATAACTTAGGTCGACTTACTGCAGCGTCAACACCGTGTTGTGTCGATGGGAGATGCTCTCTTGCTGACTTCCCTTACGCTTCTCGGGGAGTTGGAGCACAGGAGTCAATGGGAGAGCGCTCTGTCATCAATTTAGTGGGTCTTCACCTGCCCCACTAAATTGACACCACTGCATCGATCGCAGCACTGCGGATCAAGCCGTAAGTATAGACAAGCCCTAACATTCGTTGTCTTGCCTGTATGAGAGAGAGAGGGTAGTTCACACTAGAATATTGGTACTTATCTAACCAATGATGGCAGCTTTTAGGCAACCATCCGTCCGTTTCATCTGTCATTGATCAGGAAAAGGTCCTTTTTAATTGCACACCCACACACCACCCATATATGTGGTTGGGAAACATACTACTACTGATGTTTCCCTAGTAACGAATGTACTTCAGTGAGGAGAAGCTGCTGGAGGCTGGTTAGGACAGACTGAATAAAATCAGTAACATGAGCAAAATGGAGGTAGTGGGTTGTGCTGTAAAGCTTTCAGTGCTTCTTATTGTAGGAGTCCTATATAACACTCACGGATCTGCTGATTGGGAGTTAATACCCTCCTCCTAAATTTGTGCCAGTGAAAACTTCTTGAGATGTCCTTTGCTTTATTGTTTAATTTTCTATTTCATGTTTATATTTCTAATTGTTAGCCAAATAAGTGTTTTCAGAAGGAAATTACCGGTACTTCTGACAATAGCAAAGCACTACTGAACTTCTTCGGTCATGTTTTGTCTTTTGGGAGTTTAAAACATGGTGGTTAGGCTGACATGTGATACCTTGACAAAGAGAGAGAGTGATTGTACAAATAAGAATGTATGATCTGTGCACAGGGAATGCACCCACTCTTTGAGGAGAAGGGAATTCTTTGTGGTGTGGGGACTGCACACACAGAGCCCATTTTTCCCATTCTCCCCACCAAGCACAATGAATCCAACGAAAACCTATTTGGGGTTTTCAGAAATTACCAGCAGCAAAGTAGATTAGATTTCATAGTTATTAAAATTTAACTCCAGTTTTTTGGCTGTGTGCTCTTTAGGTGAAGATGTCAGTTCTTTCCGTGCCAGTTCGGTGGAACAGTATTACAGCTGGAATATTGGAAAACGAAGGGCAGCTGAGGTAATCCACTCTTTACATGTTTGATAAGCACTGGTGATTAAAACTGGGGAAACTTCTGCATGGTGAAACCTGGAGCCACTCCAAAGTTCTTAGCTATGACAAAAAACACTCTGATATATTGGAAATGGAGGCATGTTTCACAGTAATATGCACTGGCTTCTTTCCATGTAGTACCCCAATTTACTGTTGCAGAATAAATTAAATTTAAATAACCTTAACGTTCAATTTTCAGTTGCTTCAACTTAAAATCTTTTTGGAATATTTTTAAATTGCTGGGCTGTACAATATAATGCAGTGTTTGCATAGCCTCCTCCTTATACATTGTCTCCATATGCCACACAATGATGGCATAATATTGTCTCTAATTTCCCCCAATATATTTTCACTATATTCTCTATCCCCGCATTTGCCTTTCTATTGTAATTGCTCTGTGTCGCGTTCGGTCTTTGTGGAAGGACTGAGTGAGATCTGGCCTTAGGCAGAGCCGTTATTGAAATAGATTCTTAATTCATTTTGGAGAAATATTTTGTATAATTGTTTTGGAGCTATTTTTATGGTGTTGCAGTTGCATTTTCCTATTGTTTACATAATTTTCTTCCCTTGTTGCTATGTGAAGGAAATGAGGCTGACTAGATGCAGTTCGGTTCTGGTGCACAAAATTAAACAAGCTGCAAAACAGTAGATACATATTTCCCTCTAATGGCTTTCAGTTACTGTGATCATAGGTGTTGCTTATAACAATAGAAGGCTGAAGTTCAGACAAAAGTGTGATTATGTTGACTATGTGCCTAACTTATCCTCTGTGAAGTAGGGATCTTTCAGTTTGACACAGATGGTGCGAACAGAAGCAGAGTTTAAATTACCTGTTCAAGGCTACAGAATGACTCAGAATCAGGACCACCAATCCATGCTCATTCTTCCAGGTCATGCTGCTTTCTGAGGAAGTACCTGGTGTAGTTGCAGTATCCATGTTCTTTGGACCCTACATTACTTTACTTGGCCGTGTTCTGGTCTCCTAGAACTCAAACATAAAACACCTCAGCTAAACAAAGCTCTCACTTTGATTTCCCACAGTGGCAACGAGCAATGACTGTGAGAAAAATCCTACAAGAAATCATGGAGAAGCATCCCAGATTTCACAACATCAGCCCCCTGAAAACCAAGCATGTGGTGCATTGGTGTCGATGCCATGGCTACACTCCGCCTGACCCTGAAGCCCTAAGGAATGAGGAAGATTCAATAGAAGATGTCCTGACTCAAATAGACAGCGAGCCAGGTGAGCATTTAAGGGAGGCCAGCTCCAGTGCCCTTTACCCCCACAAGACGTTGCCTGTTAAACAACCCCCATCTCTCTTCCCCCTTTATTCTCCAGTACATTCTTGAAGCTATTTTTACTCTGTTGGAATTGCAGAAATTAGAGATCAGAAAGGCCTAATAATACATCTGCCCCTTCCTTTTACCAATCAAATTGTTCCTTACTGTTTGTTTTCAATGCTTTGTGCAGCCCTAATTGTTGACATTACAATAGCATGGAGAGGCCCCAACCAATGTCAGGGTTCCATTGGACTAGACCCTGTACCAGCACAGTCCCTGCCCCCAAGGAGTTTACAGTCTAAGACAAAGTGGGGGAATGCTGGGGCTTCCATCGCTGCATCATGGATAGTATTCCACAACTGAACACATTTCACGGTCAGGAATCTTCTCCGTACAACTGAGCAAAATTTTCCCTTTCTGAATTTCATACCACTCTTTCCCGTGCTGCTCCTTTGTATCACTTTCAAATAATCCCTCTCCTAAAGCTGGATTCCTCCCCATTCTGATCTTACAATGATTTTATTGATCTGTGAAAAGACTGATCCTGGGTTGTGCCCCTGGCAGTGCATTGTGCTGGATCGGGTATGCCTGGCTAAGTGCAGCTGAGACCCCTGGCCTCCGGCATGATCAGGCACGTTACAGAAGTAATGTGCTTGTGGAATAAAGGGAGTAGAGACTGAAGGGTCTTCAGATTGATCTTTGCTTTCCGATCACTTCCTGTTGGCCAGCATGATTCTGGGGCAGTAGTCTGAGGACGTTAGACCTTACTGGTTCTGCCTTCCAGAATGGAGCATGCTTTTCCAACATGGAGTGAGTGAGACACAGTTAAAGTGATCCAGGAAAGAAGAAGCTGTCCAAAAATCAGTGAAACAATAGTCAATTATTTGACATTAAGAGCAAGGACGCAGCCAATGGTGGCAAGACAAATAGTGAAATTGAGTGTTAATAAATCTTTATACTCTTCTCCCTCAGTAGACTGCAAGTGCCGCATATCAGAGCCAGCTCTCTTGGTTTAAAGAAACTCCATGGAGGGTTTCAATTTGCCTAATTAGACTCTGAGTCTTTGAAAGGAGATTTGTTCAGAGCATGGGAGGCTGTTCTGCTGCTGGAAAATAAACCAAGGGTGAGAGTATGAAACTGGCCTAACTCAGGAGAGGCCTCAGGGAGAGGCACTGCTTACACCTACACAGAAATGAGCCTTCCACCTCTCTGCCACCAGGCTGTCCATAACCACAGGACGGCTCCGTAGTGGGACTTTGCTTGGATTTTACACCACAAATGCCACTTGTGAAGATAAAATATCAGCTGTCATGGTCACAGGAGTAAGTGCACATCTGTCCTTTTCATGGACTCTGAGCACAGCCCCTTCAGTGTCAGGCCTCAGGCCTTTACCTCTCTAGCATGGAATTCTGCAGTTCTCCCACTCTCAGTCCCGGGCCCTGGGGTACAGGCCCTGTGCATCAGCTGTGCTTGTCTGGCAGGTCCAACTGGGATCAGACACCATGGTTCTTCCCTTTGGGAGTCTGTGACTAGTGGTATACAGTGACCAAAACAGCCTGCTCAAAACCAGCATATTGTTTATTTTAACAGTAGGACAAAGCATTAGAGAGCGGGTGTTCAGAGTCCACACGTGTCTATCTTACCTCACAGCTTACCATCCCCTGATGGTAGCTTGGGTAGTCCTAACTTCTTCAGACACTCCCACAGAGCCTGCGTGTCAGTCTGATCCCCGGAACGACTCCCCAGCAGCTGCCTCTTCTCTTGAGTGAGTCCCTTTTAATCCAGCTTGTCAGCTCCCAGGTTTAGGTCGTGCTTATCAAAACCAGTTTGGTAGGATCAGCAGGGGTCGAGACAGCCTCCTCAGAATAGGGGTAGTCAATTGGCGAACCGCGGGCCAAATCTGGACCGACAGATGCTTTTGAATGCACCGCAAAATCTTTTTATTTCCTTGCTCTTACTTTTATTATTATTGTAGTGTGAAAAGTATTTCTGTAGAGTCTGGACCCAATACCTTGACTAAGGAATCTGGATCTTGACAAAAAATAATTGACTATGCCTGCCTTGGAGACTGGCTCTGTCATTGTTCCTGTAACAAACAATCCTCAAGCCTTTGCCGGGGCGGGAAGAGGGTGTATCTTGAGCAAGTCTTCTTCCCATCCTGCTTGTTTTTCCTTACAGCCTGCTGTTCAGGTAAACCAACATACTCGTACAGTAAACATCCCAATAACCAGGTCAGCATACAGTATTCATCATTTACTACAGAACATCTCTCCATGGCCGTCACAGAATTTAACCACCACTGCCCATCGTGGTCACTTAAATGCTTGCACTGTGACTCCTGTCTTCACTCATCGGTAAGGCTGCGTGTCTGTCACAGCGGTCACGGATTCCGTGACCTCTGTGACTTCTGCAGCGACCAGTGCGGCTGGCTTCAGAGCTGCTTGAGCTGATCAGGCAGCCCTGGGGCCAGCCACTGCTGGGGCAGTTTGGGTGTAGGAGGGGGCTCAGGGCTGAGGTAGCGGGTTGGGGTACGGGGTGGCATCTACCTCAGGGAGGAAGGGGCTCCCTGGAAGCAGTCAGCATGTCCCTGCAGCTCTTAGGCAGAGGGGCCAGGGGGCACTGCACGCTGTCCCACCCACAGGCACCACCCCCGCAGTTCCCATTGGCTGCAGTTCCCATTGGCTTCAGTTCCTGCCAATGTGAGCTGCAGGGGCAGTGCGCGGCGCCCCCGAGCCTTCCCTCTCCCTAGGAGCTGCTGGACATGCAGAGCTGGGTAGGGAGTCTGCCAACCCTCCCCCCCCAGCACCAGTGGGGGTCCTGGGCCACCAACCCCAGCACCCGCGCTGCCCCTGCCAAAGTACCTGCGGCCCCCCAGCCCAAGTTTTAGTTAGGAGTATATAGTACAAGTCATGGACAGGTCACGGGCCATGAATTTTTGTTTACTGCTCATGACCTGTCCGTGACTTTTACTGAAAATACCTGTGACTAAAACATAGCCTTATTCATCAGTAACGTTCAAGGAGCTAATAAAAGAGCAAGGTTGTACTGTTCTGTTCCTCACTCTGAAGCAGGTCACAGTTGAGCCAGCTTTGGCATCTACAACTTGATGTTTTGTAAAATTTGTGCTCATGGAAAGAAACGTGTTGTGCTTGAGCTGGAAAATAGGGTTTTTCTTACCACAATCCTATGATGGGGCTTTTTTTGGTCAGTTCCACATGTAGTTATGAATTGAGTTCAGTTTGGACATCCAATTGCTTTCAGAAAATGTGTATATTCTGCAGTTAACAAAATGACAAGTTTGTGATGCTTCTGAGGGTTTATTGGAAGTGTCAGGCTTTTAAGAGGTAGAAGGGCAGTGGGATTAAAGAATGGAATGAAGATATGGATTTTACCAAAGAGAGAGAGGCAGCTGTGGAACAGTGCGTGACTTCCAATCTCTCCAGACAAAAATCAAACCAATAGTGAACTGTGAGCAATGTCGAGTAGGGCTGGAAAGCGTCTGATGAACAGAAAAGGAAAGGTCAAAAATTCATGCAACCTTTTCAGTTACTAATGACTGGCTGTGAGGGGGAATAATACATGTAGGAAGGGGACTGGATAGTTCAGAGGAATGATAACGAGAGGGTGCAAAAATGACTGTCCTCTTTGGCAGGGCTGTGGCTAGATTCTCATACAGAGAAAATAGAGCTATGCACATTTACACCAATTGAGAATCTGCCCCTCTGTTTACCTTTATTTAATTAGATCATTACATTTAGCAACATGATTAGTATTCAGAGCTGTGTGGCATTTCCATTTCTCAAAGCGGTGAGGGGAGTATCCACTAGTTTATCAGACTTTTCTACAAAAGAACTGCTGGAAGACTTCTAGTAAATCCACATTAGTCGGGTAATATTTAAAGTGCAGCCTCTTTAAGTGGCATGATTAGCAGGAACTGGTGAGTGAAAACACTTTGTACTGTAAACTTGCACTTGATGTCATTAAAGAGAAAGATCTTGGGTAATATTTGTTCTTTCTTCAGCCTTGCGTTCTTAAGCGTTGAGTACCAATGTGTGCCCTTTAATTACCTGAATTTCTCACTAGACCTTGGGCGTAAAAATGTATCCATTTTTAAGTGCTCTTCTCTTCATGTCTTAAGTAAGACTGAACGCTTCTCTTTTAGAATGCCCATCTTCTTACACCAGTGGTGAAGAACTCTGCCGAAAACTAGAGGAGCTGCAGCAGTTTCTGAAACAAGAACCAGAGAATGATGAGGAAGTGGATATCCTCAGCTTTACTGAGCCACTGAAAATAAACATTAAAAAGGAACAGGAAGAGAAACAAGAGGAGATGAAATTCTACTTGGCTTCCCTGCCTGCATCAGAGTTTGTGAGGGACATGGCACAGAAGGTAGTGAAACATGATTCACAAAACTAATGAACTGATACTGAGCTAGTAATTACCTTCTATTTATAATAGTGTATTTTGTCCAGATGGATCCTGTGGTGCTTAGTTGATGAAGAGCAAGCAATGTATTTCTTCATAGTAGCATATTGGGGAGAAAGGGGAGATCCTCTGTGTAGCAGTGGGGGAGAAGAGAGAGCTTTTCTCCTTCCAGTCCTATCCACCAGAGGGAGAAGAGTGTAAAACTTTTCCTTCTTGCCAGTATCTGAGCAGAACTCCATATGCATACCACATGCAAGTCATGGCCAGCACAAAATGCAGGATGGTAGCGGCTGAAACAAAACTATTTAATACAGATTCAGTCTTCACAACCAGGAGGGGGCAGAACATGAAACTAGTCAAGTAAACATAGGTACAAATTTAACAAATGGCAGGGGGGCTTTTGCTCCCCAAAGTGCCCCCAAATCAAAATTGATTTAACTTTTTCTGTGTTTTAGGTATATCCTCACAGCCATTTGTATGATCGGATTTCACCTGCCCTGGATATTCTTTCTAAGCCCTGAAATTATATTGTACTAAAACTTTACAGTGCTTGTTTTTTCATTGTAACTGGTTATTCCTGAAGCACATTGTTCACTGTCACCTCATCCATAACAACGCATTATCTGTTGTTGGTTATTTTATTTGATGTAGTAATCGGTCAGATTAAAAATTCATTCTCTCTCTCTCTCGTATTTTATAGATAGGAATTTCTTTTCAGCCTGTTGAGCTGCACAAGAACGTTTATGCATCAGTAATAGAAGATATGGTTTTAAAGGTAAGCTATTATCTGACAGCGATTACATTTCTGTAATTGTATTAGACCCAGTAATACAGAATAATGATCAGTTCAAAAGACTTGCACAGAATCAAGTGTTGTGTGTGTTTAAAACCTACTAACTATGGTCTGCTGGGCTGGAGACAGTACTATGATCTAGAAACACCTAAGCTCTAATCCTCTATTTATTCTGACACTGAATCGCTCTGTAACCTTGAACATGTCACTTTGAGTTTCCCAACCTGTAAAAAAAAAAAAAAAAAAAAAAAAAAAAAAGATACCTACCTGCCCACTCTGTAGAGATGTTGAGGATTAATTAGTGTGTAAAAAGGGCTAAATATTTTTCCCTCAAGTATTGCTGTCCCTTTTTTGGCTGCGATGTTAGGCCATCTGAATGTTAGGCTGCTGGATACCTGAAATGAGTGTTAGCTCTTCATACAAGAGTGTGATACCAGTATCTGTCCATTTGCAACTTTGGATAAAGCAAAGAATATACTATTGATCACCAATGCCCTTTAACAACTTGAAACTGGGGAGTCCTAGTGGTATATTTAGGGCTCATACAAATTACTTTTAGCAGGGCTTTGCTGGTCGTAGGACAACAGAATCTTTTTCAGGTTGTTGGTAGAGTTTATAATCTATTCGCTGATCAATTTTATAAAATCTAACTGATTCTGGAGTTTAAAAAAAAAATAAAAACCAAACTTTTGACTGAGCTGCTGCTTATTTATGAAATTGAAGTCAGATAAAAATAAAATCCAATGCTTAGTCTTTTCACATGTCATCCCCTAACACTGCCTTTGTCTTAGGCCACTGAACAACTTGTGAATGATATCCTAAGGCAAGCACTGGCTGTTGGGTACCAGACAGCTCCTCACAACAGGTACAATGACTGACCTCCCTTTTATCATTTATGTCATTTGCACAAAAGTTTTACTTGCTTTAAGAAATTGCTAAAACTTCACAAGGTTCAAACTGTGTGAGCAATGAACCCTCAGTGTATAAAATCACAGAAATGTAGGATGGAAGGGATCTTGAGAAGTCGAGTCCAGCCCCTTGTGCTGAGGCAGGACCATGTAAGCCTAGACCATCCCTGACAGGTGTTTGTCCAACTTGTTCTTAATGATCTCCAATGATGGGGATTCCACAACCTCCCTTGGAAGCCTATTCCAGAGCTTAACTACCCTTACAGTTAGGAAGTTGTTCCTAATAACTAACTTAAATTTCCTTGCTGGAGATTAAGCCCATTACTACTTGTCCAACCTTCAGTGGACATGGAGAACATTTGATCACTATCCTCTGTATAACAGCCCTTAACATATTTTAAGGCTACCAGGTTTCTTCCCCCCTACCAACCCCGCCATCCCTAGTCTTCTTTTTGCAAGACTAAACATGACCAGTTTTTGATGTTGTTTGTTTTAATTTTCTCACCGGTCAGATTTTCTAAACCTTTTATCATTTTTGTTGCTCTCCTCTAGACTCTTTCCAATTAGTCCACATCTTTCCTGAAGTGTGGCGCCCAGAATTGGACATATTCTAGCTGAGGCCTCATCAGTGCCAAATAGAGAGGGACAGTTACCTCCCATGTCTTGTATATTACACTCCTGTTAACATACCCCAGAATGATACTCGCTTTTTTTCCAACTGCATCGCACTGTTGACTCGTATTCAATTTGTGATCTACTATAACTTCCAGATCGTTTTCAGCAGTACTGGTGTCTCGCCAGTTATTCCCCATTTTGCAGCTGTGCATTTGGTATTTTCCATCCTAGGTGTATTTGCCTTCATTGAATTTCATCTAGTTGATTTCAGACCAATTCTACAATTTGTCCAAGTGGTTTTGAATTCTAATCCCATCCTCCAAAGTGCTTGCAACCCCTCCCAGCTTGGCGTCACCCACAGACTATATAAGCATATTCTCCACTCCATTATCCAATCATTAATGAAAATATTAAATAATGCCAGACCCATGCAGATCCCTGAGGGACCTCACTAGATACGCCCTCCCAATTTGACAGCGAACCATTGATAACTACAGTCTTCCAACCGGTCGTGCACCCGCTTTACAGTCATTTCATCTTGACCACATTTCCCCTGTTTGCTTATGAGAATGTCATGTCAGACTGTGACAGAAGCCTTACTAAAATCAAGATATATTACATCTACCACTTCCCCCATCCACTAGGCCAGTAATTCTGTCGAAGAAGGAAATTAGGTTGGTTTGGTATGACTTGTTCTGACAAATCCATGCTGGCTATTCCTTAAAACCCTGTTATATTCTAGGTGCTTACAAATTGTTTAATAATTTGTCCCAGTATTTTCCCAGGTATTGAAGATAGGCTGACTGGTCTATAATTCCTCAGATCTTCTTAGTATCTATCTTTAAAAAAGGGTGCAATATTTGCCCTTCTCCAGTCCTCTGGGACCTCACCTATCCTCTGTGAGTTCTCCGAGATCATTGCTAACTGTTCCGAGATTGCTTCAGCTCGTTCCTTAAGTACCCTGGATGAATTTCTTCAGGCCCTGGCGACTTGACTACATCTAACTTATCTAAATATTCTTTAACCTTTATTCTTTCCCTATTTTGACTTGTGTTCCTTCTCCTTTGTTGTTAATATTAATTGTGTTGAGTAACAGGTCACCGTTAACCTTTTTAGACTGAAGCAAAATAGGCATTAAATACCTCATCCTTCTTGATGTCATCAATTATTAGCTCTCCTTCCCCGCTACATAGAGGACCTGTGCTTTCCTTTGTCTTATAGCATGCACACTTTTGGTCTTTGCAGGATGTCCATTACCTTTTGTTAATAAAATAAAATTATAAACAGTTTATCACTACAAGAATTACTGAACAAAACTCTTCACTCCATTGCTGGTTTCTGTAACGGGTACCACTTCCATTGAAGGCTGTCTTCCTTTAAAGCTAACCAGTACATATGATGATGTAAAGTTACACTGCTCTACAGCCAGAATGCTTCTGAAATAAATGTAGTCAAACTTTACTAATTCTGGGTCATTGAGAATGAAAATGATGCTTAAAATTGTTGATTGGCTCTAGTTTTCAAGATATGCAATTGGGTCAGTATATACGACCCTTGACTTGGGAATTGCGGAGGATAAGTGAGTTATAAAGGGAAGGGATCTCAATTTAAACCAGAAATGACTAAAATACATCTTTGACTGGATCTATTAATAAATCTATGACTGGGTTTGGACAGTACTTGCTTTTTAGGCAAAACAATGAATGATGCAATCTGAAGCTGGTATTGCATCATACATGATATGAATTACGTCATGTTATTCCTAGAAGTCATGGATGATGCAATCATAACGAAGCTTACATCACTCTGCTGAACAAATTGCCCTATATCAGCTCTAGAAATCATACAGTGTCGTGCTCTCTTATTTGTCAGTGTTTGATTTTTGCAAAGGGACACATTTCTGTTTAGCCAAAGTGAGCAGAGATGCCTCGTACTTGTGTGAACAGTGCAGATAACTTCTGCTATGTTTGTGGTGAAGTGACTTTTGCATCACAAAAGCGCAGTATAACCACTATGGTTAAGAGAGCCTATCACCTTTATTTTGGCTGCAAAATTGGAGATCAGGACAAGAGGTGGGCCCCACACATATGCTGCAACACTTGTGCACCAAATCTTTGCCAGTGGTTGAACAGGAAAAGGAAATCTGTCTTTTGCAGTGCCAATGATTTGGAGAGAGCCAACAGATCATACCAGCAATTGTTACTTCTGCATGGTGCCTCCAGTTGGGAAAGGTGTGTCAAAGAAGAAAAAGTGGACTGTGCATTATCCAAACATTCCATCAGCTATACGCCCAATACCCCACGGAGAAGGACTGCCGGTTCCTGATGCACGAGAATCATTCTCACTTGAGTCAGACGAGGAAGAGGATGAAACTTCTGGTCCTGAACCATCAATGTCACAGGACCCACATTTTCTCCCATCCTCCTTCTCTGAACCACACCTCATAACACAAGGTGAACTGAATGACCTAGTCAGGGATTTGGAACTACCCAAGAGTAAGGCAGAGCTGTTGGGCTCCAGACTACAGCAGTGGAATCTCCTGGCAGGTGATGTTAGGGTTTCCATGTTCCGTGACCATCAAAAGGATCTTGTCCCATTCTTCATGGAAGGTGATCTTGTAGCCTGCAAACAACATCGATGGTGTGATGGCAGCCCTCAACATCGTTCACAATCCAGATGAGTGGAGACTGTTCATTGATTCATCGAAGACGAGTCTTAAAGCTGTTTTACTGCATAATGGCAATGTTTTGCCATCAATTCCAGTTGGTCATGCAGTCCATATGAAGGAAACCTATGACAACATGAAACAACTTTTGAGCTGCATAAACTATGACCAACATCAGTGGCAGCTTTGGCGATTTGAAGGTTGTTGCTCTCTTGCTTGGTCTGCAGACTGGATACACAAAGTACTGCTGTTTTCTCTGCGAATGGGATAATCGTGCAAGAGATTCCCACTACATCAAGAAAGATTGGCCACTCCGACAGTCATTGGAGCCTGGGAGGAAAAGTGTTCAGCATCCACCACTTGTTGAATCAAGGAAGATTTTGTTACCACCCTTACACATCAAGCTGGGTCTGATGAAGAACTTTGTCAAGGCCATTGACAAAACTCAAGCAGCTTTCAAGTACCTCCCTGGAAAATTTCCAAGGTTAAGTGAAGCTAAGATAAAGGAAGGTGTCTTTGTTGGTCCTCAGATTCGTGAACTTCTTCGAGATGATGCATTTGACCATGCACTGCGTGGCAAGGAAAAGACGGCATGGAAAGCCTTCCAGTTAGTGGCAATAAATGTTTTCGGAAATAACAAGGCAGACAACTACAGGTTGTTGGTGGAAAACCTTCTCAAGGCATACAAAAGCCTTGGTTGCAACATGTCACTAAAGATACATTTTTTGCACTCTCATCTAGATTTTTTTTCCACCGAACTGCGGAGCAGTGAGTGACGAGCACGGCGAGCGATTTCACCAGGAGATTGCAACAATGGAGAAACGCTATCAGGGCAAATGGAGTCCATCAATGCTTGCAGACTATTGCTGGACTGTGACAAGAGATGCTCCATTTAATGAATACAAGAGACAAGCCAAGAAGCGCCGAGTAGACACTGAATAGGACTAAGCTATGTACAGAATAGTTTTTTGCCTTTTGTTTCATAATAAATTTGATTTATATAACCCTTTTGCTGATTTTTAAAGTGTTACATAAACAGGACAGGTGAAATATTATCATGTAAAGCAACCATAAACACATGAAAAGACCTAGCTTTACAATTTATGATTAAAACTCTACTATCTACACAATATACATAGACATAAAATGTAAAAACTTAAATATCTTAGAAACAGTAGCCAATCAGTTGTTTTAATTGTCATATTTGAATTCAGCACATCAAAATACATAATAAATAGTACATTTTATCTCTGAAGCAGACGACTTCTCAAAAATTGTAGACCAGTGTTATTAGTCGCCTGAAAACTAACTTTAAAGTGATCAGCTTAGACTCTAAGTGTTGGCCCAGTATTTTCACCAGAAGCACTTCAGTTTTACAACCGTTTGCATTCCATTCTCATGGTTCCTGGGCTGGAAGGGGTTCGAGTTTTCTGTAGAAACAGCAAATTCATCCTCAGTCAGTCGGGGAGGGAGAATGAGCAAAGTGCTGCTTTTTGCCCTTGAGCCAAGTGAGGGGCAGCAGTGACTGACTCCTAAGTCCTCTCTAGATCCCGTTTGGAAGGATTGCTGTAACGCAAGGACTTACAAGTGAAAATTAAGGGGGAGGCGGCTGTCTTCATGGTTCTGGGATGGATGTGGAATATTCTCCACGCTGATCAAAACAAGTTGACCTACAAATGCTCTGCCAGTGGCCTGACAAGACCCCAGTAGCCTACTTAGTAGCATGGGAATCAAGTAGTTCTTACAGTAACTCCTGATCCAAACACTATTCTCCTTTTGTTTAGTTGATTTAGAGACTTCTTCACACTGCCTTCATGGTGTTCTAGCAGAACTTGAAAATGGGGGGGGGGGGAAACCTTAGTGTTTAATATGTGCAAGCAAATGGCTTAATTAAAATACTCCCAGTTCCACAAAACTGATACTTCAGCACTTCCCTTTAATTTTCACATGCTTATACTCAAGGAGTATTCCTCCAAATTTTCTGATAGCATCCATTTTGTGCTAGGGCATTTTAATACCTTGTCTCTGTAACTGTAACACTATTATCATTTTTTGGCTTTTCCCCCCATTAGTAAATTTATTGGCCTGGCACTTCAGAGAGAGTTGGCTTTTTGCATACTGTAATAGTTTCTTTGATTTGTTCTCTGCAGGATTCCAAGAGAGATCACAGTGATGAATATTCACCAAGCCATCTGCAATATTCCCTTTCTTGATTTCCTCACAAACAAACATATGAGGATATTAAATGAGGAACAGTGAAATAACCTGAAGATGCTGTAGTAACAATGGATTGAAGAGTAAAGTATTTAATGACAATTCCACTGTCTCTGTAGGACGCTATTATATACATTTTATAATGTTGGGCTACTAGATTGTTACCTCCAATTAAAGATGCACCTTAATGCAACAAAATGATGCTCTGTTCCAAATCAAGTTGTTAGATTGCAGTGTTGTTTACTCAGTAAATGGATGAGTGAACTTTGTCAGTTTGCATTCAGTTGCTAGCTGAAAAAGACTTGGCAGCAAAATAGGCCTTCTCCAACTGATGACTGGATAGCTTGCTGAGGTGATGCATTTTTAAGATGGAAATGATTCTTTAGCACTTCAGCTCCCTTTGAGGCAATCCACAGACCAGTACAGGTTTTGCTGTGAGCTGGGGGGCCATTGGAGACCATTTGCCCAAAGTGTTGCGAATACATGCAAAGCAATAGGTAGCTTTGGAAGTTGGTTTGTTTGGAGGCTGATGCTTGTGGTGAGCGACTTGTGCAGATAGAGTTGAACACCACGAACATGACTCCTGTTACCCAGCAGGTCCAACCATACAGCTAACTGTATGGTAACAAATATTTCCTTCCTTTAGGAGGGACTGAGTGAGCACCTCAGACATCCCAGTGATGATAGGTTGGGGGCATGGCCAAGATGAGTGAATAACGTCAAATTTAAAGAGACTGAGCATGTGACCTATGTGAGGGGAAAACTAAAGTGACGTGGATGCGTGGCTCATTTCACAGAGGATTGTGTCAAGATTTCTGGGCGTTAATTGGCGAGATCCTTTGCTTGCCTAGAAAGTATTGACCTTGGCTGCTGGAAGAATCCCGATTACTGAGCTGGAGAGCAAGCCACTAGCTCTGTAATACTTGTTTAAATCTTTGGAAAACAGTAGTCGATGATCAGCACAGATTGTGAGGAACTGACAGCAACAAAGCTTTGGTTTAAACTCTGTGTAGCAGAAAGATGCCCAGTAGGATTGGGGAAAACACAGACACTTTGGACATGGCAGCATCTGATACCATGGCTGTGGGTAGAACCTTTACTTCCGGTCCCACCACTCACCTGCCTTAGATATTGCCATGTTCTCCTTCTTGTGAATGCCACATCTGAAGGGCACACTGCAGCCTTGCGAATGCTAATTGACGTAAGAAGGTCTAACCGGCAATATAAAAATCTTCCTGATATGTATTTGGCAATATTGTAAACATTCTGTCAATGTTGGGGGGCCCAAAATTTGACTATTACTTTACCAGGCTTTCAAAATCCTTGTCTTTTTGAGGCAGTACCACGTAATAGGTTGAATGAGGGCCTGAGAGCTGGGGACTCCTGAGTTCTGGTCCCATCTGGGTCACTTGATTTGCTGCTTGGCTGGAGGAAGTTGCGTCACTGCTCAGTGCCTCAGTTTCCCCATATGCAAAATTAGGAATAAGGATACCTATCTCATAGGGGTGTTCTGAGGCCTAATTAATATTTGTACTGCAATTTCAAAGTGTAAAGCATTTTAGAAGTGCTAAATAAGCTTATTTTGTTGGGGAACAGGGTGTATTTCAAAACTAATTCTTGCGTGCTTTCTTCACTAGAAAATTAATAAACTTGATGCCAGGAGCTCTGTAGTTAAACACAACTATGTGCATGCTCCAGGGAGAGTGATTCAGCTAAAGAAAGGTCATTTCAGGCTTTCAAGGAACCAGTTACAAACCAGAATAAAATTAAATTAGTTTTTAAACTATAGACCCTTGACACTATCCTCCTCAGGCCAGAATCGGCCATTGATGCCCACCGCAAAGAGAACCTTCATCTGCAGATAGCCCCATTGAAATCAACAGGACTGAAGTACAGTGCTACTCAGCTTGCCCTTAACATTGAAAATGGGACTGATGAGAGGGAATTTGAGTTGGGCTCTGAGATGAAGAGTTTTGATGGCATTGGAGTGGATGTTTTAAACACTCTGGGGCCCAACTGTGGAATTCTTACTTGTGCTGGTGAGCACCCAGCAAGATCACTTGCATGAGAGAGCACTCGCTGGCTTGAGGAACAGCTGCACAATCTGGCCCTTGCTCTACAATAGTCTGAAGTACTCTTGCTGTGGGGACTCTTGCTAGAGAACAGTGACTGGGCCAGCACTGAGAGTGGAGGGGAATCAGTTTAATTTAGGAACATCAGGCCCTATCTTAGCTTCCCTGTTGGGGCCTGGCAGCCTCTTATCCTTGATGTTTTATTTGCAGGCTGTAGGGAAGTCAAGCCTCCTACACCTTTTAGATACACCTGCACACAATTTGTAAGTTAGGCTCTGTAGTCCCATCCCAGGCTGCTTAAACCTTCTTCCCTATGTGGCAGTTAGTTGCCCTTTTGGGCAGCCAGTGCATTGGTATTCTGGAGTGACACGTGCTCTTCCGTCCCTTAGTACTAAATTATTCATTGGTTGACTGGTTTTCAAAAGTGCTGAGCACCCAGCAGCTCCTATGGACGTAGGAGCCCATCTTTGGGCACCTGCCATCCAAAATCTTGCCCCAACTGCTTGAACCACGTGATTTTCTGTAACACTAGAGAATGAAGTGTTCAGCATTTAAGTTCTAAAAAGTCCCCTAAACCAAGGCATCTATTCTGTAGTAGTTTGAAGGAGCTACAATCAATGATTGAGTCTCTTGATTCATTTCTAAGCAAACCAGGTTAATATAGTTACCCCTAGGAGAATAATCCAACATGAAATTTGCTAAGAACAAGCTATCCGTTGAAACCAAAAGCAGCTACCAATAATATTTGTTCAGTAGTCCAAATGTAGGACATTTTTGCAAGAAGGTCTTTGAATTTTCAAGAGTGGTGGGAGACATTTCTTCATGAGAAGATAATCTGTTCCATCAGAATTGAAGGGAAGAAAGTTATGTCACAGAACAAGGGGGAGGCTGTAAAAATTGGTAAACCAAGTGAAGTGTGAAAGAAATTGGAATATTTCTAAATATTCCCCTATATGCTCTGTGGCTTTTTAAAAAGTCTTAATGTCAGTCAAAGATCTCCTTACAAACATTGTCCATATTTGAAATGTTGAGTGTTTAAATCCTCCACATTCTGTATTATAATGTAAAATTGTGTAATATACATAAGTTTACAATAAATTCTTTTATTAGTTGTGATGACATTGTCTGACTTTCAACTGTCACCCGAATACAGTTTTTCTAAACGGTCATTCTGCTGCATACACCATTGCACTGCATGTCACATAAAACAGGTGGGCAAAAAGAGACAAACTCCTTTGTCCCTGAAGCAAAACGGGAATTTTATCTTTTGTTGGCTCTGCAGAAAACCTGACGGTTGTTAAACTTGGCCAAAGCAAAAGGTAGTTTTTGCCTTTGAGGGTCTTTTTTTATGGCTTATTATGAAGATTTCATTCTTTTGAAAGAGGGAGCCAGAAACTGAGCAAAAAAAGTTTAAGCTACCCCGTGGAAGGTTTAAGCTACCCTTGATGTGCCCGTGCAAACAGCAGCAGACTTATTTGCCCTTAGAAATGAGTGAAAGTTGAATGAGAAAGGAAGAAATCAAACTGGCTTTGAGCAGGTTATTTATCAGTTTTCTTGACAGGAATGGTAAAAATTGTCCATCATCAAGTAGTTCAGAAGATGAGAGCCTTGTACTGTCTTTCAGAATACTGAAGTCCTGATTCTCATTTATAGTAGAGTCTTTAGTGTAAATGAGAATCGGACCCTGGAAGACTAACCAACAAATGGACAAAATTGTCAGGTTACCAATCTCTGTTGTTAACACACTAGGAATATTTTCGCTAAAGCCTTCCCACATGCTGATTGACATACTTTTAAACATATTTACAGGAAATAAACCCTCAGTTGTAGAAGATGGAAAATGCATTCATGCAGAACACTTACCACATGTTTGTATTTATCACGTTTTTCTGATTTTCTATTATTACCATCCCTTCCAGCAAGGAAGGTCTTTCCCAAACAGCCATCTGGCTGCAATTTTATGTGATATTCACAGCACTGAATATCCCAGGTGGCAAGGGCCTGACATTGCAATGGAATCATTACGCCGACTTCTCATTGATGCTTTACCCCAACCCCTTAAAGTGACTGGTGCTTGCAAAGGGTGCTAGATTGCTAGCCCTTGAGAAATAAGTCCTTTGTTTTGGTACAAAACAGGTACAGCAAGGCACCAGCAGTGTACATATCCCAGTGTGCCTCCTTCCTGATGTGAAGGATCACCTCCAAACATGGGCAATTCAGTTCCTCTGGCAGTTTGGTCCTTGCCATCTGTGCTGTGAAAGCAAACAAGGCTCCTCTTAGACAGATATTTGCACTAAAACCATGAACTGGACTGATCCCATCAACTTACCTGACAATGGTGCCCTATATGGATAAAATATGAACTGTTAACCTAATATGCCCCATATCCTGTTGCTAGTCAAATGAGAAATTCTCATACAATACATTGGGAAAGTAATTTAGCTATAAGGAAATCTTTTTACATCCAAGATCATTAAGATGTTACTCAACTTTTTAGGTGATCAGATCAAGTTACCAGAGTTCAATCAAACAACTGAACACGCAAGAAAGTCTCAGACATGCAGAAATGCAAATGTTCCTGGCTAAAACAGTGGAGCCAGTGTTGGAAAATGGAAATACACCTTTCAACCTCCAGACAGGTTGGGTGACAAGCCAGCAGAATGTGATATACTTATCTCATAGAGCTGGAAGGGACCCTGAAAGGTCATAAAGTCCAGCCCCCTGCCTTCACTAGCAGGACCAAGTACTTGATTTTGCCCCAGATCCCTAAGTGGTCCCCTCAAGGATTGAACTCACAACTCTGGGTTTAGCAGGCCAATGTTCAAACCACTGAGCTATCCCTCCTTGCATATTATGCTATATAGGACATGGATTATAATAGATCATAACTATAAAATCTGTTTTTAAGGGATACTATTGTGTGACTCAAATAAACCACTCTTGCAATATGATTCACAGAGAGAAAAGACTATCACGAGTTTTATAGTTAAAGACTTTATAATCTGGATATTGTGGCATAATGTATAACACCAGCACAGCTGCCCCTTTTTGTCCTCTCCCCTGCATCACTCCTCTCACAAACAGCGCTCTTTATCCTCTCCTGCTCTCCCCTGTTTCCACCTTGTCCCCCTTGCCACTCTCTCCTTGCTCCCCCCTTTCCTCTGCCCTTTTGTCCACCGCCTCTCAAAGAGCCTCTTTCTCTTCTGGCTTTCCCCCTCCTTGGTGGGCTGTCCCTCAAGTGGGAAGGATGTCCCAGAGAGTCCCCCACTAGCTCTGCTGTTGATTATGCTTTAGGCTGTGAGCAGGTGGTAACTCACAGCGGCTCATTCTACAGGCACCAGTATGCATGGCAATTCTAAGCACCATGAGGTGCCCTGCTCTGGGGGGAGGAGTCTCCCTCCACACCCAGCCTTAGCCAGCAACTGCTGCCCTAGCTTCTGCTGTCTGTGAGAACATGGAACCTCAAATGGCTTCAAAGCAAAATGTACCATTCAGTGGAGTAGGGTTTAGGTGTAAAGCCCAAGAGCAATTAGTGACTGTGCACATGGAAGAACCCTGCTAAGACAAGTAGGGGAACAGAGACAAGCAGTCCCTCCCCCTACTAGTTCTTCCTGTGAAAGTTTTCCCTCTTACAGGAACTTTTTCCCAGCATGCTGTTCTTGGGCTGGCCCTTTAAATTGGGCAGAGACAAGCTACTCTAGTCTCAAAGCAACCATTTTGCAAGGGACTACTGGCTGCATTTCCCCTTCTCCAGCTGGGAAGTGCCTGTTAAGTTTTCCTCTGCTTTTTCTAAAGACGTGGGGCCCTCTCATACAGGGTACCTCTGTGGGCATGCAGTAAGGCTGTATTTTGGTGACCTTCAGCATGCTTCTGGGGCTCAGTGGAAAGGCTTGGCCTTTCAAAGGTGCATTGTGATCTGGATGCTGCCTGGCCCAGAAGAATATCCAAGAGCTTGTTCCAGTGTGGGTGTGTCCTATGTAAGAGTTTGGGGGTGTTGGCTGCCATTATAAAGCAATGACCACTGTAAAATTCCCATGTGGTAGTGTGCTTTCATGATGCAGGTGAGACCACAAGGTCTGTGAGGTAAAACTAAGCAGCTTTTTTCTTACGGGGAATGTGATACTCTGTAGTTAGTGTGGAAAAGGTGCTGGGATGTGTGGGTGGGTGGGTGGGGGGAGATAGAGCGCTAGATCTTCTATTATTTATATTACCACAGTGGCTAGGAGCCACAGGCCAGGACCCCAAATGCAACAAAAAGGCAGACAGTCTAAGTGACAATAGATGGATACAGACAGACCGGATAGTACAAGGAAAGAAGACAATATGGCCTAGATAGAACGGACAGACACCAGGTGGGGGAAGGAGTCGAACACACAAGTAGAGAGAACAATGTGGTGGTGGCGGCAAACTTTTTGTTTTGTGATTTTATTTATTTGCAGTGGGGGGAGGGGTGTTACTTAGGGGATTTGCTAAAGGGGAAGGTAAGGGGGAGAGAGCGAGGGAGGAAGGACAGCTGTGGAGTGAAGCTGAGGTAAAAAGGCAGAGAGGAAGGAGGGTTGAGCAAGCAGCAAAGGGTAGAGAACAGTGTAGCGTGGCCAGAGGTCCTAGCTCCCACTGCTTCTATTCCTACCAGCTGGAGTTTCTGGCTGGCTCCTCTCTGCGCTTCTCCCCCAAAAGCACGTGGTGGGGGGCGCTGCCTGGATCCTAGTGCCCTCAGAGTGGGGGGGTGGGTGTCTTCCTTGCACAATTCTGGGTTCAGAAAGGTTCTGGCAGAGGGGTGGCCCTGGCTGGGCCCCCTTCTACCCTCTCCCTATCAGCAGGAATCTCTGGCTGTCAAAGCTGTAGCCGAGGCTGCAAACCAATCTCAGGGATAATCCTGTGTTCACATACATCATTTTCTGAAACGATCACCAGTAGATTTGAGGAAAATCCCATAAACTGCCACGAATTCTGCAGCTCACTGTTTTTCCTTTTTGAAAAGGATTGTTACCCAACACACCTAGTATACAAATGCTGCAGCCTTGGAACATGTAAATAGTTCTGCCAGCGGCCTTAGGTCTGCATCTAAGCTTGAGAAACAATTGGGTTGGCTGTTGATTGTTATGAATGATTAAAAATCAGCTGGGAATGCACAGGAAAGAATTGCATTGATCCTGAGATGCTATGCTAGGATTCACTGCTTGTGCGTGTGCTCTCTCATTTGTGGGGGTAGTAGGGTTGTCAATTTTGGTGGGATGGACTCCTGGCGGTTTCATCACATGACATAATCTTTAATTAAAGATTAATCTTTAATTCCGGGAGACTCCAGGCTAATCCTGAAGAGTTGGCAACCCTAGGGAGTGGAGGGGTGGAACATTTGTCAGTGTTTGATTTAAGCGTGTACGCACTTTAGGGACATTGAGCCAGATTGAGCCCTCCTGCAGAAATAGCCCTAGGAGAGGACACGAGAGAGAAAAAAGCCATGAGGATCTAGTCATGGACTTTCCCACACATAGTTCCATCGGGAGAGGGGAGCGGAGGCTGTTCAGGGTTCTTCTCCTAGTGGCATGAGCCACACACACGCACCTCAGCCCCAAACTCTGCAGGTCCTGAGTACTTCCCTGACTAGGGATTCTGGTGCCTCTCCTCTGCTCTCTGGTTGAATTCTCCCCTCTCTCTCCAGATCACCTGCAGCTGTGCAGAGAGGAACAATATGGACCTTAAGATGGCTGACGTGAATGTGAATACTTGTGGCACCTTAGAGACTAACAAATTTATTAGAGCATAAGCTTTCGTGGACTACAGCCCACTTCTTCGGATGCATATAGAATGGAACATATATTGAGGAGATATATATATATACACACATACAGAGAGCATAAACAGGTGGGAGTTGTCTTACCAACTCTGAGAGGCCAATTAATTAAGAGAAAAAAAAAACAGGTTGGTCATTCAGTGACAGACCTGCGGGTGGCTATATTACAACAGAAAAACTTCAAAAACAGACTCCAACGAGAGACTGCTGAGCTAGAATTGATATGCAAACTAGACACAATCAACTCCGGTTTGAATAAGGACTGGGAATGGCTGAGCCATTACAAACATTGAATCTATCTCCCCTTGTAAGTATTCTCACACTTCTTATCACACTGTCTGTACTGGGCTAGCTTGATTATCACTTCAAAAGTTTTTTTTTTCTCTTAATTAATTGGCCTCTCAGAGTTGGTAAGACAACTCCCACCTGTTTATGCTCTCTGTATGTGTGTATATATATCTCCTCAATATATGTTCCATTCTATATGCATCCGAAGAAGTGGGCTGTAGTCCACGAAAGCTTATGCTCTAATAAATTTGTTAGTCTCTAAGGTGCCACAAGTACTCCTGTTCTTCTTTTTGCGGATACAGACTAACACGGCTGCTACTCTGAAACCTGTGAATGTGAATGTGGTCTCTCATAGCAAGTTGGTGAGACTTTCACCTCTCTCCTTTTTCAAAGAAACTTGATACATAAGATGTAAAGGTTGCATAGTTAAAAGAAGTCAAGAAATGCAGAAGTGATGTTCCTACTGCATGTGGACTTGGCCTTGCTGTACATATGCGGTATTTTTAGAACTGTGTTAAATATCTGCAATAAACTAGTATCCATAGCCAATGTAGGCAGATTAACAGACATCAGGGGATCTTAACTTCTGCATCTTCTGACTTTGAACTCTGCATCTGCAACATTTGCATTAACAAAACTAATTTTCAAGGTAATCAAAACTGGCAAAAAAAAATTAAACTTATTACTATTCCCATAGTGTTTGAACTGCCGAGTATTCCAGTGCTCATTCACCAGTAAATATTGTGAGGTATAAAGTATCTAAAGCAACTGAATTACATGGGAACATGTTACCTGAATATAATTGAACTTGAGTCTGAACTAACCAGGGTGTTTTTTTTTAAACAAATATACAATCATCTGATCAATTTTTAGCTCAATGCAGTTACAAAAAGGGCAGAGAACTAAGTCTGAATATTGCTTACTAGAAATTGTAACTTTTGTCCTTAGTGCTACTTCAGTGAGGTTGCTCTTGGGTGACTTGTAAAGTGATGATTTTGTTCCCACTGCCCATGTAAGTTGTGATGGCTTTTTTTTTTCTTTCTTTCTTTTCCCCTTGAGGATTTCTGAGGGGTTCTGATGATGTGGTGCAGGATTTTTTTTAATCTTTCCCAGTCTGATAAACTGCAGCATCCAAAGACAATGATAACATCGACTGAGTGATTCCACCTCTCTCAACCAGTCTAATACTCAGTGTCGTTGTTCTAGGAAGGCAGCTCAGTTCTATTATTTTGGACTTCTCTCTTTGTTTTGAGTGATTTAGGAGACAGCCTAGTGTGACTGTCTTCTGGACCAGTGTGTGTCTAAATACACAGCTACACAAAAATAGTTACAGATCTTTTTGTTGAAGGTCAATGTGCAATGCTATGTTTTACATCAAAATTAAGATTAGAAAAAGAACCAGTAGCCAAAATACATTTTATTAAATTAACTTTCAGTCCATTTGATAAAATACAAGCTTCATGTATTACCAGTTTGTTTACAACTGTTTTGTAGAAATATAGTAAATTAAGAAAAGAAACTGAGTAGGCAGTATGTGTTGGGTTTTTTTGCTAATAGTAAAATCCAAGAGTGAAATTAACTGAACTGTTGAAACTGAACTGTTAAAAACTTTATAAACAGATTAATCAAGCAGATTATACATTTTTTTGCCTTAGAAACATTTAACATGCAAAACATTTAGTGCAGTTTGGAATATTTCAATCAGTTTCCAGAAAAAATTATTATTCTCTCTCTTCTCCCCCCACCCCAATAAATAAATAAATAAATTATATATAATATCGATTTTTTTCTGCAAGTACTGATGTTAAATACTGCAAATTCATCAGACAATAAGTCCCAACATAAAATCTGAAGAGTGCAAGAAATTTCATCCCCCATCCCAAAGAAACCCACATTAATGGGCATATTAGCTTTACTCATGGTTGAGTCTTAGTGGCTCAATCGTACCAGTTTTAATGGAAGTGGCTCCCTTAAATCCCTATATAATGCATTGTACCTTCTAGGTAAATTTCAAATATAGTCCACCAGCCCCCAGTTCAAGAATCGCTTTTACGGAGATGACTGGCAATGTGAGTGTGTTTGTATAGTCCAAAGGATCATTAAACCAGCCTTTGACTTGAGCTGGGAAAAGGTTAAGAGAAAATTTCTGTAACTTCCCATTTTATCAAAGTCACTTTCATTACAGATGAATGAATAACTGATTACTGTTCAAGTTTGAGGGTAACAATTCCTTTCATTCTAATAGACAAATTTCTAACACACAAACTATAACTTTTTTCTCTGTGACATTTTCAGAAGAAAATTAGGAAAAATGTTAAATTAGAAATAGATGAATTATATTGCATAAACCCGTTAGATAAAAACTCTAAGTTTATCACAATCTTGATGAACGAGCAATAGGAAATGGTTTATTAAAACAGAATGAGTAAAAGTTAAATCCACATCAGTTATCTTTTAAAAAAGGTAATCTTTAGAATAATTAAATTTAAAATGGTCCATCTTTAAAAATGAAGGTATGACTTACATTCTACTTTTTTTTAAAATAGAGTATCCATGTAACATTCATCTCTGGTTATTTTTAGCACTAGCATTACCAATATACAGGCAATAATTCAAGATTTTCAAGGCAATATATTTTTCATCTTGCATAAGCAAAGAGTTAACATTTAATAAAAGTCTAAGTATATCCTTTTATTAAAGAATCTTCAGATTCCATTATGCAAAATCCATGTACGCTATATACATACACCTTAAGCATGACCATTACAATTTACATCCATAAACATTTTAGTTTCTGGCCCATACAATCCACAGTAGTTATCTGAGCTGACCTAGTGAGTTTGCTGTCAGCCAAGAGCCAAGTTGAGGCGTTGTTTGACAGGACTTTCTTGATTCTCTCTCATGCTATTGTTGTTTATTCTTCAGAAATTCAAACTCCACCTAAGGTGGCTTTCCAACTTTGAAATATTCAGCTTTCAGCCATGAAGCCCCAGTGACTTTTTGTCTGATTTTCTTTTAAAAAGAGTATCATCATGCCAAAAGACTTCTAAAACACCACTGAAATCAATGCCAGTCACGGATGCTACACCATTTGGTGTAGTATTTCAATGTATGTGTGAGATGCTTGCTTGTTTATTTCAAACTTTAAAAAAAAAAAAAAAAAAAAAAAGTTCAAAAGTCAGCTTGGGTCATTCACCAGCTCTTTCACTGACCTACTGTAGACAGGTCTGTTAGATAGCACTGTCTTTAGTTATTTCCATTTGTGATTCCCCCCCCCCCCCCCTTCGTCCCCCCAATGCAGCTAAGTGTAGTGGCATTATCTGCAATACTGTCTTTGCTGCCCAAAGTCAATCTCTTAATGTGATACCAGCTGGCATAGTAATGAGCCTGGTTCTACAAAAACTAGGTCATCCCTTGCAGTCTGTTTTGCCAGTTCCAAATCAAGTGCTTTGCGATTTGTGTATTCACAGATATTATGCATATATCATTACTCACTGTAGCTGCTTTTGATATTGTCTCTTTGATCTTAACACCCTGCATGAAAGTTGCATAGCAGGACATTTTTACAAACAACCCACATTTAAGCTGCCTGAACGTGAACTGGATCCAAGTTCACACGTTGAGGATACGGGAAGGAGCCTGGAAAACCGCAGAAGGGTTGGGGGAAAACTTGGTCTTCGCTTCTGGAATCTAAAGGGGGAAATAATATGCATTAGCACCACTTCTGGGTACAGTAATCATGTGGGTTCTTGGCCCAAATGTCTCTGGTCTCCTCTCCACTGTAAAATAAAACACGTCGGAGGACGGTGTCATACAATAGTCCCCTGACACAGGTTGGTCTGGAACTGTAGATGAGACTGAACCATTTTTATAGCACAGTTCCAGGGCACTGTAAAAAATCCGTTCAATCAGATCCACACTGCAAGACCAGAACAGTTTGGATGGGCTGCTTCGTTGTAACTGGGTCCTTCAACACAGTTAAAGGTTAAGGTGCAGGTAGGACTGGAGGTGCTGTCTACAATAGCAAGACAAGCATGTTTGAGTGATTCTTGCTGGCAGGTTGCTAATGGATTCCCAGTCAATGTGCACAGAGTGAACTGCTGACCCTTTCACAAATCCTTGCTAACATTTGTTTCACACAAACATAAAGGCAAAGACACCACGGGACTAGTGATTGATTAAAGTAAGAGACTGGAGGAGAGATCTGCATGGTGCAAAGTCTGAACTGCTTGGAGGACACGAACAAGAAACCTCTCTAAAAATGTCTGAGCTCAGTGCTTTATGGAATAGCAAGTGTACTGTATGTATTGCAATCTGGGCACATACATGCAGCATTCAGGAAGAAAAGTTAACTATACTGAATATTCTGTATGCTCTTCAAGTAGGGACTGTGAGAGAGATGGCAGAGATGACTCCAGAGCAAAATTCCTATTGACTTCAATGGAGCCAGGATTTCACCCTAAGTGTAGCACTGTGGTGAACAAATGGTACCTACTGACGCAGGGTAGCTAAAGAGCCTGTCTCTTAGCATAATAAGAGACTAACTGAATTTAAATGGAATTGTCTTTACTTGTGTCTTCTGCCCAGGCTTCAGAAGATAGTTATGCTTGAGGCCAGCTATGTAAGTTTTGTTTGGTCCTAATTACTCTAACAGTACTGCTGGAGGAGTGAGGAAGAGGAGCAAGGCCATAAGAACAGGACATGGAAAAAAGGAAATTAGCTATTGATCTGTTTTTTTTCCCCCCGCATTCCTCTGGGGATGAGTCTTAAATGTTGGTGAACAGAATAATATCACAAACAAAGCCACTGTGGAGATCAACAGCTGGAAAACCCTAGCTAAATCCTACGTACAGGTTATTGTAAAACAACTTGTGGAACTCATTGCTAGGAGATATTGTGAAGGTCAAAAGTATAACTGGGTTCAAAAAGGAGCTAGACAAGTTCATGGAGGATAGGGCCATCAATGATTTAGTTGGGGTTGGTCCTGTTTTGAGCAGGGGATTGGACTAGATGAACTCCTGAGGTCTCTTCCAACCCTAATCTTCTCTGATTCTATAACTGTTAGCCAAGATGGTCAGGGATGCAACCCCATTCTCTGGGTGTCCCTAAGCCTCTGACTGCCAGAAGCTGGGACTGGATGATGGGATGAATCACTCAATAATTGCCCTGTTCTGTTAATTCTTTCTGAAGCATCTGGCACAAGCCAGTAGACTAGATGTACCCATTGGTTTGACCCCATATGGCTGTTACCGAATCACACACGTGTAACCAAGCCGGGGCTTGGGCAAAAGGAAAAGCCTGAATGGTTTTTAAAGCTCTACTATGGCTGAGTAAACACGAGTGACTTCAAAATGTATCTTCACTCTGTCTGATCTAGCTGTTTCCAAGCAGCATCTTCATGCCAACCTATTGCTTTCCTCACAGTAATGCTGTTTGCTTTGCTGGGTATGATAGAAAAGCCTCTGTACTCTGCTGTTCTGGGAGACAGGGCCATTACTGCCAATATTTTGTGCCTTTGGTGGTTTCTCTCTATGCATATGTGTTTCAGATTTTATCTTTGCCTCAGATCAATAACTGAAGTTATTGATGCTGACTTCCCCTCTACCTGGGGGTGCTCACCCCCCCCCGTCCCAGGCCCTGCCCCCACTCCTCCCCTTCCTCTAAGCCCCCAGCCTGTCCCACCTTTTCCCGTCCCCGCTCTGCCCTTGACCCTGTTCCTGCTCCACCCTCGACCCCATCCTCGCTCTGCCCCTTTCCCCAAGGCCCCACCCTCACCCCTTCTCCACCCCTTTCCCCAAGTGTGCCCCAGCCCCGCTCCTCCCCCTCCTTCCCAGCGCCTCCTGCATGCTGTGGAACAGCTCATTGCAGGAGGCGCTGGGGAGGGGGGAGAGGGAGTTGATCAGCGTAGCCGCGGCGGGCGAGAGGCACTGGGGGAGAGGGAAGTTGACTGCCGGTGGGTATTAAGCACCCACTAATTTTTTTCCTGGAGCACCCATGCAGTTGGCGCCTATGACTGGAGTAAGTGCTGTTTTGAGTCTGTAACTGGTCTCTTCCACGGCAGCCCGTGGCATCCATAGGTCACGTGGAAGCACTGGAAGTTCTTTTTTGTTTCACTGCAACATTTTGGTCAGCTCTGTGCTCTGTTTGAGTATTATAACCTATGCTTGCAGGCAGGGAGATTCTAAGTGGTCTTTTCCCCCCTCTACAATCCTGCTGTCTCTGTCCATCTCTTTCCTCTTTCAGCAGGCCCAGAATTCTCCAGTTTAGCAACTTATGACCCTTTATCTTTGCATTCCATAAGAATGTCAACTCTTGTAATAATGTCTGGTGAGGATCACACAAGCTGTGGCCAAAGTTTAATATTCAAACACACCATGAGTTTTAACTCTGGTTTATGAAAGGCTCAAACAAGGCAAACTACTCTAATATTCATTTGGAGAGTTCTTTGTGGATTCCACATCCACTTGTTTTTGCTCTTCTTTAATCTCTTTGAGTCCTACTGCTGATACCACATCCCAGACATTGCTTCTCCCTTCCAAAAAAAGTTTGGCTGTATTGAAACACTTTGTACTTTGCTGAGAACAGGACTGACGCTAACACAACTTTATTTGACATTTTAGGCTGAGATCTTTTCAAGCCTGCTCAACTTCCCATGAAATGTTTTGGGAGTTGGTAAATTGTTTCAGCTTCAATCGGGTTCTCAGCAAAGCACAAGGTAGTCTAATTCAGCAAGGATCGGGATATGGAATCAGCTAATTAGTGGAAACTGGAAGTCCAAATCCTCCAGGTGGCTTTGAAAATCTTAGCCTTCGTATTGTGCACTGTTCTCTTCTCTTCTCTCTTGCTAGGGAAAATCAACAGTCTGTGGTGCTCAGCCGTAATGCTTTCTTCTCTTTTCCCCTCAATCATTGATAGCACAGCCCCTTGTGATGACAGTGCTTCCTGTGGTACCATGTGCCTGCTATTCTGACAGATTCTGTAGTCCAGGCTCCTTGTACTCCCATGTCCAATTTGACCTAAATTCTGCTGAAATGCCTGTTCATTCTGCAGCACCCCAGTGCAACAGACTGGAGATTCAGTGGCAGCTTCAAGTAAGTTTTTAAAGGGCTGGAGGCTGCTCTTGAATTAAATATGAAAATGAATAATGCAAGCAGTACCGTGTCCCTGGTGTGGACTTGATATTAAATTCAATTTTATGCTGTTCCTACATTTGTCATTTTCAATGTGCTACAGAATTTTGTACTGCAAACATATAACTGCACTGCAGGGATTGTCTGAAGCAAGCTGGAAGTTTAGCGGCTCAGAAAGGAGAAGGAGAAGGCAATTTGCGATTAAAGGATAAGCACATTAGCTGTATGTTCCTGTTAAAGTAATCCGCAGTGAAATGGTTAAGTGTTGACATTTAAATTGCCCCCATTTGATTTCTAAGTTCACATCCCCTGGAGATGAATGGGACAGTCACCACCAGGGAGACCCCACTGCAGTTATTTAATTGGGTTCACAGTTGGAAGGCTTTCTTTGCAATGATTAGGGCTAGAAACAAATGTATTTATTTACTTTTAATCAAAGTTGGAGAGCAATTCTGTGGCCAGGGCTGGATTCTGCAACGTTGCACAGCCATTTCTTCACCTAGCTTCCCAAATTACCCTTCTTCAAATGGCAGAAAGGGAGAGAGAGCCGTACAGAGATCTGCTTGGGTCCACTTTGTGTTTAAGATGATCAGATGTCACCGTGCCAGGGGACTCAGCAGAAGAGCAGACATAGATGTAAGCCCTGCCGCACTGCTTCGTGGCACCCCTACCACCTCTGCCAGGTTTAGATTTCTCTACATGCTGTTGCTGTATGGCCAGTGTCTCAAGTTTATGGCCAATGCTGGTTGTATTTGAATGCGACAGCAATGGATGAAATATGGATCTAGGCCTCCTACAGAAATAAAACACAGAGCAGATTTTTGAAGTTGAAATTTCTTTTTCCAAGCTCCTTGGCTTTTAATTCTAGTTCTAGTTGTTGGGGCTTCTCTAAGCTCAAGGCTTCGTGGAGGGAGGACTTTTTGGTGAACAGGAAAAAAGTAACTTCATCTTCTCCCATCTGTGAGATGGAAGGGATTCCAGCCTTAAAATGTATCATTTTAATACGTCTGCATCACTGGTCCTTCCCATTTTGCCGCACCACAGAAACCAGAGGAAACCTTCCTATACCCCTCAGAGCAAACGGGAGAGAGGGAAGTTGACGGCATGGGTTTGCCTTGCAGCAGTGTTGAGGCTGTCTTGCTGGTTAGACCATGTCCACCTACTGTTCAAGGTCGATGGTGCAGCTTGTGGCCAGCTTTGCAGCTTCAGCATTGCAGAAGGCTGCAGGGTAGGGTATTGCTCACATGTAATCCGTTCTCAGTTGGTGGGATGCTGTTTGCCTTGCACATTTAAGGAGAGACTTAGGAAAAGTCCCGAACAGAGAGAGAATATTTACTTGTAGGTTTTTCAGCATCCCTTGGAATTGCTTTGTCGGCAAGGAAGCTTAAGCTTGTTATATAGCATAGTACAGTGCCTTATAAACAGGATGAAAACGCTCAGGGAATCTAACACTTCTAGGATCCCAGCTTCTATGCATATTTACTCCCTGCTTAGAACAGGTATCTTGATATTGCTGGAGACTGAAGTCTCTATCTCTGTCGATAGATGCTCAGTTCTATTTATTTATTTATTTATTTGGTGGTGGCCCCAGTGGCCACAGTCACTCTCATGCATACCTACAAACATAGGTTTGTGCACACAATGCAGTGTTAATGTTAGGGTTGAGATTTTAAATGCACAAATCAGGAGGTTCAAAGTTAGAGGTGCGTCACAGCAACCCCTAACATTAACAGATAACACAATTAACATCATTATTAGCATAATTTGACCACACTGCACATGTACAGATGGTATTAAATTGATTGTATACAGTAACACAATACTTCGGACCAAGAAGATGTCTCAGTCAAGATTACTGTGGGAACCATAATTTTGAACTTCCTGACTCCTATGTAGTTTAAAATCTTGTCCTTAGCATTGAATTAAAAGTTATGAAGACCCTCTGCTAGGTATCTCTGAAAACAAGAGGTGACTGATGTGTATTGAGGGAAGAGCATTTGCTCAAGTCATGGTTTCATTTCTAACCACAATGCATTGGTAATATGTAAGGGGTATGGAATTTTCTTTGGGGTCTCTTCAAAAGGCCTCCAGGGTTTGTAAAAAAGTATAATTACCTTAAAATCTGCCCTGTAGCTAGTCTCTTGCACAAAATGATCTTCTGGAATAATGAAGCCTTGCTTTGTCTTTATGGGCTTTGACGGCTTGGCTCCAGTCCATGGACGATACTCCTGCCTGAAACGAGTTGGTAAAAACAAAAGGACCCAGAATACAGAATTAATGCAGTGTTCAGACAGCAGGCACCTCTGCTCAGTGTGAGAGCAAATAAATACAAAAGGCAAGTTTGGGAACTGCTTGCTTATAATTAGGGTGACCAGATGTCTCAAAATTAGGGGCTTTGTCTTATATAAGACTCCCCTCTGTCCTGATTTTTCACACTTGCTATCTGGTCACCCTACTTATAATTTCCAACACAGTTAAATCAAACCAGCCTGCTAAGTCCATTTTTACTCCAACACCTAATAAAAGTAGACTCTCAAGCCAGCTCTGCATGCTGTATTCCTTAGAAAGCTGATGCTCAATGAAGGGTATAAAACAGCCTAGACGGACTAGCTCTGACTGCACTAGTTTCATCCTGCACCTACTTGCTGGAGTTTTCATGCTCCCTTTTAGAGCTGCTTGCTGATTTCCTCCTGGACAAAAAATTGTTTTTCATGCCCTGAGCATCTTGATTCTAGACCTCAGCCCCATGGCGTTTCACTTGCTTTCAGTGAATGATTTTCTTAATGTTTCTTTATCTGGTTTTACCCCTCTTGGCTGCAGTCACATCTGCCAGTGTGCAGTGTTCTACCTACTCATGTGTCAGAGCTGCACTTCCTCTTTGCCCCATTATGGACTATCTGATGATTCAGCTGATATTTTCATGTGGCTGAGAGGTTGGAAAGCTCGGCTCATTAAGACTGAAGGAGAGGAAGGAAGAGATTGTGTGAGCCTGGAGTATGGCTGTGTTTGGTAAGATGGGTGCAGAGGCTGCCCTACCTTGCTTGCAGTGATCAAAAGTGGCTATCAGTGTCTGGCTTATCCAGTAACTTGGCCCTCCACCTTGGTCCTCTGCACCTTTGTCACAGGGTTAACGAGTGCTCTCAGGCCATTCTGGAGGCTGCAGAAGTAGCCAAATGTGTCTGCTTATTTGGGATAGGATTAAGGGAGTCTGCTGTGTGTCCCCTGCTGTAATAATGGGAGATCGCTGGCCTGTCCCAATTGTGCGTCTAACTGTGGAAAGGCAGCTAACGGTTTATAGGTGATTGGAACACTACATAACAATGAACAGTGATGGGAAAAGGTATGAACACGGACACAGACTGAATTAGCCCAAACAAAAAGGGCTACTGATATAACTCATGGACTGTGCTGAGATTGTGCCTGGTAAACAAAGGAGTGGGAAACTGGAAATCAGTGGACCAAAAATTGGCGGGTCATAAATTAAGCCTGATTGGTGAATAAAATAATGTGAGGATGGACTATTCTGCTCATCACCCCTTGCCTTGTGTGTCCTGATCAATACATTGCCAAAGTTGGGCATGGATTTTTTAGTGGTTTTTGCCATAATATTAAGCAGGCCAAGATGTCTGTACTCAAAACCTTGAGCCTTGCTGAACTATTTAAAGTTGTACAATGACATGGTCAAGGACTCTCTGGGCCCATTTATTCTATCAAAATCAATACAACAGTCATAAGCAAAAATTATGCTAACTGCTACTGCAGCAAAGGCTACAGTTCAGAGTCTTAAGCTGTGTCTGGACTTGGAGAATAGACTGTGTTTTAGCAGGGAGCCTAGGTCTGATCACAACCAGCCAACTCTTTTTTTTTCAACATGACTGCCCTTTTGATATTAGTTGGGAAGTGCTGTTTAACATACTGATAGTTAAAATACATTGCTAAAACTTTGTCTAGATTAGGATTTAAAGGTGTGTTTTTAGAACGTGTAGATTTATCTTGCTCAGCTAAGCATATGATTAAAATATAAACTGCCTGGTCTACACTAGACTTTTAAATCTAGACAGTCTTAAAACACTGCATGTTTTCCTAATCTCAGCATGCTATAAACCTCTAGGGCCCAAGATACTTCAGTGCTTTATTATCCTACATTTCATTGCCTGGCAGTTATTCAGATGAGGTAACTCTGCAATGAGTTCTTAAGTCTGTTCAGGACCAGCAGTGGGTCTCATTCAATAGAGGATCCTGAGGTATACAACTCCCTCCCAGGGAAGGCATACCTAGGTCTGTGGAATCTCTGTTTCCAAACCCTGCTTGAGTGTCCACACTGTCTTGTAAACTTAAGCTTCCAATTGCTGGACCCATGTCTCACAGCCGTGCTAATGCATCCATGCTGCACTACACAGACCTTCTGACTTGGGTACAGACTCAAGCTCTGACCAACCCCCCTAGTAAGGTCCTAGGACCCGAGTCCTGAGTGCATGCTGACCTGAGTCAGACTGATTTGTGTGTGGATGAAACTGGGGCTTGGGCTCAAACCTGAGTCAGAGCCCGAGTTTAGTGTGCACTGCATATGTCATCTATTTCAACTGGTCTGGTCTTGATGACTGGATTTGGGGCTTTTGCCTTGTTTTAGCACCTATTACCCACTCCACCTCTTTTCCACAGCCTTAACACCAGTTACCTAACAGGACTGCCCTGGTGGCAGATATTTCGATGATATCTGGCTGTGTGTTTGGGATGGCCTGTTCTCCTATAAGGGTATGTCTACACTACCCGCTGGATCGGCGGGCAGTGATCGATCCAGCAGGGATCGATTTATTGCGTCTAGTCTACACACGATAAATTGATCCCCGAGCACTCTCCCGTTGACTCCTGTACTCCACCACCATGAGAGGCGCAGGTGGAGTCGACGGGGGAGCGGCAGCAGTCGACTCACCGTGGTGAAGACACCACGGTAAGTCGATCTAAGTACGTCGACTTCAGCTACGTTATTCACATAGCTGAAATTGCGTAACTTAGATCGATTTTCCCCCCGCCCCCAGTGTAGACCAGGCCTTAGACTGTTGTTGGTCTGTATTTGGTGCTTTGTTACCTCTGGAGAGATCCCCTATAGAAGGCTTAAATATGTATCGTAAACAAATGCTATTAGCCAAGAACAGCCAGAACAAAACAGAACTTTCCCTAGGGAATCTCAAACATTTGTGAATGGCTAGCTGAATTCAAGCTCTGTACAGCTTTGTAGCCAGAGGGGAGGACATACTGGGCAAAGTACCAACGGGATCTTACTTAACCATTAATTATGTCACAATAGTTTCCAAGTACTTGAACCTGTTGTCTCACATAAGGCTGACTTGCCTTAAGGATACAGACTGCATTGATTCTTAACCTATCTATCCTAATGATGGCCCTATGCCATTACACCATAGAAGAGAAAAGGGGCTCAGTGTATTCCCAGCTTTGAATAAGTATCTGAGACTCCTCTTTCCAGGATCGAGTTTGTCTCATTACTTTATAATAAATCATCTGCTGATTTGGCATCTCTGAAGAAGTATGGCTTTGCATGGTGGTATCCTCAGTTTGGCTGGAAACCAAATAACTTGCCGCTCAGTCTGTACACCTAAGCCAATGTGATGGTATCTGGGCAACATTCTGTTTTCATCCATCAAATCAGAAAGGTGAGCAAAAAAATAGAATAACTATCCCATGCCTGGCGCTTTTCTATTGCTCAGACACTTATCGGACTCCAGAGGGGTTTTCCTCTGTAATTAGAATGAGGATTTTCAGACTATGTCCTTTGCTCACATTGGTGGGAAAGGTCTTCATGAGACCTGGGTGAACCTCTCTCTTACAGGTCCAACTGGCTTTAAGATGGCCCAGTCCCAAACAGTGGTTGATCCAAAAATTCCCTCCCTCATTCCCTCCCTGGCTGCCTTTTAAAGTAAATTCTGTCTGACTTTCAGCTTCCAGGACATACATTTGTTACTAGTTGTGCAGCCTAGGGGTAAACATGATGAGAAACAAACGTTTGTGTGCTAGCGATTACTGTCCTGTCAGTCAATGCAGGTTAAAATACAACTAAACATGCACTCTGATTAGAAGAACTGAGAGACTAAGTAAAAATATTGTTTCTATCTTTTCTCAGTTTATTTACCTTGTGCGATTGATAAAGCTATGTGTGGGTTGTTTTTTTCCTGTGATTGTACTTATGGGTTTTCCCCAGAGGAACAGGAAAAAGAAATACATTTTTAAAAATAGGCAAATGTGGATATAAAAAGACACCAATTAGCAGGGTGCTTTGCGTGAGCAGCTGTTGTACCTTTGTAATTTATTTTTTGCATTAGGTTAGATTTCAAGATGGCAGTGTCCTATTTGAAACCAAGCTGAGTGCAATGCTTTAACAGCCCACCTACTGACAGGCCCAGCTGCACGAAACGCATGTGATCAGTCTGTTTCAGTGACTGGAAATGTTCCGCTACAGTATATAAAAGAACAAGGCAAGTGCTAGGAAAGCACCATATCTAGAAAATAAAATAATAGTTTTGCCTGATGCAGGGCCGGCTCCAGGCACAATGAAGGAAGCAGGTGCCTGGGGCAGCACTCCGTATGTTACTGGGGTGGCACGTCCTGGTCTGCAGTGGCAATTTGGTGGCAGGTCCTTCGGTCTCGCTCTTCTTCGGCGGCACTTCGGCAGCAACTCAATCGCTCCACTTCTAGTCCTCGGCGGCACTTCGACAGCAGGTCAATCGCTCCGCTTTCGGCGGCGGCTCAATCAACTTTTTCTTTTTTTTTCACCACTTGGGGTGGCAAAAAAGCTGGAGCTGGCCCTGGCTTGATGATGAATGTGGAACAAATAGAGGAGAGTTGCTGAGGAGTTTTCATTTACTCCTGCTCTTTAAATCTGAATCTTTTGCTTCAGTGCTAAGAAAATAAAAGTTAATTTGCACTGCTTGCCTGTCTGTTCTTTCCCATCCATGTCTCTCCACTATGCAGCCACCTGTTATACCAGTCAGCTAAACAGGAAATAGAAGCTTGTGTAGTGACAATGATAAACTGGTTCCCCTGTACCGCAAAATAATTGGTTTCACTGTACTCACAAAAGAGTAGCTCATGTCTAGGCTTGGAAAGATTAGATTTTATTGGTAAATGTCATTAAATGTAGATTTCACTGTATGCACACAAACCAATGAAAAAATATTTCCATAGATGATGATAAAAATTTACAGAACGGCAAAGTAAAAAAAATGCTGCTTTGGAACTTATTAGCATTTCATTTGAGGGTATTTACCTTGTATATTTTGATATGTGATGTTGACAATTTATATTTTAATGGTTATAAAGCTTTAACTTTTAGACTCAACATCTACTGTTATTAAATATTTGTCTGACACCCACATAATTTGCCACAACTGTGAATATTTAAATCAGATAAAACTCAGAAAAAAATTCTTAAAACCCATAATGTCACAAAATTGCTAAATCAATAAAAATAAAAAATGCTTAGGAAAAAAACCCATGGATATTATACATCAAAACTATAAAAAATAAAAATCAAATTCTGTCAAGCCTATTCTTGTCTCATTGGTAATCAGGGCCGGCTCCAGGCACCAGCCGACCAAGCACGTGCTTGGGGCGGCACCTTGTAAGGGGCGGCCAATCTTGGGGTGGCAGGGGGCGCTCGGGGTTTTTTTTTGGTTCGGCAGGGCGGCGCTTGAGGTTTTTTTGTTGTTGTTTTTGTTTCGGCCGGGCGGCGCTCGGGGGGGTGGGTTGTTTTTGTTTCGGCGGTGCAGCACTCGGGGGTGGGGGTGTTTCGGCGGCGTGGCGCTCGGGGGCGCTGTTTCAGTGGCGTGGCGCTCGGGGGGAGGTGTTTCAGCAGAGCGGCGCAGTGCTGGGTGTGTGTGTTTTGGCAGTGCAACGCTGGGGGGGTGTTTCGGCGGCGCGGCACTCAGGAGGGGTGTTTCAGGGGGGCGGTGCTCTTTTTTTTTTTTTTTTTTTTTGCTTGGGGCGGCAAAAAAGTTAGAGCCGGCCCTGCATCTAATTATCTGAGCTATCCTGTGGTAGAACTACCTGATCTAGCATGAATGATTGCAAATCCAGACCAGGGTTTCCTCAAGCAAAGTTTGATTGACACACTCAAGAGAGCAGAAATCTACTGGCTAAGCCACTGCAATATGACAGTTGACATACACTCTCTGCAGCCTCTAGTCTGTTGGTTTTTTTTCCTAAATTAAACTGGAAACACTGACCTCCTGGTAGGTGATCTCTTGTGATCCGTAGGGATATTATTAATAGTCATGTTTATTACAGTAGTGCCGGGGACCCAACTCATTGTGCTTGGCACTGCACCATCACAGACTAGTAGACAGTCCCTGCCCCAAGAGTTTACAATTGAAATAGACACACCACACAAAGGGTAGGGGAATGGGTATAACATACAGTGCATGCTCAGCTCCCAGCTAGGATTAGAGCTGGTTGGAAAAAAGGAAGGACATTTTGCAAACACTTTTTGAAGCACCCTTCCCTTTCCTTTCCTTTTTTAAATACATTTGAAAATTGTTGAACTGCTTTAGTTAGGCTCTACAAGGAGGATGGCCATTAAATGGTTACTTGGCCATCTGCTTTTGAAAGGAGGTAGTGAAAGCAGTCCCTGTATTGTGTGTGTGCTCTCCAAGTTAGGCTGATTCTGTGTTATCACTTCACTCTTTTGTGTTTAACCCCCCAGCATACACTCAGAATCCCTGATAGTGGGCCATGGCAAACAAGCCATTCACAAATACCAAAATAATGGTCGCACCATCTAATTTTGCTGAGTGCAGCATTCTGCATAAAGTGCAGCTCATCACCTATAGACTCTGAAATGTATTTTCTAATAAAGTGTCAACCTTTCTGGGGCTACTACCAGCCAGACCTGCAAAGTAAACACCGGTGACAGCAATAATGGGGGAGGCAGGAAGCAGTGTCAGAGACAGTAACTTAAGCACAGATCCTCATTTAGGTGCCCAACTTCCATTGATTTCAATGGGAATTAGGCACCTAAATACCTCTGATGATCTGGGCCTTAGAATTGAAGCAGCTTTAACATCAGTAGTTTTATTCTCTGTTGTTTTGGAATAAGGGTGAGGTATTCAGAGCTCTATAAATGGAAATGACCCAAAACCATATTTGTAGGCTTTGCTAAAAACTTGTGTTTAGAGATAGAAAACTGGCTCTTAAGTTGATGGAGGCATTTCAAATAATTGGATTCACCTGTATAATGTAACAGCCTCCCTGCCATTCCTTGACATCTGAATTGCTGTCAGGAAGTGAAATTAAGGGTTGTTCCACAAAGGAGTTTCAGGAGACCAGTCTGGTGTTTTTCCAAATGGTTATCCAACAGGTGTTCTGGACAGATTGTAGATCGCGGGGCCGGCTCCAGGCACCAGCCCTCCAAGCATGTGATTGGGGCGGCGCTCACCCGGGGAGAGCGGGGCCGCGGCCGGGCGTGCCGCCCTCCCCCGGCGCTCTGGCCGGCCGGGGAGAGCGGGACCGCGGGCGGGCTCACCGCCCTTCCCCCGGCGCTCTGGCCGGCCGGGGAGAGCGGGGCCGCGGCCGGGCTCGCCGCCCTCCCATGCCGCGCTCCCCACGGGGGGCGGCAGGAGGCTTTTTTGCCTGGGGCGGCAAAAAAGCCAGAGCCAGCCCTGGTAGATCTGTCACAATTATCCCTCCATTCATCCTTTAATTTGGTTAGCACAAATTGTGGGAAGGGAATCTGCAAGACTCATCTAGTACTGTCATGATGTGTTAGTACATGAGGTGCCTGTGGAGGGAGCCCTGAATACATTTTGAAGGGGTGAAAGGCCCTCTATGGACTAAGGCCTACATCCAGGGAGGAAACCTCAAATAGAATCCTTCTGTTCTGGGACAGACGGACCTCGCTCTGGTGATTGAAAGGGCAATAAGATAGGCTAGCGGAGAGGGATCTAGAGTATATAATGTAAATAGAAACTGTTGTGGTTACATAAGGCTTGGTGTGAATTCCAATTTTAAGCCTGATTAGAAATATTTCAATAAACTGGTTAGTGCGTACCACTGCCACCTACTGGATAGAACAAGCACAGCTTGAGTCATAGGACTATGGTGCTAACACCTAGTAGACCTTTTATAGCTCGTGTGAAAGGGGTGGTTGCTTTTGGAAAAAGGGATTTGAGTTTTTCCCCTATTACTGTCATGAAGTTCTGATGGGGGGTGGAAGATGGAGTGATGAGTGAAATCATCTCTGCATTGGTATTTCAATATTTGGCTTAGATTAGGTCCTCTTACTTATCTGGTCCAAACCCTTCCATATCCAGTAGAACAATATATGCTGTCAGAATGGCTCTATGTGTAGGCAAGATTGGCCATTAATGCTGCTAGGAAGCAGGCTGTCTGTAGCCCACAAAGAAGTGGTATTATTAGTAGCTAGTTTCACTGTGTCCTGGGCAGTTTTGGAAGTCAGCTGTCACCAAGGCTAAGCTGTCACCTTTCTCACCTGGCAAATCCCATTTCACTTAACCTGGCCTGCTGGCAGAAGGAATAACAGGACTCAGCCAGGGCATAATTCTAACAGGGATTTGGAGCTGTGTCATACTGGAAATTCAGTGCTGCGTGTTGGACTTGGAATGATTTGAGAACCGAGTAAGGAAGAGATGACCGTTATGAAGCCAAATGAAAACTCAATAACCCCCACATTTAGGGATTTCCCAGGATGAGAACCTGCCAACTTCTATACCTGCTGCATAGCTCATCATCCCTTCTTGTCTTCGTGAGCAGTGTGTTTAGTGGCCATGCAACAGAATTTTTAACACTAGCTGACACAGCAAAGTCACCCTGGGAAGTGGCTGCATACCAGTGCACTTTTAGTAAACAGTCTGCAAGATTTCACCATATGTTTTTGAAATAATAAACAGGCTTTATCTGTGAGATACATAGGAAGGTTCTACCATTTGCTCTAAATGTAGGGTATCACGGAATTTCTTTATCATGTATAATAATCCACTGAAATACTATGTTAGATATTTATAATTACACATCTGCTTTTAGACACAGTGCCAATATCTGTATTTTAATCCTCTACTGTATGTACTGCCTGAAGGTTTACAAACTGATGCTGTGAAAACTATATGTCAAGTCTATTTTTGTTTTCACTCTTTTTGGGAGCAGAGCATTTTTAATATTACTGCTGGTTTAAAAAAAAGTAAATACAAAACGTTGAAATATTTTATGCATGGATTCTATTATTGTAATGTTGGGGTTGTCTTTTTTTAACATTGCTTTTCTGTAGCATCTGAAGCATAGATTTGACACATTACATTCCTATTACACCATTCACAGTTTACATTTGTTTTCAGTAGTATGCCAGGTACACTGTTCTTGTTTCACTGGTTACTTGGCATGAATAATTTACCAGTGTCATTCACAAATGTCGCATTAAAATTAGCATTGCTCAACTAAGGAACAAAGAGAAAAGATCATACCAGATGGGAGAATGTGACACTCTCAAATAGTTGAAATATGTCTGTTCTCTTCTGCATAGGATCTTACCCTGCCTCATCAATGTAATATCTGAGTGCCTTCCAGCAGAGCATTAAGTGACATGATTAGCATCTGTCACCTGTGGTTCATTCTCTCTCATCTTCTCCCCAGAGGAAGAATTGTGTAGGGGGTTCATGTACACACTGGTCTGTGTTTATATTAGCAACAGCAGGTTAAAGAAGTGCGCCTTGCACTTGGAGTGGAAGACGGCGAGGTCTGTGATGGTCCTTCATGTCTGGTGGGGGGAGTTAATTCCACAGTCTCAAACTGGTCCCTGAGAGAGCTCTATTTTCTGCTCAGATGAGCTTTGCCTTATGGTATAAATAGGAAATTCCATTGTGCCTGAGCAGCACAGCTGCGACCATGGTCTTCACCCTGGAGCTTAGGTGATCTTTGTGATATGCTGGCTTCAGGCCATTGAGCATCTTGAAGATAAGGACCAAGATCTTCCGCTCTGTGGAGAGCAGAGGATGGGATTGATGTGCTGGCAGTAGCTTGCGTTGCTTAGGAGACGTGCTGCAACATTCTGTACTAGTTGGCATTTCCTAAAGGCTGACGGTTTCACGTCCAGGTACACTGCATTGCTACAGTACAGACAGGAGGTGGACAAAGGCATGTATAACTGAGGTCAGGTTGTTGTCTGTTAGGATTGGATGCAGTCTCCTAGCCCATTGGTGATGATAGAAAATGTTACTCCTTGATGCTGCTGAAATCCAGGAGCACTCCTAAATTATAGACTTGCTAACATGCTCTCCTATCAAGGCTAATTCAAATACCTGTAAAATTCAAAGGGACTTGCCAAAATCTCTCTTAATTACACACACAAAAACCTATGTTAAAAGAACATTACTAAGATTGCAAAGTTGAACACTCAAAAGTTCGAGTGGGACTGTATGACAAAGTTGCTTGTGATGATGGGGGCAGGGCTCAGAAGCCTAGGGCTCACTTCTGGTTTATGTCTTATGTTCCTAAAAGCTCATGCTTCAGGGTTTTAGCTGGCTGCCTGTCGGGGTCTAGGATGACCAGACAGCAAGTGTGAAAAATTGGGACAGGTGGTGGGAGGTAATAGGACCCTATATAAGAAAAAGCCCCAAATATCAGAACTGTCCCTATAAAATTGGGACATCTGGTCACCCTACCGGGGTCAGAAAGGGATGTCCCTCCCACCACACGCTATATACCCAGGAAGTGTTTTTTAAATCTTCTTCCTCTGAAGCATCAGGCTGGACATAGGACATTGGGTGGAGTGGGCCAGTACTCTGAAGTGGCACCAAGCATTCTCTCTCTCAGGTGCTTGATTGGCTGGTTCTTGTTCACATAGTCAGGATCTAACTGATCATCCTATGTGGGGTTGACCTGGAATATTTCCCTAGGACAGATTGGCAGTGACCTTAGGGTTTTTTTGCCGCCTTCTGCAGAATGGAGTACAGGTCATTTGCCAGGATTATCTGGCTATAGCTCACTTAATCACTTACCTGCCTTTGTGGGGGGCTCAGGCACTGATATACCTCGGTCCCTCCTGTTCTCTCCCTGGGGCACATAATAGTCTAGTCTCCTGTGGGCTGTAACACGGGTCTCATTTTGGCTGTTGGGTTTAATGTGCGGCTACTGGGTGGTGTGGGTTGCCTGTGATATACAGGAGATCGGGGTAGTCAACAGGCAGACCGTGGGCCAAATCTGGAACCCCAGGTGCTTTTGAATGGACCCCGAAAGCTTTTTATTTACTTATTATTATTGTTTTTTATTGTTTTCTCTGGAGTCTGGTCCTTGACTGTACCCTGACCAAGAAATATGGACCTTGACAAAAAATAATTGACTAGGCTGGACTAGACTTACATAAATCCCAGGACCCTGCCTCATTCAGTGCAAAGGATGGATGGTGCTCACTTAATGAATAGCTATTCAGTATTTTGTTTTTGGCTCATTGTTCAATGTGTGGCCCTAGACCTTATTTATTGCACACTATTCAAACCCTGCTCTGATGACTCAAGTATTAATTCCCTCATAGACTTTTCTATGGCACTCATCACTATTGTAACATCACAAACATTAATTTATTTATTTTCATAACACCCCTTTGAGGTGAGGGGAGGATTATCCCCATTTTACAGATGGTGAACTGAGGCACAGAGAGATTAAAAGTGTCCACTAATTTTGAGTGCCCAATCTGTGACATCTAGGATGTGATTTTTCAGAGTATTATATAGCCCTTTGTATGTTCAAAGCAGAGCTCCCAGTTATTTCAGTTGCATCTCTTGAGTGCTCCGAACTTCCACAAATCAGTTCCCAGGGTCTCAAGTCTCAAGAAAATGAGGAACACACAATTAATGACCACTTATGAAAAGTTTGGTTTAAGTGACTTGCCCAACATCACATAGGAATTCTGTGGCAGAAGCAGGGAAAGAATCCAGTTCTCCAGCGCATCATCATTCAACTGCCTTAACTATGAGACCCTCTTTTCTCTTCCTGAAATCCCCTGCCTCCCTCAGTGTATACCTTCCAAATGCTGCAACAAATGAGATGAGGTCCTACAGACAACTGTCCACTTCACTACACAACCCTGATGCGTCCGCAAAACAGGTCCTTCCAGTGCACTGAAAGAGGCAGGTATCCTGTGGAAAAAACAGTATGTATGTGACAATGTAACACTGGTCTACAGTTTTTGAGAAGTCGTCTGCTTCAGAGATAAAATGTGCTATTTATTATGTATTTTGATGTGCTGAATTCAAATATGACAATTAAAACAACTGATTGGCTTCTGTTTCTAAGATATTTAAGTTTTTACATTTTATGTCTATGTATATTGTGTAGATAGTAGAGTTTTAATCATAAAATGTAAACCTAGGTCTTTTCATGTGTTTATGGTTGCTTTACATGATAATATTTCACCTGTCCTGTTTATGTAACACTTTAAAAATCAGCAAAGAGGTTATATAAATCAAATTTAGTATGAAACAAAAGGCAAAAAACTATTCTGTACATAGTTTAGTCCTATTCAGTGTCTACTCGGCGCTTCTTGGCTTGTCTCTTGTATTCATTAAATGGAGCATTTCTTGTAACTGTCCAGCAATAGTCTGCAAGCATTGATGGGCTCCATTTGCCCTGATAGCGTTTCTCCATTGTTGCAATGTCCTGGTGAAATCGCTCGCCGTGCTCGTCACTCACTGCTCTGCAGTTCGGTGGAAAAAAAATCTAGATGACAATGCAAAAAATGTATCTTTAGTGACATGTTGCAACCCAGGCTTTTGTATGCCTTGAGAAGGTTTTCCACCAACAACCTGTAGTTGTCTGCCTTGTTGTTTCCGAGAAAATTTATTGCCACTAACTGGAAGGCTTTCCATGCCGTCTTTTCCTTGCCACGCAGTGCATGGTCAAATGCATCATCTCAAAGAAGTTCACGAATATGAGGACCGACAAAGACACCTTCCTTTATCTTAGCTTCACTTAACCTTGGAAATTTTCCACGGAGGTACTTGGAAGCTGCTTGTGTTTTGTCAATGGCCTTGACAAAGTTCTTCATCAGACCCAGCTTGATGTGTAAGGGTGGTAACAAAATCTTCCTTGATTCAACAAGTGGTGGATGCTGAACACTTTTCCTCCCAGGCTCCAATGACTGTTGGAGTGGCCAATCTTTCTTGATGTAGTGGGAATCTCTTGCATGACTATCCCATTCGCAGAGAAAACAGCAGTACTTTGTGTATCCAGTCTGCAGACCAAGCAAGAGAGCAACAACCTTCAAATTGCCACAAAGCTGCCACTGATGTTGGTCCTAGTTTATGCAGCTCAAAAGTTGTTTCATGTTGTCATAGGTTTCCTTCATATGGACAGCATATGTGTGGGACCCACCTCTTGTCCTGATCTCCAATTTTGCAGCCAAAATAAAGGTGATAGGCTTTCTTAACCATAGTGGTTATACTGTGCTTTTGTGATGCAAAAGTCACTTCACCACAAACATAGCAGAAGGTATCTGCACTGTTCACACAAGTACGAGGCATCTCTGCTCACTTTGGCTAAACAGAAATGTGTCCCTTTGCAAAATCAAACACTGACAAATAAGAGAGCATGACACTGTATGATTTCTAGAGCTGATATAGGGCAATTTGTTCAGCGGAGTGATGTAAGCTTTGTTATGATTGCATCATCCATGACTTCTAGGAATAACATGATGCAATTCATATCATGTATGACGCAATACCAGCTTCAGATTGCATCATTCATTGTTTTGCCTAAAAAGCAAGTACTGTCCAAACCCAGTCATAGATTTATTCATAGATCCAGTCACAGGTGTATTTTAGTCATTTCTGGTTTAAATTGAGATCCCTTCCCTTTACAACTCACTTATCCTCCGCCATTCCCAAGTCAAGGGTCGTATATACTGACCCAATAGCATATCTTGAAAACTAGAGCCAATCAACAATTTTAAGCATCATTTTCATTCTCAGTGACCCAGAATTAGTAAAGTTTGACTACATTTATTTCAGAAGCATTTTGGCTCTAGAGCAGTGATTAGAGTCAACTGTATCAGAATGCATATGCACCAGGAGGGTCAAATTAAGGTTTCATGGACTACCTTAATTCTGGCATTTCCTAACTTTTGAGTGTTTGTCTTTGCAGCCTTAGTAATGTTCTTTTTTGTGTGTAATTTGCTAGGTTTTTAAAAAGGCAAACTGAAAACCAGAAATTCCATCATGTGGCAACATACTGATGATATTCAGTTCATCAGCAGGCTTGGAACCTTCATATCAACCGCACATATCTCTGCCTCTGGAGCTAATAGAATAACTGATAGCAATAGTAGATTATCTTCTACGTGGAGCAGCATTAGAGGGGGGAAGATACTTTGCCAGTGGGTTTCAGATGTTGGCTTGGGTTTCTTTCCCAAGCAAGGCCTGGGGATGGGAATGTGCTCCAGTCGGCACAGATTCTTCTGCCCATTCCCCCCAAGCTTCACCCCATCTCCTCCAATCTATCCCAGTCCTGTCTCTAGCCCCCCACTGGCTCCTTGTCCCAGTCCCATTCTCCTCACCTAGTCAGTCCCAGTCTCCTTGCCCAATAAATTGTAGTCTCAACCCTCCAGATTCCCCATCTTAGTCACTCTCAATCTCCCCCCATCTCCTGCTCCCAATCTTATTGCCTAGCCATTCCCAGGACTCTGCAGCGCAACCCCCATCTCATCCCCAGTCTCTTTGCCAAGCCAGTCCCAGGTCCTTCCTCTGCTCCCTGATCTGTCTCTTTTTCTCTCGCTGGCTTCCAATCACTTGTCCACATCCACATTCCCATCTCCATTCATTCCCGAGGCTCTCAACCAATCTCAGGGTCCACATTTCTCTCAGCACCTTGCCCCAGTTTCTTTGCCCAGATAATCCCAGATCTTCCCCCACATCCCAGTTCCTTGTCAGATCTGTTTCCTGTCCCTTCTGCCCCACTGGTTCTCAGTCTTCTTGCCCTGCCAGTCCCAATCTTCCCCTCCCCTGCTCCCAGACCTAGTCCGCTCACCCAGACAGTTGGTCTCAGCCCCCTGACTCCCAGTCCCAGTCTCCACCCCCCCATGCCAGCCTCTGCCCCCATGCTCCTTGTTCCAATCTACTCCCCCAGTCGGCTGTACAACTACTTAGGTCTAGCTTTTGTCCCCTCTGCATTTAATTCAGATGGCTTCCTCCTCCACACTGCTAGGATGTCAGCCGGGGGTTACTGACAGCATGTGTGATCAGGCTCCCTGCTCTCAGTTCTAATGCCCAGCCCCACACCAGCCTGGAGCAAATAGAAGCAGCTATTGCAGTGAGCGTCTGGCTTCGCCCTTCCAGCCCTAGGCTGGAGCATGCTCAGTCACTCTATGTGCAGTCTGATCAGACCTAGGAGCTATGAGAGGCTAGAGGATGCTCAGTGAGGAGAGAATCTTCAGAGATTTCAGCTGCTAAACTCTAGCAATTCTCTACTAAGCATGTGTGAACTTCAGTTTTTCAAAGGCTTATAATTGGGCCAAATGTGGGCAGATTTTCACAGGGTTGGCAAAAAGCACATCCCTGACAAAAAAAAAGACCATCTCCCTGCCTAATTTCAAGTCCCTGTTCCAAAGCATTGGGCCATTAGCACTTTCCAAAGAAAAGGTTGCCAGAATGTTTGTAACATTGAAAAAACAATGTATTTACCCCTAGCCTCATTCTCAGAAACGGCTGAACCAGCCTGGCTAACACATTCCCCCCCCCCCAAAAAAAAAAAAAATCAACCAGAGGCAGAAACCCAGCATGGAAAATTTCAGCCCAAATGGTTAAACTCTGGCAACCATAACCAAGGTATAAGCAACTGAAAACAGTGTCGGATAATGGGAGGTATCAGGCAACCTTAATAATAGGCAGTGGTGGTAGCAAACCCACCTATAATATGCTGGGACTCTGGGTAGCATCTTAAACGCTGCCCTCTTCTGGATAGAATGTCAGTCCAGCTCCAGTAAGAAATATCATGGTGCCTTATAGTGGTTGTAGCGTAGAGCTGCAATCTTCAAAGAAATCTAACCCTAAGGAAGGGAGGTTGGCTACAGAGAAAGGAGGAGTGATAAGGGAGGTGGGAAGAAGGAGAGGTGAAGGGAAAGAAGGAAAAGGAATAGCAGAGAAAGACGATAGTGGGAGGAAGAGAAAAGTGGATGGCAATAAAGGAAGGATGGTCCAGTGGTTGAGGCACTAGCCTAACACTCAGGAGACCTGAATTCAAGTCCCTGGGTAGCCACAGACATCCTTTGTGACCTAGATCATGTCAGTTAACCTCACTGTGTCTCAGTTCCCATCTGTAAAATGGGGATAATAGCACTTCCCTATCTATTCCATATAGGTTCTTATATTGCACTCATAGCCAGGGCCGGCTCTGGCATTTTTGCCGCCCCAGGCAAAAAAACCTCCCGCCGCCCTCCCTCTCTCCCCCGGAGCACAGCAGGGGAGGGCGCCAAGCCAGGCAGCGGGCCTGCTTTCCCCGACCGGCCGGAGCACCAAAGCCCAGCTGGGGCCCCGCTCTCCCCGACTGGCTGGAGTGCTGGAGGGAGGGCGGCGAGCCCAGCCAGGGCCCCGCTCTCCCCGACCGGCTGGAGTGCTGGGAGGAGGGCGGAGAGCCCGGCCAGGGCTCCGCTCTCCCCGGCGGCCAGAGCGCCGGGGAAGGGCAGCAAGCCCGCTGCGGATCCGCTCTCCCCGGCGGCCGGAGCGCCGCGGGGAGGGCGGCGAGCCCAGTCGCTGCCCCGCTCTCGGGCCGGAGCGTTGCGCCGCCCCCCTCCAGGTGCCGCCCCAAGCACATGCTTGGTGGGCTGGTGCCTGGAGCCGGCCCTGCTCATAGCTGTACTATCTGAGCACCTTCACAGGGGTATTGTGAGGCACTCAGACACTATGGTAACTGGGGCCATGTATGTTATATAGAAGTGGTTGAGAAGGGTTACCTTTATCACAACAGCATCATCCCACGGGTTACCAGGTAGTTTCCTTGAATTCACTCTTGGATGTTGGGTCAGCATGTGGATTTAGCTGCTGGGGAGCTACATTACCTCTCTCAGTTGATTGTATGAAAGGACTATGTGGGTGGATGACCCCTGCTGTTTGGTTTCTGTAATGGTTCTTTTATCCCCCCATGGCTAATCCAGGCCATAGTTTTGTGTGTAGAATAGGGAAGGGATCTGTTCCTCCCAACAGCATGCAATAGAATCCAGTTTTCCAACCTTTCCATGCTGCAGACCACTTTGTAACAGAAAGATCCTCTTGTGGCCATCTGCCCTCCCAGCGCCTTGCTGTGATCTGAAATCCTGTGCACCTAGACTGCTGGGAAGGTTTTCCAGATCACAGTCTGAGAACCCTTGCAACAGAGCACCGGAAAGCTTGCATCTTTGAAGCCCTCACTTTTGTGCTATTAGTATTAATGGCCCCATCCAGCAGAGGACTTAAGCAAGTAAAGCTAACTTTAAACATGGATTATAATGGGACTATTCATATTCTTATGTGTATTGCTTGATCAGGCTAAAATCCGCCCCCCCCTTCCCCCGCTACATTAATGCTGCTTCTCAGGTATCGGTCTTGATCACACAGTGTGTGTTTTTCCACTTAAAAGAAAATTTTCTATTTAACATGAAACAACCCCCACAGTTCACCTTGTTTACACCATACTGCAGGAGCAGTATTCAAATGCAGGGGAATAGCATAGTCAGTCAAACAATATGCTACCCCCCATGCATCCATAGTTACAGAGAAAAGCCCTTCCTCTTCATTCTATTCCATCCCATTTGCTGAAGAGCTTGTCACGTTGCTCTGTTCTGTGTGACCATGTGGCGACAGAATACTCTAAATACTCCCACATTAGAAGGCAGGGGTTCAGATACCCGAGGGGCCTTTAACTCTGACATTCCTGATGTATGTGTGATTAGTGCATCAGGCTTAGCCTTTCATTACTCTACTTCTCTGCATATAATTTCTGTTTTCTCCCATGATAAAAATATAAAAATTAAAAGGCAGGTCCTGCTCAGTGCTGATCACTTTACATAGGCAACAGTACATGCTGATACTGGGATCCCACACAGCCCTGCCCTCCCATGCATGAGTCTTCTCTGTGATGCTAGTTTGTGGATAAGTACCAACTCCAGGATGATGGAACATTTAGTTCCCATGATTTCTGTGGATTATTCTTTGTCTTCCAGTATCACCAAGAGGCTCTATGTGCTCGTTACTATACTTACATGGAGATAATCCCTGCTCCAAAGAGTTTATAATGTAAATAGATGAGATGGGGAATAGACACAGAGAGGCAAAATGACTTGCTCAAGGTCATACAGCAAAACTGGGACTGGGACTAGAACTCTTGTCTCCTGATTCCTAGGCCAACAGCTTAGGCACTGGACCACATGGCCTCCCCGACATAGAGAGTTACTTCCAAACTAAAAAGATGAGGGAAGTCCAGTACCTGACTAATGTAATGCGTATATTGGGTAGAATCCTGAAACTCCAAATCATTCCTGCTGCTAACCTCTGTCATTGCAGGACACTGTGGAGCTAAACAATAAATTCACATTGCTTTAAATGCCTGTAAAATGCAATCAAAATGCCATATTACAAAATAACTGATGTGTGAAAGACTCCACTGTGTCAATGTGGATTTAATGCCAGTGGGGGAAGTACTTTTACTGTGACAATAAGGACCCTCTTTAAACTGGAAGTCACCTCTGGGGAACAGTGGAAAGAGTAGACTTATAGGATGTGGTAGCCACAAAGATCTTTTCAAAATTGAAGCATGTCCCACTCCTGCCTTTTTGTGTGGTTTATATTGATCTGGCTTGAGCTACATGCTGCAAGTTCAATTTGATTTTGAGTTCATTTGGCTCCAATTGAAGTCAATGGAAAGACTCTCACAGAAGTCAGTCTGAGTTGGATTGGGCCTTTCCATTGATCATTGTTTCCATTGGTTGATTTGTTCTGCAAAATAGTAGGTCAGGATGACTTGGTTCATACTGTAAGGAAAAGAATACAGCCTGTGTTGGTATGGTGCTGAATTTCCTTCTGTACTCAGTAAGAGTCTGCTCCTAAAAATGTGGGGAGAGACATGGAAGCAGAATTTGCCGAGTGAAGTTCCTCAGGAGATGAAATAGTAGCATCGGCCAGGTGCACAAAAAAACAAACTGTAGAATATTTCATATTTACTGAAGGTTTATTGTCATATATTTGAAAAAAGTATGAAAACTAATCTACAGTGAAAATTCCACAAGTCCCATTGAAATGTGAAGCCAAAGTTTCAGAATCTTCAAAAATAACTAAAATTTCAAAATTTACAATAATAAACCAACCTGAAAACGCAGGGCACACTGAGTACAGGGAATAAAACAAGCTGAATCTGAACTCTTCTACAGTATCTGTTCAAATCAACTTTTCTTTCCTTGGGAGGGGTTCTCTCTCAATACTGAGCAGGCCCAGCCAGCTGCCTTCAGCTTCTGAGAGCTGACGGTCACTCCCCATGGCAATATGGTTGCTGGTTACTGACTTTGTCTTGTTCACTTTACAGCAGCCATCTGTGCTCGCCTTGTGAAGTCTGTTTCAGTTTGACCTTGTTTGGTACAGAGTTGTGCTAGAGCATCTATGATGGGGATGATTCAAAACAGTGTTCACTGTGGGTTGGGGGGAAGAGGAGAAAGAAGAGACCTATGGAAAGGGACCCTATTCTCTGAGTGGGGGAGAAGTGGGATTATTCCTGTCTGAGATCTCCAGCCCTTGAAGGAGAGAGAAGAACTTTGCTCAGAGACCCCCATCTTCAAAGCCGAGGAGGAGAGAGAGACCCTGGCCAGGAACCCATCCTTCAAATATGAGACAAGAGACAAACCCCACCCTGAGCCTAGGAAGAAAGTCCTCTTCTCTCCATTTCCCTGGGCAAACAGGAAAGAGAATCCCCTCCCTGTGAAGTGTCAGTGGCTCTCCTTTGATCCCTCCCACGCCAGGCCTGTACTTTCCCCTGGCTCCTCCAATCCTTGGCTCTTCCCATCATTTCCCCTCTTCTATGGGTGGCCTAGTGATCCTCAGTTCCCCCTCACTCCCATTGTCTATGTTTGGGCAGGAAATACTCACCTTTCCTGAACTCTTTGGGGAAGATAAGGTCCAGTGCCATCTAATCCACAAGGTCAGTCTTCATCAGGTGACCAGGTCACCGAGCTGCTTCCCCATTCAGCAGAAACAAGGAATATGTTCTGACTCAGCCCACTGTCGCTATGGCAGAGCTGTTCATACTTCACTACGAAAACACTAGTGTCATCGGCTTTCTGTAGCCTAGAGGAAACCTCACCCACTGGGATGAGCTGCTAGGCAGGCTTCCCTGGGCAGAGCCTACAAAACGCAGTAAAGCAAGAGCAGCCAGCAGGAGGCTGGATCCACTATAGCAGGATGGAGGAACAGGTGAGGGGTGCTGCCATGAAAATTAACCCTCTGAACTAAGATGGAGCAAGCCTGACCTTATCGTCCTCCCTAAAAGAAGAAAATGTAGGAGACCACCTGACCATGTTGGAGGTCAAGAGTTGGGAATGAGGCTTGCCAGCCATGCCCTGAAGACAATAGAGGGGAAGGAGTTAAAAGGCCACCAACCTGCCCTCAAACGACTATAAAAAGTATGTGGTGTAGGAGGCTGGAGAGTCATGGTGGTGAAAATAACCTAGCATCAGGGGATGGGGAGTATGGCAGAGGGGTTCCTCTATTCCAGGGGTAGCCAAACTGTGGCTTGTGAGCTACATGCGGATTTTTTATGGTTAAAGTGCAGCCTGCAAGCCCTGCCCCTGTTCCCCCCCCCCCATTCTCCACCCTACCAGACTGGGATGGGGCTGCTCAGGACCTCTGCCTTGCAGTGAGGTGGTGGGGTAGGGGCTTCTGTCCAGTGGGGAGGGGGATCTCGGGGTTTCAGCCCTGCGGGGCACACCTGCTGGGGCTCAAGGCTTCAACAGGAATGGGACTGAAGTCCCTAACCCCAGCTCCCGGCACGTGTGCCCCCGCTCTCAGACATCTGAACATTGTCATATGTGGCTCAGAGTGCCAGTAAGTTTGATCACCCTTGCTCTATTCCATGCAGACTCTCCTGACTGGGAGAAAAGGGGCATTTTTCAAAGCTTGAAGGAGATTCCACTACACCTCTACCCTGATATAACGCGACCCCATATAACATGAATTCGGATATGACGCGGTAAAGCAGTGCTCCGGGGGGGGCGGGGCTGCGCACTCCGGCGGATCAAAGCAAGTTCGATATAACGCGGTTTCACCTATAACGCGGTAAGATGTTTTGGCTCCCAAGGACAGCGTTATATCGGGGTAGAGGTGTATTTGTCTATGGATTGGACATGCTTCGACCATGGTTTTACAACCAATCACTGATAAAAAGCACTGCCCCAGTCAGAGTATAACAATCAGACTAGACCACTAGTCATTGACCCATCCAAGCTAATGAAGCCCAATCCTGTTAACTTTAAAAACCAGACATTCATAAACTAGTAAACTTTCTGCTGTCAAGCAACCGTTCATTCTCTCTCCTACTGTCATTTACTGTGACTCCTATAATTTATCTTCGAAAGCACTTAGCTATCTTTAATATGATCTGAATGTCTTATACCTAGTGACTTTAAAATGTGATCAGTTGTTATGCAGATGACAATTGGAGAAGATAGGGAAAATTATTGTAGCGGATGGAGGCTGAGCAGTGTTTCCCTGAGTAAAACTAATAAGAGGATATATAAACTTGCTGTAGGACTATATTGGTAAACAAATGTGCTGGTTAATGTATGGGTAGGTCTGTTTGTACCATTTGATCTCTAGTGAATAACCCTAGAACTGCTTAAACATTTCACAGGTTTTCATACGGATGCAACTACTACAGTAAGAGGCTATGGCTTTGGGGCAGTGTGCTCTATCACTGCAGCTGTCATGAAGTTCCTAGACATGGATTTCTTATAATATTGCTGTTTTGGGTTGCAGGTTAGTCTATCCCCCTTGCTCCCTGACTACCTACTGAGTCTTAAAATGTACACGCTTTTCTGCATTTGGAGGATGTTATTTGAGGGCCCTGCACAAGAATGAAGCAGTCAGATGGAAGGATGGTGTGAAAGGTACAAATGCACTGACCACTGGAAACACAGTGCGAAATCTGTGATTGTAGTGAGTGCTTACTATTCCCTTGGTTTTGGGGTCAGATAGAATAACCAGAAAGATATTTTAAAAAACAGAAATTAAAGATGGATGAGTTTCTAATTGGTCAACCTTGCCTATGTCATTTTATAGTGTTTGCTGGTCTTAGGCACTTTTTGTTCTGTTTCAAATTGCCTTTGTCTATTAACAATTGTCATTTTGCAGGGCCTTTTTTCTATATTATGTGCTAGGCTTTTTTTAATAAGCTAGGCTTTAATAAGGCTAGGCTGTTTTTAATAAGCAAGAAAAGATGCATGATTAAGGTCAACTGCTGCACAGTTTTTGTTAAAGACAATTTTTTTATATCCACATCTATGTTGTGACAGCTCTCCAGAGTATGGAGTGATAAGGTAACCAATATAAATGCACATGCTGGACTATAATCACTCCACAGGATTCAAATATTTTTGTCTTAAAGGTATTTAATGGCATATTTATCTAATCGGTTGTAACAGAAAGCGATATGTCTGGTGGGTAAATAACACAGTGAAAAATGTAAAAATACCTGTTACCCAGTTACAATAAGATGAATTGCTCTATCAATATACCTAAAAGGCATGTTTAAAAACTGCCATATGTGTGATTATTTGAGGCCATGAAACAGTTCCTCAGCGCCATTCTAGTGAACTTGGTACATTATTTAATAACCTACATTATTTTTAAAGGCTCATATACCCAGGGATAGACATGGAGAGAGAACTCCAGAGTAGAACAGAACTCAGAAGTAGCCAGTTTCATCTCTTGTTCCAGTAAATAAATGTTTATAATAATTCAGGAAAGACAAAAGGAAAATAAAACAATCATTTAAAATCATGTAAATATAGGTGGTTTGTGACATCATTTTAAATAATTGTGAACTTTCCTGACTTAAATATTAATGGCTTAAATATTAACAGTTTAAATATCACCTTTTAGACATATGCCACTTACATTCATGTTTCACAAATGTTTTGGGGATACAGCACGTGGCCCCCAAATTCACAGTAAATGCAGTGCCCCAGGGGTTACACAATTCCAACATTTGTTGATGTCATAATCCTAATGTAGTTCAGTGTACCCATTTTGTTGATGGTACCTATGGGTCCTGGTTATGCTCACTGTCCTATTGTATTTTACAGTACAGCACTTACGGTATTGCAATTGTAGTTGGCATTATGAGTTCTGCGTCTGTTTATTCTAGTGCTTTTTTTACTCCTGTTATTCTTTGGCAAAAGCCAAAATCAAATATGCACAGTGACTTGACTTGCAGTTATGGATGATCGTACCACACATACTGTACTGCCTCAAGACAGTGCTCATTAGCACTGCAAAATAAATAAATAAATGCAGGGCTGGCCGGGGTGCTGGAACAATTTTTATAGTGGGGGGTGCGGAGAGCCATTAAACCAAACTGTAAACCCTGTATCTGATGGAAACCACTTCAAGCCAAGGGGTGGTACTGCACCCCCAGCACCCTGTTCCAGCACCGATAGGGCTGGCAAAGCCTGGAAGAATGTGAGGGGAGATTACTAAAAAAACACCTGAGATTTTTCATGGCACATTTCCAAGAGCAACTAGAGATTCCGGATGCCGGATTTGAGCCACCTTGTAATGATCATCAGCCCTTTCTGAACAGCATCTCTCAGGGGTTTCAAGCCGGGCACCCTAAATCCCCGGCCACCTTGGAAAACTCTCCGGACCCCCATGTTTCCCCGACAGCCGTTCTGCAGCCCCCTTGCCGGGGAGGTGTGGGGCGGGAGGGAGCCCCCGGAACACTGGCCCCGCTCCAGCTTACCTATAGGAGGTGATGTTGGCAGCGCCGGGCGGGGAGCAGCTCAGCCTGCTGCTGGCCTCCGGCCGCTGGTCGCTGTCCCCGGCGGGCAGGACGTACACGGACCTGGGCGGGGCGGGGGGCCCGTCTCTCCTGCCCTCGCCGGCCCAGGGGTAGGCGTCTCGCTTCTGCAGGGGCCAGGCGCGGAAGTCCTGCCGGTACTGGGTCTCGGCGGCGAAGGGCTGGCTGTCGGGGGGCGCCGCCGGGCCCCGCTTGTGGCTCCCCCGCTTCCACGACCGCTTGATGGCCAGGTTGTCCTGCGAGGGGGAGGGCCCGGCCGGCAGCTGTCCGCCGCCTGCCCGGGAGCGGCCGTCCGCCGCCGCGCCCCGCCGGGGGCCACCCCGCGCCGGGCTCGCCCCCTCCTCGGGCTCCTCGATGTCGGAGTAGCTGTGGATGGTGAGCGGCACCGAGAGGTCGGACTTGTCCAGCTGGCTCCAGAAGCGGGCCAGGCAGCACACGCGGCTGATGCAGGGCCACGCCATGGAGCGGGCTGGGCGGCGGGCAGCGCTCGCCCGCTGCGGTGCGCTCCCAGCCGGCCTGGTGAGTAGTGTCAGCCCCGCCCCTGCCAGCCCCGCTGAGTGCCCCCACCCCCCGCTCGGGCTGACAGCCCGCACACGTGATCCCTGCCTGCCGCGGCTGCCAGGGAGCTCTGCAGCCCCCTTCTCTCCACCCTCCCATTGAGTCCCCAGCCCGCTGTGTCTGCCGAGGGCAAGGGAAAGCACCCTGCTGCATCCCCAGTATCTGCCAGGAGTGCCCGCCTGCCCTTCCCTTGCAGCGCCGTCTCCGAGTCACCATCACCAACCCCCGCAAAAAGATCCCCTCAAGCTTTAACCCCGATTTTAATCAATAGGACCCCCTCCGCCCCTTGCATCCGTCTCCCCTAACACTCAATCGGCACCAAAATGCAAACAATCCCAGACATCAGTGTAAGGAGGAGTGAGTGCTTCCATCCGTCCTCATTCACTATTACTGCTTCCTTGCAGTGTTAGGTTGGGTATAATAATCTGTAGTTACACGGTTATATGATTTATAACTATGATAATATGCATGAAATAATATGGAGAATAAATAATAGCTGGGCTTACAATAAGAGCCATTTCTTGTTAATCCAGGGTCTTTGCTGCCATGCTACACTATAAAAAGAACCACTTCTGCCATAGAGATCACTGGACATGGAATAGTAAAATTAATAATATAGCCGTTAGCCCACCACTTTTTTCTTTCATCTTTGGACTGGCTTCTATCCTTTCCTAATTTACAATGTGTTTCAGTGAAATATTTAAGAATAGGTTTTTTATTCATAGTATATGTAACTTGTTTGCATTTTATATTTTTGATACTTGCCTATGAACCAGATCTAAACATGTAATGTATTATACTTCGTATGCAGCAGTTTACATGATTTAGGGCTTGCTAGTGACTGTAAATTACATCCCTGAATGCAACTCCACTGAAGCTGATGGAATTACATCAGGGATGTAATCTGGTCTTTTTAGAATTTAACATCTTATGTAATAAGTGGCTACAGGCCATAATATTATGCTACAATTTATGATACAGAATCTTTTGTAATGATATACTCAATCATTATAGTTCACCACACTATATCAAATACAAGGCTGTAAAATTCTGACACTTATAGGGCTAGGTTCAAGTATCTATGTACTATAAAATCATATAGTTAAAGGCTAACAGGGCAGGAACCTCATTTTAGGAAGCAATAATCTATTTCTAAGTGGATATCCAAAGAGGTCAAATCAGTGATGCATAGGCGTGCAGTGAAACTTTAGGAATAGAAAATTTACCATATCAGATGAAACCCTTAGTTTATCTTGTGACAGGATCCCCAGGGTACAGCCTAGGACTGTGGGACTGCTGTGCCCCCTTAACTCTCTCCAGCCTGGGCTGTCTCTTACAATGTCTTGCTAGTGACAAGCAGCAAACCCCTCCAGGTGCTGTTATCACTCAGCACAGCACCATGTGGAGCCCCACACCCAGCTAGATTGCATGAATGCTCTGGAGCCACTCATGAATCACACAGAGAAAGGCACCAGCCAAATCCTCCCAGCCCCCAGCCTTGTACCTCAGGAATATACCATCTTGCCCAGCTCAAGATGAGCAGTGCAAATTTATTAACTGGTTCACCACTTCATCACTGGAAAGTGGCTATACACAAACCTTTGCAAACCTGAGCAGATTTACCACACACTTCAGGCAAACTCACTAGTAAAGATAAACAGTAAAAGAAGTTTATTGATTACAAAAGATAGATTTGAAGTGACTATAAGTGATAGGCAAAAAGTCAGAGTTAGTTACCAAAAGAAAAGAAAATGTAAGCACGCAGTCTAAACTCTCAACCCTATTAGACCGGGCAACATCTAGATTAAGCAGTTTTTCTTACCCTACTGGATATTGCAGTCCTTAATATACAAGTTATCCCTTAAACCTGGGCCAGTCTCCTCTGTTGGAATCTTTAGTCTTTTGACTGTCTTTGTTGTTTGCAGCATAGTTGGGGGAAGGAGAAAGGCCCAGTGTGGGGCCCGTGTTCTATTTTATATCCTTAGTCCATGGTTGGAGAACACAAGTCCAGGCACGTCTGGTGGGCATTGCTTAGTTCCCAGCCAAGGTTGAGCAATTCCCCTCGTGTGGTCTAGGGTTGCCAACTCTTTGATTGAAGCTATTCTGGGAAATTCCCTCCCCCCGCCCCAATGTGATAGGGTGACCAGATGTCCCATTTTTAAAGGGAAAGTCCCATTTTAAAGCCCTCCTGCAGATGTCCTGACTTTTTCTTAAAAACAGGCAAATTGTCCTGTATTTTCTGTCTCCCTACCCCCTGCATCAGTACTGATGGGTCCTGCTGCTGGCTGGATCCCTGCTTGCCAGCCACTTGCCCACCAGCGGTGAATGGGGGTCTAGTGGCCGACGATGGGGGCTGGGTGTGCAAGGCTGGTGGTGGGGTGAAGATGCAACGCACATGGCCAGACGCTCCCCAATGTTGGTCCGTCAGTTCAGCCCCCGCTGTGTGCCAGCTCTCAGCCAGCAGGGCCTGCCCCCCATCCCGTTTCCGGATGGCACTGGCTGCACGCTGTGAGCTGTGGTGACTGATGAGTGAGGGCAGGTGCCGGGCAGCAGCCAGTTACGTTTTGCCTCTGCTGCCCACCCATCAGCTCTTTATGTGTTCCCCCTCTCACTGTCCTCTCCCTGTTTTGCTCCTTTGCTCTTCCCCCCAAACTCCGCTGCTCCTACATATCCCCCCAGCAGGGCGTGCCCCGCTCCCAGCACAGTTCAGAGAACCAGCCCCTAGTAGAAGTTCTCAGCTCACCAACGACCTGGCCAGCAGGCTCCTTCCTTCCCCCACTGCCTCTGGCTGGGCAGGCACCCTGGGAAAGCCCAAGATTCTGTGGGCTGGGGCGCTGGCCAGGAGGAGCCAAGCCCTGCATGTGCCAAAGCCCCACACAGCGCTGGCACGGGGCAGCCTCTCTGCCCCTTAGCTAAGCTCTGGAATGGCAGGGGCAGGGCGGGGGAAAATGATTTCCAGTCTGTTCATGCCCTGAACCTGCAGGTTCCATAGTAGCCCCCAGGGCAGGGGCTTAGCACCTTCTTTGCCCGCCCTTTCCCCCAGGTCCTGCCCCCAGGGAGCAAAGGGCTGCTCCATCCTCTAGGCACCCTCCTCTGCTGAGCCATGTGTCTGGCTGGGTTCACTGAAGCCCCTGCAGTCAGGTTCCCTGGGCCCTGGTGCACAATGCATCCTTAGGGCTTAACCCCTTCCTACCCATGCTCTAGCCAGGGAACAGGAGGCAGCTGGGTTATGCTGGTGGCCAGCAGCAGCCTGGAGGTGTTAGCTGCCTTCTAACATTGTGCAGGCGGGAAGAGAAAAGCTGCTTCTAGCCACAGGGGGAAGAGATGAGCTCTGCAAAGACACAAGCCAAGTCATCTCTCCCCCCCCTTCCTCTCCTTTGGCTGGAAGCAGCTCCCATCCCTCCCCTCCCGCACAGTGACGAAAGGCTGCTGCTGGCCACATTCTGGTGTGAACCCTGGCAGAAATCTGGGGGGGGGGGCATGTGACCCTGTATGGCCCCCCCACATGTTGCCTCTGGAAGACACAGCGCCAGGTACCAGGACAGGCGGATCCATCCGGGGAGCCCAGCCTGGCATGGAGGGCAGAGACCACTGGGCACAGAGGGTCGGGTTGGTCAGTCACCCCCGCTGTGTGAGAGAGGTGTACAGGAGTGTGTCACCCCTTCCCGAGTGAACTCTAAAGCCGTAAAGATAAGAAGGTAACTAAAAAGAATCTAGCTACTCAGTATTTCTTTATTACAGGGGATCAGTCAACTTGATGTTAATTTGAACATTTGTACAATTGCCATTGAACTCGCTTAAATATAAGTAATTTTACCAGTTGTCCCTTATTCAGCATAGGGAAATAAGGTCACCCTACAACATGATATAATGTCATTTTCTTAAAATAGCCTACTAAACTCGCCCAGATTGCTTTCAATAGTCACCGGGAGATTGATGCCAATTCCAGGAGACTCCAGGCCAATCCTGGAGGGTTGGCACCTGAGTGTAGCCTTATGCAGGTGAGTCATTGAATTGTAGCTCTCTTGCAGGACAATGGCTGTTGATGGGTTGTTTGACACCCACCTGGGTGTTGATTACTTTCCTTGGCATTATCTCTGGAGAGCTAGTATCTGGGCACGTCCCAAACCCATAGCATATTTTAGTGACAACCATACCACACATTCTCATAACTTCATATGCATTAATGATATACATATTTATATAGAAAAATGACTTTCAGCAGATCATAATCTTTCCCCTGATACCTCACACGGCCTACTTTATATGCACTATCACAATTCTATATAAATGAGGAATATGGGGACTACAGGGCGCTCCCCCAAGGTATAGAATGTCACGTATCCATTAATATTTATATTACACCACCATCTGGAGGCTGTAATCAAGATTAGGGCTAGATTGTGCTGGGCACTATACAAATATAGAGGTAGACACCATCTCTCTCTACAATCTAGTCTAGTATTCTGTGTGTCGCCTCTCAAAATGCAAATGTGCACAGAGGAATGCCTTCCTGACCCCCGAGGCAATCCTCTCACACCCTACAGAGTGATATTTGGGTCAAGATTTTCAGACATGACTAGTGATTCTGATTGCTTCCATTTTTGGTCACCCAATTTACAACACTTTAAAGAAGCCTGATGGAAGTGTTATGTAGCCTCCCTCTGAACAATTAGGTCCCTGTGAGGCATCTCAAGTTAGGTAACCAAAAATGGAATCAACCAAAATCAAAGTCACATCTGATAAATCTGACCCCATTTACATCAGTATAGGTATAAGTACAAATGCTATTGACTTACTGAAATATAAACAACGCATATTACTAATGAATTTCCTGGTGCTGGGGTCTAAAACTAATACTTACTATTCTGTGTGTAATGACTTTAAAAATAAATAGCATTCGGTCTCAAATACAGAGTACTTTATCCTGCTAAATGGGTTTTACAATGAGGATGCAGAAAACAGGACATCCATTTTATTGTATATTTTCACTGGCATACTACAAATGATGCTCTGATCCCTATTGCTAGGCCTGGCTTAGAAAAATGCGTGAGAGAATCTAACATCTCCTCTGCCCTCATTGTGCCTGACACTTCCTAGCACCGAGTTCAGCTTTGACATTGTGCATCTCAGAGAGCACCTACACCATCAGCCAATGCTTTGAGCTGCTGCTCAGCGCTGAGTCTGTCAGCTGGCATTGGCACAAAGGGTATCACACAGAACACGAGAAACCAGAAGACGTTAGATTAGAGTTAAAAGTTGACAGCATTTGGAAGCAATTCCTCATCACTAGAAGATGGCAAACACTATAACTGTAAGGCAAATCAGACTAAGAAGCATCAATTGCTGAGGGAAAATGTCTCATAAAACTGTTTTATGATTTTACTATTAATGACATATGAACTATTTCATTAAAGATACATGCATGTTTTCAGGCATGATGCTCTTTAAACCTGTCATAGCCATGGCAGATTTTTTAAAAAGCATTTACATTTTCTAAAACCCCTTAACAATGTTCAACATAAACTAGTTTGTGCTCCTACATGATTAACGATGACTTTTTTTATAGTTATTGCCATTGTTTCCTTAGGCATAACACTGTCTGGTGTCTCTGCTGAACATCCCTGTAACTATTACATTTCATTTTTATTTGCAGTAAGCCATTTTAGAAAGGAAATAAGTCTTCCCTTTTGGTGCTTGAATTCAAAATAACTTCTATGCTATTTTAAGGTGTAACTATATACTAGATTTTGTGTGTGCGTACATGCACAAGCACCTATACTCACATACATGCCAAATTTTGAAGGAGGGATTTCTTTGCCAGAATGGTTGTTTGCTTACACTAGTGACTTGTCATAACTTTGGGCCATTTCTTCATTTAACTTAATCCAGTATTGTGTCATGTACTCCAATTTTTAAGAGTATTTTTGAATACAGGACAATTATGGTTTCCTGTGACAGGACCTCAGATACAGAAGGCAGGCAGGGATGCACTGCGTGGCGAAATAAAAGTGTTCATAGACCTTGCTCAGAGGAAATCAGTTTCATACCACCTTAAATTGGAGAATCTCACAGGCTTTTACAAGCATTAATAGTTCAGACTCTGGGCAGCCCCTGGGAAGTAGATAAGTGTTATTAACCCTAATCTTACAGATGGTGAAACTTAAACACAAAGAGACCCAAATGCGGCCTCTGATTTTGGGTACCAAACTTGACACCCTGGGATTGGTTTTCAGGAGAGTTGAGCATCTGCAAATCTAGTTGAAGTCAATGGGAGCTGCAGGTACTTCACCCTTCTGCAAATCAGGCCCCAGGTGGCTCAGTGCCTGTCTGCAGCATTTTTGCAGGTGAAGAGGGCATAGAAATACTATAATGGAGGCAGCAAGTCTAGTGGTTAGGGAGCAGTGTTCTATTCTCTGCTCTGCAAATGACTTAGGGCCTGATATTTATAAGCGCTGGCACCCAAAACTCCATTTAGAGCTGTGGGCACTCAGTTTCTCTGAAAAGATCAAGTCTTCATGGTATAAGTTTCGGCATTACTGTTTACCCCCACATAACTGATTTTCTGTATCTATAACTATAATACAAGGCTAGGTTTCTCCTTAGAGGTACTATTGCTCTCTACTGGATGGAACAGGTATGTCTGCAGCCTGAAAAGTGTGTATGATTTAATATAAATTAACAGAGAACCCTAGGAAGAGTAGAAAAAGGAGGAATAAACAAGGGGAGTAAAGGAAGAGTACACACAGAAAAGTGAACTCTCTCTGAGTCAAGTGAGTCAATAGTACCAGTGCGAGAAACATTCACTAGATCCCAACTACTACATTAGACTAAACTATCTTTTTCTGAGAGTTTAGAGTTAAGGTTAACTTTTTTTTTTAATCCTCAAAATAGTCATTGTTTATATTGTGATGAAAAATACACCAACCTGTGTTTTATAACAGTAAGCACCAAAGACTAAGTGGGTGTTAGCAGCATAGGTTGGTAAGGAGTTGACATCAGTTTTGTGCTCCACCTTTGATTACATTTGGTGCTATTTAGCACCATCTTTAGTTTACCACATGAAAAGCAGACATTACATGTATTTTCTACAACGCCTCATTACAAAGTAAAAATGTGTATGTTTTATTTATGCTTATTATAGTCACAAAGACACTTTCATTCCAGTGTAACCCATCTAGTAAAGCTAGGTAACTGGTTTATTAGGGCCTCGATCCTGCAAATTACTTCTCCCAGACAGACCTCTGTGCTCCATTGCAATTAGGGCTGCTGGCAGGGGTGCACCTGGCATGGCTACAATTGCAGGATTGGGGCCCACATTAGTCATTTGCAAAACAAAAATCCCCCACACAGATCACCAGTTTAGTGCCGCATAGTATTTACATAATAGGAACCATTTTGATGCTTGTATCAAACCCCAGATCAATCTCAAATTCATCCAGTTATCAAAGAGTGCCTGTGATGAGAAAAACAGCACAGAAGTTTCTGCTGCAGCTTCACGTTCTCATCTTCTCCATCCATTGGCGAGCTCAGAGCCATACGCTACTATTTTAGAATCCTCTAAATAATGCTAAATGAAACTATTGGGCAGGAAAGTGTTTTTGGTGTTTTTTTTTTTTTTTTTTTTTTTAAATGAATGAAGTTTACTGGGAGAGAAATGCTGAAGGTGGAATGTCTCCTGTGATAACTCGTGGCAAAAATATCCAAACTAACATGAAACCCATTGTTCTAATTACATGCAACAGAACAAAGAAAAAATTCTCCACTGACAAATTCTAAATGCATCCTTTGATCATGTCTTGGAGGTAGAAAGAACTGAAAGCTAGAATACATTGAATAAGAGCCTGCCATCAGAGCATGAGCCAGACTCTTAACATTATTAATGTAGTTTTGCTAGGTGTCAATGCTACTGTACAACTAACATTTAAATGAAGGCCAGTATTTTTCATAGATTCATAGAACTTACAGCGAGAAGGGACCATTAGATAACCTAGTCCAGTGGTTCCCAAACTTTAACAACCCACAAACCCTTTTCACGAAAATATCAAATCTCGCGAACCTCTCCTAAAAATGAATTAATTTCCAGGTAGTTTCTCCCTTACCTGAGCATAAATTATAGAAGCAGTGATCTTAGAAATAATTTGTTTTTTTATGACATGCTTATTACACACTATTTAATATTATATTAAATATAATTACATTATTAATTTTATTACATTATGAAAACAGTAATACTCTTCAAGATTTCACTTTTGTAGCTCATATCACTTTGATTAAGCCTCCTACATGTTTCATCAAGGAGTACCAGATGTGAAACAGCATCAAGGTATTTAAGAAACCGACTCAAAGCAAAAGTTCCTCCCACAAGCATTCGGGTCTTGAGCAGTTCAGGCAAACAACGCACAACTACAACAAAGCTTAAACTTGTTCTGCCAGGAAGTGATAATCATGGGGCTTGGGCTGTCAGCTCCCGGGGTCCCTACGGACAGCTCTGTCCGTCATTACAGAATTTTTTTCTGAGAACTCCGATACATTTCACAAACCCCAGTTTGGGAACCACTGATCTAGTCTGACCTCCTTTATATTACAGGCCATTAAATTTCACCCCCCTATGCCTGTACTGAGTCTAATATCTTATTTGTCTAAAGCATATCTTCCAAAAAGGCATCCAGCCTTGATTTGAAGATATCAAGAGGGTGGATTCACCTTCCCTTGGTAGTTTGTTTCAATGGTTAATCACCAACACTGTTAAAAAAAATTTTGCTTTATTTCTTATTTGAATGTGCCCGGTTTCAGCTTCCAGCCACTTAAGTGAAAATATTTCTTCTTGTCAAATAGTTTTTAAAAATGTGATGCACACGTTTACTTCATAAACCAATCAGATATAAACTTTATTTTTTCAACTTTGTCAGTTCATTCTCTACTGAACTGCATTTATTTGCAACTGTAGTTTACATTAGAAACTACACATCCTAAGTGGTTTTCTGTGGAGTTGCAAAAACAATTCCAGAACCAATTCACTTCCATATCTTCAAGTAGCACACTGTTTTCTGCACAAGCAGGCTGTAAAATTAGAATCAGTGAGATCCTCCACCTCCTTTTCCTCGGCTCTTAGACCTCATTTCATGCCAAGCCTTCACCAGTGGTTCTCTGTTCTTCCATATGAGTTCATGGCCATAAGTTACATACCAGCTGAAAACAAAAACAAAACTTCAACTGATAGATCATGCGAAGCTAAAGTTAAGAATGAGATAGAACACTGAAGGATGATAACTGGAATATCTGTTAGACAGCGTAATAGATGGGATAACCCAGAAGAAGCAGTAATAGACATGAATAGGGTAAGTTTTTAAAAGAAATTTGATAAGCTTTTGGAAGAAAACACTGACAACTTTAGGTAAGCTTTCTGGTTCCATTTACTCCGAATAACTTACTCAGTTCTATACTTCCACTTGCCCCCATGTAGTTGAACAGTAGTTAGCACCTCAAATTTCTATCTTCTGTAGCCAAAAAATTTGCACCAATTACTACTCCACTTAAAAGAATATTAGAGTATAGTATATATTGCTTATGTCAATGCATTCCAACTATATTGCTGCAGAGGTATTTCCCGATAGGCAGATGAACTCAGAAAAAAATCTAGAATAGAGTCACTTCATTTGAAGCAAACTGCCTCCTCTAACTGGATGGATGCAGAAGTAATCCATTGGAAGTAACTTTTCTGGCATAACACAGACATTTAAATGAACATCAGCACCAGGGATCAGCAGAAGGCTATGGTGAGGTTAGGGACCATGAAAGAAAAAAAAGTTGAGAACTCTGGAGCTAGACAATACTATAGCTCTATCAGAGCAAAGAAAGAGACAGACAGATTAGGTAATTAGTTCAACACCACACAATGCCAAATCGTTTGTTTCCTACATTTTCTAGTGCTTCAACCCAATTAGCAATAACCTTTGAAGGCTTCATACATGGAGACAATGCAGCCAAACAAAATTACTAGCTTTTCAATGGAATTTGACCTAACAGATCTCACAGTTGCTCACTAACCCACCCAAACTGATAAGAGATACACTGAGACATGGGAAGTTTTACTGAGCTGCACAGCTGAAAAGATGTTTTCATTAGTCCAGTGAGCCCTCCATTAAACTAATGCACCAGAAGGTTTTAAATATTGTTTGTACACAATCGATAAAGTTAATAGATAACAAAAACTTACATTCCAAATAGAGCTCCCCCAAGATGTGCTGCATGGTCAAAAAATTTCCAACCCAGAACAAGTCCTGCCGTGTCCATTGCAATAATGGCTTTTAAAGCCTAAAAATGAACAAAGCATTGTGTGAGCAGAATCTGCAGCAGTCTCTAATATCCAGCAGTAGGAACACTTCATATTTACCATTAAGCAAACATTTAAATGATGGAACATTCCCCATGACATGCAACAATACTTACTACATAAGGATTTCTCTGGAGACAGGCCTAGACTCTAGTCCTGCTCTTTTCTCACCAGACAATATACATGAAGATTACTTCTACCAGAAGCCACAGAAGAAAGGAGGCTACGAATGTGGCAGTAAATATAATGTATTTAAAATACTCTACAACCTAAAATGTGCTTTTATTACATTTTAAAAACATATCAGCTCTATTGCAATGTCAAGCCAGAAAAGGAGGTAAATCGATGGTAAAAAGGAACACTATATACAGACCACTCCAATTAAGGAAGTGTAGCAAATATCTCATTCACAAGTCAGTTCTATATAAGCCATAATCATTTTATGCAGTAACAGCCTAGATTTGTGTCTGTATTCCCAAACACTGCCCCCTCCAACCATGTAGGTATACACCTCTGCCTCTACTAGATGGAAGGTGTAGGACAGCATCCTCAACTTCTCACCCACTAAATATCTACGACTAGTACCAATGCTGGATGAAATATCAGACCTATTTAAGAATAGGAGATCAGGATATCCTAGAATGGTTAAGTACTACTGTATAAGCAGAAGTACTGATAAAGTATGTCACCCTTTAGTGGATGCAGTTTACTAACTATAAGTCCTAAGACTTATACAAGTGTGCATGTTTCTTGGGTTATACACTAGCAGTAATATGGAGCAACAGTTTGCATATTTACCATAGTATTAACTAGAATAATTAGCACCTAATTACATGTACTCAGGATTACAGGAGTTACATTCTCACATTTGGACTATTATGGTTAGAGGGTTTGTTTGGGGGTTTTTTGTGGCCAAAGTGTAATTAAAGAAACAGTGGTTGAGGTGATATCTTTTATTGGACCAATTTCTGTTCGTGAAAGATAAGCTTTCAAGCTTACACAGAGCTGCGTTGAGCAGGCATGGTCACCTAGAAAGATGCATTGAGACCACTGTATGCGTCACTGAGCAAACAGGAAAGGACTTTCAAAATTGCCAAGAAACTTAAGGGGCGGGGATGACGGTTGGTCACCTGAGGGCAGGCTAGTAGAGTTCAAACTGATGACCAGAGAGGCAAAACCAGGCATTGTGGGACACCTCCCAGAGACCAACTGCAGCGCTGTAATCGACCAGGGTGTCTACACTGGCTTTCTGCGATGCTGTAGCCCCGGCGCAGAAAGCTCTATGCCTCTCAACAGGGTGGTTTTTTTTACAGCACTGCAACTGCTCAGTTTCTGTGCACTAAGTGGCTTGGCACTGTGCACACCTCGAGAGTTACAATGCAGAAAGCTGCTTTGGTGCGCAGAAACTTGCCAGTGTAGACAAGGCCTAAGCAATGCTTTGAAATTTAAAACTGACAGAATCTCAGTAAACTCATTCCTGTACAACACATATTTTAAATCCAGTTGTCTTAAAATGGGTTAAAACAAAGCAATTAAGCTATCATACTAAAACAATGTTCAGTAGCATACAAAAAAGATGACTACGCATGTTAACTCAGGAGTCAAGATATATGACTGAGTTTCTAAAATATATACATTTTTAAAAGCGGGCAAAGGAATCAAAGAATGAGAATATTAAGAATGTGCCACAAAAGCCCCAGTGATCTATTCCTGTTCCTAAAACTTATGTTCTTATAAGCAGCAGTAGGAAGCGTCTAAAGCAGGAGACAAGCATCTACAGCAATGCAATTAGAAATGATTTTTTTCTGGAAAATTAAATTCTCAAATCTGCCTCTGCCTTTCCAGATTTCCTCTCCTCCTTATTCGCCCCCGAGTTATTTTTCACACAGTTAATTTAAAGTTGCCTGAAATAAGTAACCAGGTCCTGCAGTTTATCCCTAACAAACATAGCCCGTACACTATGTGCCACACTTTGAATGACAAGAGGTTCCCACAGTGCACGTACACAATTTTGTTGTACTTCCTCACAGGCATCGAGTTCCCTTTCCCTACCCCCATCTCCTGTAACTTTAAGAATTGGGTGTGAAATACATCTCCAGGAAGCAATCTAGAAGTTAAGCTCTAAACAATTTAAAAAAAAAGAGACAAGCAATGGAAAACAAGCCTGATTCTTGTTTGCTCTACACCACGTCTAGTCATTATACTAGAATAGAGTCAGTGCAGAACTCTACCATATGAGAACGACAACATTTTATGCCCACTTTGCATTGGTGTAAATGACTACATAAAGTTCAGAGCAACAGCAAATCAGGCCCTAAGATTTCAAGCCATGACCATGTATTTAAATAAAAATTAGATATTGTTTGTATATTCATATTAAAAGGAGACAGATACTGTTGGAGTGTAAGGAAAGGAAAATATTTAAAGTATATAATTTCTGATATTCAAAGGCACTTACATTTCCTGCTGTAAATGTGAACATTGGAAGAAGTATGATGGCTAGTTTTGCTTCTGGCATCTTCGTACATACTGCTGCAAGGACAGTCATTATAGCTCCTGACTGAAAATACATTAAAATACATGAAAGTGAGCTGAGATATTACACAAGGGAAATTTATTTTTCTGTATGTGAACCTATTTTGCTTGCTGCCTTTCTTTTCCAATGCAGCCCTATGACAAGTCCCAAAGCACAAAATAGTATGGTAAGTTTAGTATAGAAATAAATCAAGGAATCATTGCTTTATTTTGAGATCTGAATGTATAAAAGCTGAAAGAATTGCTTCCTATGTCCTCACTGTCTGACCTCTAAAAAACAAGTGAACAAGTTGTAACCTTTTCTGAAAACCATGCTATTTGTAACAATCATAAATAACTGATGTGAATATAGTGCCTTTCATCCCAATGAATTTTAGAAATATATATGTAGCAATGCTGAAATGTAACTGTAGCTAAGGTGAAAGCAACCACTCAGTTTAAAGCATGCTGGACATCAGCAGATGACAACTTTTTTGGCCAAGGAAACTGGAGCAAACCCCTCCTCTAACAACATAAGCCCATAGGATCTTCCAAGTCCATGCATGGACAGGATCTTAAACTGTATGCAAGTTTGTGTGGTAATATCAACACCTGGTCAGTGAGAAAGTTACTCTATAGCAAATACAAATGACTTGCAGGATAAGTGAACCGTACGTGTATGGCATTAATTGAAATTCAACTTATCAACTGCAGCTCTAGTTGTCCAACAAGTTCCTCCCTCCATTTGAAAAACAAAACATGTTTTTTTAAAAAAGCCAAAACATGATATAAATAAAACCTCCAAAAAAACATAAATCTTGATCCAGCAGCAAGTTCACTTTACCCTTACTATAAGTTGAGTGCCTTAAAACATCCCAAAGCTTTGATAGCAGGTATTTTTATTTAGAAAAAATGTAAGCAGAACAGAAAATAAACATACCACTCCTGCCAACTTCAGAAATTCTATAAATTGAGCGTGCTCAAGCAAAAGTTCTATATTTTTGGGAAGGAAGTTGATGGGAAACATTTCACCAGCATTACTTGTTAATGTCTACTGTCCCTGATCATATGATCTCTTGTGATCTCTTCAAAAATAGGGTTACCATACGTCCGGATTTTCCCGGACATGTCCGGCTTTTTGGGCTCCACATCCCCGTCCGGGGGGAAAGCCCAAAAAGCCGGACATGTCCGGGAAAATCGGGGGGGGGGGGGCGGGCTGGAGGCCGGGACGGGACGGCGGAGCGGTGCGGTGCCGGGCCTCGGGGGCTCCGGCGGGGCCGGGCCGGGGCCTCGGGGGCTCCGGCGGGGCCGGGCCGGGGCCTCGGGGGCTCCGGCGGGGCCGGGCCGGGGCCTCGGGGGCTCCGGCGGGGCCGGGCCGGGGCCTCGGGGGCTCCGGCGGGGCCGGGCCGGGGCCTCGGGGGCTCCGGCGGGGCCGGGCCGGGGCCTCGGGGGCTCCGGCGGGGCCGGGCCGGGGCCTCGGGGGCTCCGGCGGGGCCGGGCCGGGGCCTCGGGGGCTCCGGCGGGGCCGGGCCGGGGCCTCGGGCGGCTCGGGGGCTGGGCCGGCGGTGCCAGGCCGGGCCGGGGGCTCGGGGGACGGGCCGGCAGTGCCGGGGGCCAGGCTGGGGACCGGCGGTGCGGTGCCGGGGGGCCGGGCCGGGGACCGCAGTGCTGGGCAGGCCGGGGGTGGTCGGCCGGGGGCCGGGGCCAGCCTGGGCCGCGCCTCCTCCCCCCCACACTCCCCCTTACCTGCTTCAGGCTTCCCGCGACTCAAATGTTCGCATGAAGCAGGGGAGGGGGCGGAGACTTTGGGGGGGCGGAGTTGGGGCGGGGGTGGGGGCGGGGCCGTGGAGTGTCCTCCTTTGGGAGGCACAAAATATGGTAACCCTATTCAAAAAGCATACAATTTTCAATAATTAGAGCATAATTATGCATTACAGCCTCATGTAACAACCTTAATAAAACAGTGAGTTCAGTTCTACAACTTATCTGCTCAGTGACAAGAGATCCTGCTGTTAAGCACTAGTTTACAACCCATTAGCATTTAGCAGCATTGGTTCTGGGCTGCTGTACCAAGGGCTTGGAAGAATGGCCCAGTTCTTGCACAGGAATTATTGTTTGATTACTCTCAATGCTGGTAACTTCTGCCTGCCTTCCCAAGCCAACATATCCCTGATTTTTAAGAAAGCTGTGGAATACAGTGCTTTGAAACTGGTTTTAATGATGCTACAAGATATAGTATTTGGGGATTTTAAAACGTATGCTACTTACAGCTCCAAGTGATGGTCCAAATCTTCCAGTAGTTACTTTACTGACATAACTGACAAATGTGGAGATAACACCTAAAAAAGGTGAAATTACTGTTAGAAACCATATCAGGAATGTAAGTGAGGGGCAGGAGGCACCAAAACATTGCCTGAATGTTTGCATGAGGTATCTTGCACACTAACTTTTTAACTTAATTTTTTGAGGCAGTAGACATGGAGACTAGAAACAGTTGTAGTTTTGTCTGTCATCTCAGGGATGTCCTAAGACAATTGTTAAAAACTAATAGTTCAGTGATGGGGCATGACTTTAAATACAAGGCTTGCACTTTGACAGCCTAAAATCAAACATTCCAATGTGATTAGTGCTCTGTTCTGCAGCAGTTCTTTGGGAGCAGGGACCATCTTTTTGTTCTTTGTTCAGTGCCTCGCACAATGGGGGCCTGGTCCATGACTAGGGCTCCTAGGTACCATGGTAATACACATAAATCATTAAAATAAGCACCGTGGTTGGTGTACAACAGCCTATGGGAATGAAGAATCAGTGTCTGCAGCCAGGGAAAAATATGTTAATCTCTCTCTCACTTCCTACCTGCATAAGTATGGTCATGACATTTCTTTAAAGTATTAATTTTTTGAAAAATTACCTGCAGAAAGGTACACTGCTATGAACTGCTCACGTCCCAAAAGAGACACTATACTTGAAGAAAAACTCCACAGCACATACATATTTGCAGCCATGTGGAACAAAGAGAAATGACTAAATGTAGAGAGCAGCATGGGAGAGCAAAGGACTCCTATAAGAAGAAAACTAGTGGTTACTGAAGAACAAATACAGGCCATTTTAGTATTTTTATTTTCATTTGTGTGCATAAGGACTTACAGCATAAGCAAGAGAAAATATAGTTATCAGACTTCTTAAATATTTCATAAGCTTTAAACATGTAAAAGGCGAGCAGTGTAATGAGCATCAGATTCAGTGTGGTGACTGCCGAAGCATGCAACATCTTCTAAGAAATCTGTCACCCATGTGAAATAGTACATTAAAGATTTCCTTGTGGAGAGATTACATGGATTTTTCAAAAGCTTCCACACCATTCTTTGGAGAGTGGAAAAGCCACTTTTTTTCCCCCCCATTATGAGGGTTTTGTCCAATTATAACTGCTTAGGTTAAAGTATGAAGGAGAATCTTAGCTTTCATTTTAAAAAATGTCTAGTCCTATTCAGTGCAGTGGTAAAGGTAAATAGATAGAATCCAATCTCTAGTTCAAAGTCTGAAAATTTCAGAGGACCCTAAATCAACTGGAAGTCCAACTCCCATTGAAATTCAGTTAGTTGCCTAATTCCCTTAGGCTTTCCAAATCCCTGCCTAAAGGCACAAACATCTGGGTTCCACTTCTACAGCAGGAGTGAGGGGATGGGAGGTACCAGAAGAGCCCCCTCCCTCATGTGTCCTCCATACCCCTGTCTCTGTTTTGGAAATGGACCCCAACTGCTTGTGCCTTTAGAGCCTACAGTTAACATTTTCAAGGCTAATTTACCTTGAATGAAAGCTGAGATTCTTCTTCATGTGGAGAAAAGGCCAGCTCTGTGGCAAGGGACTGGTAGGAATCCTCTCATGCTCATTGACGAGTATATAATTGTTATATAGTGATAAGTGAATGCACACCATTCTGCATGTCTGGTGGTGCCCGTCTCCCCTGCACTCAGGCCTCTAATTCCTATCTGCGGGGAATATTAATGTTCAAAAATAAAGAGCAACTTCAAAACAGCTTTTTTAAGAACCATAAAAATAGTTTGTTTCCTCCCAAAAGACCAGGAAGAGTAACAATCAGGACAGAGCTAGGACTTCATTCCACTATGAGAGAAAACCCCCTTTGCAAAGACATAAGCCATTTGTTGTTCAGCGTGGCACACTTGAAGATACTGGACCTCAAAATCTTGACATTATGATCTCTAGCAAAGCTATTTTGGAAAAAAAAAATATAAGTTTCTATAAATTTACCCCTCCCCAAGGCCCACCTGTTGAATTGGACGGATGGACATATACCCACACACAGTATACTTACTAGATGCTGGATTAGATGTGAAGTAAGTAATCATTGTCCGCTGCATAAAAGGGATTCTCCATAAACAGAACACAAAGACATTTGCAGCTATGATACCTAATAAGAAAAAATCCAATTTAGAGACAAAGTATGAATATAACATGCAAGAACAAAGCACTTGGTAGCAAAGTTTCAGTAATTCAGAACCACATTTACAACAATATCTACGTTTTTTCTTTGCTACTCCTATATAAAAATGGCAATTTTCATTTTCTGATGATTTTAAGAAAAATGAACTGGAATTCAGAAATCTTTACACGATGAAAACCCTTTTAACAGAAGTCACATTTTGTATCTAAACTAGTGTTCCTTTAGTTCCACAAAATACACACATGTATAATGTCCAGTGAGTCACTTTCAAGAAATCTGCAACCAATCTGCTACAACTAATCTTCCAAGAAATCTGCAACTACAAATTTGTCTTTGTGATTTACAAATTGTTGTTTACTTGCTAAGTTTTAATTCTGATCATATTCTAATTTAGATAAGAATGTAAATGATTGAGAGCAGACTGATGAAAGTTTACATCCTTGCATGTTTCCAAGTATTTGCTGACACCTAAAACCAAATTAAAATATAGCTTTGGCTCTGGAAAGCACATAAAACTGTTTTTAAAGATCTGAATGGTTTATATTATAAAGCTGGCATTCCTGGGGGTGGGGAGGGAGAGAGAGATCATTTCTTTCCTTGTAAAAATTTAGATTCCTTATTTTCATGACTTATTTGAAAGACTCCTGCTGAACTCAAACCAGAAAAATATTTTCAAGGCTATTTATATCTGAAATTCTCTATTTAGAATCTGTATAATCTACTTTCTCTGAGCTGCTTTTAGCTTTAAGAGAGCGCCTATCCTATGCTACAGTGCTTTCTTATTAACCAAAGATTTCATTACGTACTCAACACCACCAAATTATAGAAGACCCCAACAAGGAATTTTTGCAAAATAATTCCATATTTGTTCTGGTGCAACATGGCAGATAAACATGTTTGAAAGGTTTCGATGTATATCAGTTAAATTTACATGTAATATAAATAAGGCCCTATTTAATTTGCAATATTGTGGAAATTGCGAATTCCACAGTATTAGGCTTCCATCGCAATTTTGACAACGGGAGCCCTGGGTGGCCGCTGACAGTGGAAAATCACGGAACAGTAACAATGGGCTTTATTAGTGCAAATAATAAGGTCTTATTACTTTTCTGCAATTTTCCATGACTTGTCCGCAACTCAGCTGCAATTTTTTGACAATCATCCTGCAATTCAAATAGGGCCTTAAATATAAATATTAACCACATATTGAGAATCACCACAGAGACTATGCATGATTAATTTTCACCTAATTTTTCCAAATACAATATTGGCACCACTTTCTTTAGACATAAGAAAAGCTTAAGTTGGATGTATAAAAACACAAAATATTGTATAAAACCAGTTGATCGGACCTTATATTTAGCTGGAATTCTTTAATGTGTCTATCACTGCCCTAGACATTCAAGACTTAAGTGCAATTTATTTTTATACTACCGAGCAATCCTTTAAAATGAGGCAGAAAGTGGTTGAAACCAATTTAAATATTTTGTCCTTAAAAAATTACTTTTTCTATATAAATATATGTTTTATGACAAACAAAAACACTGGTTATTTAGGCTCCAATATGCTTAGTAGAAATCGGCTCAGGTACTCAAATATTTTTACATACAGCATACATAACACGGAGCATGTTCTAGATTAAATGCTGTAAATTAGCTATTTCTCATCTATTTTTCTCTTTAATCTGAATAGCTATGTGAGATGTCTATTAATGGGATTTCAATAATTCTGTATTAAGCAGATTCCATGCAACTCCTGTTAAATATAAATACCTGTGTATTATATAACAAAATCTGATACACAACAAGATAGCTACCTCCTGTTTGCAACATTGTGTATGCAGTCACAGGAAGTAGTGATTTATGCTGCAACGCATCATTTACAAAATTACAACATGTTTCCATAGTTTCTGGTTATGGATGACAAAGAATATTTCCAGAAAAAGGAAAAGATAGCCATTTTACGCAGTAGTACATAGTAAATCTATCTCTCATGAGAAAGCTGTCAACTTGAAGGACAACCAGTATTCAACACAGTTTGTGCTGGTAGTAATAGCACTGCTTTTCAGGCTCTGGCAAGGTTGTAGAAATTCTTTACTATGCTGCTTCTGAGGGTCCCTCATGCCCAATTTTTACTGTACTTCTATACATGTAGCGGAAGGAAGATTCTGACTAATATTGCACAATATTCAAAACGAGTGGAGATTTCATTTAACGTACAAGAAATATGTTCTGTGAGAAGGAATGGGTAGCAGATGCATATGGGGAATGAAAATAGCATGTACGTACACAGATTTGCTTTGTTTCTTACAATCGATAAGCATGGTATGAAAGCCATCTATTGTGACATACTGTACCTGTTTGCCATAATTCTCTTCCTGTGAATGTCTAATACTTGTAAGCTAACACAAACCTGTCACAGTCCGCTGACCCTCACTCAGGCTATTCCACCACTTGTTAACCTGAAAGAGAATAAGTAGTATTCACTGACTTCCCAAAATAGCCCAGATCTCAGAACTATTTGAAAATCACATAAGGTTCCACTTAAATAAATAAATACATAAAAATCAAGTTCTTTTTAACAGAAGGATTGAGTTAATATATGCTTCTAATATTCAGTTAGACTTAAAATAGCTTTTTTATAAAAAAGTTACATTTCCTGTTCATATATTTTTTAAAATCTCCTCTTTCAGTTAAATATCCTGTTACAGAAAAAGATCCAATCCTTACATGGTATTAAACGGCAGAGCTCCATTGAATTCCAAAGATTGATATCAGTTTATACCAATGAAGATCTTGTGTATTTATGTGTATCTCCTAGGCCAGGGGTGGGCAAACTTTGTGGCCTGAGGGTCACATTGGGGGTTCTGAAACTGTATGGAGGGCCAGGTAGGGAAGGTTGTGCCTCCCCAAACAGCCTGGCCCCTGACCCCTACCCGCCCCTCCCACTTTCTACCCCGACTGCCCCCTCCTGGCCCATCCAACCCCCCCGGCTCCTTGTCCCCTGACTTCCCCCTCCCGGGACTCCCCGCCCCTAACCACCCTCTCCCGGGACCCCACCATCTATCCAATCCCCTTCCTCCCTATCCCGACCCCTATTCACACCCCCAACCCCTGACATGCCTCCCAGGACTCCCACACCTATCCAATCCCCCCCGTGTTCCCCGTCCCCTGACCGCTCCCATCCGGAACCTCCGCTCCATCCAACTGCTCCCTGTGCCCTGACTGCCCCCAGGATCCTCTGCCCCTTATCCAACCCCATTGCTACCTGCCCCCTTACCATGCCACTCAGAGCACCAGGACTGGCAGCCGCGCCAGCCGGCCAGAGCCAGTCTTACTGCCGCTCAGTCTAGAGCACCAGGGCAGGCCGGCAGTTCTCACAGCCGCGCTGCCCGGCAGGAGCTCGCAGCTCACTGCCCAGACTGCTGGCAGCACGGGGAGCTGAGGCTGCGGGGGAGGAGGAATAGCAGGAGAGGGGCTGGGGGCTAGGCTGGCTGGGAGCTAGAGGCCTGGGCAGGAGGGTCCCGCGGGCCACAGTTTGCACACCTCTGTTCTAGGCAGAGACTCTTACTGACAGCTATTTGTGGTCTCACATCACCCACCTTTGAGAGTCCACCTTTGTGCCAGAGGTCATTTTTTACAGAGGCAGCTCACAGGATGTGGCATTCACTCCCCCTTGTATCCAGCTCAGCCCATCCCTCCTCCACCTTTAAGAAACCCCCTAGAAAAATGTATTATGACCACAGGCAGCTCTTAGATGTGCTTTTTTCCCCTCTGTCTCCTTCTAATAGTCCCTTTTAAATATTTTTTTTAAAACTGTTGGTTTAATTATACTTAGTTTTATAACACTCCAAGGTGCTATATAAATTATTTCTATAGGTTGGACAAAAAGTAACCAAATAAGATTTCAGTGAATTGTTCATTTCAAAGTCATCACTCCATCTCTCCCCACTTCCTTAATTATCTGGCATAGGATCTAGATAAAACCATATCAATATTTTCTACCCATCATGTCCTCCAGTATGGCCATTATGCAAACATGATTTTGTGTAATACAAAAAGCCTACATGCCTTTACTAACTAGGACTGGATGCTGAATTTAGGAGGATACTTTTATTACCGGAGATGGGAGCTGGAGATTTTTTTTAAAATGTATTAGCAATGACATGGTAATTTTGTTTATTATATTTTAGATAGCTAATTAGAATCCAGCAAGCCTTTCCAGTCAGAGAATTTAGTACTAAACTTGTTTTCTTCACAATTTCTAAATACTCTTAAGGGCCAGCTTTGATCTTACACGTGATTCATATAAGCACAGATGACGAGACATGCATTTGGACAGGAGCACTACAGTGTATTCAACTCACATCATGGACACAGAGGGTTCCTCTGCATCCTGCTCAGGGCACAGTGCCTCTGCAGCTGGACACTCACCCCTACTAATAGTGGAAGAAACAGACCAGGACTAGGAATCAGATCTGCTCTACTGCTTGCCAGGGAACCAACCTCTCCGTGGACATAATGTACAGAACCCATTTCTTATATTTTAAATGAAAATATTACAGCAAAGTGCAAGTGATTATGGTATCCAGTGTTGCCAACTGATAAAATTATCATAAGCCTAGCAATTTTTGGTCTTTGTCTTAAAGTCACAAATTCTGAAGTCAGGTGTTTACTTAGGATTTTTTTTTAAATGTTCATTTATAAAGTTTCTAGTCCTTATAATTGCAAAGAAAAGCTTGAAAACATGAAACTTGAAGACAAGAATCTCATATTTTTTTTTTTTTAATTTCATGATTTTTAAGCCAATGATTTTTGAACACTGAGGGTTGGCAATACTATGCCTTCTAACATGATAAAAAAGTGAGTGGCATTTTAAGATATATTAGACATACCAAGAACTATTGGTCTCCCTTTCTTTTTTTTTTGGGGGGGGGGGAGAGGAGCAAGAAGGGGGCTGCTATTTCATCTCTTCAGTATCTATTTGAAAGCAGTGCCAAATGTTTACTTTTCATCTGTGCTAATTGTAAATCAACTTCCTTTCGAACTAACATATAGCACACTGTAAGCTGGAAGCCTGTTTCCCCAGCCCAGAAAGGACTAATACCACTGTTCAGGCCCTTCCTTCAGGGTCCAGTTTCATTCTTTAAATACAAAATTCAGAGTAACACACACAGTTATCCTTCTGATCAAAACAGTTTTGCCATACATCACTAATTAGAAAAGTTGTTAAAGTGCCAAGAATTTGATACTATAAAATAAAAGACAGACAAGTATCTATTACTGTACTCAACCAATACTAGTGGCACCAATATGCATGCCTGATTTTTAGTTTGTTTTATACAGTACTGACCACATAGCAGTCTTCCAAGGTTACATTACTGAGGTGGGTCAAGCATCATATTCAGTAAAACACTAAACACACTATTCATATGCAATACATGTTATTATAGTCCTATAGTCACTGTACTGACCACATTTAAATGCACAAGATAGTTATGTTCTGTGTACCTGCTTTCTGAAGTCCCCATTTTTCTGAGGTCGTAACTTATCCATCCAGTCTGCTCGAGCATCATCGAAATAGTTCTGAACCCGGGATTTTAGGTATTCATACTGCCAAATAGCAGCTGATCCAAATGCACAGCCTGTAAACTATGTAACATTAGATGCATTCAAAATCAAAGTCTAATATGGAAGACAAATCCTTATATAATTTTAGGTAAAAATATAGCATGTGCTCCTACTGCACTTACATATTAATACTATTATAAACATTCAAAGAGTGAGGTTCTCACTGAATTATGTAGCAATATTGATTGTATTACATCCGATGAAGTGGGCTATAGCCCACGAAAGCTTATGCTCAAATAAACTGGTTAGTCTCTAAGGTGCCACAAGTACTCCTGTTCTTTTTGCGGATACAGACTAACATGGCTGCTACTCTGAAACAATATTTAATAAGAGCCTTCTTTTATGGTTATTTTGCCAGACATTGCAGGTTATTGCCTAACTGCCAGTTTGTGGCAGGATTAGACAATACCGTGCCACAAAAATCAGGACTCTTGTTGCAAAATTTAGGGTCAGTGTGCTAAACCCTCTGCTCCTTTCTATTTGTTAGGAGAGGTCTTCATTCCCTTTCTTTCAGGCTGGAGGGAGAAGGGAAACAGGTACCAGAGGATGGGACACTGACTGGGATGCAACAGGAAAGGGACTCTGAATGCATCCAATGAAGTGGGTTTTAGCCCACGAAAGCTTATGCTCAAATAAATTTGTTAGTCTCTAAGGTGCCACAAGTACTCCTCGTTCTTTTGACCTTCAGGGATGATTTAGAAAGGTTGTAGAGTATATGAAAACAGCTAGCAGTTTGTTTAGCTTCAGGCTGATTTTTTTTAACCTTATGTGGGAGAGGGAGAAGTACTGGCAACACTCAGGGCTCAATAAGAAGCTAGCTGAATAGTATATGTATGGGAAACGTATTCAAGAATATTCTCTCCCTTGGAAATCAATGGCAGCTCCCTTAGGACTGGCAAGCAAGACACTGTGCAGATTAGAAAAATACAGGACTATTTAAGCAGGCATTCCCAGATTAAATGGGGTAACAATTTGGTAATACTCCTTCTGGAAGAAATTCAACAAACCCACTGAAGATAGTGAGTTAAGATAGAAAAAAGTATGTTCTGAGAAAACTGTTTTAAAAAATTAAGAAAAGGTACCTTGATGGTGACAGGTGTACAGCCTCATGCAGTAAGTTTCTGGGATTTAATTGCATTATTTTTAATGGAATACTCTTGCTTATCATGCACAAGTTATAGTGCAGTCACCTGCACAAGTAACTCCGCATCAATGCGACTTCTAATACATGTAACATGATGGCACAAACAATTACCCCAATTGTAAAAAAGAATGGCTTCACAAGATGCTTCAGCGAAGGGGAAGAAGTATAAAAGATTGTTTCCTGTACTGGAGGAGACAGACTGCTTTTGTATGTTTTGGAGCCACTTTCTTGGTCTGGTTTTCGAGGTTCAGTCTTTTGGGGCGCTCTTTTGAATCCATTTCTCTGCTGTGTGTATAAAGTAAACCTGGGGAAAAGAAGAAATGTGCGCCATAGACAACGTCAATGTTGACTCACTATTTCAATTTAAAACCAGACTGCCTTATTATCTAGACATGACAGAAACTTTTTGGTAGGGTGGGGGAGATAGACCAGCGAACTTCCTTATACAACTGTAAAAGTGCATGTTCTTCACCTGCAGCTACAGAATTTCCTTGCTTCAGGATTTACTTTGCCTTTCACAGAATAGGGAAACTAGCTATTGTGTGTTTCATACTCTCATTTTCCAGTCTAGCTTGCATAAGGATATGAAAATACAATAATCATGGTATCAGCATACTAGCGAAAAGTGCTGGCAACATGGTGCAACTCTACCTGATCTTCATTGTGTTAGGAAACTAACTCAGACAATTCACTTCCCAAGGCTGAGGAGCTGCTGGGCAGCAGCTTAAATTTCAGGCCTGGAAATGGCCAAGTTAATTTTCTGTTACTTCAAGTGTAATCTTAGTGCATTACCCTGTTATCAAGTAATATGGTTAAAATAACACCACTGGATGGCAGTGTGCTCGAGTTAATGCTGAAGGAATTTCAACTGTGGGAATTTCCTCATTTTAATGCTCGATCTTAGTACTGCATTTCCACCTGGGGACTTATACCATTACAGACAGTGCTCTCACTCGGTTAAATGCCCCCGGAGGGATCTCAACCTGCCCTAGCCAAGGGGCGCCAGATGCGTGCTGGAGACCCATAGGCCCAACACTGGTTCTACACAGCCGGGCTCCACTCCCTGGTGTGATTTTCAACATTTCCTCTGAAACGCGCCCCTGGCCGAGCCCGGCCATTCAGCGGCCGGCTGGAGAGGCAGGGCCCGGCCAAGGCACAGGGCAGGGGGAGACGGGCAGAGCCCAGCCTGGGTCTCGCCGGTTAAAGCCCTCCGCTCGGAGCCGGGGCGCTGCTCACACGGCACCGTGACTGTGCAGAGCCTGAGGGGTGGTAACAGCCCGCAAGGTGCTGGGGCCCTTCCCACCCACCAGCAGCCATCGGGGGCACGCCCCCGTCCCCTGTGCCTAGCACCGGACCCCCCTCCCGGCTCATCGCACCGGCCTCAGCGGGGACCCCGTCCCGGGCGGGCCGCTCCCCCCGTACCTGTGCCCCCGGCAGCAGCGGCCGCTCAGCACCTCTCGGCTGCAGAGCCGGGCCCAGCAGCTCCACGCCATGTTCCGACCCTGGCCCGCCCGCACCTCAAGCGCTTCCGGAGCACCCGGCAGCCCCGGCCGCCATCTAACCGGGGCGTCACAAGGGGACAGGGGAGGGCTGGATCCCGGGCATCCTACAGTGCGGGGGAGAACAGCCCACCTCACGCACACATGCCCGGCCGTAGCCGGGACAGGGCTGGGCCTGGCCGGCAACTACCAGTCCCGTAGAGACTGCACGGTCACTCCCCGGACGCCATCTTGAGAAGGATATTTCTGGTACTCCGGTCAACAACAGCCGCCATGTTGAGAAGGATATAGGCCGCATCCCACTTTAAGCGCCATGTTGAGAAGGATATAGGCCACATCCCACTTTAGGCGCCATGATGAGAGGGTCATCGCCTATGTTTCCCAGCTCGACCACGGCCATGTTGAGAAGGGCATTTCCGGTATTCCCAGAACAGCCTGGGCCGCCATGTTGAGAAAGTCGTTACCACGTGACCACAGAGCTCCCCCCCCCCCTTTGCCCTCCATGTTGAGAGGGGCATTTTCGAAGACTGATCTTACCTCCTCCCCGCCTTGATGCCTAACTGAAAAGCTGTTTCAAAGATCAGAGGGGTAGCCCTGTTAGTCTGAATCTGTAAAAAGCAACAGAGGGTCCTGTGGCACCTTTGAGACTAACAGAAGTATACTTCTGTTAGTCTCAAAGGTGCCACAGGACCCTCTGTTGCTTGTTTCAAAGCTGGCGGCCATGAGAAGGCGCACAGGGCTGTGGTGTCTGTGGGCCCCCTGGGGAGGGCTGGAGGAGATCCCACTGGGTCTGCTGCTGATGGGTGCTGACCCTGGGGGCTGAGGGTAGCAGCTGCTGTAGGGCTGGGGGAGGCAGAAGCCCAGCAGCAGGAGGCCTTGGGCCTGGGGGAGCCCCATGGCAGCTCCTACATTCTCCCCTAGGCCCTGCAGACCTGTGTAGGGCAGGGCCCCCAGAGGATTCCGGGGGCGTGGGGCAAAGCCGGGGAGCTGCGGTGCTTGTACTCACCTGGCGGCGGTCCAGGTCTTCGGCGGCGGGGGGCCCTTCAGTCGCTCCGCGTCTTTGGCAGCACTGAAGGGCCCCTCTGCCGCCGAAATGCAGCCAAAAACCTGGACCGCCGCCGGGCCAGGGCTTCCAGGGACCCTGTGGGGTCTGGGGCAAATTGCCCCACTTGCCCCCCTGGCCCCGGGCGGCCCTGGTGCAGGGCCGTCCTTAGGCATACGCAGCATATGCAGCTGCATAGGGCACCATGAAATTTGGGGCACCAAATTGCCTCAAATTTCATGGTGCCCTGGGCAGCTGCGTGTGCTGCATATGCGGCAGCACCAGCCCCGGCAACCAGCCCTATCCCTCGGCCGGCCCCCACACAGGCTGCGCCCACTGCAAGGGGCAGGGCCATCTTGCCCTTCCCCCTGCTCCGCGCCCAGCCTGCCCCCATTCCACCTCTTCCCCCAGCAACCCTGCACTCATTGGCAGCAGCGGGAAGCAGAGCAACCCGGCCCCAGCCCGCTCCACTCCGCCAGCTCCCAGCTGCGGCGCTCTGCTTCCCGCCGCCGGTGAGTGTGGAGAGATTGGGGAAAGGACGCCCCCCGCACTCGCCAGCTGCAGGAAGCGGAGCCCTGCTGCTGGGAGCTGGCAGAGTAGAGCTGGCTGGAGCCATGTTGCTCCGCTTTCCGCCGCCAGCGAGTGTGGGGGGGTGTCCTTTCCCCAACTTCTCCACACTCACCAGCGGCGGGAAGCGGAGTGCTGCAGCTTGGAGTGCTGTGGCTTGGAGCTGGCGGAGTAGAGCGAGCTGGGGCCGGGCTGCTCTGCTTTCCGCTGCTGCCGGTGAGTGCAGGGGGGACCCTTTCCCCTAAGCCCCCTCCCCCGAGCAACACGGCCGGGGCCGGGGCAAGGGAAGCGGAGCAGACTACTCCTGTCTCCCCGCTAATTCCCCAGGCCACTCTGGGCCTGTGGGGCCCCCCAAAGTGCTCCCCCCCCACCGCTCCTGCCTCCCAGACCCTGGGGGGGGGGGAGGCCTGGGCCCCCACACAGCCCCCCCCCATGGGGGGGCTGCATAGGGCACCCAAATGGCTAGGGATGGCCCTGGACCCATGGGGCTTGTAATCTGAGGGGGCTTGGCTTCTGCAGCAAGGCCCAGGGCATGAAAGCCTGGCTGGCATAGCTAGACTAGTAGGGAATCGATTTATATCGGAAAACATTGATTTCACCGAGTGCACATGCAAGCTCCGGGAAAAATATTTCCATCAGTAACAATCAAAATGTACAGCTCAGACATGGAAAGAAAAATGCTGTTTGAGAACGTATTAGAGGTTAATTCAGCAGTGTATTATCGCCTAGGCCAGCCAATTTTCATGGTCGGCAAATTTATAATAGTAGCATTTTTGTAATCGTGGCATCAGTGACGCCACGATTATACCAATCATAGTGCGTATTGAAACCACCAGTGACAGCGCAACGCCATTTAGTAAACATACTTGCAAGAATCCTAAACGTTAATAATATGACCGAAAGGAAGAAATTAAGTGGTTCTCAGTTTTGGATCCATGCGTGGTCCTGCGCTATAAGCAAAATCGCGCTATACAGATGCGTGTTCAAGTGAGGGTCCGCTATACTTCTAATTTTATTTATAATAAAACTTGTAAATGTTCAATTATTTTAATGATATTTAGATTCATTTTAATTCAAATGAATTTGTAAAAAAACTAAAACAAGTTCATATGGGGCCGGGTGCGGGAATTATTTCAGGGCCTCGGGTGGCAAAATCATTAATCCGCCACTGGATTGATTTAAGGATTTTTACTTTGTATATGTTGACATGTGATGGTGACAATTTTTGTAGCAAATCTTTAACTTTTTGACTCTCGATAGCTGTCATTAAATAATTGTTGTCTGACTTCCCCATAATTTCTTGCACTGTGAAAATGTAAATTGATAAAAAAAATTGTGAAAAAATCTTTAAAATACATATTGATATCCATCAAAATTATAAATAAATAAAAATCAAATTCTGCTAAGCATGAGACGGAGGCTTGATATACTCTCGCAGTTTTTTATCCTGGGGCTCACAGTAGTTTTTATATATAAACCCAGCTCCTGAAATCTTGTGATTATGTGACAAGCTCATTTTTCATTCATAAAACAAAAAGCAGCTTCTGACAGCTCTATTGTGAAGAAAAGCTTGAAAACATGACTCAAGTGAAAGAATATAAACTATAATTAAATAAATATACCTTATTTTAAATCTCATGTTTTTTTAAACCAGTCTCATTGGTTTTTAGACCTAACTTGCATTTTTTTATTGCTTGGTGTTAGCAATACTGAGGGAGAGACTCAGTGACGGTGTGAGGTTTGGGAAGAAGGAACTGGACTGCAATGGGAAGTGGCAGAGTCTGAGATGGCTTTTATAGTGCTTACAGGTCCAAATCAGGGACCAAGGCAGTGTACAGGCAAGTAAAACAGTCCCTGCCTGGCCCCAGAGAACTCACAATATAGGACTGACAAATGCAATAGATGGATAAACAGAGACGTGAATGTAGGGTGATGGGCAAAGTAATGGTAAAGATGAATGTCATTTGCATATATTAGTAGTTTGATCATAGGAATCACAAGTGGTCACCGGCCAAATAAAAGTATTTTCAGTATCCCCATCAAGTGTAGGGATGGGGGCAGGAAAACAGTCCACTTGCAGATTGTGGGGAATTAATTACACCTCTACCCTGATATAATGCGACCCGATATAACACGAATTCTGATATAACGCGGTAAAGCAGTGCTCCGGGGGGGGGGGGGGGGGGCTGCACACTCCAGCGGATCAAAGCAAGTTCGATAGAATGTGGCTTCACCTATAACGCAGTAAGATTTTTTGGTTCCTGAGGACAGTGTTATATCGAGGTAGAGGTGTAAGATTTGTTTCCTTTTTTGAATTTGCATCTTATTTAACTGGATGGGGATTTTGTCTGCTAAGATGAATACTAGACAGTGACCTGAAGCAACCTCCTTAAGATTGCTGTGTGATTCTGCTTTGTGTGTTCATATATTGCTTTTTGTTTTAAATCTTTATTTTATCTCTTTCTAATCTGCACTGGTGGTCATGGGTCATCCTCAGAATTTGCTTGAATTAAGCAAGGAGCAGGTTTCAGGCCACATATTTCTGTTGTAAAAACATTTATTGCAATACTTTTAGAAGTGAAAGCAACATTGTAGTCAGTACTGTTCATTTATATACCTCCCCTACCCCTCGTTCAACAATACAGCTAATTTGGTAAAAAGAATACAAGAGAATTGAGTTTCATAATGTGAAGAGTCTTGCACAGCTCATATTTCCTCTTGTTTCATGGTGTGGTTTCCCCATCCCCAATAACATTTGGAAGCCTTTCCAGGGTCTTACCAGAATTCACTAACTTATTTTCCAGCCTTAATATTTTTCTTTTAGAACCTTTCCTGTCATGTCTGCAATCCACTTAAATTTTTTCGTTAGGAAGTTTCTTTCTAATCTCAAGAATGTTCTTTGCCCTCCTATAAGGCTTGAAAAACCTTTTAATAAAGTTGTAGTTCTTAATTTGATATGGTCAGCAGAGTTACCCTTGCTAGATGATTGGACTCTTCCCTTGATTTTATTGTCAGAACATTATGCCAAAGTCTTGTTTGGACAGTCCCAGAACATGTTTAATTATTAGAGAGACAGGGTGGGTGAGGTAATAACTTTTATCAGACCAACTTCTGTTGTTGGAAGGACCAAGCTTTTGAGCTTTATCCAGTAAAAGATATTAACTCACCCATCTTGTCTCATATCCTGGGACCAACACAGCTACAAGAACACTGTAAACAGTGCTTAATTATTCAATTATTAGCATTTGTAAATGTCTCCATTGCAAATGTCTTCATAACTTAATTTTAGGGCTGTCAAACAAGCACTTTTCACAGAAATTTTTATATAATTAAAAGTACAAGAGCAACAACAAATCAGCCATCAAATCTGGCAATCTTGTCACTGAAAAGCTAGAGCGCTTGGAGACTGAGCTACCTTGTCACTTTTGGAAATGGCTTTCATAGCAACATTGCATCATAATAGCAAGGCAGGGAAGCGATGATGTGAAGATGACTCTTCAAGAAGGGTTAGAACAAGAGTGATGAGAGTCAAAAACCAGTCCTTTGATTTCAAATGTAATTGATTAGAGTGGCATCTGTTGAACTTGCAGACATTTGAATTTCTGCAGCCTTTCCAATGATTGAGAATATTTAATACTTATAGTGGATTAAACTTTATCTACTATCTCTTAAACAAAACCTCATTAGAATGCTGCAGATGAAAAATTAAATATTTGAAAGATAGGAAACTCTGGCTTTGTTTCCTAACCTACTGCCTACTATAAGAGACCTCTATATTTCCAGTAAGGGCTATAGATCTTTACTATCTCCTTCCATATTACATATTAATCTGTGACCAACCATCTGACTCCTAAACATTGGTTGGAGACAAGACACTCCTCTTACTTACTCATTCTTCAGGATTTACAAATATCAGCATCCCATTCTTAGGATAGCTTTAACCCCCACACAACTATCTTTTTCTCTGCACTGGTCCAAAGAGCTAAACATCTTTCATCTGATACCTCACATACCTCGCCACTCAGAGAACCGAATCTGTTTCATCCACCTTATATCTATCCACCCTGCTAATATGACTGATACTAGATCCTCCAGATTCAGACCAGACATGCACTTTTACTCTACTCAGTCTACAAATATTGTTTGGAGCTGATGGTATCACATCCATCCAACATGGAGTACTAATACTTATAGTCACTGACGTGAAAAGGTTCTTAAAATTGTACTTACATCCCTATTAGGAGAAGGCTGGATGTGAATATGGGGTTAGAGTTCAGGTTGTTTGTGGAACCTAAACTCAGAATTTCCTGACTTTCAAACATCTTGTGTTTTGAAATACTGCATTCCAATGAAGGAGGATATATGTCCAACTTTGAGTAGACTTAAAAATGTTGGGTAGGGCATTATATAAAGTTTTAATCTTATGATCCTTACGATCAAGCATTAATAGTGATTACCTGGATCCATAGCTATGTAGCCTACAAAACCCATTAATCTGGGTTATTAGTCTGTTTGTTTGGTGTAAAGTCTGTTTGATCTCATTGCATCTATTAAGCTTATAATTTGTTGCAAATTATCTTAATGGATCACTAAATATATTTATTTTAATAGATTACAAAATTTAGAAGTGTTTGGAAGAAAAATGTTCCCCTCTGAAATGTAGGGCTGAGCCTTTTTAGTGGAATAGAAATATTTTAAAAACAGAATGAGCCTGATCCTGGTTTCCTTGTGCAACCAAACTTCCAATGAGTGAATGGGATTTGAGTACATAATTATGAGCCAGAACCTGAATTTTTTATCTATATAAGACAGTGTGAATCTATAGTGCACTGGCTTGCTGCACAGTAACATAACAAATTCTTCCTTGGAAAATTATTATTGGGGAGTAGGGCTGTCAAACCCACCCCCTGTTAAGCATGTTAAACAATATCATGTTTAACATCATATATTGTTTAACAAAATCATGCTGTTAAACAATAATAGAATACCATTTATTTAAATATTTTTGGATGTTTTCTACATTTTTAAACATATTGATTTCAGTTACAACACAGAATACAATGTGTACAGTGCTCACTTTATATTTATTTTTATTACAAATATTTGCACTGTAAAAAACAAAAAATAGTATTTTTCAGTTCACCTAATATGAGTACTGTAGTGCAATCTCTTTATCATGAAAGTTGGACTTACAAATGTAGAATATGTACAAAAAGGCATTCAAAAATAAAACAGTGTAAAACTTTAGAGCCTACAAGTCCACTCAGTCCTACTTTTTGTTCAGCCAATCACTCAGACAAACAAGTTTGTTTACATTTGCAGGAGATAATGCAGCCTGCTTCTTGTTTACAGTGTCACCTGAAAGTGAGAACAGACGTTCGCATGGCACTGTTGTAACTGGTGTCGCAAGATATTTACATGCCAGATGCACTAAAGGTTCATATGTCCCTTCATGCTTCAACCACCATTCCAGAGGACATGCGTCCATGCTGATAACGGGTTCTGCTTAATAACAGTCCAAAGCAGTGCAGAGCGACGCATGTTCATTTTCATCATTTGAGTCAGATGCCACCAGCAAAAGGTTGATTTTCTTTTTTGGTGGTTTGGGTTCTGTAGTTTCCGCATCAGAGTGTTGCTCTTTTAAGACTTCTGAAAGCATGCTCCACACCTGGTCCCTTTCAGATTTTGGAAGGCACTTCAGATTCTTAAACCTTGGGTTGAGTGATGTAGCTATCTTTAGAAATCTCACATTGGTACTTTCTTTGCGTTTTGTCAAATCTGCAGTGAAAGTGTTCTTGAAACGAACAACATGCTGGGTCATCATCGGAAACTGCTATAACATGAAATATAGGTCAGAATGCAGGTAAAAGAGAGCAAGAAACATACAGTTTTCCCACAAATTTAATTAATGCCTTATTTTTTTAATGAGCATCATCAGCATGAAAGTGTGTCTTCTGAAATGCTGGTTGAAGCATGAAGGAGCATTCGAATGTTTAGCATATCTGGCACGTAAATACTTGCAATGCTGGCTACAAAAGTGCCATGCAAACGCCTATTCTCACTTTCAGATGACATTGTAAATAAGAAGCAGGCAGCATTATATCCCATAAATGTAAACAAACTTGTTTGTCTTAGTGATTGGCTGAATGAGAAGTAGGACTGAGTGGACTTGTAGTTTCTAAAGTTTTACATTGTTTTGTTTTTGATTGTAGTTATATAACAAAAAACAATCTACATTTGTAAGGTGCATTCAGGGCCGCCTAGAGCAGGTTTGGGCCCCGGTGAAAAAAAATTTTTGGGCCCCCCAGCAAGGGCGGACCGGCTAAACAGGGCCGACGAGGGGGGGGGAAGCAGGGCTCGGAAATTTTTCAGGCCCCCCAGCAAGGGCGGACCGGCTAAACAGGGGCGACGGGGGGGGGGGGGGGCCGGGCCCCCTTCTGGCCCGTCGGGCCCCGGTTATTTGTACTGGCTCCCTCCTCCCCCTCGTCAGCCCTAGTTGCGCTTTCATGATAAAGAGATTGCACTAAAGTACTTTGTATGAGGTGAATTAAAAATACTATTTCTTTTGTTTATAATTTTTACAGTGCAAATATTCATAATAAAAATAATAATATAAAGTGAGCATTGTACACTTTGTATTCTGTGTTTTAATTGAAATCAATATATTTGAAAATGTAGAAAAATATCCAAAATATTTAATACATTTCAATTGGTATTCTAATGTTTAACTGTATGATTAAAACTGTGATTAATCGTGATTAATTTTTAAAATTGCAATGAATTTTTTTCAAGTTAGTCGTGTGAGTTAACTGTGATTAATCTATAGCCCTATTAAGGCATATTAAACATATTTTTCGGTCTTTTAATGCAATTTAACAGCAAGAAACAAAGGGAAGCTGACACCATGTGAGCAATCAGCTCTTATCAGGCCACCCTCAAGTGATCCCCAGAATAGTTTGAAAACCTCTTGCAATTAGCTTCTCTAGCATTATGATTGATTTTAATTTGTTTAATTTAATTTGTTTATATTACTGAAGCCAGCCTGTAGTGTAATACTATGAACTCTTATCCACCAGTCAATGATCTGGCAGTGAGGCCTTGATTTTTAGTACAGGGGGAAAGGTCCTAATACAGTGCAAACTTTGTGTTTGACCAAACTGAGCCTCACAAAGTGCTGACATTACTGTCTAGCAGAAAGGCAACTGAAATAAGCAGAAAACATCTGTAAACGTAAGTGTCGACATTATTTTGTTTGAAATTTGAATCTATGTAGTGTAATGTGATAAAGTATAAATTGATTCAGTTAAATTATTTTTATTCTTGTATTTGATTGCTTTAGCTTAAAAAACAAACTGAGTTTGTAAACTAGTGAAATAGAATTGTTGTAACAAGAGACACATTGCAAACTCCAAGTATTAGAGTATCTGTTTTTTATGGTAAACATATAAAGATGTAGAAACCTAACAATATGGAACAAACGTCATGGTATAGTTAGAATACTTTTACTTGATTTCTAAAGAAATGATTAAACTTTAACTATCAGGTATACTGTAAAATAATTTTGCTGATCTTTTCACTGTTAGCTTGCAGTTTACATGAAGCATAGGCAATGTGACTAATGTAAATATAATCTGATCTATTGCATGTATTTAAACTATTTTAATAGGTTTCTGATATCTGAATTTTGGGGGGCTACTTTGAAAAGCAAGAAATGGGATCATCATCTTTACAAATCTCTGCATTGCTTCTGGCTTTGGCGGGGCTCATCATTTTACTTGTTACAACTGTGTCCAACAAATGGAAAATTTCCAGCACTGCAACAGCAGTTATTACTGCAAACTGGATTTACGAAGGCCTCTGGATGAACTGTGCAGCTACTGCCTTGGGTTCGGTTCAGTGCAAGAAATTTTTCTCCCTGCTGAGTTTAGACAGTAAGTGTATGGTTTACGTACATAAAATACTAGGGTGCAATTCACCTCCCCTTTTGGGTACGGGGTTAGACAGGTTAGGGGACAGAATTCACTATGGACAGGCCAACCCAGCCCCTTTATGGCCACTACAGTAGCCTATGATCTAGAGTAGCAGCAGCCCCTCTTCTAGCTTCCCACCCCCCCTGTTGCTGTGGAACCCTGGTTCCCTCTTTCTTCAGCTGCATGCATGGAGACCCTGCAGTGCATAGAGAATGGTGCTCCTGAGCATCCAGTCTACCTGTAGTATAAATATCCTAGCTCTTTGCATGGAAGTGAATTTCACCCTTACAGTTCGGAAAAAATACAATCTCCAATAGTTTACTTAGTTTTTGTTCTTAATTATAAACATATCACACCTGAATGTTTTTGAGATGTTCATTCACATGTTGGCTTGGGATATAACTTTGCTGGTACTCCAGAACTTTGTGTCATAATCAGATCACTCAAATATTTTTTCTATTTGTCAGAATAAACATTATTTTCAAGAAGGAACACACGTACTAATTCCATTGTATGGATCGACCTAGAAAAAAAATCTTGACTTTAAATATCTAACTTCAGATTGACAGAATTGTTTACTTGAAACTAGGATTTGCTGAAAGTAATTTCATTTCTGGTTAGTGTCACATATCAAAGTGCTCCTAGAATTTTGATTACTCAGAGGTGACAGTTTCAGTATGAACAAATTTAAAAATGTTTCTGAGTGTACAACTATTTAGGACAAAACATGATAGTGTGAGAATTTAGCACCAACTGTAGCAACAGAAGAATTGTTACATCTAGGGATTGAAAAATACTCTGGTTTGAATTATTCTGGGTTTTCAGTATTACTTCCTGGAGCCAGTTCCAAAAACCCCTGCTAGACTGACATACTTATAAGTTCTTACCTCACAAACAATTATAAATACAGTAGAAACAATTGCTGTATACTATTGAAAGGTTGGCACTTTGCGGCTGTTCTGTGGGATACAGCTGTTTTCAATTGGTTAGCACAAGATGAGATATTGCCTTTTTAATACTACAATGTTCCAATTACCCTCTTTTCCCTACTTCTTGAATCTTCCAACCACTGTATTAGTTTCTTATTTGAAAGGTACAAGCCAGTGTTTTATTCCATCTGAAAGTGGAAAAAAATGATGCAAAGATGCCTTATTGGTGGGATTGTACAAAGTTTTCAGGATCAGTAAAGCTTTCTGAGCACAATATGTTCACTGACATCAGACCATAGAACTAGTCTGGCGTCCTGCTTCCTGTAGTGCCCAATGCCTGATGCTTTTAAAACAAAATGATCCTCTTCTGTAATACATCTAGCCAACAGCACAGGAATTCTTCTTAACTAGCTTATCCCATCTTTAAATAAAATGTTCGATTTTTCCTAGGAATTGCATTTACTACAAATTTCTGCATTTAGTACTTGCACTTACACCGCTACCTCGATATAACACGACCAGATATAACACGAATTCGGATATAATGCGGTAAAGCAGTGCTCCGGGGGGGCGGGGCTGCGCACTCCGGTGGATCAAAGCAAGTTCAATATAACGCAGTAAGATTTTTTGGCTCCTGAGGACAGCGTTATATCGAGGTAGAGGTGTATTTGGGATTTCTTATATGGCTGTGACATCACTGGCAGCCAGCTAGAAAGCTCCATCTGTGCTTAAAGTTTCAGGAAATCTCAATGCATTTGTAACATATTTTGGAGTAATTTTCAGTAATCATCTGCCTGCATAGACCACTTGTAATGGAAAGTAACTAGGGTGAGAACTAATAGTTCAGCATTTTCTTCCTGCACCTGTTTGATTTTCAGTTCCTCTCCCTTTTCACGTGAGGAAATGTACTTTAACAGATAAGAGCTATAAAGGTGACTTCTGCTCTTCTTCCGTTACCGTGTTAGTGACCACCATACAAATCTGTTGTTGCTCAGTAAATTAGATGTTTGTGTGATTTAGAAGGAATTTTGGTGACCTTTTAATAATTGTCCTTGATCCCACCGCAATCCTTTGTACATTTTTAAACGTTAAAGTTCCTCAGTATTCAGCTTATTTTTTTCATGATTGTCCAGAGCTATTTATTTGGGTCTAAATATAGTGAACAGTATGCAATATTTTGTTTCTTTGTTCCATTTGCTTGATGTGTCGAAATGTTAAAAGATAGTTTGAGTTGCTGATAAATATCTGTTGTAAAACTTGTATAGTCTTCAGGGGCTCAGACTAAGGATTAAAAATTCTTGATTTGCAATACAAATTTTTGAAGGCACATTAAGCCTAATGCTTCAGATTTTAAACCAACCTCTAGAGATTAGGATTAGACCTCATGTGGGGCAAGGGAAGGCAGATTATCCTATATCTGTATATGTGGGATTTTTTTACACCTTGCTCTGTGTTACTGTCAGAGATTATCTGGTTTGAAAACTTGCTCTGGAAGGAAACTCCTCAATGACAATCTCAATATGGGAGTAAGCTTCTACTGTTTTAGTTAGTTTAAACTACTTAATAAAAGAAGGAAAGGCTTCATTCCACTTGACAAAGATAAAACTACCTGAAATGCTAAGAAACCCAGAGATGTCAAAATGTGTTTATTAGATGTCTAATAAGATGTGCTTTGTCTACATGTCTGTGGGTATATTATACCATTTAATTAACATCTGAAATTGCCCTTTTACAAGAGGCAAAGGGACATGCCCAAACATGTCCCACTCTCACCCAAACTGTAACAATATGAAAGTGCTAGCAGACACTTTCAGGCAGTGTGCTGTTTCCTGGGGAAACTGTTTGGAAGTGACATCTATTGAGGATCTGTCTAAGAGGCCATAAGCCACAATAAAGTGGCATCCGAAGAAGTGGGCTGTAGTCCACGAAAGCTTATGCTCTAATAAATTTGTTAGTCTCTAAGGTGCCACAAGTACTCCTGTTCTTCTTTTTAATAAAGCTGGAGTTTGTTAATTAACCCTGTGTCAGAATGAGATCTTATATGGCAGATGATCCAGACACAATAAAGTGTAAAACATGGTGGCAGTCGTAATAAAGTCCTAGACAGCAGGAGACACCATTGAGAGTGTGATGCTGGCAGACCAGATGCTAGCTCATACCAAGGCCCAGGGCTTCACTGAACACTTACAAATACATATCTGGAAACCAGTCTGGCTTACCTGTGGGTTAGTATAGTTACACTAGATATTAATATAAGAATGTGTTTAGATTTTATGGAATGCCTGTAGGATGCTGCATATATTAATCCTACTTATAATATCTGTATCCCATGGTATAAAGTTATATTGAGTGTTTGTATTTTAAACATCTGTAATTGTGCAACTCATTAAACAGGAAAAGATGCATTAATTAAGGTAAAGTGCTTGACCTGTATACAAGAAGGCAAATGAAACATTGTGCAGCATCATAGGACAGAGACTTTGTTGATTGCATTTCTCACTCCCTCCAGGAAGGGGAGTCCTGCACATGAATTTACCCCATCAGCTTGGATTCTGGGTTGAAAGGAGGATAAAAATCCATGATAAGGAGAATCTGGGTCTCGTTATGCTGTCTGGACTGTTGAGGGGCAAAGATTCCTAAGCATAAGCAAGAGATCCCCAGGCTGGTTGGCATGGGTCAGCCCTAAAGAACATATAGAGCTGCTTATTATAGAAGCTTATACTACCTTTTAAAATTGAAGACTAACACATTTGTGTATGTTTCCTGTTTTAACCTTATACATTACTCTCTGAGTTATTTTCTTAGTTAATAAATCTTTAGTTAGTTTAATACAGTATTGGCTACAGGTGTGTCTTTGGTTTGAGATCTGAGTACAGCTGACCTGGCGTAAGTGACTGGTCCTTTAGGACTGGGAGTAACCTGAATATTGATGTGATTTTTTAGGTGTAAAGTGACCATCTATAACATGGTCCAGCTTGCCTGGGCGGCAAGATAGACTAGAATACCCCAGGGGGTCTGTCTGTTGTAGTGCTGTAGGAGTTCATGTTTGTTACTGGGTTGGTGAAATCTAGTGATAGAATATACCACAAGTTGGGGTTTCTGACCTGCTTTTTAATAGTCTGCCCTGAGGTTAGCACTCAGTCATGAGCCACTCATTTCAACGTGACAGAGAGCTGCACTGTGTAGAGCAGAATACTTCTGTGAGTACACAGTTTGTTTTACAAGACAAGGCTGATAACAGAAAATGGAGGAGCTGAAACCTCGAGGGACATTAAACTTGCAAGCTAAGCATTTAGCTCCTGCATGGAAGAGCTAGAAAGAGGAATTTAATCTCTATATAGATATTGCTATGGCAGCTAAAGAGGATGCTGTGAAAATAAAACTGTTTTGTTACCAGATTGTAGAAAGGGGGAGAGAGAGAATTCAGACTCTGTGCATGGAAATTCCCCAACTTCAACACACCTTAGTAATGAGCTGTTTTGATACTCACTGTAACTCTAGGAAAAATGAAACTGTGGAAAGATGTAATTTCTTTTCTTGGGATCAAGCAGCTGCGGAGGCTATAGCATTGATTTAAAAGTGCTAGCAGCCAGCTGCAATTTTGGAAATATTAAAGACTCATTGATAAAAGACCAGATAATGTGTGGGATATGAGACTCACAAGTACAAGAGTGGTTGCTGAGGGTAGTTGACTTAACTTTGGGGAAAAGCTTGGAGGTACATAGGGATGCCGAGCTATCCAGAAAGGGGATTAGAATTCTGGAAGGCAGTCAGCAGAAACTGCCCAGGCAATACATAAAAAGAAATCAAAACCAGATATAACATCAGTAGGTGACAGCAGTACAGACACATGCAAATACTGTGGGAGAAAACGTATAATACAGAAAGAAAAGTGTCCGGCTTATGAGAAAAAAATGCCATATCTGTGAGAAATTTAATCATTTTGCAGCCAAGTGTTTGTCCAGAAAAAAGAAAATCAAATCCAAGGTACAGACAGTAACTGAAGAAAGCAACAGTGACTATGAGGACATTTTATGGGTGGCTGAAGAGCTGTAAACAGTGCAGAAAGACACTAGTAAGTACCAGAAACAAGGCCCCGCCTTTACCCTATGTCCGCTGGAGCCCTGAGCATTTGACTCCCACCCCCATCCACTGGAGCCCTGAGTGCTCACCCCCCGCAGCCAGAGGAGCCTTGGTCAAACTACCCGGGCCACCAGCCGGCCCCAGTGCCGGGCTGCCTGCCGCCCCCAGCACTGGGTCAGCCTTAGCGCCAGCCGCCAGCACTGGGCTGGGCACCAGTTGGGGGAGATGGTGGAGCTTGGGCGGGGCCTGGGCTTGGCTTAGGGGAGGTTAGCTTCCCCTGGCCTATTATACCCACAGCCCATGCAGAAGAAGTTACATGCAGTCATGTTACTTGGGAAGGAAGTGGTACAATTTCAATTAGATAGTGGCACAAGTTTTAAAATTATCCAGATTGGTCTGGTAAAACCAGACATATGGTTGGAGGGGACCAATCAGCTGTTAACAGTGTAAAACCATACCACATTAAAGCCCATGGGGAAATGTAAAATTAAATTAAGAAATCCAAGGAACAAAATGAAATACTGACTGGACTTTGTGGTCATGGATGATGAGACAGCAGTATCACTTCTGGGCATCAAGACTGTCCAAGCCATGAACCTAATAAAAGTTCCAGAACATAATGAAAGTGGATAGCAGGGTGACTGAAGATACCTTGGATGGTATTACCTGGGACCTGGAGATGACACAGAGGGAATATAGAGATGTGTTTCAGAGAGACAGAGGGCTAAATGGAGACTGACACCCAAATAGAGACTGACACCCAATGCTTAATTTGTGCAACGGCTTGCCAGGACTGAGCCCTGGAATCTCTTGGCTTGGTTGTTCATAGCCCTGGCACCTCTGGGCTTGCCACGTCAGTTATGAAAGTAAAAAAATTGTTTGAGCCCCATTACCTCATTGCTTGAGCCCCGGCACCTCTTTCATTACAAATTAAGCACCGCTGACACTAGTGTGAAGCCAGTTAAATTGCCAAAAATAAAAGTATCCATTGCATTACTACAGTTGCTGAAAGAGGAACTGCAGAGCCTATAGAATCATGGAATTATACAGCCTGTAGAGAAGAGTACAAACTGGATAAGCAGTCTTGTGGTGGTAAGAAAGCCATCTGGAAACTGAGGGCAAGTCTACACTATGTGCTACATTGGCAGAGCTGCACCGATGCAGCTGCGCTGCTGTAGCACATCTGGTGAAGACACACTGTGCTGCCAGGAGAGCGCTCTACTACCAGCATAATTATTCCATGTCTGTGAGAGGTGGAAGCTATGCTGGCAAAAGAGTCTCCTGCCAACATAGCGCTGATGTGGACAGCACTTAAGTCTATGTAACTTGTGTCACTCATGGGAGTGTCTTTTTCATACTCCTGAGCTATGTAAGTTACATCAACTTAAGCAGTAGTGTAGATCAGCCCTGAGAATATGCATAGACTCAAAGCCTTTAAACAAGTTTTGAAATAGCACCATTTCCCTCTGCGTACAATTGAGGAGGTACTACCAGATCTGTCTAAAGTGAGACATTTTACAGTACGTGATGTAGAATCCAAGCTTACTTGACAACCTGCGCAACTCCATTTGGGCAATACCAGTGGTATGGTATGCCAAGGATGCCAATGGGAATCATTCCAGAGCAGATTGACCCAAGCATGACGGGAATCCAGCAATAGCAGACAATGTGCTGCTAGTAAGAGAGGGTGACAATCCAGAATAAGCACAATGAGATCATGACTACAAATTACTACAGTTTTTACAGAGATGAAGAGAAAAAAATACTAAATTGAACTTAGACAAGCTCAGGTTGAGAGTAACCGAGGTGTCATATATTGGACATTTGTTGACCCCCAAAGGCCTAAAAATAGACCCAAAGACAGTGAGGGCAATGAGAGAAATCCCAAGACCCAGCGATGTTAAAGGAGTACAAAGATTTCTGGGAATGGTCAATTATTTAGCAAAGTTTTGCAACCATCTCTCTAAGAGCTTGGAGATCCTGAGGCAGCTGACAAGTTGAGACACGCTGTGGGAGTGTACGGACCAACGTGAGCAAGCATTCCAGAAAGTAAAAGATGATTGGGAAGACTCCTATTTTGAAATATTACAATGCAGAGGAACACCTGCTGCTGCAATGTGATGCATCCAAGTCAAGTCTAGGGGTTACCAGGCTGCAAGGGCGGTGGGAATCTGGTGCATTAAAAAGCAAAGCATTGTACGTGACAGAGAAGGGCTGTGCTCAAATTGAAAAAGAGTTAGCAATTCTCTTTGGAATGGAAAAATTTCACCAGTACACATACGTGGACATACAATCTGACCATAAACCTCTCAAAAGCATTTGGAGAAAGACATTACTGAGGGCTTGTCTACACTTAGAGTAATGCAGTGGAGCAGCTGCACCACTGTAGCACATAGTGAAGACACTACGTACACCAATGGGAGAGCTTCTCCTATCACTGTAGGTACTTCATCTTCCCGACAGGTGGTAGCTATGTTGACAGAAGAGCTCTCCCATCAACATAGCACTGTCTACACTAGGGGTTGTGGCAGTATGTTAGTAGAACTATGTCACTCAGGGGTGTGGATTTTGTGAGCGATATAGTTCTACTAACATTAGTTGATAGTGTACACCAAGCCTCAGTGCACCAAAAAGCTTACAATGGATGATGATGCAACTGCAGAGCTACCACATACAAGTATTGCCCTGGCAGAAATTTGGTGTTGGTGGACACCTTGAGCTGTGCATACCTGCCAGAACCCAGCAAGGAGGGGTCCGTAGAGGCAGAGGTGGTGACAGTAAATATGGTACAGTATTTATCTATCTCGGAAGATAGACTGAGAAAGATACTGAGAGGTACGGAGCAAGACAGAATGCTAGAGACATTGAAACTCATGATCTTACAAGGATGGCCAGCGACAACAGACCAAGTACCTAAAGAGGTAACACCATTCTTTCAGATAAGAGATGCGTTGTGCATACAGAATGGCATTATGTTTTGGGGAGAAAGAGTAGTTATTCCAGCAGCTTTTTCGAATGAAATTTTCACATCTGGGTATTGAAGGTTGCTTAAGGCGAGCCAGAGAGACTGTATAATGGCCAGGAATGAATGAGCAGTTATGGATGGTCATGGTAAAGTGATGTATGCAGATCTTGGGAAGACACAACAAAGCATAAAACACAAACTACCCTCTCAAGCACATGTTTGAAGAGATAAGTCTTGCACTGTGCTCTAAAGGTTAAGGTTCAGATCTCTGAGCATCAAGGAAAGCAAAATGACTCAAGGCCCTTTCATTAAACCCAAGTGATCACTGCCGCTAATATAAAAAGTGCCTAACTGAATTCAGCTGTGGCAAAGATGTGTGAGGAGAGGTAGTCTGTCAGGTAGTGAGGATTAAAGCCAATGTAGGGATAAATGACCCTGAAGTTCTCCCTCTTCTTTTTTGGCAAAAACAGCAAGTTCTTCAAAAGGGATATAAGTACTGCTATAATATGCTGATCTAAAGTACCATTACTTTAAAATTGCAGAGACCCCCTGAGGCAGAAGTGCAGGATTTGGTAGGATTCTCTTGAGAAGTGAAATTGTTACCACAATTTTTGACCCATACCTTACGAGGAGCAAATCCTCATGGCCATCTCAGAGCTTTAAGATTGCCTTTCAAGTGCAAAGGCACAGGTGAGCACAGCAAATACTGCAGGAAGGCATTTAGGGTATGTCCACACAACAATTAAATACCCGCAGCTAGCCTGTGTCAGCTGACTTAGTCTACAATGCAGTTTTACAACCCATTAGCCCAAGTTCCACAAGCCCAAGTCAGCTGACATGGGCCAGCCACGGGTGTTTAATTGCTGTGCAGACATACCTTTAGAGTCCCAAATCTGCTCTTGTCTAAGTCAACAGCAAAACTCCCATTGATTTTTATGGTAGCAGAAACAGGCATATAGTGTTCTAACATCCCTTTGCAACCAAATCCACCCTTCTACAGCCTAGCCACAAAATGGCTGGAGAGGTTTGACGAGCATATCTAAAAGAGCAGACGCATCTGGTTTACTAAGAATTTGTGGCACTTGTGATGTCCTTTTGGGAGTCTGTATGTAAACTTTACATAATGCCATCACTTTATAACTGTATTATATCAAGGTGCATTTCTATATAATTCTAACACAACATAAGGATCTAATTCAGGGATCGGCAACCTTTGGCAGGTGGCTTGCCAGGGTAAGCACCCTGGCGGGCTGGGCCGGTTTGTTTACCTGCCGCGTCTGCAGGTTGGCCGATCGCGGCTCCCCCTGGCTGCGGTTCGCCGCTCCAGGCCAACGGGGGCTGCGGGAAGTGGTGGCCAGCACATCCCTTGGCCCATGCCGCTTCCCGCAGCCCCCATTGGCCTGGAGCGGCGAACCGCAGCCGGGGGAACCGCAATCGGCCGAACCTGCGGACCTGGCAGGGAAACAAATCGGCCTGGACCGCCAGGGTGCTTATCCTGGCGAGCTGCGTGCCAAAGGTTGCCGATCCCTAATCTAGTTTGTAAAGAAATTTTGCTTTCTTTTCAAGGTGAGGTAGAAGCAGTTTACCACCTGTAAAAGATGGTTAACCCTATTGATATTTGCAAGCAGCTTAAGTTACTAAAGTCATTAAGTGCCAGTGCACATTTCTTCTGTGGAGCTAGCCTGGGATATGATTATACCCTTAGTCACTAGAACTCTAAAAAAATAACAACTTGTGACAAACTGAAACTTTTAATAAATTGATATTGCTATCCATATAACTGTTTTCAAATTGTGATTCAATCCTCCTGAGACTTTGTCTTATTTTGCTGTGATTCCATTAAACTTGTGTTGTCATACTTTCATTTTCCAGTGTGAGTGGGATGCGGGTTCATGAGGATATATCACTTTAACTAGAGATCAATAGTCTGTAAAATATTAATGTTTACCTTTTATTCACTAACTTAACATCCTTTGAAATACTCAATATAGTAATACAGTAGCTGTCTATCTTAACTAAAATATATTTTATGATGGGATGATTTATTGTTGTGCATAATAAAGTTCCAAAAGTACATAAAGTGCTGTGTGTATAAAACAAAGTTCCAAATTGTTGAATTTACAATCTAATTTTGTCTTAAAGCAAATAATATAAGAACACTAAACTTTCAAAGCAGCAATAAAATTCCAAGTAATAGTAGCCTTATGTAAACCCGTGATTGATAAAAATAAGATAGAGATTTATGAACATCACAAAAATTTACCAATCTCAAACACTTCACAAGAGGAGTGATAGTCAGAACACTGGTTAGACTTTCTGACTCTGGATGCATGATGGGCTCACTCTGTAACTTTTAATCACAAAAAATGTTAAATAGAATTTGTAAGTTTATCAAACTATTTCAATTAATATCTTTCCCATAAATTGCTCCCAGATATTACAGTCATGCACGAAAAGCCTTATCACTCTGTGGGTTGAGCAAAGAGCAAAGGTAGCTTCATTTTGGAGTGAAACCAGAGATAGAACAGCACGTAGTCTTCTGAAGGGAGCAATATTTGTACACACTTCATTTTAATAAAAGATAGACATAGTTGAGTGTATTAATATTCACAAACATGTCTGCTGCTTTGGAAATCACTGGCTTTCTGCTGAGCTTGTGTGGGTGGCTAATTGTGGGAGCCACTTTATCGAATAGTTACTGGAAAATCTCCACCATACATGGGAATGTGATTACAACTTCTAGCTTGTTTGAAAATCTGTGGAAAAGCTGTGCGGAAGATAGCACTGGAGTCTCCAACTGCAGAAAATTCGATTCTATATTGGCACTGCCTGGTACGTCTCTATTTTTGTGCAATATTTTTTATATAATAGAAGAATTTGTTGGAAAGAAGTAATGTCAGTTATAAAAAATCTAACCCTATATCCTGTCTAGTAGTAATGGAAGATAAAGGTGTGATGAATTGGGACTATGTCTGTACAATTTATGAATTCTGTATGAGATTATTAACCCTATATGTCTGTATCAGGCTGTAAACTTCTGAATGTGCAGCCTTTGCTTCCTCTATTGTCTGTTTGACCTTGTCTACACTGCCACTTTACAGCGCTGCAACTTTCTCGCTCAGGGGTGTGAAAAAACACCCCCCTAAACGCTGTAAATTTCAGCGCCATTAAGTGGCAGTGTAGACAGTGCACGAGCACTGGTAGCTCCTCCCCACGTGGGGGTGGGTTTTTTACAGCACTGGGTGCTCTCTCCCAGTGCTGGTGCCGCGACTACACATTGCTAGTGAAGATATACCCTTTGTCTCCATGTTGGGTTGAAAATTCCGAAGGTGGATGGCAAAAGAATAATAATAGAGGGTAGTTGACTCTTAAGTACCCAATCGTTGGAAATCTATTCCCTCTAGACAAAAGACTGGTGGTTCCTTTCCAAAGTAACTGAGTTAGCAGGGGGAAAGTCACCTTGGCAACAGAGTCATCTGATGGGTTTGTGCTCATGTGGGGAAGCTGACAAAGATGTCACCTGATACAGGGAATTGAAGTTTTTAAAAAGATAGAGGCTGGTCTGCTGGGGGATGTGTGTGGGGGAGGACATTTTCTTCAGTCCATGAGGGAAAGACCACTCACTATATAATATTTTGGGACACCCTGCCTGCCTTCTGGGGCCCAGATGGTTCCCCAAGGACTCACAAAGGAAGGGTGAGCTAGAAATTGAGGGACATAGTAGGTTCAGGTGTTTATTGTTTTGTATGATCTTTACTCTGTGCTTTACATGATTAAGTATAAAAGAGAATAAAGGTGTTAGACTGTGCTCTGTGCGTGTGTTTTAACTGCTTTACAGCTGTTGCATGCTCCTGAGAGAGTTAAACTATAAAATAGAAGTGGAGTTCTGGGAGAGGTTGTGTTTAAGTAACTGGGGTATTCAGGGGTCAGTGCCGGTTGTGGGGCAGAGGGCAGGTTGGCTGAAGACCCCCATTTCTGAGAAGGGGTACAGACTCAGAATCAGTGCCTAGGAAATGTGCCAGAGAAGCCAGGAGAGGAACTAATGCTGCAGTCTGCTGAGGCTTTGGAAGCTTCATACCTTAGGGGATCCAGAGCACAGAGGCTTGGATTCTCCTTACATCAGTCCTAGTGAGTGAGCAGGAGGGGGCACTCATTGGGAACTGTGACAAAAGGTAAAATAGATATTTTTGGTCAATAATGGCTTCTCAGACTTTTGCAATAAAAAAGTCTATAAAGAAGCAGAATGTGTCAAATAAAGCACATTAGAAAAAGCTATAAAAATAATATATATCAACTCACTTAATCAGGCAAATATTCTTTTAATATGCATTTTAAACATAATGTAATCTGCTTTCTGACATCCTGTGGAAAGATAACTGGGTATTGTACCATTTCTAGCCTTAATGTGTCTTACAGTGTTTCTTTATTTTTTTCGGAGAGATATTTTATAGGCATAATCTAAATATTTGACATTAGTATACTGCATTGGGAGCTTTTTAATATAAATAGGTATGAAATAGCATTTATGTCAAACTGCCTATTCAGACTAATACATTGTGTTGTGAGAGAAATTAAAAAAGCTATTAAATATTATTTAAATTAATCTGTGTATTAGAAGTAGCGGGTTCTTTTCTGATTGGATTTGGTTTTAAACTTCCGAAATCTGAATTGCCGTGTATCTGAGTTAAATATGTAAATCTTCAACAAAATCTTTCTTTGTATTGTTCTAAAGTTTTAATTATGTAGTAACAACATTCATTATATTGTAAACTGCAGACATAAACCAGGTAGATTTATGTACTCTAAGGGTACATCTACACTACAGCGGGGAGTCGATTTAAGATACGCAAATTCAGCTACGTGAATAGCGTAGCTGAATTCGACGTATTGCAGCCGACTTACCCCGTTGTGAGGACGGCGGCAAAATCGACTTCTGCCGCTTTTTGTCGGCGGCGCTTACTACCACCTCTGCTGGTGGAGTTAGAGCGCCGATTCGGGGATCGATTGTCGCGTCCCGATGGGACGTGATAAATCGATCCCTGAGAGGTCGATTTCTACCCGCCGATTCAGGCGGGTAGTATAGACCAGACCTAAGGCAGCCTAAAGGCTTCTACACATGGAGTTATTCTGGAATATTCCAGAATAACTCCATGTGTGGACACTTATATTCTGGAATAAGATTGCCTTTTTCTGGTTTAGCTTCCAAAGTGGATTAAGTTAATTTGGAAAAAGGCAGTCTTATTCTGGAATACGAGTCTGTGGCCTGGTCTACACTACGGGTTTAGGTCGACTTTAGCAGCGTTAAACCGAATTAAGCCTGGACACGTCCACACAACGAGGCCCTTTCTTTCGAATTAAAGGGCCCTTTAAACCGGTTTCTTTACACCACCTCCGACGAGGGGATTAGCGATAAAACCGGCCTTTGCGGGTCGGAATTGGGGTAGTGTGGACGGAATTCGATGTTATTGGCCTCCGGGAGCTATCCCACAGTGCTTCATTGTGACCGCTCTGGACAGCGCTCTCAACTCAGATGCACTGACCAGGTAGACAGGAAAAGACCCGCGAAGGTTTGAATTTCATTTCCTGTTTGCCCAGCGTGGAGAGCACAGGTGACCACGCAGAGCTCATCAGCACAGGTAACCGTCATGGAGTCCTCCCAGGATCGCAAAAGAGCTCCAGCATGGACCGAACGGGAGGTACGAGATCTGCTCGCCATATGGGGAGATGAAGCAGTGATAGCTGAACTCCGTAGCAGTAAAAGAAATGGAAAAGTATTAGAAAAGATCTCCAAGGCCATGAAGGACCGAGGCCATAACAGGGACACACAGCAGTGCCGCGTGAAAATTAAGGAGCTAAGGCAAGCCTACCACAAAGCCAGAGAAGCAAACGGAAGGTCCGGGGCAGAGCCGCAAACTTGCCGCTACTACGCGGAGCTGCATGCGATCCTAGGGGGTGCAGCCACCACTACCCCAACCGTGTGCTATGACTCTCTCACTGGAGAAACACACAGGGAAGACGGTTCGGGGAACGAGGAAGATGACGATGGAGGTACTGTAGGTAGCTCACAGCAGCAAGGAAGCGGAGAAACCGGTTTCCCCAACAGCCAGGATATGTTTGTGACCCTGGACCTGGAACCAGTAACCCCCGAACTCACCCAAGACCCTCAGGGCACACAGGAGACCTCTGGTGAGTGTAACTTTGTAAATATTTGTAAACATTACAAAAAAAAAGCAAGCAAGTCTGTTAACGTGTATGGGGATGGGGCGGAAATCCTCCAGGGACATCTCCAGAAAGCTCTCCTGGTTGAAATGGGGTGATTTTATTAAGGGGGACATTCAGAGGCGCCCGTTCCTGCTCTTCTGACCAGAAATGTTCCCCGCTGTTAACCACGCGGTGGGGGGGAGGGGTGAAGTGATCATCCCAGAGAATCGTGTGTGTGTGTGTGGGGGGGGGTGGTTTACTTGTGTTTGTGCCGCATGTTAACCGGGAAACCGCAGCCCCCTCCTTTTACATTGAAACCCCATTTTAAATGGACAACCCAATTCATCCTTGATATGGGAAATGCGCTGCTGTTTGCAACCTTTCCCGCATGTTAAGAAGGTTAAAAAAGCCAAAACACTGTGGCCTACGATGGCTGCCTGCAAGCCGAAATATGCGACCTTGTAATGAAAGAGTGTACCCATTGTTCCCTAAAATGTGTCCTTTTTAACCACCTCTCCCTTCTCCTCCACCAGCTGCAAATGTTTCTCCTTCGCAGAGGCTCGTGAACATTAGAAAGAGAAAACGTAAGACGAGGGACGAGATGTTCACGGAGCTGCAGATGTCCGCCCAGGCTGATAGAGCACAGCAGAATGCGTGGAGGCAGTCAATGACGGAGATGAGAAAAGCCCAATATGAACGAGAGGAGAGGTGGCGGGCTGAATCGCGGGAAGAACAGAGCAAGTGGCGGGCTGAAGACGATAGGTGGCGTCAGCTTGCAGACAGACGGCAAGAGGCAATGCTCCGTCTGCTGGAGCATCAAAGTGATATGCTCGAGCGTATGGTTGAGTTGCAGGAAAGGCAGCAGGAGCAGAGACCGCCGCTACAGCCCCTGTGTAACCAACAGCCCTCCTCCCCAAGTTCCATAGCCTCCTCACCCAGACGCCCAAGAACACGGTGGGGGGGCCTCCGTCCACCCAGTCACTCCACCCCAGATGATCGCCAAAGCATCAGAAGGCTGGCCTTCAATAAGAGTTAAAGTTTTAAAATGCAGTGTGTCCTTTTCCATCCCTCCTCCCCCACCCATCCCAGGCTACCTTGGCAATTATCCCCCTACCTCTGTAAGGAACTAATAAAGAATGCATGAATGTGAAAAAACAATGACTTTATTGCCTCTGCAAGGGGGAGGGGAGGGTGGGGTGGGGTGGTTGGTTTACAGGGAAGTAGAGTGAACCGGGTCGGGGGGGGGGGGTTGGAGGGTTCATCAAGGAGAAACAAACAGAAGTTTCACACAGTAGCCTGGCCAGTCACAAAACTCGTTTTCAAAGCTTCTCTGATGCGCACCGCGCCCTGCTGTGCTCCTCTAACCGCCCTGGTGTCTGGCTGCGCGTAATCAGCGGCCAGGCGAGTTGCCTCAACCTCCCACCCCGCCATAAAGGTCTCCCCCTTACTCTCACAGATATTGTGGAGCGCACAGCAAGCAGCAATAACAATAGGGATATTCTTTTCGCTGAGGTCTGAGCGAGTCAGTAAGCTGCGCCAGCGCGCTTTTAAACGTCCAAATGCACATTCCACCACCATTCGGCACTTGCTCAGCCTGTAGTTGAACAGGTCCTGACTCCTGTCCAGGCTGCCTGTGTACGGCTTCATGAGCCATGGCATTAAGGGGTAGGCTGGGTCCCCAAGGATCACGATAGGCATTTCAACATCCCCAATGGTCACTTTCTGGTCCGGGAAGAAAGTCCCTTCCTCCAGCTTTCGAAACAGAGCAGAGTTCCTGAAGACGCGAGCATCATGTACCTTTCCCGGCCATCCCACGTTGATGTTGGTGAAACGTCCCTTGTGATCCACCAGGGCTTGCAGCAGCATTGAAAAGTACCCCTTGCGGTTTACGTAGTCGGTGGCTTGGTGCTCCGGTGACAAGATAGGGATATGGGTTCCGTCTATGGCCCCGCCACAGTTTGGGAATCCCATTTCAGCAAAACCATCCACTATTGACTGCACGTTGCCCAGAGTCACTACCCTTGCTATCACCAGGTCTTTCATTGCCCTGGCAAATTGGATCACAGCAGCCCCCACCGTAGATTTGCCCACTCCAAATTGATTCCCGACTGACCGGTAGCTGTCTGGCGTTGCAAGCTTCCACAGGGCTATCGCCACTCGCTTCTCAACTGTGAGGGCTGCTCTCATCTTGGTATTCTGGCGCTTCAGGGCAGGGGAAAGCAAGTCACAAAGTTCCATGAAAGTGGCCTTACGCATGCGAAAGTTTCGCAGCCACTGGGAATCGTCCCATACCTGCAGCACGATGCGATCCCACCAGTCTGTGCTTGTTTCCCGGGCCCAGAATCGGCGTTCCACGGTATCAACCTGCCCCAGTGACACCATGATTTCCACATTGCTGGGGCCTGTGCCTTGTGAGAGGTCTATGGCCATGTCAATTTCCTCATCACTCTCGTCGCCGTGCTGCAATCGCCTCCTCGCCTGGTCCGGGTTTCGCCTTGGCATGTTCTGGCTCTGCATATACTCCAGGACAATGCGCGTGGTGTTCATAGTGCTCATAATTGCCGCGGTGATCTGAGCGGGCTCCATGATCCCAGTGCTAGCTATGGCGCCTGGTCAGAAAAAAGGCGCGAAAGTAGTATCTGATGGACCAGGAGAAGGAGGGCGGGAGGGAGGGAGGGAGGGAGGGAGGGCCAAGTGACGACATGGCGTACAGGTACAGGAACAGGGAGAAACACAAACAACTGTCACACAGAATGGTCCCCCCAAAGATTAAACTGGAAACCCTGGGCTTAGCAGGCCGTTGATTTCACGGAGGAAGGGGAAGCAAATGAACACAGAATAAATCTATTTTTTACATCTTAAGGTGGCAGCCAACGCTGCAGCATGAGTGACAGCCATACCAGTATGATGATGATGGGTACCAATCATAATATACCATCATCTGCCAAAAGGCAAGGGGCTGCTGCTGTGTAGCAATGCAGCCCCATGTCTGCCAGCCCCACGTCCGCCAGCACCCAGCATCGCCCTCGGCCTCTTCTGGGTGCTTAGCAGACAATATTGGGCAATTGGCAGAAAATAGTACATTATGACTGGTAACCGTCATCATCGAGACAGTAGCATGTCTGCCCAGGTGGCCATGATTGACAGCCACTCCAGTACGACGACGACGGGTACCAGTCATAATATACCATCGCCTGGAAGGGGCTGGTGCAATGCAGCCCTACGGCTGCCAGCCCCACGGCTATCACTCATGCTACACCGTCTACTGCCAAAAGGCAGTTAGCAGCTGCTGCTGTGTAGCAATGCAGTCCCACGTCTGCCGGCACCCAGAGGACATATGGTGACGGTGAGCTCAGCTGTGCTGAGCGGGCTCCATGTTGTCTGCACAGGTAACCCAGGTAACCCAGGTAAAAAGGCGCGAATCTATTGTCTGCCGTTGCTGTGACGGGGGAGGGAGGGGCCTGACGACATGTACCCAGAACCGCCCGCGACACTGTTTTGCATCATCCGGGCATTGGGATCTCAACCCAGAATTCAAAGAAAAGGCGTGAACCGCTTCGCGGCTCGAGCTGTGGCGCAAACGTAGTATCTGACGGCCTAGGGGAAGGAGGGAGGGGGGCCGAGTGACGACATGGCGTACAGGCACAGGGAATTAAAATAAAGAACGGTGGCTGTGCATCAGGGAGAGACACAAACAACTGTCACAGACTGGTCCCCCCCAAAGATTAAACTGAAAACCCTGGGTTTAGCAGGCCGTTGATTTGACGGAGGGAGGGGGAAGCAAATGAATACAGAGAAAATCTATTTTTTACATCTTAAGACGACGGTGCAGCGTGACTGATAGCCCTCGGCATCTTTCTGGGTGCTTGGCAGCAAATACGGGGCGGTGTATGACGATGGTCTTCAGGCCTATTGCACGAGCTGCTGCTCAGGGAAGACTCTGCTAATGTGCGATGACCCGACTTGTAATAGGCCGGCTAACAGTCATAATACACCATTTACTGCCAAAAGGCAAGCCCCACGGCTGCCAGCACCCAGATCGCCGATGAAGGCTACCAGTCTACTGCACCGTCTACCGCCAAAAGGCAGTTAGCAGCTGCTGCTGTGTAGCAATGCAGTCCCACGTCTGCCGGCACCAAGAGGATATATGGTGACGGTGAGCTCAGCTGTGCTGAGCGGGCTCCATGTTGTCTGCACAGGTAACCCAGGTAACTAACCCAGATAAAAGGGCGCGAATCTATTGTCTGCCGTTGCTGTGACGGGGGAGGGAGGGGCCTGACGACATGTACCCAGAACCGCCCGCGACACTGTTTTGCATCATCCGGGCATTGGGATCTCAACCCAGAATTCCAAGGGGCGGCGGAGACTGCGGGAACTGTGGGATAGCTGTGGGATAGCTACCCATAGTGCAATGCTCCGGAAGTCGACGCTAGCCTCGTACTGTGGACGCGGTCTGCCGACTAGAGCACCTAGAGCATTTTATTGTGTGGACATACACAATCGGCTGTATACAACCGATTTCAATAAAACCGGCTTCTATAAATTCGAACTAATTTCGTAGTGTAGACATACCCTCTGTATTTGAAGTTATTCCACAGTAGCTACTCCACTTTAAATTCACACTCTACTTTAAACCAAAATAAATTTCATGTGTGGACAAGCCCTAAAACATACATTCTAATCTGGAAAAGATTTTAATTACATTTTAAGAATTTAAGTTACAGTACACTAAAGATAAAAGGTAACTGCTAGGGGAGATTTATAATTTCCTTAAACTATTTTTCTCTCAGAAGCAGGTTTAAAATGATTTGCGTAGGTTTCTTTTTACCCCTCTACCCCAATATAACACGACCCGATATAACATGAATTCGGATATAACGTGGCAAAGCAGCGCTCCGGGGGGGCAGGGGCTGCGCACTCCAGCAGATCAAAGCGATATAAGTCGGTTTCACATATAACGCAGTAAGATTTTTTGGCTCCCGAGGACAGCGTTATATCGGGGTAGAGGTGTATTTCTTTAGCGTGAGAGGAACATAAAATGTGGTGTGAATAAACTTCTTGCATTCTACAATAACAATTAGGATAATATCCATCTGTTTTCTCTCTGCAGGCTGCTTATTTGAGCATGGATTGTGTTATTATATAAATCCACCACTGGACTGGGCCTCATAATTTAGAGCTTTTGGCTCCACATAGCATTTTATTAGTAATTATTTATATGGCACTATAAATTTACACAGTGATGATACCAGTGGGAATTTTTTTAGAATTCCCTACCCAGTAACACAAGAGTGTTTCACTGATAAGAAGGTAAGAGAGCCTTTTGGAAGATGTGGCTTTAAAGAAATTCAGAGGAGGCAGACAAGAATATCAGGAGTGAGGATACAAAGGCAAAAGTGGGAGGAGGGAAAGGGAACCGAAGAGGATTTGATAGAGGATGAGAGCATAGTAGGGAGTGAGAGGTGGGGGTGGGGGTGTTCTAAGGGAGAAATGAGAGCAGACATATAGGAAATGTATAGGTAGGGCTTTAAAGGTGAGAACTTGAATCTTAAATTTGATGCAGTAAGAGGAAGTGAATGAATATATTCAGAGGATGGCTCTATGGTTAGACCAGCAGGAAGGGAACATTTCTTAAGCAGAGGGATGTTGGATAGCCTGGAGGGTGTAGAGTTTGCAATATTTGAGAGAAGAAAAGAGATGAAGATAGTAAGGAAAAAGTGGATTTTCCTATAACAGAGGAAAAAAGCAATAGAACTTGGAGCCACTGGATTTACGGAAGAAGAGAAGAGTCAAAGATAAGAGTTGCAAGCCTGGGAGACAGGAAGGATAGTAAAAAGAAGAACAGGAGTACTTGTGGCACCTTAGAGACTAACAAATTTATTAGAGCATAAGCTTTCGTGGACTACAGCCCACTTCTTCGGATGCATCCGAAGAAGTGGGCTGTAGTCCACGAAAGCTTATGCTCTAATAAATTTGTTAGTCTCTAAGGTGCCACAAGTACTCCTGTTCTTCTTTTTGCGGATACAGACTAACACGGCTGTTACTCTGAAACTTGAGGAAGGATAGTGTAGTTGTTATGGTGACAGATCAGGAAGGTGGAGAAAAAAGGTTTGGAAGAAATAAGTAGCTCAATTTTGGAGTTTGAGAGAGCAGCAGGACATCCAGAGAATTCCTGAAGGAGCTGGAAGCATAAGATCGCACAGATGAGGGTCAGGGTTCAGCTCCAATGTAGAGGTTATTCAGGAATCATCTGCGCAGAAATGTAACTGAAACAATGAAAATGAATGAGATCAGAGGTAGAAAGGAAAGACATCTTTGGTGATGGGCTGTTAGAGCATGGTTTTAAACAGACGCAGGAGGGATCTCTTGAAGGTCTCTGCATTGGCAGCCCTAGCTGGTTAGAGTGCCCTCTGATATCAGATGTAGCTCCCTTTAAATCAGGTTTAAAACCTTTTTGAGATCAGTAGGACTTTACTTAGTATATTAATTTTGATTTAATTTTTACCTTTTCATCTATTGTATAAGATGCCTTGAGCTTCTTTGGACACGAATACAATTATTTTTAAAGTATGAAACTTTAGAATGAAAGGAGTGTTATACAGGGTTTGAGGATTGTTCAGGAAACAAAACTGTGGAGATAAGATATCACCCAGTCAGGTGCCTAAAAGTTATGACAGCCAAAGTTTATCTGAGCAACTGTACATGGGCAATTCACAGCACAGTCGATGAAATAGTCAGTATCGAGAACAAACTAAATTTAACAATCTGACCACAGTTGATGCATAGACAAAGGGCAGGATATGGCCCAGAATCTGTATTTCTATAATACAACTCCCTGTAGTCAAAGATATCCAGATCCCTTTAACACAGATAAGGGGTTTGAATTGAATATCTTATTTTAGGCACTGCTAATTCAGAGTGCGGTGCAAAGGAGACCAACTGTATTAAATTACTTATGTATTTAGCACCTGTGTTACAGCTGTAGATCAAGCATTTGTCACTAAGCAGTTAATCAGCTGCCAATTTCTATTTGTATTGGCACTTTAAACTCTAGTTTTATTATCCTTGAGTTAAGATTCAAAGTCTCTGCTTCAGATTAGTGAAGTTAATCAAGGCTTCATATAAGGAATATACTTATGGAATATATAATACAGTAGAACCTCAGAGTTAAGAACACCTCGGGAACGGAGGTTGTTCGTAACTGTGAACAAAATGTTACGGTTGTTCTTTCAAAAGTTTACAACTAAACATTGACTTAATACAGCTTTGAAATTACTATGCAGAGGAAAAATGTGGCTTTCCCTTTATTTTTTTAGTAGTTTATGTTTAACAGAGTACTGTACTGTATTTGCTTTTTTTTTTTTTTTTGGTCTCTGCTGCTTCCTGATTGCGTACTTCTGGTTCCAAATGAGGTGTGTGATTGACTGGTCAGTTTGTAATTCTGGTGCTCATAATTCTGAGGTGCTATTGTAGATAGTTTGTATCGCATCAAAGGAGGAGATTGAAGTAGGTAAAGAATGAACAATGCCCTGGAAAAAGAAAACTGAACAAGGAAAATAGAAAAACAAACTGAAGAGCAGATTGATGAAAAACAAGAAAGATGAGATGATGGGTCCAAGAGATAAGCTACTGGACAAAATCAGTGCAGACAGAGAATCTTAGAAGGCAAACATCAAACAATATTGCATGGAAAGAGAATGAGCTGCTCAACGAAAGGCCTAAGGATGCAGAAACTTGTTTTGCAGTATCTAAAAGGAGGATCCCAGGACCTCAAATTGGGTGATGAAGCCCCAGAAGGTGAAACTGACCAGCTTGTTTTCTTCAACCACCTCCTACAACTACTCTATTTTTGATATTCAGATTCACATTCCTTTGGGATCTTGTATGTGAAAGCACTTTGGACTAAAACAAAAATTGAATTTAATACGTTTTTGGCAAAATAAATTGAGATTCAGCTATCGCCACTGACTATTTCTTTACATACTGATCATCAGGCCTTAAAACAAGACAGGAATTAAATTGCCCTTTGTGGTGTTAAAGTATAACAAATACAATTCATACACAAAGGATGCATAAGCCTTAACCTACTGGGCTTCCTTTTGTGAGTCTTAAATTTTAAAAACAGGATTGGCTTGAAGGTTCAAATATTTAGCCGACAAGATTGGCTGGAAAACAAAACAAATTTTAATCAGTAACTATTATTTGCTATATACACAACCTCAAAGTGGTTCATTCTGAATGGTTTGTGCACCATATATATTATCTAACCTTAAACATAAGTAACATATTTTCATCTAGAGTCAGTATGATGTAATGGTTAGAGTGGGGGACTGGGACTCAGATAGTCACGGAGTATCTGGGCCTCAGTTTTCCTATCTATAAAATGGGAATAATACTTAGATTTCTCAAGGTCTTTGACAGATGCCATTTATGTGCAAATTGTTGCTACTTTCTACAAAGCTGGAAGTGGAAAAACTATAGCCAAGCAAATGTTAAGCAATAACTAGGATATTGAACGGATGTCAGAAGGTCAGAGACTAAATATAAATTGAGTTGAAAAACAATAAAACTATTGTGTAAATAGAACATTGGCAATGAAACAGATTGAGGTGGCGCAATTAGCTCTGTGCCATCTCTGCTGTAGAATCATGTGCTGCAATTACTATTGATTGGTAAATTAGCTTAGTTCGTAACCTGATTAATAAATACCTTCTATAAAAAAAAATTGAGAGTAACCCCTCCTGTTGTGGAATTAACTCTAGGAGCTCCATAGTTAAGGTTGTTGAGATTATTATAATGTGGTAAGGGGTGTAGTAGTAAATCGCTTTGTTAGAAAATAATGTAATCATTAAACTTTACATCAGTTACCCAAAAGGTGTGATTTAATACTCTGGCGAGTTACAATTAATCCTGCTTAATACTTTAGGAGTTTGAAAGAACTAAATCTTAACATCCTTTGAGCATTGTCCATATGGATCCCTATCTTTGGTGTTACACACATCCGTGCCATGCAACCCTAAACTTTCCAGAAAGCTGTGACTGTTCAGGCTGTGCACTCACCCATTTTATATGCCTCCAAAGGCCAGGTTAGCTGAAAATCAGGGCTAAAACTATTCATTTTATGGAAAATGATTTTTTGCCCTTTTATTGCTTGTGATTTCTTTCCTCAAGAAAGCTTGAAATAGATGTTTTATAAAATATTTATTTCCTCAAACACTTATACCCTTTAATATTCTGGAGTTTTTAGCTCAGTAGTTCAGGCATTTATTGCTTGTGGTTCGGAACTGGATTAAGGTGGGCAACTTGGAGGCACTTGGCAAGTTTTTTTTAAAAGGGAAGTTCAATTTGCAAGAATCTTTTTTTGAGATTTCAAGCCCAAATACCTTGGACAATGGACATCTGATAAATGCATCAGAGAATTTAAACACGAAGAGCCAGATTTCCAAGGTCTCCTCTAAATTAGTACCTACTCTTTTTCATGCATCATTTTTAATGGACACAAAAACTCACATTTGGCCTTACAACAAGCAATGGTTCATATAGTTCTGGTGATCAGATAACCAACTCACTAATTTGGATGTAATTTTTCAGGTTTACAAAAACCTTTGTCGGGTGTTATTGAAACCATTAACCCCATCACTACTAGTTAGTCCAGTTCAGCATTAAAATTTGCGACCTCATTAATTTCTTTACTGCATAAACATTCTGACTTTTAGATGCTTCTGTAAACCAAATAGCTATACCTTGTAAACTTCACTCATCATTAATTCTGATAATTATTTGACATTTTCTTTGATGAACATGTACTTTCAAAATTGAATTTTATTAAATTACTTGTGCAGGAACTGATTTTTTTTGTCCTGCTTTTCTAATGCAGCTTACATACAAGCATGTCGTGCCCTGATGATCATTTCCATCGTCTTGGGTCTCTTGGCTACTGTGCTGTCATTGTTTGGTTTAAAGTGCACACAAGTTGGGATGAGTAATGAAAACACAAAAGTAAAGATTTCTGTAACGGGGGGAGCGATCTTCATTTTAGCAGGTAAGATACCAACATTGTGCATTGAGACTGAACTTAGGACACCATTGGTGCTCAATACTGCTTTCATGATTAGCAAACTAAGTGAAATGTACATCTGTTTTCATAATTTAAAGCTGTAGAACTATTTAATGGTTTATTTAAGTATGTGCATTTTGAATTTTTCTCCATAGGACTCTCTTCCATGGTGGCTGTTTCTTGGTATGCTGCAAGGATTACTGCTCAGTTTTTTGACCCACTGTATGGTGGAACGAAGTAAGTAAATGGACCTGTTGTACCAAATTGGTGAATATTTTTAAGATAGCATCAGTAATTTCAGTGGGCAGTATCCTGTAAGGGTTTTCCAGGACCCCGTAGTCTGTACTGATCAAGTTATCCCATCCTGCTTAAAGAAAAGTTTATCAACAACTCAGCCTTTGAAATCCTCTTTCCCACAGGATGGAGGAATTATTGCTGGTTGGGAGGACTGGGGTATGTCCTCACTTTCAAGGAGTCAAGGAATGTGCAAGGCATACCAGCCTCAAATTCTCAGTCATGGCGCATTGGCACAGAGTGTACATCCCTCTGTTCTATTGGCAGGATCTCCTGTCACTAATGTGCCATTGCATCGGCTGTCTGTAACCCTTTTGGGGCTCTTAGAATGCAGAACCAAAGTTAATGTGACATGGAGCATTTACCAGCAAGAAATCCTCCAGATTCACAGGTGTGCTTGCTCCAAAATGGCTTCTTCTTTGTTCCTTCATGCTCCCTGAAATTCAGAGCCTCTCCTATGTGGCCGCACAGAGATTTCTGAGGGAAGGTGGAACACACAGAATAGGTGGTGCTGTGGGAAGGACTTGGCTTTATTAGTAATTATTTGTATTACCATAGCACCTAGGAGTCCTAGTCAGGGACCGGGACCTCATTATGCCAGGTGCTATACAAACTCAGAACATAAATACAGTCCCTGCCCCACAGATCTTACAATCTAAGTAGAATGGATACAACTTAAACTGCGTTTGGAACATCTTGGAGGCCTATTCACAGAATGGCAGTAACAGCTTTGGAGGATATGACAATGATGGACATTTTGGTATCCTGTTCTTCTGTCTAGAGAATACACAGTGCAATGATATGTGCCCTCAGACTAAATGGATTTTGGTTAAGAGTGTCTTAAAAATAGCCACCACCAAATTCGAGTATAAACCATATTACATAATAGAGTGACTTCTGCCCACCCCAAGATCCCTTTGTCTGAATGGAATATAAATTACAAAGTAAGAACTTGAAAGTAATATATTGCCTTTTCAGAACAATATTAACAGTTTAAAATCCAGAAACATCCAGGAAAAATTCCAGGACCAATCTTACCTTTGCTCCATATCCCCACCCTTCCTCTGTCTCTAGGCTTAAAAGCTTACTTGTTGAGTATGGCAATAACCCATTGTGACGAGTTGGATCACAGAAACCCCCTTGGGAGCTGCCATCCGATGTGCCCAGACCACTTCTACCCCTGCCTTCCCTGCCAGCTCAGGACTCCAGCACCCTGTCTTGCTGAGCCAGACACTCCCGTCTGCTCCAACAAAGACCCAGGATCTGAATTACTTTCCCCAAAGCAGCAGGTTTAACTGAAAGCAGCTAACAGAAGTGTCCTTGTCTTTAACACTCAGATGCCCAACTCCCAATGGGGTCTAAACCCAAATAAATCCGTTTTACCCTGTATAAAGCTTATACAGGGTAAACTCATAAATTGTTCGCCCTCTATAACACTGATAGAGAGATATGCACAGCTGTTTGCTCCCCCAGGTATTAATACATACTCTGAGTTAATTAATAAGTAAAACGTGATTTTATTAAATACAGAAAGTAGGATTTAAGTGGTTCCAAGTAGTAACAGACAGAACAAAGTAAGTCACCAAGCAAAATAAAATAAAATGCACAAATCTATGCCTAATCAAACTGAATACAGATAAGATCCTCACCAGTTCCAGAATGCTCCCTTTTACAGACTAATCTCCTTTAGCCTGGGTCCAGCAATCACTCACACCCCTTGCAGTCACTGTCCTTTGTTCCAATTTCTTTCAGGTATCCTGGGGGTGGAGAGGCTCTCTTTAGCCAGCTGAAGACAAAATGGAGGGGTCTCCCAGGGGTTTAAATAGACTTTCTCTTGTAGGTGGAGACCCACTCCTCACTCACTCCAGCAAAGTCCAGCTCCAAGATGGAGTTTAGGAGTCACCTGGGCCAGTCACATGTCCATGCATGACTCACAGTTTTTACAGGTAGCATCCATTGTTTACATCGGGCTTGGCAACCTTTCAGAAGTGGTGTGCCGAGTCTTCATTTATTCACTCTAATTTAAGATTTCGCGTGCCAGTAATACATTTTAACGTTTTTAGAAGGTCTCTTTCTATAAGTCTATAATATATAACTAAACTATTGTTGTATTTAAAGTAAATAAGGTTTTTAAAATGTTTAAGAAGCTTTATTTAAAATTAAATTAAAATGCAGAGCCCCCCGGACCGGTAGCCAATGTGAGTGCCATTGAAAATCAGCTTGTGTGCCGCTTTCGGCACGCGTACCATAGGTTGCCTACCCCTGGTTTACATGCTACCTTGAACGTCCTCAAGTAGACTTCTTATGTGGATTGGAGCATTCAAAGATCCATTGTCCTTTAAGTGTTTCTTGATTAGGTACTTAATTTCAACATTCCTTTCTCCAGGAACTGACCAAATGCTCTACTAAGGTTATTTAGAAGTCAAGCCAGTACACAGACAACATTCATAACATTCATAACATTGAATACAAAATGATGCATGCAAATAGGATTACTACATTCAGTAGGTCATAACCTTTATGGAGATATGTTACATGGCATATGTAGCATAAAACACATTCTAAGCCTTATGGGAGGTACCGTCACACCCATGTCCATCTTTCCAGGCTATATTGTATACAGAACTATCTCCACTACCCATTGGGAAATGTTAAAGTGGATAAAGGGCAGATCTTTGGGATTCACACTTTGCAATGGACAGGGCCCAAATTTGTCAGCTCATAGTATAGAGCTGTTGGTGGATGTTTTAGCCAGCTGCCTTGGTGACTGAACTGAAGGAAAGGGGAGGGCATTTGGAAGCTGGCTGGTGCATGTTTCTGAGACATTAGGAATCTATCAAGCATGGCCTATACACTGCTGCTCCTCTGAGCTTTGGGAACCTTTTAGAAAAGCAATATCTGTTAAGGTTGCATGAATGCCTCCTTGTAGCACTGGCTATTTGGAGCTGAAGCTGTAAGAAGGTGGGCAGTACTTGGCAACCTCTGTTCTTTTATTTCTTGGCTAGCTGTGGGTATATGTTGTGTTCCTGTCATCCCAATTCAGTTTAATCTATGAATTTCATTACACTCCTCTTTCTTCTTTCTTCCATTTCATGAATAAAGCTGTTACATAAAACAGATCCTAGCAGATACCTGTGGGAAAACCCCATCTCCCTAAACATTTCATTCCCTCCCTCCCACCTCATACTCGGGGGCAGGGGTTTCCCTCCGCGGGCTGCTTCTGCCTGCAAGCACCGTCCCCGCTGCTCCCATTGGTCGGGAACAGGGAGCTGTGGCCAATGGGAGCTGCGGGGGTGATGCTTGCAGAGAGGGGCAGTGCGTGAAGCCACATGTCCCCGCCCCTCCACGCCCCCAGGAGCTGCAGGGACACATTGGCCCCTTCCAGGAGTGGCGTGGGGCCAGGGCAGGCAGGGAGCCTGGCTTAGCGGCAGCTATGCTGTGCCACAGACCGGGAGCCGCCGGAGATAAGTGCTGCCTGGTGGGATGCCACACCCCAACCCCCAGCTGTGAGCCCCCTCCCAGAGCCAGCACCCTGTACCTCCTCCTGGACGCCAACACTCTGTCCCAGCCCAGAGCCCCTTCCTGCACCCAAATTCCCTCTCAGAGCCCACATCCCACACCCATCCTGCACCCCAACATTCTGCCCCTGCCTGGAGTTCCCCCTACACCCAAACTCCCTCGCAGAACTTGCACCCCTCACCCCCTCCTGCACCCCAACCCCCTCTCCAGGCTCAGCCCAGAGCCCCCTCCCAGACAGTGAACCTCTTGGCCCCAACCCAAAGCCTGCACCCCCTTCCAAACCCCTAACCCAGCCTGGTGAAAGTGAGTGAGAGTGGGGGAGAGCGAGCAACGGAGGGGGGGGGATGGAGTGGGGCGTGGCCTCAGGGAAGGGGTGGGGTAGATCCTGGGTTGCCCTTAAATTCAAAAAGTGATCTTGCGTGTAAAAAGGCTGGAGACCACTGCTTTAGAAGATTCTCGCCCATCCCTTTATAACACTATGTTGGGGTTCCACCGGGCTCTGTCCTTGGTTCTGTTCTCTTCTCCCTCTACACCTTATTTCTGGGTAATCACTCTCACAAACACAAATTCAAATACAATCTCTATGCTGACTACTCACAGTGCTATCTGTACTCTGGACCTGTCTCCCTCTGTCCAAACTAAACTCTCAGCTTGTGTCTGACATCTCCTCGGGAATGTCTAGCTGTCAGTTCAAGCCCAACCTGGCTAAACCAGAACTCCTAATTTCCTCCCTGAAATCCTTCCTGCTGTCTCCTGTCTTGTACACTGTAGACAACACCACCATCCTGCCAGTCACTCTCATCTGTAATCTGGGCGTCATCTTCAACTTGGATCTCTCTCTAGGTCCTCACATCCTGGCTGTGTCTAAATCTTGCAGATTTTTTCAGTATAACGCCACTAGGATACAGCCTTTCCTATCCATCCATACAGTTCAACTATCATCCTGCTCTTATTATCTTGCATCCCAATTACTGCAACATTCTTCTCTTTGGCCTTGACAAATGCAATCTTTCCCCATTCATATCCATTCAGAATGCTTCTGCAAAGACCATTCTCCTTACCCATCACTTTGACCATGTCACCCCACTCTTTGCATGGTTCTGACTCATCACTTTCCATGCCTATCCCCAACCTGTCTATCGCCTCTCATTCATTATTGAAAGATCAGCTCCTAATTCCAATCTGCAGCCATAGCTCACTTGTTGAATTTTCAAACAAGCACTTTTGTGCTTTCTCCCATGCCGTCCCTTACCCTTGGGAGAAGCTCCTCATAAACAACCACAAAGCTACAGTAGAACCTCAAAGATACGAACATTAGAGTTACGGACTGACCAGTCAACAGGATACCAAGTGAAAGCGGGAGTAACCAATCAGGCAGTAACAGAGACCAACAACAACAACAACAACAAATACTGTACTGTGCCTGTATTGCATCTTAAAGGTAGGCACATCTGAGCTGTCTGTCCTCACCCCCACGCATGGGGTAGCCACTAAAAGCAAGACATTGGGGCTGCCAGCCCAAGGCAGCCAGAGCCAGCTAGTAGAGCAGGAGCAGCACTAGGGTGACCAGATGTCCCAAATTTATAGGGACAGTCCTGATTTTGGGGTCTTTTTCTTAGATAGGATCCTATTACCCCCTGTCCCAATTTTTCAAACTCGCTGTCTGGTCACCCTAAGCAGCACTGGGGTCTGCACCATTTTCACTCCTTCCCCCACTCCCCTGGAGGGCGTTACACACCCTGCCTGGAGGGGGAAAGCTAGCAAACTCATGCTGGTGCTGAGTAGGGAGCTCAGCTGCTGCTGAAACCTGGCCTGGAGTGTCAGCTGCTGGATCTGGAGTCCGACCTGCGCTTTGTTCAGAGTTACAAACATTTCAGAGTTATGGACAACCTCCATTCCCAAGGGGTCCATATCTCTGAGGTTCTACTGTACTTCATTATCCTCCTTCAAATTCCTCCTTCAAACTCTCCTTTGCCCTGATGCCTACAAAAACATGACAGCCGTTAGGCTGCTGGTGTGCTGAGACCACAGCCTGTCGTGCTGACCAATATTGTCTCATTGTTTCCTTGTACTCAACTGTTTGTCTATATCCATCTGTTGTTTTATATTTTAATTGTAAGCTCTTTGGGGCAGGGACTGTCTTTTTTTCTGTGTTTGTACAACATCTGGCACAGTGGGGCCCTGATCCATGACTGGGATTCCTAGGTACTGCGATCATACAAATAATAACATTAAGATCTCCATTAAAAAAAGAAGGGTGATGGGTTTGTATCTGGCCTTGTGAAAGACTGACTAAACCAGTCATTCTTGACTATTTATTACTGATATTCTGGGTTAGTCCTCCTTACTGTTACCACTTGCTGGTAATACCAGGTTAGATATGAAAAATCTGGACATGAAGAGAACTCCAGATGACTACATAGAGCTAAGCTCTTCAGGAAGTCCACCAGCTGTTATTAGAATATAGGGAGAAGTATAAGGGTGAAACAATCTTGGAAAAGCTAAGGTTAGAACTGGATGAGAATTTGCATTCAGACCTGGTATGAACAGACAGAAGTTCCTTTGCTAGAAGGAAACTAAGTTTTCTACATTACAGCAAGGGTACCATATCTACAATATGCATCTATAACATTGCTGTCTTTGAGATTTTTAAGGTTGCTACTTTCAGATCAGTTCACACTTTTAACTAAACGTTTTCTTGGTAGGAGTGCTAGATCAGACACTAATTGCTTAGCTGTTTAATAGTCTCCTATAGTGGGGATCTGTATTGGTAATTCTGTGTAGGAGAATATTATTACGCTGAAGAGATAATACTGAGATCTTCAGATGTAAGTGGATAAGTGCAGTAAACCTTTTTTCCTGTTTTATCTTCAAGCTGTTGCTCCATTTATTCTGTTCTCAGACACTGTAAATATATGTCCTTTATGACCAACTCTTCGGTATTTCTAAGCAATTACCTATCCCCCTTTATCTCCAGGTTGCTTATTAATTTTTGTTCTTTAAATCCCTGATTCAGCAAAGCACTTAAGCATATGCTTAAGAGGTTTGTTGATTAGAGATACAAATGCTTACATTATTGGCCACATCATCTATTATGTAACATTTAATTGGGAACTGAAACTGCCTGGTTTATAATTCTCTGCATTCTTTACCAATAATGATGCTAGCTTTTTATACAATTAGCACATCTTATAGCTAGTACAGTGTAAAATGTATTACTGCTTCATATAAAATATATAATAATATCATGGAGAAAGCTTTAAATCTTCTATGTGTGATCCTGTTGTATGATGCTTCCATAAAATCCTTCATATTCCAGGTATGAACTAGGAGATGCACTGTACTTAGGCTGGGCTGGATCGATTCTGTCTATGCTTGGTGGGATCTTCTTGACTTGTTCATGCAAAGGGGGAAAAAGAGGAAAGCACAGGTAGCTCTTTATCTTAAAGATCAAAATAAATTATATACTTCAATCAGTGCCAATTTATGTATAGAAAGTGGGTTTGTTCCCAATTATTCACTTCTGTATTGTGTAGATGCAAAAACTAGAGGCTAGGACTGTCAATTCAACACTGAATCTTGCCATAAACTTGTGATGTAAACATGTATATACTCTTTACGCCTACCCTTCTGACCTCTGACACTGGCTTGTTAAAATTTGAAATAATCAGCTTTATATTTTTTATAATTATGGGCAGTGTTGGTGCTTCTAATGAATGTACAATGGAATTGTGCAGTCAAAGAGCAGAGCTTCCTTTGTATTGGTAAAATTGCAATACAGATCTTTAACTTTTTTTTGTATTATGGCAATAGTGCTATAATTTTCTAATCATATATTTTTTACTACCATTAAAATAATCTAATTCCATTTATCTTGCAGAAAATAAAATCATTTTCCCCCCAAAGCAAGTGATACAGCTTAAGAAATTCTGAGATTTTTCTTGTTTCTTGTAGAAAGGTTTGTTTAGCAATATGTCAGAAAAACTAAGATTTCTGGCCGAACTACTTATCCTTTTTCATTGGAAAAACATAATCTTTATTTAAAACAAGTCAGATGTGCAGCAGTTGTCTGGGAAAAGGTTGCAGTTGTCAGAAACAGCAAAGGTCTGTGCACCCTTGAAATGTCCAAGGAATACTAGGACCAAGTACATCTAAACCACATTTATTTTAAAAAAAGAAGATGCACAGAAGGAAGAAGCATGTTGTATGATGCTTTACTTAAACATTAGAAAAAGCTGTGTGAAAACAGCCAATGAGGGACAGTATTACGTTGAGCATGATATACTATTGCATATTGAGCCTGGTCCAAAGCCACTGAAGTTGATGGACAAAATTCTATTGACTTAATAAGGCTTTGGATCTGACCCATAATGCACTGACTCACTAATTTTCAACATGATTTTAGTAAATCCTTCAGTAAAACCTAGTGCAGAATTTAAAGCTCTGTACTAAGGGTGAGATACCAACAGCGTGGACCCAAGATAATTTTCCACTACATTCTTTATCGTATTGATTTGTGTTAAAATTTGCAACTAGCATAAATAAAGATTCCTGCTTAGATCAGTTAAACTAATTTTGTCAAAAAGCATTTGGATGCATAGTACTTAATAATTTACAGTTCGTTTTTCTTAATTACAGCGACCGCAAGTATGACTACTCCGCTGGCCAGGCAGCTCGTCAGCCACGCATTTACACCAAAAATTCAGATACAGTCAGAACAGCCAAAGATTATGTGTAAACTCTTCTTTTATTTTGTAATTGTTTGTACGTTAACATCTTGTCAATCCAAATAAAAAGAGAAACTAATTTTTGAGTGTTCTAGTTCAGGCTGCAATCTTTATCTCGGTATTGAGGTTGTTATATGTTTTAGTACTTCCTTCTGGGAATATTTTGAAAATGGAAACAGTTAAGTTTCTGGAAAGATATTGCCACATGGAGATATTCTGTTCATTGACAAATCAAGCAAAACGAAGCCATAATGTATGGTGTACCCTGACAACAAACCAAGACTAATTGTTAATCTATTTTTGACTGGCTCAAACAGTGAAACTGACATGCTGCAACTAATCACAACCTAATAAAAATACAGTGTTGTAAAATTTACTGTAATTTTATTAATCCTTCAGCTTCTTATTTTTTAAAAGATGTTTTAGCTTTTAAGAGTAAATAAGAATTAACCCTTGAGTGATTTGCAGTTCTTAATTAAAGTTGTTATGGACAGTATTAATGAAACATTAATTTTATTATATTTGCACTTAAAGACATATGTTTTATTGATGTTCACATTATGTCTAATACAGAGGTTCTCAAACTGGGGGGCTGCACCCACCTCGGGTGTCTGGAATGTATTTGGGGTGGGGTGAGAAGCTTTAGGGGGAAAAAAATTACTGTGCACATTTTACCCACAACGATGAATAACTAGCAAAGCTGATTATTCCAGACATATCAGGTCTTCAGATGGTGCTCTGCATTTACCTGTAGATGGCTCTGTGCATTTTGATGGATTTCTGTTAAGTTTCAATAGCATTATAAAAAGTCATGGCCATCTGTACATTAATCTGTTTGCTATGACGTGATGTGCACATTTAATTGTAAAAACAACGAGGAGTCCAGTGGCACCTTAAAGTCTAACAGATTTATTTGGGCATAAGCTTTCGTGGGTAAAAAACCCGAAGGTGCCACCGGACTCTTTGCTGTTTTTGTGGATACAGACTAACCCAGCTACCCCTCTGATATTTAATTGTAAGCATGGACCACAATCGCAGCTTTGCTTTTGCTCTTCTTACAATGGATCACTGGCTCATTCGTGCAACAGAAAAAACCCCAACTCAGGTGAAAAACAAAGAAGCCAAAATTGATTCAAGTGAAGCACTGCTGCCACATACATTGGTATAGGTACTTGTGTGGCATGAGTGGGGGCGGGGTGGTGGGTCACATAAGCTACTATAGGCACAAAGAAGGGTGGGGGTGCAATCAAATAAGTTTGAGAACCACTGGTCTAGTATGTGGAATTTGTAGTGGAACTTTAAAAAAAAATTGCAGAACACAACACACTAAAATCCTTTTCCAGTGGATGGCAAATATACAAATAGAATAATATACAAGGAATACTGCAAACAGTCAGGAATGGAGAAGCCATCTGATAAAGGGATTCATTATCTATCTGATGCCTTAGTCCCAAATCATTGATTATTTTTTTGCTTATTGTTTTGTGGATTAAAAAAAAATCCATTTACATTTGAAACTGAAAAAACCCATTGTATTAGAATTGTCTAATTCAAAATATTCCAAGGTGGTTCTGGTCTGCAGTAATTTTATGGTTGTAACTTTCGGTCATTAGCATTTTCATCTCAAGTTACTCTGCTGCTGGGAACACCCTTTGTATTGTATAAGCATTTAGTCATTGAAGATTAGCTAACCTTTGTAAAAATTACATTGGTTTGCTGAGCAATGCCAAATGAAATTTCACATTGACAATTTTACAGCTTTCATAATTATTTTTTAAATTTCAAATGTATTAAAACAGTTCAACAAAATAATCCTCTACTTTTGTCTGATGTTGAGCCCCATGATTAAATTTAAATGCAGCCTGAGTTGTAAATTCTATCTGTCTCCAATGTACCCAGATAACATATTTCCTATTAAATCGTATAAGGGCTCTTAGCAGAAACATTGTTTTGCATGTGTGATACAGAATGTTCTTTTACACCCTGATGATCTATTCAGTAAGTCAGTTTGGGGACTGTTAAATCTCATTTGGCTTAGTAAATGGTAATAGAATGGATGGAGATTACGTTATAATGCCAGGTTCTTCCCCTTTGTTTTAATATTGTGATGGATATTTCAGTACTGCTGAAACCAAGGGAAAACTAAGCTAATTCAGGCATAGAATGAGCAGTAGCTGTGTAAGCTTCCCACACAGAACTCTGCCAGTATTCAGCCTGTGGTCTGCAGTGCCCCTCTATTCTAGTTCTAGACCTACTCATAAACAAGTAGGTGAGGGTTGTCAAACTTATTTTGTGGAGAGGCCAAATTGCACTCTTAATTATTGCCCAATGGATGGGGTACAGATTCGAACTATATACTGTTCTAGGCACAGTAGTTCTCCCACTAATATCATTGGGAGCTTTGTACCAAGATCAAGAGTAGAATATAGCCTGTATTTAGTAATGAAAAGTTTTTATTCAGTATCCTATTGTCATATTTAGCATCACTCAAAGGGAAAACATGCTCACCATTAGGACTGCACCACTATTTTTTCCCTTTGTTTTTCTTCCTTCCCTATCCTTTATGTTTGTCTCTCTTCCCTGTTCATTTCTCTTCCTTGCTTCACTCTGCACCGTTTTCCCTGCTGCAATTTCTGCCACCTGCGGGCTGCTCTCCTACCCCAATTCCATCTGCTAAAATGATCAACAGTTAAATACTTAGAGTCTTCATTAGGCTGTAAAGTTAGCACCTCAGTGAGCTGAATGAGGAAATTCACACCTCATGTCATTGTTGTAGGTTGTTTACAGGATCGGGGAAAATAATACTGCTTTGGTTACACTCTGTTCACATTTGGAAGATTATCTTTGTACCCATAAAGTTTAGAATTTTTTTAAAAGTCTGCTTAATCTGCAGAATCTGAATGTCATGCAAACCTCAAAAATACATTGAGAAGGCTGGATGTTTTATGTTCTTCTAGTTGGTTTTGCAGCCCTGCTAGGCCTTTTAGAAGCAATTGTGTTTAAAACTTTGAAAAAGAAAATTTTAATCAGAATTATATTTATTTGGAAGAAATCATTTTTTCAGAAGAATGACCCAACTGATGCTGCGTCTGTAAATGTTCTTCATATCTCTGCAGCTGAGTCCAGAATCCTGCATTGGGCTCTACTCCTGGTCTGGCAGTCTTCACAGTCTAGAAAAAGTGACAAACATTGCATGTGTAGTAGAAATTGTGCAGGAAATCAGGCAAGATATTCCCCCTCCTCTGCCCCCATGACTTCTGAGAAAGTTGATTTTGATATTTCTATGTGAGAATAACCGTGAAATGTCCTGGTTTTGTATATTTTTGCATATGCCAAAGAATACATGTATCATTTTTTGAGTAATCTGATCTGTTGTATCTGGGGAAGTGAGGGTTAGTCCAGTTCCTAGTGAAGTGGCATCAACATGACAATCATCTTAATTAGTAACTTTTCTGGTAGGTCTAATAGAAAGGCCAAGAGTGAAAGCACATATAGACTGAGCCCCACTTGGTGGGCACTCCAAATCAAAGTTGAGGCATTATTAGTAGGGCATTATTATTATCTAAGGTACTGTTTATCAGGAACAATAAATATTGTCTCTGTGCAATGTTTGGCTATTACATAGATAACATTGCTATGAAGGGTTTCAGAGTAGCAGCCGTGTTAGTCTGTATCCGCAAAAAGAAGAACAGGAGTACTTGTGGCACCTTAGAGACTAACAAATTTATTAGAGCATAAGCCTTCGTGGACTACAGCCCACTTCTTCGGGCATCCGAAGAAGTGGGCTGTAGTCCACGAAAGCTTATGCTCTAATAAATTCTGAAGAAGTGGGCTGTAGTCCACGAAAGCTTATGCTCTAATAAATTTGTTAGTCTCTAAGGTGCCACAAGTACTCCTGTTCTTCTTTTTGCGGATACAGACTAACACGGCTGCTACTCTGAAACCTGTCATTATGCAAGGCACTGCATTTAGCCGTATGGAGTGGAAATCCATCAACCTCATGATATGCATCCGAAGAAGTGGGCTGTAGTCCACGAAAGCTTATGCTCTAATAAATTTGTTAGTCTCTAAGGTGCCACAAGTACTCCTGTTCTTCTTATTGCTATGAAGGAGATCAGGATTAACACTGCCAAGTGATATCTACACAGATTTGCTTGATTTTTTTCACTGAGTGGCTTTCTGTCTGCACCTCATTTTATGTTCATTTGCCATGGATTTGCAAATGCACTCAGGAATGTTCACAGAAACAGCCAACTTTCTGCGAATATTCTGCTGTGTTTTCTTAAAGAACATTTGACTTTGTAATTGTATTTGTTCCAGAAACCTAATTTTAAAAGCTTCCCTTGTCTAGTCAGGGACCAGAAATTTAGCATGGGATTGTGTCCAATCATAACAGCTCAAATTTGGAATGCCGAATATTCTTAAACTGCTTACAAACCACAGTCCAATAATATTCACAGGATTTCAAGTGAATACATTTGAAAATGTTCAGACAATTTGTGAATAAAATTGGAAAAGATAAAAAAAGCATGATTTGCCCTGCTTTAATATATAAATAAAATGGGCTAAGGTAGGGTTACCATATGTCCGGATTTTCCCGGACATGTCCGGCTTTTGGGGGCTCAAATCCCCGTCCGGGGGGAAATCCCCAAAAGCCGGGCATGTCCGGGAAAATCGGGAGGCTCGGCCGGGGCCTCTTTGTGCGGGGCCGGGGGCATGGTGCCGGGCCGGGCCCGCGGGGCTGGGAGCCGGGCCGGGGTCGGGGAGCCGGGCCGGGCCCACGGGGCTGGGAGCCGGGCCGGGGTCGGGGAGCCGGGCCGGGATCGGGGAGCCGGGCCGGGCCCGCGGGGCTGGGGGCCGGGCCGGGGTCGGGGGGCCGGGCCCGCGGGTCGGGGAGCCGGGCCGGGGTCGGGGGGCCGGGGGTCGGGGGGGGGGGAGCCGGGGGGTGCGCCGGGCCGCCGGGGGTGGTCGGCCGGGGCCGGCACCCCAGGGCCCGAGCCGACCCAGGCTGGAGCCGCCGGGGGAGCCAGCCTGGGCTGGGCCGCGCCTCCTCCTCCCCACACCCCCCCTTACCTGCTTCAGGCTTCAGGGGAGGGGGCGGAGACTTTGGGAGGGGGCGGAGTTGGGGCGGGGGCGTGGGCGGGGCTGGGGGCGTGGGCGGGGCCCCCGGGAGTGTCCTCCATTAGGAGGGACAAAATATGGTAACCCTAGCTAAGGACACTAAAATGCATCTATAAAACTCCGTCAGATTTTGTCAGGATTATCAATAATGGCACTCATATGTGTCCAAGTTAGTTAATTTAAATAGTTTTATCTCCAGCTGCTTATTTTTTTCAGATAGGAATGCTATCTCCTATATTGTTTGTTTCTTGTAGTCTTAGGAATTGGGTCATTATTCATAACATAATTTGAAATGAATTTCTTATCAAACATAAGAGGCATAACTTTCAACCATGAGTACAGTACCTCAAAGGCATCCTTGAGAGTGAGATTTTGGTGTTTCATCAGATAGGCAGTGCAGATCGCTGCAGATCTACTGCGGCCATTTTTACAGTAAACTAAGCATTTTCCACCACTTTGTTCTGTGTCCTCTATGGCATTGTTGCACTGTTCAAAATACTTATACAAGTCCTCCAAAGGATCATCAAAAACAGGAACGCGCAGGCTTCGGACGTGGTGAAGACCTGGGAATGGCTGCTGCCTGGAGACATTAATACAGAATGTAACTCCCTCTTGAGTGAGGAGTTCTTTGTTGCAAGCTGCTCTAGAATTACTGATTAGCAAAGAGTCCGTGATCTTACAGAGCTGTAACATTGGCAACAAAGGGTGCAGTGTCACCACTGCCCTCTGATGCTTTCATAGGCTGATTTTGATGAGAAGCATTAAGGACTGTAGCAGAACACAAAATGATACTTAAACCCTATTAATTGAAAGTGCAGTTTGTTTCCTGCAGCACTTTGGCTTGTTTCTGCTGTCCTGTTCCTTAGCCATCTGTGCTGTGCTATATTTATTCTACACTTACTGTACCAGAACTAAAGGATTCCTTCAGGTCCTAGTGCTATAGTGTGATAGAAACATTTGAGAAATTAAAACACATGTCAGAGCCCACGGAGCAATTGTAGAACAGTTTAGAAATTTGAATAGCACCAATTTCTGCAACAATTTTGCAGCTTCTCAACACAAAAATAAATTAACCTGCCTCAGGACTACTGCTTATTCAGAAAGTAATACTCTCGTAACCCCTGAAATATTGGAATAAAATGGAACTTGAAGCAAATAGAATATATTCCACCAAATCCAAAGCAGTGGATTGTTTTTAGGCGCTTGGAGTATTTTCTAAAATGCTAATGTTCATAGAAAATGGCACACCCATTTTGCCCAGCACAGCATTCTGAAGTTTGCAGAATGTTTGTGGATGAAAGTTTTCAATCACTCTGCACTTTTTGTGGCTAAAAAGTGAGCAAAGAAATATAATGAAAGGTACTATAATAATGCAAGATATCATATATTATTGTAAAAGGTGATGGATTGAAAAGTGAAGAGACTAGGAGACAATAATTTGAGTTCTACTCCTGCCCAACCCGCTTGTTTGCCATGCAACCTTGGAAAATACTTGACCTCTCCGTCTCAGTTTCTCCATCAGATGCATAAAATACTTATTTACCTATCTCCCATGAGTATTACAAGTATTAATTAATGTTGGTATGATTCTTTGTAAAAACTATTACTTCTTCTTCGAGTGCTTGTTCATGTCCATTCCAATCAGGTGTGTGCACACGCGTGCACGTTGACCAGAAGATTTTTCCCCTAGCAGCATCCGTTGGGTTGGCCTGAGTGCCCCCTGGAGTCGCGCCTTCATGGCGCCTATTATATAGCCCTGCCAACCCGCCCCTCCTTCAGTTTCTTCTTACCACCAGTGATGGTGGCTGGAACTTCCCTTAGCTCTTGCTCAGCAAGTTCGTTTTTTATCTGGTTGTATATAGTTAGTTCCTTAGTATTAGTAGAGTTATTAGTGTCTTAATATAGAGTTTGTTGGGGGTTCCCCCCACACTCTGGTTCCCGGAGCCGTGGTATGCTGCGGTCCCCAGGTTCAGGGGTGAAAGTAAGTCCAGTGACTTACCGGTACGCTGGGGCCAGCTGTGGCTCCCAGAAAGGGTGGGGCCTAGGGTGGAAGGGGCGTGGCTGAGAGAGTCAGAGCCAGCCCCAGCCCACCCTGTAAGGTAAGTACTACTTTACAACATCCCCTGGCAATGAGTTCCACAGGTTGACTGTGCATTCTGTAAAGTAGCACTTCCTTATATTTGTTTTAAACCTGGTACATATTAGTTTCATTGGTGAGCCCTGGTTCTTGTGTTATGTGAAGGGGTAAATTATATTTCCCAGTTCTCCAGAGCAGCATTCAACTACTTTAACCATGAGACCCTCCTTCCCCTTCCTGCAGTCCTCTGCCTCATTCACTACTTCTGCAACAAATGAGGCAGAGGGCTTCCAGGCAACAGTCTCCTTCATTACACAATGGTGATTCATCCTCAGAGCAAGCTCATCCTGTGCACTGAATGAGGCAGGGGTCCTGTGGAAAAAATAGTATGCGATCATGTAATTAAAGACTGTATCATAATGCATACGCACAAGGGGCTGAATTCAGGTTGTACAGGCAATTTTATAATTTATATAATTCTATAATTTCCTCACTTTTGGGTGCTTCACTCTGCAACCTTAATAATGTTCTTTTAGCTTTTGTGTGTGTAATTTCTGTTTTTTTTTTTTTAAAAAGCAAACTGTAAAAAACAAATTCCATCATGTGGCATCATATTGACATCCCTGTGGGTCATCGGCCTGGTTGGAACGGTTAGATCTACCATGCATGGTTAAAACTTATTTTTCCTAAGTCTCATTCTTGGAAATGTCTGAACTGTTTTGACTGAAGCTTTCCCCAAAAAATTCAGGCTGAGGCAGACACCTGACATGTAGAATTTTGGCCCAGATGGTTGAAGTTTGGCAAAGTTATAAGCAATTGAAAACAGGATCTTATAATGGGAATTGTTGTGCAACCTTAAAAACAGGTGGCATTACCGGCCCCGCCTATAGTATTTTATGATCTTTAACATTTTGTAAATAATGCCCACATATTAAGGTGATTGGTGCTCTAACATTAAATAAGTCAACATAGTTAATAAACTGCTTTGGGAGGCGTGAAAGGTGCAATATATTATGGAATCTGATAGGCAGAGATATTGGTTAAAAATAAAAGAATATATTAATATATTACAGGGTAGAAGCACCAAAAAGAGTTTCTATATATTTAAATGTATGAGCAGACTAACAGAAGTCTTTAGCCGAATGAAATAAATGATTGTTTACAGAGACAATATGTGGAATCTGTTAATCTCTCTGAACATAAGCACTTTCCTACATGACATCTGTCTAAAGCTCCAGAAATAGGAACAAGACTAAAATGATTATCTCTTTCATATATATTCAAATATTCCCTTCATTCTTGAGTGACAACCCTCCCCCCCCCCACATATGCAACATTGACAGAGTAATTTTGAGGGAGGTGGAAATGAGATTTTAAAAAAATAGTGGGTCCTTTTTTGTGTCATAGTTTTTGAACAATTAGGGTACACTTGGGTAATATTTTCAAGCTTTTCTCAACAACCATGAAGGATAGAAACTTACTTTTCTATTTAAACTTATGCTAAAATTCTCACCTAATCACATGCCTCCAGGAACTGGGGCTTTAAGAAAAATGCCAAATATCATGAGAGTTGGCCAAACTGTCAAAAATTATCATGAGTCTGTTATTAGAGCCTGCTTATTTTGGCTCTCTGAGCTCAGTCATTCCTGATCTTTGTTTTAGTTATTAGGCCCAGGAGAGTAGGATGAGGAATGGTTTCTTATTTTATAAAAATATTTTAAAAACAACAAATAGATGGTTCCTGTATGAACACTGGTTTGAATTCACTCTTGAAGCTCTGCTGCTATTCAAACACAGCTCTCACTCCACTCTTTTTTTAAGTCAACAGAGCCACCTTGAGTAAATTATAATCTTTTTGGAACATGGACATTGTTGGCTTGAGGTTCATTTACTCAGCAGATGAATCTAATAAATATTTATTAAGACAAAACTCATATTACTCAGATCAGTTGCTCAGAAGTGGGAAGCTCATCAGGACGATCTCATCACAGTTACTGTCGGCACCGGACAGTACAGCTTCAGCTTCCTTTTGTTACACAAAACTTATAAATAATTTTTTTTATCTTTTCTTATACATATGTATTAGTCTCTGATTTCCATGTTAACTCTTCTCCCCCGTCAGTACAGTTTTAGTGTTAGTTCAAACCGGTCTGTTCTAGCTTTTTAGTTACTTTCTCACAAACATGATTACTCTGCAGTTTCTTACACATGCAGAACATTAAACATGATTATTCTGCAATTGCTTACACATACACCATTCTGCATATGCTTATGCTGTTAAATGTAAGACTCTTAAAATCCGCAGCAGGCCTGAATTTGCCTTCGCTCCCAACACTCCCCACACCTTGAAGAAGCTGTGGAATCCTTTCTAAGTCGTCATCAAAGTCTGTATTTCAGATACATCTCTTCTTTCTCAACTGCCTGACCAACCTCCTAACCTTCCAAATCACCACTTAACACCACTACTAGTATGGCTTGGAGAATAACAAAGCCCATTGATTCCATGAATGGTCCCCAATATTGTACACTAACTTCCACCATGGGCCATTTCCCAGTGTATCTTTGTCACTTTGAATACTTCGACTTCCCTGTCTCAAGGTCAAGAAATGTTCTGGACATCTGCTCATTAAGGCCTGCACATGTAAACATAATGGTGGCATGACTTGGCCTAACTGTAGCACAGAATCTAGGGCAGCGCCAATCAGAGGGGCATCAGCTGATATATTATGGACCTCATGCTGGGGAACTGGAAAAATTATCTTTTCCTCTAGTCAAGTAACCTTTCTTGGAACTAAGCAGAACATTGCCCAGTCATAATAATATGTTTGTGTCCCATATTGGAAGTGTCCGACCCAAGAGGTTACACAATATTTGCCTTATCCAGCCCTTGAAACCTTGGCTTGACCTTGTTCCTATTGTCTCAGCTGTATCGTGCAATTTAAGGTTTCTTCATCTTAAGGGAACACACATGCTGGCAATGCACTTTGCAGTACATCACAATGACATAACCAGGTACCATGCCTCTTGGAACAACATGAGGTACCTGGAGCTTTCCAGACTCCCCCACCTTTCCTTACCAGAATCTGAGGATGAGTGACATATACCTTTAAGATGTAACCTGCCATGATAGGTTCCTGTGTACCTAAGGACTGAGGCCTGTGGGCATTGATACTGCTAGTACCATAGGAAGAATCCATGTTTCATCAAGCTAGCCCCTTTTCGCAGCATAATAGATCCTTTAGTAGTGCCTAGTAACCCAGCATCAATCTACTCCTTTTATTTTTGTCCATTGTTCTAGCATCTTATTTGTTATGAACCTAGGCACTTCCCCATCTGAATTTCCTTTAGTCCTTCCATGTAGGTCCTGTATTAGGAAGCTGCTAATTGATACATTAGGATGGTTGATGATTTTTCCCATTTCATTGATTGCTGCTTCCACTTCCCTAAACGGCTGTCCTGTTATCCTAGCATCCCGAACATCCTTTAAATCCTCCCCTATATCCTCATTCTGTTGTTTGTTTTACTTTGTTACCAGGTTTTGTAATAGAACTTTCATTTGTGATTTTTCTTCCCACAATATTGTGATAGCCATATGATTCCTTGCTGAAGTTCTCGATGCCCCAACTCCTAATACTGTTCTTATACCTTTATCTCTCTTCCCCGACTCTTTCCCTTCTCAGGCAACCAAATTTCCTCCAATTCCATCCCATCCATTGACTGTCTGAAATTTTGCACCCCTTTTGCTATCATTTGCATTTAGAAGTGTATAACATTTTGCATGACAGAGCTGCTGTGGTAATATAAAATTGGTTAATTCAATACTACAGGTATCATTTGATATTGTGCATTGTTATACATAATCTGATGTTCACAATTTATCACTAGTCCATAGCCAAGTCCTGCTTCTGTTTCTGGGCATGGTTTACCATCTTGCTTCAATTCCAGAGTAGGAAGCATAGTTACTCTAGTATGTTTAGGAGTGGTAGTGGTACTCTGCCAGTCCTTAATCACATTCAGAGAGAAGGTCAAAGTCTCAGTCATTTTCCTGGCATGGTAAGTGGATTCATGGGTAGTAGTTCGATGATCTGCTAAAGTTACTGTAATATTTCCTGCATGTGTTAGCTGCACGCTATAAATGGTTAGGTTAGCCATTACCATCTCATTTAAACACACGGCCTCTTTTAGGTCCCCCAGTCCAAGTCCCTGCTCCTGCGAGTTGCTTGTGCTGCAGGATCCTCCACCTTGGCTGCAGTCCAGTTTGTACCAGAACACTGTAGGCTTTCCTGCATGATTACCTGGGAATCATAGGCTAGGGTGGCAGTTTCCTCTCAGGTACTATCACTGTCTTGTACCTCTGCTGTATCCCGAACTCCATTGACCCCCAACGCAGTATATATTATGCCTCTCATTGTGATCAATGCCTGAAACAAAACGAATATCCTCACTTCCCTCTTTTTACATCAGTAGATTCACTTTTGTCCTTTGCTCTGCATGGTTTCAGCTGCATAGCATGCAACCATTGATTCACCTCCCCTTTTTCATTCTATACCCAAAACAGGTATACTGATGGACTAGCCTTGTCCATTGTATATTAGGGATCTTCCCAACTGGCTTTTGGAAAGAGCTGTTTATCAGAGACATATGAAACAAGTACCTGATTTCCGACTTCATACTCCTTATCAGAAGCTTGGCCATCAAAATATCTTTTCATTTTTCATTGGATTTCCCCTGCGTTACGCAGCTCATATTTCTAAACTGAAATTTAATTTTTATATTTCAGCTTTGAATAAATTTTTCACAAGTGAGAACTTTTTTTTTGGCCTAGGCTCTATTAACTGTTGTATTTTAGAAAGGTTCTGTTTTACTGCTGATTTGATTTCTTTATTCTCTTCTAAGTCTCAGCCAACTTAAGGGGGGGGGGTATGAGAGGGGCCTGGCCCCAGAGCAGGAGAGGGGAATGACCAGGGGACAGGAGAGGGACAGGGCAGGGATGAGGGGGGGAAGGGGTAGGAGAGGGGAATGACAAGGGGGGCAGGAGAGGGGCAGGGCTGGGGGGGTAGGAGAGGGGACTGACCAGGGGGGCAGAAGAGGGGCAGGGCTGGGGGGGTAGGAGAGGGGAATGACCAGGGGACAGGAGAGGGACAGGGCAGGGCTGGGGGAGAGGGGAATGACAAGGGGGGCAGGAGAGGGGCAGGGCTGGGGGGGTAGGAGAGGGGAATGACCAGGGGGGCAGAAGAGGGGCAGGGCTGGGGGGCAGGAGAGGGGAATCACCAGAGGGGGGCAGGGCTGGGGGGGCAGGAGAGGGGAATCACCAGGGGCAGGGCTCGGGGGGGCAGGGCGGGGCTAGGAGAGGGGCAGGACTGGGGGAGATAGGAGAGGGGAATGACAGGGCTGGGGGGGCAGGAGAGGGGAATTACCAGGGGCAGGACTGGGGGAGATAGGAGAGGGGAATGACAGGGCTGGGGGGGGCAGGAGAGGGGAATCACCAGGGGCAGGACTGGGGGGAGATAGGAGAGGGGAATGACAGGGCTGGGGGGGCAGAAGAGGGGAATCACCAGGGGCAGGACTGGGGGGAGATAGGAGAGGGGAATGACAGGGCTGGGGGGCAGGAGAGGGGAATTACCAGGGGCAGGACTGGGGGAGATAGGAGAGGGGAATGACAGGGCTGGGGGGGCAGGAGAGGGGAATCACCAGGGGCAGGACTGGGGGGAGATAGGAGAGGGGAATGACAGGGCTGGGGGGGCAGAAGAGGGGAATCACCAGGGGCAGGACTGGGGGGAGATAGGAGAGGGGAATGACAGGGCTGGGGGGCAGGAGAGGGGAATTACCAGGGGCAGGACTGGGGGAGATAGGAGAGGGGAATGACAGGGCTGGGGGGCAGGAGAGGGGAATCACCAGGGGCAGGACTGGGGGGAGATAGGAGAGGGGAATGACAGGGCTGGGGGGCAGGAGAGGGGAATTACTAGGGGCAGGGCTGGGGGGCAGGAGAGGGGAATGACAGGGCTGGGGGGCAGGAGAGGGGAATTACTAGGGGCAGGACTGGGGGGAGTTAGGCGAGGGGAATGACAGGGCTGGGGGGCAGGAGAGGGGCCGCTCTGGCCGGCTGCCCTGCAGCAGAAAGCGACCCCCGCCCGACACTGGGGGAAGCGCCGCTCTCCAGCACTGGGTGGGGGCGGGGCTTGCTGGGCCGCCCCACGGAGGGAGGGGGCCAATGGCGAGCGAGGGCGAGGCCTGTTTCACAAACACACACGGGTCTCCATGGAAACCCGGACTCTGGCACAGTCCACCTGGGCTCGCGGGGAGGGGGGTTGGAGCGTCCTGTGCTGGAGGCGGTAGTAGCTCGGACCCCGCTTCCACGCTGGGGTTAATGCTGGACTCGCCGCTGCTCCCTGCGGTACCTCTGGGCTGCCCTCCCTAGCGCCCCCGCCCCAACAGTGGTAGGGCCCGCGGTGCTGGCTGGGGCTTCGCTGCGCTGGGTCGGGCTGATGGAGCCACCTGCCGCTGCTGGGTGGGTGTCGGGGAGCTCGGGGTCTCCTGTGCCCAGCCCGGGGTCTGTCCCGCCTGCAGCTTGGGCAAAGGGCAGAGAGCACAGAGCGTGTGTGTGTGTGGGAGCGCACGTGTGTGGGGTGTGTAAAGTACTCGTGCGTGCCGGGGCTTGGAGTGTGTGTGTACACAAGCGTGTTGGAATGGGCATGTGAGGTACTTGTGTGTGCGCAGGGACTTGGAGTGTGCCTGTGGTGCCCACATGTGGGAGCGTGCATGTGTGTCCAGGAGCTTGGAATGCATGCATACACATGAATGTATGGCAGGGTTGGCATGTTTGTTTGTGCGCACCTATGTGGCAGAGAATGTGTGTGCAGGCCCTTGGAATGTGTGCAAACGTGTGGGAGCACACATTTGTGCATGGGCTTGGAGGGCATATATGTGCACATGGGGAAATGCAGTTGTGTGCAGGGATTCTAAGTGTATGTGTACATGTGTGGGATGTGTGAAGTATGTGTGTATGCAGGGATTGGGGTGTTTGTGTGTTCACATGCATGTGGCAGAGGGTGTGCAGGAGCTTGGAGTCTGTGTACATGCATGTGCCATGCTCCATGCATGGGTAGGGTTACCAACTTCGGTTGGATGAATTCTTGGAGGTTTCATCACATGACATTATCTTTAATTAAAGCAGGGATCTGAAACTCAAATCACCAGGAGGGCCACATGAGGACTAGTACATTGGCCCAGGGCCACATCACTGACACCTTTTCATGTAAAGGTTCAAAAGCCCCCCCACCCCGGCCCCGCCCCCACTCCACTCCTTTCATGAGGCCCCATAACAGCGCCCATTCCAACCCCTTCCCCAAATCCCTGCCCCTGCCCTGCCTCTTCTCCGCCTCCTTCCCTGAGCGTGTGGCTCCCCGCTTCTCCCCCTCCCTCCTGGAAAGTGCTAAGTGCTGCCAAACAGCTGTTTGGCGGTGGGAAGCACCTGGAGGTAGGCAGAGGAGCGGGGACGTGGCGTGCTGGATGGGGGGCAGCGGGTGAGCGGAGCTTGGCGGCTGCAGGAAATAACTCCGGGTTGGGGGCGTGGGGAGCTTGGCGGGCTGCAGCAAATAACTCCACGGGTCGCGTGTTTGAGATTCCTGAGTTAAAGATTAATCTTTAATTCCTGGAGACTCCAGGACAATCCTGGAGGATTGGCATCCCTTTGCATGGGGTGCATGTGTGTTCAGGGTGTGTATGCCGGCAAGTAGGAGGGTACCTTGGAGTGTGATGTGAAAGTGGGATTGTACATGTGAGGGTGTTGGGTATGTCAGGATGTACATGAGAGTTTGTATGTGTATGAGTTGGGGAGAGAGAGTATTCTGGTGTGTTGATGGCAGGTGTTAATGATGAATGTGTATATATCTCCTATGTTTGATTAACTCATTTATATTAACAAGGAGACCTATTCTTCTTGTTCTATAAAATGGTTCATTATAGAGGTGCAGCCTATTTAGTCTGGACTTCTGGAATAATATTTTTCCTCTGCTTTCTCTTTCCGCTCAGTGTGTGCCTTGATTTTATATGCCATCAGTATTAGGTGTTGTGCAGTAAACAGTGTGTGTTTGGAATGGTTATATTGGAGTTAGATTTTTTTTATTCTGTGTGAAGAAAATAGTTGCAGCTTCATTTGGTGTTAGTCTGGGACTCTGATTTGAATTTTGTGTCCTTTCTGAGTGTAGTTTCAGGCTGATCAAAGAAGATACAGAAGGTGATTATGAGCAAGGTTCTAGTATGATCAGAGAAGAAGAAACAGAAGATGTTGAACAAGGTTCCAATCTCTTTGACGAAGAGGAAGAATCTCAGACTGAAGAAGATGGTGGACAGTTAGTGAAATTGACTGAAGATGACCTGAGTAATAGGATCATACTCACAAGTGGCATTCAGGAATGGCCAGATGGTTCCAGTTACAAAGGGGAATTTGGGTTTGATCTAAAGCTTGGTTATGGAGAATTCTCATGGGTCAATGGTGAGGTAAACTGGTTTATTCTATTTAAAATTTACATTAAGAGCATGTCTGTCTGATGGCAGGTTTGATTTGTACTTAACGATGTCAAGGAAGACGTATTGGTAAGATTCTCACTCTTCAAGTCAATATACAAAAGTGTAATAAAGAAATAAATTTCTGCCTGCCAAATAGGATGTATATTTTTGCCTTTTACAAATGCTGCATTTATGGCGCACAACACAGTATGCTGAAAGTTCAGCTAGCACTGCTCCTCATGCTAAAACTGGGAGTTCTGCTAAAGTTATTAACATAAAATAGGTATGTCAGTATCTCCTATTAGCAGCCACTGTGTTGCCAAATAGTTACAGAACGAAACATTAACTGTGTGGGATCCGAATATCAGAAATGTAAACTAGTTTGCATTTGCTTTGGTGCTTGTGGTTTTAATATTGGATGAAGAATTTTTAAGGTTTAAATATTAATTCAGTTTTAAGGCAGGATGGAAATTAGTTTACAATCTGATATTCAGCCATCATTTTGTTAATGCCAATATAAGTTTGGATAATAGTCATTTTATGTACCTGACATTACTTGTAGGCTACCATCAATGGCATTTATTCAAATATTATCTTATTTCTGTGCAGTATCAGCCATCTTAGAAAGAAATCAAGATTTCACTATGGTATTTCCTCCTTTGAGTGCTCTAGCAGTTTGATCATGCCACCATTTCACCTTTTAGGCCTTGACTTTCATACTGTCCTTTTGCACTTTGGTCTTGATCATTTGTTCCCCTAGTCACCCTACTGTATTCTTCTTTCACAGTACATTCTAAAAATCCAACATCTACTTTTTGTCTTGAATTTAATATAGGATGTTGTGTTGTTGAGAAGTGCCTTTTTGATATACCAGTCTGATTAATCTAAATGGGATAGAGATCATCCCATATGTTACTTTTCGCTGGAGAACTATGATCTTAAAAGTTAATACTAATAGTCCTTTGGGAAGTTTGCTCAAATTCATGTTTGCTATGGACTAATATTACATTGAATAAATCCTTCTCTCACTGATACTGGCATTTTATACGTGGTCTGACTTTGTGTGAACTAGACTTTCAAAATGTTTACTGTGCAATGGATTAGTCAAACCTAATCACAAATTTACCCCTCTGTTACACAGTTGGAATATACTAGAGAGTCTACTTTTGCAAACCCATCTGGTGAAGAAGTACACCTCTACCCCGATATAATGTTGTCCTCGGGAGCCAAAATATCTTACTGCGTTATAGGTGAAACCGCATTATATCAAACTCGCTTTGATCCACCGGAGCGTGCAGCCCCGCCCCCCCGCCCCCCCCCGAGTGCTGCTTTACCGCGTTATATCCGAATTCGTGTTATATCGGGTCGCGTTATATCGGGCTAGAGGTGTATAAGGAAATATGCTACAAATTCAAATGTTTACTTACACTTGCATCTTTCTGCTACTCTTGCTTACACCAAACTAGATAGATAGTTCCAGCTTTTTTTTTTTTTTAAATAAGCAGGAAGAGGTGAAACAGGTGCTTTACTCTCATATTTATATTTTCATTGCTGGGCCATTATAACAGTCAAGAGAACTCTCAACGACAAACTGTTACTTCTTAGAGTGGTTGTGTGTCTCCACCTGCTGGTTAGTGATATAATCACAGTAAAAATGAAACAGGATTCAAGGTTGCAGGTAAATCAGTTTGTTCTGTTACTTTTAAGGTTTAGCATGGCCTCAGTCTGAGTATCTATAGATTTATCATATTAGAAGATGATTGCATTGTGGTGGGAAGACGCCAGGTTCACTTAGTGGTACCTGCTGAATTTGTGAAACTTATTAACTGCCCTCAGATATTTACATCAGAAATTGCGATGGAGAAACAAGAACCATTTTTTGTTGTTTTGTGCTTGTACAGCACCTAGCACAATGGGGCCCTGATCTAGGACCTGGGGCGCAGTCAGTACTGCTCTAATAAAGCAGTATTTTCTAGTTGGCTGAGACTGGGAACTAGGAACTCTGTCTCCTAATCCTAGTTCTGTCATTGACTTGCTGTGCGGCTCTGAGCACGTCAGTTAGGTCCCTATCCTATGCTCCTGGCACACCCAGATATCCCAACAGCTTTGTTGGTAGTTTTGGGTATGCACAGGCACAGGATCAGGATGTTTGTCTCTGTGTTGGTTTCACTGTCTGTAAATAGGTATAGTAGCATTCTTGTGATGCAAACAAGTAATGTGAGAATGAATCATCAGATATCTGTTTTTATGCTTTAAAAATGAGTGTAATGCTTGCTTACCTCATGCGGATGCTGTGACAAATGATTAACATTTGTCCATGTGTTCAAACTGTAAAGTGCTATAAATAATAATGAGAATATTTACTAAGAGCCTAATGTTACTAAAGAGTGAGACATGGGAGAGGTCCCTGCAGCTGGTAGCAGAGTGGAAGGCCCAGTGGGGGTGGGGGGGGGGCAGCCATCCATGGAGATGGCTCCTGGGTCTGTAGATCTAGGGAGTCCTTTCTCCATGTGCCTCCACAGCCCCTGTAACTCTGTAGGCCCATTTCCCTGTAAGGGGAAGCCTCATAGAAAACCCTGCAAGAGCAAACATATATTTTTCTAGCCACCTGCAGGGCTAGTCTGTCCCATAAATCAGGTAATACATGCAAGCATATAGGTCTTGCTATGAACTGGGGAATGGCCTGAACGCTGTAACCCATATTTGCTTTATTTTTTTCTTGCAATTTTCAATATATTTTTCCTGAAAATAATACGTAAAATTTCCATGAATGCCAGCTATGGTATAGCTTATTGACTATTTCAAAGCTAGTGACTTCAAATCTAGTTAAGAGTGTATTCTGTTTATATCTCTTCCCTTTGTCCAATAGATCGCTACATTTTTGATGCATAATTACATTTAATCATTTAGCAGAAAAATTAATTTTAGTTCCAATTCAGAGAGATGCTGAGCACCTTGCAGAACCACCACTTTTGATTGAAGTAAAACTAATATACAGTAATAAGTCTAATTTTAATGAAATTTTGCAAGCAGATAGATCCTGGATTGGAGTGGGGAACTCGCCTTGTTTGAACATTATCTCTTATGTTCCATTTTTATTAATGTTAGTAATTCTCAATATGTTTCTGTTGCACTCATTGATCAGGTGAGCTGTTCTCTTGCTAATTTAATCACTGTAATTTCCCATGGATGTAGCCTAGTGGAGGATGTGTCTATCTGCCTTATATTATAAAGGTGATATGTTCATATCCTGTGAAAACATAAAAATTAAAATTTCTTTCTCCTTTTTTCTGTGAATATACTGAACATTATCATGGAGCTGTTGGAGTTTCTATGCAGTTAGCTGTAACTTGCTATTTATAAGATGGACTTTGACCCTGTTAAATTAGATGTGAAAAAGATTTATTGAGAAATTCCTCACATATGTAGAGTTGCCAATTTTCTAATCGCACAAAACTGAACACCCTTGCCCCAACTCCTGCCCCGCCCCTTCTCTGAGGCTCCACTCCCGGTTGCTCCACCCCCTCTCCCCCTGTTGCTCGCTCTCCCCCACCTTCACTTGCCTGGGGCAGGGGGTTGGGGTGCGGGAGGGGATGAGGGCTCCTGCTGGGGTTGCGAGCTCTGTGGTGGGGCCACAAATGAGGGGTTCAGGATATGGGAGGGGGCTCTGAGGTGAGGCAGGGGGTTAGGGTGTGGGAGGAGGTGAGGGCTCCGGCTGAGGGTGTGGGCTTTGGAGTGAGGCCGGTGATGAGGGGTTTGGCGTGCAGGAGGGGGTTGGGGCTGGGGAGTTCGGAGTGTGGGAGGGGGCTCAGGGCTGGGGCAGGGAGTTGGGGAGCAGGAGGGGGCGTGGAGTATGGGCTCCAGGGGTGGGGGGAGTTTGGGTGTGGGAGGAGGTTGGGAGAGAGGAGAGGGGTGTGGGCTCTGGGCGGCGCTTACCTCAGGTGGCTCCCGGAAGCAGCCAGCATGTCCAGCTCCAAGGCAGAGGGGCTGGGGGGGGGGAGGGCTCTGTGCGCTGCTCGTGCCCACAGGCGCCATCCCTGCAGCTCCGGCACCTAGGAGCCAGACATGCCAGCCACTTCTGGGAGCTGGCTTGGAACCAGGGCAGGCAGGGTGCCTGCTTCAGCCCTGCTGCACTGCCGACCAGACTTTTAGTGGCCTGGTCAGCACTGCTGAGCCACGAGGGTCCCTTTTCAACTGGGTGTTCCAGTCGAAAAATAGACGCCTGGCAAACCTACATAAATGGCAGCCTGCCTGAGGAAAACTAACTTAGAAATTATTAGAAATCCCCAGACCTGAAGAAGAGCTCCGTGTAAACTTGAAAGCTTGTCTCTCTCACCAACAGAAGTTGGTCCATTAAAAGATATCACCTCACCCACTTCGGTGTCATCTCTCTAAGAAATTGTGAGAATTGTTGCACTAGTTGTCTTGGAGATCAGAGTATTTGATAAATCAGTGTTTTCAGGTTTTGCTGTATATGAATTAAATTAAAACTGTTAGGTTGATGACACTTCACTCCTGGGCTGTGGCCAGTGCCGAGTGACTAGAAGGCTTTGGTACCTTTCTATACCATATCTGTGTGATCTTTTGAAGCACTAACAGGAAGATAAATTTATTTTCCTTTGAGACATTGGGCTATAAAAACTGCAGTGGCAATGTATTCTTTTAAGGAAAGAAATGTAGCATTAGTAAGAACAGTTCAATACTATCTTTCCTCTTTCCTCCAAGCACGTAGCAAAGGTGTTGTTTAATATGAGACCCCCATCCAAGGCTTAGTTGCTGCCATCTGTGTTTCTTTCCACTGGCCATAAATGTATGCAGTGAAGCCTTCCTAAAGGGCTTTGGCCCTTTTTAGAGGAATGAATTTGGGAACATTGACCTACCTATTGACACTTTCTCTGGAACAAGGAGAGTAAAGAATGAAATCAGAGTTATAATTGTTTTCTCTTATGGTCTCTCTAAGTGACCTTGGCCTTCCAGGTCCCCTCCTTGAGATCAGCTTGCAGATACTCCGTTCCCTCTGGCCATTCAGCTCTCTTTTCCGTCTCTGCTCTTGGAAGACTCCCTGTGCTGCTCCTTCCCTGGTTGCTCTTGGACACTTCTTGTGCTTCACTGGGTCACTCCATTTTGTCAGTCTTAGATGCTCATTTTCCCCTGGGCTGTTCACTTGCTGTCTGCTAAGATATTTCACTCTTAGCCTTGCACGGTCAGTTCCATACTCTGCTTTTTTGGGGGGTCCCTGGGCTGGGACTCATCTCCTGATTGGCCTAGGGGTGCACACAGTTTAGCACTGAATTTCACCTTTATTTCTCTATTGTTCTTTAGGCTGTGTTTCAGCTGCGTCTTAGCCCTTTTCTCAACTCTCTTCTTTTCACTGTTCCTTTCTTTGTACAGTTGAATGCCTTCTGTAGGATTAACCACCGCAGCACAACAGAATCACTTTCACTGTCTCCAGCAGAGGTAACCCAAGCCCTCTGCCCCCAAATCTGCTTCTCATTTCTCCTTTTTCTGCAGATGCTACTGTCAAAGGCAGTTTTGTGCCTGGACCCTACCTCTCTCTGTTCATAGTGCAATTAGTTCTGCAGGCTTGAAAGGTTTAGTTCTTGAACATGGGGCTTTATCTGTGCTTCCTATCAGCTCCCTTTGGACATAGTTTCATCTGTGGTAATCCTGAATGTTGCCCTGTAGTTTCTTCAGCAAGGGATTCTGTCAGAACAATGTAATCAGAAACCTCCATTGGGGACTCATTACCTGGGGAGAGGGGGCATCTGAGGTGCACTCCTGAGTTCCTGCAACACTCAATGGAAATATATTTAACTCGTTCTGTCTGCATTTCTCTAGAAGTTGGTTTAACTGTCTTCATGTCACCAGCCCTAGAAAGTGGACTTCATTCTAGTAAACAGATGTGGCACAGGCTTCGGCAGTGCAAGCTTTTTCACATCATTCACCCATGTTCCTCACCCTTGACCCGCAAGGACATTCTCAAAGAGCCCATTTGGTCCTTTGTCTTTCTCCTGAGAGTGCCAACAATTGTCAGTTAATGCCTGTAGTGGTGGCTCAGCATCTTTGGTGATGCAGATCTCAGTTCAGCTTCTACTTGACAGGTATCAGCAATTTGTTTCATGGAGGGTAATGATTTTCAGTCTCTGTCAATTAAGGCCAGGACTCAAATTGGTGACCAAGAAGTGAAAGGATCCATGTCAGATTCTATTACTAATCCCCAAACTATCCAATCATTTTGTCTGGACTATAATAATTTTACTGAGGATAGTCACATCATAGTCCACATATCAGTGGGACATTAGCAAGCCATATGGTGCTTTGATGCACCAGAAATTGTAGAAACATCATATAGGGGAGAATGGTATGTTTTAAGATGTTGAGAGCCTGCCAATTTTATCCCCCAAATTACTCAGAAAAGAGAAACAAGAAATTGTAAGCCATATCTTAATGACTGTCTCTCTTAATTGTCCCTTAATGATTGTCTTCGTATTACGCCTTAAGGGATGCTATGATTAAAGGTGAGCTAAATACTCAGTTATAACGGTAGATAATTGGATTTAAATAGAAAACATGTGCAGATTACCCCGAAGAAATTAATACAATTTTAAGCATTTAAAGAATGAACAAAGATTTTACATTTCATTGGAAACTTGTGTCGAGTAACAACAACTTCTTAAAACAATTCCCAACTATATATGTTTTCCTTATCATTAAAAGAATTAAGACTTTTAGAATGTTTATCAAAGGAATTGGATTAAAAAAGAATAATTCTAGAGTTCTTTAAATGGGGGGCGGGGTGAAATCTTAGGTTTTCCTCTTTGAATTGAGGAGGGGGAGACAAGAGGTAATAAAGAGGCTTTTGACATAGTTCCATAGCCTTGATATACTAGGTGCTACATGTCACTTTTTTCTGTCAGATCCTAGGAAAAGACATTCTTTAATAATGGGAGGTGTCTGGTCTTTGAGAAGACATTCCTAGTGGGTTTTAACTTTAAACCAAACGTCTCTCAAGATTACAATCTGCAGTATCTTAACCCACTATTTGCAACCGAGAACTCCTACCAAACACTGTATTCAAGGCAAAAAATCACAATAGCCAACATTTCTGTAGTCTTCAAACAGTATATACAACAGGGGTCGGCAACGTTGGGCACGCGGCTCGCCAGGATAAGCACCCTAGCGGGCCGGACCAGTTTATTTACCTGCTGACGTGGCAGGTTCGACCGATCGCGGCCCCCACTCACCACGGTTCGCCATCCCAGGCCAATGGGGGCAGCAGGAAGCGGTGCGGGCCGAGGGATGTGCTGGCCGCGGCTTCCCATCACCCCCATTGGCCCGGGACGGCGAACCGCGGCCTGTGGGGGCCGCAATCGGCCGAACCTGTTGCGTCAGCAGTTAAATAAACTGGCCCGGCCCGCTAGGGTGCTTACCCTGGCGAGCCGCGTGCCGAACGTTGCTGACCCCGATATACAATATTAAAGAAAACAGAAATGCTAAAGCTGCATTTAAGAGTCTGTGCAACCATATCTGGAGGTGACTGAAAATATGCTTTCATGGCCCAGGAGATCTCATTCTCCTTGACACCTTTTGTGCCTGCAGAGGTTTCCTAGTTTTGTTAGTTAGCTTGAACATACTTTAATAAACATTCCTTTAATAAAATAAACACTGCAAAACATAAGAATGTGATCTATCCTATTGTCCAAGAACATGTAGGTATCTTCTAAAATTCAGTCAAGGTGAGCTTATAATAAACTAAAACTATCATAAGGCTTCTGTTTTTTTAGTTTATTAATTTCATTTTCAGGGTTTTTCCCCGCAATTTTTGAATTCTGCATAATGTCCAAAAATTGGGTGTTTTCAGGGTTTTCTCTTTGTATATACATGTAGTACAGTTTCAAAGAGCACCATGTTAAAATGCCCTGGGGAATCTTTAGTTTTCACCAGCAGGGTCTACCTGGACCAATTTTAATGCGCAACACATTAGTGTGCTTTAGAAGTCACACCCCTGTAGTCCGTATTACTGCTCCATGTATACAAGCCCTTGGATAGTAGCCAGCGAGCCTAGACTTCACCTGTATAAACAAGCTGCACTTGGGCAAAAGGTGAAGTCAATATGAATTGGATAGGGGCAGAATAAGTAGGTGTGATATATCTCCAACTTTAAAAGACTTTTTGATACTGTCTCACATGACCTTCTCATAAGCAGACTAGGGAAATATAGACTAGACAAACCTACTTACTATAAGACGGGTGCACAATTGGCGGGAAAACCATATTCAGAGAGTAGATATCACAATTAAACTGGAAGGTTATATTGAGTGGGATCCCACAGGGATCTGTTCTGGGTCTAGTTCTATTCAATTACTTCATCAATGATTTGGATAATTGCATAGCGAGTACACTTATAAAGTTTGTGGATGATACTAAGCTGGGAGGGTTGCAAGCACTTGGGATGACAAAATTAGAATTCAAAATTGTCTTGACAAACTGGAGAAATGGTCTGAAATAAATAGAATTAAATTCAATAAGGACAAATGCAAAGTACAACACTTAGGAAGGAATAATCAATTGCACAAATACAAGATAGGAAATTACTGCCTAGGAAGGAGTATTGCTGAAAAGGGTCTGGGGGTTATAGTGGATCACAAGCTAAATACGAATCAATAGTGTAATATTGTCGCAAAAAGACAAACATTCTTCTGGGATGTATTAGCAGGAGTATTGTAAGCAAGACATGAGAAGTAATTCTTCTGCTCTACTCAGCACTGATAGGGCCTCACCTGGAGTATTGTGTCTAGTTCTCGGCACCACACTTCGGCAAAGATGTTGATAAACTGGAGAAAGTCCAGAAGAGAGCAACAAAAATGATGAAAAGTCTAGAAAACATGTCCTATGAGGGAAGATTGAAAAAAAATGGGTTTGTTTAGTGTGGAGAAGAGAAGACTGAGGGTAGGGGACATAACAATCTTCACGTATGTAAAAGGTTGTTATTAAGAGGAAGGTGGTAAATTGTTCTTCTTATCCACTGAGGACAGGACAGGAAGTAGTCAGCTTAAATTGCAGCAAGGAAGATTTAGGTTAGACGTTAGAAAAAAATTGCTATTTGTAAGGATAGTTAATCACTGGAATACATTACCTAGGAAGGTATTGGAATCTCCATCATTGGAGGTTTTTAAGAAACAGGTTGGATATACACCTGCTAGGGATGGTCTAATACTTAGTCCTGCATCAGTGCATGGGACTGGACTTGATAAGCTATCCGAGATCCCTTCCAGTCCTACATTTCTGTGATTAAGTAACCATTTCTGGTGTTATTCTGATGTTTATCCAATAAACATTGATGTTGGATTTTTTTGTATTATTTTTTTTTATCAGTTAAAACTTAAATTTGGAAGCTCTATATATTGTAATTTCATTAATCATTTTTCACCAATATTGAGGTTTATCCCCCTACAAAAATGAGAAGGATCAATTAGTTTTTTTTTTTTTTTAAATATGGTGGTTATATTATGAAAAATAGGTAGATTCCCTGTTAAAGTTGCAACCAGATTTTTACCTCTCCCTCTCATATGTATCCGTGTATAAAAATGTATTACCTTGACTAACAGCTGTTATGGTGCAAGTCCTACCCACCAAGTCACACTTCATTTGTTAGACTGGACTCTCTGGAGGTACAGGGGGCTGTTTTCTCAGGATTGCACACTAGAGGGAGCCAGCAGGTCCCTCTGGCTTAGTCTAGCTCCAGTGGGAACCAACGGTCAGACTTTATAATAGGATTCAGAGTCAACTGTATACCTGGGGCTTTCTAAGAATAGCTGTGGGGGAGCAGAGACTCCTTCTTCCAGGGGTTAGTGGCCTGGAATCTGGTAGGAGAGAACGGGGTGATGGACAGATGACTGACCTGCCAAGGTGAGATCAGTGAAGGATGAAGGGCCTGGGGTGATGTCTCTTTCAACACAGGGCTTCTTCGGGTTAGAATAGGTAAGTGGGAGACAGCTGCTCCAGGCAGACCCATCTCTGGTTTGCAACTGGGCATACATTTATAGCGTGTGCACCTGATTTTAAGCCAAACATACGTTTCTGTGGATACTCTGGATCTCCCTGGTACTGCAACTTCAATACCTCCCTAGTTCATATGTACACACAAGGGCTGGGTCAGCTGCTGAGCGCTTAAATAGCTGCTGGCTTACTCTGTGTCTCGCTGTGACTTGGGGCACTTGAATGTGTGAACATTTGGACTTATCTCCTTCTAAACTGTTTGGAGTTACAGGCGCTACCATATGTCACTGGAAAAATAATAGGTGAAATCCCGGCCTAGTTGAACTTGAGGGAAGTTTTTTCATTGGCTTCAATGGGACCAGGATTTTGGCCAGGTTTCCAAATGCATAATGGCTAGGCACTGTGTATATATCAAGATCTTGTGTGGGCGTCTTCTGTAGTATTGCTCCATTGTAGTGAGGAACAATTACAAGCCACTTATTTCTCTTCCCTCAGCTGTATCACTTTCCTCTTTTTTTGGTACGTTACAGAGCTATGTGGGGCAGTTTTACAAGGACCATCGCCATGGCAAAGGGATGTATTTTTGGCCCGACAGTTCCAAATTTACCGGTTCATTTTATCTTAGCCATAAAGAAGGATATGGGACCATGGAATTCAAGGATGGCAGAAACTATCAGGTAACGGGATGAAATTGAATGTATTCTAATGACTGATAGCACTAACAGAATATAAGTTTGTGCTGCCATCATGGTCTCTGGTGGCTTTCCCACGAAGCTTGGGTGTGAAGGCTGTAATGTGTTTCTGAAGCATGTGCAGATCATTAATGGCTAAAACTTGCACTCTGGTAATAAAATACCAACAAGAAAAAAAAAAAAGAAGCTTAAAGCTTCTAAAGTAGTTGCTTGAATTCATGCCTTGTACAGAAATGACCAAAGATAGGAGCCTCAATTGAGCCAGGGCTTCAAAAACCACGTGCCAGAGGCAAATACCACTGTGGAGTGTGTCTGTTGATGGGCACGGAACAGGACAGCTGGAGTTGCAGGTTCTTGTCTCTTAAGGTAGCGATAAGTCTGGGAGCAGAGTGGCCCTGGTGTTACGCTCCTTTAAGAAGGAAGCGACCAGGCAGCAAAGGCCTGATGGGAGGGAGGTGTCTGTATTGTTTTTGTTTTCCTGTTGAGGGAGCAGGAGGAGAGCAGAGTAGATGTTGCTGTTCTCTTTTTCAGGCCATGCAGGTGAGCTGGGAAGCAGAAGGCCAGGCTGCCACTGTTATCTGCATGGGTGGGAGTGGGAAGCCAGGAGCTGGTGGAGAGGTGGTAAGGGGCGGGGGCAATATGGGCAAATGAGTGATTGAGAGGATGCATTTAAAGAGCAGAGAAATATTTGAGGGAGGATTGGGGAAGACGACACACAACAGATGTAAAGGGGCAGAGGACTGAACCCAGTGTAGGAAGGAAAAGGGAAAGGACGTAAGGAGGTGGAGTGGGAAGGAAGGAAAGGAGGAAACAGTGTGCACACAAAACAGTGCAGCAAGATGCACAGAAGGAATGAAAGAGGAGTGAAGCCAAGCAGGGATAGAAGGTGTCCCAAAAACACAAGAGGCAGGTGAAGTTTATTAAATAGAAAATTGACTGGCAGTCTTACACGATGGGTGATCCTTTAAACTGCAGAGGTGTGTGTGTGAGATAGTGAGCACTAGTATTTTTCATCTCCACTAGTAGGCTTAACAAATGTCTGGTCATCTTAGTTGGGATCAGGGCTCCCGTTGTGCTGGGCATTATACAGACCTAGAAAAGAGACAAAACCTGTCCTGAAGATGGAAAGACATCAAAGGGTAGGGGATGGGGGTACAACATACCAGCAATTGAATCCAGTGAAGAATTGGCCCAGCTTGGTTAGCTACATGGATTGTAATTTTCTTTTTAAGTTGGAGATAGAGATAGGGAAGAAGGACGTAAGGGAATGAAAGAAGGGAAGGAGGGATAGTCACAGCTTGTCAGCTGCAGAGCCATGATGAGCAATCTGGGTTCTGAGGCATCACAGCGGAGGGGAGTCACAAGGAGGATGAGGTAGTGTCCCTACAGATTTATTCAGGGAGTTTTCCCCCAGGCATAAGGGGCAGTGGGAGAGAAAGGAAACATGGAGTTGTTTTAAAGCAGACACTGATTCATGAATAGTAAAAGCTGGGAATGCTGGTGGAGCAAAGGCAAGGATCAGTGGCACTATAGGTTAGTAAATGAGCTAGGAAGTGTAGGGCTATGTTATGAAGAACCTTACAGTTAAAGACAAAGGGCCAGATCCCAAACTGTTGTAAATCCTTATAGCTCCACTGAAGTCGATGAAGCTATACTCATTTTACATCAGCTGGGGATCTGACTTAAGCGAGAGTTTAATGTGAAGGTGAAGGGGGAGTTAGTGGAGGGACTCAGAGAGGGGGTTGATCAGGTCTGGGTGATGAGCCAGCAAGATGACGTTAGCAACAATGTTCTGAGTAGACTTGAGGGGAGCAAGGTTTCAAGTGTCAAGATATGAAATGACTGAAAATTTTCAAGTCTGGTTGACTCTATTAGAGGTGGTTGAATTACTTATTGCAAACAGCATAGTCAGAGAACGGATCCCTTCTGTTCAAGTTGTCCACAAACTGATCATAATCTGTACAAATTTGTTTAATTCAAAAGTGAATTGTTTTTTATGAGTGTATTTGAGCTAACAACTCCTCAACTGCTCATGGCAAGTAATGTGTAGAGGGGGCTTGATACCTGAGCTCTGTGGCAGATCAAACAGTATTTCTGAATGACCTAACCTTCATAAACTGCTTCCTCTGCAAACTAATTTCACTTACTCATGAAACAAACTTGGTTTCTTCATGAAACAAACAAAGCTACAAAAGGCTGAAATTAACTTTCTGCAAATGCTTGTAAGAATAAAGCTTGAGCTGTATGAATATTCTTGAACAGTGAATAAAAGCATCTCAATGGTCCTAATTAAAACCTGTAGCTCCTTTGCCTTCAGTGAATCCACCCATCCTACCTTACTTCAGCCAATGGGTTTCATGTATTGCCATTAGTGCAGTTCCAATGTGACCAATCAAAGTGAATACAATAGTTGAGCAGCTTGTCAGGTGCTTAGATTGCTCTAAATGTCAATAGGCAATTGACACTGGAACAGTAATGTCAGACCAAGGAAATTTGGTTTTGCACCTTTTAAATGGAAACCAGGCTGTAAGTTGTGTAGTATAACTGACCTGTATGTCTTCTCTAATACTAGTAAACCTATTGCTCTTCTAAGGGACTATACAAGGCTGATGAGCGATTTGGACCAGGAGTTCAGAGCTATCCAGATGGCTCTCAAGATGTTGGCTTATGGCTCAGGAATCACATAATTAAACTGTGTACTGAAATACCTGGACATTTTTGTGTCTCGGATTACCCAGAACACTACAACTATTTTGATGCTGATTCCCAGAGAGAGTATCTTTCTGATGAGGAAATTCCATTTTGGGATCTGAATGAGGAACAGGACCCATTTTTCTACAACTACAAACTTCTCCTTTTAGATGACAGTTACACATTGCCTGAAAAAATGTACATATACTCAACTGATACAGATCACCTTCCCCTGACTCGCACCTTCCGTAAAGAGTTTGATTCCCAATATTTTCAGAACAACAAAAAGTTGTATGATGAAGAACCATGGCCTATTAAAAACACAAGCCCTTTAATGGTTAGAATGCAGAAACACATCTATAAATACAGGTAGCTATTGATTTTTGTGTGTGATTTGTGTTTGTTGGGATATGTATGGGATTTTCTTTTTAGACTATTGCAAAGATCATCTTTAGCACAAGTTGTGGTACAGAAGTCATGCTTCACAGAATAATTTCTACTGCCCATGACTAAGTTTAGAAAGTCATTTGACAAACTGGAAATTAGGTTTTGTGAAACAAACAGCATGTTCCTCTCTCACTTCCTTAACCTAAAGGAAACCTCTTTCCTTGAAATATACCATCAACTCAGGTCCTGGTATGTGCCTACAAAAACATCATTATTATTAATTTGCATTATAGAATGCCTAGAAGTCCCAACCTAGATTGGGAACTCCATTATGCTACAGCAGGGGTGGGCAAACTACGGCCTGTGGGCTGGGTCCGGACCCTCAGGCCTTTGGATTCGGCCTGTGGGATTGCCCCCCGTGACACCGCAGGCCCCACATTGCTCTCAGCAGTGGCCAGCCCAACGTCCCTGCGGCCCCCGGGCCTTTGCGTCCAGGCACCGACCCCCGCAGCTCCCATTAGTCGGGAACGGGGAACCATGGCCAATGGGAGCTTCGGGGGAGGTACCTGGAGGCGTGGCAAGGGCAGCGCATGCGGAGCCCTTTGCCCCCCACCCCCACCCCAGGGGCCGCAGCACTTCCTGGAGTGGCACGGGGCCAGGGACAGGGCAGGCGTGCAGGGAGCCTGCCCTGGCCCTGGTGTGCGCTGCTGCCACCCCGGAGCCTGAACCCCTCCTGCACCCACCCCACAACTCCTTGCCCTAAGCCCCCTGCCTGCACCACGCACCCCTCCTGCACCCCAATGCCCTGCCCTGAGCCCCCTGCCGCACCCCACACCCCAACCCCCTGCTCTGAGCCCCCTGCCACACCCCACACCCCTCCTGCACCCCAACTCCCTGCCCTGAGCTCCCTGCTGCACCCCGCACCCCTCGGCATATCACTTCTGAAAGGTTGCCGACCCCTGTTCTAAGCACATCATGTGGCCTTTTTCAATCTTGGAGAGCTTGGTATTTAATTTTCACTTGCAAACATCCAGATCCTTGGGGCTGGATGTTTTTAACTTCTTCCATGAATAAGATTAATGTCCCCCATACTACAGCTCTTGGACCATTTTAACTCCCTTATGCTCTGTCCATGATGGGAGCAAAATTGAATTGTCTGAAATAGTTTTTTTAAATGGTTGCCATCCTTCTTCTCCCATGTTACCTGACCATAATCTTTATTATCAGTGGCTTTTTTAAAAAAAAGCTCTGTGGTATAACAGGTATCTGCTGCATAGCTGTTTAAGTTAAATGTGGACTCTCCAGCTGTTTAATGTTTTTCTCTTTCCTCTGTTTGAGGCACTGTCAAACAGAGATCAGTTGGGATATCAACATCATTCTGAATGGAAGCCGAGACACCTTTGGACCCAAGGGCCCCAAAGAGCTTGCTTCAGAGCAGCTGATTCAGAAGGCAGCAGCAGGAGACTTCAATAGCATTTATGAGATTCTGAGGGACAGCTTAGCTCATCCAGATGTAGCTGACACGCATGGATACACTGCACTTGCTGCTGCTGCTGTAAGACCCCAAATGTGACTCTTCCCTCTGTGACTGACCATTTTTTTTTTGTTGCTACTGCATCTGTCTCTCTCTGTTATACAGTAAATGCGTGAGACTCGATAGCAAACATCTTTAAGGAAAGACAGTTTGCTGAACAACATGCTAAAAAAAATCTGTAAAATGTATCCCTCTGTAATATTAAAGATGACTCCAAGCCTAAAATTCCAAATCCTTCCAATGTGGGTGTTGCAATGGGCTGGATTTAAATCCCTGAAACTGCCCCTGCCTTTCCCCCCTGTTTTCTTATTCCAGACTGTATTCAAACCCAGAAGGGATCTGTTTTTTTGGGGTGGGGGGTGGGTTACAGTCTGGTTGTGGGTAGAAGTTATGATGTATGCATGACTTCAGTTTATCTGTGGGAAGAATTTGGCTCCTTATTTAAACATTTATCAGTGCCTAGCCTTCTGGGCACCTTACATCTATTAAAAAATTAATTTGATTTTTGCTAGTGATTTTTTTTTTAAAGTCCTCAGAACAAGAAAATTAATTTCATATTAATTTAGAACATTATAGTTTTTCTGTTTTTGTATAGGCCTCTCATCCCATGAGATTTAGTCATTTTGTAGACATTAATCCTCTTCCCCCAGCAGTCCTGTGACCGTACAGTAGATTTCAGGGGGAAAGTATTGAAGGCACAGGGGTTAAGTGACTTGTCCACTGTGACACAGAAAGTCAAAATTGAGCATACATCTGAGGACAAAATGTAACCTAATGCACATAAACTGTTGCCCTTTACAGTGTGTGCAATGTGGCAGAGTTACAGTTGCTTTGGCAACAATAACTTTGAATTTACTGACAGTTTTGATTTTGAAATCCTCACTGCTAAAATGTTGTATTAATACAACGCATTGTTGTATTTGATTCCTAAGTTCCATTATAGTGTGCTTTGCAACAGTTAAGTCTTCTCTGCTTTTTTAAAAGTCAGCATGAAAAATATTTTATTTAAATGAAGTGTGTTTCTCAGGTAGCTCGCTAATGTAAGACAAGTTGAAGTGCCCACCAACAGTATCTACTCCAGTTTAACAGGTCAGATTTCGTAGTTGATGTAAGTGGTTGAAACTCCATTGTCTTCAGTGTATTACAGACAGTCCATCAGCCACAACGTTTCTAAGGACCAGCGGCAACAGGCAGTGCGCGACTATATTTTGGATCAATGGTGCATTTCTTGGCAGATAGTTTCTCTGGATCAGCTCTCAGATGCCCCTCAGATCAACCATATGAACCGAAAGATCCTTCTTTGTTACAATAGGATACATTGTAATCAGGGGCGGTTTCACTTATATCTTTACTGTTGGGGCTTCTGTAGCTGCCTTGTGTACCTCAACATGCCATCCAGTCATGGATGCCCTCTTTATTATCTTAAAGGTAAATGGATTCATTTGACATCTCTGGATGCTGCTGCTGTGATAGTGGCTACATCACTAACACAACATCTAATTCTTGGTTTGTGCCATTAAAAGCCATGCTCTGGAAGAAATGCAGTTATATACCTGCCTTACATTGGGTGCACCTAAAATAATTTTACCTTTTTTGAAAGTTTTTTAATGGCCTTCCCCATTAACTATAAGACGTACCTTGAAGCAGTAGAAACATTTTGAGATCACTGTTAATTTATGGGCAAAATTCAGTACTGGCATAAAAAGAAGAGAAAGTGAAATCACAAAACAACTGAAATCAATAATAGTGTTTTGAGTCTGTCTTTAGTGACTGTCTTTTTGTTTTAACTTTAAACCCAATTGTGATTTCAGTTAATCCCACATGGAAAACTAAAATTGTGTATATATACACATATACTTGTAAAACAGTCATCCAAATGTTTTACTTCACAGGTGAATTACCAAGACGACATCATTAATCTTCTTCTTGATAATGGAGCTGATGTGAATAAATGCAGTGATGAAGGATTATCAGCCCTATCCATGTGCATTATTCTTTATTACCCAGTAGAATCATTTAAGGCTAATGTTGCTGAGAGGAACTTTAAAAAAGACGAGGTCAGTACATTATTAATCTATAACTGTAAAATCAGAATTCACCATGTCCTCAAATGAGCCACAGGTCTGCTTTTTAAAATTACTTTGCTGTGAATGTTCCAGCAGTTGGGAAAAGTCAAACTGCTCTTACCTCCCTTGACCCTGCTAGTCGCTGCATGCCCTTGACTTCCATTGATAGCTCGCACTGCACAGGATCAGGCTCCAGGGCTATTCTGGAGTCAATGTGTCACATTAGTACCAGAGACTTTGAGCCAGATTTTCCAAGGTATTTAGGTGCCTTAAGATACAGATAAATAGGTGCCTAGTGGGACTTAGATTTGTAAGCTCAGTGGGGGCAGGGACAGTCTTTTATTCTGTGTTTTGTACAGCACCTAGTACAAGGGGGTTGTGGCCCATGAGTGGGAGTCCAAGACACTATGGCAATACAAATAATTAATCATAATAATTTACAAAATTGCCTAGACAGATTAAGCACCTGATTCCCATTAACTTCAAAAGTCTTTTGGCTGCTGCAAGAAAGGGAGACAGAAAAAAATGTACACTAGTCTCTCTCTCCCTCAGAGCTCAGCACAAACCCAGAAAACTTCAATGTAACTCTTTCAGATTCTAGCTTTAGCATTAGGTTTAGGTCTTCATTAGTTTGTACGCCGATGTGCAAATTGAAAATCAAGAAATGTCCCCTTCTGTTTCGGAGCTTTTATAAAGTGAGGGAGTACCAGCTGAGATTTGAAAGCTCCTAAGAGGGTTTTATTGACAATGGAGGCTAAAAAAACAAACACACACACTATTCAAAATGTTTCCAGTGAATGGTGGATTAAGACTGAGTAAAATGATGTTCTACCTTAACTTAGCTGTAATATACCAAATTCCAGTACTATTGTATACACGCACAATGATGACGTCCAGCACTGATGATGATATGATGATTCTTGTTGTTGAAGAAAGGATTTTCCATATTTTCTTCATTTTTGTCATTTTAATTTTTTTAAAACTTTAAATAAGGATGAGCAGTTGGAAGATGAATCTGCACCACTTCCACTGGCACCAACAAAACAGAAATGCTTAACAGGCCCTGTTCGTCAGTCAGCCGTGGTACCTCCTATGTCCGGGGAAAAGGCAGAATCTGTTTCTGATGATAGAAATGCATTGGATGAAATGGACCGTGCAAGTTTAGAAAAGAGGACTGGCTGCAGCACTGAAACCAACTTTGAGTCGAACCGTACTGTTTTCAACTATGGAATCGAGGTTTCTCTAGAAGCTTTGCAGCAGAGTGCAGATGCCTTCAGCCTGTGTTTGCCGAGAGTACCCTTCTATGCCTGTGTCAATGGATATGGTGGGGCTGAAGGCACTGTGAGAAAAATGGTGTTATCAATATCTGAGTAAGTACTACAAAGAAAAACCACTGGCTCTGTGTTCTGGAAAGGTTAGACAAGCTCTGGTGAACCCTATTTCACAGAGAAAGTAACAAGTGTAGTTTTACATGTTTGTGGGGAAGAATGACCCTGCATTTGCTTGGGATAGATCAACTGGGCATGCCTGATCAAGGGGCATTCCACGGGTCCTTACCTGAAAGGGAGAAGGCCTGAATTTCACTCCTTAAAACCTTTTTAATAAGATAACCCACCATTTTGTCTCTTTTTGTGACTCAGCTTTACATATAGTGTGTGTGTGTGTGTGTGTGTGTAAAAATAAACTATTTTAAAAAACCTGTACTGTGCAACAGTAATAGTAATTCTATATTACCTTCATAAAAACATTTCTGTATTATGCAAAACTAGTTTGTGCTATATTGAGTATTGATGTCACAGGACCCATTTAAAAAAAATCTGGATATGTTGCCAGGGCCAGATGAACACACAGACAAACTGGATATGTGTGTAGGTCCCAAATTCATGGGGGAGGGAATCCCCCAAAATCACAGGCCAGCGTCCTTCTTCTCCACTACCTCCTCTCTTCGCCTTGCTGAGGGGGCACTGACCACCTCCAGCAGCACCCTTCATCCTGGCACCGCAGCCCTCTTCCTAGCCCTGTGCAAAGGGGAGACCCTGGGAGGCACTTGGTTGGAGAACAAGGGATTGGGGTTGCAGCACAACTCAAGTTTGGCCCAGCTGCCTCTCTGTCATGATGGGCTGGGGAGTGGCCAGGCCAAATTTGAGTGAGTGGCTCTGTGACCCTGGGTGCTAGGTCACAACATCCAGAATGAGGAGTTGGGCTGAGCCCTGAGGGAAAGGAGCTGCTGCTGCAGGGTGAGTGTGGGCTGGCCTTGGTCTTCAAACCCTCCCCACTCACCCATCCCAGGGCCTCCCCTCTACACCAGGCCTGCAACTCATCTAGACCCTTCCTGCAACCCACTGGTGGGTCGGGATCTGCTGTTTGGGAAAAATTAGTCCTGCAGTTTTTTAGGGCAAACTCGTGTAGGCCAGATTATTGCTCACATGTGCAAGGTGTGGAAAATGCAAGTAACCTTCCCTTACCTCACTTGTCCACTCCCAGGCAGGGATCTTATACATTTGTAGTTTCTAGGGTCTCCTGAGTATGGGGTCTGCTCCTGGCTTGTGCCCCCTGGGATTCAACAGTACTGAAAGGGGCTGGTATAAGATAGGCCATGTTACCTCCACACCCTCTGCATGGCATAGCATTACTGTGTGGTACACATTACATCTCACAAGGAGTGGTACAGCATTACTGTGTGGTACACATTACATCTCACAAGGAGTGGTACAGCAGACATGCTCTCCCTGGTTCCAAGTACCAGTTTGCACACCCGCCTCAGAGCATCCTAGAACCCAGGCACTAGCCCAAGCCCGAATGTCTGCACTGCACTTAAACAGCCCCTGAGCCCAAGTCAGCTTAAGAGCCAGTGTTTAGAAATATGTCCCTTTTTATGAGTTATTGACAGCTTATTCTGTTATTTGCCATATTGACTTTAGACACCGAAAGAGATGGACCACGGTCAAACTACTTCTCCACAGAGGTGCAGACCCCAATGTTTGCCGGATCCCTCTGCATGTCCTGTTCTTTGCTGTTAAAGCTGCAGATGTAGAAGCAGTGAAACTACTGTTAGCAGCAGGAGCAAAGACTGACATACGACTTCCACCCAGGGTAATGGATAATAATTACTAATAACAACCAAATGTAATATTCTAGAGCGGGGTGGGCAAACTTTTTGGGCCGAGGGCCACATCTGGATGGGGAAATTGTATGCAGGGCCAGGGTAGGAGGTTGGAGTATAGGAGGGAGTGCAGGGTGTGGGACGGGGTGCGGTGTGCAGGAAGGGGCTTAGGGCAAGCGATTGGGGCAGAGGAGGGGTGCAGGGTGTATGAGGGGGCTCAGGAAAGGGGGTTGGGGTGCAGGAGGGGTGTGGGGTGCGGCAGCTCAGGGCAGGGGGTAGGGGTGCACAGAGGTGCAGGGTACAGCAGAGAGCTCAGGGCAGGGGGTTGGGATGCAGGAGGGGTGCAGGGTGTATTAGGGGACTCAGGGCAGGGAGTTGGGGTGCGAGGTGCAGGCAGGGGGCTTAGAGCAGGGAGTTGGGGGGTGGGGTGCAGGAGGGGTTCGGGCTCCGGGCTCCGGCCCGGCGCCGCTTATCTAAAGTGGCTCTGGGGTGGCATCGGTGCGCACGGGGGCCAGGGCAGGCTCCCTGCGTGCCTGCCCTGTCCCCGGCCCTGTGCCACTCCAGGAAGCGCTGTAGCCCAGGGGGGAGGGAGAGGGCGGAGGGCTCTCTGTGTGCTGCCCTTGCTGTGCCTCCAGGTACCTCCCCCGAAGATCCCATTGGCCGCGGTTCCCTGTTCCCGACCAATGGGAGCTGTGGGGGGCGGGGCCTGGAGGCAAGGGCAACGTACGGAGCCCTCTGCCCCCCCGCCCGGGGGCTGCAGGACATGGTGCCGGCCACTTCTGAGAGCGGCGCGGGGCCCACGGTGCCATGGGGGGCAATCCCGTGTACCGGATCCAAAGCCCTGACGGGCCAGTTCTAGAGTGATCAGTGATACAACTTTAATGCCCACGTGTAAAGTGTCATAATTCTAATGACAGTTCGACTGCCTGCTTCAGCTTTGCAATTCCAAAGGAGTAATTCAAAGAAACTATCCTATTAAAATCATTTAGCTTTTTAAAAAATAATGTCCTTACTCTAGTGAAAGTCTAGTTCTATGTGTGTGTTTCCCTGCTGACATAATGCTTACCCATGGTACTAAAGCTGAGAGTATTTCAAAAGTCAACTTTATTTCCCAATATTTATTCTGCTTTTAGTTTTAGCATTTCTCTATACTTGGGAAATGACTCTTGAGTGGTCAGTATGCCGTGCATTCATAGTCTGTTCTCTAAAAATACAGTTTGTGCTAAATCTCTGCACTTGGTGATTGTGCCTGCATATGGCTCTGATGGGAATTCCCCAGGATCAAAGTTACATACCAACTGTTTCAGCAGAAGGCATCTTACGCTAACTCCTGCACTGAAATATGGCTGCCCCCTTTATATTCCTTCTTCCTATCACTTTCTGGCTGTAGTCAGTGAAGAAGTTCCCCTGGCTTTTTAGCTTGACAGGCTCTACCTGGACATCATTATCTCATTTCACCTCAAATATACACTTCACTACAGAGTGTCCTGTTTTGCCCGCTGTCACTACTTCCATTTTAAAGCTCCATCTTATTTTGTTTGGAATCTGTGGATAATAGTGTAATAATAGCTAACTCTTTTATGTAGTGCTTTTCTTTTGTAGGTTTCAAAGCACTTTACATAGGAGGTCAGTATCATTATTTCCAGTTTTGAAGCCTGCCCTGTAGCTCCTGTTGGGGTTTTTGGATACCTCTCTGCCCTGACACCCGTACCCTGAGGGTCTGAAGAAGCAGCAGCTCAGCAGACTGTCTCAGGATTCAACAGCCATGCTTGTCTTGTCTGGTTGTGCTGTGAGATTTACTCACAGGTGTCAGACAGAGGGCCTGAAGGCTCTCCTGGCTTTCTCCATTGCTTCCTGGAAGTCCATTATAGACTCAGTCCAAGAGAACTTAAATGATTCAGAATAGAGTCCCAGCAGAAGTAGCACCAGCAGGTGTTGAGGTTGCTGTGTTTATGGAACCTGACACCAAGCTGGGATTGTTCAGCAGACTTCCAAACAATGTTTCACAAGACAATGCATGTGACCCATCAGTGTGTGCTGGCTTATGAGTCAGGGGCCAGAAATAGGCTCTCTTCCCTTTTGCATCTTATATTGGTGCAAACTAGTGATGTAAAAGTGGTTTTAATGCTGTATCATATTCTGTTTTGGCTGGGCATTGCCTGTGACTGTCATGCCAGGAATATTTGTGATCGCAGTGGGTTTAGGGTGAAATGGACATTGGGGAGTATTAAGCCAAATAGCATTTAAACTGACCATAAACACAATCCTTTAATTCTATTTCTAGGCTAACATAGATGGGGCCTGAGGGTTGATATTGGAAAAATATCCAGTACCTTAGTTTTTAGAAGTTACTTGTGATAGATAAAAGAGTCTTAATGCCACATTTATTTTTCAGCTGGGAGGTTTAATGCCTCTTCATATTGCTGTAGCCATTCCTGGTGAAGAAGGGGTCAAGATAACAGAATTAATCCTTCATTCAGCTACAGATCCTGATGCAAGGGCAGGAGACGAAGATGATGTATATGCACCAGACTGGGTATGCTGCATCATTACTCCATCCTCTTCCAATTGTTTTGGTGTGGGCTATGGGAGACCAGAGCAGGGAATTGGTTGCCTGCCTGTTAGATTGAAACTTCTGTACACTGTTGGAATAATTGCACTTCCTCTGAAAAAGCCTGGCATATCACTGACATACATAGAGGGTTACAACAACACTTATTTATGATTTGAGGTACCAGACACTATTGTAGAATCCTGATGCATGTTAGGCACAGGCTAGAAGTCTGCTACATACAATTGAATAGATGTAGGTGAAGTACAACTGTAGTATTGAGCCTATAATCACTATTCCTCAGAAAGAAACATCTTTGTGGGCTGAATCTGCTTGTTCCAGCACTATGGAGGCAGCTTAATTGTTTCTTCCTTCCTCTTGAATCCAGACTCCTGCTGGACCCCTGCAGCACTGTGCTCTTACCCCAGAGCAGCATTAGGTCAGAGCTACACTAGAAGCTTTCACCAGTATATCAGTGTTGGTTAGGGGTGTGATTTTGTTTTTGAACAACATTTTTATACAGCTGGAAGCCCTAGTGTGGATTTGTTAATATCGGCAAAAATGTGCTTTTGATGGTTCAGCTTATTTCATTCAGGGAAACATTATACGCTAGGCTAGCAGAAGCACTCTTTTGCTGGTATGAGTACTAGGAAAGTTTACTGGCAAAGCTTTTATAATTGAAACGAGGCTTAAGATGTACAGCTGTCCACAGCAGAGGGCTTTAGGATATGTGGGGGTTTCTTTCTCAAATTGTTGACAACTTAAATTTATTTTAAGTTCCAGTAATTGGGAATCCATTGACCTTCCTGTTAGGTCATCCTGAGCACCCTATGCGCTGAATATCCATTCCCTTTGACTCCTTCTGAATTTGCGCCCCAGCGGCCTAGCCCAGACCAATATTTCAGCACACCTTGCTCTGGCTTTCCTCAGCAATGCAGCAAGTGAACTTGCTCATACTGCCAGCTGTCTGTCTCAGTGGACAAACTGCCACCATGTGGGTGTGTCGGTGCAGGCTACCCCAGCCTGCCATTCTGACGCATCTTCTACTGGCTTCTCTCAGCAATGCAGAAGAGTGGCCCATCCCAGTGGCTCTTAACCTTTCCAGACTACTGTACCCCTTTCAGGAGTCTGATTTGTCTTGCATACCCCCAAGTTTCACCTCACTTAAAAACTACTTGCTTACAAAATCAGACATAAAAATATGAAGTATCACAGCCACACTATTACTGAAAAATTGCTGACTTTCCCATTTTTACCATATAATTATAAATCAATTAGAATATAAATATTGTACTTACATTTCAGTATATAGAGCAGTATAAACAAGTCATTGTCTGCATGAAATTTTAGTTTGTACTGAATTTGCCTGTGCTTTTTATGTAGCCTGTTGTAAGAGTAGGCAAATGTCTAGATGAGTTAATGTAGCCCCTGGAAGACCTCTGTGTACCCCCAGGGGTATATGTATCCCAGCTGAGAACCACTGGCCTATCCCCTACTGCCATCCTCTGTGTGCCCGCAGACCATCCAATAGCTGGGAGCTGCAGACAAAGCAAGCTTAAATTCTCCCCTTTCTGGTTCCTCTTCGTATGCTTTGCAGTGACCGGATTTCTCCTGCTACCTTAATGGGCCTACTGGTAGTTCTCCACCAGAGCAATACAGAAGATACGGGCCTGTGAGATCATACCACCAGCTTGCCAGGGCTGTTAGGCAGTCTGGCTATTTTGTTCTTTTGGAGTTGGGAAGTATTCTTTCAACTCTGCAGGACAGAGGCTCAACACAGTTTATTTTTGTTGGTTTAGAAATCCTTAAGAGCAAGTAGAAACCTGAACATTTCCCCTTCTCCTCTGGGAAATCCATCTAGACAGGAGCATTCTAACTATAGGACAAAAAGGAGCACCTTAGAGAATTTGCTTCTTTTCCTTCTAGCCTCTCAGTTACTGAAGTTATAGTAAAAACAAAGAAATACATTCCTTGTATCACAGGAGCCATAATCCCAGTGCCATCTCTGGAACCTGATCCATGTGTCTTCTTGGGTTGCTGACAGTCCATAGAAGATGGGTAGATTCTATCCTTGTTCAGTCTATATCTGTAACGGAATGGAGATTTGGAAGAGAAAATATTCCACGTTGTTCTTAGTAGATTTCAAGAATCTTATCCTTCCCCATGAGATGTGGTTGCCACCATTTTCCTGTCCAGTTGAGAGGAAGCAGTTGTCCATTCATGTCTATGTGATTTGGAATATCATCCTATAATGCTCTCCACTCCGATATGATCTTGATAGGCCAGATGAAGAAAGAGTACATTCACACCAGTGTTACCTGGATGACTTGCTGCTGAAAACTTACTTAAAGGAAACTCCTTTCTACATAGTCCAGTAACCTGTGCTACCCTGATTTCTAATTAACCAAAAATACAAAAAACACCTTGTATCATCTTTGCATTTATTAATCTCTGAGCTGATTTTTTTAAGATACCTCAACTGGTAACACTCCCATTATTCTCACTTCTAAAATTACAGGTTTAATCCTTCTACTCAGCTGCTTGCCTCCAAGTGTCTGCAGTATTTACTCATAATAGCATTGAGCACATACAAACCCAGTGCAATGCAGCACCCCTAAATCCATCCATTCTTCTTCCTGACCAGAGGACAAAAACTGAGTACTGACAGTGCCTCCAAAGCTGATGGTATTGTCACTGAAGTCCTTCTTCAAACATTTCCCAGCAGCATCTTCATATTCCACATGGAGAGGTCAAATGGACAGTGGTGATATATGCACACCGGCAAGTAGGAGCATTTGGCACAGCTCTGTACCTTAAGGCCACCAGAATTTCTTCACTCCTGTGGAAGCAGGGCCTGTCTACTAGAGCAACGTATGCCTAGGTCATGGTTGTGTGGCTTGGTTGACACATATCTAGATTTTTTTGCGATTTGAAAGCAAGAAGGTACCATTATTTTATTCTTGTCAATGGAATCCATGAGCTCAGAAAATACCTATACCTGTGGGCAGAGTACTCATGTAAAGCTTCCCCATCTCCTCTAATTGCCAAAATGGTTTGAGGGAAATAGGACTAGACAGAACATTTGTAATTCTAACCAGACTGCAGTTCCCTTGGCTCATAGCAATGATAGTCTACAAACCTTGGAAGCATCCAGTTTTTCCAGCACTCTGCTGCAGCTGGACCCCTTCAGTCACCCTGAACTTCACACACTGGTTTTATAGCCTGGAACCGTAGAGTCTAAGTCACCAGCAACATGGATACTGTCAGGAACCAGTTAACCTTCTATTAAAATCTCAAGCTTCCATAAGCAGTGTGTACAAAAGCACTGGGAGAATTTATTCACTTAGGAAGTAGATCTCAGTTTAGCTGTGCTCCAAATGTCTGCCAGAGACCACTGATTTCTCCTGGGTGGCTTTCATAAAGGATTACGCCTGAGTTATCTAAAGTTTCAATTCTCTACTCTCAGGGTTAGTAATACAAGTGTCAGTTGTATTACTTGTGTTAGTTTTCTCCGCTATGTGTATCAATGTTTGTAGCTGTTAGAATGAAAGGTATCTTAATGCTACTTGGCCTACAGTGGGTTTTATGTTTTTCAGGATGCAGTGCTACAGCAGTCCAGCAGATGGAGCCTGAATCTAAAGAAGGAAATGGGAAGGATGGGGGGAGTGCTTATGTTGTGTCTACTGTGGTGTAATGAGCAAATCCAGACTAGTAGATAATGTCCAGACCAGTGGATTCCTGGACCAATGTATTTTCTATTAGCTTATCTCTAAGCAATACTGAAAGTGTGTGTATCTGTTTCTTCTGACCTTTACATTCAGAATGAGCCTGCCGAATCACCAGTTATTATTGCCATGAAACTTAATAATGAAACTGGACCTCCTAGCGAATACTACTCATCTTCTGGTATTGTCCCAGAGGAAGGTGGGAGGACTCCTTTGCATATTGCCTGTGAGAGAGAGGATAACCCCAAGGTAGGAGCACAATGGAACTGTAGGAATGTCCCTCCTCTAGGTTGTGGTTTTGCTCCTGTAGAATACACATAATTCCCAATCCTCAAATGACATATCGTACCTTCCTGGGGAATCCTCAGTAGGATCTGATTTCATGTGGCTTCTATGTAAGAAATAAAACTCTCATCTCTTTTATGGGAAGGGTCTGATCCGTTAGTTTGTGTGATCTTGGCTGCTCTGGGGATTTTAGCTATGGGTGGCCAACTACCAGCTGCTCTGGTGGCCCAATAAGAAATGAGCTGAACGAGTAAGTTGAAACCCCTCTATTATGATGCATACATGCTCTAACTGAACTACTGTACCATGTGGTTTATAGAACTGCCCTTCCTGACCCAGCCCCTTTTTGTTTGTTCTTTTCCTTCCGTCATGGCCAAATTCCGCATTGTGAACACTTTGAGGGAGAGACATTATTTTAATACTTGTTTTGTGTGAGGTGCTTGTAGACGTGACTTGAATCAATGGCAGTGTTTAGCCTGGTAGATTGACTGAGGGTCTTTTAAACTCTGCTTGGTTTATTTTTTTGGTCTGTCTAGCACTAAAATTTATCAGAGCTCCAATACAGTAAACAAGTTTTTAATTAACACCCCCCCCTCAATCCTGCCTTCCCCAAAAATCAAGCCATTGTCACTTACTATATCCCGTTTTCTTCCTCTGATATTCTGTCCTGCTGCTTTGATCTTGTGGTTCTACATATTGGGATTCTTTACGTAGCTTCATTCTTTGACTTTCGACCTCTTTTTAATGCCTTGCCTTAAAGCAGACTCTAAGTAGAAATGGTGTAAGGTTTCCATTATCTTCCTCTTAATTACATTTGATGACTGGCCCTATGCAATTTAGCAAATGTGAAAAAGTCCCATTTACTATGCCAGGATGCCTTACGTTCAATACATTATGTCCTTTCAGGAGCTGATTGCTTTGCTGACATGCATTTCTTACCTGGCAGGTTTTTTATGGTTGCTTTTACATACAAATAAAAAGTCAATAAGCCAACCTTACCTCTCAATCCTCTCTCAAAATCATACCTAATTAAGAATTTTAATTACTGTAGATCTTAGTTTCCAGGAATTTCAATCTGTTTTTTTCCTAAAGTTGTTTTGAAGCTTTTGAGTATTTAAAAGTTACCATTCTTGTATAACTAACCTCTATTGTAGAGCTCCCTTTTGCATTTACACTGTCAACTCCCGCATTCAAGGATTTATATTGTAGCACGAGATTCCTTGGTATAGGTTATAAATTCTTGGCCGCGTGGGGAACTATTCTGGAAAATGTGATTGAAATTGGGGGCTGTTAGGTTTTTTCGTGTATATGTGTGTGCTTGTGTGTGTATCTATTTTGCAGGTGGGGCTGGTAGCACTGCCTTTTACTAAGGTTGCCCAACATTTCCCATCATAAGACCCTGTCTTAAGATGCTTATAATTTTGCCATACTTTAACTATTTATGCGGAAATTTTCCATGCTGAGTGACTATTTCAGCCAAAATGGTTCATGTTTTTCTGAGAATGAGGCTAGGGAAAAATAAGTGGGTTTTGCCCATGTTAAAAAATTCTGGCGATGTTTTTCTTTGAAAAGCTCTAGCAATCCCATTCTTAGAAATTTGACTGGGAGTGCCTAGAGACCGGGGGAGTGGGGAGAGACAGGTGAAAGAGGCGCCTGGGGATTGAGGGGAGAACTGAGAATGCTGTGCAAGGAATGAAGGGAAGACTGGGTCAGGGAGATCAGAACAGTGAGAGTAAGACTTGCTGGGGAAGGAGTCTGGGATTGGAATGAGAATACTGGGGCAAAGAGACAGGACGGGGACAGGTTGGAGGGGATGGGGCAGAAAGGGTCATGCTTGGTGGGAATGGGCAGAAGGGCCTATGCCCACTAGAGAGCACACTCCCCTCTGGAGCCCGGGATGGAACCAAGATCCCTGAACCTCACCAAATATTTAGAAAACCCGCTTGTAAAGTGTCCCATGCTCGTGTAGTGCTGGTCCACATAGAGGATTACGATTTCCTGCTGCTATCAGTAGTTACTCCATTAGCTCAAGTGGCAGTGGTCTGTGTGGTGGATCTAACGGCTCCAACTTTGCTGATGATGCATGTGGGGGTCCCTCTGCAGCCACAGGACAGAATTTCTGTTACCATTCTGCTTTATTAAAAAGCTAGGGAATTACACACACAGAAGATAATTAAAATGCCATTATTAATGTTGCATTCTCAAGCACTCAAAAGTTAGGAAATGCCAGAATTAAGGTTGCCTGTGCAACCAGTCTTTAATTACACGATCACATTCTGTTTTTTCCACAGGACCCCTCCTTCATTGAGTGTACAGAATGGACAATATTTACTTAGCGAGTTGCTATTCAGTACTTTTTCTCCTCATTCAGTCTATGGCTCCAGGCCTTACTTAGTGTACAGTCTTCAAACCCCGCTGTGATGACTGAAGTATTAATTTCCTCATGGGATTTTCTGTGGCGCTTATCACTATAATATTTGAGTGCTTCACAAACATTAATGAAGTTAGTTTCACAACACCCCTGTGAGATGAGGGGTATTATCCCCATTTTAGAAATGGGGAACTGAGCCACCAGAGAGATTAAAGTCAAAAGTATCCATTAATTTTGGGTGCCCAATTTGAGATGACTAGAACCTGATTTCTCAGAGCACTTAGGTTTATATAGCACTCCCTATGTGGAAAGGACAGCTCCATTTGTTGACTTCCATTTGCAGCTTTGAGTGCTCAGCACTTCTGCAAATAGACCCCATGCTCTCAAGTCAGGCACTGAAAAATGAAGAATACTCACTTAGTGACCACCTGTGAAAAGTTAGGGTTACATCACTTGCCCAGCATCACATAGGAACCTTGTGGCAGAGACGGGTAGAATCAAGTTCTCCAGGGCAGCATTCAGCTGCCTTAATTTTGAGACCCTTCTCTCTCTTCTTGCAATCCTCTGCCTCCTTCACTACACACCTTCCAATTTCTGCAACAAAAGAGGCAGGGGTCTTACAGACAACAGTCTCCTTCACTACATAACCCTAATTCATCTCTACCACATGTCCATTATGTGCACTGAATGAGGCTGGGATCCTATGATAAAAATAGTATATGGTCATATAAATAAAGACTGAATTTTAATGTGTATGCACAAGGGGGCTCAGTTAAGGTTGCACACACAACCTTAATTTTGGCAATTCTCAACTTTTGAGGGTTAAAGAAGCAACCTTAATAATGTTCTTTTTTCAATGTTTTTTTCTATGTAATTGAGATAAATGAGGGGGGTAGCTCCCTTTTATGGACACCCAGCCAGTCAGTAGCTATAGAATCCTCCTTAGCAGCTGTACCCTAATTGCCTTAACTGTAAAGGGTTAAAAGAAGCTTAACCTGAGTTGGCACCTGACCAGGGAACCAATAGGGAGGCTGTACCCTTTCAAATTGGAAAAACTGCTGTGTGTGTGTGTGTGTGTGGGGGGGGGGGTTCTTTGTCTTGCGGTTTGGAGAGAAGGGAAGGCAGCAACAAGCTGTAAGCTTTAAGTCAGGTATGGGAAATCATCAGCATCATACCTAGAAGCTCCTCATTTGGAACCCCAGATATGTAAGTAGCACAGGAAAAGTTAAGACAGATGTGATTAGGAAACTTTTTGGTTGTTTTGGTGTGTGGATTACTCTGTGCTAACCCCAGGTACTTTTGTTTTGCTTGTAACTTTTAAGCTGAACCCCAAGAAAGTTATTTTTGGTGTTTAATCCCTAAAGCCTGAGTTTTCAGATGTTTCTTTGGTTCTTACCCACGAAAGCTTATGCTCCCAATACTTCTGTTAGTCTTAAAGGTGCCACAGGACCCTCTGTTGCTTTTTTCTAATAAAGTTGACCTTTTTTAAAAGAATCCTTTGATTCCAAAGTCCTTAGACAAGGGGTTGGTCTGTGCTCACATTGCTAAGGCAACTGGTTGGTATTTTATTTTCAAGCCTCCCCAGGAAAGGGGGTGAAGAGGCTTGGGGGGATATTTTGAAGGGATAGGGATTCCAAGTGACCCTTCCCTGAATATTTGTGAAAATCACTTGGTGGTGGCAGCGATATCTGTCCAAGGCAGAAAACTGTGCCTCGGAAGAGTTTTAACCTAAACTGGTAGAAGATAAACTAAGAGGGTCTTTCATGTTGGCCCCCACATCTATACCCCAGAGTTCAGATTTGGGGGGGGGGTATACCCTGACAGTAATATGTGTATGTGTTTATAGCAGGTGTTTAATGCTGTTGTTTTTCATAAGCTTAATGTCTTGATTTTCTTTTTTTATGATCTAATTCTACCTTTCCCCCCCCCCACCCAGCATGTCAGAGATGTTGTCCACCTCCTCTTAACTCATAAGGCAAATCCTAACACCTTGTGGAGTGGCCATTCACCCCTTTCCCTGGCAATTGCCAGTGGGAATGACTTGGTGAGCATCATTTAATTCCTTTTTTCATTATTTACTTGATTAATTTTTGCTTTGGTTCCTTCCCTGGCTTGTTTGTTGGAGTGACCCATGTTTATTTCCAATGAAAGTATCTAAATTTACTTTTCTTTCAAACCTATGGACATAACCTGAGTTTTCCACTGTATTAAATGGGGATTTCTCTTTATGGATTGGTGGCTAAGAGGTTAGCAGGATTCAAAAAGGAATATCCATTTATATGGATCTTGAGAACATCCACTTACACTGTAGGATACCCTGAAAATATTACAAAGAACATAAACCATCATACTTTTGGGTTTAAGTCAAGCACTAACTGATGGGATTAGGAAGAATCTTCCTCTACAAACATTCTGTAACTGTCCACCAAGTTACTACTTGTACCTTCTGACGCATCTAATGCTGGCCACTATCAGAGACTTGACATTGGAATAGATGGCTCACTGGTCTGATCCAATAATGTAGTTCCTATTTAAAACAGTTTGGTTTGAAATGATCAAAACTACTAACATCTGAAAATGTTGTACTGAGCATGCCCTTTATAAAATTTCCATATAGATGCACTATGCAGGCATTAATTGCCTTGGAAATAAGCACTTTTAAGAACTGATTAAGAGAGAACATTTCAGCCACTGTATAGAAGATGATTCCTCTTGACCTGGATCCTCCCACCTCCTCATCTGCTCCCATTAGTGTGTGTTTGAATCTGGGATTTTAAGAATACACACATTCAATTATAATTGCCCATGCTGTGGGACTTTTGTGCCTCCAGAATTCAGTCTAGCAGATTCACTGGAGGTCTAATTGTGATTTTGTAAGTATCGCACTAGTACTACTAAAATCTGCTCTCCTTAAAGTGCACGTGTATTAATTTTGCATTTAATAAAGACAATAGGGCAATACTTAAAAAATTTCACAGTTGCTCCAGGAGGTGTATACTGATGGGGTTGTTTCTCCTTATTTTCTTGCTTAATAAAAGAAACTGTTAGTGGCAATAAAACGAAAAGGGAAGGTTTTTAGATTTTAATATAAAGTTTTGAATAACTTCATGAAAGGAATGAGTTTGGGTTTTACTGTCTTATAGAGATCTCTTGATTTTCTTAATATAAGAAGGGCTAAAGTAAGTCCTGAAGCACAATGTAGGAAATTTTCATCTGAAGAAGATTGCTTTGCCTGGCTTGAATTTTTTTTTAATTAAATGCACAAAGCAATGCAAAGGAAACTACTGAAAAGTATTTGACTTTGTTAGCATCCTTTAGCTATTTCCAAGTAGAATGGCCACATATTGTCTATATAGCACTTGTTTATACTGTAATGATTGTCTTGGCTAATATTGTACTGAGTCCACTTGGTGCTAGATTGTTAGCTATGATGCTGTGGTTGTAAGGATCATGTAATGACCTAGATAGCTCTTGGATCTAGACTCCATTTTTTTGGCACATTGTGCACAGTGCTTTACAACCGGTTAATCTACAGTGCTGAATACATTAATAATAGCAGTATTCACTCACCCACATTGCATGTGGTCAGTGTTTTTCTTTACTTGTTAGCCTAGTAAATGTAAATCCAAATGCAGTACTACTCTGTACAATGTAGTTGAGTTCTCAGGGAGGGAAAGTAGCATTGGAGACACTGATTTATGAAGGACCTGTATGTTTGTTTGAGAATCCAAGGAGAACAGCTGAGATCCCAGAAGATTAGAAAAGAACTAACCTAGGCCTCAGTCATGCAGTTGGCTTTGGGTGAACAGATTCCTGTGCTTGCATGGAGCCCCATTGACATTGGTGAAGCTCTTTGTGGACACAAAGGACCGTTTATTATTATTTTATATTATTATTTTATTTATTATCTATCATAATTCCCCTCTTTAAATAAAAAGAAATCAGGTGATCCAGGGAATTATGGAGCAACAAGTTTAATTACAATACACTGCTAGGCCAATTGATAAAGCTGTATTTATAACCACTTAGAAGACAGAGAGGGAGGTGCTAAGTGATAGATAACATGAACTCAGCAAAAATCATGCTTGATTAACTGGCCTCATTCAGCTCAAGGTATAGTATCCCTGGTCTCTCAGTCCATGCAGTGTACCAAAGCCCATGGACAGAGAGTCTGACCCAGGCTTTTCTCAAGACACCTTTGATTGTCAGAGAATGGGTTTGTGGGAGTCTTGCACTGATCACTAAAGAGAAAATAGTTGAATAGAAGGGGTCTGCTAGACTCCTTTGGCTTCTGTTCTGGGCTAATAACGGCTGCTGTTTGGGTGAAAATAACAGAATTCAGTCTCATGTTTGAAACATCTGAAATCTAAGTCATGGAGTTTTATGAATCTGTCTGGTGCAGTAATGGCCCAACAGGCCACAAATGTAGACCCTGTGTCATTCTGTTTTTCTCGTAGTGCACAGGCTTTGTATTTTAGAAAAGCATAACAGCAGATGACTTTTTTAACACTACACGATGAAGCAGTTGACACATGGCTGTTCAGTATGGATCTATGATTTTTATCGTGCTAAAAATGCAATACAAAGAAAGTGCAAAAATTATTCTAATAGACCAATATTTAGATGTTATTACTTTATGCCTTTAGGTTACTGAAAAATACTAGTGTGCATTCCAGGTATATTATTTTAAACACTGAAATGTATCGATACAGCTATTGTACATTTTGGATCTCATAGTCCTGCTGTAAAACTGTCATCATTCATTGATTTCATCATCATTCATTGATTTCATCATCATTCATTGATTTCTCATATTTATCTATGCCTGTTTGCAGGCAGTGACGGAACTCTTAGCGTATGGAGCTGACCCCAATCTTCCATTAAGCAATGGTATAGGTAGTGCCCTTTGTGCTGCTGTCAACACTACATATGAACAGAAGAGGACCATAGCAAACAGGATTTTATTGGTAAGAAAACATGTTGTTTTTGACTTTAGTTTTCCAATTAACTTTTTCAGCAGGTGTTTTGAATTCTGTTTCTTCTGTGTGATTCAGTTGTCTCTCCTAGTAACCTTCAGTGATGCAGGTTTTTTTTTCTTAGTAACTCAGTGATTCAATTGCCAATTCCTTTTGTTTCTGTATCTGATTCTGTGCTGGGAAAATGAACTGTGTTGGAAAACATGTTAACATGTTTTAACTAGCATGGAGTAACTTGCCTACTGTATAGAGGGGCAAGTCATGTTTGAAATATGGTAGGTGATTGTGGTTAACCTTGGGTCCCCTCCCACATCCAGGGTTCACTGCAAGTAACTATCATATTTTTAAATGCAGCTGTCCTGGTCATGCTAAGGTGAAAATTGTGTTTAACACTGTCACTAAAATCATGTTAGTTGACTGGATGCATTTTCTCAGTGTGGACAAGGTCCAGGAGAGTGTTAGGCCTTATCTACCTCAGGGATTTTCCCCAGTTCTAGCCAAAAGCATAGCCAGTGCAATCCCAGAGTTGGGGAAAGACAGCTACAATCTGCGCTAGTTGAGCTTATGCCAGTTCAAGCAGAGGTAAAATCAAGTGGTGGCTCCACTGCTTGGAGCAAATTCCTAATGTAGACAAGGCCTTAGGGAAGGAGGTTAGTTTTGTTCTTTGTTTTTTTGTGCTTCCTAAGGTGGAGGGGGAAAACAATGGGAAGCTAACCAAATAAAACAAGAATTTGGGAAGTGACTCATCCTCGCTGACACTTTTGAAACTCAACAAAAATCTGCAACTACATAAGTAGAATTCTGTGTACCATTCACTGTATTTCTTATTCCTTGTTCTCTAGCAGGAATTCCACCTTTCTGATGTCTGCCCCTCTTGCAATCATAATTGTTTGACACCATAATCATTTTTACAGCCGCTAGTTTTCATATCACAAGCAGGATATGGTGGGCAATAAAAATGGAGATGAATTGTGGGCTGTCCTGAGTCCCTTGCATACGAGACTAATGCAAGCCATATTCTTGGTATAGCCCTGATCAGCATGTCTGGAAATGTATATATTTTACTGTGGGTTCTGCCCGAAATAATTATATTGTAACATTGAGGATTACAGATAAACAATGAGAATGAAAAAGTATTTCCATAGATGCCTGAACAGAAGTGGGGATTGGGTGAGATTGATACCCCTGAAAATCAGGGCCATGATTGCCTACATGGATGTTGGAATTTTTCACATGCAAAACCTTTCTGGACATGTGAAAATTCATCATTCAAGCCTTTCACCTGCACACCCAGTGCTTTATGTGAAGAAAGCATGTACTCAGTTGTGTTCTTATAGAGTTGTATTTGCACAAGTAGAGACCAGGGTAAGCTGATCAGCCCTTTCAGTTTAATTATAACAGGAGGTCACAATTTGGTTGAAGGTCCTGCCTTTTATAATGTTTTTCAATTTTATTTTTGTTTTTCTTTCTCCAGATTGATAAACTAATTGAGGCTGGTGCAGATATGTTGATGCCAATTATTCTTAGCCAAGGGAGGAGAACTGCAGTGGGAACTGTAGTAGACTATGCATATTATAAATACTTTCAGGTATCTCTTTGACCACTAGAATTTAAAATTAATGTTAATTTTAATCATGTTCTTCAGATCCACAAATAGAGACAAGCAGATTTTCTAGTTCTGCATCTGTCACTTTGTCGGGGTAGATGCTAAAAGCACCAGCAGACTCTCTTTTGTCCAGTTGTCTTGAGACTCATTCCATTCGCCACTAAACTTTAACCCCTATAAGGGTGATAGAGGTCTAAAAAGTCCTGGTAGTTCTGCCATGGGAGAGAAATGATTTGGTCACACTTTATATTAAGATTCCATTTATAGGTGGTTTATAAAGAGTTAATGAATGATTGATAGATGTTATAAGCATGTTACAGACATGAGTAGTATATATTATTGATGGTGAGCAGCACATCAGTAAAAGGTGTTATAGATGGTTATAAATTATGACTGTAGGCAACTTATTGACTGGTTGAATTTTAGAAGAATCTAGCACAATGGATTAACTGTTAAAATATATTACAATTTATGAAAGGGGGGAGGGATAGCTCAGTGGTTTGAGCATTGGCCTGCTAAACCCAGGGTTGTGAGTTCAATCCTTGAGGGTGCCATTTAGGGATTTGGGGATTTAGTTGGGGATTGGTCCTGCTTTGAGCAGGGGGTTAGACTAGATGACCTCCTGAGGTCCCTTCCAACCCTGTGATTCTATGAAAGGAAACTTAACCTAAAGTGTGCTTAATTATTTGCCAGATTCAGAAATTCTGCTTTCTCTGGACTTATTTGCTATAAAGAGCTGCTGATGCTTTCTGGAAATCTTTGAGATAATTTCTGTTTAGAAACATTGCTGGCTGGGTCATTATAGTTTCATAGCGCTTAAGACCAGAAGAGACTATTAGATCATCTAGCCTGACCTCCTGCATATCATAGGGCATTAAATTTCACCTATGTTGAGCCTGATGACTTCAGTTAAACTAAAGCTTTTTAGTCACCAGGACAGATTAAGATGCCACCAAAGAGCCCCTGCAGTGGTAGGGAATTGTTGTGGTAAAACACGTCCGCAGGATCCTAGTGCACAATCCATACCCCATGTCGCAGAGGAAGGCAAAAAACAAACAAACCAAAAACCCAGGGGAAAATTGCTTCCTGACCCCAAATCTGGTGAAAAAAATACAGCAGTCAGGCACCTAAGACAGAGGAGTTTCTGTACCTCAGAGCACTGGTCTGCCTCTCTTCCTCTGGGGGAGTCCTGCCCAATCAAAAGAGTAGCAGCTAAAAAAATTGGTCAAAATATTAAATGTGATTGTTTTAAAATGTTATGTTCCAGCTTGCTCCACTGTGTTGTGTAAAAATGGGAGGTGTTCGGAGAGGAGAGGGGATTCTGTCCCTTGGCATAGGTTGAAACTGCTACTTAGTATTTAGGAGGGCTGATATGGTACTATACATTATTACGTCCGTGTTGGGCATCCCTTCATCTAGTCAGGTTTACTACCTGCTGAGAATAATATGGAAGCACAGGTTTGCCATGTTAGATGTCTATTCCCTACCTCTTATTGTGTATGAATTGTGTGTTGCAGGATAAGAAGATAGCACATACTCCATACCACGCATTATTGCCACCGGAACGGGAGATTTTCAATGCGCGCAGGGAGTTGCTAGAGTACATTAGTGACCGGCTTCGTGAGTGTGTTATCTTGAAAGAGAGAGAATGGGATAGAGAAGAACTTCGGAAATCCAGGAAATGTGAGTTCAAGCTAAGCCTCCAGTCCCTGTAAATGTATAATGGTGTATGGGGATTTACACTTGTGGGTTCCTATGCTGTGGGATTAAACTATAGCCCCTAATGATGAATTTGTTCCTCTATAATGCTTTTCATCCAGGGATCCTGGTGCTTTACAAAATCCCACTGCCCTTCTAGAGTAAGTGCATGCCATTCTCCTTTTATAGCTAGGGACACACCTAAGTACACTGGGGTTAAGTGATTTGCTCAAGGTCTTGCTCAAATCGGTGGCAGTGCCAGGCATAGAACCTGCATCTCTCCCTGATACCTGTGTTTCAAGCACAAGATACACCTGCCTCTAGAGATTACCTAAAATATGATAAGTGAATTTTAATGTGGGATTGTTACCTTCTGCAATTCACACAACCTGAAATTCTATGGTTTGTGTTATGCAGGAGGTCATAATAATCATAATGGTTCTTTCTGGCCTTGAACATCTGTTAACCTTTCTGTACCTCAGTTTCCCCATATGTAGACTGGGGATATATTGCCAACCTTTGAAGTTCTTATCTTAAAACATTTTAATTTAAAAATCTGAGACAAGCCCCGCTCTTGTTCTTAGGGAGCAGTGAAAATCCACAATATATTTATCTGTGGGTGTCACATACTTCTCATTTCACTGAATTCCAGCAGATGACCCTAGTCTTTAAGATGTTTTATGGACTCACAATGAGGGATATCCAAAATATGGAGTAGGACACTGAACATTACTTAGGATTTTTTAAAAATTGTATGATAGTGTTTTCTGTAACTTCCATTTCAAGAAGAAACTGTTCTGGCCTCCATAATAACCAGCATGAGCCAGGGAGTCAGATGTTGACCAATGGGTACATTTGTGACATAACCAAACCACCGGGCTGAATGCAGTTTTAATGGAAGTGGCCCTAGTGACCAGCATGCTTATTCACAGACTCTAACCGTGAGGTCTAATTTTCTTTTTTACCTGTTGGTACAGTAGATGCAAGTCCTCGTGTTCCCTCAGCTAGAAGGAAACGTGTGGACAAGCGTGCTGCAGTAACGCTGCCACGGGAGGAAGTGAGGTACAATAAAGATGCTGAACACAAACACTTATAATTCTTAGCCAAATATATCACTTCATGGCTCTACCTCACCTGGACCACTGTCACCAGCACCCCTTCTCTGGCCTCTCTGACTCCCCCCCCCCCTTCTTCAATCTATCCACTTTTCAGCAGCTAAAATTATCTTCCCCTCCTGCTCTGAAGTTAGCCAAGGTGGCTGTTATGAATGGACAAAAAGATGTTACAATTTTCTGGTTGTTGACAAATTGGTCATCTATATTCAGAGCCTAGTAATTCAGAAGAAGCCAGTTTAGCCTCAGGCTTCCCAGACAAATTCTCCTGTGGCCCAGCACAAAGCATATGATGCAGCCATCTGCAGAGATCTTTTTACAAAGTCTAGAATTGAGTCAAAACTCTTATGCCCAACCTTCCAATCTGATCTGCACGGGCAAATCCTCTTGCCCACTCAGAGCCTCATTGAGGACTTCATCTGTACAGGGGTTTCCCCCTAAGTTTCACATTGCAGGATCAGGGCCTTAGCGAGGGAGTCACTACTTCAGTTCCATAATACGTGTGCACCATTATGTACAGTGGTTAAAATTGAAAAAAGCCAGTGCCTCCAGTTATCATACATTGGTATCAGGAAAATAGTGTACTGTCCCGGATAGTACCCTGCATGTTGGTAAAGCAAAATACATAAAATTCTGAAGCCCTAACCCTAATCTCCGATGCCCTGCCCCAATATTTCTTCCAAACTGAACTGAAGATATAGGGCTAGATTTTTAAACCAGATAGGTACATAATTTATGTGGCTAATATTGGACCCATACTTATTTAGGAATTGTAGTCCCTAATGTGAGACGAGAAGGAAATAGAAGTAGTTTAGGAATTTACAAATGTAAATCCACCAGCATTTACAATTTTTAATACTTTTATTTTAGGGTCATTAAACACATTAATAGATATAATCTAGGCCTGTGATCAATAAAGGATTCAGTGTTTCCCTTCCCTAGCAGTTCTGACTTTGGGTTTTGTGTTGTTACCTAACTGTTGCAGAAAAGCTTTTGGTCAAGTGATGTTAATGTAACACCGACCACTCTGGTAGTCAGCAGGTGAGGTTGAACCTGGGACCTCTGGAGCTTAGTGCATGAACCTCCACCGCAATATGCCTATTAACTAAGGCTATAGAGCGGACACTCACTCTCTCGTCTCAGTGCCACTAGATGGGGCAGAAAACCACACCCAGGAGATGTGTGGGTTACAACAACAATGGAGATAAACCTGCACACTTCCCAGGAAATGATAAATGGAACTATGTTTGTTAGAAGAGAATGGGAAGAATTAGCTGGAGCCCAGGTGGGATGGAAAATGGAAGCCAAAATTATTCATTGCTTATTCCAGAATATATTACTTTATTATATTTCCAAGTTTCCCTTGATTCCCAAGATTACAGAATGGATGCTGGCTGGGAATAGTCATAATAATACTTCAGGGGCTTGCTTAGGTCTTTTTTCCCCAGCTGTGCCATTTTGTTAACAGTATTGATTGTATTAATGATGCTGACACTGAAGAGACTGAAGCAAGACACTAATAGAGTCCATGATACACTGCCAGAAATGCTATAAAAATCAAAGCCCTCAATGCCAAAGATATTGGATGATCCCATTGCATCCAAAATTGCCTTAAAAACAGTTAATGAAAAGCTAAGAGGCACTGAAATACTTAAAAATTATATTAATCCTTGTGGTGCTTTACCATGTACAATGAATACCTACACTAGCTAGCCTGTAAGCCATATTTTGAGCTGTTCTTCTTCGTGTGATTGCTCATGTGTATTCCACAATAGGTATGTGTGCTCACCACATGTACCAGTGCCGGAAGTTTTCCCCCTAGCAGTACCTCTAGGGGAGTGTCCCAGCAACCCCTGGAGTGGTGCTTCCATGGCGCAGTATAAGGGGCGCTGTGAACTCCCCCCACCCTCAGTTCCTTCTTGCCTCCAGTGAAGTGCTTCGGAACTGCTCTGCTCCAGCTTTGCTATAGTTCGGCCCCAAAACTGCTTGTTTGTTCAGTGTATGGTACCTGTAGTTAGTTTAGTTTAGTTAGAGCGCCCGGGCTGGGGCATGCCCCGCGCCCTGGGTTTTAAGGCGTGCGACACTTGTAGCTGATCTGTGTCACTGAATGATCCGCATGCGGACTGTCTGCACTGTTTGGGGGAACCCATCTCAGTGATCGCTACAAGATTTGCAAGTCGTTTAAGCCTCGGACCAAGAGAGAAAGGGACATTAGGCTCCAGGCTATTCTGATGGAGTTGGTGCTGACCCTGGCTCCAGCGCACTGCTCCGAGTTGGCACCGGGCACCTGGCTCCAGTCGGCACCGGTCCCCATCCATGGGGCACGCCAAGAAGGCTAGAAAGAGGTCTTCTTCGCCATGGCTCCGGAGTAAACCCAGGACAGAGGCTAGACCCATGTTGGAAAGTCCTCGATCCCAACTGGCCTCTAGGCCTCTGACTCAAGTCAAATGGAGTAGCCCGGTCCATTCAGAGCAAGCCTCCCCGGATGTCCAGATGCCCTCCACGCCGGAGGCCCTGCAGGCGGCCCAAGATGTTATGTCCATGACGGTACCAGGAGCACCGCCAATGTTGGCCCCACGCTCCAGAGGCAAGCCGCTGCTGGGATCTCCGCAGTCACCCCTGGCTCGGTACTGGTCTTGGTTGAGGGAACGTTCCCGACGCTGTTCGCTGCCCAGGACCGTTCAGGGCAAAGTCCACGTGGATTGCCCTCGACGCCCACCAGACTGTCTGGTTGCGTTCCATCCGACTGAGACTCTCGACACCACTCCGCCTTGAGCAGTGAGCACTGATGGGACCGAGGCAGACGTTGCCAAAGGTCCTCGTCTCGGAGGGGTTATCGCAGCCGGTCACGGCATGGTCGTCAACATCGTTCCCATTTGGCATCCTGCTCCAGGACCCTGCCATGGCACTGCCTCCGCAGCCCTGGGTGTCGATCGCCATCGTCCCGCCATTAAGGGTCTTCCTGTCGGAGCCAATCACAGAGCAGCTGTTACTGACGGTACTGGTCCTCCACGTTGGGATCACAGTCCCATGGTCGGCATCGCTCCCAGCACCGCCACTCTTCCCGGTCCGGGACAGTGGCGGGTCGTATGTCAGCCCGGCCTCCCTTCGTAGTCATCCATCGATGGGCCAGGCCAGCCAAGCTGAACAACCAGCTCTGCCGGTGCCACAGCAGGTACAGTGGCACCGGGCCCTGTGGCCAGCCCAATGGTACCAGTGGGCACCATGGCCCCCGATGCAGCCCCTGGTGGGGGCTCCCTTGGTGGCTGGAGCCTCAGAAGGACCATCAGCCTCCCTCTCCAGACCTCCGAGGAAGGAGTCGGTGGGACGTACATCCTTGTGGTGGTGGACCTGCTAGTGCCGGTGGACACTCAAAGTACCACGCCGGCCTTCTCGCCCTCCCTGGATGAGGCAATTACGGCCCCGCCTCCCTCCGTCCCGCAGGAGGACTTTAGGGCCCACAAAGAACTCTTAAAAAGGGTGGCATCAAGCCTCCACCTCCAAGCAGAGGAGATGGAGGAGCCCTCGGACTTCCTGTTTAATGTGCTGTCCTCTCCATGAAGGGGTGGCAAAAATTTCAAATTCCCTGTGGCAAACACCGGCCTCATTGGCCCCATCTCTAAGAGAGCAGAATGCAAGTATTTTGTACCCGCCAAGGGACACGAGTACTTATACACCCATCCTGCTCCTAACTCCCTGGTGGTTGAGTCGGTCAACCACAGGGAGCGGCAGGGCCAGGCCTTACCCCGAAAAATAAAGATTCACGGAGGCTGAACCCTTTTGGAAGGAATCTTTATTCATCCTCGAGCTTCCAGTTACAGGTGGCAAACCTCAGGCTCTCCTGGGCCGGTATGAGTTCAATCTGTGGGGCTCCCTGCCCAAGTTCGAGGACTCCCTCCATGAGTGTGACAGGAAGGAGTTCAAAGCACTGGTGGAGGAGGATACAGTGGCTGCCACAGCAACCCTGCAGGCAGCTTCGGATGCAGCGGACACGGCCGCACAGTCCATGGTCTCCGGGGTGTCCATAAGAAGGGCGTCATGGCTCCCGCTCTCTGGGCTGTCCAGCGAGGTGCAGACCTCCCTGCAGGACCTCCCGTTTGACGGCAAAGCTCTGTTTGTGTAACAAACGGGTACAAAGCTGCATGGCCTGAAAGACTCCCGCACGACTCTCCAGACTCTGGGTCTCTATGTTCTGGCTCAGGCTAAACCTGAGTTCAAGCCACAGCAGACTCCTGCTCAGGCCACCCACCCAAAATACAAGGCCTTTTGTAAGAAGTCACAGGACTATAAGAGGCGCCCACAGAGGCAGTCTCTGCCTGCCCCCCAACCTGGGTCCTCCAAGGGCAAGCAGGCGGGGAAAAGGCGGTTTTGACGGGATGCCCGGGGGCGCCCTGCCAGTTCTCATCAGGGATCCACCGTCAATAAAGCTTCCCTTCTCCAATCGGTTGTGTGCTTTCCTCCTGGAGTGGTCGCGGCAGACCTTGGACCAATGGGTCCTCAACACCATCTCCTGGGGCTACACCCTCCAGTTTACTTCCTCCCCGCCCAACCACTCCCAGTCCCCATCCCTCCTGGGGGACCCCTCGCACGAGGCTCTGATTGAGCAGGAGGTGGGGCAGCTCCTGGGCCTAGGAGCAGTGGAAGCAGTACCCGGGGAGTTCAAAGGCAAGGGATACTATTCCCGCTATTTCCTTATCCCGAAGGCCAAAGAGGGGCTCAGGCCTATCTTGGACCTGCGAGGCCTGAACCAGTACATGGTGAAGCACAAGTTCTACATGGTCTCCCTGGCCTCCCTGGATCCCGGGGACTGATACGCCGCTCTTGATCTGCAGGATGCGTACTTCCACATTCGTATATTCGAGGGGCACAGACGCTTTCTCTGTTTTGTGGTGGGGCAGGAATGCTACCAATTTGTGGTCCTCCCATTTGGCCTGTCCACTGCCCCCAGGTTATTCACGAAATGTATGTCGGTTGTAGCGGTCTACCTCAGGCGCCGGGGATCCAGATCTTCCCCTATCTGGACGACTGGTTTGTCAAGGGCAGCTCCTGGTCGCAGGTGCAGGATCACGTGGCGCTCCTTCGGTCCACGTGCACCACTTTGGGCCTGTTGGTAAACAACACCAAATCCACGTTAGTCCCGGTTCAACGCATAGAGTATATCGGGGCGGTCCTGGACGCCTCGTCGGCCAGAGCGTCCCTCCCACTGGACAGGGTTCGAGACCCTGAAGGGGCTCATTGACACGGTCACAAGGTTTCTGGTGACAACAGCCAGAGTATGCCTCCAGCTCTTGGGTCATATCTCGGCGTGCACGTATTTGGTCCATCACACCAGACTCGGATTGGCCTCAGAGTTCTCCCAGACCAGAGACAGGATGGATAAAGTCCTCACAGTACCCGAACCAGTGATCGCCTCCCTATGGTGGTGGTCCTCCCCGAGAAACATGCTCCAAGGGGTCCTGTTCAGGGGCAGGGACCTGTCGCCAGAGCTGGTGTTGGACGCATCGGATCTGGGATCGGGTGCCCTTGTGGGGAACGTTCAGACCCAAGGTTTGTGGTCGGCTCGGGATCTGAGCCTCCACATAAATGTCAAGGAGCTCAGGGCAGTACGGCAGGCATGCATGGCCTTCCGCTTGCATCTGAAGGGCGGGGTGGTCATGGTCCTTATGGACAACACGGCCTCGATGTTCTACATCAGGGTTCTTAAACTGGGGGTCGGGACCCCTCAGGGGGTCACCAGGTTATTACATAGGGGGGTCGTGAGTTGTCAGCCTCCACCCCGCTTTGCCTCCAGCATTTATAATGGTGTTAAATATACAAAAAAGTGTTTTTAATTTATAAGGGGGGTCACACTCAGATTCTTGCTATGTAAAAGGGATCACCTGTACAAAAGTTTGAGAACCGCTGTTCTACATCAACAGGCAAGGTGGGGCCTGATCCTCTGCCGCGAAGCCTGCAGGCTGTGGGATTTTTGTATAGCCCACGACATCTCCTACAGGTCTTCCATCTGCCGGGTGCCTGGAATGCGCAGGCGGATTGCTTGAGCAAGGAATTCTCCTCTCAGCACAAGTGGTCTCTCCACCCAGAAGCGGTGCACAGACTTTTCCATGTGTGGGGAACTCCCCAGGTGAACCTGTTCACGACTCGGCAGAACCATCGCTGTCCCCGGTTCTGCTCTGGCGGAGGCTGGGACGGGGCGCTATCTCCGATGCCTTTCTTCTGTCCTGGTCAGGCCAGTTTCTCTATGCCTTTCTCCCATTCCCGCTGATTGGCAAGATCCTGGAAAAGATAAAGATGGACAAGGGTCGGGTCCTGCTGATTGCCCCGGCATGGCCCAGGCAGCATTGGTACGGAACCCTCACGGGCCTGGCGGTCGCACTGCCGTGGCCATTGTTGTCCCACCTGGACCTGCTCTCCCAGGGCCTCCTCCTCCACCCCAACCTAGCAGTACTCCACCACACGGTGTGGCTGCTCAATGGTTAGGTAGGGAGGAAAGGACATGCTCAGAAGGAGTTCAACGTGTCCTCCTAGAGAGCAGGCGGTCCTCCACATGCCGAGCCTACTTGGCAAAGTGGTCTCGGTTTTCCAAATGGGCGGATGAGTGGGACGTTTCCCTGGTGGCCGTCCCGATCTTGGTGCCCTCGTCAGCCAAGGTGCACCTGGCAGCCATATCGGCCTTCCATCCGCCGGTGCAGGGCCACACGGTATTCTCCCATGCTATGACTGGCCGATTCCTTAAGGGGTTGGATTGTCTCTTCCCGTATGTTAGGCCCCCAGTCCTGCAGTGGGACCTAAACCGGGTGTTGACCCGTCTCACAGGGCCCCTGTTTGAGCCGCTAGCCACATGCTCACAGGGAAGGTTGCCTTCCTGGTTGCGATCACGTTGGCCAGGCAGGTCTCTGAGCTCAGGGTCCTGACCTCCGAGCCCCCGTACATGGTTTTTCATAAGGATAAGGTTCAGCTCCGCCCACACCCTTTGTTCCTCCCTGTAGAGGAGTGGACTCACCCCTGCGGCGTCTCCTGCTAGTGACTTCCGGGAATTAGCTCATTCCAGCTCCGGAGCGCCCTCTGCAGGCGGGTGGTCCGCCTGTCCTCTGGCCCCCGTGTCCCTCCCTGGACCCCAGTGCCCTTGTACCTGGGGTGCTGCCCCCTAGCAGTAACTCCTCAGTCTTAAGGTCTCCCCTCCGCAGGGAACCCCCACCCACTATTCCCACCTCGCCTCAGTATAAGGCTACTGCAGTCATTGTCTAGCCCCACGCCCTGGGGAAGTCTACAGTATCAGCCTATTCATCACTGGCAAGGTTGGGTTTGGACCTGCAGCCTTGGCCTACCCCTGGACTGCCCTTCTGTTAGGCCGCAGCCTGGGGCTTTCCAAGCTGGAGCTCCCCAGCTCCTCTACCTTTCCCCAGCCCTGCTCCACTCATATACCCAGTCTCTAGCTTCCTGCAGCTAGGCCCTTCTCTCTCTGAATGCAGAGAGAGACTGTGTCCTTGCTCCTGGCTCCCAGCCTTTATAGGGCCAGCTGGGCCCTGATTAGGGCACGGCCCAGCTGCGACTGCTTCCTTCCACAGCCCTCCTCCAGGGCTGTTTTAAACCCCTCAGGGCAGGAGCGGGTAACCATCCCGCTACATTCCCAAAGATGGTCTCCACCTATCACATGGGTCAGGACATTTTTCTACCGGTCCTCTGCTCCAAGCCCCATGCGTCCGGTGAGGGGCGCCACCTCCACACGCTGGATGTGAGACGGGCTCTAGCTTTCTACCTGGAGTGGACTAAGCCGTTCAGAAAGTCCTCGCAACTGTTCATTGCCTCGGCCGAGCGCATGAAAGGTTGGCTGATCTCCACTCAGCAGCTCTCCAACTGGATCACTTCATGCATCTGTACCTGTTATGACCTGGCGGGAATCCCTCCGCCATCAATTGTGAAGGGGCGCTCGACTTGGGCACAAGCCTTGTCAGCTGCCTTTTTGGACCACGTCCCCAGGACATTTGTAGGGCTGCTATGTGGTCTTCAGTTCACACATTCACTTCGCACTATGCGATCGTCTCCCAAACCAGGAAGGACGCCGGGTTCGGCAGGGCTGTGCTCCATCCCGAGAATTTGTGAACTCCTACCCACCTCCAACAGATATAGCTTGGAATCACCTATTGTGGAATACACATGAACAATCACTTGCAGAAGAAAAGACAGTTACCTTTTCTGTAACTGGTGTTCTTCGAGATGTGTTGCTCATGTCTATTCCACATCCCGCCCTCCTTCCCCTCTGTTGGAGTTGTCTGGCAAGAAGGAACTGAGAGTGGGGGGGAAGCGTGCAATGCCCCTTATACTGTGCCATGGAGGCGCCACTCCAGGGGTCACTGGAGCATTCCCCTAGGGGTACTGCTAGGGCAAAAACTTCCAGCACTGGTGCACATGGCGAGCACGCACACCTATTGTGGAATAGACATGAGGAACACATCTTGAAGAACACCAGTTACGGAAAAGGTAACTGTCTTTTATCTTGTCAAATCTCACAAGCTAAGCAGGGTGAGCCATCCAAATACTGTCAAGGAAATCAGTGCTGTAAAGAGTTAGTGGTGGAGAGTCAGTAGGCAGTGCTTTTTTTGTCTGGGTCCATACTGAACCAATAATCCAGCATGGTGATCGGCCCTCTATACTGGGGTAATATTAGGTGATGAGGGTATCTTTGGGATGAGATGAACAGAGTTCCTGACCATTGTGGTTCTTAAAGATCCCAAGATGCTTTTGAAAGGTACAGGGGTATTTATTTCTAGTGCCTAGGCCACATTGCAACGGGGTAAGTACATTCTGCCTATCTAAATATCTCCTGCAGCACCAATGGGATAGAACAGAGGTGGGCAAACTACGGCCTGCAGGCCACATCCGGCCCGCAGGACCCTCCTGCCCAGCCCCTGAGCTCCTGGCCCGGGAGGCTGGCCCCCGGACCCTCACCTGCTATTCCCCGTCCCCCGCAGCCTCAGCTCGCTCCGCCGCTGGCGCAATGCTCTGGGCGGTAGGGCTGCGAGCTCCTGGGGCAGCACAGCTGCAGAGCCTGGCCTGACCCGGTGCTCTGTGCTGCACGGTGCGTGGCTGGCTTCAGCCGGGGGGCGCGGCTTTAGCGCCGCCAGCCGCCGTTGCTCCAGGCAGCGCGGTAAGGGGGCAGGGAGCGGGGCAGTTTGGGGTGGTGGTTGGGGGCGGGGGTGTGGATAGGGGGCGGGGCGGTCAGAGGGCGGGGAACAGGGGGGTTGAATGGGGGCAGTCAGGAAGGAGAGGGAGGGTTGGATGGGGCGGTGGGGGGGCAGTCGGGCACGGGTTCCAGGGGCAGTCATGGGACAGGGAGAAGGGGTGGTTGGATGGGGCAGGGGTCCTGGGGAGTCCATCAGGGAACTGGGGGGGTTGGATAGGCAGGAGTCCTGGCGGGGGGTGCTGTCAGGGGGCGAGAAGCAGGGGGCGTCAGATTGGGCGGGGCCGGGCCACGCCTGGCTGTTTGGGGAGGCACAGCCTCCCCAACCGTCCCTCCATACAATTTCCAAAACCCGATGCAGCCATCAGGCCAAAAAGTTTGCCCGCCCCGGAATAGAACATTCTTCACTTCTTGTCCTAAACGGATGGAGAGTTGCTGTGGTGCAAGCAGCGTGCTCCAGCAGTGACTGTGTTGTGTTCCTCAGTACTAGTGAGGTTTGTGATGGGTTGGATTACAGAAACCCCCTTGGGAGCTGCCACCCGATGTGCAAAGACTACCCCTGCTCCTGCTTTCCCTGCCAGCTCAGGACTCCAGCACCCTGTCTTGCTGAGCCAGACACTCCCGTCTGGCTCCAGACACAGATCCAGGGTCTGAATCACTTGTCCCAAAGCTGCAAGTTTACCTGAAAACAGCTCGCAGTAGCGTGCTTGTCTTTAGCACTCAGATGCCCAACTCCCAATGGGGTCTAAACCCAGATAAATCCGTTTTACCCTGCATAAAGCTTATAAATTGTTCATAAATTGTTCGCCCTCTATAACACTGATAGAGGGATATGCACAGTTGTTTGCTCCCCCAGGTATTAATACATACTCTGAGTAAATTACTAAATAAAAAGTGATTTTATTAAATACAGACAGTAGGATTTAAGTGGTTCAAAGTAGTAACAGACAGAACAAAGTAAGTCACCAAGCAAAATAAAATAAAATGCGCAAATCTATGCCTAATCAAACTAAATACAGATAATCTCACCCTCAGAGATGCTTCAGTAAGTTTTTCTCAGACTGGACATCTTCCAGGCCTGGGCACAATCCTTTCCCCTGGTACAGCTCTTGTTGCAGCTCAGGTGGTAGCTAGGGGATTCTTCATGATGGCTCCTCTCCCTCTCTGTTCTCTTCCCCCCTTTATATATCTTTTGCATAAGGCGGGAACTCTTTGTCTCTCTGGTTTTCCACCCCCCCTCACTGGAAAAGCACCAGGTTAAAGATGGATTCCAGTTCAGGTGACATGATCACATGTCCCTGCAAGACTTCATTACTCACTTGCCAGCACACACATATACTGGAAGACTCACAGGTAAATACAGCCATCTGCAGACAATAGGAGTCATCAAGATTCCAAACCATCATTAATGGTCCACACTTTACACAATTACAATAGGCCCTCAAAGTTACATTTTATATTTCTAGTTTTGGATGCAAGAGTGGTACATTTATACAAATCAGATGATCATACTCAGTAGATTATAAGCTTTGTAATGATACCTTACAAGAGACCTTTTGTATGAGGCATATCCCAGTTACTTACATTCACTTATTACCGTATTTTCTCTAAAACTATCCCAGTTACATTATATTGACTTATTATCAAGTTTTTATAAAACCATATAGACTGCACAACGTCACAAGGTTTTTACAAACCTTCTCCAAATCTGATTACTTGTATTTGTGACCTGCTGCCAGATTTAATCTTGCATAGACACTCACTCCTACATTTAGTACTGGAGAGCGAGCCAGTGCAAGGAGCTGGCTGGTGTGCACAATGAATTGGTAAATGAGGGGGCTTCAGTATGGGCCTTCAGCTTTGGGCCTGTTGCCTTTTGGTACACTTAACTTTGCACTGCTGCTTGTGTTCATTTGGTCCCCACATAGCAACATAAGCACTGTAATCCACAACAGTGCCTCGCTCCTCTTGGTTACCTTGGTGGATGAGGGCAGATTTTTACCCCTGTATTGTGAGACATTTTGATTTCCTTTGCTATGTAATGTGTAAATATGTTGGCAAAGCTATGAAAAACAAATAAACATGAACTCTCCTGATGGCCCTTCTCATGCTATTTCTGTTCCAGGCAGCCCTTCTTTAAATACTGCTACCAATGTGGGCGGGCTATAGGGATTCGACTCACTCTTTGCACACGCTGTTACGAGATCTTCACTTGCAGCAAGGCTTGTAAAGTCAAAGCCTGGAATGAGCGTCACAGGCGTGAGTGCTTTGGAACTACAGGTAGGTTTGACTGATGATACCCCATAGAGTGCAGGGAAAGCAAGGCATGTACGTTGAAATACGTTGCTGAAGTGTATGGCCTGTTTTTAATGGTATGTTATTAAATGTATGTTAGTTAAACACTAAGGCAAGATAAAATTCATAGCAACAGGTTTAAGTTAATATATCAGTTGACCTTGAGTGGGCTCATACTTATTAAAATGGTTAGATGTAAGAAGCTTGGTATAGTAGCATTAACATTGATTTCAGCCTAGGAGACTTTTTAAAGGTGAACGGCAAAGCAGAAATAAAAGTTAAGTTACAGTGAGCACAGATTCTGTGCCTCAGGCACCCAATAAATCAGGTTATATGGGCATTTCAGCACAGAAATAACCTTTTGCTGACCTTTATGCAATTAAAAATGAAAAGACTGTGAAATCCTCTTCTTGGTCCACTGAATCACACAAATACCACGCCTCTCACTTCAGCCCTTGTAATCTGCACTATTTGTATAATAACTATAAAAAATATACATGCTGATACAAGAAAAATGTTCTACACAGCTGTAGAAGACTTGCATAATGAAGCGATACAAAAAGGCAGACTTGCTGTCACTAGGACAGATGCTCATATATTTGACTGAATGAGAAATCTCTCGAATATGAAGGCACATATATATAAAATGGTGCTGCCATTCTATGACTGAACTACATTTTAGTGGCAACTCAGTACACAACTCTTCCCTCTGGATCTATATTAAACCTGTGGCTTGGGAAAATGCTAGGTCTGTGCTGTCAGAGACTAACAAAATGGAAAAAGTGCACACTGTCACTTGTCGCCTCTAAAGATCCCTTGGATTTTTCACAAGCAAGGTTTAACTTTGTCCTGCTAAATTACAATATGGATTATTAAGTTTTGTTTACTTGCAGTAAATCACTTCTGCTTTTTTAACAGGATATGATGGTGTTCTTCATATCCGTTCATTAAGCTGTTGTTACATTGCTTGTGCTGTTTCTGTATTTCATTCTACAGATGGCAGCTACATTTCTTTTGTTGTATATACTTGGTTGTATATGCCTGTGCTATATATGAAATGTACATGTGTTTGTAGATGCTTTAGAAACCCTGGGGATAAAGGAAGTATAAAATGCTATATCATTACTGCTACTGCTTCAGTGCATGTGGGAGAAGAAGGAAATACGTACGGGAAAGAACACTAATTGCAGTACACATCCCAAACCACCAGATGGCAATAAAAACTATCAAATAATGTGGTAGGTGCTAGTTGAAAAATCAATACAACACCTTAAACAAAAAGATATTAAAGTTTCCCAATAAGATCTTGACTACAAGAAAACTAAGTTCTTGACCAACCAGTGTGATGCTGACCTTGCTAGAATATGGTCATTTTTTGGCTCCTTCATCATGCTGGCCAACCTACTGTTGCATATTGATCACAGCAAACAAGTCAGGACAGTGGGAAGGACCTCTGCGGAGATGAGACAACCTCTCCTGTGACAGTAATAGTGACCACTTAATGCAAATGAACTTTTTCCTTCCCATGTGAATTAATAATAAAGACGAAAAAGCAACAACAAAAAAGCCATATTCAACCTCATGGATCTTGTTTATGTCTTAAGAAATATGACAGCAGCATGATCAGAAAAATGTAGTGTTAAGACTACAGCTGAGATATGATTAAATAATATCCAGGCAGTAAATAGCAGTGAAGTTGCCATTGCGTTGGCTCCAGTACATGTAGCTGTGTTGGAGGATTCTGTTGGATAAAACACAGACCTTCTGCGTTATAAATGCCAAAAATCTAAGACTTCTGCTAAAACTTTCAGGATGATGAGCCTTCAGTCCAAGCTGTTCCTTGAGTCAAGAAGCTACATCTGAGTGCTACATTATAACTGGAACGTCAGTGATGGAAAAATTCTCCTGAATCAGATTCCTTCAAAAGCTAAGAAATTCTGGCGTTGGCCATCCCAAACCATTTCTACAAATCCCAGATATCCTCCTTTTAATAACAGCTGCTTATCATTTTGAAAACAAAATTTGAAGCATGGGTTAGGAGCAATCAAGATGGCGCTCAGCAGAAGTACTTTATGATATTAGTACTCTGCATATATTCACTTGCTGAGTTGTTGCAAGGGAAAAGCTCCGGATTGGCCAAGAGAGGTTTTGTGACTGGCTTGGTGAGCTGTGATAGCTCTATTGTAAAATGCTGCTATTCACCTCATCTTCTCAGAACAGCAAGACCCATCTAGAGACCTACCACTTGACCTTTATTTATGTAACCAAAATGTTGAAACACAAATGGGAAGTTGAAGAAAAATGTCTAATTAAAAGTGATGGAAAATTTTGTGCTTAGCAAAAAAAAGTTGAGGGCCTGGCATCAAAGGACAATGTTAGTCAGCTTCCACTGGGAATCACTATATTGATAAATAATGGTATCGGCTATAAGAGTTAGACATGCAGGGAGTAGCCATCAGACTGTGAAGACAAAATGGTGGACTGGTACCACGACGGCCTTCAAAAGCAGAACAAGAGTAATACAGGCTCTTTGGAAAAGAGCAGAGGACTAAGAAAACACTTGTTCTCAACACAATCGACTGTATGTATTTTATACACACCTGAGGACTGTGGCACATCTTTGGAGCATGTCTTTAACAAATTCTAGTATTTCCAAACCTTTGAAATGGCATGTGTGGGTTGCACGTTACAAAGCTGGCTTTTGGCAGATGCATTTTTAATGTATTTGCTACGCCTAGTCAGAGTATAGTGCTGACTATTGTAGATGTTTCTTTTTGAAGGTTTTATTCTGCCATGAAAAATGCTAAAGGTAGAGTCCTGGAGACTACATTCAGCTTGTCTGCAAGAGCGGTACTGTATGGATAGTCGCTGTGAAAGTGAGTTGTCTCTGAACCGCGTCAGTGTTTGATCGCTACTGAAAGACTCATTAAAGGGTTCCAATTTGTACAAGGTGCAGCTGTGGTTTGTGGAGAGCTGACTTGCTCTTTATGGGCTGGACTGAGACTACCAACACATTTCACACAAGCCAACAACCCTCTGTTGATGGGAGCAATTTTTCAGTCATGCCTAACTTGGCTGTATTTCATATGGTGACTTGTAGATGAAAAGCTCCATATGTCAACCAGATCCATGAACAGAGCCAACCTGGAGGATCATTTTAATTGTTTTTGAAGGAGCTGTATAGAACCTGTCATGAAGTTCTGATATCTGAACATGCTGTGACATGGATTAATGGCACGTACCTATGATGACGTTCCTTTAGATGGAGGAAGTGTTCACTAGGCTGGAGTGTAGAAATCATACAATTAGTTGATTATGAACCAGTACCTCATGCTATAGATCACTCTGGAGACTGCAAGGACTCTTAAAGATCCCCTTATCTCTGATTTTCCCACAAAGTAATGAGTTAAAACTGGAAGTGCCATCAGACATAATCCTTACCCCACCCCCAAGAATTCCTGTGTGATAGCTGTGTTTTTTCTGCAGTGAAAAAGAGTAGGAATCTGGTGAAGTCACAACAATGCCACTCACTGCTCAGTGGTAGATCACTGAAAAGTTGGCATGCTCCCTTTTTAACTTTATCCAGAGATTTCTTTTTAAAAACATGTTCCTTGTGTCGTGTTGACAACTTATTCTGTATTTGAAAATCTGTACATATTCTTTATGTCAAAGTTATTGTACAACTGCAAATGTATATGCATATTGGGAAATGTAATGTAATGATTTCTTTGTAAGCAAGGGTTCATAAAATAAATTTTATTGGTATTTATGGCTGGTAGCAACTTTTTAAAACTGCTTAGAGTGCAGTAGAAGTGGTTGGTCCCTTGAAGTAGTCACAATATAATCTCACAAGCGACTGTTCTGAAATGTCTTTGCACCTTGTTTTATTGCTGCTGAAGGTGATTCATCATTAATGGACTCTGATCAAGACAACCTACAATCTGAGGTTGAAGGTAAGTCAGTTTTGACTATTAACATCTTGTTCATCATTAAAAAACTGTTGCATACACTTTTTGGTCCTTTTAATCTCATTCCAGCGATTAGCTCAGTGGTACCAGTCTCACACATTGGCTTTTAGTCTTCAGAATAATTCAAAAGTTTAAATTAGTGGAATTTGCAGGCATTTGTTTTTTTATAGAAGCAATAAGTAAGGCACTTGCTAGTGCAGACTATTTACTTGCTAAGAGAAAGCTTCTAAAATAGCCATTATTGTGGAACTGTAACTGGTTGTAGTGCATGGAGTGTTATGGGTGAGAAATTGCTGCAGCTGCTTTTAAAGAAAAGAAAGTAAAAAAGCTATTTAGTTCCAAGACACATGTGATAGCACGTCTATCTCAACACTGCCCAGCAAGTTCTTTACTGTAGTACTGAATAATAAACTATTCGTGTCCCTGATGCCCCTCGTGTACGTGAAAGGTACTGGGTCAAACTGCTTCCATAGCAGAGAAATAAGCCAGCCTGAAAATTCCAAAGACTTTGTCATAATTTCCATAGAAAGTGTAGCGCAGCTTGGCCATTTCTTCATCACTTGTAATACATTTGTAACAAAGACTGGGCAAATAAAGAATTTGTAGCTAGCTACACTGATTGCTTTAAAGGGACCCCATCAGAAGAATCACACTACCTCTCTTCTCTAAATAGTGATAAGATTGATCAGTAGACTACAATCTCTGGGAACTTCTTGGGGTAGGGGAATGAGTCTGACAAAAGAGGGACCCAGATGAGTATCCTATCATATAGGCATCTATACCTAGGGGCAGAAATCTTTATAAACTCCAAGGAAGAGCTAGTGGTCATGTTTCCCTTTCAGCCCCTTTTTAAAGTGCTACTAAGTCTTTATTGTTTGACTTTACTGAGCTATTAAGACAGGAAGAAGTGGCTTTTGTTCCCACCTCTGTGATGTACACAGACTTACTTAGCCAATAGCTTGGGCAAGTGCAACAACACGATTTGAGTTACAGGTCTGACTCAAGACAGATTTTTTTGAAAGTAGCATCTATTGAAGCCAGGACAGGTGCTTGGATACTGTCTTTGTGCCAGCTTCAGTTGTCACGAAGAGACAACTGAATGCCTTGCTTTAGCTAACTAGGCCAACTGAGAGTGTTGGAAGCTTTTGGGGTGAATCTCCCCCTATTCAAGCTTCTTGCTGCTTATCGGTTGTCTTTAGTGTCTCATTTCTGCCACTTCTGGCCTGTTGCTCTCTCAAACATAGTGGGCTCACACTACTTCAAGTGAGATAATAGCGTATTTTATTGGGGGGAGGGGAGAGGCGCTCTGTTTGCTTTGCCATCTTTTTATCTTTACTGTTGTATTTTGTTACATTTACATAAAGACCGGACTAAGGGGGGAAAAGTGGCATTACTACTGTATGCCAGGACCAAACTATCAGTGCAAAGTTTTGCTTTTTTTAAAATATCACAAGTATGACAAACTCACACACACACACAAATAAGTTCAGAATTAAAGTGACCACCAAGCAAGGCAATGTTTTTGCCATCACTCATGATTATGTGAGGTAACTCTCTCTCTTAACCAGCTGCCTCATTCCTGATTCATTGTCAGGTCTTCAAACCTATTGATTTGCCTTGCTAATGTAGCTTCCACATTAAAGATGAATGGTAGCCTAAACTGAAGAATCTCATGAGTCAGTGGTTGAGCTTTTTCCACATCTAGTGGATTTAGCCACCTCTTCCATTTAAAATGATCTGATGTCTAAATAAATTTCTTGGACTATTTTGAAAAATCAATCTACGTCTTGCAGGCTGGTTTTTGGGTGCTGTGTGTAACCTACACTATGTGCTTAGGAGCATTTCATGGTTATTTTGTGCTTTACTTTGCATTTTAAACACGGTGATGTTTTTGATGTGGTGATGTTGGCAGTTGAGGTAGCTACCTAGCAATTACAGGCAAGCTCATGTTAATGCCGACAACTTGCAAGTAACTTTTCACATTAAGAGACTCTTAGAAGTAGTAATGGAGGAGAAACATCAGTGCCCTACACTATCCCTTTAAAGGCCAGCAGGTACATAGTTTCTGTCATGTTTCCATGTTGCTTGTTAAACTGAGTCAAGGCTCAGTAATTTTGAAGGCTTGCAGTTGTGTCCAGTTTACTGTTCCAAGGAAACCAGTGTTCCTTCAGAGGCCAATCTATTATTTATTTTTACAGGAAAGCATCAACTTAAGACTAAGTTGGGCATTTCAAGAGAGAGGCAGAGTCCTGTTGGCAGAAAGGGAAGCGAGGGAAGAGGCAGAAGAGATGTCTTCAGGAAAGATGACAAGAACCCAAGTCCAGGCAGACCACGTGCAGCGACCGATGACATGCGTCCAAATCTTCCTTACACTGGGAATTATAGTTACAATTAATCCTACGGTAGACAAAAATGAGCATGTTGAATAAGTTGACCTGGGATCACGTGCCTTTATCTATCTAATAAGTGCTATATCAACTAAGAAGTGATAGGATACTAATGATATGCCTTTGATGACAACTTAGCCCTCCATAGTCATTTTCCAGGGGCCTTCTCCATTTTTAATTTAAAATACTGATTAGTATGGATGCTCTACAGTTAGACATGTAAAGAAAGAGCTGGATGATAAAAATGACTATTGTACGGGGTAAGACTGTGTAAGAGCTATTCATGCCACTGAAATAGCATCTGGAATTTGACTTTAGTGCATCTCTCATCAACTCCATGAAAATTTCCACTCTCCTCGAGCTTGAATTTCAACTTAATTACACTGTGATTGGTGTGGGGCAAGTTGGCTGTTACACTGATTTAGTTAGTTATTCAACTGACCAAACCTTCTGAAAAACAGATTATACTCCAAAAGTATGAAAAATGTCACACAACCTGAAAGCTCACCGTGTTCAGCAAGGAGAACTTTCTGTCTGATCTGGCATGCTCTTGCCTCCCACCCTCCCTCAGTTTCATTTTATTGGCAGCTGAGGACATGCAACCACTCATAGGATGAGGATTGGAGGGGTGAAAACTTTAGTGCCCACACCTGTTCAAGTCAATGGGCATTTTGCTGTCGACAGGAATGGAAGCAGGATTAGGGGATGTTTGCTCATATAGTGGACAGAGGTCACCACGTGGAAAAGGAGGCATGTTCTGGTTTAGGTGTCTAATTTTAGCGATGCTGAGCACCTACAACGCCTATTGGATCCAGTTGGGGAGGTAGCTACAGGTACTCAGCACCTCCGAAAAGTAGGCCCTGTTTATGTGCCTGTCTGTAGTGTCATGTCTGAGAATTTTGGCCAGAGTACATAAGGACCAGAATATCGTTCCTCACCCCTGGTGACTTAGGGATGGCATGGATATAACTGAGAACAGATACTGACCCTTGGATTGTATATAGTTTGAGCATGCTAGTTTCCCAATGTTTGGCCTACCAATAGCTCATTTGCAAATGTGGGGTGTGTTCATAAAAGCTACAAAATTGGATACAAAAATTGTTTTCCTATTTCTTTGCTAGGGGCAGTTATTTTAAATAGTAATACAGAGAGGATTTACAGGAGATATATTTCTGAGATGAGTGAATTGTAGTTTGTATAAATACTGTTCCTTGTAGAGTAACCATGGATAAATATGTATTAAGTTTTACAGAATATAGATATCAGCTGTTTAGAGCTGTGTATATAAAATACAATCTAAACTCCTGTAACTGAAAGATTTTAGTAAATACCAAGTAAACTGGTAAGCTTTATAAAGACAAGAAGTTGATTAATTTCATTGTTTGGGGTGGGGAGGAAGGGGGGGACCTGGAATTCTTTAGGTGCCGTTTACCTCCAGTCACGTGCACTCCTTCTGTCACAGTTTCTTATTACCAGAAATCTGGGGCTCACCCCCTTGGTATCATTACCAAGTTCACCAACCTCTGGAAGTGGAATTGTGTATCTAGAAAAACAAAACCTATTTCAACATCATTTCATTCGAAGGGAGCATTGGTGGTGGATTATTTAATTCAGAAAGGCTCTCTACTGCGACCAGAATGCCTTTTTTCTTTCAGTTAGTTAACTTTTCAAGAAGCAATATCTTGAGTGCAGTAGTAAATAATTAACACCGTGCTTTACGTTTACAAATATTTAGGTGTAAATCTAATTTTTTTATTTAAGATTTTTCTCCTTTCTCTCTCTCACGCACACTAACAATCTTTAGTATGGTAACTTTTTAAAATGTCATCAAATAAATTTCATCTTGTTTTTAAGCATCTCCTATACCTAGAGGTGGCTGCTCTCCACCATACATTTTTGAGCAGGTGAGAATCTCAGAATATCCATACTATACTGTTGATAGTGGGTAAACCAAGGACTGAGTGCAGGGCTACTCACATTTAAAAATAAAATTCAGAAGAAATAAAATAGTGCTTTGTAACAGTGGGAACAAATATAGATTTAAGTCTCCAGCCTTTTTATTTATACAAGGATTCAAAGAACATATTTCAACTTTAGATAAACAGTGCAAGATAGTTACAAGTACCTTGGTAACAGAAAGAAATATATAACTGGCCTGCTATGCCAATAAGTGAAATAAATCTTAATCCTCCAGCTAGAAATGCATTTTTTTTAAAGCAAAGGTGTACTTCGGATATTTGTTATACCTTATCCCCTACCAAGCCCACCAGAAAACAATAGGTTGTTTGTCATTTGTAAAATGATAAATATCTGTGCTCTCAAAGCCGCTAATGATCCCACCCTTAGTTAAAACATACAAATTATGGCACAAAAGAGCAAGTTTAAAGACAGAGATGCCTGTAAATCCATTTTTCTGGTTCTCCACTTTGCAGGGATATGTGTGTTTAAAAATTCAGATAAGAACATGAAAATGAACAAATCCCATCAGCATCCCTAAGTATTTTCAAAACACTGAGAATCACCATCTTGCTAACAGAGAAGCGAATGGTCCTTTTCCCTCTTCCCCTTCCAAAGCAGCAAATCCAAAGTGAGTCATACTCCCTTGATATGGGCTATAGCAGTGGTTCTCTGGGAGGCTGTGAGCAGGTTTCAGGGGGGTCCACCAAGCAGGGCCAGCGCTGGACTTGCTGGGGCCCAGGGAAGAAGGCCATAGCCCTACCGGTAGGGCCCTGAAGCCCAATGCCCTGAGCCCTGCTACCTGGGGCTGAAGCCGAAGCCTGAGCAACTTGTGGGGGAGGGCCTGTGGTGTGGGGCCCCAGGCAGTTGCTCTGCTTGCTGCCCTCTAACACCGGCTCTGCCGTTTATATGCAGAGAACCTGTTGCGGCAGAGGTGGGCTGTGGAGTTTTTATAGCGGGGGGGGGGCGGGGGGAAAGAGCTCAAAGAAAAAGGTTGAGAACCCCTGGGATAAAGCACTTAATGAGACAGTCCCCCAGGGCCATGAACTGTGTGTCAGTGCTCAAACAGGCTGCAACTACATGATAAAGAGATGTTTTTTCTCTTCCATTGTGTACAGCCATAGGCGACTAAATATTTATAAAACTATTGACTGTGGTGCTCAAATTTCTTTATCATTTAAAAAAAATCTACTCTAACGCCCTTTTGACATGTCATGTTTTCCATTCTCCCTCAGAAACTGGGTTAGGAGTTACATAATAGAAGGCTCATTTATACGTGTAATGGCAACATGGGCAAAAATCACTGCACTAGACCAATAAAGGCAAACTTGCATGAAATTACACCTCAGATTATGGTAGGCCCAGTAGCATCACCTTTCTTCAATTCAGTCCAGAGCCAGATAATTTAAATCTAACGGCAATGTAAACCTCTGGCTCAAATTTAGCTTTAAGAAGTAGTGGCATCCTGGGAATACAACACCAAAATGATCTAAAATTGTCTGTGCAGAAGCAAAGTGTAATGTGGGACAATGACTCTCTCATAACTGGCCTAAACACAGTCCATGTTTTGATACAGACGTATAAATGTCAGCCCCCATTACGTGGCTGGATTAGGAAACAGTGGTAGTTGCCCAACAAACTAGGAATTTTAACTCAACCAGGGGAACGAGGACTTCACTACACTTGCTTTCTTGCAATATCTCTCAACATTCCTAGTGCTCTGATCCTACAGTCTTACCTTAAATTGCACATTCCATAAACAGTGACAGCACAAATCAAATTCTGCTTTTCCCAAATCTTTTGTTGTGCATCAAAACACATTTTCCCCCTTAATGAAAGACACAGAAGTGTTTAAAAAGTTTGATAAGCCTATAAACGTCTTAAACATAAGATATGCTTTCTCCCCAAAAATAAAAATCACAATATTAGACAAAATGAATAACAGCAGAGCCCAAACTCACGGTTCCCCGTTGCCAAAAACAGTCAGTAGGACTGTATTGTTACTCTAGATAAATTTCCTAAAGATACTTTTCCAAATGATGTTTACTGTATCTGCGAATGAGCTAAGCCAGCTAGGGAACCAAAGCGCACAGCTCTGTAAACACAGACACCCCTAACAGATAGCTATGTATGTGTGTATATTTATATATAGCATTTGTTGACAAAAACAAAGCCTTTAGTTGAATCCACTCCTGGCACTCATGTAATAAACTATGAAAAATTACTGGCTAAAATTAGGAGGCTGTGCATCCATTGCTTAGAGCAGAGGACTGGAAGGTCTAGAAACATCCTGGGTTTTAATTCCTGATGGATGATCCACTGACTCAATGTGGGGCTGTAGCTCAGACACTGGCCAGTTTTCTTCTTTAGTCACTGCAGTGGTGAAGTTGGAGGGGGAAACGGGGGGGGGGGGGAGGCATTCACTTAAAAAGAACTCTCAAAGCCCAGATTATACATCTGAGTTGTTTTCCTGGGCACACAAACTGCCAAGGGAAGTAAGTAATAACCCTCTGACTCCCAATATTGTAACTTATTGCTTTAGGCCTCATAACTCTATATGTATTAATATGTGAGACTTCACAAAATAGCAATTTGCAACAATCCCTTTGGTAGAAGGTTACTGCTGTCTTTGTCATTAACAAGGGCTTCAGTCTCCTGTTGGAAACAAACCTCTCAAATGACAAATCTCACCGTGCATATTTTCACCTCAACATTGTATATTGTGATAGCGGATTGCAGGTCTAGATTAGACCATCATTAATAGCTAACTTCAGTGGTTTCCAAATATCACGCAACATCTAAAACTCACTCCCATTCACTTGAAAGTAGGAGCATTATTAATTGCCACTGATGGCTAATTTTAGTAAACAAAACTACCTGTGTACTTGTAAGTGAAAGGACTGTTGCATTTTGGTTGCAAACACTTGGATAAGGAATCCCGTTGCTAATCGAGTTTGTATTAGCATAAGAAATTAGTTGAAAAATGTACATCAAAGAAAATGAGTGAAGGATCATCTCTCTGCCTGCTTAAGAAATACAGTAGAAAACCATGAAATAGCTCCTGAATATAACAGAGTGCTTGCTGCTGTTGTCAGTCCTAATTTTAAAAGTTGCACTGTTCTAAACCTGTCGTGCTTTAGATGTTAATGTGGTAAGTGGTATTCTTGGCTACGGTTGTATAACAATATTAGGTCAACTGCATATTCCACTGCTGTCAGTCAAATCGTGATCCTCTGAAGATCATTTTTTCTTTTCCCCTATCTGCAAAGGCTTGTTTGTGGCAAAACAATGAAATAAAAAATGAGGTACGGAAAGAAGGGCCCAGCATTCAAAAAAGACCAAACAAGGATGAAACAGCTCTAGCACTGCCAGATATCACAAACAATTGAGACCTTTTTTTTCTCCCTCTTTTTTGCCAAGATGAATTAAATATTGTCCTTTTTTTTAATTTTTTTTTTTTTTTTGGCAAAGTTAAGACCTCAGCCACAGTCTCTTTCATGGCTGTGCAAGTAAGTTACCGCCGCAAGTACTGCGTTGCAATAACAGCCACAGAAAGGAAGATTAGGAAGGAGGAAGGCAAAAATTTGCTGCTGGCCCCATTTATGCCACGTCCAGACTGGTTAGGAATAGCATGTACTTCTGGCTGCCTGGTGCTGGGGTTCTTGGAAAGTCTTTTGCCGCAGACCTCATCAGGGCAGCCATCACCGCTCCCAGAGCCACTGATGTCATCACCTGCACACAGAAAGAAACTCAGGGTGAGATGACAAATCAAACTTCGTGCTCAGCACAGGACAGCCACTGCCTCTAGATGCTTACAAATTCAAACAGACGGGATGTCGGGAGAATCCCAGGGGAATTAATTCTATGACTGTCTCACTGTTTTTCCTTTCTATCGGTCATGTATATGGTCTGGAATATATTGGAAAATTTGTATTGTATTCCTTCACTAGATGTACTTTAATGAACATGGGATGGCGTGGAGTGTTCACAAGCCCTTGCAGTCAGGTGGTTAGCTGGCTCTGTTATCTGTGGCCAAGGCTTGAGTCAGTTAAGTCAGGTCCCTGCCAAACAAGGTAAAGGCTGTAGAGCACATTGGCTCTTCTGTACTTGGTCTAACATTGATGTTTAAATGGCCTACTGCTGTAGCAGCTAGATGCAGATTGGAAAATTTTAAGAAGTGACAAGATCACCCACCGTAGGCTGCTGTTTGTGCTTTGGAGAGAGATGAATCCTGAACTTTTGGTTTAAAAGCTGAACTAAGAAAGAACATCTTACATCACAGTGTGAGGCTCATGAAACTTCATCTCTGAGGCACTGTCAAGGGCGGTCAACTCCAGACATACACAGGGCTCTTAAGGATCAGATCCAAAGCCCCTGGAAGGCAACAAAGACTCCCATTGACTTCACGAATCTTTGACTCAGGCCTGGAGTGAATCCAGTCCCAGTCCTAGACTGTTTGATTCCCAGAACTATAATGGGTCTCTTCAGCTGAACATAACTGCTGATTTTGGGTACAGGGTGAGTTGTAGACTCTCAAATAATCTTTAGAGATGAATTCAATGTGCTGTGGATAACGAAGATTGGTTTAAAGTGTGCAGCCACCATGAAAATTAGCTGTAATTGTGATGAAAACCCCATACACCATCATTACAATCTAACCCATATTGACCGTGCTCTTCATCTGGGCAAGATAAAAAATCCACCTGAGAGAAACCGTGTTTTGCAGTCTGTCTTTTTCAGCTTCATTGTAGAAAACCCTTCAGCATTTGGCCCTGTGGAAACACTGTACAGAGCTGTGCAGTACAAAATCAACTTGCTTAAGGTTTTGACATGTCAGACCTGGTTTGTCATGTTTTTTCTGACCACATAAGTGTTCTAATTGGGCTACTGTAATTGAATATTGTTATTTAGAACAATGAAAGGAAAGCAAAGCTCAGGTCTACATGAATGTTCACCTGAAACACGAAATGTGTGCCAGACATCTTGTCTTTGTTTCTACTTTACTGAAAAGCCTGGCTCAATGTTGATAATTTATTTATTTATTAGCGAGAGATCTTCATATTCATAAAAAAAGGTTAAAAAGGCAGATTCTCTCTTGAGACTTCTATATTTTATATAGAATTATTGTGATGGCAAATCTAAAATGAACCACAGACATTCTTCTGCTCTGTGTCTGTCTCTAAAGCTTTATCATGCCTTCCTCTATGTAAATTAAACACTGAAGGGTTTTCTACAATGAAGCTGAAAAAGACAGACTGCAAAACACTGTTTCTCTCAGGTGGATTTTTTATCTTGCCCAGATGAAGAGCACGGTCAATATAGGTTAGATACAATGATGGTGTATGGGGTTTTCATCACAATTACAGCTAATTTTCATGGTGGCTGCACACTCCTTACTGCAGTGTCCTATGATTTATTTAAAAAGTGTCCAGAAAGATTCTGATTCTGTTGCAATCTGGGGGGCAGGGGGGTTCTAAATTCCAAACTGCTAAATAACACTCTATGGGAAGAATTCCTCACAGGTGAGTTAATGGTTACACAAACATGGAGATCAAATATGGCCACGGGAGATCGAAGACATTTCAGCCCTAGCTGCCAGTAGATTGTGCCTTAGCATAGCAATAGCCCCATTTTGTTTGGCCACCCCAGCACTAAATGGAAGCACATACAACGCTTTCTGCATTGTCTGTGATCTTACATTGACTTACACATCTCTGGTGCACACACTACCAGAAAGGGTGCAGGTTCTAGTCTTGAAGGGAATGCTGTGCCTAGCTCTAACCATACATGACTTAGAGCTCGGGAGGTGACGCTCAAATTGAACGCTTTCCCCATTCCCTAGGAGCTGTTCAGGGGACAGCTAAAGATCACATCACATCGTCTTTCTTGGGGGTGGGGGCAGGTTAAACATCCTGGGTTGTGGCCAACTTCCTTTCCAATACAGAACAGGCTCTTAGGTGGCATGTGGGGTGTTGCAGAACACAAATGGTTACTACGTTACCCTGCATCAGTACAGTGCTGTCAGCAGTGCACCTCATTCTGTTATTCTAATGTCCTTTTGGATGCGGGAGTATCACAGGCCGGATGCAAACCCACACTCCGTTCTGTTCCATAACAAGAGCCAGCAGTTGTTATGAATCAGGCCCTGTACTCGCAGTAGGGCAGGGACTGTATCCTCATCAGTGTTTGGAAAACAGTCACCCACTTTTTGTGCAATCTAAATAAAAATACCACTGCAGGACGCATGTGGGCATTTAGTCTTCTCTCTCGTTTTATCATGCACTCCCAGGAACTGGGATTAATGGAATTTCTCCAGCCGTCATTCAGAAATCACTTGGCATTCACGGTCTGTCCTCATCCCTTTCCCATTACTTTGGATTTCTGGTGTACTCACTAGCATCCTGGAAATCCACATCATTCCCATTGTAAGCATTGCGCAGTCGGTTTGTCATGATCTTCAGCTGCATGATTTGCTGACGAATGGTCATATCTGGCTTGGTGATGTCCACCTCTACCTCTGGATTATTAATCTGATTGGCCAGACCATCTCCCATCACCTCTGGTAAATACCTACACAGGAAATCAATTCGTTCACATTGCTTTTCCCAAACAGTAAATTCTCCTCTTGGTATTACAGTTGCCATTACAACTGATAATCTACCATCTATGAGAGGGAGAGCTTTGCAGCTTGGTAGTATCATGATTGTATTTACTCGTGTTCCAATCGCAGCCTCATGTTTCAGGTTCGTTTGTCTTTCTGCTCATACTCCTCCACCAGTGTAAGGTGCAATCTGAGCTCCCAACTCTTTGACTACAGAGATCTCCCTCGCAGTGGAAAGAAAAAGGCTGGATTCAGGTGGCCCACACAAGGCACTGAACACAGCTGTGCTGGGGGGTCCATGGTTGGCAGGGCAAAGGGAGGCGGGAATGGGTAGGGAGGAGGCCAGCGGATTTGCCACTGTATGTGCAACCCAGAGCTTACAGTGTGCCTCTGTCTCCTTCTAGTGGTTGGACTGCCTATTGCTACCAGCTATGCACTAACAGACTTGGGTATTTCAGCTGAGGCAGTATAGCCTCACTCTTTTAGAGCCAGAGATCCCAGACTCTGTCCCACGCTGCTGACAATGACCCCAGGGACATCACACAATATAATGACCCCCTGGGTCTCTATTTAAAGCTACTTCAGCCCTAGGGTAGCTGTTGTGGAGTGTCTCAACTTCTGAAAGGTAGGATTCGCAGCACCCCAGTGCCTAGGTCAACTCTGTGCAAGGTTGAGATCTGGTCCCATGATGGCACCAGTGGCGTAGCCCACGTGACATCCAGCCCATTACACAAGAAAGGGGTTCGTCACCACATGGAAGATTAGGAAATTGATACATCATGACTGAGTCCATGACTGCACTGGAACTACTGGATTCATCTCCTGTTATGATTGACAAGGCAGCTGGGAAACCCTTATACCCAATCAACTGGGAGCTGGCTAGTTAGTCATTAAAGCTGCATTTCTCCCAGCTTAATGTCAAGCACTTAAAAAAAAAAAAACCTTTGGCATTTCAATGCCTGAAAATATTTTAAAAACCAAGGCCCAAATTCCCAGCTGTCATAGATCAGGCTACCCAGGTAACACAGTTATGATGTTTACAGCAGCTGAGGATCTGGCCCCAAAACAATGTTTTAAGGGTAAACCATGGGCACAATGTACTTCTATGGCGGCAGAATTTCCAAGGGGTGAAGTCTAAGAGGGAACAGTGCGTAAATGGGTAACTAGGTAAATGTTTGCAATTCCCAGCAGCGCCTCTGGGTTTCTTCCAAAGCGAAACTGTCCATTCTACTAACGGCATTTAATGCCTTTTGAAAGTGTGTGAAGATTCTGTGCGTAATTTTGTGGCAAATGTGCTTCGATGTTTAAAAGTCTAAGAGAGCAACGCATTTTAAATTCAAGGCATCCGTTTCTCAAATACTGCCTCTGGGCAAGGGTTAAGCTTTGCACTTGTTCCTGAGAGGCTGGGGCTGAGCCCTTTAAACTGATGGGAGTTGACAGCAGGGCCAGTTCTAGGGCTGAGATTGAGAGGCCCACAAGGGGTGTGGCAGCCACAGCCAGACTCCTAACCAAGCTGTGCCTTGGGCTGACTAGCCCTGGGGGTGCTCAGAACCAGGGCAGAAGGAAGGGGAAGGGGATCTGTCCGTAACTGTGGTGTGCAACCGCTCAGGGGGTGCAGAGGAACTCACGCAAAGGAATTCCTGACTGCCCTGATCAGCTCTCAATGGATCCTGATCCTCACACTGCCCCTGCTGGGGCCAGGGAAGTTACTGCGACCTTAGAGACCCTGGTGAGTAGAGGACACGGGATTAGGGTTGAAGCAACTGAGGGAGAGGCCCTTCAGGGCAACCATATTTTAGTGAAACGACCTCTATAATGGAGTTTATGTCACAGGCTGTAAAGCTTCATGGGGCAGGGATGTCGGAAGAACTAGCTTATCTCTGCACCTATCTTTATCTTCTCTTTCTGGTAGCAGCTTTAAGTTCTAGTATGGAGATTTTTTGCTTTGCTTCTCTACACCCCGTCCTTACCTCCCCTTGGCCATTCCGTTCCAGCACTTGTCCTCATTCACCGAGCCAGATGTTATTTTCTCATTGCAAAGTGTGCTTGGAAGGGCAACCCAGTAATCCTTGATATCTCTCAGCTTCCCTTTGGCATCAGAAACCTGTAAGAAGGAGGGAGAATCTGGGCCCAAGGAAACATCTATTAAATCCCAGAGGCTGGGTCATCCAGCTAGATGGTTATAGCTCATTTATTTTATAACACAGAGAGAGCGCTGTTGTTTTTTCACATACAGGAAAAGAGCACTAACTTTACCTTAAATAATAGCCCTCAGCCCAAGCAGCTGGCCAACTGAGGCCAACATTTACATGTGAAGGACTGTTCTGCTGTGTTCCTCTGTTTTATAACACAGCTGATATTAAAGCTATGTATCACAATGATGTGCTGGCTCCTTCCTAGCCACGCCCATTTAAATAGACAGAAGGGAAGAGATTAGCTCAGCAGGGCCACAAACCATTCTTTAAGCAACAGCGGGTATTGTGTGATCCTGGAATGAGGGCCCAGGGAGATGGTGTGAGAGTGTGGGCAGCAGGCTGAGAACAGGCTGCAGTGGGCAGGCCAGGTAACAGATTCTGATGGGCAGACCGAGAGACTCAGGAGGGCTGAGTAGGAGAAGCAGATCGGTAGGGCAGAGGGCTGAGCAAGGGAAAACGGCCTAGCAGGGAGGCTGGGAATGATCCAGGTGCTGTAATCTAGTGCTGAGAAGCTGAGCCACAAGCAGCTGAGGGACAGCACAGAACAAGGCGTTGGATCAGCCTGTCAGAGAGGAGAGAGGATGATCACCGCCTGTTGCCCACAGAATCAGAAATGTCCAATAAAAGACAAGGACCAACAGTGCAGCAAAGCTGCAGGGAGACAACATTGCAGCTACTCCAACATCATCATCAGGAGATGATGCTCCAGAACACAAACGGCAGAGCAAAACCAGGTCTAAAAAACCAAGGGCCAGACCTTCAGAGAGAGAAGCAACTAAGAGCAGTGATGAAGTTCAGTAGGGTGATGCACAACTGCCTGTTTTGGAGGAAAGGGCTGTCTGGCTTGTGCTCCACTCTGCTACCGATACCCTTAGGGAACAAACCTCTTGACAAACTTGGGGAGTCCCACCAGTCTGGTGCTACGAAGCTGAAACTCAGCAGCCAGAATACTGTCTTAGTTGAGTCTTCAGTGGGATAGCTACAGGTCAGTAACTTTTTCTACTTAATAGGCACATCTGAGGGTTTATTGGGAAGGCACCAAAGGCTAGAGCACAGCCGAGGGCTTGCTCTGAGCGTGTGTTATACAGAACACACCACCTGACCCCAAACAGGGTTGGTCCCCACAGCTCTCAGTAACACCCTGCCATCGGGTCAGCGACGATCCCGACACATGACGTGGACAGACACGATGAGCCCACTATTGGAGCAGGCAGTTTTAAATATTCCAATAGGGAAATGTTTTATAAATTCAGAGAGACACTTACTAGCTTCTCCAGTCCAAGCCCTGAGGATTTATCGTCGGTGACAGCTTTTCCCCTTCTTTTCTTATCCTCTCCACTGGATGCTTTTGTGCTGATTTTGGGATTTCCACAACCTTGGAAAACCTGAAAACAAACAAACAAACCAAACAAACATTCCTTTATATTGTGGTTCAATAGCTTTCCCCATTAATTAGTGCTGTGTGTTTATTACTTTTCCTGTTAAATAATTCTGTCAGAATTCCCCATTTACTCCCACTCACCTGATCTTTTCGATTATGACCTAATTTTTGGACCTGTAACCATAGTCTGTATTAAAAAAAGAAAAATATTTCTAGCATTTTTGCATTTTCCTTCCATGATTCTAAAAATTCATCAGGTCTTAGACGAAAAAGCCAGGCAACCCTCCACCTTTCCCTACAACCCAAAATGAAACCATCCCAGTGTACTGTCCAAACAAGCCACAAGTGCAAATGGCAGCTATGCGGTAATCTCACTGGACCAACACTGCCAATTTAACACAATAACACAAATCATCACTAATTCACCCGGTGAATTCATGCTGGTAGCATCACTGTCTCCAAGGACTGTTACCAAACTGGACATGGAAGCTGGATGTCAGAAGAGGAGGGAGGGACACTTACTTTTTGTTCATAATTACACAAGAGCAATTTTGAGACATTTCTTTCTAATGCACCTTATTGGACTCTGGCAAGAGCAGCATGGCAGCTGATGGATTACCTCGAGTGCTGAGGCAGAGGCCTGCAATGCTGGGGGTTAGCTCTCTCCCACAGCTATTCTACGGAGTGTACTTTCTAATATTCACCTTTGTAGATTTCCAGTCAAACATTAATATTAAAATAACTAACAATTCACGTTTGCTCTCACTGACATCAGTGAACACGTATTAATGGTTTATTCTCTGCTATGGTTTATGAAGCAATAAACTGGTCTAAATAGTATATTACATATAGGATAAAAGATGGCGTTGCGTTTTTACAAGCTGGTGAGTAAGTAAAGCGGTCTCAGCTACTTTTCCCAGAATATCAGATTATATTTCAGGGCCATCTATTGTTAAATTTTAAATGCATACAAATACTGACCAGAATAATATAATCCCTGGGGTTGAAAATTCTGATGACCGGGAGAAATATCCCAAATCTATCTGGTCTGCAAATCCAACTAGAATAGCTCCACTTTTGAAGGCAGAAGTGTTCAATAAATATTTATGTTCTGTGTTTGGAATGAGGATGCTTAAGTACTTCCCAGCCCATTAGTAACGAAGGAAGATGTTAAATAGCATCTACTAGGACTACATTTTTTTAAATCAATAGGATAACTTACACCCAAGAGTTGGCTGAGGAGATTTTTGGCCCACTGATATTAATTTTTTAATAAATCTTGGACTACTGGGGAAATTCCAGAACACTGGAAGAGTGCTAATATTGTGCCAATATTCACAAACGGTAAGCAGAGGTAATTAGAGGGTGGTTAGCCTGAACATCAACCCCAGGTAAAATAACGGAAAACCTGACATAGGATTCAATCAATAATGATTTAAAGGATAGAAATATAATTAATGCTTATCAGCATGCTTTTTTAAAGGAAAATAGGTCATCGAATAAATCTGATTTCATTTCTTGTTTATATTAATGGACTTCTGTAATTTGTTTGAACTTAATACTGTATGACATTCAGACTGAAAAATTCACACTATGCAATATCAATAAAGCACACATTAAATGGATTAGAACCTGGCTAATTGACAGATCTCAAAAAGTAATTATCAATGGGGAATCAACATCACATGGGAGTGTTTCTGATGGGGTTCCACAGGGATCGGTTTTAAGCCTGACACTATTCAATATTTTTAATCAATGATCTGGAAGTAAAGATAAAGTCACTGATGATAAAATTTGTGGATGCATTTTAATACAGCCAAATGCAAGGTCCTACCAAGGACAGAGGCCATAGCTACAGAATGGAGGACTGCATTCCGGAAAGCTGTGATTCTGAAAAGGATCTAGGGGTCATTGTGGGCAAACAACTGAACATGAACTCCCAGTGCGATGCTGTGGCACAAAAGGACTAAAGTTGGCTGTACAGAGGAGCAGTGAGTAGAAGCGGGGGTGGTGGTGATTTTGCCTCTGTATAAGGAAACAGTTGAGACTGATTGTGGATCTGTATTTGCATTTTAAAAGGATGCTGAAAAAACTTGGAAAGGGGACAGAAAAAGCCACAAAAATGATTGCAGGGCTGAAGGAAATACTTTACAGTGGGGACTCAATTTGTTTAGCTAATCAGAAAGAAGCTCAAGAGGTGACTTGATGACAGTGTATAAGTACCTTCACGGGGAGAAAATACCAGCTCTATTTAAAACTACTAAAGGGCTCTTTAACTCTGCGGAGGAAGGCAGAAGAACCACCTATAGCTGGATGTTAAAGCCAGACAAATTTGAATTAGAAAACAGGCACACATTTTTCACAGTGAGGGTGATTAACCATTGGACCAAACTGCCAAAGGAAGCAGTGAAGTCTCCATCTCTTGATATCTTCAGATCCAGACTGAATGCCTTTCTGGAAGATGCTTTAGTCCAACACAAGTTACTGGACTCAATACAGGGGTAAGTAGGTGGAATTCTCTGTCCTGTGACATACAGGAGGTCAGACGAGGTGAGCTAATGGTCCTTTCTGGCCTTAAACGCGATGAATCTGTGAGATTTCCAGCATCCGACTATGGCTTCTGGGTCAGCCCAAGAAAGAAATACTTCAAGACAATACATTCTACGCTCACTAGGTGTTCAGGTTTGGTTCTTACTTCATCCAAACTCCCATCCCTCTTTATTCTCCTGTAAGTACTTACGCAGAGTGACTGAGATGCTGCTGACTCCCTACAGCTCATATTGGTTAAGCAGTGACTATGTGACTAAGCGGTACTCAGCACTCGAGAGGACACAAAGGAAACCATGATCCTCACGCCAAGGCAATTACAATCCAGACTGAGAGATGGAGAAAATCAGACACACAGTGCACTAAAGGGGCCATCAGACATGCTTTAAGACAGGGGTTCTCAAACTGGGGGTTGGGACCCCTCAGGGGGTCAGCAAGGTTATTTCCTGGGGGCTCGCGAGCTCTTAGCCTCTGCCCCAAACCCCGCTTTGCCTCCAGCATTTATAATGGTGTTAAATATATAAAAAAGTGTTTTTAATTTATTAGGGGGGTCGCACTCAGAGGCTTGCTCTGTGAAAGGGGTCACCAGTACAAAAGTTTGAGAACCACTGCTTTAAGATATTGCAACTGGGGTCTTTCCAACAACTTCAATGGCCTTCATTGGATCAGAACCTTTATGAGTAGGTGACAGCAGTACGTTGATGTTTTTTGCAAGGAAGGATTTGAGTAGACAGAGTGTGGCTTGTCACGCACTCTGGGTGAGAAAGTGCTGCAAACCAGAAAGCCCAGTAGCTTGAAGTATAAAAATAAAATTATCCTAAAAATATCATCCGGCTGTAAAAAAGGCTCAGCCCAAAGTTATTTTCACTATGAGGAAGAGAAACACTAGCGAGTGCAGTTTAACAAGAAAAACAGGACTTGACAGGCTGAAAAGCAAGAAAATGAAGTCTCTAAATATTTGGTTACTGTTTCCTTCACCCAGAGGAGGGGACCTTTTGATTAGTTACATCTTCATTATTACCTGAACACTCTGTGTTCTAAATGGATTAAGAAAGAGTCTAAGATCCATTTACATATGTACAGAGTGACCTGGAGCCACCCTTACAATAATATTACTGATATACTAGAAGTGTTCCTGCAAGAATTTAAAATCATCTTTAATCTAGAACCTTAAAAGAGAATCTCCTCAATTCTATTTTCAGCTTTGCCATTAACTTCCACTGCAGCCATGGGCCACTCATTTACCCTCTCTGCCTCAGTTTTCCTATCTGTAAACTTGGGAGTGATAATACTTAATTATTTGACTCACAGGCATGTTGTGAAGATTAATTAGTCAGTGTTGACAAAGACCATTGCTAATGAAGCATTACGAATATTTACTAAGCATTAAGAATATTTTGAATTGAACAGGGTCAGAAGAAACTCTGGGGGAGGGATAGGTCAGTGGTTTGAACATTGGCCTGCTAAACCCAGGGTTGTGAGTTCAATCCTTGAGGGGGCCACTTCAGGATCTGGGGCAAAATCAGTACTTGGTCCTGCTAGTGAAGGCAGGGGGCTGGACTCGATGACCTTTCAAGGTCCCTTCCAGTTCTAGGAGATGGGATATCTCCATTTAAAAAAACCAACCTTTTACAGCATTATTAGACTGACAGCCTGATGCCTCTCTGCATTCCTGTCTTTGAAATAGGAGATCTGCCTCTTTTGGCATTTTCATTCCTTTCAGCATCATCAGCAGGGATCCTAGTTTTCTGTGATAAAAAACCCCAAATTCTCCCTTTCTGTGGATTGGTTGTCTGAGGTAAGCCACTGCTTCCATTTAGATTATTTAGTGTCCTTGGCTGTCTGAGTTCATTTACTTGTGCATCAGTATTTAATGCTACTGGCTGGATCTCATTGTTATGGCATGCCTAGTTACTAATAGGATGCTCAGAGCTTTTTGTAGGGGTGCTTTTGATTATTAATAAAACCAACCAAATAAATAAATCAGTACAAATGGGCTCTGTGGTAGCCAATCCTTTCCAAAAGCATACCCTCATCTTTCCTCAAACACCCAATCAAATCAATGGTTTCTGTAGCATGCTTGGAAGGTCAGCAAATTCAGGCTCCCTCAGACCAACGGAACAGATGTCTGGAGATTTGAGTGGCCTAATGAGGAACCAGGTGCCTTAATTTGGACCTGTGAAATTGTAAGTTGATAAATGAGAGGTGAATTGAATAGAAGAATTCTCTTGGTTTTTGACAGAAGGTCTGTGGGAGGAGGGAGTTTCTTGTAATTTTGGTTCAAGAAACATGAACATTTTCAGAATAGGCCACTTGCTCTTTGGGTGGCTTTAATTTCAGGGTAGTTGCCTATGTAACCAAGTATGAATTTGCAGGCAGAAGCTATCAACGGATCCTAAAATAATAGTACATTAGCACACAATTCCTTAATGTAGAGAGATCAAGCACTCGAATGTTAGCAAGTGTTGCCAACTCATTTCACTCCAGCAGCTGAATGCTCTTTGTATGCTGAGAAATTGTAATGAGGTTAAACTGCAGCAAGGACATTTAGGGTAGCTATTAGGAAAAACTCTCCAACTATAGTTAAGTTTTGGAATAGGTTTCCAAGGGAGGTTGTGGAATCCTCATCACTAGAGGTTTTTAAGAACAGGCTGTACAAACACTTGTCAGGGATGGTTTAGGTGTAATCGGTTCTGCTTTTGTGCAGGGGTCTGTATTTGATCTCCCGTGGTCTCTTCCAGCTCTACATTTCTATGATTCTGTGAACTTTCTGCTAAGACCTGATTTTGACAAATTACCTAGAGGGCAGAGAGAGTGAGTCCAATTAGCATTCCTGGGAAGCATCCACTCCTCCTGCCCTCAGTCTAGAATCTTTCTTTCCTAAATATATTGTCCTCTTAAACAGGTGCAGGTAGAACACATATATTGAATCATGCATTGTAATGGCAATTCTGTGGCAATCCAAATATTTCATCTGTCTACTTCTTCTGGTGCAAGATCTTTAAAAATTGTACATAAAGTATTTAAAATTTTGTTTTATAGAAATAAAACTAATCCAGTTTCATTGCTATAGTTTACCGTTTATAGTCCTATTACTGTGGTTATTACGAAACAATTCTTTCAGGGATATAAAAACATAGAAGAATAATGAAAAACACTTCATGACATTTATAGATCCATTCATTCCTCTATTCTCTTCCTTATTATAATTGATTACTCTGTTTCTGTGCTATATTAGCATTGTGTTTTGTGCTGCACTGGTATTTCTATCCATCTCTCTGCTTGGTCTATCATTGACTTATCTATTTGCCAGCCAGCTTCAGATTCATTTTCCGTCAGAATCTGTTAGTTACAGCACTTCAGAGTCATGGGAAAGGCAGCTGGGGTTCAGGAACACAAATTACTCTGCTGTTAACATCAGCCTCAGTGGGTTGTTGAGAACAACATTAGAGAAATGATGCCAGAGTGAATTCTCTCCAGCATGCATTGATACATGAAGCTAATGTATCAAATTCTGCTCTGAGTTACATCTGTGCAAACCTTTACAGGCAAAGGGTAAATGGTTGTAACTGGCAAGGAAATTTGGGCCAATTGTTACGATGGGCAGGAGGCTATTTTATGAACATGCTTACTGTAACGATGAGTCTGGTCTAAAACTTTAACCTGATCATAGACAAAACCACACTACTCAGTACCTGAGAAAGGGATCTCCCCTCCCCTGCCTTGTAAAATGTCCAACTTCTCTGGAAAAATTACCTGAAAATAGAAGCTTGTGCTAACTTTCCACACACTGGAATTCCATTTTCCCCCAAAACGATCGAAGCATTTGAGGATGCTTAAACTCAAATCTGAAATCATTTTATAAACCTGTCTTTCATACAATGTGACATCAGGGATGTGAAATCACAGTTCCCACAAGCAGAGAGCAACAGAACTAACCTCCATACCACTACTACCCGGAGACCAGAGAGAATGGCAGATCAGATGTGGGCAAGCAAATTGGGTGAACCTGGGTTGAACCCTTCTAGAGTAGGTATAGAATCTCAAACCTCAATGTGCGTTTTTCAGATACTAATTCTAGCAGCTTCCTATTATGGTAGTGAAGAACCTAAATATTTGGATGTACCCAGACCTCTGTAATCCACATGGAAGTTTAAAAATTAGCCATTTTGGCAGATATGAGATGAAGAAGTAACACTCACTCTTTAAGTAAAAAAGAAATCTCCAGCCTAGTGTATTTCCAATGCTATATGCTACATTGCAGGGTTTATTCTCTTACTGAACCAGAGGATTTACCCGACTAATCCCCCCATCATGCTAATTTAGACTAACAGATGAATCAACAGACTCCCTTTATGCAAATAGCAATTTGCAGTCTTTTATAGTTTATACTGTCTGAAATCCGGACTTAGCTGTCAGGAGTGAGGGTACAGATGGGAAACAATTCAATACCCAGCCAAGAAGTTTCCCTGAAGGGAGAGGAGAAAAAGGAATGGTGCTGGTTGTGGTGGTGCTGGGTTTTGTTTCAAAAGATGAGCATTGATAAAAGACAATGACCCTGTTTGCCGAACATGACTTAAACTGTAGCGAAACAACAAAATGATGAGTCAGATGTTGGTTTTGGGAAATTCTGTAACTGTGGATATATGCTTTCTTGGTTAGGACAGCAACACACGTCTCTTGGCTGCACATCAGGCTGGCATTTGGGACTAGTTGTGCTGTGGGATTTCACTGCTTGCAATGTTGTTTATTTTCTGAGTAGTTTTATTCCTGGCCTGGGTGGATCAGATCACATTAGGGGAGAATGAGCGGGACCTTTTCCCTCCCACAATCTAATGCACTGAAACAAACTTAACTTGAGAAATTATTAACATACACCACGCCTATCAAAGGACCTTGTTCTGTGGAGCAGATATCAAAAGGTCTCTTTTCCCACCACCAATGCAAGAGGAATTTACCCAGATAGTAACAGTGGTAGCTAGGTGCATCACCGCCCTCTCAGGTAATTAGCCTTACCGTTTGTGGGTAGCCCTGTGAAAAACTTATTAGTCACATCCCTAACATGACTGTAACCAACTGCTGGCCACCACGATCGCACCATTATGCACAGACCCAGCCTGATGAATGGGGAGCATCTGCCAAGATTACTCTTTGGATACATTCCAAAATTAACTGACCCACTTTACACATGTGAGAGATTTTGAAGTCCCTTCATCCCAATTCCTACTGATCGGTTCACATTTTCAAGAAGTGCTAAAATACATATATTTCAAATAGAAGCCGAGAGCCTCTTTTCCATTTCTTGTTCCCCCAAATCAGTCAGAACCGTGGTTGCAGGCTTTGCTCTTCACCTCTGGCTCTTCCCGTGAACGAGAGACTTCAGGTTGTGATTTTCAAAAGCATTCAGTGCTGGCTTAACTCTGCTTCCATTTAAGTCAATGGTAAAATTCCCCCTTGACATCATCTCTGAGAGCAGAATTGGGCCAGTGCTGAGCACACCTTAGTCTTTTAGCTCTGCACTACGTTAACAGCCTTTGTTCGTGTCCAAACCAAAGTTATCTTGGATCAGCTGAGCATCGCAGTGTGCCATATCTACATAACAGAGAAATACAATGGACCATATATGACTGCATCGTGTGTAAATTTCTACCCTTTGTCTGGAAAGACAGCTAACCCATGGGCATATATTCTGTATATTTCCTTCTTTCTCTGGGTAAGAAAATAAATATATCGGCTGCTTACTTTCAAAGTTTAAATAAAGACTGATATGGATGATCAACAGCTGATAGGTCAAAGTCATCGCGACTGGCAGTAGCTCAAGAGCCTTGGCTGATATTTCACAAGTAACCACTTTAGAGAAACGCCGTGCACCAGATGTGATCCAATTTTTTCCAGTGATTTCAAACTGTGCTCACAGACTGAAGTGGAAAGGGAAGCGGTGTGGCTCTTAAACCTCACTTCCCTTGCTCTTTCTATCCTTGATCCTTCCCTATTTGTCATACTCATCTTCTCAGCGATTTGTCAGCTCCCAACCTCTGCTACTTGGCTCTATGTGCTAATACAGTCAAGTGCACTTTGCTACAAGATCCAATTCAGAAAGCTTGTCAAATGCACTTTGCTGCTTCAGTCAAGTACAGAGTGGAATAGAGTATCCACCCTCTACAAACGCTTCCATTTACAACAGAGGGCCATCAGTGCTCATTGCAGTTCAGATGATGTTCTACTTCCCCATATAATAAACACGCTTTCTAGGGGGCAATCTCAGCCCTGAATAACAATGACAGGTTGGGAGGCTTGGTGGTATCTGTGTGTGAAAAGCAGGAACCCGGGAAGGTTGTTCGCTTTGCCAAGACTTCTTACACGTGCAGCCACGGCATGTGCATGTGCTTGTGATTAGTGGATTAAATGTGCTGAAAGTGGAGATCAACAAAACAGCACTTGGAAATATGGCTCTTGTGAGACTCTGAGCACCAGCAGAACCTGCTTCATAGAATCATAGAATCTTAGGGTTGGAAGAGACCTCAGGAGATTATCTAGTCCAATCCCCTGCTCAAAGCAGGACCAACACCAACTAAATCATCCCAGCCAGGGCTTTGTCAAGCTGGGCCTTAGAAACCTCTAAGGATGGAGATTCCACCATCTGCTTAGGTAACCCATTCCAGTGCTTCACTACCCTCCTAGTGAAATAGTGTTTCCTAATATCCAACCTAGACCTCTCCCACTGCAACTTGAGACCACTGCTTCTTGTTCTGTCATCTGCCATCACTGAGAACAGCCTAACTCCATCCTCTTTGGAACCCCCCTTCAGGTAGTTGAAGGCTGCTATCAAATCCCTCCTCATTCTTCTCTTCTGCAGACTAAATAACCCCTCAGCCTCTCCTTGTAAGTCATGTGCCCCGGCCCCCTGATAATTTTCATTGCCATCTGCTGGACTCTCTCCCATTTGTCCACATCCCTTCTGTAGTGGGGGGACCAAAACTGGATGCAATACTCCAGTGCCGAACAGAGAGGAATAATCACTTCCCTCAATCTGCTGGCAATGCTCCTACTAATACAGCCCAATATGCCATCAGCATTCTTGGCAACAAGGGCACACTGATGACTCATATCCAGCTTCTCGTCCACTGTAATCCCCAGGTCCGTCTCTGTAGAACTGCTGCTTAGCCAGTCGGTCCCCAGCCTGTAGCGGTGCATGGGATTCCTCCTTCTTAAGTGCAGGACTCTGCACTTGTCTTTGTTGAACCATATCAGATTTCTTTTGGCCCATTCCTCCAATTTGTCTAGGTCACTCTGGACCCTATCCCTACCCTCCAGCGTATCTACCTCTCCCCCCAGCTTAGTGTCATCTGCGAACTTGCTGAGGGCGAAATTCATCCTATCATCCAGATCATTAATAAAGATGTTGAACAAAACCGGCCCCAGGACCAACCCCTGGGGCACTTCGCTTGATACTTGCTGCCAACTAGACATCGAGCTGTTGATCACTACCCGTTGAGCCCGACAATCTAGCCAGCTTTCTATCCACCTTATAGTCCATTCATCCAATCCATACTTCTTTAACTTGCTGGCAAGAATACTGTGGGAGACTGTAGGGGGGTGGACACCCGCCCCTGCCCTGAGGGGCTGGAAAAGCCCTGCAGACAGCTGGGGCTGGGCAAGGTAAAACCCTGGCTAATTGGGGGAAGTTGCTGCAGCTGCGCCACACCCTAATCAGAGCCCAGATGGCCGGTATAAAGAGGCTGGGAGCCAGGAGCCCAACAGTCTCTCTCTGCCTTCAGAGAGAGAAGGGCCTGGCTGCTGGGAAGCTCAGGGTGCCTAGAGTGAGGCGGGGCTGGGGAGCTCCAGGCTGGCAACTCCCCAGGCTGCAGGGCCTTGTCCAAGGCACCAGAGAGGCACTGGGTTCCAGAGAGAGGGGCAGCAGGTCCAAACCCAACCTTGCCGATGATGAGTGGCCTATACTGCAGTCTGCCCCAGAGAGTGGGGGGCTAGTTGGGGACCGGCAGTGGCCTTATCCTGAGGTGAGGTGGGGTTAGTGGGTGGGGGTCCCCTGGGAGGGGAGACCTAGTGTGTGTGTGGGGGTATTGCCAGGGGGCAGCACCCAGGGCAAGGGGCACCAGGGTCCTGGGAGGGACACAGGGGCCAGAGAAGAGGACAAGGCGGATCACCGGCCTGCAGAGGGCGCTCCAGGGGCTGGTGAGCTAATTCCCTGGACGACCAGCAGGAGGCGCCACAGGGGTGAGTCCGCTCCTCCACAGAGACCATATCAAAAGCTTTGCTAAAGTCAAGACATATCACATCCACTGCTTTCCCCATATCCACAGAGCCAGTTATCTCATCACAGAAGGCAATCAGGTTGGTCAGGCATGACTTGTCCTTGGTGAATCCATATTGACTGTTCCTGATCACCTTCCTCTCCTCCAAGTGCTTCAAAATGGATTCCATGAGGACCTGCTCCATGATTTTGCTGGGAACTGAGGTGAGGCTGACCGATCTGTAGTTCCCCGGGTTCTCCTTCTTCCCTTTTTTAAATATGGGCACTATATTTGCCTTTTTCCAATTGTCCAGGACCTCCCCCGATCACCACGAATTTTCAAAGATAATGGCCAATGGCTCTGCAATCACATCAGCCAACTCCCTCCGCACCCTTGGATGCATTAGATCTGTAACCATGGACTTGTGCATGTCCAGGTTTTCTAAATAGTCCTTAACCTGTTCTTTCACCACTTAGGGCTGCCCAACTCCTCCCCATACTGTGTTGCCCAGTGCTGCAGTCTGGGAGCTGACCTTGTCTGTGAAGATCAAGGCAAAAAAAGCATTGAGTACTTCAGCTTTTTCCGCATCATGTGTCACTAGGATGCCTCCCCCATTCGGTAAGGGTCCCACACTTTCCCTGACCTTTTTCTTGTTGCTAACATACCTGTAAAAACCCTTCTTGTTACCCTTCACATCCTTGGCTAGCTCCCTTATTTCCCCATATAATAAACACGCTTTCTAGGGGGCAATCTCAGGGCTGGTCTACACTGGGGGAGGGGGGATCGATTCAAGATACTTCAACTTCAGCTATGCTATTCACGTAGCTGAAGTTGTGTATCTTGGATCGAATTACCTGGGGTCCAGACGGCGCAGGATCAATGGCCGCGCTCCCCCGTCGACTGCGCTACCGCCGCTTGCTCCGGTGGAGTTCCGGAGTCGACGGTGAGCACGTTCGGGTATCAATATATCGCATCTTAACGAGATGCGATATATCGATCCCGGATAAATCGATTGCTACCCGCCGATACGGCGGGTAGTGAAGACATACCCTCAGCCCTGAATAACAATGACAGGTTGGGAGGCTTGGTGGTATGTTTGTGTGAAAAGCAGGAATCCAGGAAGGTTGTTTGCTTTGCCAAGACTTCTTACACGTGCAGCCGCGGCATGTGCTTGTGATTAGTAGATTAAATGTGCTGAAAGTGGAGATCAATAAAACAGCACTTGGAAATACGGCTCTTGTGAGACTCTGAGCACCAGCAGAACCTGCTTCACAGGATGATTGCCATGTAACAACTGTGACAGGGTCAGGCCAGATGGCTACAGAAGAGTGATAGAAGGCAGATCTATTAGTCCCAGATTAAGTAGATCCCTTTCCTCTGGGTAAGGTAACGGGGCAGTTCCAGAACAAACAGGAATTTGCTGGAACCTGTTAAGGCAGGCAGGATAATTAGGACACCTGGAGCCAATTAAGAAGAAGCTGCTTGAATCAATTAGGACAGTCTGGCTAATCAGGACACCTGGTATAAAAAGGCTCTCACTCCAGTCAGTGAGGTGTGTGTAAGGAGCTGGGAGTGAGAGGATGTGCTGCTGGAGGACTGAGGAGTATAAGCATTAACAGATATCAGGAGGAAGGACCTGTGGTGAGGATAAAGAAGGTGTTGGGAGGAGGCCATGGGGAAGTAGCCCAGGGAGTTGTAGCTGTTGTGCAGCGGTTCCAGGAGGCACTCTAGACAGCTGCAGTCCACAGGGCCCTGGGCTGGAACCTGGAGTAGAGGGCGGGCCCGGGTTCCCCCAAACCTCCCAATTGACCTGGACTGTGGGTTCTTCCAGAGGGGAAGGTCTCTGGGCTGTTCCCCAACGCACATGGTGAATCTCTGAGGCAAGCAAATCCGCCAATAAGCGCAGGACCCACCAAGATAGAGGAGGAACTTTGTCACACAACCCTACCCCATAAATACAACCTAGTAAGCCAAATGTTTCCATTTCTTAGTGTTTCCTATGGCTGTCAAGAGCGGTTGTCTCATGGGTCAAGTATAAAACAGCCCACAAACTTGCAGTCCATAGCTTAGGTCAGTGAGAATATGAAAACCCCCTTGGATACAGCGGTTGAGGCACCATAATACAATGCCACCACACTTTCCACAGGGATTCAGAATTCAACACCAGGCTGTATTGGTCCGTACGTACCAAGTTGGTTGGCTGGAGATGGAGACAGGGAGGAGTTTGAATCAGAAGCACTTGACAAGGTTTGCCTGCATGGGGTGAATGGTTTCTTATAATTAAAAGAGTCTGGCATTTAATCTCTCTGTCTACTGTATGTTAAGGCAGTAGAATGGTATTGGAAGAAAATGCACAAGGCTGTAGCCAGAGCATTTTCAACTGATTTAATATCAACTTTAGGCACAGATCTCAGCTCCTTACCTTGGCTGTGATAGACTCTCTGTTTTCCTGCATGTTAGAAATGGCTTCAGCAATCCGGGTGTGAATGGTACCAATTACAGTGTCTACATTGGATGGTCCATCAAACCGGTCAGCCACCAGCAGCATAGAATCTAGTAAAATAAGAGAGATGGAAACAGCCTTTAAGTACATACTATACAAATCAAATTATAGTTTAACTTAAAATGTACATACATTTATATTGGGAGGAATCAAGCATTTACCCCTCAGTAGATGAAGGTGTTGAAGAACCTCTTTCAGGTACTTGTATTGTGTGTACATTTTCAGTAGTTTCACACTCTGAATTTGGCAGCATTCAAAATAAGGCCCAAATGCATCACTAAGGACACCCCTAGTTCCAGATGAACACCATAGGGAAGAAACAGCTATTACAGCATCTCTTTGCAGACTGCCACTACCTTACAAAATGACCAGAGAGCACTGGGTGTTCTACAGACAGGAATCTGTGCAGAAATATAAAGCAAGGATCTTGACCTAACCCTCACTTACTGACTTGCATTCAACTTTCAACCAAGTGCTGCAATGAATAGAACTTTGGAGATGGTGGTATTTACACAAAGTGCCCACAGACGGGTTTCATGAGTAATAGGCACATGTGTGTGGCTCCCATGCCCGGGACGGAGAAAAAAAAATTCCTCCCAGTGAATATTTCCCAAGCACCATTTTGGATTTGAGTGCTCTGGCAGGATAAAGCATGACCAGCAAGGGAAAATGTCTACCTCACCTGTGGAGCAATAGAGCACAACACATGCAACTAAACTGGTAAGAGGGGAGGAGAAGTGGGTGAGGGGTGGGTGAAAGGTGCTCGGTGCTCTAAGCTGCTATTGATTTCAGCACCTCACAAGCTCTGGAGCTGAAATGACAATGGATCAGAGCACCATTCATCCATGTTCTAGAGGTTATTTACTGGATGTATGCCTTGCTGGATTTTACTAGCAACACAAGCTAATGCAGAAGGAAATTTTATATACGTGCAAGGTACTAGAGAACTACAAAAGAACATAGTGTGCATACAGGCTGATATCCTGAATGTCCAGAGAGACCAGAAACAAACAAGACCGTAGAGGTTAAAGGAATGGATTAAAAATGGGACTGTTTGTACACCGCCACCTGCAGGTTCATAACTACTGAAAACTGCCATCAAGTTCAGATTCTTCTTTTGAGAATTGCAGTGCGAAGTCTCCTCTTGATGTCTTTGTCTTTACTAAGAGATGCCACTCAGCTTCCTAGAAATGCAGCCCCTGCTCTATAAACACTGTATTGGCCTCTATGTTTATTTCATTGTATAGATCTGTGAGTGGAGTATAGCGGCACAAGAGTGAGTGGACTATCAGCACTGGATGGCTTGACAAAAGCTTAGGTTCGTATGAGCCATGCACGCTCTCCCTTATTCCACCCCGTGCATGATCTGCCAATGCATCTCAACCCTGTTCTACTATATCCACTGCTTTCCAAAGCAAGCCCCCTGCACCGCTAGTTCTGCCACTGCATCTAAATCTTGAACTGCAATCCTTCCACTCTGCTATTTCCTCTATTGAGTGCTCCAAAACAATAAATGGGATGACTCCAACACTGAGTCACACACCAAAACGCTACACATCCAGTACACAGGAAGAGATCGTGGTGTAAGTGAAGAATCCTGAGGTTTCTAATGAATCCTGTGCAGTGAATCATACTACAGATAGACTTAACAGTAATGTCAATCAGCACTGCTTTTATTTTTAACCACAGAGTTTGACATAAAAATATCTTATAACCACCTATTGGGTATTGGCACCTGTACTGATTTCAATGCACTTTTGCTTAACAAATAACCTAGACCACTGAATTGGATAAAATCAGATTGTGGAGGGAAATGGATGGTGTTAATAAAATGCTTGGAAGCCCTGCTATCTGCCCATACAGAAAAATGATCTGTCTGCTCTAAGCTGTTTTTTCTTCCCAATATCTAGAGGGTCAAATCCTGAGGTCCTAAACTCAAGGAAGCTACCATTCACTTCAGTGGGACTGAGCAAGTTCTATTCTAGTTCTTCTACTCTACCCATCAGTTGGTACCCAGACTGCTCTCAGGGGATGGTGTGGTATGGTACAAAGGCTTACTCAGCTTGAGTATGTATTGCCAGCGTTCTTCACTCCGCACCCTCATGCATTCTGTACCTGTCACATGTTTCATAGTGATATTGTTTTACAGAACTTACATTTATTTCTATTAGAACTACTTTCTGTGTCTTTAACCTGCAAAACCAGGCTCCATTATACCAGCACCAAGAGTCCAACTGTACAGGGCTCAAAGAAGGAACAATTAATGCTTTTTATAGAAACGAATCTGGGCCCGATCCAAAACTCACTGAAATCAATGAGACAACTCCCATTGACTTCAAAGGGCTTGGGATGAGGATCTTTCAGACACACACAACATATGGTGTCCCTAGCCTCTCTTTGTCAGAAGCTGGGAATGGGCAACAGGGGATGTATCACTTAGCAAGTGCCTGTTCTGTTCATTCTCTCTGGGGCATCTGGCATTGGCCACTGTCGAAAGACAGGATACTGGGCTGGATGGACCTTTGGTCCGAGCCAGTATGGTGGTTCTTATGTTATGTTCTTATGGGGGTAATGTCCATAATAAAGGGCTTGATCTAAAGTTCAATGCAATTGGTTTAATAACACACACAACTCAACTGACAATATTCTCTATATTGTACTATCTAATGTTTATATTATGGTAGCTCCTAGAGGCCAGCCAGGCTGGGGTCCCATTGTGCTAGGCACTGCACAAACATACAGAAAACACAGGCCATGCCCCAACGTGCTTACAGGCTAAAAGACATGACACAGGCTGATGAGACAAACAAGCAGGCCAGAGCAGAGGGTAACAAAAATAACAGACTCTGCTCTAATCTTACCCAATGACTCAAGAGCAAGGATCACAAATTGCTACTTGCCCATGTCTACACTCTGGGATACAGCAGCTGCAAAGCCAGGGAGGGTTAGCTTGGGAGCATTTCTTGTTTATCATCAAATTAAAAGAACTGTTTTAGCTGTTTTTTAAACTTAATCAAGAACTGAAAAAAATTACCGTCGTTTCTCCATTAAAATGTTTTTGTATAGTAAAAGCCAACAGCTGCTTTGATGTAGAAAAATCAAACATGCCACACAATTGTGTAATGGCTTTTTGGTATTTTCTGCCCCAGTTGCAATATTAAGGATCTGAAGTTTAACTCCTGCTCCTGTTTAGGAGTAGTAAAAGATTTTTCAAGAAAACTTTTCTGAACAATTTTAGCTTGTGGATGCATTAATTCTGGGGACACATATTGATAGATGAAAAGAAATCCCCAAAGTTATTGATAACATTCAATCACTTGCTGTAAATCATCTCCCTTAACTTGACCTGCCCTACTCTGCCCATATAATACAGTAGGTACATGTTTGTCATTACAATTTCACCTTCAACTACGAACAATGGGGTAAGAGTGAAGGTTGCAGAGTGGCAGTGAATTTCCACCCTTTGTTAAACATCCCGGCTATGTGACTTGCTTGAATTATGACCTTTAACATTACAACGTGCAAGTATACTTTGAATACCGATCTGCTTTACTCCTAATGGTCAGCTACTGTCAAAAACAGTGTCTTTTGGGCAAGAAGAACCTGGAACAAGTGCAAAAAGCATACAGAAATGCCACCTAATCTATCAATTAGACTTGCAGATTGATCTTTCAGGAACGGTGGCCAATCATTCTGCTGGGGCGAGATGGAGAGCAATGACAGGTAACAATTGGCTTGTCCTTGTCAGAAAGGCTAATGCACAAACTCAAGGTTTAAACCCAGGAGCAGATGTTATCTCCTCTTCCCCACTCCTTTTAACCAGACTCACTAACCATTTTACTGGATTCACTTCCAATTAGTTGTGGTAACCTGCCATCTGGGTCATTAGAAATGAAAGCTAATTAGCATAAACTAATATGGATAAAAGCTGGCTGATACATCATATGTAACAACAGCCTAAATTAATCTGAGCAGTGATTCAACTTTTACTTTGCAACATTTCACTGAAACAAAGAGACATGGCCTGAATGTGTGTTTTAACAATAATAGGCAGTAATATTGAGTAGAAAGACAGCTGAACTGTAAGAACAAGACAGCCGACAACAAAATACAGTTCTGTGAGTGCATAAAAGGAAGGAAGAAGAGTAAAAAATCTAGTTAAATGGACTGTGTTGAAATGCATATGAAAGATCTTACTTATCATGTGCTATAATGATGGGCTACCATGATACTTTCCCTTCTTGAATTTACTTTATTTTGCTCTAAATCTGCTAGCTCAGACAGGTCCCAATCCAGCAATGAGCTGTGTGTGGACGGCTCCCTCCACACAATGGAACTCTGCACAGAAGGGTATGGCTAATGGCTAGAGTAGATGACTGGAGGCTCTGTCAGACTATGCAGAGTGCTCTGGCATGGATGCACCTCCGTTCTCCATGGGGCTATCCCACATTGAGTGCCTTCTGGTGACACTGTCTGGCCACTGATACCCATTGCCTCGCCCTTCACTGGAATGACTGGCCCTACTACATGGAGTTGAAGAAAAAGAAAGGGATTTTTAAATTTATCCTCTCTGTATTCTTAGAAGTTAGGAGAGATCTTGCTTCCTGCTCTCGAAAGGAACCGGCTGAAAAAGTCAGGGGCATCAGAAGGTTGCTGTACTACGTGGATTTTTGACCCTGGGGCTGGCATATGAGTCCCTCGGTGGGTTAAAAATTCTTGAGTGCTAAGGGTTTTCAGCATGATGTACTGGCAGCACGAGGCCCAGGAGTGCAAATCCTGCCCTTTAGAGAAGCAGAGTTATAAGGCAGTTAGCAGAAAGTGCCCTGAGAGCAAGAGGAGTTGTGTGGCTGGATGCACACAGGGCCAGTTTTTTCAAAAATAGGCTCCTACGCCTTGCCCTATGCCCAGAAGGCAACAAACAAGGGCTCTAGAGAAATGACTTCCAGAGCCCATGACCCCTTCAGTCCTGTAGCCAGCTCCTTCCCTTTTAAACCAAGGGGCTTCTCATTTGAGTGCTTCAGCTGTGTTTAGTTACCATGGGGCCACATAAGGAGAGGGCAAACTCTCACACAGCCAGGACCCAAACCAGGTAGGGCTTTCTGGTCAAAAACAAAACCGTGGCTTGGACCCCCTCCCCCCCTAAATAACCTGGCAGCCAGCCCTGACTAGAGAGCACAGGGCTAATGCCTGCCCTGCAAGGATCATCATTAGCTAAGCAGGCTGTGGCCTTCTGAAAAAGGAGATGTTTGTGACGAGCTTTCAGGTGTAGCTAAGCCCCATGATGAGTACAGTGCCGTAACCTATGGTGGAGTGACACAATCAAGGACACAAAATCATTCCATTTATAGCTATATTGGAGAATTACAACTGGCGGATAGCAGAACTAAAACATCTTTGAAATGAAAAGAAAATGTATTTTTAAAAAATAACTTTCAGCTAATGGTCTGTTAAAAAAAGCCTGAATCCCAATTTGTGAGTGTTCATTATTATGGTCACATTGCCTATTACCTTATATTTATCTCCATTACGTTTCATTTCCCTGGTGTTAAACCAGTTATGCTGAAAATAAAAATCTCCTGGATGTACTAAGCTGCTTGCACCGTGCTTATTCACCACTCAGCCCCACTTATATGTAATCAGTTAGTTTATCTGCAGATGCTGTCCTTGGGCTTATTTGTGAAAGTCAATTAGGAACAGCAAGGGGTCCTCTGACTTCCCACAGAGCTCCATTACTTCCAGTTGCAAGCGATACACAGATTCTGCGCCTTCCTCTCCCCCTCACCCCGCACACTCTGGCACTTCCCTGAATCCTTGTAGTTCACATTTAAAGCAGCAGCTTTTTATCACAGGCTTTCTGAAAATCCAATTTAATTATATACATTTTATAACTTTCCAAAAGAGATGCTCTGGCTCAGCCAGCAGGTATGGGCTAGAGGCAGGAATCACTGGGTGAGGTTCTTTAGCCTGCATTATGCAGGAGGTCAGTCTTGATCATAATGGCTCTTTCTGGTGCTAAAATCTGCGAATCATACCCTTAGGTAGACATACAGTCCACTTCATTGCAACAAGGCTCGTCACCTCCACAAAATGAAAGATGCAGGATCTTCCTGGTGACTGCTGACCCATCACCTGATCGAGGAGGGTTTATAGTTTTGGCTACCATATAATTCCTTTGCTAAGCCTTTTTAACACAAGTTATGAAAGCTGTAACAGCAAGAAGGAGAACAAATAACTGAGTTATTAGGTTTGTTATGATTACAGACCTTTTGTATGAACATGAGGCCTTGAGGGAGTACTTATGCTAAAGGCTGGGATTTAGCTGAAGAGTGTAGGCCTCAAGAAATAACCACAGGTCAGATATTTTGCACTCTCCTTCTAAGAGACAAATGAGTAACCCCACAAACAGGTACAGTAAGCTACAGGATTCCACAAGAAGGGAGCTTTAGAGGGCTTTGGCAATTATGTTTCTATGGAGTATCAAGCAGTTAGATCTCATTTACGTATCGAAATTATTAAGAAATAAGTGACGTACATCATGAATATTAATGTTTGATGTTTAATTATGGATATCCCAAAGGCCTCATATGGATAGGGGCTGTTAATGATCTTATTATAATCAGGATAAAGGAGCAAATATGGTATATATCTGTACTACCACCATAAGGAAGGGTATAAAATACCACACCCCGTTCCCATTTCTGTGGGTTCATCCGGTCCCTGAGGCAGCGTAAATGGAATCAGAACCTCCTTTCTGATGGGTTACACGTACTTATCCTTCTGTTTTTGTTTCCAGGGTCTCCATAAGTTGTAAATATACACAATGCAAGACTGTAAGTATAAACAATATAGGAACTACTTAACCGCACTTATCTTAGTCATATAGTTGTACATATTGATCCTTTCCTATGATTCCAATTATAGTTGTCTGTACTAAATATAGTTTGTGTGTGTGCGTTTCACCAAATTACGTCTTGTCAATTAACTTTAAACAGCCACCTAGGAAAATAACCTGTTATCTGTGACAAGTGCATATTGCATGCCAATATGTAATCTGGTAAGTGTAATAATTACTCAGGCTACATTCCCTGACTGATTTCATTCTAGTTTTCTCCTAGTGTTGATTTTTTTGCTTTGCTGCTGAACTTGACCCCGTCCCCTCCACCATGGCATTTGTGTTTAAATGTAAAGCAAATGAGCTTTATTTTCCTTTATATATGAGTCTTATTCCTCCAAACTCCACCCGACCCTTTTTGTTTTGAAGGAGCATTGTCAGGGTTGAAAATCCTCAATTCTGACTCCTCTGTAGCCCATGGAAACAATTGTATTACTTTTCATTTCTACAGCACCTTCCACAGGAGGATCTAAAAGCGCTTTCCAATTTAATTTAGTTTACCCTTGGTACTCCTGGAGGACAGTACCACTCAGCCAGAATAAGGGTGGTAGAATCTGGCCCTAAGCCTCAAGAGGTGGGAAGGGCACAAGAATTAATTGAGTTGTTTTAATTGGTTTAATTGAAAAGAGTGTAGGGGTCCTGCCAGCCCAGTGCAGAAGAAGCAATCTAAAGCGACAGGATTAGCCAGGGTAGCACATTCTGTGTAGTGATCTGACTGAGCCCATTACTCAAACACAGTAAAATGTCTTTCCAGTCCTTTTACAGTCCAGCTCTGAGGCAGAGAAATTTTAGCGTAAAAGGGTCTTACGGCCCTTTTAACTGTTCTAATGACACTTTATTCATTCTCTAATCCCCGTCTCACAAAGACTGAATATGAACTTTGGGGTGTGTGGGAGGACTATGACAGAAACTCAACAGTTTTATTGGCACATAACTAGCTCTTCTTACCAATCAGGTTCCTCCATTCCGTGTCCAGGTCTGCTTGATTGGCCAGGCAGCCCTTCATGACGTTGTGACAGTAGTTGTTGCATGGCTTCACACTAGACATGCCCCGGCAATACGGACAGTACACCAACTTCATTATGGCACGAGTGCACTCATGGCTAAGAGACACCTAAAAGAGGTGGAAGGACAATTATTAATTATGGAAACAAGTGAAAGACTCTCATTAAACAGGAAATTATACAGTGCATTATTTTAAAGCCCTAGTCAGATAGATTAAATTATACTGAGCTAAATTCATGCCCCATGTAACTAAATCATTTAAAATGTTTTGTGATGCAGTGGACAGGACTCTGGATTGAGGCAGGATTCTATTTTGGGTTGTGCCACTGACCTGTTGTGTGTCCTTGGGCAAGTCACTTTGTCATTCGGTACCTCTGTTTCCCCTCCCACCCTTCATCTCCCTTGTCTATTTAGACTGTAAGCTCTTCCAGTCTCTTTTTAGACAGTCTTTAGACTGTCTCTCACCGTGTATGTCTTAATCGCACCCTGTGATTACAGCACAAACCTACCCACTATATATTTGTGCAGTACTTAGCACAACGAGGCCCTAAGCTCGACTGGGGCTTCTATGCACTACCATAATGCAGATACAGATGATGATAAAACCAAAGTAGCAAAATAAGTGAATTTATATAGAGATGAAAATATTAGCTAATGGGATGGAATACAAAAATATACCAAAGAGCACATTAAATAATCAAATTATTATGACTGTATTATGACTCGTTTAGAGAAGTTCACAATACATGTTACAGCACTTTAGCAGCGATATTACATTCCTATTCCTTCCTTGAGTATCTGCAGGGTGGGCCCTTTCACAACCAGTGAGAGCCAGTTTTACTAACCTGGCTCTCTCTATCCTTTCTGTTTTCACTGTCCCTGTGTCATGACTGTGACCTGTAATTCTGCAACACTGTCACACTGTAACTCCTGCACTGGGAGAGTCTTTTATAAGCATCAGCAGGTTATTTTGTTAGGTAAGTGTCTTGTTTCAACCATCTGGCAGATGTGGATAGCCACAAGCTTCCTCCATGAACTTATATTGACTGCACTGACAGTTTGCTCCTGAAATGTGAACTGCCTCTTATGCGAGGCTGATCCCATGGGGGAGCCTGAACATTACAGGCATTCTGCTGGGGGCATAGGAAAGGAAGGTGGGGTGAAGAGCTTGCGAGGGTGATCCAAAGGGTCAGCCTGAACCATTTTGAAAATACCTGCAATTTGGGGTACTCCAAAGGTTTAAAGAAATTGCACTTGTAACATATTTTTGTGAGCCTCAGGGATAAACCATTTCTGGAAGGGATGGCTAACCAGCATCCAGACACGGGAGAAGGGGCTGATCAGCATTAGAGGAAGGGAAAGCCTCCAGCTATAATTTGGTGCAGAACCAGATCAAGAAGCTCCTGAGAGCTCCCTGAAGAACACTCCCCTCCAACCCACTACTACAGTGCTGTGCTGCAACCATTAGCTCAAATAGGACTCTGGCAAACCTGGCCAGTCTATAATATTAACTAGCATACCAATTTTTTTGGCCAATATCCATTTGCAATTTCCTTGTTAGGTGATTTAAAAGAAATGGCTTAATGTTCCTTTTTCAACCAATCAATCAAATGCCAGTAGCTTAGCACTCATGAGAAATTATGCAATAGCAAGAACAAACAAGTGTGATGGACGGGGGAATGCTCTGTCTTGAAAGAGATCCAAGTTGCAAGGTTCAGTTTCCTTTTAAGCTTGCTGTGGTCCAAGAATAAGCAATACCGAGGCAGCTTTAGCATGCTCCCACTCTTCTGAGCCCACTGTTAGAGGTCCAGAGATAAAATCCCTAAAGTTTGTCTTCCTCAAACACTCTTCTCTATAGCCCTTTATTTTTAGTACGCCTTGAAAAGGATGTCTCCACTCTGCTGGGTTTTTATTTTGAAGGAATTAGTTAAAGGACCGCATGAGAAGTCTTCCTGAGGTTCAGATACCGTACAGACATCCCAGAACTGCTCCCCATGTTAAAAGTTAGAAGTAGGAGGTTTCAATTTCTTTGGTTTCTATAAAATGAAGTTTCTAAACCTCAGAAAACTGATGGGATAATGTAGAAAAATTCTCTCTCTGTACACAACAAATATCCACAGAAGCCCAAATCCACTAAGGACTTAGTCATTGCACCTAACTTTTAGGTGCCCGGTCACTTTGGCTACATGTCCACAGGGATAAAATACCCTCTACCCTTGCAGGATCCCGGAGCTTGGGCTCCAACCCAAGCCCCAACATCTACACAGTGATTTTTCAGCCCTGGAGCCTGAGCCCTGCGACCCCAAGTCAGCTGACTCAGGCCAGCTGTGGGTTTGTTATCCCTATGTTGATATAGTCCCAGTGGAATCCACAAACCCTGGGTGAGGCCCTTCGGCTCCCTATACTATGCATGGGAACAGATAGCTGCCTGAGAATGGGATCCACAAAAGCCAGCTCACTAGGCAGGGAGCTGCCTAAACTAGCCAACGGGAGATGATGACAAGAGGTGTGAGTCCTATGCCCGGCCACTCCCATGGAGTTAGGCGCTTAGTCCGGGCTGGAAGGAGGCACCTATCTTGCTTGGGATCCATAGCTAGGAACCCTCGTCTAGAGTCAGGTGCCTAAGCGGTTTCTTGGCAGAACAGCAGCAGCACGTACCTGGCACCACACAAAACGACTGGAGGGAGGAGACAGCCTCCCTTATAACCTCTTGCCCAGTGGTCAGGGAACTCACCCCAGAGGCAGGTTCAGTTCCCCATTCTGCCTGGTGACTACAGCGTCATTCTCACTCTTGCTGGCCCAATGTATATTTTAGTTATTTATACCAAGTGGAATGGCTTCAACAGAGGGACAACATCAGACTATCCCCTAGTTCATTGGTTAGGGCACTCACTTGAGAGGTAGGGGAAGCCAGTTCAAATCCCTTCTCATGAGGCAGAGGTGGGAACTGAAGTGGGTTCTCTCACATCCTGGATGAGTTCCCTAAGAACGGGGCTGAAGACGATAAAGGTAGCTTCCTTTCTCCTCCACCCCCCAGCTGTTTTCTGCAGAATTACATGTGGCCGGAGCATGCCTACCAGATCGGGCCCTGCAAGCGACACAGGCAATGTCTTCTCCTGGTTTCAGGATCATTCTAGGGTTCAGCTGGGGGTCCGGGCGGCTGCCTGAGGCAGCAGTGCACATGCCTAGAGACAGAAACTTAGGTGCCTTGGGGACTTTTTACAGTGAACATTTAGGCACCAAATGAGTTTCGCCAACTACAGGACACCTGTGATTGCACTGGTGCCTAAACCTAAGTCCCTTTGTGGATCTGGGCCCTAATGCTTTAACTCTGCCAGATAAAGTACATACTACCTGCCACAGAAATACTAAAACCTAGTGTGACCAGGTGTTCCCAAACACCTCATCCCCAGCCCCAGCCCAGAGTCTGCACCCCCAGCCAGAGCCCTCACCCCCCCATACCCCAAACCTCTGCCCCAGAGCAGAGCCCCCTCCTGCACTCTGAACCCCTCAACCCCAGTCTGGAGCCCCCTTCTGCACCCCAAACCCCTCATCTCTGGCCCCACCCCAGAGCCCTCACCCCCTGTCGCATCCCAACCCACTGCCTCAGCCTGGAGCCCACTCCTGCACTCTGGACTCCTGATTTCTGACCCCACCCTAGAGCCCACATCCAGAGCCCTCATCCCCTCCTGCACCCCAGCCCCCGGAGCCAGCCCAGTGAAAATGAGCGAGTGGGTGAGGGTGCGGAGAGTGAATGACAGAGGGAGTGGGGATGGAGTGAGCAGGGGTGGGGCCTCGGAGAAGGGGTGGGGCATGGGCGGGGCATTGGAAGAGTGGCGGGGCAGCAGGCAGGGCAAGGGTGTTCGGTTTTATGAGAGTAGAAAGTTGGCAACCCTACTAAGACCTCAACCTTGAAGAAAACTGCAAAAGTTTGAAAGCTTTGCTCTCTCTTTTAAAAGAGCTTCTTCTTTTGTTACCACTGCAAACACACACACAAACAGAACCAAAGGGGTAAAATTAGTGCACTCATTCTTCAAATCCCTGGTACAAGGTACTAAAATGCGTATTTAATCACTGGGATTAAATTGGTTTAAAAAGTGTAATGCTCCCTTCGCACCAGCAGGTGGAGCTTTTACCCTACTCAAGTAAGAGATGAGGAAAAGTTTGAGAAACAAACCAAAACTCCATCCATCACTTATTAACCTAAGACAACAACAAGGTACAATGAAAATATCATTTAAAATGTAAGATTTTCTTATGAAACACAGGACTTGAATAAAATGCACCGAATGTTAAATGCGGGGACAACAGTTAAGAGTAGATGAAATATAAATGCATGCTAGAAATAGCTAACACCAGCCAGAAGCAGTCTATTCAACTTGAAATACTGGAAATTCAGTCTGGAAGGGAGTGCTACTTTTTCTTCTAATGAGTCTTCACCAGAGCTGTACTGTGAAAATCCAGTATAAGAATTAAACTTGCATGCTTGTGAATGCTTACAAGAAAGTACTGAGGAGAACTTTGCTATTTTTCCAGACCTGCAGAAGAGCTCTGTGGAGTTTGAAGGTTTGTCCCTTTCACTAATAGAAGTTCTACAACAGAAGATATTACCTCACCCACCTTGTCTCTCTGATTACTTAACTTACTCATGGATATTTTTCTTTTCAAAGTGAATTTAATGCTCACAAAGCCAGTGGAGACGGACATACCCCCCGTCCCAGGACAGCCCCAGCAGGGGCAGCAATTCTATAGTCTCCAGGATGCTCTGCCTCTACACAGACTTGATAAGACCATCTGTGTGTGAGGATAGTTAATACTTCGTGCTAGTCACTCCATGTCCTTGCTGCCAAAATTAGCCAACAAGGGTGCAACTATTGTTATTTCCTGTGATGTAATCCACTGTCCTGCAACCGGCCTCCTATAGGCCACTCAACAGCTGTCAGAGGGACATAGCTTGGCTAGCCAGCTAACCATCCTAAAAAAGCAACTGCTTGCTTACTGTTCACATCTGTCTTTGGATGGCCGTTTCAGATGATGTACTAGGCACAAAGAACACTGCCTGGAGTTTCAAGCTAAGCTCCTGAGAGTTGGAAAAAAACTATGCCTTTACCGCATAACTGAGCGAACATGACTTGGATGTCAGACAGAGAATATTTGTGCATGGCCAATTTGTCATTCTTGCAAAGTGACTTTTTCCACCAGAGGGACACTTTAATGCCACATCGTACAAGGCAGCTTGGAGGCAGCGTGCATAGCACAGTACGGTGCAATATCCACACATGTAAACCCTTCTGCATTTACCTGTCCTATGTTTAAGCCTGGCAGAATTCGATTTAAATTTTTTTCCCCACAGATAATATTAATCTATATTGTTAAACAATTTTTCAATTTTTTTTATTGATTTAAATTTTCAATATAAATGTTTCACTGTTGTGGGCAATTATGGGAGGTCAGACAATTATTTAATGACCGTAGGCATGGAGATTAAAAACAATTAAAGTTTTATATCCATTAAAACATAAATAGTCAATATCACATGTCAAAATATACAAAGTAAATATCCTTAAATCAAACTCTACTGAGTTCTCAAGCAGCATTTTTCTTATATTGCCTATCTGTAAATTTCAATTATCATCGATGGAAATATTTTTTGTCAGTTTGTGAATGTATGATGACATTGGCGTTTACTAACATTTACCAATAAAAATGGAACCCTTCTAAACCTACCTATGTTATCCCTTTCCCCTGTGCCTGTCCCTGCTGTATACACAGTAGGTGATTTATTCATGCACCAATTGTTGATGTTAAAATGATCTCTCCCTTAAATCTGTCAGATTGTGAGTGTTCAACTTTATCTCTGAGCAGCAAGGATTAGTAGTAGTCTCTGCTGGTATCCAGATGACTCCAGGTCCCTGTACCCCTTTAACCTGCTAATTATTCCACTTGTTAATGATCATGCTCTTCCAATTTTGCAGACAGAATGAGCAGATGTGTCTAAAATGGACACCAGTGTTGCTCAATGGCTGGGGATCTTCCCGAGACTAGGAGGGTGAGATTATGGAAGTGTTTTCCACATGGACTTTGCCTTGATAGCACTCAATCCTGCCCTCACTTATACCCATGTAAGTCCATTAACTTCCACGGTGTTCGTCCCACTGTACCTCTGTGTGAGAGGAGAATCAGGCTCTTGCCCTCCGGATCTGCTGTTGCTTCCATCTAACATACACAGTGATAGGGCTGCTCCAGGCTTGGGCTCACTGAGCTAAAATGTAGAATCTGGCAGGGGACTGTATGGAGCCTGAAGAGTTCGATTTAAAATGTGTTTAGGAACTAAGCTCTCCCAGTTCAGCTAACAGGCTCTGGAAGCATACTAACCCTTGCAGGTTATTTTGTTGAACCAAAAGGGCTTTGAGGTGGTGAGGGTAGGATAAGAGCTGGCTGACGCCCACAGGGCCAGCTATGCAAACAATCCCACACAGTTTTTGAGAACTTGGACAGGAGATTCGCTAGCACAGTGCACCTTGAAGTCAAGGTTCAGGAGGATTTGATGTGAACATTCCACATAGCTCTAATCCTAAAGTATTTGCTTAGATCACTCGTCCAAATGTCTGGATTCCTTGTCCATTGCTGAAGGAGATGCTACCCAAGAAGTAAAGGGGACTGATTGCTTTCTTCCAGCAAACATCCTAATTGCAGATAATATTTTGAAATTGGGCCAGTGTAGCATTTTTCTCTTTTTAAAATATGAACTACACGGAGACTCTTTTCCTACACAAAGTACTTATTAGTGGAGTTGAGATGTCTAGCTTTGAAAGGAGTCTCAGAAATAGCTTGGAGACATTCAATCAGAAATTTAATTTATTATCTTTATAGACTATATGTTGAGAGCTTATATTGTACTGTACCAAACAACTGGCTATAGAATCTCTCTCTAGATCTCTTGGATATAGTGAGGTTAAGGGATGGCAGCACTAATTGTTTGGGCTGTCTGCCTTTTCTCTACTCTTGTGGCTTTGTGCTATTGTACAATAAAGCTATTGTATTGATAACACATTGTGACTTTTTTCTTCTATAGTAACACATACACCCCTGACCCCAGGAAGAAAATCTCCATAGGGGGCAAAAGGAGAATGGACAGCATTACGGGTACACCTCAGCAACCCTGGCAAACAGTGGGTGGTACATACTCACACAACTCGACTCCTTGAACAAAGGGAATGGCAGAATCAGGTCCAGAAGTCAAGATACTCAAAATGAGGAGCTAATGTTATGCAAGTGATGGAGAAAACTGTCACCAACATCCCTAAAACACAGCTCTGCAAAAGGGCTGATCAAGTGATGCACGTTGTTTCCACTAGAACGCCTTATTGAGTTATATGGAAAGACTCCAGGAAGACCAGGAAGGAAGATCCAAGTAAGGTTGCCAACTACGTAACATTTAAAAATTGGACACTCCAGCAAGAGTACTGGCACCTTCCCTTCCCTGCCCCTACCCCTGAGTACCCGCCTCTGCCCCGCTTCTTCCCCCAAGGCCCTGCTCTTGGCCTGCCCCTTCCCCCTAAGCTCCCCCTTCTGTTTGCTCCTCTTTCCCCCTCCCTCCATCACTCACTGCTTTTCCCCTCTCCACCCCTCCCTGCGTGGGTCAGGAGGGACTCGCCTGCAGAGCCGGGGCTGGGAGCTACAGCCGCCTGATGCAGGTAGAAGGTGGCCCTAGCTGAGAAGGGCTGGCGCGAGTGATGATGTGGTGCCTCCCCTGCCTGCGGTGACCGGACTTTGGTGTCTGGTCAGTAGATCTGACCGGACACCATCAGGTCCCCTTTTCCACCAGACTTTCTGATTGAAAACCGGACACCTAGCCACCCTACATCCAACGGCCAGCTACGCAGCACAGCAAAGGCTTCCACTTTCCATCTTCTCATTGCCCTTACTTTACAAAACAGAGATGTGGACATTTCTACTGTGGGGCCACATTTGGAGGAATTTCCTTTGGAGCCAGGGAAAGCCATGATGTTTGTCACTGGCCATGGGACTCCAATTTTGTATGATGAGGGAGGCCTTGAAAGTGCTGCTATTTATATCCTTACACAGGCTATTGTTAAGGGTGCAGTACTGCAGCTCCCCATGGAAGAGTGCATGGTTTTTTTGGTGGTGGCCTTTTTTACTGCTTGGCTAGTAGTAAGGTGGGTATGTGTTTTAACAGGGAAAAATAAAATATATATGTAAAGGGGGTAAAACTTCATAGAGAGGTGGAGGTGGCTGATTGGTTAAAACCAATAAGGGGCGGAGCCAAGGGACTATAAAATTGGTCTGCAGCCTCAGCAGCTTATTCCAGCCTATGAGTTCAATCCACCTAGAAGTTCACTTCAGCCTGGGAGTACTCAGGTTTACAGGCTCAGCTAGGCCAAGGAGTTTGATCCATATTAGGAGCTCAGCCCCGATGAGTGCCTAGATTTAGATCTCAATGTCATCTTAAGGATTTTTGCAAGATACTTCCTTGCCCCCCATGGTAGGGTGTTTGTTTCATGTGACTGTTGCTATTGGAACATTGCAAGTTAAATTAATAAGCTTCATTTATTAAAAGTCCCTTATTTTGATATTTCTTTATTGTGATATTTACAAAGGATTCCTACCTTCATCTCTCCACTCTACTTAAGAGTCTGGTACCACATTTCCCCTGTTAAAACAGTAGTGTGACACCCAAAGGAGCCTATATATATATATTATATATACACACATATATATATAGCCTGTTATTCAGAAGTGCTGAACTGCCCTTGACTTCAAGTTAAGCTGCTAGGTGCTCAGCACTTCTGAACATCAGCCACTTGGGTGTCTAAAACTCAACTCAGGAGTCTACTATGAGGCACCCACTTTTGAAAATCTTGACCTATACATTTTGTACCTTCAGCAGCAGCCCCTGTGGCACAGATTTTAAAAGGATTCATTACTATTACCCTATGATTTGCATTTAAAAAGTCCACTAGAAAATTTGTCTTGCTCTTCTATGCAGCGGCATGCATCTACGTATACAATGTTTGCATTGCATGCCCCTGAATTCACAAAAAATGTGGTCCAACTGGCAGCCCATGGGACCATTCTGTCCAGCCCCTGAACATGCACTGTAGAACAAAATTGTGTCCTCTGCAAAGCATGACCTTGCATACACTGTACGCGCAAGGTCACACCACATGGACGATGCCATTTTATGGAACTTCACTAAAAAGTCTGGACCACCTAAGGCAGTGTTCTCAACCAGGGCTATGCGTACCCCTGTGGTTCTGCAGAGGTCTTCCAGGGGGCACAACATCTTATCTAGCTATTTGCCTAGTTTTACAATAGGCTACATAAAAAGCACTAGAGTAAAGTCAGTACAAACTAAAATTTCATACAGACAATGACTTGTTTACACTGCTCTATGTACTATACACTGAAAAGTAAGTACAATATTTATATTTCAATTGATTTATTTTAGAATTATACGACAAAAATGAGAAAGTCAGCCATTTTTCAGTAACAGTGTGGCTGTGACACTTCTGTATTTTTATGTCTGATTTTGTAAGCAAGTAGTTTTTAAGTGAGGTGAAACTTGGGCATACGCAAGACAAATCAGACTCCTGTAGGGGGTACAGTAGTCTGGAAAGGTTGAGAGTCAATGACCTAATGCAGGCAAGTGTGGAATTGAAACGTACATGACAGACCAGAGCTAGTGGTGCAAACTCTTCATCAGGATGGAAAGCTTAGTGCAAAATTGTTCACTAAAAGTTGCTGCATGTCTAAAAGCACGCCACAGCTTCCAGGTCAAAGAGAATTGATATTATACTGTGAATAAAATAGAGCATAGGAACAGACAAGTCTGAGGGCTGCAAAAGAAAGCTAGTCTGAAGAGAAGTATTGTGCTGGACTGGAATGTCTCCAGGGGAAGGAGAACAGGATAATCTGGAGGACGATGTTAGGAGGAAGATCTTGAGGATGAATGGGACGATCTAAGACAAGGCAGTGTATTAGTAAAAAGTCAGTTTAGGACTTCTGATTCAAGTAACAATTAGTGTTTGCCTTTTATTTAAAAAAAAGTCAACTTGCTTTTAAAAAAAATTATTTCCCCCCCCATAAATGTCTACAGAATAAGGAGAAAAATTCTGCAGAACTTGGCAACATAGGCGCCAACTCCGTGGGTGTTCCAGAAAAAATGGTGAGTGTTGAACACCCACTGGCAGAACCCCTATCAGAATCTCCCCCTCGCCTAGTGCCTCCTGCCTGCCGGCAGGCCCCGCCAATCAGCACCTCCTCCTCCCTCCCCGCGGCTCCTGCCCACAGCAATCAGCTGTTCTGCAGCGTGAAGGAGGCATGGGGGGGCGGGAGGGCGGAAGCGAGGATGAGGAACGCTCGGGGGTGGAGTGGGGGCGGGAAGAGGTGGGGAGGGGCAGGAGTGGAAAGAGGCGGAGCCTTGGGGGAAAGGATAGAGGGGGGTCTGATACAAATCACACTGAAGTGAAAGGAAAGACTCTCACTGACTTCAGTGAACTTTGAATCAGGCCTATAGAATCTTCCATCACTAAGTGGGGGTTGTGCCCCAGTCAGTCCTGATTGATCTGATGAGTGCTTATTTTCCAAACTGAAATGGGTTGATGTTCTCACTCCAGTTCCAAATGGATAGCCACCACATCACAGAAGCTACTACAACTGTCCCTACTGTAGAACCTCAGAGTTATGAACACCTCGTGAATGCAGGTTGTTCGTAAATCTGAGCAAAATTTTATGGTTCTTGTTTCAAAAATTTACTACTGAACATTGAGTTAATACCGCTTTGAAACTTTATTATGCAAAAGAAAAATGCTTGTAACCATCTTCATTTAAATGAAACAAACACAGAAAATTTTCTTATCTTATCACATCTTTTTTTTAAACTTGTCAAATCTTTCCCTTTATGTTTTTAGTAGTTTACATTTAACAAAGTACCGTATTTGCTTTTTTTCCCTGCTGCTGCCTGTTTGCGTACTTCCCGATCCAGATGAGGTGGGTGGTTGACAGATCATTTTGTAACCCTGGTGTTCGTAACTCTGAGGTTCAACTGTAATTAGCTCACATGTTGGCTATCTCAGCAGACACACCAAAGACTGAACGGACTTGGTGACTGAACACAACTCACCCCCTAAGGACATTTGCTTTCAGGTCAGGGTTGGTGGAACTGCATTAAGAAGTTTACTCTGAAGATGCTCGGGCTATATCTGTTATGTCAATAACTCTCGGGAGCACTAACTTCACACACGCACACACACTCTCTCTCTCTCTGAAGTAATATATAAAAAATGTACAGTACTCTTTGGCCTTGATATATTAAGGAAAAGTCTGCTTGTGAATTTCCATAAGGATCAGTTTTTTAAAAAAAGTCTCAGTTCTGATAGCTGTAATTTCATTAGTTTCCCTTCAGGGGAAAAGTTATTTTATTCATATCGGCAAGATCCCAAACCAAGCCCTTTCCAATGTCCTTGCTCTTTCGCTCTTACCCCCCGACCACTAAAAAGCATTTAAAAATTACACCTAACTTCTCATTCAACATCTGACTGATCAAACATCTGGTGCCAATTAAAAACTGATGAAAAACACCAGGTTTCCAACTAAGATTTGTAATAACTGATAACTATGAATAGTCAAAGCCAGCTATTAATCACAGGTGGCCCAAAATCAGAAGCATGCAAACTCCTGAAGATTAAGTAAAACATCATTTGCTCATCTTTAAATAATGTAGCACTGCATGAAGACAGCACATGACAATTATTGATTTATCTGAGCACTATTAATCTGTCCCAGCCTGTGCTAAAGTACAGGCTGTTGAAATACCTGGCTGCACTCCTGTCAATGCCATTTTTATTACAATGAGAATTTCATTAGAATCACTTCATGAGAGAACAAGTCATCAGGATTCTGAAGTCTTTTCTAATGTCAATCGACAACTCAGTCGAAAGAAACAATGCAGCCTTTATGCAAACAAAGATCTCTAAGAATTCTTCCCCATCTCACCCTTGCATTCTCTCGCCTCACCCCTCCCACTTGATTAGAGGCAGGAGTTGCTGCAGGGGTTAGAGTCTGTGCTCTGACACCTCTCTCATTAAAATATGTTCGTACATGTTCTCAGAAAGCAAGTATGGAGTAACGTGCTGGCAGACATTTGATATTTGTCTTTATATTTTAATCGAAGAGAATCAGAGTCATTTTCCAGGGGTAACATTGGGGAGGTGATTTAAACTGTTCAAATTTTTAAAGTTTTATTGGTGGAGATTCTCTAAATATATAGATAGATAGATACAGATATATCTAGATACAGAGATAGAACTAGATATTGATATGGAATAAATAAATAATTCATAGATCAATCCAAATGTAAAATAATGATTTGTTTATCATTTACATTTTTTTTTCAAATTAATCCCAAAATATTCTTGTTGTGACCTTGTTGTGCTCTCCTCTTGAGTTCTTATCTGTTCTCTTCTGATGGAGACACATCCTGATCCCACTGAAATCTCTGAGGGTTTTGCCATTGACTTCATTTGGACCAGGATTGAGCCCTGGGAATTTTTCTTTCAAGACCTACTTGTACATAGTATAGTTTAGCTACAAAACTTATAATATTAGAGCTCATCCAACACAGATGTAATTTCCAGACATGTGAATTACCTCAACGGCCTTTAGCTTCCCTCTCTTCATGGGTCTCCTTCACCATTGGGATCTACTGGAGTCTTTTCTTAGTACTGTGACCTAGAAACTATGTCAAGATGTCAAGAATAGGTTCACAATAGGCTGTGTGACCTATCCCCAAGAATCTGAACCTATCCCAGTCAAATCAAAGTCAGCAGTAAAAATATTTACTGAAAAATACAGATTTTAACTTGGAATCAATGCACTATTCAGTAATTTATCAGATGCAGAAATAAATATACAAAATGCAACAGAACAATTTTAAAATAATTATTTTAATTACTACTAAGTAGAAATCACCTGCCCCATCCTGCTCCCACTTTAATTATGTAAATGGAAGTTTTGCTATTGACTTCAATAGGAGTACCCCTCCCCCAACCCCCAACCTATTCATAAATCCTGGCTAAAAATGGCAAAAATGCTTAGTATACAAAATAGTATTGTGTGGTATGTCATTTTAATTAAAACAACCTTCCAGCTGGGTATACAGTGTTTGATTTAAGTGGCAATGAGCTAATCCACTGGAACAGAAACTCGCCCTGTGAAATGCATTGTTCCACCAAAAGCACTGACATTTCAAAAGGCTGTCATCAAGTATTATCCTGCAATTGTGGTTTATATCAAGAGATGAACTCTGTACTCCTCTGTGGCTACTTCCCTTTCTGGGTTGACTCCATTCTTTGTTGATAAAACCACTTCACTCCACCAGAGCAAGCGCCTCGCCTGGACAACAATCTTTTAGAAAACTCGATGTCACATCTAGTATGAAAATAGAATTCAAAATTTTGCAACGCTCACGATACAGCCACACTAAGTGACTAATGCACTGAGACTCCCTGTCTGACTGTTCATCACCAGCATTTGCAAACCAGACAGCAGATCCTTCAGGGAGGAGAGGTGCGCTTGAAGAGAATACGTCAGAAAACCGAGAACACATAATTCTCTGCATTCAAAGTGGCATTTGTTTCCTTCATTTCCCTCCCCTCCTGAGCTGCGTCTAAGCCAATTACTGTAAAATTAATGGTTTTGCAAACAATTCTCAATGGGGGGGAAGGCACATCCATTTTTTTTTTTAACTCTCATTCAATTTCGAAAGGAATCAGTTTGAAAGAACTGACAAAAAGAGTTCCTTGTTATTTCATTGATTGTATGCTTTAGTGCACAGTTATAAGTCTTCAAATGATGAGCATTGCACAAAAACTATCTGTAGATTGAGAGAAGTAATCAATTAAAGGGACATCGTCAAGTAGGTAATCTAGTGGGAGGGTCCTTGGGATTCTAATAGCTCTAGTCTCCTCATAGTACACACACTTACTGGTAACAGGTTAGGCCTCTGATTCTTCATTCCACTGCCAAAAGGAAGTTTATATTTTTGTAGAACATGGGGGGAAAAAAGTCAAGCTTTGTTTCCCCTTGGTGCATGTAAAAAGCACACATTACACGTACGACTTCAGTGGCCACCATTCAACATCCATGTGATATCAATGTGATACATTTCTCTTGCATCCAAGATCATCTAACTTTCCTCTTTCCACTAAACCACCTATGCAGGTTTTATTGGAACGTTCCAAACCCATGATCAGAGTCAACCAGCTGTCATTTAAAACAACAAGGCCGCAAGCTCGGAGCCTGGTGCAAACCACTGGGACAGAGAGGAGGCGGCTCCAGTTGGAATAACTGAAAACCGCACTAAATACTGAATAAAGCAAACAATTTTCCTCCTCCAAATAGGGGCCAGGGAGAAGTCAGAAAAAAGACACACTGTTTGGATCTTTTCAAGCCGCAGGGGTCAGGGCAGCAGTGCAGCACCCTAGAGCTACCTTGCCCCCTCTGAAATGATAGCAGAAGACTAAAGGGACCATGAGGGCTCTTCCAAAAGAGATGATGTCGGTCCTACACATTAAAATGGGACCCTACAAAAATCTGCCTCCTTACTAGATAGCCACTGTGCTCCCACTGATGCCAATGGCAAAAATCCCATTTGACATCATTGTTACAGGATCAGGCCCTAGAATAAAAAAGTGGAGTCATTTTTTGGGGACGCTGCCAGCTTTAGATACAAGTGTTTCCAGTACAGAGTGGCAATTAGAAACACACGGAATCTGAGCTCATGGAAACAAAGGAAACTTCAAAAGAGAAGTCAAACTTACAGAATCTCTTATCAAAAACAACTATTTGCTGTGAAGGAGATCAGAAATTCCAGAGAACAAAGTCAGGGTTTCACATATCCACACCCTTGGAGCCCCAGGGGATACTGAAGCACGCAACGGGAAAAAAGCACAGTCCTACACTCCTGAGACTAGAATTGTAAAACAACCCCATTATCTACATGAGAAGGTATTACAGGATCTCCATAGGTAAGAAACAGAACAACTACTTCGGTGGCAACTGGATCACTGCTCATACTTTTCATTCAATTTTGGGCAGAGCCCAATCATGGGAAAAGATGCATTTTCAGAAAGTCACGAGCATTGGAAAAATCAGTATCTAACAATGACTATAGCCTTTCCTGTCACAGCCCCATCACCTGCTGTCACACACAGGCTGGTAGTAGTCAGAGACAGATATGGTCAGCTTCCAGCTACCAGATGCCAGTCAGATTACACCCTCACCATTGCCAGTTACAAACAACGGCTCACACCCGCTGCTGTTAAAGTCAATGGCAAAACTCTCAGCGACTTCACCAGGAGAAGGATCTGGTCCATTGGCCTGAGGATCTATAGCCAAGTTACAAACATACCCTTCTGAAATGCTGATTCTGAATAGAAAAAAATAACCCCTTTTTCCTTTTGAAGTCTGGCTTGAAAGGAAAATGACAATCTGCATCTCTGTTGTTGCAGGCTGAGGCTCCTCAGGCTTCAGCGGCTTTTATGTACATTTTAAAGGCATTTAATAGCAGTAAAGTAAATACAAATCTCTCAAGTATTTTTCCTACTCTTCCCTCCCCATCTCCCAACACACTCATCATATTGGTCTGAGACAGAGACCAGCGCTCGGACACTGAGGTGGTAGGGCTTCTTAGAAATATGGATGGATAGATGGGATAGATTTTTGGATGGATAATGAGGCCAGCTGATAAATATACAGGATAACATCAGGCCAGTTTGGCTCACAACTGTGATCAGACTACCAGGTTGGCCTCATGTGAGGACAATTCGTTTGGCTGATGGCAAATGGAGGTTACGCTACAGATTTTTGGCCAGATCCTTAACTGGTACGTAGCTCCATTGACTTCTGGCCAGAGCAAGCCTCCACAGACAGATGCCTTCTTGCCCTTCACTATTTCATATGGCTGCTCTTCTGCTAAAAGAAAACATACTTTTCATGGGATCTGACCTTAAAAGTTTGTTATTTTGCTATTTATAATGTACTACTGACTTCCTCTAGCCTTACTCACTTTGCTGTATCTATGACCCACAGTTTCCATGTTACACGCTATATGACAACACTATTGGAGCTACACTATTGACAGCAGCTAAAGTCCTGCTCCACAGCACCTAACATCCTCAGAGAGAGGACGTACCGCACCATTTACATAGATGGGGCAAGGACAGCACTGCGCTGCTACCTGTTTTTTCTATCTGGCTTCACATTCTGTCCTTGAGGCAGACAAGAAAGCAGTCTCCTCACAGCCCCGGCTCAAGCCTTCTCCCTTTGAGCTACCCTTATGTTTTCCCACTGACTTAAAGGGGAGCAGGATCAAGCCCAAAGTGAGGGAGATACCAGTGGAGTGGAAGCAGAACTGGTCTTTAATATCCCATGGAACCTGTGACTGAGGAGAGGAATGTGATTCTCAGGGGACACCCACACATGAGAGAGAACCCACAATTCATTAAGTGACTATTTCAGTGGGCTGTGACTGTTTCACTGTCTTATCTCTACCTAGTCCTGTGAGGGTGTGGGGAGGAAAGGGGGAAAAGAAAAGATTAAAAAAAAAAAGGTTCAAATGACTCTGTCCCCTCCCCCCCCCCACACTAAGGTCCCTCAAAATCCTAAAATCAGCCTTGATCAGGAGCAGAGTGATCCTCTGCCAATTTCCTACATTGCTGGGACTGGCCTGTATCTTTAGGGGCACAGTCCTGATAGTGATATCCTACCTCTCAAAGTGCTCCTCCTTTTGTTGTCCTCTCTAAAAAAGAAAGAAGTAGCAAAGCTCTGTCTGGCATGCCGGAGTATCTCTTTTGACAGCGTTTGTCCCCTCCAAAAGGAAGATGAAAGATAGTCAGAAAGGAGAGATTTTCACTAAACAGCACCATCCCTAGCATTCTAAAAGCTTTATCACATTCTTGCAGCAAGACCAGACTCATTGCGTGTATGCCAGATACCTACAGCTCTCAGGTTACTTTGCCAGAATTGTCCTCAGAGGAGCAACATGGATCTGAGGTGCGTACACGCACACACAGAGACATCCATAACTAATTGTTCTGCTCCCCTTATCTCCATGAGGATAGTCTGAATCTAAATACCTATAGATATAGCACATGTAGTTAATAATATTTCTTTACTAACAGTCTCATATTAATTTAATTTTCTTTCCCCTCCTCTTCTGCCAGTTTCTCCAAGAAGGGCTACCTACTTCTGAAAGGCCAATTCAGCCTGGACCAGAACCAGCACAGTCTAACAAGCAACTGCTGGACTCATGCCTGGATTTGAAAACAAAGCCCCACTTTGGAAGATGGGGAGTTATGGGCTTTGAGGGATGCTTTCTAGATCACATGTATGCTTACATTCTAGATTACTAATGTGATCCTATTTTAGAGCAGGATAGAGAAGGCTATTAGCATCTGTACCTTGGAGACTCTACAGTGGAACGTAAGGTTTTACCATGACTCCTGTGCAGCCCAATTTTTGAACAGATTTTTTTTTTAATCACTAGAAGGCCATCAACTTCAAATAAGGGGTTGGTGCCTGTACATCAGCAACCCCTTGACTAAAAGCCCCCTACTTTAAAGTAACACCCTTTTATCAAGAGGACATCCCAGACATGGCAAAGTCATTGCGTTTAAGGCCAGAAGGGACCACCAGATCATCTAGTCTGAGCGCCTGTACACTCTGAGGACAGTCTTCACACCGAGCCAACAACCAGAATCAGACCAAAGGGTTACAGGTCTCAGGAGACTAAACTATTGTGTGCCACAGTCAGAGAACAGGAGGAACCAAGGTGTGCCCATGCAAAGGTCAGTTGTCTCCTGAGACTAGCACGGCTGTGTAATAATAGTGCCTCTTACTAGTGCTGTGTCCATCTCTACTTAGTTCTGTGCACCCATAAGGCAGCTGTTACAAGTGGTGACACAGCGTTAAGGATTGGGGGGTTTCTGAGTCATAGAAAACACATACAGGGGCAAATGTTCCAGAGAAAGGAGGTAAGCTTTTCAATCAATCAATGAGTCTGGCTGGGTGATCCTGGAAACGATGAAGAACACAGGCTGGTGTTCAGATAGACCCACTCTGATTACCCACAATCCATGTGTCTGAACTGTACAGTTAGAACAAGGTAGTCAGGGGAAGGAACAGCAACTGCAAAAACAGGCCCTGGGGAGAGCTGCTGAGCACCTTGGACAATGAATGGATAAACTGGGGACTTTGTTAAAAGTTAGTAAGTCTCTCCCACTTTCTTGACACCCTGCTACCCTAAACTTGGGGAGAGCAGACACATGTTCATCGTTCCACCAGGGAGGTGACCGGCCACATGTTTGGAGGTACTGAAACATGGCAATTACCGCTGTGGCAGCTTCAATATTATAACACCACTTAGTATTTACCCACTTCAAAATATATATCCAGCTTCAATATTATAACACCACTTAGTATTTACCTAGGGCTCTTCATGCGAGGATCTCAAAGCACTTTACAAAAGAGGCTGTGTATCATTATACAGAGGGGGAACTGAAAGTCAGGCTGCTTATCTCTGCCCAAAGATAATGAGCACCCAATCACCCATTAAAATGAGCGGGAACCAAGAGTATTCTCCGCCTTTGAAAACGAGGCCGTAAAGTGACACGTCCAAGCTCACAAGGTGAATAGATGGCCAACTTGTGAAGGCACACTGTCAGCCATTGCTTTGTACAAGTCTATGCCAGTCTTTCCATTCAGTAATTAGCAGCTTGGTGTGCATTAAACGAGCCAAAGTTTCCACCCTTTCAGATTAAAATTCTAGAAGAAACAGCTGCCAGGCTCACACAAATAGGATCCTTTTAAAGTCTGCTGCTCTGTGTAATCATTTGAGTCATCATTTTGTATCTTCTTCACACAAACAGGTGGTAATGAGCCCATGAGAACATTGTGAGTGAGCTGTAAGCATTATCCAGCACATCAGTCAAGAGACTGAAAAGACATGAACTGTATTTTCAAAACATCTTTCAAAGATCAGAAACTAAGCAGAACCCCTCAGCAATATTCCAGGCAATCGTGATGTTGAGTTTCATCAACAGTGTCGGAAACCTGCATTGCCGCAGCCCAGACAATACCTATTTTGTGGCCAGAGACAAGACTTTGGTGTTTACTGCTGTCAAGCTTGTTCCTTGCACCAGAACTTTAAAAAAAAATCCCAAAGCCACCAGGTTAAAGTTAAAAAGGGTGAATTATTATTAGGTGTAATCACCCTACAGCATGAAGACTCATGTTGGCTCAGGAGAAGAACACAGACCAGTCACCATGCTGTTCAGTACAACAAAGCAACTGGGTTTTATTTTAATTGCCATTAAAATAGAGCAGAATGAATCACAAATTCAGTTCCCAGTAGCAACAGTTGGCAAGGAACCATGATCATCATTTTGAAAAGGTCCTTAATGAGTTTCAATTTGAACTAACTTTCCAGACATCTGGAGACCACTGGCTCCATCTTCCCATCACTTCAGCCAATCAGCTTCCTCCACCTTTCCATGTTTAAGAATATACAGTAGATCTGTTGATTCCACCTCTTCCTACAAAAGGAGTAGATAATCAAAACCACTTAACCATGTAACATTTGCATTTCTCTATTATTTCCTATGAATCTGATGCAGTTAGCTCCAGCTGTGCAATTTCAGATCTTTTGAAAAAGAAACTCATTGACATCCTACCATAAGGGGAAGATGTGAGACATATGTTCATGTTTGTCTACGATATTTGTATTATTTATCGAGCGCCACTGATGTGTATGCTATTTTGCCTTTTAAAAACCCGGCAGTTTCTTGTCCTTAGGTGTTTACCATATAAATTAATTTATGTGAAAAAAGAGACGTGAAAAAAATAGGATGAAAAAACAGTGTGGGGTGGGTGGAAATGTAAGCCCACCCCAACCAATCCTGTTTGAATTTGTCAAAACAAATACAGACTCTACAGCACAACTAATTCCTGGCATGTGTCTGGCAAGAGAACACCAACAGTATTGGGAAATGGCAGGCAAAGAACCACCAGAATCCTACAGCTCATTTCTAGAGGGTGGGGATAGAGCAGCCGGCACTTTCCCAGACATGGTTGGCCTGATACCAGCATCCACTCTCCAAGGACAATCCCGTATAGCTCTCCTGTGTAGCAGACATATCATCACCTTGCAATGCAGTCTTGGTTTAGCTTTGCCAAACACCCACAGGGCGGGGAGTTTCCACAGCACAGAGAGGAGTTGTAGAATATGAAATAAAGGTTGGCATAAACTTTTTGCACAATGGTCCCATTGCTGACAAGAGTTGAAGCACCTTGAATATCTCACTACAATCCTCTGCCTGTCCACCAGAGGAACCCAGACCACATGAGGGCCATCTGCCAGGGCCCGGAACGGAGGTGATATCATGGAGGTGGTTCCAATCCTTGAGAGCTAATTGTCCCCCAGAACATACAAACCATTCAAGTCCTGCCTTTAAATACCAACAGATAAATACAATGGAACGGCATGGGCTTTATGTGCTGGGATCTGCAAGAGAGGCGACAGAGAAATGAAATGTCACTTGCTGCCATGTTATATACTGACTGTATCCTCCTGAATGTTTGTGGAAAATTTCACCTCAGTTGTTCTTGAAAGTGAAACACCAGCTTTTAAAGAGGGGAGTGAGTTCTTGATTGTAGAGATTACAAAAGGGCTCTAATACTGCTGGAATCTTTATGTAATAGGCACCCTTGGGACAGAACAGCAGTACAGCCTGTACTCATGTTTTACACTCATAAGAATGGCCATATGGGGTCAGAGTGATGGTCCATCTAGCCCATTATCCTGTATCTGACAGTGGCCAGTAGCAGAATTGTAGGAGAGCATTCAGAACAGGGCAGCTGGAGTGATCCACCCATCTTCCCTTTCCAGCTTCTGACAATCAGAGGTTTAGGGTTGCTCTGAGCATGGGGTTGCATCTCTGACTATTCTGGCTAATAGCCATTGATGGGCCTACCTGCCATGAACTTATCTAGTTCTTTTTTAAACCCATATTTTTAAACCCACTTTTTGCCTTCACAACATCCCCTGGCAATGAGTTCCACAGGTTAATTGTGCATTGTGTGTAAAAGTACTTCCTCTTGTTTGTATTAAACCTGCAGCCTCTTTATTTCATCGGATGACCCCTGTTTTTTGCACTGTGGAAAAGGGTAAATAACACTTCTCTCCATTTTTTCCACACTGTTCATGATTTTATAAACCTCTGTCATGTCCTCCTTTAGCCATCTCTTTTCTAAGCTGAACAGCCGTGATCTTTTTAGTTTCTCCTTGTATTGAAGCTGTTCCATACCCTTGATCATCTTTGTTGCAGTTCTCTGAACCTTTCCTTGTTCCACTATATCCTTTTTTTGAGATGGGGTGACCAGAACTGAACACAGCATTCAAGGTGTGGACCTATCATGAATTTATATAATGGCATTATAATATTTTCTGTCTTATTTTCTATCCCTTCCCTAATAGTTCCTAACAATCCTTTAAGCCTTTTGGACTGCTGCTGTGAACCAAGCAGAAGTTTTCAGAGAATTATCTCCAGTAACTCCAAGATCTTTTTCTTGAGTGGTAACAGATAATTTTGAACCTAATCACAGATGTGCCTGTGTGGCTACAGGAGCTGTAAAAGTAAGTTATTTAAAGCAACAAGCAGCTGCACAGCAGTCTGGTCAGCCAGCCAGCACATTTGGTTTTGCCAGCACAGCTCCAAGTACCGGCTGGCTCGTTTGAGGCAGCTGATGCATTGGGAGAGGGTACACAAGAACTCGGAGTTTGCAGATGTAGGCTGGCGGCTTGGGTTTATTTCTTAAACAATGTTTCACAGAAATATAATAACAGATCTAAATGGCATAATGATGGCTTTACAGTGAAAATAGAAAAACTGCACTAGGAGAGAAACCTACCTCAGTGAGGAGGGGCCTATGCAAAGGTCAAGTCAAAGCTATGACACAATGCTCAGATAAGGTGTGTGCTGCTGGTTATAGAGAAGAGATCCCTTAGGGAGAGAACTTGTTCTGGTTTCTTACTGGTTTTTGTTATACATTCAGACAGCACCTAGCATAATGGGGCCCTGGCCTCTAATTGCCACCTCAATACAAACAAAAAATGATGGTATTTCTATCTGTCTCAAAAGTGAGGTTATCAGAAATCCTACACCGAGATGGGAGAACAGCCAATGCAAAGGAAATGAAATTTTGACCTCTCTTGGATGTTATAATGTGAGAGGCAACAATGCCACCCAATGCTCAATGAAGTAATCATCTTCACTGGTAACTTTTCTGGTTACAGGCAACTTGCAAGCTATTGAGGCAAGCCTGCCTTTACTGTCTCCACAGGAAACTCAGAGAGTTTCTGGGGAGACGACCAGTGGGGAGCTGGGAAAAAGAAAGACTGCTCTTATACTTTGGCAGCATGAGAAAATCCCTCACAAACTCCACTCTGGACACCAAACACTATTCCCCGATCCTATTTCATCCACAGGCATGCTTGCATCCCGTCCGACACGCAGACTGCGAGCTTTCTGAAGGAAAGACTGTCTTTTCCATTACCTGTCTGCAAAGCACTTAGCCCAATGGCCCCTGATCTTTGACTGAAGTTCCTAGGCACTACCATAATACAAATAATAATCATCATCCCCCACTGGAATAGTCCTGTTCCTTGCATTGTGTTTCTCTGCTGTTAGTTTCTACACTTTTTCATACAGCTGTTTATCTTTTACTTGTTTAAATCGAACTTTCTAATTTTGCTTCCTTTTCCCCACACTATCAACATTATTTGTCCATACTGTGATTTGTTTTTAATTAATTTCCCCATTCCCCTGCATCATCAGGCCAAGAATGGTAAGCACTAGGAACAAGTGTTGTGCCTCTGAGCAGCAACTGGCAGCCTCTGCCTAAGTCTTCCAAACACAATACTTCCCACCTGTTCAAATGAAGCTCTCTCTGAGTCACAGCAAATGCTATTTTGGGGCAGTTGCCAACCCCATAATGAAAGAATGAAAGAAAAGAATCTTAGATAGAAGTGAGATATTTCTTCTCCCTTTCACTGGCATGCAAACTACTATCCAGGCTTTCAAATACTTGTAATGCCTTAATAGTGGTAAGTGGGACCTCTCTCATATTGTACAAGCCCTATCTTACAATAAAGGAGGGAGTGCTTGTGAAGGGTGCCTGGTTGACAGTCATGAAGAATCAAATTCTCTATCCACAGACCAGATATAAAGCTGGAAGCAGGAGTGCAAAGCTTTTCCACACTGCACATTAATATGCACTAGCTCTGAAAGAGGACTACCAGTCTTCACTTCCATTAAGCCCTTCATCTATCCGCTGACCCTGCTAACAAGCGTATCCGCTGTGCATGTTGCATGCACACGCCGTCCACTGGCCCATGGACTGAGACCTCCAAAATCATTTTACAAAACCCGCTGAACAGATGATAAGTTTTCTATCACTATCAAGGTGGAGCCATGTTTGCACCAATAACCAAGAAATGAAAAGCTTCAGATCCCATTGCTATGGTTCAAAGTTTGCCTCAGTGATTATTCCTTAAAACCAAGGGTGATTTACAGTGACTGTAGGAGAAATAATGATTATGCCATTTTCTGACAGGCTACTTGCTCCCATCAGACTTCTTATCTCCACTGGTATGTGCAGTTCCTGCTCCAAGCAAGCAGCTTCTATTCCACTTGCATCCCAGCTGAACCTGCCCATATACCTTTCAATCACAGCTAGAGTGGCTGCACAGAGAGCCTGCTGGGAGACAAATGGTACAGGAACTGGCTGAAGTGTTGGGCAGATATGAAGTCTGGCAGCTGGTGGCAAGAGAAGAAATGCAACGTTGGCAAAATGGGGAGGCAGCAGTCATTAGAAATTACAGAATCCTGCTTGTCGTGCAGTCAGAGACAGTCTCTCTCTCTCTCCTCCCCATCACAAAGGTCCTCAGAGACTCCAGTCTGAAAAGCACTTCGCTTTCCCCAGCATTGTTTGCATTGCATTTTAAGAGAAGGCCTTGTAACAGCTGTAATGAGGATGAAGGATACAAAGATGATATATACTGGTACTGCAAGAGCAGACAAAACAAGTCAAAACCAAGAAGAAGAGAGAGGGTCTCGTTCTAAGGGGTCCATCTTGCAATGAATTTCAGGTAGGGCCAGGTCCACTCATGTGCAGTAGCTTGCAAGTCAGAGGCCAAAAGAGACTGCCAACTCCAAGAATACATACAAGTAAACTTTCTACTATTACTATTCACTATGTTGTTACTGATCACCTAATTAGATGTTCACCTTACTGAGGAAAACTATGCACTGTGCACACTTAGAATACTCTTATTGTCACTTATAATGTCACTGCTCTTTAACAATTATTTTTCAAACTTAAACGACGATTATTCAGTGAGGACTAGCCACATGATAAAACTTCAGTTTAACAGAAATCAGCAGCTTTTGTTGTTTTGAGTACAAAAAAAAGTCAAAACAATTTCTTAAAAGTACAAAAAATATTAGTTTATACTAGGGCTGTCAAGCGATTAAAAAACGTAACCACGATTAATCGCATTGTTAAACAATAATAGTATACCATTTATTTAAATATTTTTGGATGTTTTCTAAATTTTCAAATATATTGATTTCAATTATAACATCCATGCTGATGACAGGCTCTGCTCGATAACAATCCAAAGCAGTGCCGACCAACACATGTTCATTTTCATCATCTGAGTCAGATGCCACCAGCAGAAGGTTGATTTTCTTTTTTGGTGGTTTAGGTTCTGTAGTTTCCGCATCGCAGTGTTGTTCTTTTAAGACTTCTGAAAGCATGCTCCATACCTTGTCCCTCTCAGATTTTGGAAGGCACTTCAGATTCTTAAACCTTGGGTAGAGGACTGTAGTTATCTTTAGAAATCTCACACTGGTACCTTCTTTGGGTTTTGTCAAATCTGCAGCAAAAGTATTCTTAAAATGAACAACACGTGCTGAGTCATCATCCGAGACTGCTATAACATGAAATATATGGCAGAATGCAGATAAAATAGGCACTAAAGTTTTGCATTGTTTTATTTTTGAGTGCAGTTATGGAACAAAAAAAAATCTACATTTGTAAGTTGCAATTTCACAATAAAGAGATTGCTCTACAGTACTTGTATGAAGTGAATTGAAAAATACTGTTTCTTTTATCATTTTTACAGTGCAAATATTTGTAATAAAAATAATATTAAGTGAGCAGTGTACACTTTGTATTCTTTGTTGTAACTGAAATCAATATATTTGAAAATGTAGAAAAAATCCAAAAATATTTAATAAATTTCAAATGGTATTCTATTGTTTAACTGAAATTAATTGCAATTAAATTTTTTTTTAGTTAATCGCATGAGTTAACTGCAATTTAGCGACAGCCCTAGTTTATACTTGTCTAACTCAAACTGGTTCAGTGGGTTTTCTGTAGAGTTTCTGAGCAAAACATCCACAGCTGGTTTGAGACCAAGCATGAAATTTCAGATCAAACATTATTTTTAAAGAAAGTTCCTGGCTGTAAAGGTTTTTGTTCTCAACCTTTAATCCTAGAAAAATCCCTATCATCATAAAAACAAAGCAACATAAAACATTTGTCAAATTAAAATGCTGGTTGAAAAACTTGTTCAGATTAAATAGGATACTTTAAAAGGCCAATAATCTGAACTGCTTTTTATTTTTGGTCAATGGGGAATCCAACTGATCACCTGGAATTGGGAATAAATTGAAAGAATCCAATCATTTTCAGGTTAAACTTGCACCCTGTCATCAAGTTATTAAAAAAACAAGCACATCAATACTCTGACAAAAAGTATTGATGATTATGGACAGTTGTATGGGCCAGATTCTTCACTGCTTTATCCCTTATGCAGTCATTTACTCCTGTGCAAAGAGTGCAAAACACTGCATTTTACATCGACTGAACACACTGTAAATGCCCATGCAAGGTGAAAAGCAGTGGTGAACCAGGCCGTATGTTCTCTACATAACTACTGGCTACCAAGACATTTGTGAAGCAAAACTTACGTGTCAGCAGTCCAGTCTCCACCTCCCTGTTCCTTCAGTGGTGCTACTAGAACTATGCAGAAAATTCCTGAAGAAACAGGTGAAACCTGCCAATTTGTGGGTTTAATTACAAACTGAACACTTGGGCTGGATTTGCTGAGGTTTTTGAGCTGTTCAGCAAACTGGACCAGTTTTAGAAGTTTCATATGGATGCTATTTATAAAATAATAATAATCATAATCATATTTTAAAAAACAGTGGGTTTGATGAGTTTTGTTTTGAGGACAAATCATCCAGGCAGAAGGAATTTGGATCTGGAGAAGGAACTGAGAGTGAAGGAAGAGGCAGTGCTACCTTCTCCGGAAGTTCATACTTTTACCAGCTGATCAGAAAGATGGTCATTTTTCACACAGTTTATCTGTACCTTGTTTGATAAAGTGCTGCTGAAATGATTAAGGGAACTTAGAAGCATGACAGAGGAATCAAACACTTTAAGAGTTTAAAATCCACATTGTACATATGAGAGTGGGTAAAAACCGATATACATCAATATAATACAAAATGATATTCCATTTCAAAAACCACTGGTGCTGAAAATGAATCAATTTATGAACAGCTATGGCTGCGTTTATGCAAGGAAAAGAGAATGGGGAAACTCCAGGGACAAGGAAAAGGAAAAAGAAAACTTGTCAGCCACTCACCTTATCCCCTCAGACCCACTAACCAGGGCTAAAGTTAGATTAGAGTGCATAAAGCTGAAACACTCAGCAATTCAAAGGATTTATGAAAAAATATTTTACTTCTGTCTCTTTTAACGTATACCATTTCCCTCTTTTATCTGCTGTAAGTGCCACGAGAGTGTGATGTCAATAAGATGTGCAAAGGCTTTTGTGTAGCTGAACAGTTTTATAGTAACGCACTGATAAATGAAAGGATTTGTCACTGTTAACACATTAACATGTCTCTCTGAGATCCAAGTCTGGACTCGCTATAACAAATAATGCTGTCCTCTTCCAGGCATTTTCTTTCCAGGAAATTAATTGGTATTTCAATTTTTGCATTCATAGTTTAGTCACACCCCGATCCTTATCCTGCCAATTGCCATCTTCACATGAAGTATGCAAGTAATTTTATAAAATGGATTTTCAAGGTTTCATCTGTAAAAAGCCTGAATACCTTGTCTGAGTATGATAGCCTCCCTCCTGCTCTGAAAGGTTCCTCTTGTACCAGAGGATGCATACAATTTTATCCCACAAAAACTTCACATTTAATAGCATTAATTTACATGTGTAGAGCACCTTCATCCCCAAAGACCCCAATGCACTTTACAAACTCACCCTCTCTGTACACACAGACACACACACACACACACACTGTATAAATACATACTGCTATATATACAGACATAAGAATCACCCACCACTGACATGCAGCTCTTGCACGCATTCCCAGCATGTTCTTTGCAAGTCAGTTTTCCATGCCTTACATCATATCACCACCAAGGAGGAAAATAACACAATGTGATGTAAAGGCATGGCAATATCCTTGCCAGGAAAGTCCTGGGAATATATACAAGCAACTGAACAACTAGACAATCTGGATGACTAGAGCTTCTCCGGCAGCATGCCACATAGGTTAAACTGATGTAAAGTTTGATTTGCGGTGAGTTGCACCTCCATTCTCCTGCTCTGTCAGTGTTTATAACAGCCCCAGCTTGCTATTTGGCAGATGACCCTCAGGCAATTGTTTATACAAGCAAAGGATGTTCATTATCAACAACCCTGCCTGCCTAGTAATGATGAAGGTTTAAGAAAAACAGCACAACAACCCAATGCTCATCAACAATAAACAGGGTTCTGGAAATGTTAGGTGGGGAAGGATGCCAGGGTGGATACAGAGGAGATTTGTCTCATGACCTACCTGAGAGACCTTTTTGACAACATCACTGCCCACGCTAAGCCCCTGCACATAGGAGCGCACTGCGATGAAAGCTCTCGTCGCCTTCAGCTTCAGGTCCCTCGGAACTTCTCCAAAGGGCTTGTGCTGCTCGGCGTGTTTCACCATGCAGTCCAGGTACTCGTCAGTGATGTGGTACTGGGGATTCATCAGCTTGAAGAGGCGCTCCAGCAGGCGTGTCCAGAACTCGTTGAGGGCCTCTTCCAGGTTGATGTTGGAGCCCCGGTAATAGCGCCGCAGCTCGCTGTACAATTCCTTGAAGAAGTCCTTGACGTTCTGGCTGTACAGCTCTCCATACGTGCTAGGAAAAGTGTCATGGAGGGCCTTCTCTGACTTGTTCAACAAATCCTGGAAATAACCTGCAAAGAGAGGGAAAAGAGGAGGGTGACAAGATCAGCAGGAGAACTAGAAATCTCTAACAGGCCAGTCTAAAGATACCTACTTGGTTGCACCACTCAGGAGGCTGAGAAAGAGGAGCCAAGGTCAGCCTTTCCTCTTATCTTCTGACTGAACTCCTCTTCCACCCACAATTTTAGGTCTTGAGCTGTTACTAAAAGGACAGAGCAGGATATGCTCCACATAGAGTGATCTGCTGCCACCTTGCTCCTTCCCTCCATCAACATCTAAAAACAACGTCAAGTGCAAGCTCTGGATATGTTCCTAAAAATCTGCTGTGCAGAGTGCAGTGTTCTGCCACTAAGCGTTCAGAGCCACATTTCTCCTTGGTTAGTGCAAGGCCAAGCAATGCAACCAATCCAGCCAGGGCAGAAGTTAATGGCCAAGGGGATCCACATGGAAGTGCCCATACTCAGCCTGCAGAAGTTCTTCAGCAACAATGAATGGTTACAGCAAAATGAAAATTCAGTAATCCTACTTCTGCCTGTTTAATTGCTCTGGGTAATGTATGTAAATCACTGTTTAAATCAGTCTGACAAAGGGCTGTCAGAATTGAAGATGCTAAGTGCTTCTCTTCAGTGCTGTCATTGCGTGACAAGAACTCATATGCACAAGTTAACAATCCCGTTTCAGAGACTGCACCAGAATTAACACACACACACAAAATTGTCCAAACAATTCTTGAAACCTGAATGCTTGTTCATAGTTTGAGAGATGCAAGACAAGTGCTTGATACAGTATAAAACATTTGTATTTGATAAAAGCCGCAAATTAACTACCGTATTATCTGTGATCTCATTAATAACAAATGACAACAGATTTTATATTTCTTTCAAACCATACTGCCACAGTGCTTCTGCAGTTAAAGCTGAGACAGTATTTTCTTTCAAAGAATTTGTAGGATATTAAATATTAAGGCCTTGAACAGCAAGATACTTAAGCTAGGACTTAACTTTAAGCACATAAATAATCCCTTCCTTATTAGCAAACCATTTAAGCATGTGCTCACCTGAGCAGTAACTTTAATGTTGACTTCAGTGGGACTACCCAAGTGAGTAAAGCCACCAGCATTTGACCCTCAAGAAGTAAACTATTGCATAAACTCTCATTCACTTCCAGAAGATTTTTAAAAATTATGTATTTTTTTCAGTAATGCACAGAAAGCAGGGGTGCACAGTTAAGCTAAGTTAGCAAGGCTAGACAGTCCTACACAGTTGTCAGGTAAATAGGCAAAACTGGAAGTAGGGCATTCTATAAATACATGAATCTAGGAAGATTTGGTAATGGATCTCAGCCACCATCAATCTCAGGAATTTTTTAATCCACTAGGGGAAAAATGAATACAATATTAATGATTTCTTTTAAAATATTACTGCCATTAATTAGGTTAGCCCCCCAAGCCCCCTCCTGCACCCCAACCCTATGCCCCAGCCCTGAGCCTCCTCCCAGAGCCAGCACCCCATACCCCCTCCTGCATCCTGAACCCCCTCCTGCACCCCAAGCCCCAGCCCTTAGCCCCCTCCTGCAGCCAAACCTCCTGCTCCAGCCTTGACCCCCCTCTCAGAGCCAGCACCCCAAACCCACTCCAACACTCTGCCCCAGCCTGGAGCCTCCTCCTGCACCCAAACTCCCTCCCAGATCTTGCACCCCTCACCTCCTAGTGCACCCAATCCCCTACCCCAGGCTCAGTCCAGAGCCCCCTCCCACATTGTGAACCCCTCGGCCCCAGCCCAGAGTCCTCACCCCTGCATGAATCACAACCCCCTGCCCAGTGAGAGTGGGGCAGAGTTAGCGATGGGGGCGGGGCCTCAGGGAAGGGGCAGGGTAGATCCTGGGTTGCCCTTAAATTCAAAAAATGATTTTGGGCGTAAAAAGGTTGAAGACCACTGGGTTAGACAAACACCTGTTAGGCATGGTCTAGGAGGTCTACTTGGTCCTGTCTCAGTGCACGGGGCTTTAAATGCCACTAAATGGCACCAGGACACTCCAGAAACAGAAAACGAAGACTATATCCAGTTCAGGCAACAGGAAAATGTAGGTAAACGGAGTGTACTGCAATTATTCCTTTGGGAATACAAGTGGAGCACCCGAGATACCACCCTTCCCATTTCCAGACCTCAATTTTGCATTTCATTCAAAAGATTAAACCTCCACAACCAACCATCTCCTCCTAACACCACGCCAGAGCAGTGACTGAGTGGTTACTAGAGGGAAGATTCCCACCTCCTGAATTGTCAACATCACCTTGTTTTCCCCCTAGAAGTCTCCCATTCATCCAGCTACTGCCCAGGCTGGACACGGCTTATCTTGGGAGACCTAACAAGATCCCCGTACAATATAGCAAGTTCAAGTCACACACAGCATGGTGATGTGTGCCAATGTGCCTGAATGGGACAGAACCCTTATTTGTCACAGAGTGCACTTGTTCAGGATGGTACTTGACCGTAACAACCTGGTGATATCTTCCGCTCCTCCCCTCGCTACACAAAACGTAACTGCTAGCTGATCCTCTCCACGTGACTTTAATGGAAAGTTTCTCTTTGGTACAGTAGTGGTACTTGTGATTAGGCTGATTTCCTAGCTATCCTTCCTCTCTGCTTGTTTTCTATTTCTACTCTCTACCTAACAAGTGTCCCTGTTGTGCTTCAGGTCCTGTAGTTTGATGAGTGTATTCTGTGACCTATGAGGATGGATGGGTAACTGAGAACTGCAGTCGGCGATTTCTCTCTATAAAGAATGTGCAAATTGAGTATATATGTGACACAGGTCATTTATAAGGAGGGACCTACAACTGTAGAACTGTGGATTAACAAAGTAATCCAACCCCCTGGTGGAACGTACACATGCAGAGGTCACTGGTCATCCTGTATTCATTAGTGTTCTGTGTGCAGTAGCTTTGACAGGAAGAAATATTGCCAAGTCCAGAGAACTCAGGGGCTCTGATAATTAGGCCTCTGAAGTGTAGTTGACTAATGGGCACGTTAGCAATGGCTAGAAATAACTACCTGTGAAAGAAATACGGGGCACAGGAGAGTGTGTGGCGATAACAAGCCAGAAGATGACAGTTCTGCTATAGGAAATCAGGGAGAATGTTTTTTTAAAAAATACCTGGTCTCTCTTCCCAGGATTTAAATAACTAGAGTTTTGAGCAGCAGCATATCTATTGGGCAGAGAACAAGACTGGGGCCCATGAAGTACCAAGTTCTGATCCTGACTGCTACCAACTGCTACTTTTATTCTGCCCTCAGATAACAAGTGCTAAATCTCACCTGTGCATCTGATGGGAGAAATTACGTTTATGAAGGGGAAGGAATATGAGTGCTAAGGCATGTGTTGGTGCAGGCTGGCGCTGTCTGAAGGAGGTATTTAATCTCACTCTATCACTCTCATTACCATAGTATCTGAGAATGTTATGAACATTATGAATTTAGCATCCTGAGCCCCGTGAGTAAGGAAATAAGTATCAACATCCCCATGTTACAGATGGGGAAAGTGAGGCAGAGAGGATGTGACCTGCTCAAGCTCACATAGGAAGTAAGCGGTGCAGATAGGATGAAAACTCAAGCATTTCTGGGTTATAATCTTGTGCTCTGTCCACTAGACATCTCTGTCTATCAGCACTCGAGAGATCTAAATCCTCGATAGGGAGGGCAGATGTTTTAAATACTTTTCTTTTTAAAAAAATATTGTCATGGGTGGTTGGTACAGAAAGGTTTCAGCATCTGGAGAGGAGGTCTCTATGAAGGAGTAGTGGGGGAAGGCAGCTCTAAGTTTGAGATGAAATTGCTTGTTATGGGGATCAGCTGCAAATGGTCTTAATTCTTTCTCTTGCCCAACGAGTGCTCTCCCAGGCTGTGTTGGTGCACTCTCCATCTCATTCTCCTTTGAGTCCTGGTGCTCCTTTCCCTCTTTAAAAATAACCTTGGAGCTCAGCTGTATCTGTGCCGTGCACTGAAATGGATGCTGTAGCATACAATGGATTTTGCAGAGCTCCAAAACCCACAAGTCTAGGTGCCGTGGAGTGTCAGAGGCTCCTTTTCGGGACGAGTCCTACAACAATTCACTGGGGCAGTGCTGTGCCAAGACTAAGATCAGACACTGATGGTTCTGGGGATTGTGAGCGGGGCAGTAGCTAGCCAGCCAGCTATACTGAAACTGGAAAGCAACACCATTTCAATGTAATCGCCTGTGGCGCACATGCAAAACTGGGACATTCCCAGGGAATTAAGCTATCTGGCCACTCTAATGTTTGGCTTTGCCTCAGTAGAGTCTGTCAGTCATGTTCAAATATTTATTAGCAACCACATTTTTCAACCCTGGCTACTGATTGTGAGTGACTCACTGTCTGGGGGCGCTACGTGAGACACTCAAAGCCTGATTTTATCCAGAGGCACTAAGCATCCGCAGCTCCCACTGACAAACTGGGATACTCGGCACATCTGAAAAACAAGCCTTAATGTCTCAAGCTGGGCACCCAAAACGGAATTACTCCCACTACTTAAAATTTCCAGCCTAGTCTTATATGACCTAAATTTCTCTAGAGACTATGAGACTCATGAACTTTAAGGCCAGAAGGGACCATAATGATTATCTAGTCTAACCTCCTGCACATGGCAGGCCACAGAACCTCACCCACCCACTCCTGTAATACACCCTAACTTCTGGCTGAGTTATTGAAGTCCTTGAATCATGATTTAAAGACTTCGAGTTACAGGGAATCCACCATTTATATTAATTTAAACCTGCAAGTGGCCGTGGCCCAAGCTGCAGAGGAAGGCGAAATAACTCCAGGCCATTATCTTCATTTAATATTTAAACTGCAGTAGCACCAGACGCCTCTTTTTTTAAAAAAATATTAATTTTATACCCTGGTTCAGTTCATCAGATTAAAATCTATTCCTTTCTTTAAAGATATCCTCTCCATGCATGTGTGCAGCCAACATGCTGCTGAAGAGCCCTTGCAGTCATCCAAGCCATCTGTAAAAGTGCCTTGTAATGGAGGGTCCTTGACATGGAGAAAAATCAGATGCTGATCCCATTAGCAAGTGCTTAGCTGAAGATCTCATTTTAATGAGTAGTGAAAGTGCTTTAAGCCCTGGTTGTCCTAACACATAGTTTATCAAATACACTCACCTTGAATTGCTTATCAAGATGAATAGCAATTCAGCTACTTCCTTCTTCTTGTGGCAATCTCCCGCTGAAAGATCCTAATTTCTCCTTTGTTTGCCCTTATCTCAAGAGAGGCTGATGGAGGGAATCTACCACTCCTGAGGGGAGGCTGGGCAGGCCTGGGTCTACTGTCTCAGGCCTTGTGATTCTCTGGAAGCTGTTTAAAATTAGGGCTGCCAAGCCTGCAGGATTGTCCTGGAGTCTCCAGGAATTAAAAATTAATCTTTAATTAAATATTATGTCATGTGATGAAACCTCAAGGAATATGTCCAATCAAAACTGGCAACCCGATGTTTATTCTATATTTTTGCCCTTTAGTAATTTTACTATTGCTAGGCCCTAAATGGTGGCAAATGATGATTTTATCTCCGTTGCCATAAAGTTATCACTGTTTCTGCAAGTGATCTGACGGCCGTTAATGGAGGTATTAAAGTTTTCATTTCACTGAAAGGCCTCGACCACACTGACTGTTCCACTGTGTGCAATTAAAACGTTAGTATTGGCCTGTGCATCATGGTCATGTTACAGAGCTTCCATACTAGTAATTCCACTTCACTTCCATTTATCCACCCTGCTATGTCTATCCGCAGCACTAGAGTGCATTGCTCCCAGTAACCTATAACAGAAGCTCTGGCATAATGGCTATGTGCAGTGGTTTCTGGGAGATTTCACCCAGTGGCTTGTGCACTGTGGGACAGTGCTAACAGGACTACTTACAACATGCCAGCGCTTCTCATCTACACTAGCAAAAGTGAAGAAGTCAATCATTATTTAGAGTTGCTTGCAGCAGATCTAACAAATGGTCTAAAGCACACACATTTTGACAATGTTTGTAACAAATGTCTGCATTGAGGCTCAGTATGCTAGGAACAACTGATGTTACTTAGCATGAAAGTAACATGCTAAGTAGAAGAGGCCTTAGGGAGGGAGTATGGTCTAGTGGCTAATGCATGGTACTGTGAGTAAGGTGTTATGGCTTCTATTCTTGGCTTTGCAACTAACTCAGTGTGGTCTTGGGCAATTTATGTAACTTTTGTGTTCCCTTAGTTTTGACGTCTGTAAAATGGGCAGGCTAATATTTACATTTCACCCACAGAGAGGTTGTGGAGTTTCATTGATGCTTGTAAAACCATTGGAATTTAGAAGATGCTCTGTAAGCTTAAAGTGTTTTTAATGTAAAATCTCAAGTATCCATTTACAATTTAATAAGACTGCATTCAAGTTCTCCTTCTTGTATAATCAGTGTTCTTTTTGAGGCAACTAATGTTTGCTGCACAGGTTGATAAGTGATCCCGGTATTAAATGGCAACTTGCCGTTCATCACAATGAGGAAAACAACAACAAATGCAGACTGATTTGTCAATTCAAGGTAAGGCTGCTTTTTCTGTTCACTACAAGAGAAACAAGATGCATATCCTTCTGTCAAAAAATGGGAAACTACTCCTTGAAAAAGTCCACTCTAATTAAGAGCTGATGAGCTATTACTTCTCACTTAGGTGAGCGAATTCAAATTACAATTAGCTCATTTGCAGAAGGTTTAAGTTATTCTAGATTTCACACACTGATAAAAATACCTACATTAGCTAGTGACAATTAATTAGTAATTAGGCCCAAATGTGTGGCTGACAAATAGCCAATCTGGCACAGAATTTAAATGTCCACCTTGCAGTGTGTATTAGACACTCAGGCTTCAGATTTGTCAGGAGAGATGGTGCAGCAACTCGTATTAATTACCCTAGTAATCAGCTCAGTCTGAGTTGCTCAGGCATCATGAATCATCCAGTATATATTGTGTCTTGCCCGTATAAGAAACACAGGTATTGCCATAGTAGCATTACATCTTCTCATTAACATAGCCTCTGCCCATACTAGTAACTAGGGCCCGGGGTTCAGCAAGGTATTTAAGTAAAAAAAAAAATTAATGGAGATATCCCATCTCCTAGAACTGGAAGGGACCTTGAAAGGTCATCGAGTCCAGCCCCCTGCCTTCACTAGCAGGACCAAGTACTGATTTTGCCCCAGATCCCCAAGTGGCCCCCTCAAGGATTGAACTCACAACCCTGGGTTTAGCAGGCCAATGCTCAAACCACTGAGCTATGTGTAGTCCCAAAGACTTTAATGAGAGTGTTAATATGTTTAACCACCTTGCTGAATCAGGGCCTAGAGACACTGATCCTTACTAATTTCAGATAGGGACACTAATTGATACTACTGCTTTTAAAAAGAAACAAAGCTCACTAAAATGATCTGAAACAAAAGGACTGACTATCTGAGCCACGGGTAAAAGAAGGCGAGGGAAATAAGGCAATTAAAACCAATGCCTTCCCCAGCCAAAGAGTTCATAAAATGTGCTGCAGGTGGGCTCATGCCCAAATAAATCTGTTAGTCTTTAAGGTGCCACCAGACTCCTTGTTGTTTTTGTAGATACAGACTAACACGGCTACCCCCTGATACTCTACAGTATTGCCAACTTCAAGCATTCAAAAATCGTGAATCAAAAAGAACCACAAAATTGCCTTAAAAATCATGAACTTTTTAAATAATATATTTTGAGTTCTGTAGATTCCCTTCTGATTCTTGAGCCTTTAAGATCTGCATTTTCAAGTTATTCTCCACAAGCAAGACAGCTAGACACTAACTTTAAAAAAAAAAGAAAATAAAAAAGAAAACGGATGGAGATTCTCGCAGTCTCAGATGACTCTAGAATTTGGGACCTTAAGAAAAAAACACCAAATATCATAAGATTCACGATGAAATTGCAAGAGCTGGCAAATTTTGAAGGTCTCCATCAGTAAGACACACTCCTGCACAACTCAAGAGGTATTCAAGAAAGTTTCTCTCCCTCAAACTGTAAGAGCTCTGCAGGTGGGGAATGTACTTTACTCACAAGGCACATCTGAGTGGAGCTCTCTCTTGTATACCTCCTTATCCTCGCCTAGTCTTAGGAGGACTGCAAAGAATGAGACACGGGCTCCCTACCAACAAAACCTCAGGCTGAGCCGCTGCCCTTCTTAGAGATTTCACTACATAGCTAAATTAACCAAGGTGTTTTCCTTGATTTAGCTGCTGCACATTTACCAAAGTTTTCTCTATGGGCGAATCCTTCCTCAAACATGAGCTTTATGAACTTAGCAACAAAATAACTCACACAAACTCAGTTGTAGGGGATTTTCTAAAGCTAATAATTCAGACAAATGAAACCCAATTTCCTCTGGGACAATACTCCTCAGCGAGGGCTATTTGTGTCCCAGACTTCACCTTTCAAATTCCCGCTGTAAAACTGTTAAAAAGAAGTCACCAGAAATGGAAGTGGGTTTTCCCGCCACCCCCACTCTCACGCTCAAAAACAACAATACCATTTTTGCTCAAATGAAATTCACCTTTAGACAGATGCCAAGTCTGGAAAACTGTCTGAAATATGAACGGCCAGAAAATTACGAACAAATGAAAACTAGGGTGGTACACTGGAAACCACTACGCAACCTTGACTAGCGCCACTGCAGCTACTCCTGCTGTCATAATGACAGGAAAAGGTGCTTATTACAGGATTAATCTTTTAACCGCAATCTGTAACCTTTGCATTTGAACAAGATTGCAAATCCCTACCTGTTTCTCCAGCTCACAACTTCCCAATGTTCACAGTTCATATTTTCACAGCGTCCACATTTTCACAACTCTGAGTTTAAATTGGAAAGCTGTGAACAGTGAGGCAGGGACTGCCAGTTTCTCTCTGTAAAGACTGTGATTTAAAAGAAACACCCCAAGGCTAAGTACTTTCTTCTGTCTTTTTGATGCCCTCTAATAATTCTACATAGGGATCCCACTGAGTTTACCGCAATTAACAAGGTGGGGGGAAAAAACCCCAAATGGTTCTCACTTAGGCAGAAAGAAACTCCAGCTTTCTTTAAAGCACATACATCATTTTAGAAATAAATCACCAAAATATGAAAAATTGAGAAAACTGTATTGATACTAAGATACACAAATTATTAACACCTCAATAAGGAGGCTGTGATCTAGCCAGTGCAAACAAGTAAGAGAAAAGAGCAGTTTTGAGGAGCGGGGACCTAGCAATAGGAGAATGTAGTAGTCTGACAGCTCCACATAGGAGGCCATCGATAGGATAATAAATAATTTCAAGGGGACAGAGGGGACTTATCTTCCTAAAGATTGCTTTAGATTACGGCATCCTGGGTTGCAATGAGGACTCTGGACCAGATTTTTAAAGGTATTTAGGCACTTAAAGATGTAGATAGATAGATGTCTTGTGAGATTTTCAGATTGTCTAGGTGTCTAACTTCCACTGATTTCAGGCACTTTTGAAAACCCCACTAGGTGTCTATCTGCACCTAAATAGCATTAAAAATGCGGCCCTCAGTCACTGATTCACATCTGCTCTATTTAGATGGCTTGACTATCCCCTACAGGAGAGCCAGGAGCAATTTATACTGAGGAAATGTAACTGGATGGCTTCAGATTTGCCTGCACCTTGTGCTAAGGCTACAAAATAATTTTCCAGTATAGAGAGAGCAAGAGAAAGTTTTCACACTGTTGATTCACTGTCAGCCCAACCAGAGAGTTTGCATGGAAAACTGGCCTATGACTCCTAAAACTGCAGATATAATCCCGCCAGGTTGGTTCGTGGGAGGAACCAGGCATACAAATCAGAAAAAGTATCAAATATTGTATCACAATTTCTCAGGTCTGACCAAATGCATGAATTTGTGATGCAATTTATATGGGCATAGAGTCAAGAAGATTTTCTGCTTCTAAGTTTGCCCCCTAGAGTGAAAGAGAGGGCGAGTGAACTATGCTCACTATGAATGCTGCTGTCATATTTTAAGGATATTGCCTAAGAATTAGAGGAACAAATATAAGTTGGTGGCGTGGTGTCCTGTACAATGTTAACAATGGCAAAAGAAATAGAGTGGTGGGGTTTTATTCCAAATTTCAGAACTTCCTTCTGGAGCTAGATGTGTCAGTGTGAAAGAGGGGAGTGTGCTGAGTGTCCATTTAACACACTGTTTTATACCCAAATCCCTTCTTGTCTGACATGCTTCCACAGCTGATTTTAATGCTGTCCCTGCAGCCACAGAAATATTAGAAGAGAAATAATTCAGCAAAATATTTCAATTTGTTAAAATCTAAACTAAATGTGTATTCAAATCTGTTGAATTTACTTTAGTGTGTGTGGCAATATTTTATTTATACCATTATTATTACTCTAGGGTTGCCAGGTGTCCGATTTTTGACTGTTTTTAACCGGGTTTCAGGCCGTTAAAAATCCAGTCGGTGGTGCAGCAGGGCTAAGGCAGGCTCCCTGCCTGCTCTGGCTCTACGCAGCTCCCGGGAAGTGGACGGCATGTCCGGCCCCTGAGCACAAGGGCGATCAGGGAAGCTTCGCATGCTGCCCCCGCCCCCAGCACCGGCTCTGCAGCTCCCATTGGCCAGGAACCAGGGCCTGCCTGCCATGCTTGGGGTGGCAAAAAAGCTAGAGCCGCCCCTGGGCTCAGCGGGTGTCTACCCTATATCGACAGGTGCGGGTAACCCATTGAACCCCATTCGTGATGGGGATCGGGGATTGCAATTATTCCCCATGAACGAGGAATTCCCAGTAAGTGCGGGTCATAAGCTCACGTTGATTAAGTCCCATCCCTTTGTACACAACTTCTTAGAGGGACAAGTGGCATTCAGCCACCCGAGATTGAGACTAAATGTAGATTGACACATAGGGATGACATTGACACATTTTACCTTAGCTGTCAAGTAGAGTTTAATAGCAACAGCACCTGCGGGCAGCGTGCACTGCACGGAGCCGCCTGGCTGCCCCTCCACCTAGGGGCCGGACATGCTGGCTTCTTCTGGGAGCTGCATGGAGCCAGAGCAGTGTATGCACTGTATGATACTACTGCTTTTAAAAAAGAAACAAAGCTCACTAAAATGGTGTGAAACAAAAGGTCTGGCTATCTGAACCATGGGCAAAAGGATGGCTAGGGAAATAAGGTAATTAAACCCCATGCCTTCCCTAGCCAAAGAGCTCATAAAACATGCTGCAAGTGGGTTTCCTCTACAGTATTGACAACTTCTAATAGGTAGCATGGTCCAAGGATACCTTAGGTCCCTGTCTATGTGCCAGCACCTGCTCAGGAGGCTGCCAGCAAACTTACAGTGCTAGAACACCCCTTTTACATGGTACACCCTTCTGAGTGATGGAAAAATAGCAACATGTGTGTAAGAGCAAGTAGAAAAAAACATGCAAGCATCTGTTCTGGATGTGATTCCTGACCCTAGTAGATGGACAAGCTGTATAGCATCCTAGCAGAGAGATCCATGTATATAAAATACCATTAAACTTAATACAGCTAACAGCTAAACCATTTGCATGGATAGCTTCTCTACTGTTTAAACCTTCCATTTCGTTTTAGGGACGTCTACCCTGTTATAACACTAACGTGAGGAATACAGCATTATAAAGAGATGGTGCTATCGCGGTAAATTTCTCAAAGGCTTGTCTCCACTAAACGTGTATGAAACTGCAAGCCCCAAGTGCTGGCATATGCACGGGGAATCTAAATGTTTACACAGGCACTTTTAATAGTCTTAACATCAGGGCATTCTGAGGTCTGTGTTTGCAATTGGGCTTTACAGCTGCAAAATGGTAACCCTTGGGCAACTGAAAGCACACCTATAGATGTTGGAATGTGCAAAGCTGTACCTGCTGCCCAACATCTGGGGCTCTCTCCCTGACCCCACTCATCACATCTCAATGCCACCATCTTTTGTGTCCTCTCACAAAACCAAGTTACGTAAAATATGTTACGTAGCCAGCAACAAATGCTTTTGTGATCTTCCAGGTACATTGAATATTCACACAAGCAACCACAATCCTACAAGCAGATCCAGCCAGGTGGACTCTAGCACCTGGGCAGAGCCCTGCTGAAGTAAATAAAAAGTAAGGATCTGCCTGCACAGAGCTTCAGGCGGGATCAGAACCTTAGATTGTAAGCTCTTCGGGGCAGGAACTCAGACTATTTTGTAAAGCTCCATTTGCATTCCTGGCACAATAAGCAATTAGCAGCCATAATAAAGACTTTAATCCTTTTAAAAACTGGTCTTCATTTCCCCTCATGAATTTTGGTGTTTGGTATTTATTTAGCAAGGGATATTTTTTAATCTGGTCTCCTTTTAAGTGTGTTTCTATTACAACTACAGGTCTATCGAGATTGGGGTACCTTAAAGCTTTGCCCAATAAGGACTTACTGGAAGGGTATCACAGCATGAAATAACTCCTGATTTAAGGTACTTCACAAGGATGAGGGAAGGAATGAAGAGAGAGTCTTAAATTGAGCTCATTCACAAAAAGCTGCTACATAATCCTCCCCACTCCCCACCTCTGTACCTATGCAGAAAATCTGCTGGAAGAGCTAGGATGTGGCAGTATTTTTTGAAGACACCGTCTTTTTTATCTGAGCAAACCTATATACAAAGGCAAGTCAACTGGCATAACAGCTATTACTGACAGGAACAAGAAGGGTGGTAGAATTAATTGTCTCTTCCTTAACAGACTTATTCTACAAGATCTAAAGAACCACATTTCTCTAATCGCAAAACAAGCTCAAGAACAACATAAAGTACTGTGAATTGTTGGCAATTTTCTTTATGATGTACACCATCTCATAAATGCAATGAATGTATTTACACCTTTGCGGTCTTTGTTTTTTTTTTACTCGGGAAATAAAAATGGCTGTTTTCTACTGTTGAAATAGACAATCAGCTATATACAAAACATGCTCACATGATTATATATTGGAAGGACATGGTCAAGGTAACTTTTGTAAGTATATATGAACAGACAACTACCGTGTTTGTGGAGTTATATCCATATGACAAATTGGAGGGGCATGTTATAAATTGCAGAGGCAACTGATCACTTATCAGATGCCTGTGCAGTTTATCACATGCTTCTGACCACATTACTTGCCCGCTAATCAATCTCACTGGGATTTATTCTAACATTTCAAACCTTTCAGCAGCCTCCGACAGCTGCTGCCATTTCTAAAAGTCAACCTGCTGGAGAAATCGTTTTCTCCATATCTCTTCCCACCCCACCCCCAAAACTAAATTAATTAAAAAAAAATTAAACATATTAAGAACTTGACAACTTCTCTGTGTTTATAACAATCTCTTAGATTACACCACCTAGTGTCCATTTCCTTACTTAAACTAGTGCATGATAAAGGAACTTCTTTTACCATAGGGATCACCATTAAAACCAGGGCTCTTCACTTTGACTTTGCTGTTCAAAAAACACATTAACAAATTATTAGTTTTTTAAAAACACACAAAAATATTTACAGGGACTCTGCAAAAAAACAAAAAAGAAAAACTCTGTGCCTATTCATCCTTGACATGCGTTCCTTTCGAAGAGGGACTTTTGCACTCAAACAATTTTTGAAACCCTCAGATCAATAGACTTCCTACGTGTTTAATAATTCTGTAGACTCCATCCCACTGTAGTAGGTCAGAACTGACTTGTGTTTTTTAATTAGTACTGCCCTCTGCTCAAGGTGCCCTCAGGACAAACTGTTCATTGCTGGGTTAAAAAAAGACTATGCTTGCCACTACATTTTTGCTACAAAGAATATCTAAGACACCCAGCAGCTCTTTCCTGGGCATGAGGAAGACATAATTCACCAACTGTTGGACTAATTTCTATACAGGCCAGATTCTCCTTATTTCCATAATTGCTCAGTTAAATCTATAAACAATTTTATCTGTATCTACCTCCCTTGCTATCAAAATGCATTCCACTTGTCTTCTTGGAAAAACCAGCTGTCTGTGAAATCCCCTCTTATGAAATTATTGTATTCATAAAGAGATAAAACTACCACAATGCAGTTATTGTTACTAGTCTCTCTTCCAAAGCATGGGGGCGCCAGAGTTTGTCTAAGAAAAAGTAACCATTTTATATATAATATGGGCTATTTTTCCTAGTCTTGTTCTCTGAACGGCTGAACTGTTTTGGCTGAAATTTTCCAAAAAATGTCAGGCTGAGGCAGACATTCAGCACAGAAAATTTTAGCCCAAATGGTTGACGTTTGCCAAAGTTATAAACAAGTGAAAAAGGGGTCTGATAATGGGAAGTGTCATACAACCTTAATAATAAAGTAGATGAGCCAATATCTTTTATTGGAGCAACTTCTGTTGGTCAATTTCTGTTGGTTCTCCCTCAGGTTGAGCTCTATGAATCTCAAAAGCTTGTCCCTTCCACCAACAGAAGAAAACTGAAAGAATATCCTCTCCTATTAATGCATATTTACATCACTGGTGTTATAAGGGCTAAGGGTAGTCCATGCAGTCCCTTAACTGGAAAAAATACTATGGTCTCCCTAAGTATGGATAGTTAAAAAGATGTGACTTTTTTCTTTTCTAATGGAACTGATATTGCTTTACCTGTTGCACTGAAATTTAGATCCCTAACACAATATTCTGATTTCCCTTCCATTTGAGGACATCTGTTCTGGTTTGGTCAGAACAAGAGCTCTTTTTAACCTTCATCCAGCCCTAGAATCTAAAATTTTCAGACAAGATTTTAAAACACATGTGCCCTACACAGTTAGCCTCTTGTTCAGTTTTAGGACCCTAAATAAGCAGACACCTACACTGCCAACCCTCCCCCGCACCACCCCACACAACCGGCGGCAGCAAGTCTCAGTGCCTGGGTCAACTGGTTTAATAACCAGTTATTAATAAGGGGTTAATAAGCTGACTCAGGCTCCATGGTACCAGGCTAAAAATAGCAGCATAGACAGTCGAGCTCAGGCTGCAGCCCAGGCTCTGAGACCCTCCCTGTTTGCTTGATTTCAGAGCCCAGGTGCCAGCCCAAGCAAGAATATCTACGTTGCTACATTTAGCCCCCGTAGTGCAAGTCCCATGAGCCCGAATCAATTGACCCAGGTTCTGGGACTTGCTGCCAAACCGTAGGGCTTTTTTCCCCAGAGTAGATGTACCCTGCATGGCCTGATTTTCAAAACTGCTCAGAACCCACCAACTCCCACTAACTTTTGCAATTCAAGCCACTTTGAACAAGTGCTTAAATATGGATTTAGAAGCTTAACTTTAGGCACCCATATCAGAAAATCTTAGCCCTTGTAGTTAAATACTTATAAGTGTACGATGGCTCGGTCTTGTAAGCCTTACATTGATCTTAAAGTTGAAAGGTTTTTAGTTTTCTGGGTTTTTTAAAGATCATTTCACAGCAAAAATGACTCCAAACATTGGATCACCTCAAACTCATGGCAATCTACGCTTTACACATAATTTTATAACATTGAACTAATTTTCTTTAAAGTTGGCTGGGTTATTACATTTCACTGAGATTCATAGAATAAGTAAAGTTTAAAGAAACTTATCCGGTATTCAGAAGTTTTTGAATTATACCTGAATACGTTTTCTGCAGGGAATGGACGGGAGAGATGATTGATTGTTTGTTAAATGTACACATACAACACAAATTACTAGACTGATTTATTAGTTGTATATAAATCATTTAAAAAAATATCACATCATGGCTGAGCCAAACACAGAAAATTTTGACCCAAAAGCTATTTGTTTCAGAAATTTGTAGGGTAAAAAGAATGTCTGCGTGGATGGAATTGTAATTGAACCTTAATTACACCTCCGACTGCAGTAGAAGTTATATTACTCTCACCTTAAAGACTTCTTACTCTACGGTAGTAGATGGTGAAACGCTTTGATCAGTAGTTGTATTTCCCACCCCCCCACTTGTTTACAGAAGTGTAATCCCCAATATAGCCTTACTTGGAGGACGATTATGTTTTAAAGGACAGGGAAGAGGCTGGATGATGTGCAAAAATGAAGCTAGAAACCTTCCTCCCTCCCCCATCCCCTTTTTTATTTACACAATTTGTGAGAGTGACAAATAAAAGCCCTTTGGGATGTTGTGAACTATTAGAAAACCACATACTTGGGTGCACAAGGAAGCTCAGGTCTACAGGCAGGACATGCCGGTGATGGCCATACATCTGCACACTCCACAGTCTGTCGTCATGCTTTCCAAATGGAGATTGCAAATGTTTGTGGAAGAAAATATTAGCTGAGAAACAGGGATTTTAACCACCCTTCAGACTGTAATTATGCTTTTATTTACCAAAATAGGAAAAATACAGATGTTTTGTTCTTAATTTAATTGAAAATAAATAAAAACCACTGGCTGCTCTAAGATGCTAGAACTGGCACTTTCCTTCTGCCTCAGCTGAGATTTCTGCTGCATCTGTGGTTCAGGCTGAAGTTTTTCTGAAAGGAGGAACTGAGACTTTTTCAAAATCTTAAAGCCTTAAAACTTTTTTTTCTTTCCTTTTTTTTTTTTTTTTTTTTTTTACTTTTGGCAAGTCAGATTTTTTCTCTCCAAGTGCTCTGCTCCAGTGAAACTGATGAGTCTAATAAATTCTGACTTTGTGTATGCTGTCTCATATCAGCATAGGTTATATATTTTGTTAACCAAGTGGATAAATAAATACACTTAACTGTACAAACTCAGCAAGGCTGTAATTGGTATGATCTCGAGGTATTATGGTAGCTGAAATCCTTGTGGAATTAGATGTTTGTTTTGTTCAATTGGGGGAAGATACATTCTGTTTTCACCAATGCTGGGGCTTTCATTTGTCAGTACACAAACATTTGCTTTTAATGCCCTCAGGATGCTACACTTGGGTTCAGATTAATAGCCTGTTCAGCTCTCATGTTTAGCTCAAGTATGCTTTTAACTTGGAGACTATAAGATGATTAAATAAAAGCTTTGGTGTGTTCATGAAAAATGTTTGTAGTCAAGCGATGTGAATTCCACAAAAATGTCTTTTGTCTGGGTAAGCCAGGTTTTGGATTCTTTATGCAATTTAAAGAGACTCCAGACATATCTCCATTGCTAAAGAATACCCAGGTCAGCGAGCCTCAGAGCCTGTCAACTGACTTGGGCTCACAGGGCTTGCACTATCGAACTAAAAATAGCAGGGTAGATATTCCCACTTGGGCTGGAGCCCAGGTTCTGAGACTCTCCACCATCACCGGGTTTCAGAGCCCGGGATCCAGCCCAAGCAGGAACATCTACCCTGCTATTTTTAGCCCAGTAGTGTGAGAGCCCTGTGAGCCCAAGTCAGTGGACCCGGGCTCTGACACTTTCTGTTGCCGGTCTTTTTTTTCCTACCACCACCAAACTTGGAAGGAGTTCAAAATCCAAACTTAGCTCTGAATTCTGCAAATGGCTCCTATGTGAGATAGGAGCCATGTGACTTCTATTCCCACCTCTGCCACTGACCTGTTGCATAGGGTAAGTCACTTTAAGCATGTGCTTAACTTAAACATTATTTTAATTTACATAGGTCTTTTACAACTGCTCAGCTGCCTATGACGCATGAATCCCATTATTTTTTCCATCAGTAAATTCAACTAATGAACAATTTAAATAGCAACTTTCGTGCACTTTTAGTTTTTACGTAAGCTGTGTTCATGGTGATTTTTAAAAAAAATTGGTTAAATTTTATTAAGCAGCTGAAGCATCTCAGGTCCATTTAAATGACCGATAATGCAATTTCATTACACGTGGAGCACTGCCAACTCCCTCCATTATGCTCTAGAGCTGGTGTGTGTGTTCCAAATTTTATAAAACGCAGCCTTCTGCCACACAAATGGGTGTGGATATGGTGGCTTAAATTCCACAATGGACAGTTGGCACAGATTTGCCACAAAAAAATGATGGCAAAGAATGAGCAACAGGACCATCCTACCTGAAAAACCATACATAAAATAAGTCTATTACAGTGAATAACCAGAGTTCCAAGCCTTAGCGACATCTGAACTAATCTCTCACCTTTGGCCACTATATACACACTCACTCTCAGGAGTTTTGTGAGTTATCAGCATTTGCCTATCTGCTTCCACTGATATCAGTGGGACTTTCACCACTGACTTCAATGGCAGCAGTTAGGCCAATGCTTAATGCTTTTAAATCCCCCATCCTTAATGTGTTAGACATCATCATCTGTGCGGTGCGTATGTCAATGTGATGGCGTATAGAACCATGAGATTCACAGAACCAATCTTCTTTCCCTTTCAGAGCCCTGCATGTCTCACGCAGACAGATTTTCCAAAGGGCAAAGCATCCAGCAGCTACGCTGATGACAATGTTAGCTCCTTGGTGCTGCGACCTGTTGGGATGACCTCCATAACTCATTTGTGGCTTCCCAATTGAGTACTGAGGTCATCCCAAGTTGATGCTAAGAAACCTGTACAGCACACCATTATGTGTTTTCTAATATAAGAAACAGATATGGAAATATCAATTAAATGCAGCCACTTCTACAGTGGGACAAAGGATCTGTCTTATCAGGACTGAAGTCTTTGTAAACTCCCTCTTCAAAAACAAGAGTCAGTGGATCCTGACAGAAGTATTCCTCTCCTTACAGAAAGAACGAGGAGTACCCTGTGGCACCTTAGAAACTAAAATTTATTTAGGCATAAGCTTTTGTGGGATAAAACCCACTTCATTGGATGCATGCAGTGGAAAATACAGTAGGAAGATATATATACAGAGAGAACATGAAAAAAATGGGAGTTGCCATACCAACTCTAAGGAGACTAATCAATTAAGGTGGGCCCACACACCACACACACAAAAAACCCACTAACCCAGGAACCTATCCTTGCAAGAAAGCCCGTTGCCAACTCTGTCCACATATCTATTCAAGGGACACCATTATAGGACCTAATCACATCAGCCACACCATCAGGGGCTCGTTCACCTGCACATCTACCAATGTGATATATGCCATCATGTGCCAGCAATGCCCCCCGCCATGTACATTGGCCAAATCAGACAGTCTCTATGCAAAGGAATAAATGGACACACAGCAGCTGTCAAGAATTATAACATTCAAAAACCAGTCGGAGAACACTTCAACCTCCCTGGTCACTTAATTACAGACCTAAAAGTCACAATTCTCCAAAAAAAACTTCAAAAACAGACTCCAACGAGAAACTGCAGAACTGGAATTAATTTGCAAACTGGACACCATTAAATTAGGCTTGAATAAAGACTGGGAATAGATGGGTCATTATACAAGGTAAAAACTATTTCCCCATGCTAATTTTTCCCTTACTGTTACTCACACCTTCTTGTCAACTGTTTGAAATGGGCCATCCTGATATCACTACAAAAGTTTTTTTTTCTCCTGCTGATAATATCCCACCTTAATTGATTAGTCTCATTAGAGTTGGTATGGCAACGCCCATTTTTTCATGTTCTCTCTGTATATATATCTTCCTACTGTATTTTCCACTGCATGCATCCAATGAAGTGGGTTTTAGCCCACGAAAGCTTATGCCCAAATAAATTTGTTAGTCTCTAAGGTGCTACAAGTACTCCTCATCCCTTTTGCTGATACAGACTAACATGCCTACCACTCTGAAACCTGTCTCCTTAGAGAGTTCTTGGAGGATGATGTCAATTAAATGAGCTAACCATTTTAAGATAAATATCTAAAGAATGATGAAAAAGGAAAGGTGAGGAGATCCAGAAAAAGCCCTATGCAACCCTCCTTTACCTCCTCTCACACACTCTCCACACTGGGCACTGAGAAGCAAGATTTCCATTGTTAACACACATGGGTATTGTTAAAAATGCCCTGGGAAAATACACACATGCCTTCCCTTCAGCATAAAAAGAAAGATGCTAGCAGCCAGCCTGACAATGGTTGGCCAGTGTCAGTCATCAGTGGGAAGATCACAGTCTGGAAAAGCGGGGAGGGGAGGGATTACACAAGTGAATTTGAGGCACAGAATCTCCTCCTATAATGTTGCATTCCTGGGATTGGAGGATCAAACTGAACAATGTTACACCCAGATTAGAATGACACTGTTTAGTCTTAGATAGGATCATCATGTAGCTCAAACTCTTATTGTTGCAACAGCTGCAACAGATAAAGTTCACAGATTTTTCCTATGTAGCCTAAATGCTAGGCTGTATTTTGTTGCCAGATTTTGAGGGCTTGTTTAGATGAGAAAGTTTTACTGGTATTGTTAAACAAATATAAATCTCCATGTGAACATTTTTCTTCCTGAATAAGAGTGGCTATTTTCAGTTTAGTTAAACCCTTTCTTTCCAAAGCTATGTAAGCTAAACTGAAAAAAGGCATTCATGTCCTGGAATAAGTATCATCATGGGAGTAATACAAATACAACTATAGCATTTTAAGTTCATACTTTAACTTATTCCAGTATAACTTTCCCATTAAGACAATCCTGAGTCTCATATCTGGTGCATACCGAGTCTTCAGTGAGATGAGTTAAACTGTAGGAGAAAGTTGGACTATTGTACTCAAAGTATTAAATGGAAGTCGCCCGTTTGATTTATATGTTCATACTATATCTAACTCCTACTGGTCAGATGGTACCTACCTACTGTCCCTGATTATATGTTATTCAAATGTATGTAGAAAGAAAATAAAGGCAGTCTGCAAACTTGTTTCTGCTCCAATTATTAGCCCGTTCAATCTGAGCCTCTCTGCATTGTTCTTACCAGTCCAGACACTAACGAGGGAATTTTAAAAGGCCTTTGTACAGTGATACAATTCAGCCGCAAAGAAGCCACTCAAGCAGCACTTCAGCACAGGTTGCAGAGCTTCATTAACACGGTACTGTTTCTTTTCGGTGTTGGCAAAATGGGAGAAGAACTTGAAAACCTTTGCAGTTCTTTCAACAGCCTCTGAAACTCACTGACAACACTCTTCCTTGAACTCTTGCTCCATTCACAGGCTGTTCACAGTGTATCTAAAAAAGCTCTCAAAGCAAGGCGGAACATTATTGGGGACGGACAGACTGACACATAGCAAAGAGATAGGAGGAGGAGAAAATAAAATGGTAAGAAAAATGTTGAGCCTTGAAGAGGCAACAGTATGTCAAAAACAAACAACAGTTTTCAGTCCTGCCCATCAAATTGCATTGTTTTCTTTTACACTCAATGAAAATATTTACATAAAAAACTTTATTAAGTTTTGACAGAAAGGATGTGACTGTTCTCAAGATAAGATGAGCCACAACCTGTGGGACAATCCAAGAATCTATTGGATAAGATGCCAAGGCAGGTACCATTCCAAGCTCATCCATGATGAATGTGAAGGTAAAAGCAGTGTCTTTAGGGACTGCCTGGAGCGAGATGGTGAAAAACACTGTTAAAGGGTATAATTTTTCCATGATTAAAAAATAAAGCTAAATTCCTTTTTTGAATTTCTTGTGAGTTTAAATACCTACATTTGGATCCACGAGGAAACGGTTACGCCTATGCTGACACAGCACTAGATACCTCTACAAACTGCACAGGATGCCACTGCAACTCAAGTGGCTGAGAGCAAAGTAACATTAATATTTAATAATTACGTTGCACTTCTCCAACGAAGGGGAATAGAGAAATTGCCTTAAATCTAATTAAGATGCACCCAGCTACCGGGAGTGGATCCCATAATCAGGTCATTTAAAATTAGACTAGTAAAGGAAGTCTGACCAATGTCACCTGACTTTGTTGGTGCTTCAGAGATGTGGGGGGGGGGGACATAGGGGGAATTTTAGTGTTTAAATAGAGAAAGCCACATGTTTGTTTTCCATTTCTCTGCATGCAAATACACTGGCCTCTGGAGAGAGAGAGAGAGAGAGGTCTAGAAGAGATCTCTGAGAGAAGGGCTGTAGATGTTACTGAATCTTTATTCTCTTATTTTTGTAACAACTTTCTGCTACATTACCTAATGCTTTTAGTTAGTTTTCTATTGGATCCACAGCATTTCTATTACACTTCTACCCCGATATAACGCTGTCCTCGGGAGCCAAAAAATCTTACTACATTATAGGTGAAAGCACATTATATCGAACTTGCTTTGATCTGCCGGAGCACGCAGCCCCGCCCCCCCAGAGCGCTGCTTTACCGCATTATATCCGAATTTGTGTTATATCGGGTCGTGTTATACCGGGGTAGAGGTGTATTTTGCTTTTTAAATAGGCACTATTCTTCTAATCCTTTTTGAATATGCTGTTTCAGGGAGTTCACTCACGGTCATCATTTAGAGGCATGTTGATAAAGTACATCTATTATAGGCAGACCTGTTTGCTTTTCATTAGCAGAATGCCATTACCAGGTAATCAGGAAAGCATTTGAATCCATGTGCCAGTACCACCGAGTTTATAACAAGCCAGGCAGTATGCACTGCTCTGATGTAATGCTGGACGTTCATTATTCCTCTGCCTGTGAGTCAGGGTGAGGATGGAATGGCGGTGGGGTGGCAAAGATTGGGTGAGAAATCTGGACAGATCTTAGAGTTAGGGCGATGAGATGGCCAGGGTGAAAAAATCGGGACGAGGGAGGGTAGTAGGATCCTATAGAAGACAAAACTAATATTAGGACAGACATCCCGATTTTACCAGGACTGGTCACCTTACCTAGAGTACTCTGGCTGTCAGAGCTATGAGAGTTTGAATGGGAACTTCTTTTCTGCCATTTCTTGGAATTTTTACTTTGAATGACTGAAGCCATTTAAAATTGTTAGATGTTAAGGATTAATACAATGTAATTTTCACCCTTGCAACTCTTCTTATGGCTCCAGTGGCTCTGAATAGGCTTGAGGGCTTTTGCTGTCCAGAACTAAAGGTATGCCACAAGACGGGGTATTTAAAACAGTAAATTCTTCCTGTTACTTAGGTGGTTTATTTGTCTGAGTCTGCATGTACCACAAGGGCTTTGAATGGGTTTTTAAAATGTCTGAGTGGTGGTAGATTTTGGGAATAATTATACTGACTTTTTTGGTCTGCAACCAGCTGTCTTCTCAAATATAATAAAGCTACTGTATTTTCATACCCTCCCCATAGAGAGCACAGTTAGTTTATATTTGAACTTTTCTTGTATCTGAGAACATGTTTGCTGCCTTCATAAAGCATATTGGACTTAATATACTTGGACTTCCTCTGTTCTATTCTTGCTGTGAAGAAAAGCCCTTTATGGTGATGTGACACTATAAAAATCCATAATCGTTAAGTTAAAAATAAAATCCTTATCAGAGTGCGTGCCAGCTGAATATGCTGGATTTCTCCCCCTTTAGAATCATATCCTGTTCCTAAACTAGTATTTAGATCTATTACGTATTTTCGTATTTCTTTTCAACACATGAACTTCCGTTAGTGTTCAGAGGCCTTTAAATAACCACCTGTAACTGAATACATCATCACCCTGTATTTATTATGCCAGTAAGACTGCACAAGCCAACAAGTTGGTTTGCTTCATAGGTCTTATAAAATACATGCATTTTATTTTTATGATTCAGAAATTGCCACCCTGCAACCATGAAACCCTACAGTCTGCTACCATTGGCCTTCTATACACAGGAAGCTGGGAAAAGTGGAACACACTCTTTGACGTGTGTAGCAACCAAAGGCCCCAATCAGCATAACAGCCCCATTGTGTTGGGTGAAGCTGCAGGCCTTGCCTCAAAATGCTTACAATCCATGAACACCACGGGAATAAAATACCCTGATAAAATCTTCTCCTGCAACAGTAGCAAAAATGATAGAAAATCAGTACCAACTGCGTCTCACTCCTTCCAATCGGCCATATATATTGATAAAGTGCATGGAAGATCAATGGGAACAAAGAACATGTTTTAGAACTCTTGATTCAGAGTGCTTAAGGAAATTGCAGGTCCTACTCTTCCCAGAGGATTTAATATTTGACCATCCAATAATTTCCCACTATGTAAAATATCACTCATCCATAATATAGAGACAGTAACAGTGCTGGAGATTTCTTCTATAAACAAAGCAAAAAACAAACAAACCCAAAACTATTACCTAGTTTTCGTAACTGTTGTTTTTCGAGATGTGGTGCTCATATCCATTCCATTCTAGGCATGCACATACCCATGTGCTCGGCGGTCGGAGATTTTTGCCTTAGCGGTATCTGTAGGGTCGATTGTAGCGCCCTTGTGTGTCGGTATATTAGGCGCCGCCAGCCCTACCCCCTCTCGATTCCTTCTTGCCGGCAACTCTGACAGGGGGCTAAGGAGGGCAGGTAATGGAATGGGCACAAGTAACATCTCAAAGAACAGTTATGAAAGGTAGGTAACCGTCTTTTCTTCTTTGAGTGCTTACTCATGTCGATTCCATTCTAGGTGACTCACAAGCAGTATCCCTGGTGGCGGGCTTGGAGCTCATGGTTGTGCGACTTGCAACACTGCTCTGCCAAAGCCAGCATCGTCTTGGGCTTACTGGGTGAGTGCATAATCAGATGTAAACATGTGGATGGATGACCAGTTGGAGGCCCTGCAGATATCCTGAATCAGCACCAGGGCCGATGAAGCCTGCACCCTAGTCGAGTGGGCAGTCATGGTCACCTTTGCCAGGTCATAGCAGTAACAGATGCAGGCCGTGATCCAGGACAAAATTCTCTGCGCAGACACTGGGCGACCTTTCATTCTGTCTGCCACCCCAACGAACTGCGTTGACTAGCAACAGCTTAGTCCTGTCGATGTAGAAGGCAAGCACCCTCCTGATGTCCAGGGCCTGCAATTTGCGCTCCTCTTCCGATTTATGACACTTCGGAAAGAAGACAGGTAAGTATATGTCTTGACCAGTATTAAACTTGAAACTACCTTGGGCAGGAACGCTGTATGCAGCCGGAGCTGGACCTTGTCCTTGTAGAACACTGTATGGGGCAGCTCTGAAGTAAATGCCCTGATCTCAGAGACCCTATGGGCAGACGTTACTGCAACCAGGAAAGAAACTTTCAGGAGGAGGAGAAGAAGGAGGAGAGAGCAGGAAGCTATAGGCCCGAAGGCAGGACCCATGAGCCGCGACAGCACGAGACTCAGGTTCCAGGGAGGTACGGGATCCCTGATCTGTGGGAAGAGATGCTTTCAAGAACTGGAGCAGAGGGTGGAATGCCAAAATAGCAGCCAAGTGGACTTTGATTGATGACAAGGACAAGCCCTGCAGTTTGAAGGGCAGAACATAGTCCAGGATCACCTGCAGCGAGGCCTGCTCAGCCCGGATACCCCAGTCCGAGGCCGAGCACATGAACCTCTTCCACTTGGTCAGGTAGGTTGCTCTGGTGGAGGGGTTTCTGTTACCCAACAAGACCTGTTGGACCCAGGCCGAGCATTCCTGGTCTTCCACATTTAGCCAGGCAGAATCCAAGCTGTCAACTACGGCACTGCCGTGGTTCTGGGACAGCAGAGAGACAGCTGCAGCAGGGCGGCTACCGAAAGGTCCATCAGCGTGCCGAACCAGTGCTGCTGAGGCCATGCAGGAGCTATCAGGATCACCTTCACCTTGTCCTGTTTGATCTTCATTCAGTAAACAGTAATAGGTCACCAGGACCAGATGGTATTCACCCAAGAGCTCTGAAGGAGCTCAAATGTGAAATTGCAGGACTAATAACTGTCATCTGTAACCTATCATTTAAATCAGCTTCTGTACCAAATGACTGGAGGATAGCTAATGTGACACCATTTTTTAAAATGGGCTCCAGAGGAGACCTCGGCTATCACAGGCTGGTAAGCTTGACTTCAGTACTGGGCAAACTATTGTAAAGAACAAAATTGTCAGACACATAGATGAACATAATTTGTTGGGGAATAGTCAACATGGTTTTTGTAAAGGGAAATCATGCCTCACCAATCTACTAGAATTCTTTGAGGAGGTCAACAAGCATGTGAAAAAGAGGGATCCAGTGGATATTATGTATTTAGATTTTCAGAAAGCCTTTGACAAGGTACCTCACCAAAGGCTCTTAAGCAAAGTAAGCAATCATGGGATAAGAGGGAAGGTTCTCTAATGGATTGGTAACTGGTGAAAAGATAGGAAACAAAGGATAGGAATGAATGGTCAGTTTCAGAATGGAGAGAGATAAATAGTGGTGTCCCCCAGGGGTCTGTACTGAGATCAGTCTTATTCAATATATTCATAAATGATCTGGAAAAGGGGGCAAAGAGTGAAGTGGCAAAATTTGCAGATGATACAAAACTACTCAAGATAGTTAAGTCCCAGGCAGACTGCGAAGAGCTACAAAAGGATCTCTCAAAACTGGGTGACTGGGCAACAAAATGGAGATGAAATTCAATGTTGACAAATGCGAAGTAATGTACATTGGAAAACATAATCCCAACTATACATATAAAATGATGGGGTCTAAATTAGCTGTTACTACTCAAGAAACAGAACTTGGAGTCATTGTGGATAATTCTCTGAAAACATCCACTCAATGTGCAGTGACAGTCAAAAAGTGAAGAGAATGTTGGGAATCAGTAAGAAAGAGAGAGATAATAAGACAGAAAATATCATATTGCCTCTATATAAATCCATGGTACGCCCACATCTCGAATACTGCATGCAGATGTGGTTGCCCCATCTCAAAAAAGATATATTGGAACTGGAAAAGGTTCAGTAAAGGGCAACAAAAATGATTAAGGGTATGGAACGGCTGCTGTATGAGGAGAGATTAATAAGACTGGGACTTTTCAGCTTGGAAAAGAGGCGACTAAGGGGGGGATATGATAGAGTTCTATAAAATCATGACTGGTGTGGATAAAGTAAATAAGGAAGTGTTATTTATTCCTTCTCATAACACAAGAACTAGGAGTCTTAAATGAAATTAATAGGCAGCAGGTTTAAAACAAACAAAAGGAAGTATTTTTTCACACAACACACACTGAACCAGTGGAACTCCTTGCCAGAGGATATTGTGAAGGCCAAGACTATAACAGGGTTCAAAAAATAAACTAGATAAATTCATGGAGGATAGGTCCATCAATGGCTTCTAGCCAGGAAGGACAGGGATGGTGACCCTAGCCTCTGTTTGACAGAAGCTGGGAATGGAAGACAGGGGATAGATCACTTGATGATTACATGTTCTGTTCATTCCCTCTGGGGCACCTGGCATTGGCCACTGTTGGAGGACAGGATACTGAGCTAGATGGACCTTTGGTCTGACCCAGTATGGCTGTTCTTATGTTCATAAGGACTTTATAGATTTGCGGCACTGGTGGGAAGGCGCACATCAGAACACCTGACCATGGGAGCAGAAAGGCATCTGACAGGGAGTCCCTGTCCAATCCCTGGAACGAACAGAACATGTGGCATTTCCTGTTTTGCTGAACAGGCCCTCCTGGGGAGTCCCCAACCTCTGGAAGATCACACTGACCACCTCTGGGTGGAGCGACCACTCATGGCAAGAGGAAAAGGTCCTGCTGAGGCGATCTGCTACCACACTCTTGGCCTTGGGCAGATGTGCAGCCACCAAATGGACAGCAAGCTGCACACAGAAGCCCCAAAGGTGGAGAGCTTCTTGGCAAAGGGCCAATGACCTGGTTCCACCCTGCCTGTTGATGTAATACATTGCTGCGGTATTGTCTGTCAGGACCTGCACCACTGTGCCCTTCACGTGGGCAGGAAAGCCTGATGGGCGAGGCAAACCGCATTGAGTTCCCTGATGTTTATGTGGAGGGACAGATCATCCCGCAACCAGCAGCCTTGTGTGCTGGGCTCACCTAGGCGGCGCTCCCCATGCAGGTCTGAAGCATCGGAAACCAGTGTCAGCGATGGGGATGCGAAGGGAACTCCCTCCAACACCGATTTGGGGCTCAACCACCAATCCAGGGGCGATCAGATGTGAACCAGCACCCTGAGCACCCGGTCTAGATCGAAGCCAACCACGCTTGCAGTGGCCAGAGATGGAGCCAGGCATGCTGGATCACGTGGTCATGTGGCCTAACAACCGCAGGCAGGTGTGAGCAGTGATGAGCGGTAGTTTTTCACGTGGGAGATCAGGTCTGACCTGACCTGGAAACACGCCTCCAGAAGGAAGACTCTGGCTCATGTGGAGTCAAGAACCACCTTAATGAACTCTATTTGTTGCACTGGCCTTAAGGTCCATTTCTTTTCATTTATCAATAGGCCCAGGTTGTGGGAGGTGGAATGAACCAGACTGAGGCTACTTTGCACTTGTTCCTGAGATCTGCCCTTGATTAGCCAGTCATTGAGACAGGGGTAGACCTGAAGCCCTCGACACCTGAGCTAAGTGGCCACTGGTGCCATACATTTTGTAAACACCTGCGAGGCAGATGAGAGACCAAAGGGCAGTGCCATGAACTGGAAATGGTGCCCGCCCACCCCAAAACGGAGGAATTGTCTGTGACCTTGGAAGATGGAAATATGAAAATGAGCGTCCTTTAGATCGAGGACGGTGTACCAGTCTCCCAGATCCAGGAGAGGGAATGATGGAGGCCAGGAAGACCATGCGGAACTTCAACTTTTTGAGAAACTTGTTTAGGCACCGCAGGTCCAGAATGTGTCTTAGACCCCCTTTCACTTTTGGGATTAGGAAATAACGGGAGTAGAACCCTTTCCACCTCATGTCCCAGGGGACCCTCTCCACTGCCCCCAGCTGCATGAGGTTGTCGGCCTCTGGAACGAGGAGTTACTCATGAGAAGGGTCCCTGAAGAGGAACAGGGAAAGGGGATGAGGGGGGGCAGCCGAGAATTGCAGGGTGTAGCCCTGAGATACAATCTCTAGCACCCAACAGTCTGAGGTGACCCATGACGAGGCTGAACGCTAAAGACGAAGACGGTTGAGGAAAGAACGAGGTGGATCCAGAGAGTTGACACACCTAGAATGGAATCAACAGGAGCAAGCACTTGAAGAAAGACATTAATTGCTCTTACTGTAAAAATATTTTCGGGTTTCAGCGTAGGATTGCCCCACTGGAAGCAGAAGCAGTTCTGAAAAGGTTTGTTTCAACAAGCAGCAAATGGCATAGGTACCAGGAAAATGGGACGGCACTAGATTTTTAAGAATAGAAATTTTTGTAAGTCCCAAATATATTGGCTTCTTCATTATAGTCCAAATCTACCTTTAGAATTTCAGTTGTCTTTTGATAGGAAAAATACTGTTTTATCAAACCACTTCAGTACTGAATTCCCCGATGACTTCATCATGCTTTTTTTTTTATTGCTAGAAAGCTATTGATTTAAAACCGACGAACAAACAACTATATCCTTCGAAGTAAGCGTTTCTGTGTTTTTATGGGGTTTTTCTTTTGCTAAGTTATTAGCCACTAGAAATCAACAGCAGTCTGGTAGAGAAACACAACTGAAGCGCTAAATCCTGCAGTACTCACACTGACGTCTCAAGGACTACAGGGGTTTCACTTAATGTTCATTCCATTTTTAGAGTACTGGCTTCAGCAGTATTCATCCATTTTAGGCATGGGGAATATCGCTCAAGGCATTAGAATCTTTCAAGATGGAATGAACTTTTGAAATGCAGCCCCTTGTAATCAGTATATATTTCTTTCTGTAGAGAAAAACAGGATGGGGAGGAACTCTGAACCTGCAGATTTCTCCATGCAGGATTTACAGCTTCAAGTGTGCTTCTAAACCGTATGGCACCACACTCCTCACCGCACAGCAAACAGTCAGAACCCAGGCAGAGGGAGTTCAAATGCTGCTTTACACCTTTACACCTCCTTTGTGCCTTCTGAATTCTGGATGGTTCAAGGGGCCAGCACAGTCCCCAGCAGAAGTTGGAGGAGCCTCAGGAGCTCCCTTAGCTTACAGCCAGGGTGGATAAAATTAATGATTTCAAATAAATAAATAAAAGTTTAAAACTTAAATCATGATTTAAAAAAAATAAATTCATTTTTTAAAAATTAAATGAGAAAATTTTATTTGTAAGTTGCTGGTTCTTTACTTTCTTCCCATTTTATAGTCTTAAATTGCTAGAGTTGATGTTTTCTACTTGTTTCTCTAATTAGTTGCCTAACTGTTAGTAGAATTTTATATTTGACATAAATGTTTTTTCTATTAGAAGTTTCACACTTAAAATGTTCATCTATGCTGAAAAAGACTAGTCCGGGGCCTCATTAACAGCCTTACTATGAGAACAAAGCACAAAACTGATAATTAAATAACCGGTGCTGTATTTGCAACCAGCACCCCTTCTGGTCTACTGAACTTCCTCTAGTCACGAAAACAGGAATGCTCCATCCAAGCTATACTCCTCTGTCAGTGGGACTTGTGTACCTATGTCATGCAGGGGTTTTTGCAAATCCCATGTGGAGGTGGCCTAGCTATGGATACAGGCATCTAACTTTAGGTCTGAATGTATTAAAAATGTACAATAACTTGGCTAATATATTGATGTACATGTATTAATGTAAAGCCTAACATTTTATTGTTAACATAGATGCAATTTTGCTTTGAAGTGACATTTTACACCATGGACAGAAAAGTTTGTAGCAAAAATACAATTTTAGCTGCAAACAATTATGCACACCGGTGGTCCCAGTGAAGTCAATGTGACTATTCATGGGAGTAAAATTACACTTCTGCTTAAATTTTTACACACATGGGCCTTAATTTGCAATATTTTTTTCTGTCTATAGTAGTTTTGAAAAATTCCAATAAAAGATCCTACCAGTAGTGGCATTAAAAACAAAACAAACAACCTCAACAGTGCTTATAATTTAATTAACATTTTTAATCTAAAGTTGCAATAACACAAATTTTCCAGTTAGTTTTGCAGAGCCTCAAAGATTTAAATCAATGATTAAAAAACAATAAAACAAAACAAACAAACAGAAAACCACCCAACCACCCAGCAAGAGGTTTAAATCCCCTTGATTTAAATTGCTCCACCTTGCTGACAGCACCCTTGCAGGGCTGCCTAGGGGCTGCAGCGTGGCCAAGAAAAATCAGAAAAAGAACACTCTGGTCACTCCCCTTCCTGTCTCCTATCTGCTCCAGCCCTATACCAACACTGGGTCTGTGCAGAGGGCAGCATAGGCTGCTTACTTCAGCTTGACCCTGTGTTGTGGGGATTTTTTCTATCTTTTGGTCCACATGGGTTTAAAACACCATCAGCAGCTGCCACAGAGCAATGAAGCACTGAGGTATGAAAGGGTTACATCACAGGGTGTCACCTCTATGCTAGCAAGCACTATTTCAAATATGCTGATTACGGACTGGCTGAGCACCATACTAGGTGCGTAGGGTAACAAGGCACCTCACAGGGGAAGAGGGGAGGGGAAATAAAAACATAGGAGCTGCCACTCCAGCGGTGTGATCACACCCAAACAGCAGCTGTTTGCTTGCAGCCTGTGTCTCCTGTGTGTGCACAAAAGCCCGCTGACTCGATGGCACCCAGTCCAAATGTACACACTGATAAAAGTGCTATTTTAAAGTGGCCCTTTGTTTTGCCAAATATTGGCAACATGGGGGAAGGCTTTTCAGCAGCAAGCAAGAGAGAGAATTCCCTCCCTAGTGATTCCAGGGTATTTGCTGCTTTGGCAAAGGAAAATAAAATCTACCAAAGCACCCTTGTGAAAGTTTTTCTTGCAAATGTAGGATCAGCAGAGTTTAAAATAGTTTTTTCCTTCTTTTCCAGTTCCCCCCATGCTTCATCTATAATGTTATGTCTAATATATATCTAACGTATTGCAATGGTCACATATTATATTGTTATAATTATTATTAATAATACTATAGAAAGGCAGACCAAAAGCCATGTCAGCCTAACTGAAGTAACTTACTTGCTGCCTACACATATTGCCTCTGCAATTTCAGCTGATTATGGTATTTTTCCTTTATTCCCTGCCATAAAATTAGTGTTGTGTGCAAACAGCTGCTGTACTCTACCCCAGAGGTGGCTGCTCTTCAATGCTGAGTAAAGTGAATCCTTACATGGAGATTGTAACATGGTTTGATGCATAAATGAAGGATATTAGTGTGAATAGTACATCTATTTGGTATTTTCAACCCTGCTTTATTTATTATTCTCAAGGTAAGGAAAACTTTGAACATTGAATGGGCTGATGATGTGTTTGTGCATACATGTTTTCATTACTCTGGTGTACTGAGACACAGACATTCACCTTTACACCCTGAGTGGTCTACATTTCAGCATAACTTAATTGTTTAGAAAATCAGCAATTTTTAACTCCTTAGATATAGTCAGAGTTCATCTGCTTGACATGTGGCTACAGGCTGGTGGAATTTCAGTGCTGTTCATCCCTTACTCTTCATATTGTAAAATTCTTTCAACACATTCTTTCAGTGTTACCACTTGTTTTGCAAGATTTTTGTCTCGGTTCCCTCAGTGTTTCCAAAAATCCACGGGACTGTTGTTTTCGTGTCTGTTTGTGGATGGGGAAGCCATCTGACTCTAAGGGTCTGTGAAATATTTATTTAAAAAAAACCCACAATCCCTTTTGTTACCACTGAGGACTTGATTCAATATAAAAACTCCTTCTGTCACTCTGCTCTTACTTACCTTGTAGCAGAATGCATGGCTAATGACAGTATTAAAGAGGTCTCATTCAGAATAGTGATGCTTTCCTAAATTGGGCAAGAGAGAAGAAAAGGACAGTTACCTGTTCCATAACTGGTGTTCTTTGAAATGTGTTGGTCATGTCTATTCCACAGTAGGTTTGCGTGCTTGCCACGTGCACCGGTGCCGGAAGTTTTTCCCTTAGCAGTACCCGTACTGGGAGAGCACCGCGGAGACCCCTGGAGTGGCACCTGTGTATCGCACTATAAGGGGGACCATGCGCTCCCCCCACCCTCAGTTTCTTCTTGCCGGACAACTCCGACAGCGGGGAAGGAGGGCAGGGTGTGGATAGACATGAGCAACACATCTCGAAGAACACCAGTTACGGAACAGGTAACTGTTCTTTCTTCTTCAAGTGATTGCTCATGTGTATTCCACAGTAGGTGATTCCAAGCTATACCTGTTGGAGGTGGGTAGGAGTTCACGATAGTCTGGGACGGTATACTGCCCCGCCAAACCTGGCGTCATCCCTAGACTGGGAGACGATCGCATAATGCGAAGTGAACGTGTGAACTGAGGCCCAAGTGGCCGCTCTACAAATGTCTTGGATAGGGACATGGGCTATAAAGGCAGCTGATGAGGCCTGAGCCCTCGTTGAGTGTGCCCTAACGATCCGTGGCAGGGGAGCCCCTGCCAGATCATAGCACGTGCGTATACACGAGGTGATCCAGCGGGGAAGATGCTGGGTGGAGATAGGTTGCCCCTTCACCCGCTCAGTCAAGGCAACAAAAAGCTGCGAGGATTTCCGGAACGGTTTGGTCCGATCCAGATAAAAGGCCAGCGTTCTATGTACATCAAGTGTGAGGAGGCGGCGCTCCTCGTTGGAGGAATGGGGCTTAGGACAGAGCACGGGGAGAAAGATGCTCTGATCCATATGGAAGGCGGAGACCACCTTCAGGAGGAACGCCAGGTGTGGGCGAAACTGGACTTTATCCCTGTGGAAGACCATATAGGGAGGTTCCGAGGTCAAGGCCCTGAGTTCCGAGACACGGCAGGCCGACGTGATTGCTACAAGGAAGACCACCTTCCATGAGAAGTGAGACCAGGAACACATGGCCAGGGGTTCCAAAGGAGGCCCCATGAGTCGGGACAAAACCAGGCTCAGGTCCCATTGTGGCACAGTGGGTCTCGCATACGGGAATGAGTGGTCAAGGCCCCTCAGGAAACGGGAGGTCATAGAGTGGGAGAAGCCCGAGTGCCCTTGCACCGGCGGGTGGAAGGCCGATATGGCTGCCAGGTGCCCCAGCGCTGAAGCACCGAGAGGGGAATCTCGAGCGCAATGTCTAGTTGAGCGGGAACTGGAACAAGAACGACAACGTCTATCCCATCGAGACTGGCTGCGGTCGTCGCGTCGTGAAGGGAAATGTTCCCAGTGCCTCTCTCGATGACTGTGCTCGCTGGCAGGAGGCGTAGAGCAGTGGTCCCCAACCTTTTTCGCCTGGCTGCAACGCCTCTGGATGACTCTGCTTGTTGGTGGCATTTCGGCGGATGCTCATCCGCCAGCCAGTACGCGGGTGGACATAGATGCCCCAGCGGGCGCCATGGCACCCGCGGGCACCACGTTGGGGACCATTGGCATAGAGGGTCCCCCAGACTCCCATCCGAGTGGTGACCAGGATGGTCTGGTCGGCATCGAGGGAGGGCGTGAGCTGCCGGACGACCGGTCGCTGTGTGCTGAACGGTGCAGGGAGTGGTCCTCGGAGTGGGAACTGCGACCCACAGGAGAGGTTTGATGGGCACCCAATGGAGGTTTGCCCTGGAACCGGGGACCCGTCATTGGTTGTGCGCCTGGAACCGGGAGACTCAATGTCTTTTGCAGCCTGCATCGCCTCCAGCGTCGACGGCATCCGTACCGGTGGAGATGTGCGCATGGACGGCACCGGGCTGCTCCGCTCAACACGAGTCAGAGGCCTTGAGCCCAGGGGGGACCGTGGGCTGCCTGACGCGGGGCCAGCCTCCCCTCTTTCCTTGTCTCGGTGCCACTGTGAGGTAGGGCCCTTTCCCTGCTTCTTGGAGGGGGAACGGTGCCAGCTAGTAGAGGGTGCCTCGCTACGTACCGACGGTGCGGCAGTGGGAACCGAGTCCTCCTGGTGTGCCGGAGTTGAGGCCAACGCCGATTCCATCAAGAAAGCATGGAGTCTTAATGTCTCTCTCCTTCTTGGTCTGCGGTTTGAATGACCTGCAATCTTACAACGTTCGCTGATGTGAGTCTCACCCAAACAGCGGAGACACTCAGCATGCGGGTCACTCCTAGGCATAGAATGGCGACAGGAGTCGCACGACTTGAAGCCTGGGGCACGGGGCATGCCCCGAGCCCGCTCTAACAACTGAAGTAACAATTCCACGAACGGTACCACTAAGGTTGAGTAGAAAGGCTGCAGCAGAGCTGGAGCACAAAGTTCCGACTATCTTCACTGGTGGCAAGAAGGAACTGAGGGTGAGGGGAGCGCGTGGTCCCCCTTATAGCACGATATACAGGCGCCACTCCAGGGGTCGCTGCGGTGCTCCCCCAGTATGGGTACTGCTAAGGGAAAAACTTCCGGCATCGGTGCATGTGGCAAGCACGAACACCTACTGTGGAATATACATGAGCAATCACTCAAAGAAGAAAAGAGAACTTACTTCTTAATTTATCGCTTTTCCGCTAAGGAGAAAGTAGACTGATTTCTCTGAGTGAATACACTTTGTTCAGTTCTGCCCTCTTTCAGGCAAAAGATTTTGGGGAAAGGAACAGGAGCCACAACTAAAGCTAACCCCCACTGAGTCTCATAATTTTTGCAGGGGTTTGTTATCCCCTTGAAATACATGCATGCATGACCTTTTAATGGGGATGGGGTATATGTGTAGGTGAGAAATGAAGAAATCCCCTTGTTGAAACATCACTGTAGGAAAGGGTGTCATGCTCCTTTTTTGGTTTTCTTGCAACACATCCCAGGAGACAAAAATTCCTAACTTTAGTTTAATCGGATGTAAAAAATCTCCTCCCCCAAAACAGTCAGTATGATAAGAGCTGTTGCTCAGCATCAAAACAGTTCAACTGAGACAGACAATTACAATGTCAAGTCATCGTCATGTTTCCTTGGGATTAGAACAACAAAGTGACTACTCTGAAGTGCATTCATTGCAGGAGTGTCATATGTTGCAAGGTTTGGGAAAGGTCTGAATGGATCATGAGAAACAGATGGTGGAGGTCAAATGACCATTGAAATAAGCATAGCTCCTCCCAAACATTCTCTTTGGGAGCCAACGCACAGTAAGGAACCTTCACCAGAGAAAGAGAAAGTACAATATTTCAACTACAGCTCTCAAGATAATGGGCAAAGATCACACCAGCAGTGAGAGATGTGTAATCTCATTGTTTCTTCTAGGCTCCCTGCCCCAAGGTTTGAAATTCTTCCAAGCCTCCCTCCCAGAGGAATGAGATGAATTTTTTCCCATGGGGGCCTTTTCTCCTGATACTGAATGTGTTTTTATTGCTGGAGGGAAAAAATGTACCAAATCTAATGTTGACTTCTGGTGGAGCCCAACTGTCTCTCTTGGCTCAGAAACATGCTGGATTAATTTGGGTCAAGCAAACATAGAAAATACACTGAAATACTGAGAACATGAGGGGCTGGTTTTATATTAATTCATCTAAATGAAAAGAAAATACTCTGCTACTTAAAAACACCGCACAACAAAGCACTTTCAAATATCCCCCCGTATGAGAAATACCCAGGTCAAACACCAGTTCAGCTATTCCCCTCCCCTCTAAGGAATCCATGTGCAGGTCTTTCTTGGTCATTTGTGTTTTCTTGGAACACATTTTCCTTCTTCTGGGGGTGTGGAAGTGAACTACATTTGCCACTACTCTAGTGGCTGGTCAGATTACCCTATTTCCAATGGATTTTGACAATGCTGTTCTCCACAGTACATCTGGTCTTCACATGCCCAGTAACCGGGACTCCAAAGGAGGTCACTGTCTGGGTACAGATCTTCTTGTATTGGAGAACTGCTGCCATTCTGGCATGCTCAGTTGGAATTACTACTCCATCATTCATGTTGTTTAATAGATCAAGGATTCTCAAAGCTTTTTCCACAGATCGGGACACATCATAACAGAGCTTGTTATACACATTCCCAAACCCCACAAAATTATTAGTCTTGTGTTACAGCAGCACCAATAGGCCTCAACAAAGATTGCAGCTCCATTGTGCTAGGCCCTTTGCAAACCTAGCATAAGAGATTGACATTGCAATGTGGAGTGTGCAATCTAAGTGGACAAAACAGACCAAGGGTATGGTGGGAGGGATAGACTGCACAAGCAGAGTGCACAGGGCGATGGTTTCCAAGCACTGTGTTAGTTTCATGATTTATTTATTTTTTGTTTTGATTGGTTGGTCGGTTTGTTGGGGGGTGGGGGAGCGGGTTAGAAGGACATTAGCAAAATGAAGAGACAAAGGAAGGGAGATGAGGACTTTGAAAGAAAGGAAGTAAGTGGGATGGAAGAACAGGGAGGGAAAGGGGGAAGAGATCCATCTTAGCAAGAGCTCAGCTGAAGTGATGAGACTGTGGAAGAGCAATGGGGGTGACCAGGAACAGATCCAACTCCCCTCCCTTTCTTATATTGTGAAAAAAAAAATGCATTTCCCCATAAGTATGACATGTTTTCCGTGCAGCTGTGTATTTTAACACCTTCCCTCATTTGCAGCAATAACAAACCAAGCTTATTAGAAGTTGGTAATTTGGTAGATTAATTATCAGAGTTTAATTTGTTACTGGCCACATCTGACACAGCTTTGATCTTGCTGATATCTTAGAAATTGTCCTATGGTCAACATTTGTCAATTACCTTTAAACTGTTGACAGGTTTTATTATATCACCAGCCCCCTGACTTCCAAATGCTAGTCTGTTCTTTAAAGTGCAAATTACGAAATGGAGAGGAGACTAAAAGACAGAGTTGTTTGAAGGAGCTTCTGTGTGTCAACAAGGATCAGTGCTTATGCTTTTTTTTATTTTTCAGCTACATATGTGCAAGTGACATAATGCAACAGGAAATTCAAAGATGTGACCAGGGCAAGATTAACAGACATTTATAATGGTTTGGCATCCTAACAACTGGGGGTGATGCATGACAAATCTGACCACATTTAAACCAGCCGCTGGGGCTAGTCTTGTGGGGAAGAAAACGCAGGCTGAAGCAAATTGCTTATTTCGAAGCAGATGTCAATGGGAAGTAAAATAATACAGAGGGAGAGGTTACTTCTATATTCTGCTGAAATGTGTAACACTTTGTGCAGTTGTGCAAAAGCTAAGAAGAACAGATAAAAAATGGTAGCTCTATATTGCATTACAGAGTAGAACATGAAATAACTTGGCCACAATCCAGAGAATGTAGAGAAATGCAACCTATGTTGTTCTTTGGGGAGTAGAAGAGGTTCTGACAGACAGCTATCAGGTGGTTTGCTGCAGCTGACCCTATTTCTTGGTAGCTGTCCTCCTGCAAACTACAGTATCAGTCCTGCAAGAAAGATACTAACCCAGAGCTCTTCAAGGCTCTTTCCATCTTTCCATCACATCACAGCCGTCAGCGCTTGCATACCAGCCACAGCTGCCCAACACAGCTGGTCCCTCCTGGTGCTCATTCTCTGCAACTGTCAAGGCTGCTCTCGGCTGTAGTCTGCTATCAAACCCCACACAGAATGTCTACAAGGCACTGGCACTGACCCACTCACAATAAAGTAAGCATTTCAGAATTAATGTATTCCAACTGTGACAACCAGTGAATCTGAGTCTGGCTTTTTGAACTGGCCCCAACACCGCAAAGAGATTAAATCTTTATTTTAACAAGATTATTATGGTTTCCTAGGCAATCCAATGCATACAAACAATGGAACTAACAAAACATCATATAAAGACAGATCACATTAATTCCCACAGACTGTGAAATATCACTTGCCCAAGGGGAACTCTGTAGGCAAGATGAGAACATTTCAAGTAACTTAACCCTGATGAAACAAGCTGCAGACTTGAAGTCTGAAGAGTGTGAACAAGTTAGAGATTGTACATACCATCTCCATTCTCATTGAGCAATCTATTCTGCCTCTGAGCAAGAAGTTTTGTCTGAACAGCTTGAGGTCTTACTAAAACATGCTAAAAACAGAAAATATACATACATACTCTTATATCTTTAGATCCATAATTCTACCTGAGGCCCTACTTTATAACTTTAAAATGGGCATGGGAAATCATGGAACTAACTTTACTCCACCTCACAGCTTTCATCACCAATAGCCAGAGACAACTTCTCATTAATAAATACATACAGAGGTTCATGGTACATCATGACGCCTGAAGCCAGCAAGTAGCATTTGTCCAGTGAGTAGCCTGCAAATGTTATTATATTTTAGTTCTCTTCCAGGAAAACATAAAAGTTACTACTTTCTGGATCTTCAGGGCCCTGACTGCATGAGTTAACAGGATGCTGATCTGCTCCCTTTTGCACCAAAACAAACCAACCCTAAGGAATACCTAAGAAATAAGTGAATAACTCTCTTCCTACTCAGCAAAGAGTTCAACCAAACCTGAGCGTAACTCACTGAGAAGGAAAACTAGTGTTTTCCATCACATAGAAGAATCCCCGAGACATACTTGTGTCACAACTTGTGAAATGGATCTGTGCCCTTTCTTGCTGCTAAAAACCAGTGAGGAACAAAGAGACAACTGCCAATGGAAATTATTAGCTTCTTTTTCACAGAAGCAACCCTGCCAGCCTTACTGAAAAAAGGAATGGTCTGGCTGATCCAACTCAGAATGCAGAAAACCCTTCCATCTATTGCTTCATGTCCAGCCTTCTCTTCCTGGACAAAAATGGTTATGAAAGTGGCGACAGCCAAACTCTGGCAGCATGTAATATCTGCCAACATCCTGTATTCTTTGCAATGAGGCTTCAGGTTGGGGCACAGCAAGGAGACTACCCTCACAGCACTAAAAATGACCACCTTCTAGCAATTGATGGAGGCTACTTATCAGTCTTATACTACTCCACCTCTCTGCAAGATTCAAGAGTTGATCTCAAAGTATTTCTAAGGGACTTACCTGGAATAGCTAGAGCAGACTGCACAGCATTAGAATGGCTTCAGTCATTCTTCTCCAATAAAATCGAAGAGCAGTGATGAGCAACTGACCCTTTTCCCCAAAAGCCCTCACCGTGGAGTCCCATAGGGAGCTATCCTGTCCCTTCCCCTGTTCTATATCTACAGGACACCAGTTGAGTAGTGGCTAGACACCATGGGCTCTGCTGCCAATAAAACACAGAGACGCTGTATATTTCATTTTCAACTAATGAAATCAATGCCATCCCAAGGAGGCTGCAAAACCTTCCAGAGAGGAGAGCGTGGATCAAGAAAAGCTGACTCAAATTGAACCGAGGCAAGACTGACTGACAGCCAGAAAGAAGAAATGCTTCAGAAATTAGCCAAGTCACTGATTTCCATCTAAGATGTCTCCCCTCCTCCCCGTGCTCCATTTGTCATCATGGTGAAAATTTCAGTGACCTGTTCGTCTCCTTTCAAACAGTACTACATGAAAATGCATGAGGGAACCCTAAGAACAGGCCAGCAGGGTTAAGACAGACAGTTAGTACACAACACTCTGGTAGCACCAGAATTTACACCCCTGCTGGTGCGCACTCAGACAGACAAGCCCTGATATAATTTTCCTACCATTATCAGAATGATTTTTTAAAAAGATTGCTTACACCCGAACCAGAACTTCCTAAAACCAAGGAAAGGAGAAGAGCAGAAGACTTCATGAGTCAACTGGGGAACTTGCATAAAGATCTGACTTACTTGTGAAACTTAGTTGTTATTGTGATGAGCACTATAGAAAATCTAAGCTAGACAGAATTGCTGTTGAGTGATGTGAGACATGCCCCTGCCTGCAAGAACTGAGTGTGCTGCCTACATGTTATTCCCATCTCTTGCTGGAGAAGGGCACTGAGAGACCAACTTAGTCATTTACCGTTCTGACCTTTCAATTCAATCACTCAATCAGCACTGTTAGTTCTAACAGAGCTACGGTTCAAGAGTAAATGATCTGAGCATTATGCCCCAAAGATGGCTCTGACCAAAGCTATCAGATGTTAAACAAGGATCTCTCCTGCAATTCTCTAGAAGTTAAAGATCCTATGTCACATGTCATAAAGAATAGGGGACATCTTTGGCATCCCAGCCTATATTTTCTCCCTCAATCCTATCAATAAAATAGGTTTTACTGTCCAAGGCTATGCATGAGCTCAGAACATAACAACTATCACCCTTGACTGTAAAGCCACTATATCGCCAGCACTGGTCTGAATACTTTGCAAAGAACATTGGGATATCTGAGTATGAAAGGAGCTGTTTAAAACAATCAGGAGCAGAAGGAATGCTGAGAAAGAATTCAAACAACAATCAGATTGACTAATGTACAAGTTGTTAATTCTCTAGAAATATCCTCTACAGACCATCTGCAACTGTATCAACTATAACGCCCCCGACTCCCCAGTAAACCAGCACCATACACCTGCATTTTATTATCAAGAGTGATAATGAGCTCGTTCAGGGTATTTCCAATCCCTGGGAACCACTTGCCCTAAGAAAGTAAGGACTACTTCTTGCTTAAAGCTGTGGATAGATCACGTCTTGATTAAAATCGACAGAAGAGGCAGGATCTATTCATAGCATTATGCACAAAGCAATCCTGACAAACTCCTTCACGTACAATATATTGTACACTATGCTTTATAGAGCATGGATTCCTCAAATGGTGTGTGCTTGGGAACCACTGCAGTCTACTGTGTGGTTAGGTATCCCCCCATTAAGAATCCATGTACAGTGAAAAGGCCATACACCCATTACTGTGTTTTTTCCATTGATTCATAGGGTCTAAAGCCAGAGGGACCATTAGATTTTCTAGTCTGACCTCCTGCATATTGTAGGCCATTACATTCCACCCAGTTACCCCTGTACTGAGCCCAGTAACGTGTGTTTGGCAAAGGCATATCTTCCAGAAAACATCCAATCTTGATTGGAAGACATTAAGAGATGGAGAATCCACCACTTCCCATGGCAGTTTGAACCAAAAGCTAACCACCTCTCTGTTAAAAATGTGTAGCTTATTTTTAATTTGAATTTGTCTAGGCTTCCAGGCCCAGCTGTTGGTTCTTGTCATGCCTTGCTCCACTAGATTAGAGCCCTTTATTACCTGGTATTTTCTCCCTATGAAAATATTTTCCCCCTTCTTGCCCACTATTGCTTCTGCACATCCTATTGCAGATGACACAACTCCCTTTTCCTGCCATGACCCAGTGGAAAATTCTCTTTTGTCCACTAGTGACAATGCAGATATGTAAAGCATAGCGAAGTAGAAAGATGATGATGAACTTTGATGGCCTCTGATTGAAGCGTGGCAGATTGCTTCTTGGTAAACCATCAGCATAACACAATTAAGATCCATACACAGTTGAGCCACGTGAACAAATTTCATACATATATGCTGGGGTAATAACTTCTGTGAGAAGAGGCTCATCTAGTAGTCATGCAGAAAGTAAAAAGCTTCATTTCTTCATGCTCAAGTGGAATATTTCAGACATCAAGAGCAGAGTCAAAGTTCAAAATCCTAAACTTGTATTCTGTCAAATACCTCTTGTACAATGAAACTTCAACAAACTCCTACACACTTTCTCCCAGGCCATCCCTTAAGCATGGGAGGAGCTCCCTGTAAACATTCACATGGGTCACCACATTGTCCTCCTTCAAATCCCTCTTTATAACTTACCTCTGCCATGCTGCCTAGTTAGGCAACTGGTTGGCCGTGACCACTGCTAGAACATAGATCACTGTTATCTAGATGATCACAACGGTCCCCTTCTGGCCTTGGAATCTATGAATCTTGTGTTCTCCCCACCCCCCATCTGCTTGGTGTATCCACTTTTGTTTGCCAGAAGCTGTGAATGGCAACAGGGGATGGATCACTTGACAATTACCTGTTCTGTTCATTCCCTCTGAAGCACCTGGCATTGGCCACTGTTGGAAGACAGGATATTGGGCTAGATTGACCATTGATCTGACCCATCATGGTTGTTCTTACATTCTTTGTCTCTTGTCTTGTTTGGGCAGGGACTGTCTGTTACATGTTTGCACAGTGCCTAAAACACTGGGGCTGGGATCTCTGGATGCTACCACAATATAAATAGTTAATAAAATAATAATAAATAACAACAAGGCACTTCTTCTAATTCTCTTACAGTGGGAAGGTCCCTGAGTAGCAGAGCACACAATCACTCTCCTGCGCCACTGTGTATGAGTATATTTATTTATTTTCCCTGGCATGATTCTTGTTGAATTTTCAACATACGTTCCCCAGTTCTGTGGCAAATGGCACTGAGGAAGGGTAGAAATGAGTTTCTCCACCCTGTCAGAGACTGAATGCCTCCTTGCCCCTCCAGAACAATTCTCCAGCCTCTGTGAATTCTAAGAGCAAGAGTGCCCATGGTCATTACAGAAATATTCAGAATGCACACAGCCTGCCAAAACTGATGACAACTCTATAATCTAAGTGCAATCAGATACACAGTCATGGTTAATTCAGCTAGTTTGTGTTGGAGGTTTGGATGCAACATGTTTTCTAGCTGATCCAATGCTCTCTGTCCCGACTCTGCTCTTTTCAAACTCTTCTAGACCAGAGAGACCAAAGAAGCAAACCTATGCTTTTCAGACGCTCCATAGCCAGCAGTGATGGTTTGGGGAAGGCAGCCACAGAATTCAGAAATTTCAAGTGGTCTGGGCACCAAACAGAACACTTGTGCACAGAAAGCCAACTTTCAGCTGTAACCAAATCAAACTGCTGTTTGAATAGCAGAGATTCAACCATTAGAAGTAATGTAGGTTCACCAACCAAAACTAAGTCCCTCCGACCAATTAGCTGCAGTTTTTATTATATAATATTAACAGGCTAGTAGAAGTATGAAAAACAAACTCATGTCACTCTGGAAAAACAAGTTTAACACTCACTTGTGATGCTCTGTTATGCATGTGTGCATGTCCCCTTCCTGCCAAATCTGCCAGTACTGCATGTCCCCTTCCTGCCAAATCTGGGCTTTCTATTTTTTAAACCTTCCTGAACCCCCGTCAATCTTTTTCTATTTGTAGCTGCTGATCTCACTGCCATCCTAACTCTCCAAGACCATGTGGTTTTCTTTGAAGTTACTGTGTCCTCAATGCCACTTTGTTAGCTGGCAAACAGGGTAGCTAATGCTTCTCTCTCTGCGCCTTACCCTAATGGGCCAGGTACAGCACCAACTATCTCAATTACTTTTGTTTTACCTGATTTAATTCTATTCCCAGCTCTGCCACACACAATCTAGGACTATGAACAGAGGCAAGTTTCTTAAGCACTCTGTGCCTCAGTTTGTCTATAAAAAGGTCTTGGAAGGGTTAATTTATGAATGTTCATAGAGTACTTTGAACTTCTCAAAGGGCAGGTGTTTTATAAGTGCAAATGTATTATTGCATGGTGTTGTCAACCAGTGATTTTTCAGATAATATTTAGTGGGAATGGTGCGCTTCTAAATAAAATCTGTTTTAGTCCAACAGTTGGTAGCTGGAGAATTTTAGCCTAGTCAAAACTCTAATATGCTGTGTAGTAGACCTAAGATGAAGTGACATCACTTCCAGAATCTACCAAATAAAAATCAGAACCTCCTTTTCTTTTCCTTTTAAACAGAGAATTGGACAAAGCTGTAGGATGCTTTGTTAGTAATTGCTACTGTATTCAAAACAGCAAAATACAATTTTCATTAGTTACCTATGGACACTACTGTCCAGGGACATGTAAATCCAGAGTAGGATAAGCTTTAAGTGCTGGACAAATAGATTGAAAAGTCTTAATTATTTTAATCCTACTTTAAAAAATATCTTTATTAAACTTTAACAGGTACAATTTTCACACATAACAGTGGTTAAAATATGTAAACTAACACCTTATCAATAGAGTGTAGCTGGGAGACATTTCAGAAATCAGAAAAGGTTGGCCTCTTCTTACTAGGATATTACTACTGATGGTCTTCATCAAAAGGAAAGCAGTTGCCAAATCTCTTTGGAAAGCTTTCTTGGGTCTGAATCTTAACACCCATCACATGAAAGCAGAAACACCACCATATGTTCACAGATGGACAAGCTTCTTCTAGAACTGGAAAAGTATTTCCCCCCATTCCTTCCCTTCTTAAAAATGGCCAGACCATTTTGATTCAAGCTTTTTGGAAACATTCACTCCTGGACTGAGAACAAACCTGCCAAATTTCAGCCAGAAGGGCAAATGACTGACAAACATTATAAGCAACTGAAAATGACTCCTCAAAATAGAAACCCTTGTGCAATTTTAACTATAGGTGTTGCTCTACCTATAATTATACAAATACATATTACACGTATGTAAAGTCCTCTTTAGATTACAACAAAGTTTTAAATATATGTGCTTGTGTGCATGTGGATGAGATATGTATCTACTGTATATGTATGGCGTGCACAGAGTGTATGTTTATATCATGTGGGTGAAATTTTTGAAAGTGTTCAGGATTGGCCTTACTGTTCTCCCATTTAAGTCAATGGTTGACTTCAGTGGGAACAAAGTAAAACTAATACTGAGCGCTCATGGAAATCCCACCCTAATCATATATGCACAAACAAAAAATGCTGTTCTGATGTCAGGAACAACTTCCAAGTAATGTTATGTGTTTCTTTTATTTCGTATACACCCTACTACAAAGATTTATACAAATGGATACAGCTAGATCTGAAGAGGTGAGGATCCATAAAGATTTAGGGGTGTAATGACCCAGAGTTTTGGTTTGGGCCCACTGTATGTGTATATTACATGTAGTAGAATCATTTTAAAACTTTAATGTAATCTCAAGATGATCCACTGCAATATCAAGTGATACCTGGTACAGAAGACTGCTGAGAAGACCAAAGTGGAGACTAGACATCTCCTATTATGCTTCTGTCTAGTACTAAAGTACAACACCTATTGGGGAGGATTTACCAAATTCCCTTGAATGAGTGAATGAGTCAAAAGACATAAACAAGCAGCAGATTCCAGATAAACAAATAAAACAAAATAGTCTAGCTCTAAATCTGCCAAGGCACTGGGAAGCTTAATAAACAGTATCAATCCTCCCATCCCACCCCACCCCACAAGGTCCTAAGGGAAAAAAAAAAAAGATGACTCAGAATTCAGACTACAAAAACATGTTTCTTAAGAAGTCACATGTGGTGGCATGATGCATTATTTTTTCTTCTGTCAGCAGGAAATCTGGAATTTGATGAACACTGTCCACACTCTAAGCCAAAGAGAACTAAGATCTGTAATACAGAACAACACCCCATTCCTGTTTTCACTAAACCACTTACTTTTTACATTCTTTAAACTCAGCTTAATTCATTTTAAGCACCAACCTCCCCTGCCCCCAAACTTTTACCTACTTGAGAAAATTAATTATATTGAAAAATATAAAAGGACTTCTGGGAAATGTAACAGATGAATAGAAAGATTATGTAACCTTAGAAATACTTCTCTTCATACTAGTGTTCCCATGTCAACATAGACCCTCCCCACACACCTTTTTTTGTAATGCACTGAGATCTGAACTCACACTTGAACCTACATTTTCCATTCTCAAATGTTCAAAACATTTTTCATAACTAAACTCAAGAGGTGCCACAGTGGAAACCACTTGAATGACGACTTGCTTTAGAATTCAGCCTGTTAAGAAGAATCAATTTGCTATATATCAACTTAGAAAAATAAATCCTGTATTCATGGCACAACCCACTTAAATAAATATTGTATTAGGGATGTTTCCTCAGCACAACATTCACACTCATGAGGTGCCTGTTTTTGCTGAGAAATCTGAGGGATAATTGCTGCAACAGACAGAAGTTGGAAAGAAAAAGGTTCTACCTGCACTAACCAAGTCATAACTAAAGGTAAAACCTGATGAGCTTCTCAAGTCTACTGAATATGTTGAAATCATATTCACAATACTGTACTCACAGTGTTATATAGCAGTACAAAAGTATTTTTGGACAATGATTCTCAATACAGGTCAAGGAAAGAAAGACGTGACGCTGAGAAAAATGTAACACGCTGAAGAAAACGAAATTGCAATCAACTACTTAGAAATTTTTCTCTAGACAAATAAAGAATATTCATTAACAGTTAAGGACCTAACTTAAAGCTTAGTGATATTAATGGGAGTCTTTCCATTGACTTCAGTAGGCTTTGGGTCAGTCCCTGTGTACTCAGGATGCTGTAAGCCAGTGTTTCCCAAACTTGGGATGCCGCTTGTGTGGGGAAAGCCCCTGGCGGGCTGGGGCCGGTTTGTTTACCTGCTGCACCCACAGGCTCGGCCGATTGCGGCTCCCAGTGGCCGCGGTTCGCCGCTGCAGGTCAATGGGAGCTGCAGGAAGCAGCAGCCAGTACGTCCCTCGGCCCGGAGCCTGGAGCAGCGAACCATGGCCAATGGGAGCCATGATCGGCCGGACCTGCGGACACGGCAGGTAAACAAACCGGCCCGGCCCACCGGGGGCTTTCCCTACACAAGCGGCGTCCCAAGTTTGGGAAACATTGCTGTAAGCCATTATAAAACCAATTTAAAATGCATTAAAAATCATTAACAAAATCCCACCATTTTACAGTTCAACAAATGGAAAAATACAGAAAAACAAGGAAAAGAAAAGTAAAAAGTGCTGGGAGTATTTAAATATAAGACTGTAATATTGTCTTTATTACAACAATGCAAAAATCCACTGGCAATAATACAAGAAAGGGAGAATTCACTCAACAAGATCTAGTACTTAGTGTGGGAACTACTGGAGTGAAAATCCAAGTTTAAAAAAATAGGGTACAAGCTACCAAGATAGAGGATTTAAATTGGTGGTGTTGAACAAACCTCGGAAGTAGAGGTAGGCTTGAACCAAAACCCCAGGCTCCAGACACCCTCATACTGTGGGGAAGTTAAGATCCAAACACAGTCTTCTTGGCTCTGGCCCATTTCTATTTAGAAGGCTGGTTTCAGAGAAGCATCCAAAATTTTGGTTGCTTATTATTCATTTATCAAAATTTACCCAAATTTCTTTGGTTATGGCCAAACAAACATAGGACAGTTTCTTTGTGGTATTTTTGTATTTCCACTTCCAGATGAAGGCAGGAGGACATACCAACTTTTAATTCTCAATGCTTGTTTGAGTTCAGTTCAGTTTGAGTGGGTTCTTATTTTATCCAAACCAGTTTGCCTATCCCTAGTTGCAATCTTGTAATGCATCCTCTGGACCTTGTAAATTGTGTTTAAACAAGTTACCATAGGTAATTAAATAAACACTCACAACAGTGACTAAGTACTGTAATACCAAAATATTATGAGAGAGAGAGAGAAAGAGAGAGAACAAACTCCTCATTTGGGATTTGAATCTGTTACCTTTTTACAGGCTGGGGTTTGAGGACAGAATCAGAGAACTGCCACAATTCTGGGCCTGTATTAGAGAGACCAGAATTTCTAATAAAGTTTCAGTGAAGTCTAGCTGCAACTGATGTGTTAGAATTATAGCAGTCTGTGGTTGCCAGCAGATGTTATTACACAACATCAAAGTTAAATACGTGTACAGAAGAAAATAAATATTCTTCTGTACCAAGAAAGAGATCACACACATCATAGCCAAGTCTGCCAAATCAGCATCCAACATCTAATTGTGGCTCCCAGATTTAGTGTTATAACGCGCGCGCGCACACACACACACAGAGTTGTTCAAATTGCTGGGAGAAAATGACTATTCTCAGAGCACTGGATTATTCCATTTGAAACAGTACAACCTCATTGCAGGCACAGTGATTAACTACAACTGAAAGCAAGAGAAAAGTTGTGCAGAGACTCTGTTTGCAGAATTGGTTCAGTTAACACACACACACCAAACTCAAAAGCTATTGCTATTTAACAATTTAAATGGAAAGTAATGAACTGCAGTTTAGCCCTGCATGTAAAAGAAAGTACTATTCAGTAAATAAGAGACTAATTCTGTCCATACATTTCTCAACATTATAATCCTTTGAAAATAGATGCATTATAAAAATGCTGAGGCTGTGTTTGTGGTATGCTATAAAAATCAACAGAAGAATGTTAAGTTATTGTAATGAAGAACTTGTTCGACAAGATTAAATTAATTATTGTAAGCGATTTATATTTTATAAATTATTTCTTTGGGGATTTATTTTAATTTTCTTGGCTGGCAATGCCTCTCATTCTGCTTCTGCTACTTTGGCGTTGAAAGTTTGGAACATCTCACATACGCATGTTGCATAAATATCACTAGACAGGATGGGAAAAGCTGTCCTGTTCATCAAGTGCCTTCAGTGAAAGGAAATTCGGAGCTTTTCGTACCATCTGTGCCCCATCTACGTACATACACTCTATCTGGGGATGGCAGTGAAGTTACAGTCTTTGAGCCAGATCTTCACTGTTGTAAATTGATACAGCTTGATATTGAATTCAATAGAGTGATGCTGATTTATATCAGATGAGGCCCTTTATCCCTTATGCCAATATGGATTATATATTCAGGGTGTTTTACCTCATTCAGATGATGGATGCCTAAAGAAGACTCAAGATGTCCTGAAAAGAATTTGTTGCCATAACAAACAGCTAGATGAAATTCACTTGACATAGGTATCCCAAAATACAGCAAAGAAAACTCTTTCAATATTGCTTGGATTTTAAGTGCATTTAATATGTCTGTAACCATTGATAAAGGGGACAAGACCAGACAATGAATAGTTAATTAAGCAGGAGATATAACTGAAGACACAAAGGTAGGGGAGAATTTGAGAACCAGACATCACAATCTTGTTTGGTTTAGGATGAAACCAAACTGGGAGATAGATAAATGTTACCTCTGGAAAGGCAAAATTCGACAGGATGTGGAGTATTTTACATGGAGTAAAATCAAGTGATACTAGGGAAATGATACTAGGGAAAGAGACAAGCAAATGAAGTGTAATCAAAAAGAGCATCACATTCACAAAGGCTGTGTGTGCAAGTTAGTAATTAAAGGCCTGATCTCCTAATATTTCCTGACACACGCAACCCTTAGTCCAACTGACTGTAATGAGATGACATGCATGAGTAAAGATTACTTGTAAGAGGAAGGTTGCAAAATTAAGTCTTTCTACGGGCCCATTATTCCCTCAATAACATCCATGAAATCCCACTGCTGTAGCTCTGTTGTCAAGGGTATGGTATGGTGCAAAAGTTATCTGTTTCTAAGGCTGTCCATCTTTAATATGTATCTGACCAACGCAAGCTGTGTCTTGCCCTCTCATCTCTGATACTGTGATTTGGATTTCAATAAAACCATCCTATAGATTCAGAGCTGTAGAGGCGGAATTTTGAGCTGCATCTGCTCTGACTATGAAGCCAAAACCTAGTTCCCAGTGGCCTTAAAGGGTGATATTGATATGAAACACTGAAAATCCAGACATTCTAAATTATATAGAGTAAATTATATATTAAATAATATAGTAGAAAAAGTATATTTTTCACACTTTGAAAACTCTAAAATGGCTAAATCAATTCTGTTCAAACTTTAAAAAAACATACAGCTCTGGGTTAAAACTAAATTGACCTCTGAGAAATTAGAACTTTTAAGAACTTTAAAAGGATGTGACAAGAGGATGTTAAAAGGGAAGCTGTGTGCTACCTTAACTAGAGTTTGCCATATACAGCATCTATAATGATCAAATTGGTGAGATACATATGGAAGACATACGTCACCACTGTATGCTTTAAAACCAAGGAAAGGAAACTAGGTAGATAAGATCACAAAATGACATAACCATGTGGAAACAAGGTAGCTGTTGATAGGGAATAGTAATGAAACAGCAAGAAGTAGTGGGCTGGAAGCAAGGAGCAGCGTTGAAGAAATTTCTATACTCTGAGAGTGACTGGAATATAGAATAAATTATCCAAGTCAGCAATATATATACATAAATGTGCAGTAAATTTGTTCAGGATGAAGCAAGATACAAAACTATTCATTTGATATGGGGGTATTATGCTGAGAACACCTGGATAATTTTTGTTACCTAGGTTTTGAAGGGCAGACACACTTATCTATGGGTTGTACATTATCCATTCACTCTTTCAAGGGCCTTGTCCTGTTGAGCCCCCTAAACTCTCCCTGACAACTGAAGGTGAGGGCCCTGGGCAGGATGGAGAACCCAACACCCCTACGCTTCTTGTGTGAGCTGTCAAAAATGCATTTATAACTGTTCCTGCATAATTATTCACATTCTTCCTAGAGTTCCACAGAGTTTGCTGGGGCTCTTAGTCACCCATTTTGAGAAGCAGCTGGAGTTATGGGCTTAAGCATAAAGTACCAATTTGGTGTGGCAAAAGTAAAAACCTCTGAACAAGAACATTCTTTCATTAGAGAGTCCCACTAAGTACTAAGTTAATTATTCAAATCTCCCTCTAAAGAATAAGTCAGGCATTGTTTGTCCTCCCGACCCCCTGTGACTAAGATGACAACAAACAACGTTTTGGGGAGAGAGATTGAAAAAAGAAAAATCACAGAATTCTAACCCCTTCTCTCCATGAAAATATTTTCCCCTCCACTCTGATGAACTTATTTATTTATCCCCTCTTCTACAAGCGGTTCCCTCTCTTCTCTATTTGAAATACACATACTGACTGTGTGGTGGAAGCCACAGGGCCCTGCTGTGATTGGACCACCATGATCTAAAGAAGCTCCAAGAATATTAGCATTTGGCATTCTTATTAGTGCTGGGTTTCCTCATGCCATCCATTTGCCTTGCTGTGATCTGGAGGGCAGGTCGGCAGTTGCTTTTAGAACTGCCATTGCGGCCCAAGGGAATGCCAGCAAGACATGTCCTAACTGTTGCTGGCTCTGAGCCCAGGGATATAAGCTTGAACCCGGTTTGCCTGAGCTATAGCATAAGCATGACACATTGACACTGTGTCACCTACTGCAGCAGACTGCAGCAGTTTTCCATGTAATAACAACAACAACAAAGGAACTTCCACTCCACACTGGAATTAACCGTCAGTTAGCAACATAACCATTTCTTAAGCTGCAGGGTTGACAAGACCAAATCTGTTTTAGAAAGCACCATTTTCCTCTGCTTTAAAGATAGTGAACCATACATCCTGTTTTAGGTAAGATATCTTGCTTTTAAACAAAACTCCAACAGGGAGCAGGGTAGATGGAGAACCCAGTCTGATGATTAGATTTAGGCTACTTTAGTAATCATCCCAACTTTCCCATGCCTTGATGGAAATGCTGCCTTTGCAATATAAATTTCCTTCCATGGGAATAACTATTGCCAAAGTGTAATGCAAACGCTTGTAAACTGTTATTTTATGAATGTGGATGTTTTCACCCTTATAAACACACATCCCCCATCTGCTCATTACATGCATATTATTGAAACGTCCCTCTCAAGCAAAGCAGCAGGCTTCCACTCCCTGCACAACCAGCAGTGTGGCTTCAGCACCAGGACTCTCCCGGTAGGCGACGCAGGCAGTTCAAACCGGGCTCAAACTGCCTTGACTGTATTAGGCAGCAGGAGCTCTGAGATCCTCCCACTCCACAGGGTGCTAGGGCCCAGGCTCCAGCCTTAGCCTGGATGTTTACACAGCCATGAAACAGCCCCGCAGCCAGCACGGGCCAGCCACGGGTGTCTAGTTGCTATGTAAACATACTTGAAAGGCTCAAGTTCACCCAGAAGACCTACCCTGTCCTCACTGAAAAAGAGCACCAGCAGCGACAAGCTGAGCTTTTCACAGAGTACTTGAGGTCTGGCAGAAGCAGCCTCTGAACTTTTCAAGAGCCTGATTTTTACACCTGAAATACAGTTTCCAGTCACTCATGACTTTCCCAAATACCTTTGGGAATGCAGGGGCGGCGGTAGGATGTGCCCCCAGATTGTGTGCACAGGGGTCTGTGTGTGCGCAGACATTACACCTGTGTGGAAGGGAGCTCTGTTGCCTGCATGGCCCCGTTTTTCCTCACTCGAGGGCTCTGCAGACAGCACTCTGTGGGCTCATGGAGTCATGCGGGGCCAGACTCTGTGGGCTAAAGCAGGGGGGACACAGAGATTATCCCTGTGGAGCTTACACAGGACAGATAATATAGCTCCCAGTCATATCAGTCCTGTGTTGCACCCCTCCCCGGGCTGTGGGGGTATCCCTTTAAGGAAAGTCTAAGGGGCTGCTGAAGCAAAGGGGGTGTAGCTTTAATGTAGCTCCAAGGAAACATTACAAGATACTGGGGGGCTGGCCAGAGTGTGTGTGTGTGTGTGTGTGCCAGGGCTGCTGAGTTGTTGCAGAGGCAAATGGTATCCAGGTGGATAGCCCTGATTTCCCACTGATCCTCTGGAATTCCAAGGTTTGGGGATGGGCACATGAGGGTGATGGTGGGGGAACCCCAACCTCTCAGCCCTATCTGACAGAATGGCATGAGGGAATCTCTGTGAGTGAAGCCTTGAGGAGGAGGCTTCCTTCCCTCAACTCCCCTGGGTTCTGCCAGCCAGAAAGGTGTGATTTAGCTGCCTTGGGTGACATGTTTGTTCTCAGCCTGTACGTAACAGGGGGCAAGAGCAACACCTGAACCCAAAGGGCACAAGGGATTAATCCCAGCCTCTCTTTCAGCTCTCCTGAAAGGCTGTCTAAAGGCTGCTGGAGAGACAGAAAGGGGAGAATACCTGGGGTTTGGCAGAGCTCTCTACCCCAGCTGGGGGAGTTTTTGTTTAGCTCTACTGGCCTGAGTTACTTTGTTTGGCTTATGTCTGTGAGGACTCCCTGATGTTGGCCAGCCTTTGCCCATTGCTGTGCTTTGTTTTTGCTGCATCAACTAGACCACCTTTGCTTTTGGAAAGCTAATATTCTGTTGAGTGAGCATAAAAGATGTACACTTTCCCTATATGCTTGAAGCAGATCACAACTGTGCAACTGAAAGCTAGCTAGGGGACCAGATCCTCAGCCAGCGTCAATCAGCATCGCTCCACTGACATCAATAGAGCTGTGCTGATTTGCAGCGGATGGGGATCTGGCCCAGCAACTTTAGACTTCGCTTGTTTGACAGTCCTCCAGGACACTTACAAGAAAAACAAGCCCAGTGTGAAGTTCAGGATTTTTAAAGATAATAAAAGTTTGAGTTGGCATTTTCCTCTATTTGCATTAGAAGAAATCAAATGATTATTCTATTTGGTTCCTGCACCCATTTGAAGGAGACCTCTATTAAGGACAGATGAGTGAAGAGAGCCTTAGAGCCAAAAGCCAAAAGGCCCAGAGCACCTATATTATGCAGGATTGCAATCTTGCCTCTGCAAAGTCCTAACCTACACAGGACTGTGCTGTTAAAAAAAAACAAAGAACAACTTTGGTTTTCTGCTTGCTTCTAAAACAGGACATCTTTTGAGTTCTGCAAGCTAGACAGCTTTTCTTTTTAAGAAAAAAAGGGAAACTAAAATTGAAAAATAAATATCATTAAAATATTAAGGTGCAGAAATCAAGCTTTCAAAAGCCTGAAAATGTCAGACTTTGAAGCTAGTCTTGCAGTGTTAACTCAGCCATGTTACACACATATATTATTTTCTAGTTCCGTTTCTGCTGTTAAATAATAATACTTTAAAGTTTACATTTATGGGCCAGATTTTGACTTGCACCCATGCAAGCAGGTACATAACAAGAGAGATGTACACTCTTTCAGATAGGCAAGTGCAAAGTAAAGGGTTGGACAGACTATGAACAGCGTCAGATTTCCATGCCTCGAGCTTAGTAATACACAATTTAGGCCTAGTTTTTGTACACTTACAGGGAGCAGATGCAGGTGGAGATGGCTTATTGTCAACTCCCTGTAAGTTGCCTGATCAGCCACTTCTATAGGAAAGAGGCAGCAGTTGAAGCAGGGACACAGACTGTACTTGTGTTTGAGGGAGAGAAAAACTGAATAATGACTTCAGAGAATTTAGGAGAGAGGAGCCAAAAGAATCAGGGACAGGGAGGAGAAAGCCAGAGAACAAGGAGGGCAGAAATACTGACTCTCTATTCAGGGAGATGATGGAATGAATGAAGCAGACCAGGGAGGGGACTGGCCTTTACCCTGAGGGCAAAATTAATGAGGTCAGAGAAGCAGCAACTCCAAAGGCACAGGTTGGATACACATAGAATCCATCACTTCTGTGGCTAGGAAGAACCTGGAGGGACAGACCCAGCAGAGGCATGCCCTGACTGGTAGTCAAGATCATATGGCCACAGGAGTGAACCAGCCAGTCAGCTCCACATGCATAGGCCAATTCCTGGGCATGCTGTGCAGGAGACCTCATGTTCTCCAGAAGGAGGGAGAATAGACACTGTGAGATTCCCAAACTCTTGCTGCTCTCTGTTAAGGGGGAAACTGAGCAAGGAAAAGGACTGTGCCCCTACCACTGATTTCTGGGTTCCTGTGGAGCTCTCTCCTCTCCAGGTCCACTTCTACCTCCCAAGAGGTCCACATATCAGTTTTCTAGAGTGGGTAGACTGCTGCCATCTGGCTTTTCATACATGGTGTCTAAAAAGCATGCAAGCATGATCCTTAGCATATGCTAATACAAACATGATCATTAGCATGGAAGGGAAGGGACCTCGAGATGTCATCCACTCCTGTCCCCGATATACCCTCTTAGCTGCATGCCCGAAGTTATGACCATGCTGAGCACCCTCAACTACTACTAAAGCCAATGGTAGCAAAGAGCATGCAGTCCCTTGCAGAGTCAGCCGCTTAACATTAAACTGAGTATATCTAGGCCCATCCACTTAGCCTGAGGTGCGTAGAAAAAATGCATACATAATTTTTCAGAATGCCATAGGGATGAACATTAAGAGGGTAGCTACACAACTCCCCATTTAAAAAAAATACGGTTGCAATGGGTCTAGAACACTACAGTTGTATTGGTGTTCTGGGCTACTTCTGTTGAATAGTATTTCTTTTATAAGGGAAATGCTAATGGTAGAACATTCTCTCAGACAAGAGCCTCTGAAGGTACAGTACACTCTCTAGCAAACAGCCTGGCCCACTCTGGGTCTTAGAAATGTGAGCTCTGGATCTTTTCAGATGCTACAAGCAAGCACATGCTGCTTGCCAGACTAACTTCCCATGCTAAAAATGTTTGTTGAAAGAAAAGAAAAAGGAGAAAATAAGTTTGTCATTTACAAGCAGAACTGAATCATCACATGTGAAAATCTTTACAGCAACCCATCTGCAAAAAAAAAAAAAAAAAGGCCATAGTTAAATATGTGTTAAGAACTAGAGTTGCTAGTGACAGACTGCAGTTCCATCATATGGGCTTTTTTTCTGTAAATATTGAATCAGTTGCTAAGGGATTTCAATGGACAATATGATATCATTCTGTTACTGAACTGGTGGCTATATTTCATCCCTGGAAAACAAAACTGTGTTGTTCAACCAGAACTTAATTTCTTGTCAATACAGCCTTGGTGGGAAATTCTCAATAATCCAGTTTGTAAGCAAGTTCTTGTCAGCTGCTGGACCTGCCTATATTATTTGTATCAAAAAGAGATTATGATATCGCTCTGTCACGATGGGGAAAACCTAGAACACAGTTTAGTGAACACACTGCCTGAACAGCAAAGAGTAATACCCTTTAAAACTAAGCAAATATAGAAAAGCTTGTATAAAAAGGAATCTGCTACTTAAAGTGAAACTTTCAAAGAACAAAAGTAATTGGAACAATTAAATAATATTACCTTTTATTTGTTTACAAATCTTAGACCAATAATTTAAGATACTTGTTATGGAATAGATAAATATTAGAAGTGAGAAAATAATTCAATTACTTGTTCAACAAGTTTAGCCTCTCTGTGTTTGAAGATTGCAATTTCTTTGAATTTATTATTTGAATTTACCTATTGAATTTTTGGCCAGGTATTTTTAATTTATCAGCTTATTCCAAACAAGGAATGTCTGATACTTGACATTTGAAATTCCGAGCAACACTGGTTAGCTGTGACCGGTCACCCAAGTCACATGGTCTCACTCCTGTTCCTTGAGTGGATGAGAGGGCAGCAAGAAGACACTGAAGCATTTAATCATTCAGAGAGAGGTAACAGATAAGTAGCATTAAGAAACTTTAGAAGTTGTGAACTTTTTTCCTTTCTCCACCAGAGACCTTGACTGAGGCATCATTCCTAGAAAAATTAGGCTTCTTGTAAGATTTGCTGTCTGTGTGTAGTCTTTTTCATTTTTTTGCATAATATTCACAGCAGGTAATAACTTATCCGTGTGTGGTCCTGGTTGCAAGAGGGTTTTGGAACCCTGCTTTTAAGAAGCGTCCCATCCCACCCCATCTAAAACATACCAGCACATTGCACTTATGTGACTGTAATTTTCCTGTCATCACCATACTGGCACAAACTAACTGCATGTGTGGTCCTAGCTGCAAAGGGTGTGGTCAAGTTCTAGTCTGTTTGAATTGATACTGTGCCAGGGTTCTGGTTTGGGGAACTTTGTTCCCCTGTTTTGTTAAGCAGTATCCCCTTGCACACAAAGAAAAATGCTACCGCCAGTATGAATACTCAAGTGGGCAAGCTCAACATTAATTTTCCACAAGTCCTTTTGAAAATAAAACAATTTCTTGATTGCCTGTGCAAAGGGAGCTCAGAAGAGGTTTGAACATGGCTAAACTAAATTCATTTTAAAATCTGAATGCATACTAATAGAAATCTTTTTACTGTATTCGCCTAGCTCTAATAAATACCATACCATATATACTAGCGCATAAGATGAAACATTTCTACCCAAGTTTCTAGGGAGCTTTTGGAAGGCCAGCTTATGTAACTGTTTGAGAAAAGGCTACTTTCGGATCTTCAGCTTCTCTCTCTCCCTCCCAGAGATGGATTCCACTGGCACCTCCTCTCTCCATCCCATCCATGGCATGGGCCCTTTGATGGAGAGCAGCTGCTATTCACTTCTTCTCTGCCAACTGATCCAAGCAGGCCCAGGAAGGGAGGGCCACTCAGTTGTGTTGAGTTGCCCTATGTGCAAGTCGTTCAGTTTATTTATGATGATGGGATTGGCTTGTATGGGAACTGGTTTATAACGGAGTATATATCGTAAGTCACTGATGAAGGATACATAATTGGTGATAAATAACCTCCTAGCATGACCACCACATTTGTTCTTAATTAGCCTCTACTCACATTAAAATAAATTTATGTTATTGCCATTAAAAATCATTACACAGGACAATCAATATAAAGTTATGATGAGAGCAGAATAGTAACAGACCAGGGGTTATGTGTGAATTTTTTTAAAATCATCACACTGTATTAAGATGACCTAGAAAAACAACATTTATATTTCCAATATTCCTTCTTCCTAGTGAAACTGTTTTTATTGGTACATTTTAGCAGATCTATTCCTAAACCACTCCCTCCAAACACTAAATGAAAATTATTCAAGATGACAGATACAATTAGTATTCCTATATTGCTGGAATTTGTATGAATTTTTCCATCCTCTTTCTCCAGGGTAAAAATGAACCCAAAACAAAAACAATGCAATGTTATTTAAGGTCTAAATTCACAGTGCAGCTGTTTGGAGCATGCGTCTTAGGCAGATATGCAGCTGTTTGATTTTATGAAACACAAGGTGTTGCACCATCCGCCCACCAAGATTTATAAGATTAAATTAACATTTCTGCACTGATGCAAAGCAGTGAGTTTTGCCGGGTGAGGATTAGAAGTTAAACAGCATTAAATTCTTGCAGTTGAGTCAGGAACAAATGGAGAAAATAATTTAGCTATTTTACACGCTTGGGAAGAAAACACTTTCAGACACTGAAGACAAACAGGGTTTATTTCAATCAAACATATGAAAACTCACCAGACCTTTTATGGCATTTATCATGTCCAAATACACAGCACTTTGAAGGGTCAATGCTCTAGAATGCTGGTATACTGGACATAGCTTCCGCTGTTTTGAATTGCAGCATTTTCAGCAATTCAAACACACTCAGGTATAACAACATAACAGTTCAAGAGCCTCCTCCTTCCCCCGACCCCAAAGAAAAACTTTGATCTAAGCTTATTATTATTAATATTGCCAACCAAAAAGCATAATTTGTTCTATAAAAAAAGGACACCTACCCACCTATAGCACGGGTTCTCAAACCTTTTCATGGCATGGACCAATGCTATGGAGGACATGTATCAACAACCTCCTCATTTCCCATTCACGTTTACATAGACAGTTCCCCATCCACAACTGTGTATCATCATTATTACAACTACAGCAATTGCTTGCATGACAAAGGTAATATTAGGTAAGTATCTCTCTATATATTAGCTGCATTTCAACAGCTGGGAAGGAAGAGGAGAACTGGCAACATATGACTAGCTAGCTTTCTGCAGCTTACCAGCGATCCATGGATCATAGTGTGAGAACTGTAGACTCCAGGTTTATACACCTTTAAGAGTATTATACATGGGTAATTAAAGGTATGTGTAATGCTTATGTTAGAAACAGAAGAAATTTAAGGCACACAATCCCCTCTAATATATCAACAGCCATACCCCAGAATATGGGTGGGCAATGGGAAGGAACATACCTGAGTTGATTAACTTTTTATTGATTTTCAGAGCCAATCACAGAAAAATGTAATCAACACACATCTAACATTCATTGAAAAGTTCACTAGGGAATTGCAGGTTCAGCTGTTTGAACTCATAAACCAGATTTATATCAAGACAAATTAACAGAGACATCTTGAATTTATTAGTGAAACTGAAAGCAATCTAAATTTTTAGTTTTCGAAAGGAATTTAATAAGATTTTTTTTCCCCTTTGAGAACATGGGAAACATCCAATAATGCATTACCAATGTACTTCTGAAGAGTTACTGACTCTTATTTACAGTATCTATTTCATAATGATTTTATCTTGATTCTCCACACTAGTACATAGTCATAATCTAAATTAGGGCTACCATATGTCCGGATTTCCCCGGACATGTCCGGCTTTTCGACCTATAAATAGCCGTCCGGGGAGGACTTCTAAAAATCTAAAAATGTCCGGGATTTCCCCCAGGTCGGCTATTTATAGATCGAAAAGCGGCGCCACTCAGCAGCCAAAGCCCCTTCTCGGCTCCCCGCATCCCCTGCAGCCTTAGCACGCCCCCAGCCCCGCAGCTATCTTCCCCCTCCTCCCCTCCCCTGAACGCTCCGCCCCCCCCTCCTCCTCCCCCTCCCCTGTTTCCCGTGAATCAGATCTTCGCGGGAAGTCTGAAAAGAAGCAGGGGCAGGCGGGCAGCAGCAGGTAAGCTGGGGCGGGGGGTACACGAGGAAGAGGGCTCCGGGGAGGCGCGGCACGGCCCAGTCCAACCCCGGCCGAGCGGCTCCAGGACCCAGCGGCTCCGGCTTGGCCTGGCTCAGGCCCCGGGGCACCGTCCCCAGTTCTGGCCAAGCGCGCCGGCCCAGCTCCGGTGGCTCCGGTTCCGGCCGAGCGCGCCAGCCCTGATCCTAGCGGCTCCGGCCCAGCTCAGGCGGCCGGCTCGGCCCGGCTCGGGCCCATGGTGCCAGCTGAGCACCCCCGGCCCCAGCCCCAGCAGCTCCGGTTCTGGCCAAGCGCGCCGGCCCCGACCCCAGCGGCTCCAGCCCGGCTCAGGCCCAGGGCAGCCGGCCCTGCCCCGGCCGAGCACCTCCGGCCCGGCCCTAAGCCCCACGACTCTGGCCGGAGCGCAGCCCGATTCCTGGGCTCTTGTTAAAGCCGGCCCTGGTCAGGGGACGGGGGGGGAGGGAGTTGGATGGGTCGGGAGTTCGGGGGGGGGCTGTCAGGGGGGCAGGGGTGTGGAGGGGGGTTGGGACAGTCAGGGACAGGGAGCAGGGGGGTTTAGATGGGTCGGGGGTTCTGGGGGGCTGTCAGGGGGCAGGGGTGTGGAGAGGGGTCGAGGCAGGCAGGGAGCAGAGGCGGTTGGATGGGTCAGGAGTTCTGGGAGTCCTGTCAGTGCGTGGGGAGCAGCTGGATAGGGCATGGGAGTCCCGGGGGTCAGTCTGGGGGCGGGGGTGTGAATATGGGGTGGGGGTGTGGATAAAGGTCGGGGCAGTCAGGGAACAGGTAGAGTCCTAGAGAGGCAGTTAGGGTGGGGGGCTCTCAGGAGGGGGCAGTCAGGGGACAAGAAGCAGGGAGGCTTAGATGGGGGTGTGATCCTAGGGGGCAGTTACTGGCAGGGGTCTCAGGAGGGGCAGTCAGGGGACAAGGAGGAAGGGGGGGTTGGGAGTTCTGAGGGGGGCAGTCAGGGGGTGGGAAATGGGAGGGAGTGGATGGGGGCGGGGCAGGGCGGGGCTAGAGCGGGGCTCCTCCCCGCCCCGTGTCCTCTTTTTTGATTGTGCAAATATGGTAACCCTATTCTAAATTATTCCCATAACAAAGGGTTTAGTTCTTACAATGAAGGACAGTTACTTATTTTCTAACTAACAGAGCACAAGTAAATACAGTTTTTAAGGACATCTGTTGGGCATTTTGAAATTTCTTCTGGATGGATTAGTTAACATTTCCATAACCCTCTATTAAAATAACTAGAATGAATTACTAAACATTTGAAATTGTGTTGAATTAAGTAGGGCTGGTTGAAAGTTTTCCACTGAAATAATTTTTTAAAACAGAAAATTAGATTTTTGACTGAACAAAATTTTTCATAAAAAGTATCTGCTTTCCACAGAAAACTTCAATGTTTTTTCCCAAAACAACCAAATGACCGAAAACGGAAATATTTCAATTTGGATATTCTACCACAATTCTCAATGGGAACTGTAGTTCAGTTTCCTCATGTCCCCCTTCTTCTCTACGGGCCACATTTCCCAGGCTACATCAAGGCCAACTCATCATACAACTGCCTCCTGTCACCATGAGGGAAGACTATGATGCATCATGGGAGATGTTGTAAGATGTAGTTTGAGCAGGGAGTCTAGGCTATAGAGGAAAATAGGATTATGAGGCACATGAACTACCTCTCCCATTCATCAACACAGCACTATTTCCGAATTAAAACATTTCCATTTTCGGCCCAAATATTTCAGTTTTCGATTTTTCACCAAAATTTTTAACCTTTCTGTGGCAAATTTCAGGAAAAATTAATTTTGTTCATTTTCACTGATATTTTCCACGGAATAAAGCCCATTTTCCAACCACCTCTAGAAATAAGAGTTTAATACACATTAACCTGACTATTTGTTGAATTATTCAGACAGTACCCCCCAGCACACATTTGTATCAAGTAGGTATTCCCACAGTATTGTGACAGCAGACAGTCTACCTTGCTATGGCGTCAGAGAATATTCAGATTTAAACTGACTCCAAGAGGCTAGTCTCACAAGCCATGATAGCAAGCAATATTTTTCAAACATAGTTGCAAAATATCTAACAGCAGACTGAAAAATTAAAGTGAAGCTTGATTCAGAGCTATTAACCCATCCATCCAAGCCACAGTTCTGAGAGAGAGAATTAGACAAGGAAGTAGAATGCATGAAAGGGCAGGGACGGTGTCCCTATCCTCTGTTTGCCAGAAGCTGGGAACAGATGACAGGGGATGGATCATTTGATGATTACCTGTTCTCTTAATTCCCTCTGAAGCCCTTGGCATTGGTCAGAAGATGGGATACTGGGCTAGATGGACCTTTGGTCTGATCCAGTATGGCAGTTCTTATGTTCTTATCATTTTGGAAAGGATAAATGAACAAACAAAATGTTCATTTCCTGATCTGAGCAGTAAAAGCCAGAAACCTTCTGATGGTTTATGCACTTACATGGATGTTACAAATCACCAATATTAGTTAACACCAAGTAAACACTGTCTAGTCCCATGGAGTTTAATCTTGAACAGAGTACTAATATTTACAGCTGAGTGAGCAAACTTTTCATGCTGTAAAACTTTCTTCTTCTCAGGTTATTTTTGGCAATAAGGTGTGAAAGATAATTGTGAATGAAAAACTTTCAAAATAGACATGTTCCCCATGAGAAGACTATGCCAACTACAAGAGTGCTCTAGTAGAACGCCTATGCAATAAAAGGATGCTTAAAACCAGATATAAGATGTAAAAAAGAACACCACACAGATGGCTCTTTCAAGCACACCAGGACACAACAAGAATTATATCCATGCCTCGACATTCTGCAACAAAAAATCAGTTTCTGAAAAACATCTAGCTACTGCACATTTATCTCAAATAACTGGCTAAATTCTCTTTTAGAATGGCACAAGTCCTGACATCTTCGCTATTCTATATTCTGAATGTTTTTGGAATTCATATTCAGAGATTAAGAGATTTTTAAAGCCAAAATAGACCATTGTGATTATCTAGTCTGACCTCAGGCATAACACAGTCCAATTAATTAATTCCCTGAATTAATTCCTGCTTCAAATCCAATAGTTATATTTGAACTAGAACATATGTTTTAGAAAAATATTCAATCTTGATTTAAAAATTTTCAGTGATGAAGACTCTATTAAAACCCTTGGTAAATTGTGCCAGTGGCTAATTACCCTTGCTATTAAAAATTTGCAAATTATATCTAGTCTGAATTTCTCTAGCTTCTACTTCCAGCCGCTGAGTCTTGTTATACCTTTGCTAGATTGAAGAACCTTCTATTATCAAATTTCTGTTCCCCACATAGGTACTTATAAACTATGAGCACGTCACACCTTAACCTTGAGGAATTCAGTGAGTGGGAATAAAATGTTTTGGTCCACAACTATAGAATGTCTTACAAAGTTAATAGCAGCAGTACTGAATGCAAGCTCTTTCTATGTACCTCATGCTTGTTGATACACTCCCCTTGCAATGCTAGTCTACTGGAGAAAATATACAGTAGCTTAGTAACTCTATGATCAGTCACTGTCCCTATGCTCTTTGATGAATAAGGATAAAACCATTGCAGCAGGGTGATACCACAGCTACAAACATCAGACTGAAATCGGGAATGAAAATTTCAATATATCTTTTTAGGACATTAATCTGAGGCACGATGCCAAGGAAGAAAAGGACCCACAGGAACAAGATTACAAAAAGCTGAAAAAATTATCTATCACTGATTAGAAACTTAAAATGCATATCTCCCCCCCCCCCCCCCCCACACACACACAGAGGGAAATTCAGGCTGATGTTTAAATAAAGTTGTTTTTCCTCAAAATCTTAAGTCTCTTCAGACATGGAAATTCTGCAGGCTATCAGAAATTATCTGTTGATTAGACATGTGAGAAAAGGTCAAAGAAAAAAAATGGCTTATCTCTAATCCCTGAGACTTATAGGATCCAAGAACACATGATGGAGGATGTCACGCAGCAGATAAAGTAGCAGCTTTGAAGGACTCCAAAGAATGCCATGGACAAGCCTTCACAGGAAGGACAGTGGATGTGACATGGGGTCTTGAGTAAACGGATGAAAAATGGAATGTTCTCGAGGCTTGAAAAAAGCCCAGGAAAAACTGTCTCATGCAGAGGTGGCATAAGTTTCCAAATCAAAGGGCTGGTGTATATGTAGCAGAAATATGGAAAACCAAAAGGCAGGTCAAAAACAGCAACTAACGGTTTCCAGAAACACACTGAAGAGGCCACAGCAACTACTCTGTTCAGCTCTACTTAGAACGATTAGTAACATTTCATCTGAAAACAAGCAATTTCTAAAAATCTTCTTCCTAGGTCAGAGCAGCAGCCTACAGTGCAGCGATTCTGCTTGCACCAACAGCAAGGTTACGGAACAGTGTTTGCTTTCTGTATAGAAAAATATGATGATGTTTTATTCATTATAACAGCAGCCGTTATAATCTCTTTGCATCTCTTAAATATCCCTGGGACTAAGTGTAGGCAACGTGGAGAACCCCACCAAAGCATTGCACAATAACTGCAATACAGCTTGTCTGTTTTGCCCACAATTGTCTTGGCACTTCCCCCAATTGCTCCATACATATGTAACATACTTCTGTGTATTTTATTTCTTTAAATATACATTCCATACCATACTGCGTACTAGCCCATGCTGAGCTACCAAGTTATCTTAGTGATATTTCCTTGTTCTCTCTCCATTAATTACTGCCTTTCGGTGGTGTAACAACACATCCTTTCCTAGTCTATAAGCCCTTCAGGGCAGTATATCTTTATTGTGAGATGCTTAGCACATTTCTGGGTGATGTAAGAACATATTTAAAAAAACCTGCATGACACATGTACATCCTGCATCTTTTCAGATAAAGTATCATATTTTTCTCATAGTCTTGTTTCAAAGATCTGTTGACTGCTTAAACAGAAAATCATGCACAAGCTAACAGCAGGGGTACAAGTGCTCACATTCTGCAGTCTTAACTTATCTTGTAAGTACAGCTGAGCTCAAGCTTTACAAAGTCTGGATTTATACTGAACAGACACTGTTCTATCTTGGAGGCTTGGTTTGGGCTTGTCTTTACTTCCAACACTGAGAGAACAGGGAAACATTGTTTAAAGTTTAGCACGCACTGTAAATGTAACATACACCTCCCTTATTTCCTGCTGGAGTGGACAAGCGTTCAGTACAGTACGTGCAGCCTTTTCTTTCTGTCATGTGTGAGGATTGTCTGGGTGACTTTGCCTTTTGGATAAGGTTTCAAGGAGTGTCACTACAGTAAGTGATGCAGTCTGTCAGGATCAGATATCTGTGCTCTGGAACAGAAAACCTCTGACAGAATATACGTCAAAATTAGCGTTCAAATACATCACCTCCTAAGGGTAAGAAAGACCTTAGAAAGGCATATTCTCTAGTCATTCTCATGAAACTGATAGTGTGAAGTTTAATTACTTATCTTTTTAAGTGGTTTCTTATTAACAACAACAATAATTTCTCTATCCTTAGAATCTGAGCACATCCTGAGTAAAATAGCTGCACTAAAGGGAAACATCTGCAGAGCTGGGGACATGGCATTTTAGTCTTCAATAATATTAAATTTCTAGTTATCTACTCAACTAGGTCAAAATTAGCTACTAAGACTCCACCATTACAACACGGACCACTATAATAATAATAAATGGAGATATCCCATCTCCTAGAACAGACCTTGAAAGGTCATTGAGTCCAGCCCCCCGCCTTCATTAGCAGGACCAAGTACTGATTTTTGCCCCAGATCCCCAAGTGGCCCCCTCAAGGATTGAACTCACAACCCTGGGTTTAGCAGGCCAATGCTCAAACCACTGAGCTATCCCTCCCACACTGTTTCCAATCTCCACCGAACTGTCCCATCCCTGTCCACACCCCTGGAACGTCCACATCCCCCTCCTCCAGAGTCTGATGTTCAGACTATGCATGTCTCCCACACGTCTCTCAAAGTAGGATCCTTTAGTGCCTCCTCTGCAAACAACTCACAGCTTTTAAACTGTTTATGACTCTTAAGTACCCACACCTCAGCAGTATGCCATATTGGAGGAAATCAGTTGTGTCTGACAGACATGATCCAAACAGCATGTCAGCCAATACGTTCCAGACTGCTCTCAGGTTGAAGGAAAGAGTAAGAACATGCAGTAGGAACATTTGAGGAACAGGAGAAAGCCAGAAGGTTCCTTAATCCTTTGGTTTTCTTTTTACCCTCTGCTTCTCTCCTGTTCCCTATCTTCTTCTCACATCCTCATCCTTTGTCCTTATAGCTCATATTTCCCCTACCATGCATTTACTTAGTTGGGCACTTTTTACTCCCTTCTCTCTCCTACCAGCTGTGCTCCCTGGTTACCTTTTCCAAACCTGAAGAAGAGCTCTGTGGAGCTGCAAAGCTTGTTTCTTCCACCAACCAAAGTTGGTCCAGTAAAATATATTACCTCGCCTACTTTGTCTCTCTCATATCCTGAGACCAACATGGCTACAATAACACTGCAAACAATGTATAATTCTTTATCTCCTGATGTGGTATTAATAATCTGAACTCCCATTTTTCTCTCTCTCCCCCACTCCCAGCAGTATAAGCTAACATGTGGTTTCCATTATGGAAATACGGTTCTTCAGAAAACAGAACAGTATTTTTTAATTCCCCTCCTCACAACAAATTAACATCTGTATGTTAGAGCCGTACAAATACATTGCATTTGTTAGCTCATCCCTCGAGTGAGGTATAAAAGGTCCACCATTCCAATCCTATGTTTCCTTTACATGGAAATGAATGGATTTATTGCTAGCCATTTTTAGAGCATATTAAGTCAAACCATAACAACTAAGTACCTCCCAGGGCTTATTAGAGATTATCAAATTCTGTCTGAAAAACATATAGGCATGGGTATAAGAAGCAATAATACAAACCTTATGACAAATCTTGATTTCAAGACTCTTGATTGTATTGAGGTAATATTTTAAAATGTTCAGGTCAACTTAACAGAGCTCTCTGGAAGCTTTTAATAAGCTGACTGAAAGCTAAACACTTTTGCTGCAATAAAGAAAAATATATGTGCAAGCTAACATTAAATGATAAACACCTGTTACAATGAAATATTTTTAAATAATTTTACCAATAACTTTTTCAGTAAAAAGTAATTCACAAAAGTGCAATCACCAAAAAGGCCACCTATTTATTTATTTTTAACATGGGTGAATATATGGTAAATGGTGTCTATGAAGTAACAATCAGTATCTGGCCCTGATTCAGGAAAACATTTAAGCACATGCTTGAGTGTTCTCCCCTGATTAGGAATGTTGTACTGAATGGGAGCCTGTATGCTTTGTGAAATTACTTCTAATTAAGCTATTGATAAAAGGTGCTTAAATATAAATAGGCACTACAGCATTAGAGGAACCCAAAGCCTTTTGGAGCAAACCGACAATGGTACAAATGGACTCATATTGACAATTTAGAAGCGTTAAGTCAAGATAAGTGAAAGTTACTTAGAAAAACCAAATACCACCACTTACTATAATGAGAAAAAATTCCTACAAGGCATGAAAAAAGCAGCTACACCACCCAACCAATTAGACTTGTTTAAAAAAAAAAACAACACGCTGGCATCTGGTTCCCATTTACACTACTTTGGCATAGTGCAAAAGATCCTTAAAATGGGTGTATCTGTAATTTACTTCCACTTTCAGGCACCTTTATACTGAGATAGAGAAACAGGCCTTGAAAGATTTCTGAACTGAGGTTTACCATGGATTGCTAACTTTTACAGATACTCATGCTCTAGATAAAAACTAATGTTAATAAGCTCTCATTGACTATCATACATGGCACTACAGACCTATTACTGTTTATTTTGTCAGGTTACTTTGAATCAATGCATATTAAAGAGAACTAATATATGTCCATGGCACAGCAAATCATTGGCAGCAAGCAAATGTATGTACATGTGCTTGTGTTTTTTCTTGGAAAATGTCTGGTAAGTAAGAAATCAGTTTCTGTTCATCTAAAATCATATCCCCAAGAGTTAATGTGGTTGTTACTTAACCAGGGTTATTGGGCCTGGAAATGGAATTCTTTATATTTACATTTCAAAGGATTCCAGCAAAGGCAGAGATTTTCAAACATTAAACTTGCAACATAGGTTGCTGCCATTAGAGCTGTAAGATAAGCTAACTGTTTTGCCCCCAGGAAAAGTATGCTGGTCATTTGGAATGCCAGGCCTTCTGCCAGTGAAAGCCCAAAATATGTGGATATGTGGTGTCCTTCCTGGGTACAGCTTGTTCCCATAAATCTTGTTTAGCTCCCCTAAACCTGCCTTTAGTATCAGATAACACCTCTTCCTTATCTGATCAAGAAAAGTTTCTGTATGCATTATCTACGCTGAGATGATCACTGAAGAGCTCCTTAATCCTTCGCCTCTGATGCACACCCTAGTCAGGACCAGAAGGTTCTGACCAGAATAGAGAGAGATCACTGTCATCTGCATACCAACATCTTAGAATGTAATGCTATTTATCTGTTATAGCATGTTCCATACAACAGCACCACAACATTCTTCGCAGCTAATGAATGCCTAAGTGAGTGTGTGTGTGTGTGTATATATATATATATATATATATAAAAATACGTAGGTAAGAAGTACACACTACAGTCAATACAACAGAGTAGGGTGAAGAATAGTAAAAAGGCCACATTAGGCAGAGAGTAAGCATGTGGGGAAATAAAGGATCAGGGAGCAAAACCTGACTGGTTTCAGAACAAAGCAGCTTGGTGCAGAGAGATCAAACAAGCTCTTGGTAAGGACTGATGCATGTTTATGTTGAAGGTATCTTCATGACAAACCTAAAGGCTGCGCATACATCAGGAAAATAAATTTGCAAGAACACTGCCCAGCTGCAAAGTAATTTACAGTCTCTCAGCTGCTGAGACTGTGAACAATGGCACTTTGTAATCTTACGGGCAAAACAGCTCTAATGCCATCTGGTCATGTGTTTCTGGCCACGATCACTTAGCGCAGGCTGTGATGAAAAGTTGTGCGTCCGCCTAAAAAATCCAAATTATGCCAGCTGTGCCACAAGGTCACTTGTGCATTCAAGGAGCTCAGCTGTCACTACCCCCTTTTGAAGATGGGAAGCACGCTATCTTCAGTAAGTAAGTAAGAGATCTAATCTTTCCTAGATGGCCTTAAGTTACTTCATGTGTTGGGGGAAAGTCCCAACTGAAATGCAAATACAGTTCCCTTCCATCAAAATGGTTTCTTTTGCAGCTAAAAACAAACAAAGGAGCATACAGATATTGTTAGGGTGACCATACGTCCCTTTTTTAAGCCCTGTCCCAGCCATCCCGACTTTTTTGGCAGATCTGGGCATTTGTCCCATTTGCTCTTGCCAACTGATCATCAGCTGGCAAAAGCAAACTGGACAAATGCAGTTTTGCTCAAAAAGTGGGGTGCGACCCCCAAGTGGGGTGCAAATGAACATGGGGGGGGGGAGAGAGGGGTGAGCAGCAACGCCAGCCCCGCAAAGGAGGGAGGGCTTGGGAGAGAAGCTTGGACTGGGCCATCACTACATAGGCGGCCGGCCAGTTGGGCTTGGGCCAGTCCCATGTGCAGGGAGGAAAGGAGGGGTCTCGGGTCAGCCCCACGTGTAGCTGGCGGGGGGGCTTGGGCCAGTCCCATGCATATGGGAGAAGGGGCCCTTGGGCTGGCCCTGTGTGAGCAGGAGGTGGGGGGGCTCTCTGTGTTCCAGAATTAAAGTGAAATTCACTCTCTTCTTCATTTTACTGTTATTATGAGTTTCTTATCCTATGTATGAAAGCAACTCATAAAAACATATCTAAACAGCACTGTGATGTGCGGTTGTCTGGAAAGACCTCGATATGTAAGTTTTCTTTCTAGTATATATGTTTGCAGTCTTCCTACCCGAAATATCTACTGTAGATAAAAAGATGAAAGATATAGAATGCTTTGTTTCCTATAGGTTTATAGTTTCCTTTTAGCATAGTCCATTTACAGATACACTTCAGATTGTTATTTGTACTTCACAGCTTAGGAAATGTCTTCATTGTAACCCTTGTGCCTGTCTCAGCCTGTTTCTGTTCTCCAGCCTCACTCAAAACTCCCGTTGACTTCAGTGGAAACAGTGTGGAACAATGGCAGGACTAAGAACATTACTTCTATTATCCTGCTCTGAAAATAGGAGAAGAAAAAACGTGTGTCAAAAACATCCCCCGAGCGCTGCACGTTTCAGCGAGTAAAGTGGCAATGTAGATAGTGCACCAGAGCTGTGAGCCATGCTCCCAGCGCTGGTAGCTACTCCCCTCGTGGAGATAGGTTTTTTTATAGCTGCGACTACACAGTTTTAGCTTGGAATGGAGTGGGAATAGGGACAAATGAAAAAGAGAAGAGGAAGAGGCAAGTGTGCACAAAATTGCTGTTTCTTAACATGTTTCTTATACCCCCTGAGCCAGACACACTGGCCGCTGCTGCAGCAGTCTCGGGCCCCTGCACCCAGGTTTCCCATTTCCCAGGTGAGTGCCCTAACCACTGGGCTATAGAGTCAATCTCCATTTCTTTGGTGCAATGAATATTTAAGTATTTTATACAAAGTGGAATAGCTTTAACAGGAGAAACACCCCACCTCAGACTGCTTCACAATCCCTGTGGTTAGAGTACTTACATGGGACGCAGAAGATGTAAGCCTAAGTCTCTGCTCCACAGCCAGCAGAGGGGGGATTTGAACCCTAGTCTCATACACCCGAGGTGAGTACTCTATCTACTGGCGATTCAGTATAAGTTCTTTGCTAGCAGTGTTTTGTGTGGCATTTTAGAAAGCAAATGCATGACACTCCTTCAGGAGTCTGAAGGAAAACTAAAGAAGTCTATATATCTATGATACTTCAATACTGGTTCCAGGGACTTTTATATCAGTTCCATGTTTTCTTAGGAGTCTAAAACCAGTTAATTTGTACTAGGTTCATACACATGGCAATCATAATTTTGGGAGTGTGTTGAGGGGGAAAAACACTGAGCACAAGAACTACTCCTTAGATAGAAAGAATTTTCTTTATAGATTTCTCTTGCTTACAATGGAGGACAAAAATGTTGATTGTGTCTACGCTAGACTAACATGCTAGTAGGTTCACTACATTAGTCACACAAAGCATGGTGTACTTGTTTTGCATATATTAATTCATTCATATCTGTAAATAAGCAATTATAAATTGTTCCTTGGATATTAGTTTGATTAATTTGATAGGATGTTACAGAATACGGTAATTCATTGCTAACAGGAGTTGATGAGCTACCACTTCACTGTTGAACTATCTGTAGCCAGCAATCTGTAATATTAGTTACATTAACTTGGGTTTGGCAGAATGAATTTCTCTTGTCAGAAGAAAACCACCACCAGTAGGTGGTTTTTAAGAAGCTGAGTTATTTCCGTTCATTTTGAATCTCTGGCAGCACAGAAAGAGTATGGGCTGTTTCCAGATGAACCTTGCTATGAAACATCTTAATTCGGTGTTAACTCTACACATGGATGCTTGATGTTTACATGCAGAGTGGCCAATGGTACAGATAACTAATAAAATGTATTGTGGTGATTTGGCTGTAAGAAAGGAAATTTATTGGATGGATTTGAACTGATGTAAATTTGCTGCTGGAAGCTGCAGGGTTCACGGGTTGTTTGGGAAGCTTTCGGTGTACAGCACAGGAAATACCAAACAGTCCAATTACAATGATGAAAGTGCTCAATCAACATGCTGTGGCCCATCGCTCGGGTAAGAAAACATTTTATCCACATAGCAGTTTGTGGCTTGCACAGATAGCGAATGTTATCTCAAACAGTTGTCCTTTTGAAACACACTGCACAACAGAAGGACTGCAATTTTTATGACAGCACAGATTCCAATCTTTTTAGTCCTTTTAAGGAAAATTAATCATCTGAGCCTTCTGAAAAGGAAAAACTGCCCTCTGCCATGCTGCTGCCATTCATTATTCCTTTAAAGGAGCTATTTCTGGTCACAAGGACTCTTCTACCCATCTCTGGCTACAAATCTCAATCTATTCCATAGATGTCCTCACACTACCGCTGCTGATCAGGCAGCTTCTTTGTATTTGCTGTCTCCCATTTCCTTGTGTGTACTTAGCACTATGTTCCTGCAGAGTCTGAATTGTGTGTGTGTGTGTGTGTGTGTGTGTGTGTGTGTGTGTGTATGTGTGTAGGGTGGAGTGTCAGAGGGGTGATTATACATATATTTGTCGGGGTTAACTGACCTCTCAATACAAAGGAGCTTCACCGAGCTTCCTCCTGAGCTGTAAACGAGGTGCCCGCACCATGTATACATTTCAGCTGTGATGGGCAGGATGGTCACCGCTTCACAAACCAGAAGGAATAAGTCAAAGCTGTTTTTCAGCTATTCATTTAGGGCCCAATACAACAGCCATTGAAGTCAATGGGAATTTTTCCACTGACTCTAACAGGCTTTGTATCAGGTCCTTACAAATAAATGTCCATATCTAAGTAATCAAAATGACTGTTTTATGCTATATAAAAAGGACAATCAAAATGAGGGCTGTAGATCTTTATTTACAAGTAAGGGCAGAAAAATTATAAATTTAGGAGTTGCTATGCCTGATCAGACTCTTGATCAATCTGCTTCAGTACTCTCTCTCTGGCAGTAACCTATTCCTTATACTTCAGAGAAAAGTGAAAAGCACAATACACCTGGCCAGCTATGCAATTCTGCAGACTGGGAGTAAATTGCTTCTGGACAATTGCATACTGTCACCTTGCAACCTGAAGTTGAGAGAATTGGTTACCAATAAAATTGTCACTGGGACAGCTGGCAGTACTAATAGTCTTATAAATCTACCCCCATTATTAGCCTCTGACATTGTGAATCATAGAATATCAGGGTTGGAAGGGACCTCAGGAGGTCATCTAGTCCAACCCCCTGCTCAAAGCAGGACCAATCCCCAGACAGATTTTTTACCCCAGTTCCCTAAATGGCCCCCTCAAGGATTGAACTCACAATCCAGGGTTTAGCAGGCCAATGCTCAAACCACTGAGCTATCCCTCCCCCCCGTGAAGATGTGTGAAGCAGTGTCTTCCACATCTTTGTTACAACACTACTCTCTAAAGCCGTTCACTCTGTGAGATAGAGTCTAAAAATGACTAGTATTCTGTTCTAGATTCATTTATACTCTTGAAGTACAGTGAGCTAGATATCATTATGTTCACTTAAAGCCAGTATTTCAATGATCTGTGCTTGCTTGGATTTTTCTTTTGCCCTTTGGAATTACAGAAGGCCATGCACTTATGGACTTCTGTGTGTGATGGCTTCAGAGTCTTCCAGTCAATTTTTGACTCCCACCATTCCTACAGTTTCAGTCTTTTTAGAAGTTCCTACCAACATCATGGATTATATGGACCTGAACATACCAAACCTTGGCTTTGGTTAGATGACCTGTCAGATTGTCACAATGGCTACGGAGAATGGCCACAAGTGAAGATATATAATAGATGTAACATCTGAGTGTAATCCACACAGACCTGTAAACCCTTTAAAATTAGGATTTAGAAGTCAATAGGGGGGTGTAACTAAAAAAAGCTCTATTGTTTGAGTTGGTGGTTATAAACTCCTTTGCTTTAGCTCAGTTCACCACTAGCTTCTTTCCTCTGTTTTACAAGGTAAACATGGGTTTGTTTTATTTTCTTATGTTCTGGGAGCTGCAATTGTATAGTTTGATGCAATGCATCTATTTTTCTCAGAACTATACAGTGCATCAGCTTTATTATTGTGTGCAAACATGAAAAATAATCGGCCAAGCTCTGTCTCTTACATCAATAGAAACCAAAGTCAGAATTTTGCCTAATTTTATAAAAAGGCTATAAATGTTAATCCAGTGGCTGACAGACAGCAAGAACAATGTTACTTGAAGAACTGCTCACTTCTCATGTCACTGCATTCTTTATATTTGACATGGTCCTCTTTGGCTAAAATAAAACAGAATTGTTTCAGACAAACTGCATTTCAGCTATATAAACTTTTTTGATTTCCATTTTTGTTTTTAGAAACAAAAGGGAAATAACAAATATAGTCCAAGTATAACCTTCGTATTCATGACTAAGTTGTCCCACATAATTAAAGGTAACTGCTGGGTTCTTAATACCTTTGTATTTTCCACTGCAACTTCTAAAGAAAACTACTTAAATAATTCAAGATGAAAGAGGTATGGAATTTTGAAGGATGAATGCTCGTTCAATGTTTTCAGTCGGCATTTTCTTCTTGTATTAAAGCCAAAACAGTAAGTAATGTAGGCAGAAAAATTACAGAGCAATTGCTCACTGGTGACCAAAGGTAAGAAAGGTCAAATATTTATTTCCTGTGTTGTTCCTATGGTTGCACTGCCCAGAATCTTTTAATTATATTTCATGGCACTCTGAACTTATAAAAGGACATAAAACATATTTATAGCTCACTTAAACTCCCTGTAATGAAACAGCCAGCCTACATAGGACCTCAAATAATCAATTTAAGACTTTCTGTGTATTAATTTTTAGAATTATGCATTTCTGTGGAGGACAAACACCTATCAAACTTGAGGAAGAATTATAGGAAAAGTGAGTTGTTTGTTGATTGCACTTTGGTCTAAATCAATCCAGCTGAAATTTTGCATTGATTGAAACAAACAAACAAACGAACAAAAAAACAAATTTCTTCTGCCTATGTATGTTTTATTATTACTATTATTATAGCACCTACCAGCCACAGTCACATTTTGCTAGGAAACTGAACAAACATGTAAGAGGGTTTATCTACACGGGGAGTTATTTTAGAATAGCCATTTCTGATTCCCTGAGTGTATGCTCTTATTCTGGAGTAACAGCATCCACACATGGGGTCAATCAGAAATATTCTGAATGAGCTTAATCCATTTTGGAAATTAATCAAGAATAGTTAATCCACTCTACATTTACACACCTCATTCTGGATTAATTTTCATGTGTAGATAAACTCATAAAAAGATGACCCCTGCCCCAAAACATTTACAGTCTAAAGTACGTGTCATTTTCCCATCTCTAGACAGCAAAAAAGTTCGTTCCACAATAGAGTGAACTTCAAGGTTTTGAAAAGTTCCATTCTAACCAATGGAGCTTGATGCGGGTACTGATTAGTAAACCAGAGAGCTCAGTGAGCATTCTGCTGCAGTAATTATATTATGGGCAGGACTGGCTGCACCACCTAGTAGTGAGATTACCTGCCACTTCTTATTATAAAACATTTTTGCAGTTGTTTTTAACTGTCAACCATTTGGGCTGAAATTTTCCATGCTGGGTGTCTGCCTCAGGGTGAATTTTTTGGAAAGTTTCTGTCAAAATAGTTCAGCTACTTCCGAGAACAAAACTAGAGAAATTTACATTTTGCACTCCTCCAAAAGTCTGGTGACCTTTTTTTAAAAAAGCTCTACAGACCTGATGTTTTGGACCAGGGACCTGAAATTTGACAGGAAGGTAGCCAGTGCCTTTTGCTATTCCTCCAAAATTTTGCACAAATTTGGTCAAATTATAAGCCTTTGGGGAATTTCAGCCTCTCACAGCTCTAATGACGAGCAGATGGTGCATGCACCATCTCTATAGAACTGAGCTTGTGTCACCTCCCAGGATTACAGTGGCAAAAGTGGATTCTCTCTGTAATTGCAGCTCCTAACTGCTGTCCAGACCTGGCTGGGACTGGGCACCAGAACTGAGAGCAAGGAACCTGTCTTTCTTGTGCTCTCAGGCTATGTCTACATAGCAGTGTAAGCCCAAGATTTGAACTCAGGCTCAAGTCTGTACACAAATCATGCTAACCCAGAACTTGGAGCCTCAGTCAAGCATGGACCCAGGGCTCAAGTCCTATTGATTTTGCAGTATAGATGCAGCCCCACTGGACTCATGCTCTAGGCATCTGCCAAAAATATCCCACAGGCCAAATTTCTTTATCCTCTGGACAGTCAAGTTTTCCCACACAGCACCATGAACAAAGGGCTAGAGCAGCCACATTTTGGGAGCGTGCTAGGAAGTCAGGGATATGGGTGGCTGGATTTTGGCCCACATAATGCAGTCTCAGGCTGGAACCCAGGATTAAAATATTCCTAACCTGGGGTTACAACCGAGTGTAGATGCTCAAACCCTACAATAACAAACCCCGGATCTGCTAACTCAAGTTCTACTAACCCTGGGCTTACAGTGCAGAGTAGACATACCCTCAATTACTCCTGTGCTGGGGCCCAGGCAGCATGGAAGAGGAGCCTGCTTGACTTGAATGCAGAGTGGACAAAAGCTGGACCAGGAGATGGGAAGAGTAGATTGGGACAAAGAACCTGGTGAGACTGGGACTGCAGCGTGGGTGGGAAGAGACGGTGGGAAGAGAGAAACACTAACGGGGAGATGTGGGGAGAGGCTGGAATCTGGGGTGTGAGGGAGACTGGGATTGGCTGGACAAGGAGACCAGGACTGATGACTGAATGGGGAATGGAAGGCTGGGACTAGCAGGACAAGAAGACTGGGAGCCAGTGGGGGTACGGGGGAAGACTCTGAGCCAGTTGATACGGGAAGGGAAACACAGATCAGATGAAGGACTGAGGGGCGGTGGGAAGACTGGAACTAGCTGGACAAGTAGACTGGGACTGGGAACCAGTGGGATGGAAGAATAGTGGGAGAATGGGGGGACGGAGGGGGGGGAGAAGGAGACAGATCAAAGGAGGAATTGTGGTGTACCAGAAAAACTGGGACTGGCTAGACAGAGACTGGGATGAGAAGCCTGAGGAGTGGAACCCAAGATTCCGGAGTCTCACTGATCCTCTGTTCACAGCAGATGATACCCACTAGCAAAATGTGTCTCTTCTCTTTCTAGTGCTGGTCCACACAACCTGTTGCTATCAGTTACGCTGCTAGCGCAAGTGGCAGAAGTCTGTGGAGTATATTTAAAGACTCCACCCTTGGTGATTAACCATGTCAATGTCAATATGATGCCAACATGACAGAATGTCATTTTTACTGTTTGTTTTTATAAAACCCTAGGAAATAACACACAAAAAACTATGTTAAAAAACTGTTATTAAGGTTGCGAAGTCCAGCACTCAAAAGTTAGGAAATACCTGAATTAATGTTACAAGGGTCCTCTGGAAAAAATAGTATGTGATCATGTAATTAAAGATGGTATCATAATGCATATCCACAAGGTGGGCAAATTAAGGTTGCTCAGGCAACCTGAATTCTGGCATTTCCTAACTTTTGAGTGCTTGACTTTGCAAACAAGGTTCTTTTAATGTAGTTTTTTGTATGTAGTAATATTTACAGTTTAGAGAAAAATAAACCCTTGGAGCTGGCCTAGTGACCTGTGGATAACATTCTGCATTAGCATGGGGAAGATACTTGTTGGAAGCTCCAATCCTAAAGACCTCTCAGAACGAGCTTCAAAGACTCATACGTGGGTGGGAAATGGGAGTAAAAGCTTAATAGTACTTGACAGTATTCTCTCCAGTGAATTAAGTGGTGCTTAAAAGCAGGTAAAAAAAGATAGCACCACAAAAAACAAAACATCTTTCAAACAACAGGGTCTCAAATGTTACTGAATTAATTTCAGATTTTAAAAGAGCCACAATTGTCCTGGGCTAGGGTAAAAGTAAGTCCAGTGTTAACAATTCTTGTAGCTTTTATTTTATTTACTTCTATATCAGGGAATTAGGATATCCATAAGAATAGACAGGGTAGTGGGGGAGGGGTATAAAAATAATTCTGAATGCCCCATTTGAAGCTTCTCCCACTCAACCTGACACCTTCTGTTCTGCCCTTTACCCTTGGGTCTCTCTGCTTCTCCATTTGTGACTTCCCTCTCTTCATCAAAATCCTTCCATACAGTTAACTTTGTCTATTCAATGCTGCCACATCAAGCATTGTGCAGATAATTAACGCCAGACAGAAACCCTATTTAAAGCTTATTAATTCAATCTGTGCTTTTGAACTGTATTGTCACCAGGTGATTTTAATCTGTAAAATTCTTGGGGCAAGGACCAAGTCTTTCTTCATCTTGTTAAAATGATCTGTCCCACCCTAGTCACCCAGAGGGAAAAGGATTCAGTGACTGGAGTATTACTCGCTAGGGACAATTCCACCCCCTCTTGTTTCTTGGGAGTTTCCCAAGCAAGTGAAGCTGAGCATAGACTGGAAGGCACATTGACATGGTTAGAATCTTCTTGTCTAATCTCCTTACTAACCTTGCTGAGTGATGGAATGAGAGGTGAACCTGACACGGATATGGACGGATGGAGCTGGAGTAGCTGAAGAAAGCAGCGCTCCTTTTCCAATGGGATTAAATACTGGCCATGTCCCCTATGACAAGTTTAGTATATGCAGTAGTACAGTGTGTTTATAGGCATTCATTACTCCTCAAGGGCCAATGTATTCATTTTTGTGACATTGGAACAGGGCTTTATGTTTTAAAAGTGAATCATCATATCGTTGGGGCTATCAGAAACAACCCCATTATCTCCAGCATTTTAAAAGCTGGATTCAGACCCGATATTGTCACACTGTAACAAACATTATTTCCCGGCACCTTGATTAATGGGTGATATGACCTCTGGTTTGCAGCTGTCCAGCTTTTTTTGATTACTGGTATATAGCTTGGAATACAGTTGAGCAGAGAAGACATTAGCGAGTTGCTTAGTGATGCATTACTTGCAAGACACTAACGGAAATCAAAACTAAAGGTTAAAGGCCCAAAATAGTCACAACGAATTTGTTTCCATATTGTTTCAGGGTTCTCCTTAAAATGGTAGATCTTCACTTATATTTTAAAGAGCTCCAGACCATAACTTACCTCATCACATATCCTTGGATTTCCATGCTCTTCTAAAGCCAAACTAATGGGTTAATTCTCCTCCTACCAGACCTCTAAAATAAGGTTTAAGGTATGCACTATTTTCAGCTGCAATCTTCAATTGAGCCTCAGGAAGTTAAGTGCCCAAACCCTATGAATTTCAATGCAAGTTGGGCACCTAACTCCTTGGGCACTTTAAAACACCACAGTCTTAATTCTTAGCCAAAACAATTTTCATAGCTCGCTCTATGATCATTTTTCCTCTTTTGTCCAATCTCCTTAAAGACTATCCTTTAACAGCAATCATACCCCGAGCCATTGAAGGAGATTTTGTCTACTGTTGTTTTAAGCAGCAGGGGAAGTAATCAACACTGAAATGCATGTATTAGGTTTGGAAAAGTGGAAAAACAAAGCAAAATAATGCACGTTAAACTAAAGCTTCAAAAACCATTAAAGTAGTTTCAGAGGAGAAATAAGAAATTCTTATTTCTTTCCACTAGTGAAGAGTGGGATCTTCCATATTCTTAACAGTGCTTCAATCCCTTCACATACAAAGGCACCATCCTTCTGGTCAAGGTCTGGGTGATACTATGTTCTGATACCCTTGCTACTTTTCGTTAATTAGCAAGGGTCATTGTTGAGCAATACAGAGCCCTCTATCCCTTAAGGGTAGATCATGAAGTCTATCGATAGATTACAAGTCAGAAGTCTTTACTGCTGTGTAAGGTTTGTAGCCTCTGAAATAAAACTCATGTAGTTGAATTAGTCCCTTGTGCTGAATTCTGAGTTATAATTTATTTTTTAAGATATACACAAAAATATTTTGGGGGTCTTTTCTATGGCTCCACTTTAGCAAAGCATGTAAGCATGGGTTTAATCAGAAGCACATGCTTACATGCTTTGTTGAATCAAGTCCTGTGTGGGCAGTCTCCATTCTCTAGACAGTGGAACAAACGCTGTACCAGTGCTGTCTTGGCTAACCCATAGTTTTATCAAAGATGTATTATACCAGTGATCACTTTTTCAAATAGTCATGAGCTGTCAGATAAATGGCATTTGTTATTGTAATGGGTCGTTTTCAGCAAATACAAGAAACAGATCCAAAATTAGGCACTCAAATAGCCCAGGACAGCAGCAGTCCAGTTCCAGGAAAGACCCAGGACAAAATATATTGCACTAGCTGTGTTTTTTTAAGCCAGGAAGCCATGTTAGTTGATTACAGAAGCTTTACTTCCCTCCTCCTCCTACTTCTCATTCCGTGTTTTCCATGTTAAGATTGTGGTGAATGTAAAGGCCTCTTTCTACCAAAAAATGGACAAAGCATTATCTAACTTCTGGTGCGGGCACGTCAACCGTTAGCCTGATACTCAAAGGTGTTGAGCACCTGAAGCACCGATTGACTTTGCTGGGGTTTGTGCTACTCTGCATGTCAGAAAATCTGGCCACAAGATATGGCCACAGCCACATCTTGTAAGGAAAGTCTGTTGTACTCTACCTTCCGTTTGTATAACAGGTTTGCAGACTTCATCAGTTCTCCTGTTCGGAAGGCCTTACACAAAAGGGGTACCACAGCCAAATGGTATATTTCCCCATCTTAGAGACTGGGACGGTCTCTTCCTCTCTGTAATATACGTCTGAATTAGCAAAGCCAGTAAGGAATGGGATGATGATATATATCCTGCACTCTTAAAGGGGCACACCTCGATAAGCAGGAGTATTGCAAGTTTTGAAAAAGAAAGAGGTGTGGTATAGTAGAGAGGGCACCAGACTGGTAGCCAGGGGGCGTGGGTTCTATTCCCAGCTCTGTCACTAACTTAGTGTGTGACATCAAACAAGTCACTTCACGTCTGTTTCCCTTTCTGCTCCTAGTCTGGCTTGTCCATTTACAGGATGTTACACAGTAAAGAAAAACCCTCAGTTGGCCTGTGCCAGCTTACTTAGGTTCACAAGGCTTGGGCTGCGGGGCTGTTTCATTGCTGTGTAGATTTCCAGGCTCAGGCTGGAGCCCTGGGATCCTCCCACTTCTAGCCCGAGCCCAGAAGTCTCACAGCAGTGAAACAGTCCTGCACCAGGGATTTTCTCTCAGTATCTGTATGTACAATGGAGCCCTGATCTTGGTCCAGGCACCTACTTGCTTCTAATAATCATAATAATATAAAAACAACTGCTTGTAATAAGCATAATTTTTGCAGACAGAAGAACCTATATCACCCTGAATGAGAGAAAATGCATGAAGAAACACCCTCAAAAAAAAAAAAATCATAGTTTCAACTTTACTACATGTGCCAGGAACCCAGGTGGCACATCACCTCACGCGGCCAGTTTTTGGAACCGGGGAGACAGCTAAATTAGATTTTCAACTGATTAGAAACAGAAGGATGAATCCAGAGAAAGACTGAGTTATAGGTGCACAGACCTTCTCAGGATTTGGCTCATACAGCATAAATGTCATTGCAACAGAGCCGCCCGAAGAAATTCTACTTCTTTACTTTTCTGAGAAGAACAGCTTAAGAAGGCTGAAGGATGGGAGCTGTTCCAATTGAAAATTAGTTAAGTTTAACAGGCTCATTGTATGTTGGTTCATATAATAGACTCCTCTGAAAAGCCATGCAGAAAAATTTCATCTATTCGTCTCTCATTTCATTGTTTTGATCTCAATCCGGCCATGTGAACACAACTGCACTCAGCATAATGGTTCTTCCATCACTGATGGTGACATCCAGCATTTATTATAAAAGCTAGGCTGATTGACTGTATATTCTGTGAAATTGGAGGTTTTCAGAAAGACTCATGCATTAGGCCCTACACATTAAAAATAAAACCCATCAACACTGTCTTCTAAAATGACTGTCAGGACATCATTAACTTCTTGGAAAATTATTCTGTACCATCCAATATCTCAGAGAAGCAGGTGATTTCTTTCATGTTGCAAAACAGATGTGCATTTCACTGTTGTTTAAGCAGTTAGAAGAGAAGGGTTTTTTGGGGGGGAGAGGAGGGGAGTGGACAAAATATGGTAACATCTGTTGTTTTATTGCATATGCTGTAACTGAGACGTATGCTTTACCTTTCCTACATAAATCTATGCATCATAAGCATGAACAAGCAGCTCATAATACTGTCTCTTTTGGGTCTGTTAGTCCTTGTACAAGGCACCCAAATGCAGTGTGCGTTCTCATCCAGTCAGCACTTCCCTCCCCCGGCCCCTTTTTTCTTATAGGAAAGAATATTGTGCTTGTGTCATTCTTTAAAGTAAACTGCTTCATGCACACTAAAACATACCCTGCAGCATGGATGTTTGAAGCTTCAATGTGAAGAGAACAAGCCGTAAGGAGAAAGAAAACTCCAGGTGGTAAAACTGTTATAGGTGAATATAAGCATTCAATTCCCTGAGGCAGCTACCTGTGAAGAGTAATCGCTCCATGTATGGAATGCACTTTCAATAGATACCCCACCCCATTCCACTAAAACCATAAATACCGAGTGAGATGCTCAATGTTGTAGATGAAACAAATCTGCAGAAAGCAGCAGCAGAACCATCATAAATCATTCCCAGTTGTTTGTGTTTTCTTAAGGTGGTTCTTTATCAGAAACAAACAGCAAAGCCACTGATGAGCTTTCACCTCACTTCTCAGAGGAATAAAAAAGAGAGGGTCTTTTGTTGTGCGTTCTGTTGTTTCTTTTTCCATATGCCCCAGTTTTGCCACCTCTTCAGGACAACTCCCTTTTCTTGTTGGGTTCAGAGGTGTTTTGCACAAGCTGCCTCAGTGTAAGAAATCATGATGAATCCAGGGAATTGCATTTGATGCTCCCTTTCAAAAGCATACTCATACACTAGCCACATCCTGCTCTCAGTAGTACTGAAGCTGCTCAGGTGACTGAGGGCAGAATTTGACTCTGTCAATCAAACCCCAAAACTATTTTTTTCCCAAAAAGATTTTAGAAAAATACAGTTAAAGGTAATTTCAAAAGGAAAAGTAGTTTCAAATCAAAAAGTAAAAATATTTCATTGAAAATTGTCACAATGAAACACCGCCTTTTTTGTTTTTTTTAAAAGGTTTTATTCAAATGAAACAATTTGCCAAAATCTATACAAATTCACAAAATGTGCCAGTTAAGCTGAATCTACATTTTTTTTTTTTGATAAAAAGAGTTTTGATTGAAAAATGTGTCTCTGCTCTAAGTAACTGAGGGCAAAATTTGGCACATGTTTTTTTAAGTGGGTGAGCATTTACCAAATACACTGTAGTTAACTGTTACAACAATGGAGGGTGAAGGTTAAAAGCACATTTAGTTAATTTGTTAGCTCTTGGGGTTTTTTCCAGCTCATAAAGCCTTGTATTTTCACATCTCAGACAAAAAAAACCCAAAACAAAATGGACTTTTCCATAGATGATGCTAAACTTTTCACATATCTCAAGGTTTTCTTGGTTTTGTAATTCTGTCTTCCCCACCAATTCTAGGAATCTTAAGATGTTTTACTGATCGAGGCTGTGACGTTGTGCAGTCTATATGGTTTTATAAAAACAGGATAATAAGTGAATATAATGTAACTGGAATTTGCTTCATGCAAAAGGTCTCTTGTAAGGTATCATTACAAAGCTTATAATCTACTAAGTGTGATCATCCTATTTGTATAAATGTACCACTCTTGTATCTGAAACTAGAAATATGAAATATAACTCTGAGGGCCTATTGTAATTATGCAAAGTGTGGGCCATTAATGGTGGTTTGGAATCTTGATGACTTCCATTGTCTGCAGATGGCTGTGTTTACCTGTGAGTCTTCCTGTATGTGTGTGTGCTGGCAAGTGGGTAATGAAGTCTTGCAGTGACATGTGATCATGTCACCTAAACTGGAATCCATCTTTAACCTGGTGCTTTTCCAGTGGGGGGGGAGGGTGTGGAAACCCAGAGGGACAAAGGGTTCCCGCCTTATGCAAAAGATATATAAAAGGGAGGAAGAGAACAAGGAGGAGAGGAGCCATCATGAAGAATCCCCTAGCTATCACCTGAGCTGGAACAAGAGCTGTACCAGGGGAAAGAATTGTGTCCAGTCTGAGAAAAAACTTACTGAAGCATCTCTGAGGGTGAGATTATCTGTATTCAGTTTGATTAGACATAGATTTGCGCATTTTATTTTATTTTGCTTGGTGACTTACTTTGTTCTGTCTATTACTACTTGGAACCACTTAAATCCTACTTCCTGTATTTAATAAAATCACTTTCTACTTAGTAATTAACTCAGAGTATGTATTAATACCTGGGGGAGCAAACAACTGTGAATCTCTCTCTATCAGTGTTATAGAGGGCGAACAATTTATGAGTTTACCCTGTATAAACTTTATACAGGGTAAAAACGGATTTATTTTTGTTTAGACCCCATTGGGAGTTGGACATCTGAGTGCTAAAGACAAGCACACTTCTGTGAGCTGTTTTCAGGTAAACCTGCAGCTTTGGGGCAAATAATTCAGAGCCTGGGTCTGTGTTGGAGCAGACACGAGTGTCTGGCTCAGCAAGACAGGGTGCAGGAGTCCGGAGCTGGCAGGGAGAATAGGAGCAGGGGTAGTCTTTGCACATTAGGTGGCAGCTCCCAAGGGGTTTTCTGTGATCCAACCCATCACAGAGGCAAAGTTATATTTATTTATTCTTTTAATGTATGTAGAAAAATATGTCTATACCCCAAGCTCTGCAAGCCCCAACAATACAGCACAACCACCCAAGAGCCCATCTCCAGAACCCAATCAAATAAATGGCTTCCAAAGCATGTTGTGAAGTTCAACAAACTCCGGCTGGTTTCGACCAAAGGAGAAGCAAGTTCCAGAATCAAGCCCAGTCCTCTGTCTTATAGCTCCAGGTTCAAGCTTGAGAGTTCCCAGCAATCTCAACTGCAGCAACATGAAATTTGGAGCTATCAAGTAGAGGAGTCCCAGGCCAGTTAGGGGTTTGCAGGTCAAAAGCAACAGACTAACGTCCCAGCTGTGCACCAATAGGCAGTCAGTGCAGATTTCAGAGTACTGGTGTCATGTGCTCCCAGAGAGACACTGCCTACTAAAAGAACAGGAGTACTTGTGGCACCTTAGAGACTTACTGCCTACTAAGTAAGCATCAGCTGCAGTCTCCAAATGAACACATGAGTTCAAGGTGTAGTCCCACAGAAAGCGCATGTTCCATGCGTAATGATTCTGATTGTTTTGCAATGAAGCTTTGTGTGTGTATGTATCTTATACTTAAAGATGGGCTCAAGCCACAAAATTCAAACGCCTCTAAGTTAATCAGTGTTTAGAACTGGAATTTTCATTCCACCTGTTATAATGAAAGGAAATATTTGCAAAATCAGATCCTGGACAGGATTTTGACCCCAAATTTTAACGGGGGGGTGGGGGGGGGATAGGCTGGACAGCTCTCTATCCATCGGTTTTGTTAGAACAGATGCTCACACAAGCAGACCTTTCTCCGGCAAATCAGAAGTTGATTTGATAAAATTCACTTAAATGTGTATCTATCTATCTATCTATCTATCTATCTCCTAAATATGTAGTTACAGCCTTTAAGCTACTCTCCTAACTCCACCCTTGTACTGTATCCTAAAATAAGTGAATTCCTTTTACAAAAACATTTGGTTGAACCTAAAATAAGTCAGAAGAGCAGAAAACACAGTATTTTAGGAATCACCTAAACGGTTAACCATTATTTCATGACAACTTTCAACACTCCCCACACCTTTACATGTTAAAAGAATGATTCATTTAAAAAGAAATATGTAATTGTCTAAAAAGAACTCCAAAGTCATGTTCTTAATTATGTACATTGCTTTGTGTCACAACATACTTGTTCTCCAGCTACTCATATTTGAAGTTATGTAAACTTGTAGATGATATCAAATATTCTAATAGGTAATCTACTAAAATACATAATTTTATTTTAAATAAATTGTGATTGGTGCATCTTAAAAATACTGGACTTTATGTCCGTTTATGTCAGCTATGTGGTAGGAAATGTAGATTTAAGGGAATATCAAAAAGTAAAATTGAAAAAGGTCTAAATAATTATAAAAAGAGATTTCCTGGCTCACAGCTAAAGGTCAACAGCCACACAAGCAGTGCTGCTAACTGCACCGAAGTGCTTGAGAAGAAAAGACTGGCACAATATTTCACTCTTATTTAAAAGTGATTTTAAAAAAAGGGAGAGAGGGAGATAAATTAGGGTTAACAATTAAGCTTTGATTAATACCATAAAAACAGCTTTGTTCCTTTCTGTTTGCAGCCCCTCACTGTCACTGCCCATTGACACTTACTCTTATTCATTGTTTTTACACATCTATGCCAGCAGTGTTTAGAATATAATTACATGCCGCAAGAGTCCCAGGGGAAGCTTCTTAGGCCTGGTCTACACTACGGGTTTAGGTCGACTTTAGCAGCGTTAAACCGAATTAAGCCTGGACACGTCCACACAACGAGGCCCTTTCTTTCGAATTAAAGGGCCCTTTAAACCGGTTTCTTTACACCACCTCCGACGAGGGGATTAGCGATAAAACCGGCCTTTGCGGGTCGGAATTGGGGTAGTGTGGACGGAATTCGATGTTATTGGCCTCCGGGAGCTATCCCACAGTGCTTCATTGTGACCGCTCTGGACAGCGCTCTCAACTCAGATGCACTGACCAGGTAGACAGGAAAAGACCCGCGAAGGTTTGAATTTCATTTCCTGTTTGCCCAGCGTGGAGAGCACAGGTGACCACGCAGAGCTCATCAGCACAGGTAACCGTCATGGAGTCCTCCCAGGATCGCAAAAGAGCTCCAGCATGGACCGAACGGGAGGTACGAGATCTGCTCGCCATATGGGGAGATGAAGCAGTGATAGCTGAACTCCGTAGCAGTAAAAGAAATGGAAAAGTATTAGAAAAGATCTCCAAGGCCATGAAGGACCGAGGCCATAACAGGGACACACAGCAGTGCCGCGTGAAAATTAAGGAGCTAAGGCAAGCCTACCACAAAGCCAGAGAAGCAAACGGAAGGTCCGGGGCAGAGCCGCAAACTTGCCGCTACTACGCGGAGCTGCATGCGATCCTAGGGGGTGCAGCCACCACTACCCCAACCGTGTGCTATGACTCTCTCACTGGAGAAACACACAGGGAAGACGGTTCGGGGAACGAGGAAGATGACGATGGAGGTACTGTAGGTAGCTCACAGCAGCAAGGAAGCGGAGAAACCGGTTTCCCCAACAGCCAGGATATGTTTGTGACCCTGGACCTGGAACCAGTAACCCCCGAACTCACCCAAGACCCTCAGGGCACACAGGAGACCTCTGGTGAGTGTAACTTTGTAAATATTTGTAAACATTACAAAAAAAAAGCAAGCAAGTCTGTTAACGTGTATGGGGATGGGGCGGAAATCCTCTAGGGACATCTCCAGAAAGCTCTCCTGGTTGAAATGGGGTGATTTTATTAAGGGGGACATTCAGAGGCGCCCGTTCCTGCTCTTCTGACCAGAAATGTTCCCCGCTGTTAACCACGCGGTGGGGGGAGGGGTGAAGTGATCATCCCAGAGAATCGTGTGTGTGTGTGTGGGGGGGGGTGGTTTACTTGTGTTTGTGCCGCATGTTAACCGGGAAACCGCAGCCCCCTCCTTTTACATTGAAACCCCATTTTAAATGGACAACCCAATTCATCCTTGATATGGGAAATGCGCTGCTGTTTGCAACCTTTCCCGCATGTTAAGAAGGTTAAAAAAGCCAAAACACTGTGGCCTACGATGGCTGCCTGCAAGCCGAAATATGCGACCTTGTAATGAAAGAGTGTACCCATTGTTCCCTAAAATGTGTCCTTTTTAACCACCTCTCCCTTCTCCTCCACCAGCTGCAAATGTTTCTCCTTCGCAGAGGCTCGTGAACATTAGAAAGAGAAAACGTAAGACGAGGGACGAGATGTTCACGGAGCTGCAGATGTCCGCCCAGGCTGATAGAGCACAGCAGAATGCGTGGAGGCAGTCAATGTCGGAGATGAGAAAAGCCCAACATGAACGAGAGGAGAGGTGGCGGGCTGAAGACGATAGGTGGCGTCAGCTTGCAGACAGACGGCAAGAGGCAATGCTCCGTCTGCTGGAGCATCAAAGTGATATGCTCGAGCGTATGGTTGAGTTGCAGGAAAGGCAGCAGGAGCAGAGACCGCCGCTACAGCCCCTGTGTAACCAACAGCCCTCCTCCCCAAGTTCCATAGCCTCTTCACCCAGACGCCCAAGAACACGGTGGGGGGGCCTCCGTCCACCCAGTCACTCCACCCCAGATGATCGCCCAAGCATCAGAAGGCTGGGCTTCAATAAGAGTTAAAGTTTTAAAATGCAGTGTGTCCTTTTCCATCCCTCCTCCCCCACCCATCCCAGGCTACCTTGGCAATTATCCCCCTACCTCTGTAAGGAACTAATAAAGAATGCATGAATGTGAAAAAACAATGACTTTATTGCCTCTGCAAGGGGGAGGGGAGGGTGGGGTGGGGTGGTTGGTTTACAGGGAAGTAGAGTGAACCGGGTCGGGGGGGGGGGGGTTGGAGGGTTCATCAAGGAGAAACAAACAGAAGTTTCACACAGTAGCCTGGCCAGTCACAAAACTCGTTTTCAAAGCTTCTCTGATGCGCACCGCGCCCTGCTGTGCTCCTCTAACCGCCCTGGTGTCTGGCTGCGCGTAATCAGCGGCCAGGCGAGTTGCCTCAACCTCCCACCCCGCCATAAAGGTCTCCCCCTTACTCTCACAGATATTGTGGAGCGCACAGCAAGCAGCAATAACAATAGGGATATTCTTTTCGCTGAGGTCTGAGCGAGTCAGTAAGCTGCGCCAGCGCGCTTTTAAACGTCCAAATGCACATTCCACCACCATTCGGCACTTGCTCAGCCTGTAGTTGAACAGGTCCTGACTCCTGTCCAGGCTGCCTGTGTACGGCTTCATGAGCCATGGCATTAAGGGGTAGGCTGGGTCCCCAAGGATCACGATAGGCATTTCAACATCCCCAATGGTCACTTTCTGGTCCGGGAAGAAAGTCCCTTCCTCCAGCTTTCGAAACAGAGCAGAGTTCCTGAAGACGCGAGCATCATGTACCTTTCCCGGCCATCCCACGTTGATGTTGGTGAAACGTCCCTTGTGATCCACCAGGGCTTGCAGCAGCATTGAAAAGTACCCCTTGCGGTTTACGTAGTCGGTGGCTTGGTGCTCCGGTGACAAGATAGGGATATGGGTTCCGTCTATGGCCCCGCCACAGTTTGGGAATCCCATTTCAGCAAAACCATCCACTATTGACTGCACGTTGCCCAGAGTCACTACCCTTGCTATCACCAGGTCTTTCATTGCCCTGGCAAATTGGATCACAGCAGCCCCCACCGTAGATTTGCCCACTCCAAATTGATTCCCGACTGACCGGTAGCTGTCTGGCGTTGCAAGCTTCCACAGGGCTATCGCCACTCGCTTCTCAACTGTGAGGGCTGCTCTCATCTTGGTATTCTGGCGCTTCAGGGCAGGGGAAAGCAAGTCACAAAGTTCCATGAAAGTGGCCTTACGCATGCGAAAGTTTCGCAGCCACTGGGAATCGTCCCATACCTGCAGCACGATGCGATCCCACCAGTCTGTGCTTGTTTCCCGGGCCCAGAATCGGCGTTCCACGGTATCAACCTGCCCCAGTGACACCATGATTTCCACATTGCTGGGGCCTGTGCCTTGTGAGAGGTCTATGGCCATGTCAATTTCCTCATCACTCTCGTCGCCGTGCTGCAATCGCCTCCTCGCCTGGTCCGGGTTTCGCCTTGGCATGTTCTGGCTCTGCATATACTCCAGGACAATGCGCGTGGTGTTCATAGTGCTCATAATTGCCGCGGTGATCTGAGCGGGCTCCATGATCCCAGTGCTAGCTATGGCGCCTGGTCAGAAAAAAGGCGCGAAAGTAGTATCTGATGGACCAGGAGAAGGAGGGCGGGAGGGAGGGAGGGAGGGAGGGAGGGCCAAGTGACGACATGGCGTACAGGTACAGGAACAGGGAGAAACACAAACAACTGTCACACAGAATGGTCCCCCCAAAGATTAAACTGGAAACCCTGGGCTTAGCAGGCCGTTGATTTCACGGAGGAAGGGGAAGCAAATGAACACAGAATAAATCTATTTTTTACATCTTAAGGTGGCAGCCGACGCTGCAGCATGAGTGACAGCCATACCAGTATGATGATGATGGGTACCAATCATAATATACCATCATCTGCCAAAAGGCAAGGGGCTGCTGCTGTGTAGCAATGCAGCCCCATGTCTGCCAGCCCCACGTCCGCCAGCACCCAGCATCGCCCTCGGCCTCTTCTGGGTGCTTAGCAGACAATATTGGGCAATTGGCAGAAAATAGTACATTATGACTGGTAACCGTCATCATCGAGACAGTAGCATGTCTGCCCAGGTGGCCATGATTGACAGCCACTCCAGTACGACGACGACGGGTACCAGTCATAATATACCATCGCCTGGAAGGGGCTGGTGCAATGCAGCCCTACGGCTGCCAGCCCCACGGCTATCACTCATGCTACACCGTCTACTGCCAAAAGGCAGTTAGCAGCTGCTGCTGTGTAGCAATGCAGTCCCACGTCTGCCGGCACCCAGAGGACATATGGTGACGGTGAGCTCAGCTGTGCTGAGCGGGCTCCATGTTGTCTGCACAGGTAACCCAGGTAACCCAGGTAAAAAGGCGCGAATCTATTGTCTGCCGTTGCTGTGACGGGGGAGGGAGGGGCCTGACGACATGTACCCAGAACCGCCCGCGACACTGTTTTGCATCATCCGGGCATTGGGATCTCAACCCAGAATTCAAAGAAAAGGCGTGAACCGCTTCGCGGCTCGAGCTGTGGCGCAAACGTAGTATCTGACGGCCTAGGGGAAGGAGGGAGGGGGGCCGAGTGACGACATGGCGTACAGGCACAGGGAATTAAAATAAAGAACGGTGGCTGTGCATCAGGGAGAGACACAAACAACTGTCACAGACTGGTCCCCCCCAAAGATTAAACTGAAAACCCTGGGTTTAGCAGGCCGTTGATTTGACGGAGGGAGGGGGAAGCAAATGAATACAGAGAAAATCTATTTTTTACATCTTAAGACGACGGTGCAGCGTGACTGATAGCCCTCGGCATCTTTCTGGGTGCTTGGCAGCAAATACGGGGTGGTGTATGACGATGGTCTTCAGGCCTATTGCACGAGCTGCTGCTCAGGGAAGACTCTGCTAATGTGCGATGACCCGACTTGTAATAGGCCGGCTAACAGTCATAATACACCATTTACTGCCAAAAGGCAAGCCCCACGGCTGCCAGCACCCAGATCGCCGATGAAGGCTACCAGTCTACTGCACCGTCTACCGCCAAAAGGCAGTTAGCAGCTGCTGCTGTGTAGCAATGCAGTCCCACGTCTGCCGGCACCAAGAGGATATATGGTGACGGTGAGCTCAGCTGTGCTGAGCGGGCTCCATGTTGTCTGCACAGGTAACCCAGGTAACTAACCCAGATAAAAAGGCGCGAATCTATTGTCTGCCGTTGCTGTGACGGGGGAGGGAGGGGCCTGACGACATGTACCCAGAACCGCCCGCGACACTGTTTTGCATCATCCGGGCATTGGGATCTCAACCCAGAATTCCAAGGGGCGGCGGAGACTGCGGGAACTGTGGGATAGCTGTGGGATAGCTACCCATAGTGCAATGCTCCGGAAGTCGACGCTAGCCTCGTACTGTGGACGCGGTCTGCCGACTAGAGCACCTAGAGCATTTTATTGTGTGGACATACACAATCGGCTGTATACAACCGATTTCAATAAAACCGGCTTCTATAAATTCGAACTAATTTCGTAGTGTAGACATACCCTGAGATGAAGGAGTGGAGTAGCTATCCTACAGACAGGTACAGAACTACAGTAGCTAGCATCAGCTATATAAAAAATTGGGAAGTATAAATGAGTTGAGATGTATTCTAGATAAGATGTAACCACCAATATATAGTATAATGCTATCAGATCTTTTCATTTGCCTTCTTCAGGTGGATCAGAGATTTACCAGGCATTGGTTGTAATCAATAACTGATTTGAAAAACAACAACTTTTAAGTTTTATCTGAAACCTTGAAAAAGTAAGAGATTTCTCGACCTCTTAAAAATACTCCATGTGTGCACACAGGCACACATATTTGTGATGGAGAAACAACAAAGAACAGTGAATTTTGCCAAAGAGGCTTTTACAAATAGAATGGCTAGTGACTGCTGTTGGCATGACTCAGGGAGTTTGTTGGCTAGCTACTGCTTTCCAACCAGCAGAGGGAGTACCACACTTTTTTTTTGCAGTTTTTTGTCCACGTAGGGGGATTTTTTTCCCCCCCATGTAGGTATCAACATTTGACCCCCACCCCTTTTCAGACTACATCAATTTTAAAGCAGGGCAAATTGCAGACTAAAATCTATGTCCTTTTGAAGTGAGAAAAATGTTTGAAATGTAGACAATCTCCACAACCCTCACCTCCCAACAGACAGTCCCAGTTATCTTCACATTTCTTTCAACAATCTGAAATATAGAAACAGGGCAAGATTTGCAAGTAAATGAGCCACAAGAAAAAGCTAACTGAGCCATAACTAGCCTTCCTTATAAACAAATCCTGAGTAGGTCCCTATACATCTCTATAGCCCATTGCTCCAGTCCATATCGAGTTAAACTGCCCTGGGAATCTAGAATTCAGATAATAAAGAATATGCAGAGGATAATCAAATCTTAGGATGGCAAGAACAGAGTTCAATTCCATAGTTATGTTTTTTAAAATCCAAATTTCATGCCTACATACTATTTTGACTGTTGCCCTATAAACACCTTCAGAGTTTGCCCCAGGAGCAGACAGTGAGAGTGACACAGTGGATTGTAATTCCTGTAACTGGGCAGAGGTGATTTTTCAGAGAACAGGCTGTCAGATCATTTGGGGCTTTACAGACAAAACCAACAGGCTGAATTGCTCCCAAAGTTGCATGTGCAACACCAGTGTAGAGGACAGTACTAATGAGGTGGGCATTTTCTAGATGAAGTTTCTGGGTCCTTTACAACTAAATGCTATTGCAGTGATCACCACTGAGATTACAAAGACATGATTTGCTGTGAGGCAATCTGCAACAGAAAGGGAAAGTGGTAGCCTCCAGGCTACCAACATGCCATCCTGCCACCAGAGACTCTGTGAATAATGTGACCTCCAGGCTGTAAATAATATTAGCAAAGGTTATACACCCCATTCCAAGGGAAATTACATCCACTATTCTGTCCCATTCCCTCAAATACTTCCCTCCTACAACAAAAAGGAGATGAGGTGCTCAGGGTTATCCACATACCAATAACCCTGCAAGCCAGAACACAGCACTCTCTCTCCCCTACAGGCCAAAGATAAACATCAAACAAGAGGGATGAAAAGATGAAATCTTGCAGAACTCCATACATGAGTGACCTGGGGGAGGGGGAAAAGCACTTATTACCATACTTTGGGATCTCTCCCAAAGGAAGGGACAAAGCCAACGAAGGGCCTTTCCACCGCTTAACAGGTAATTCATCAAAACCTAGTAGTTAATAGTATTGGAAGCTGCTGATACAGTACAAAACCTACAAGGACATTTATACCTGTGTCCATCACTGGAAGGAGCATAAATAGGGCCCTACCAAATTCATAGTCCATTTTGGTCAATTTCACAGTCATAGGATTTTAAAAACAGTAAATTTCATTATTTCAACTATTTAAATGTGAAATTTCAGAGTGTTGTAATTGTAAGGGTTCTGACCGAAAAAGGAGTTGTGAGGGCAATCGCAAGGTTATTGTATGGGGGGTTGCGTTACTGCTACCCTTACTTCTGCAATGCTGCTGGCAGCGGCGCTGCCTTCAAAGCTGGGCAGCTGGAGAGCAGTGGCTGCTCCTGGGAGCTGAGCTCTAAAGGTAGAGCCGCCACCAGCAGCAGCACAGAAGTAAGGATGGCATGGTATGGTCAGGGCCGGCTCTAGGATTTTTGCCATCCCAAGCAAAAAAAAATATTGGCTGCCCCCTCTTTTTTTCCCCCGTGTCCCCCTGCCCCGCCCCAACTCCACCCCTTCCAGACCCCTTCCCCAAATCCCCAGCCCCGCCTCCTCCCCCGGGCGTGCCGCATTCCCCCCCCGCATTGCTTCCTGCGGGCCTCCCGCGACCTCCCGCCCTAGCTCACCTCCGCTCCGCCTACTCCACCGGGCGCGCCTCTGCTCCGCTTCTCCCCCCTCCCTCTCAGGCGAGGGAGGTGGAGAAGCGGAGCAGCGGCGCGTTCAGGGGAGCATGTGGAGTGGAGGTGAGCTAGGGTGGGGGGGGTGCAGGAAGTAACGGGGGTAGAGGAACTGCTCCCCGCTCCAGCTCACCTCCGCTTCACTAGTGCCACCTCCCCCGAGCGCCCGCTGCTCAGCTTCTCCTCCCTCCCTCCTTCCCAGCCTTGCTGCACGAAACAGCTATTTCCTGCGTGGCAAGACTGGGAGGGAGGGGGGAGAAGCAGAGCGGCGGTGGTGCACTCAGGGGAGCAGGCGCAGGTGGAACGGAGGCGAGCTGCGGCGGCGAGCTGGGGTGGTGGGGGCGCTTTTTCCCCATGCCCCGGAGTCGGCGCCTATGATGGCTGGCGCCAGAATGCAGCCCCTAGAAATGTGCCGCCCCAAGCACCTGCTTGTTTTGCTGGTGTCTGGAGCCGGCCCTGGGTATGGTATTGCCACCTTTACTTCTGCGCTGCTGCCTGCAGAGCTGGGCCCTCAGTCAGCAGCCGCCGCTCTCCGGCCGCCCAGCTCTGAAGGCAGCAGCACAGAAGTAAGGGTGGCATGATATAGCATTGCCTCCCTTACTTCTGTGGTGCTGCTGGCAGGGAACCACCTTCAGAGTTGGGCACCTGGCCAACAGCCACCACTCTCTGGTTGCCCAGTTCTGAAGGTAGCGCAGAAGTAAGGGTAGCAATACCATGTCTGCCCTAAAATAACCTTGCAACCCCTGTGACGGGTTGGATCATAGAAACCCCTTTGGGAACTGCCAACTGATGTGCCCAGACTACTTCTGCCCCTGCTTTAATGGGAGCTATCAAGATTCCAAACCACCATTAATGACCCGCACTTTGCATAATTACAATAGACCCTCCGAGTTATACTTTATATTTCTAGTTTCAGATACAAGAGTGATACATTTATACAAATAGGATGACCACACTCAGTAGATTATAAGCTTTGTAATGATACCTTACAAGAGACCTTTTGCATGAAACACATTTTAGTTACATTATATTCACACTAATCAGCATACTTTCATAAAATCATATAGAATGCAACATCACCACCCCCCCAACTCCCTTTTGGGCAGGACCCCCAGTTTAAGAAACATTGGTCTCCCCAGTGAAATCTATATAGTAGTACAGGGTAAAAAAACAAACAAACAAACAAACAAAAAACACAAAAGACTAGATTTCATGGGGGAAGAACAGATTTCACGGTCCATGATGCATTTTTCATGGCTGTGAATTTGGTAGGGCCCTAAGTATAAACTTCCAGTTTGAAGGAAGAGGAACTCCTATATTTGAGACTGTTTAATAACATCACTCCTTGTGTGCAAAACATTTTGTTAACTGTAAACCAGCTGGCAATCCCAGCGGTTGAAGATCCATTTGTTTCTACATCATTTCTGCAACTGATCTCCCCCACAATTCCACTGCAACTTCAACTCCTTCGATCTGAAATTTCCAGTGGAGTTGTAAAGTCAAATTCTGCTCCTAGGCAAATTCAAACCTGAAATGATAAATTCGCTTTTGCATCACATGTCCTGCATAAATCATAAACCCAATATTGATTGCAGCAATAGTTAAGCAAACTAAAAAAGATGTAATAGGAGCAGGAAATATCTTCCTGGGCCTGAGGGCTCAACTGAGGTTATGCCTGCCACAAAAGAGCAATGATTTGTACGTTATGGTTTGATAAAGTAATACTTCGTTTTTTTTTTTAAACACAGATACTGCTTTGGGCCCAAGAAAAATGTTGGACGTATGTCTTAGAGAAATGAAAGGAATATTTTTCTCAAATACTGGAAAACAATCATAAAGAACATCTGGGTGGCTCCAATCAGAAATTTAGAAAGAGAAGGACCCTGGTTTTGGTTTTTTTAAAGCCAACAATAAAACAAAATTAGGTTTATTAAAGTGTTTGCCTACTGGGCAATCTCTGTTTGTTAGTGCAATCCTCAATATTTTGATCCAAATTCTATCTCAGTTACCTCTAGGATGTGGAACTGTGTTCAGTCACATGCCCTGGATGTGAGGGTAAGAGTAAGTATATGGGCCATGATTTTCAAAAGTGCTACTGAATATCACAATATCTGGGCATCCAATTTACGGCACTGTGACGGGGCCTGATTTTCAGAGGGCAGCAAGTGTGCTCAATCCTTTCTGAAAATCAGGCCCCTTTACAGTGTCAAACTGGGCAAACAAAATCACTAGCCACTTTGGAAAATCCTGGCCTTAAACTTTTCTCAGGGCAAAATTACAAATTAATCCCAAGCTTCAAAATAAACCCTTTGCTATGGTCAACTTCAACTATGCAGCTGCAATGTACCGTGCAGAGATGCATTGCCTTGGTTTTTTCCTATTCAGTGAAAAAGACCTTAATCTTGGCTATCTGCTTCTGAAGGTCAGGCCAATTTCTGTATATCTGTGTGTTTCTTGAAATCTCCAATTTTACCCTTCTATCCATTATTACCTCCCTCCCACACACTGTTCTTTTAACTATACCTCCATATGACAATCGTTGATAAAGGTAAGAGGACTGTGATTTTAAATGCCTGGCCTTTTACAAAATAGGTATTGCTGATAATAGATATGGTTCCAGAATCATAGGTCAGCTCTATTTTGCCAATAAACCACTTATTTCCACTGGCCTTAAGACCTCAAAGCCCACAGCTTGCAGCTTGTGCTGCAAAACTGATTCCACTGGCAACAAAAGCAGCCAGCCAGCCATATTCTTTGCTTAGTGCTTTGAAAGTGATGCTGTATTCCTGACACCATACTTCTCCACAGCATTGTACGGGTGAGTGCTACATTTAATTTCTGCCATGAGCATCTGAAGGCAAATGACACTTGCTAACCTATTTTTCAACCAGGAAACTAACTAGAGACATCAGAGTCTTCCCCAGCATCGTGATTTTTCAGCTACAGCTCAAGGAATATTGCCAAGTTTCTTGTAATTACCTAAGTTGTTATGCTGTTGTGTTAATACTCGATGTTGTTATGGTTGTCTGTAAAAGCCACTTTTGTGCCTATGTATACAGATCTTAGCTACATACGGATGGAAGACTCCTGAAAGGTCCTTAATAAAAACAGATTTTCTAAGTAATTCTCTGGTGAAAATGCAACATATGCTAGAACTCATATTGAAAGCCATGATACAATAACAGCTACAGAACACAATACACAAAGGAAGAGTCAGATGGCAGCAAAAAAATAAAAAAATAAAAACCCTGAGTCCAACAGTTAAAGAGCAACTAGCAAAACTTGGGTAAGCTGTATGTTCTTTACTTACCATCAAAGTTTTTGTACTGAGATGTTAGGGTCACCTGTGCAGAGCGGCTGGCTTCTGTCATCATGTCTTCAAATTCACTTTGGCTTTTTTTTGCGAAATTCTCCTCCATCTCACTGGTGCAGCAGGTGTAGCCCTGCGGGCAGATTCTCAGGTGTTCCCCTAAAGTGAGGAAAAACAGTAAAAAAGGGTCTGAAAAAGAGGTTTCATCCAAGATGACCTTAGTATCAAAGTATCCAAACTACACATAGCAAATCCAATTCTACCCTCATTAATTATGTAACTGAGGGCAGAATTAGGTCAACCTATTTAGCCAGTAATGTAAGTTACTTCATTTTGCTATTGCAGATGCTCTGTGTTTGAAGAAGAATTTTCTCATTCATAACCAGACGGTGGAGGGGGTGGGGGGAGAGGAATATTGCACTCTATTCAAACTCTGCCCAGAATCTCAATCTCTACCCAGAACCCCAGAAGAAATGGATGTTTCTGATTAAACGATATTGCAATTGTCGTCATTAGACTTCAGAGTTAACACACTGAAACAAATGGCAACAGTTGACACTTTTCTTAGAGCAATTGTTTGAGACTCCTAGCCAGAACAATCAGACAGTGTGACCTCACTTCCCACTCTGAAGCAAGGGTCCACAACCATGACTAAAGAGGGGGAGTTTGAAAGTCAATGGCATTTAGGTGCCAAACTCCCCTGTGTATCTTTTAAAATCTCCTTCTTTAATCTTTTTTTTAAATGAAACTTTATAATTTGCCGAAGCTGACAGGACGAGCAGAAACACGCCAATATGGCATGTTCTCGCTCAATATGGTCCTTGCTCACATGCCAGCTCTTTGTTCTACTAGACCCGGCTTATACTTGACAAAGTGTATCAATAGGTGAAAACTCTGCTGCCCCAAATTTGACACCATCACTTCCTGAGAGGGAGAGAAGATGAACTCTGTAGGTGAAAAGCCTGTTTTAAACACAAGCCTTTTTGATAAATTAGCAGCAATGACTATGAGAGGATTAGTTTTTTAAATTTGATACATTCAACAAAATTCTACAAGCCATGTCCCTCCAGTGCCTCCTGCAACCTTTCTGTTCGGGCAAAATAAACATTTGCATAGGTTCAGTTGGCAGCATCATTTAAAAATTACCTGCATTTTTAGGATTCTTGAGAAAGAGCCATCCACCTGCAAACACTGCTTGGATTTCCCCTGGCTCCCAACCAAAGTGCAACTGAATGTAACACTGCTCTACAGCCAAAATGCTTCTGAAATAAATGTAGTCAAACTTTACTAATTCTGGGTCACTGAGAACGAAAATGATGCTTAAAATTGTTGATTGGCTCTAGTTTTCAAGATATGCTGTTGGGTCAGTATATATGACCCTTGACTTGGGAATGGCGGAGGATAAGTGAGTTATAAAGGGAAGGGATCTCAATTTAAACCAGAAATGACTAAAATACATCTTTGACTGGATCTATGAATAAGTCTGTGACTGGGTTTGGACAGTACTTGCTTTATAGGCAAAACAATGAATGATGAAAGCTGAAGCTGGTATTGCATAATACATGATATGAATTGCATCATGCTATTCCTAGAAGTCATGGATGATGCAATCATAACGAAGCTTATATCACTCTGCTGAACAAATTGCCCTATATCAGCTCTAGAAATCATACAGTATCGTGCTCTCTTATTTGTCAGTGTTTGATTTTGCAAAGGGACACATTTCTGTTTAGCCAAAGTGAGCAGAGATGCCTCGTACTTGTGTGAACAGTGCAGATAACTTCTGCTATGTTTGTGGTGAAGTGACTTTTGCATCACAAAAGCGCAGTATAACCACTATGGTTAAGAAAGCCTATCACCTTTATTTTGGCTGCAAAATTGGAGATCAGGACAAGAGGTGGGCCCCACACGTATGCTGCAACACTTGTGCAACAAATCTTCGCCAGTGGTTGAACAGGAAAAGGAAATCTATGCCTTTTGCAGTGCCAATGACTTGGAGAGAGCCAACAGGTCATACCAGCAATTGTTACTTCTGCATGGTGCCTCCAGTTGAGAAAGGTGTGTCAAAGAAGAAAAAGTGGACTGTGCATTATCCAAACATTCCATCAGCTATACGCCCAGTACCCCACGGAGAAGGACTGCCGGTTCCTGATGCACCGGAATCATTCTCACTTGAGTCAGACGAGGAAGAGGATGAAACTTCTGGTCCTGAACCATCAATGTCACAGGACCCACATTTTCTCCCATCCTCCTCCTCTGAACCACATCTCATAACACAAGGTGAACTGAATGACCTTGTCAGGGATTTGGAACTACCCAAGAGTAAGGCAGAGCTGTTGGGCTCCAGACTACAGCAGTGGAATCTCCTGGTAGGTGATGTTAGGGTTTCCATGTTCCGTGACCGTCAGAAGGATCTTGTCCCATTCTTCTTCATGGAAGGTGATCTTGTAGCCTGCAACAACATCGATGGTGTGATGGCAGCCCTCAACATCGTTCACGATCCAGATGAGTGGAGACTGTTCATTGATTCATCGAAGACGAGTCTTAAAGCTGTTTTACTGCATAATGGCAATGTTTTGCCATTAATTCCAGTTGGTCATGCAGGCCATATGAAGGAAACCTATGACAACATGAAACAACTTTTGAGGTGCATAAACTATGACCAACATCAGTGGCAGCTCTGTGGCGATTTGAAGGTAGTTGCTCTCTCGCTTGGTCTACAGACTGGATACACAAAGTACTGCTGTTTTCTCTGCGAATGGGATAGTCGTGCAAGAGATTCCCACTACATCAAGAAAGATTGGCCACTCCAACAGTCATTGGAGCCTGGGAGGAAAAGTGTTCAGCATCCACCACTTGTTGAATCAAGGAAGATTTTGTTACCACCCTTACACATCAAGCTGGGTCTGATGAAGAACTTTGTCAAGGCCATTGACAAAACACAAGCAGCTTTCAAGTACCTCCGTGGAAAATTTCCAAGGTTAAGTGAAGCTAAGATAAAGGAAGGTGTCTTTGTTGGTCCTCAGATTCGTGAACTTCTTCAAGATGATGCATTTGACCATGGCAAGGAAAAGACGGCACGGAAAACCTTCCAATTAGTGGCAATAAATTTTCTCGGAAACAACAAGGCAGACAACTACAGGTTGTTGGTGGAAAACCTCCTCAAGGCACACAAAAGCCTTGGTTGCAACATATCACTAAAGAGACGTTTTTGCACTCTCATCTAGATTTTTTTCCACCGAACTGCGGAGCAGTGAGCGACGAGCACGGCGAGTGATTTCACCAGGACATTGCAACTATGGAGAAATGCTATCAGGGCAAATGGAGTCCATCAATGCTTGCAGACTATTGCTGGACAGTGACAAGAGATGCTCCATTTAATGAACACAAGAGACAAGCCAAGAAGTGCCGAGTAGACACTGAATAGGACTAAACTATGTACAGAATAGTTTTTTGCCTTTTGTTTCATAATAAATTTGATTTATATAACCCTTTTGCTGATTTTTAAAGTGTTACATAAACAGGACAGGTGAAATATTATCATGTAAAGCAACCATAAACACATGAAAAGACCTAGGTTTGCAATTTATGATTAAAACTCTACTATCTACACAATATACATAGACATAAAATGTAAAAACTTAAATATCTTAGAAACAGTAGCCAATCAGTTGTTTTAATTGTCATATTTGAATTCAGCACATCAAAATATATAATAAATAGCACATTTTATCTCTGAAGCAGACGACTTCTCAAAAATTGTAGACCTGTGTAATCAGACATTTTTTCAAAAATCTTGTTTTAACCATGCACTGAGATAATCCAATTACACTGAAGTCAACATGTTTAATGTAATTTGATTGTGACTGCCAACAATTTCGCTGGCAATTTTAGAGGATTGCTGCCTTAATGTCATAGCTGAGCTGAAACATATACTTAAAAGCATGTCTTGTCTTGTGTTTCTCTAGTCTATGTTAGAGCCTGATCCTGCAAGCCCTCCGAATGGACAACGTCCCGTTAAAATCAATGAGGGATCCCCATGTATAAAGCTTACAGGCTATAAGTTCTTCAGAGCAGAGAATGCATCTTACCCTGTTAAGCACAGTGTCAATTTGTGATACTACAGAAAACATTTTTGCTCCTGATGCTTGTTTTTTTGATAGATGTCATCCAATATTTGTTGGTGTAAGCCTGCATAGGCTCCATGTACCCTGCCATACACAGCAGAACCACACTGGCTCTGCTGCCATTTTTGCAAGGTGGGAGGGCCACATTTTCCCCTTAGCAGACAGACAACACAGTGCACACTCGCACAGTGAGTTCAGGGCCTGAGTCCATTTAACTGGAATCAATGGGAGTCTTTTCATTAGGTTTAGCAGGACTAGGTTCTGCCAAAGGTTCTATCTGAACTTCTGCCTCTCTAACCTGCAGCCATGTCATGTTACCCAAATGCGACTGCAGTTATTATCTTGAGTCCTGGTTCTTTCAGAGGCCCTTCACCTCCACTTCTGCATCACCGTGTTGCATAAGACTAGATAACACTAGATTAAATTAAACTTCGGCACCTGAATTTCCACCCCTGGCCTCCACTTGCTCCTGCCTTCCCATCTTAGGGAAGGCAACATTTCCTACAAGGTCTCCTGACTCCAAATGGTCCTTTCTCTTGGCTTCCCCCAAGGTAAAAGGCACAACAGAAACCAATTGGCCCAGATAGGCAAACAAGCAGAAGCAGAAAGATCCCATTTCAGAAGAACCACACACAAACACTGTGTAACATGACATCCCTGCCAAATAAAGTTTCAACTGTCTTTCTTGTTTAACACCTTTCTTGCCCCAGTTTTCTCTCTCATGAACTAGCCTCTGACAATCCATTCCCCCATCCCGCCCTGTACTTATAAAACTACATTTTATGAAAAAGCCAGTGTAAGGATTACTGCCCTGCTTAGGGGCACAGGGGGAGAGGACGAGCTATAGTTTCTCACCAAGACATACCCTTGTTTCCTGTCATAGAAAATTTAAAACTTGCTTCTTGCCCAGAATTTTCAGTTACTGGCGTACACTCCTCTGACTCACATGGCTTGTAACAGGGGATTTGGTTTTATTTACACTTGCCCTACTGGAGTACACATCCATTAAATACATCATTATGGCCTTTCCACCTCGCCTTCACTTGCAGTCAGTTTGAGGTGAGGCCTTGCAATGTCAGACTTCATTTAAGGTCTCCAAACAAACCAACTCCAAAGACAGCCTTTACCAATGCACGGCCTTGAGTCAGGACAGATTTTGAGATACTCTTAGTTTTGCTTTAAAAGTAAGGCTTGATCCTGCACGCACTTAATAACATGAGTAACTTTACACACGAGTAGCCCCATTCCTCCTGTGTGTAAAGTTATTCACAAGCTAAAGTGCTTGTAGGACAGATGAAGAGTTATTAGGAACCCTTTAAAATCCTGCTAATAAACCAATGTCTCCCCGCCACTCCAGGCAATATCCTATGACCTGGCATCTATGTCAAACCCCTTCTTTCCAACGTAACAAAAAGGTTTCAGGCTGTGGAGTGGGTACAAAAGAACAGCCCCCTTTCAAACATGAGACTGCCAAGCTGGAAACCATGGCAAGCATGCTTCATGGCTCCACTGAGGAGACAACTGCACATGCATAAAAGTTGCAGGTCAAGCAGGTTCCTTTGCAATGGATTTTGAAACAAAAGAAAGGAAAAAAACTTGAGGCTTTCCAGTCCAGAGGAGAACAGCATCTCCCCTTGGGGAGGAAGCAGCACTGAGAGACAGAACCCAGCGCAGTGTCAAAGTTTCATTACACACAATGAGGAGCAGCAAAAATTTGAGGGTCGCCAATTAAAACATGAGATGACCAGACAAAAATTTCCACTCCCCCATCCCTGTCAAATGCACGGGGTACATTTGAGTAAATGGCATCATTCCAAAACCTTTCTGTGCTAACAGAGCACCAAACAGCCTCCAGCCAATGCTTTTCAGAGAAAAGGAATGGAAGACAGACAGACACACAGAAAAACAGAAAAGAAAAACCTCAAAGCTAAAATTGCTTATTTTTCCACAATTTTTGTGGTTTGAACCTAAAAATCTATTTTAAGCACTTTTAACCCAAAGCAGATTCAGTTCTTTTTAAAACAATATTTATTTTTTTAACACCACAGTATTTTATCTCAGTGGGAGAGTGAAGTTTCCAGCATTCCTCTTCGCAATTCAAATGCATTTCACAAAATATAGAAAGAGTTTTAAAGCCCTGTGAAAAAGCTGTGCTTTGGTTTTTAATCTGACCTATACTTGCAGGGTTCACAGTCATTATTTATTTATGGGCTCAAAATAGGTGTGCTACACATTGTATTTTTGCTTTCCATTTATTTCAGAGTGCACTCGTTTGCTAATTTGCTTTTATTATGTCATTTTCTTCTTTGCTGAAGTTGTGTTATAAATATCTCTATATGTATTTGGCAAGAGATTGCCTGCAAATATCTAGAGTGAACAGCCAGGTATAGAAGTGCTGTAAGAAGTAAATCCATGAGATACAGTCTTCTTCCCCACAGAGCTCTTAGTTAAGAAGCTTCTCCTAGTATAAAGATGATGCACATTGCTACCATTCTGTTTAACATCACATTACTCCTACCTCCCAAGAAAAGCTTTACAGAGTGGAGGCACAGCATCACAGAAGCAAATTTAGCAGTTTATTTAGGGCCTAACCCAAACCCCAATGGAAAGACTCCCAATGACTCCAGTAAACTTTGGATCAGGTTCTGAGAGAACCATCCTTTCAATTTCAGAGGCTTGGATTCCAATAATATCCAAGATCATGAGTCTGGCCATCTCTTCCTAACTCTTGTTTGTTCAAATCTCCAAACCACTACAGCACTGTTGACAAAGTGACGTTCAGGAGTGATGTAGGGCAGTGATGCTGCTGAGTCAGGAGTGAGCTGCCTTGGCAGAGCTGTGTGGGGAAGTCTGCCCGGTATCTGCCCACACTGTGCTTTGCTCAACCCAGGGATATTAGCTCCTCACTTCCTTAAGTATTCAAAATTCACTCCCATAATTTTTAAATAAAGAGAAGATATAAATTCAAAATTACATTTTCTACTTTAAAAAAACAACACAATCAGCTTGTTTGATAGGTCAATTGGTAGCACAACACACCTTCCTACAAAAGACTCATATTTCCTGAAGAACTCTCAGATTCTCATTCTTCTTATGCCAGTGGAGTCTTGGAAAAGCCAAAGGGCCAAACTCTCTGCCAAAAGTACACACTGGCTTCAAGATATCTGCATGGTGTGTAACATCCGCAAAGACTGTGTCCCACAGAATTATAACCTCTTTATAACAGCCTTTAACATATTTAAAGACTATCAGGTCCCTCCCTCAGGCTTCTTCTCTCAAGACTAAACATGCCCATTTTTCCTAACCTTACCTCACAGCTCACATTTTAAGCCTTTTATCATTTTTACAGCTCTCCTATGGTCTCTCTCCAATTTGTCCACATCTCTTCTTAAAGCGTGGCTCCCAAAATGGAACACAATACTCCAGGTGAGGCCTCACCAGGGCCAAGTAGAGTGGAACAATTACCTCCCATGTCTTACATATGATGTGCCTGTTAATACACCCCAGAACGAGATTAGCCTTTTTGGTAACAAGATCACATTTGTTGGCTCATGTTCAATTTGTGATCCATATAACCCCCCCGAGATCCTTTTCAGCAGTACTATCGTCTAGCCAGTTTTCCCCAAGTTGTAGTTGTACATCTGATTTTTCCTTCCTAAGTGTAGTGCTTTGCACTTGTCATTTTTGAATTTTATCTTGCTGATTACAGACCAATTCTCCAATATGTCAAGGTTGTTTTGAATTCTAATCATGTCCTCCTAAGTGTTTGCAACCCCTCTTCTCCTCCTCCCTCCTCCAGCTTGGTATCAACCGTAAATTTTATAAGCAAACTCTCCACTCCATTATCCAAGTCATTAATGAAAATATTGACTAGTACTGTTTGTATACTAATAATGCTTCCCTATCTCACAAAGGAGATGAGAGATTTAATTAATTGTTTGTATAGGGCTTTGGGTTATTTGGATGGAATGTATTTTAGTATATAAACGCAAATTATTTCAAAATTATTTCTCCAGAGGTTCATTTATTTCAGGTTGTGACAAATCAGTTGTAATTCTTCCCCTAGTATTTGAGACCGTATATGTAGGTCTCTTCCAAAACTCATTTTATTCTTCTAGACCAGACGTTCTCAAATTGTGGTCTACGGACCACCAGTGGTCTGTAAGCTCCATTCAGGTGGTCTGCAGATAGTTCCCTATAAGGTGCACGCCTGGGCAGCCACACATGAGAGAATGAAGGGCCATCCACCTAATTAGTGGAGCTGTGCAGGTGGGGCTCCACTAATTAGGTACCTGGACCCTGGAGAAGATGCACATGTAAGGTGAGGTTGTGGCCTTGGGGGGAATAGGAGGTAGGTGGGAGGAGGCAGTGGGGTGAGAAGAGGGGGTGGGGGGAATTTGAAACGTGCAGGGCTGTGGTGGCCAGAGAAAGAGGCGACTTTCCACAGCGCCAGGGCTGTGGCTGCCAGGGAGAGACAGCCCTCCTTCCCAGGCTCAGCTCTGTGGCTGCTGTGGTGGGGGAGAGACCCCCATCCTTCCCAGCCCCAACTCAGGGGCTGCTGCCAGGGGGAGAGAGGCAGAGAATCCCCTCTTTCCCAGTCCAGCTCGACGGCTGCTGTGATGGGGGAGAGAGGGAGAGACCCCCTCCTTCCCAGCCCCCAGCTCGGGGGCTGCTGCGGCGGGGGAGAGAGGGCACATCCATTGCATTAGAAAGGTAAGACTACTGATACTAAAATATGAGTTGTGTGCTTTTATTTGTAGAACAAAAAAATGTTAACTTTTTAAAAATATAGTGCTTTTATCCAACATGCTTTACAATAGTTAGATAACGGTACAAACAATATTTGGAAAGATCATTATGTGGTCTGCCAAGACCCTCAGCAATTTTCAAGTGGTTTGCAAAAAAAAAAAAGTTTGAGAACCACCAAAAAAGTGGCCACTGGACTGCATGCATCAGATTTTGGATGCCCAATCTGAGCACCGGCAGCTCCTTGGTGTTCTTAGATTGAGCACTCAAACATTGAGACACCTACTCAATTAAAAATTTGGCTGGACTTTCTAATTTTCAGGTTTGCTGTAATTAAGTGAAATCTCAAATACATCTCTCCTTCAGCCAGCTTTCTAACTGTAGCTGTAAAATAATTCAGGGGCATCAAAAGTTCAGCCCATCAGTCAGAGTCAGCTAGTGAATGGTTTGATCCAAACTGCCAAAGAAGTCCAAAGTTATCCCACTTACTTCCCCCAGTATACCTCTGTATTTCTGCATGCCTAATTCCTATTAATGCTAATGAAAGTCAGATGCGGGCAGTGATGGGAGAATGAAATAGTCAGCCCAAGCATATGCTGCTGCTTTTGCAAGTGTCAAAGTAATTGCGGCAGGTGAAAAGCAAGGCAGGAGAACAACAGGATGTGTCAGAAAAATTCCCAACATCTTGCAAAGAAGCAGGACAACAGAAGAAAATCCCATGCCCTGTGTCTGAGGGGCATTTCAGAGCCTTTTCATCTGAAAGTAATATAACCACCAAAGAAGCAATTCTCTGATGAAGGGAAGGAGCCACAACTTACTGCTTCTACTCTTGCACTTATATTCAGTAGGGCCTATCACCTGAGGATCTCAAAGCACCTCACATGTGAGCCAGCTAGCTCACATGTATTCTTATGGCAGTACCATGTCATCAGCTCCCACTGCTGCTATCTCAGAACTCCCATAAGGAGACAGCCTGTGCTCCCAGCCTTCCCCATACCCCATGCACGTACATGTGTATGCTCTTGGGCCTGATTCCCCTTTGTTCGCTGGGATGCGTACACCCTTGTCCTTCCCACAACCAACAGTCTCTGAAAGAGGGCGCTCCCCACCCCCAGCTCTTCCTTATCCCCTCCAGCTGTCCCTGGCTTCTGGGGCAAGTGAGGGAAGAATGTCCTCACATGCTCCACAGGTGAATCCTGCCCCTTCCACGGAAGAGCAGTAGGTTGTCAAAGCACATGGGTGCTGAGGAAGAGTGCTGGCTGACCCCAATAGCAGCAGCCCCAGTGATCAGCACCATTTCCTGTGTAAGGTAGCTAGCTATCATTATGCCCATTACAGTGAGGCATGGATAGGTTAAATGATCTGCCCAATATCACTGCTATCAAACATAGCCTAGCAGTGCTGTGTGCAAAATCAGAGTGCAAAAGAAAGCTATTTGTATAGGAAATCAGGATATTAGCCAACCACGGTAAGTCTTGTTCCTGCCCTTTAAAGGTTTGTCTGTCAAAACCAGTTACTTTGTTAGCCTAAAGAGTAACTATAAGGTCACCTAATTCTCTGCTGATTGCTTATATTGCAAAATGCTGGTTTATTGGTTTTAGGTTTACATTTAATGCCAGTGGAGTCACTAAAGTGCTTGCACATCATATCCACAGCAGTTCTTTCATGTTCTGCCAAAATACTTTGGGCTACATTTTCCCCTCTGTCCTCAGAAGTAAATGGGAGGAAGGCATGCCCGGGGGCAGGCATGGAAGGGGAGCACTAGTTCTGAGTGATGGGTAGTGGAGGGTCAAGGAAGGGGGAATGCCAGCTCAGAAGCAGAGGATGGCGCGCCATGGAAGATGAGCACCAGCTCAGAGATGTGGGGTGGGGTGATAGCGCCAGTTTGGATTTACAATTTCTCTGGCTTGACTCCTAGGGGCTCCCTACGGATTGCAAGGTATGGAGGGTCTGATGCAGCGGGGAGCCTCAGCTGTCTGTGGCCTGCCCCATTGCAGGCTCTGTGAATATGTGATAGGACATCTGATCAGAAATTAATGCTGCGGGAAGCAGGAATTCCTCTACAGCTGTTAATATACAGCTATGGAGGGAGACTGGATAAAGACCATCAGTGCAGCTGTGCTGAGATATGCGGGCCTCCCTGGGAGTCTTGGGATTCAGGTGGCTCTATGGAGATTCATTGGATTATGAAGCAGAATCCCACATGGAGCAATGCAGAGGAATCTCAGTGGGACAAATTCTCTGCTAGGGTAACTCCACTGCAGAAGGGGTTACTCATTTTGTGCAGTAATGGTGGTTCCTCCAGATGTCTGCCCCTATGGGCGCTCCACTGCAGATGTGCATGCGCTTCCCAAGTCCTTGATCAGAGATTTTCAGTTAGCACTGTCTATTCAGCCTGCACATGCGCCCTATGCCCCCTCGTGCCAAAAATCGAGGTAGTATAAGGGGGTGTGGGCAAGCCACCCACAGTTCCTTCTCCACCCAAATGTCCACCAAGGAACAGTCTGAAGCAGAGGGGGAAGAAGGGTGGGTACTGGAGCAGCCATGGGGGACACATCTGGAAGAACCACAGTTACTGCACAAAGTGACTAGCCGCTTCTTCTTCTAAGAGTCATGTGCCAACAGGTGCCCCACTTCAGGTGACTTTCAAGCACTATCCCCAGATGGAGCAGAACCTAAGTTAAGAATTTAGGGTGTGGATGTAAAGAGCAGGGACTCCAGTTCATCCATTATTGAGAGATCCTTTGTATACCTAAATTCTTGTAGTGCTGAGTACAGGATCGGTACCAATGTGGTAGCTGAGGTCACCAAAGCAGATGATACCATTGATAGTGGACATACCAAAGTATATGCCGATGGTGTTTGGCGCAGTTACTTATTTGATGCCGTGTGTGCTGAGCATGTAGGTACTGGTGGCTGGGCTAAGCGCATAGGTACCGGTGCCTGGGTTGAGCTCAACGGTGCCAGTCCTGAGTGCCTATGCTCATCCTCCTTGCTCAGAGGGCACTGAGGCCCAACTGAAGCTGCGTCTCTTCTTTGAGCTCCAGAACATTGTGGCCCCACTGGCACGAGAGGAGAAGTCCTTCGACTCAACAGTACTGAGTCAAAAGGTCAAGGCTTCGGAGACCATAGATCTTGTCAGGGACCTGAACTTCTTCTGAACTGGCTCCCTAGAGTGAGAGTCTGTGCTCCTCTTTTGAGAAGCCTACTCTGAAGCCTCCAATGTCCTCCCTTTCTTAGGGGAAGCCTGTGCCGAGGTTGAAGGGGCACTGGATCTGTTGGGAGACAGATGTATAGGGTGTTCCCAGACCTGATGCAGAAGCTAGCTGAAGTGAGTGTTCAATCATTAACAGTCTGAGTTTAATCTCCCGGTTTTTTCCTTGCCCTGGATTTGAGGGCCAGGAAGCAGCTGTCCTTCTGGGAAAGGCGGGACTACCCTAAGCAAAGGAGACGCTTAGAGTGGCTGTCACTCATAGGTACAGCCTCTCGGCAGGAGAGGCAAAGTCTGAAGCCTGGAAAGCCAAGCATGCCCTGCCAGGTAAACAAGTCTCCTGGAGGGAAGAGAGCAGAAAAAACCCAATCCTCTCACTATTATAATTAGTTAGATAACTGTACTAACAACTAACTGATCTTAACAACTATAGAAAAACTGAAAAGCCGAGGCACGCTCAAGGTGGACATGCTAAGGCTCCAGCTCAGGCTGAGGTGGCTGAGAAGGAATGGAGGGCAATTTTCCTGCACAGCCCTATATGACCTTGGTGTCCAGCAGGAGGAAGCATCTGGCGCATGCACAGGCTGAACAGACACCGCTAATTGAAAGTCTCTGATCAAGAGCCTGAGAGGCACATGTGCACCTGAAGTGGAGCATCAGAGGGACACTACTCAAAAAAGTAGTGTATAATTAGTTCAGCTTTTGTCTTTCACATTAAATGGAGTTATCCCAACAGATAATATGGCTCAAGAAGTTGAAATCCTTTCTGCAAAGAGGAGAATATGGTCCTTTATTATTGTTATGGCTAAAAACCCAGATCAGAACAGTTCAGATCTGGATCCAGATCCAAACTTCATAGCTTGAGCCTATCTAATTATTTTTGAGGTTGACATTCATCTTGGTATCGGGATATGATCCTGTACAGGAAATAGTGGAGGCATGCTGGTATTTGCATCACTGAGTACCAATTAGTAATTTTTGATAATGTGGAATTCATTCCACATACAGTAGAACCTCAGAGAGTTATGAACTGACCAATCAACCACACACCTCATTTGGAACCGGAAGTACGCAATCAGGCAGCAAACAGAGACAAACATACACAAAAAGCAAATATAATACAATACGGTGTTAAATGTAAACTACTAAAAAATAAAGGAAAAGCAGCATTTTTCTTCTGCATAGCGAAGTTTCAAATTGTACCGAATCAATGTTCAGTTGCAAACTTTTGAAAGAACCATAACATTTTGTTCAGAGTTACGAACATTTCAGAGTTACGAACAACCTTCATTCCTGAGGTGTTCGTAACTGTGAGGTTCTACGGTACCATCCACACTGCTGTCAAACTCGCTACACAAAATACAACAGCAGCTACAAGGTATTCTCTTTTCAATCTAAACTCTATCGCATTGCAGTGTTGGTGTTAACTGGCTGAGAACATTTGGAAAGAGCATGGGCCAATCTTTCCCACCTTACCACGAAAAGAGCCTCACAGACTTCAATGGTGCTTGTGGTGCGAGCATAGTGATTAGGATCTGACTGTAAATTGGTATTCTACTGAAAATGAAATACAATTTCTGTCGTTCCCAACGGAGAGTGACTGAATGTCTCCGGTGTGTGTGTGTGTGTGTGTGTGTGTGTGTGTGTGTGTGTGTGTGTGTGTGTGTGTGTGTGTGTGTGTGTGTGTGTGTGTGTGCAGCATTTTTATCTCCTTACCATTTGATGGTTCCTCAAACAGCCAGCACTATCTGCAATCAGGTAATATTCTCATTTCAGATAAAGAAAACAAGTGCTTTGTGCCTTTTAACATCAATGTTAAAAAAAACAAGGTAAAAAAAATGAAGTCCTGGATATGTTTAATCAGTCTAAGTACTACACACTATAAGCATTCTGACCAACACACACACACACACACACACACACACACACCCCCCTGCTTTTGACCAAGAGAGATTATAGATAATCGATAAGACCTCCTCCTACCACATCCTACCTTCTTACTCCTCCTACAGATGGGCTTATTAAGACATCAATACACTGTTGGATAAATAAAACAACCTAACCTGGTTACTGCATAGAGTCAGAACTGTACCAGGTTAGCACTATCTGATAACTGCCTTACAGCGAAATTGTGACATAATGAATACAGTGTGTGTGTGTTTGTCTGTCTGTCTTTGGGGGTGAGGTAAAACTGCAATTGGCCCCATTACATTTTAATGGATATAAAGGCATCTGAACTACTCTGCCAGCCACAGGTGTGGCCCATTTAAATCAGGGGTCTGGACTGCAGCAAACTGGTGGGGCAGCATTTGGAAACTTTCACTGTCTGTTCTCTACTTGTTCTGTGATTCACCTGAGGACTTCAGTCTCCAGGGGCTGTCAATCCAGCCGCATTCAGATGCAGTAGAAGTGTGGCACTCATTTGCTTCATCCAAGCCTCCAAGAAGGGAGGCGATTATGGGGAATGTTAACATGGCAAAGAAAAAGTTAATTAACAAAGACAAGGGTAAAGGCCACCACCATGCCCTGGAAGAATATTAAACAAAGTGGATAAGGCAGAGGCTTCAAATGAAATGATATTCTTGTAGCTTCTAAGGTCACGTGTGTACGTTTCAATAGCAAATCCCCTAAAGAAACGGATCGTAGAAAATGCCACATATATTGACAATGTCCTTAACTCCTGCTGAAACAATCTATGTTAAAGCGGTTTACCTGCCTAATGTTAACCTCTTCATTCACAAACTTTTCCAGACCCTAGCCATGACACCACACTTATTTCTCTATGTAGACCTCAATTCCAAACTTAGTTACACAGGTGTGACCACACCACTGACCTGAATGTGTACTGCATGCATGTATCTGAGGGCAAAATAGGACCTAATGAGTTGTTTGAAGCCTATGCTTTTGGGCAAGGTAGGAGATGCTTGATGATTTACAGTGAATATCTTTTTCAGAGGTTTGAGACAGGGATGAAAGAATGATTTAAAGTATCAGGGGGGAGCCGTATTAATCTGTATCCACAGAAACAACAAGGAGTCCGGTGGCACCTTAAAGAATGATTTAAGTGTCAAATCCACATATTCTGCAGGCAATGAAAATCCTAAATCTAGCAGAACTGATACAGTTACTCCTGCATACCAAAGTGCATTGTTCCCCGGCATCTCTCTCCACAGCACTGATTCTACTGGCCTCAGGTGCATGGAGTCTAATAATGGCTCCTGAGCAGCTTGCTCCGTGCGTGGGGAGGAGATCCATTACATAAGGCCTTGTGATGGAGTCGATGGTCTTCAATTAGCACCCTGAGAGTAAACTACCCTTAGAAAAAAATCCAATTCAAACTAGAACACTTTAAAAATATTGTGTACGTCTGGTTACAGAAGAGACACATACGCAGTTTAGTATTATGCTGTTTTCTGTTAACGTCTATGAAGACAGGAGGCCCCCATAAGGCATGTTAGAGAAGGCAAGAATTATCTTGTCTTTTTACATAAGACTTCTGAGGAAATATTGACGCTTCATTCCATAATCTACTGTTATTGACCACTTTCAGAGTTGTCCTGAGCATAACGGCCTCTTATCCAATGTTCTGACTTGCAGTTTTTTAAACAAAGTGACTTTTATCCACAGCTAGATCTTATACTACATTATAGAAATATGGTTCCTATCCTATCACATGAAGATTAATCAAAGTCTTGTGGACCATACAAATAAATTATTCATGTAAATATGTGTTGGTCTTCATTAAGCATGTAACCTCCTTATGGAAGAAGGAAAGCAATTCATTAAGCAGGATCTTTCTCCATGTCTTCTTAGATTAATACTAAGCATTCTAGTTATTTGAAGTTATAGCATTAATAACTACTACATCAAGTTTTCCATATCTTGCATTAGCAGTTTGCTACCTAATGGAAGCATATTCCTGTAAAGCACCTCTACAGTAAACTGAAGGTTAACAAAATGAGATTACTACAGAGGTGTTTTAAGGTTGAAGGACCCCTTAAAGTTAGATGTTGGTTTATGTCCTGCAGCAGGAGCATTTATATCCCTTCCACAACTCTTGGGGGTTGTGTGGGGATTGGTTGGTTGGTGCATTTTTCAGCTTTGGAACTCTAGATGTTTATCATCATCCATATAAAGGTCCAATTTTCCCTTAGTTTTTTCTTGTTTGTTTCATGCACATTCACCCTCCTTTGTTTTGATCAGAAGTGAACGTGCTAAAAAGCTGCAAGAGACTATTCTTACATTTCTTTCCCCCCCAATTGGAAGAAGGAAGTACCAGAAATCTTGTGAGAGAGTGAATTTCCAAAATTTGTCAGCCAAAGTTCACATAGTTGACATAAAATTTGGCAGAAGTATCTCAATGGCTGCATAATTATCAAAATCAACCTTGGAGCCTCTGGAGATTAATTCATCACTAGCGTACAGCAACCTTTTCAGGATGACTCATGGTAAAAGGAGAGCTGGTATCCACCTTACATTTCTGAATGTCCAGATGAACACTGGTGTAAAGGAAAACAGATGAAATCTTTGTCACTGCTTTTCTTTTTACATTTCACTCTGCTCGTTTGAATTATACATCCCTGCAGATTACAAAACCATCTATTTATGGCAAATGGTTAAACGAAGTAAAGATTCAATGGATATCAATACTGAGCTATTCTTTCACCTTTACGGCTGGTCCATGTCAGTGTATGCTGAGAGACACTGACAGGGCAGAGTGGGGGAGTCTGACCATGCTGCAGCTGGTATGTGGATAGATGACTTCTGTCTTTGAGACTGTCATTTCATCACCTTTCACCACCACTCAGAAAATAAAGGACCAGCGTTAGATAGCAGTGAGTGTAACTCTATCATCTTGCACCAGGTCTGTATTTGATCCAAAGCATTTACACTTTAAGAATAAAATCTTACTAGGGAAACTTATTTTAAGCAACAGCTCTTTGAATACTTAATGAAAATGTGCTTTGTCTTAAAATATAAAAAGGATATAAGTTGTTCTTCTCTCAGCATCATCAACATATGACCAAGAAATGTTGCCAGTATCTGTCTTTTAGTAAGATTAGTGCTGGGTTTGTGTGGTGTCCTATTTATAACTTTGACAAACAGCTCACCCAATCATTTCATAGTTAATCACAGTTGTCTGCTCAGTACCCTTCAGAGAAATGTTTATAGAAAAACATGTGCCAACCAAGTATGAACAAAAGGGAGCAGACCACATACAAAAACTGCTCCCAAAACCATCAAACAGCAAATGCTCACAAGCTATATAAAAATCAGGTCTTGGTGAATCATATAAGGCATAATTATAGTGTCTCCATTCATGATACTGTATAGTTATAGCTAGTCAGTGTTTCCACTGTAAATCCCTATTTTCAGAGCGGCTTACAGCTCAGCTGTAAAGAATTAGTCCGGGATGGCACTTGGCAGTAGAAGTTTCAGTTCAGGACTGATTCTATGTTGCTTTTTAAACTGTTTAAAAATGTTTTGCCCTTTTTCTGAAGCTGTAAAAGAGCAAACAGAAACCACTTCTGGGTGCTTTTTGGTGTTCGGTTTGTTGTGTACACGTGTGTGTAGTTAATGGAGCCAAAACATGTCAGTGCAGCTGAAGCTTTCAGTACAAGAAAAATCAGAAAATTCAAAGTTATGGTCCCCACATCAGCCATAACTCAGCTCCCTCATGCATATTTGCATACATTGCTGTATATGGCATTAACTCGTAGGTGTGAATTAAGGGACCAATCCTGCCCTTACCTTTGGTGCAAAAGGTGCTATTATGCTTCATGGAATAGAGCTGTTGCTGCTTGCTTTTACTTTCCCATTCTTTTAACTGAAATTTTCCAAGGATTCTGAGAGGAGGGAACTTGGGCGAGTGGGACTTGGGCTACATCTACACTACAGGGGGGGTCGATTTAAGATACGCAAATTCAGCTATGTGAATAGTGTAGCTGAATTTGACGTATCGCAGCCGACTTACCCCGCTGTGAGGGCGGCGGCAAAATCGACCTCTGCGGCTTCCCGTCGACGGCGCTTACTCCCACCTTCGCTGGTGGAGTAAGAGCGTCGATTCGGGGATCGATTGTCGCGTCCCAACGGGACGCGATAAATCGATCCCCGAGAGGTCGATTTCTACCCGCCGATTCAGGCGGGTAGTGTAGACCCAGCCTTGGACTCCCCTGCACCTGCTATAGGACACTGCATCCGAAGAAGTGAGGTTTTAACTCACGAAAGTTTATGCCCAAATAAATCTGTTAGTCTTTAAGGTGCCACCAGACTCCTTGTTGTTTTTGCTCCATAGGAGTGCACGGCACTTTGGATTCGGGGAGGCTTGGAGCTGGTGAAGGGGACAGAGTGGGGAAGTCGAAGGAGCAGAGAAGCATCTTTTATCTTGAAGAGCTGTTCACAATTTTCTTCAAAATATCAACCAAAAAATGAAGATGACATATTTGCATAAAACAAACATTTCCCCATTTTCCAACTCACTCTTGTGCCAAGGTATCTTAGAGACTCCGCTTTCCTTGATGTGGATGAGAGAGTTTTACGTGCTGTGTACAGAGACCACTCTACATTCAAGAGCAGCAGCCTCTGGGGTAGAGCACACCTGCCAATCCACATCAGCAGCATGGCCCATCAGTGTTAGGGAAAGCAAGCAAGCAAAGGAATAACTTCTCCAAATGAAATTGCAGCAGGAATTAATTTTAGATAGGAAGAATGTAGCTCCCCATTGGAAAATGGCTAAAACTGTGGGGTTAAAAACTTACAAAAAGTGCCATGGAATTTTAATCACCATGAATAGTCTGGGTGTCAATGTGGAAGGGGGTTGCTTGTTTGGTTGGTTTAAAGACCTGTTTATCTAGGTATTTTTAGTTCACCCATCACGAGAGAAGCTGAGTGTGCAATCGATGACGCCTACAGCACTGTGCTCTAAACACTGTATTCTCAGACCACTGGTTCCTCTCTAACATCTTGCAGCATCCTGGAGATTTCCCATCCAAGTACTAACCAAACTTGACCCTGCTTAGCTTTAGAGAGCTGATCAAGATGGCATAGCTGTAGGGGTTTCTTTGCATTTGTCATGTGATAGTCCAACGACGAAATACTGATAAATACTGATTTTGGAACCCCACGGCACTTTACAAGGAGCAATTCTATTACCCCTTAATGTTGATCTTGAAAAGGCTTACTGTTGCAGACATACTGCTGGGTCTGTACTCCTAGATTTGTGCAAACAAGAAGTCACTCACCATGTGCAGTAACTGTGGTTCTTCAAGATGTATCCTCCTCTGGATGCTCCACTTAAGGGCATGTGTGCCCCAAACGCTTTTGATCAGAGATTTTTTTTATTACCAGTGTCGATTCGGCCCAGGCATGTGCTGCTGATATCTTCATGCCCACACCGAGTCTGTATCAGCCTGCATGGGCGAATCACCCTCCGTTTCTTCTCCACCACCAAGTCTCAGAAGGAAACTCCAAAGAGAGGGGAAGGAGGGTGGGTAGTGGGGCACTCATAGGACACGCATCTTGAAGAACTACAATTAATGCACAGGGTGAGTAACTTCTGTTTCTTCTTTGAGTAGTGTCCCGATGGGTGCTCTACTTCAGGTGACTCCTGAGCTATATCCCTTTAAGGAGGAGAGAGCTTCACAACTGAGGAAAGAACTGCACTGCTAACCACTGCATCAGATCTAGAGGCATTCACTAAGGTGTAGCGCCTGGAGAAGGTATGTACCAAGGACCATGTAGTGACTTTGCAGATCTCAAACGTTGGAAGATTTTTAAGTAAAGCCATAGATGTAGATTGTGACCTCACAGAATGAGCTGACATACCAGCATAAGGTGCAATGCTGGGTGCTGTACTCGTCTCAAGCATGGTTATGACTGAGAACCTAGAATTCATCGAGTGCCTACCTAAAGAAAAGCTCAACAATCTCAGAAATTTATCACTTTACAAAGGTACATTCTTGACATTTTGGCCATCAGCCTTTTTCACATGAATGTTGCAGAAAAATTGCAGTTGCAGTTTAAAATATTAAACAGCATAGGTGACTTTCTTTAAATAGCTGCATTATTTTTTCTTCCCCTTTTCTTTTTCTAAGATAAGTACGCAGTATTCTGTAGCATAGAACTATAAGCCTGAAAAACATTACTACACAATAGCCTATAAAGGCTCCTAAAGAATACCATTTTTAACTATTTGTTTAATATTGCTTTACACAACCCTATGTTATAACACACACAACATGCTCTTCCCCTATAAAAAAGTCTGCAGAATTTCAAAACTCTTGTCTTGTGTATCAGGTCTGAGACTTTTAAGTCAGATGCCTAAAACTAGGTATCTAAATAAAAGTGGCCAGATATTCAGAGGTGATGAGCATTTGCAGGTCCCATGTTAGTTCCACTGATCTGAGTTAGCAGGCCATTTTTGCTATGGAGGAGTGATGCTCCCTGTAGATTGGGATATATACGGTTACCAAGCTTTTCTTTCTAGTCTGTATCTAGTGTCCTCCCCCTCAAGTCCCAAGCTAAGGACCACACCATAACTTCTTGCTTTTAGGTACAAAACGCACCTTTATTAGAGTATACAATCAACATTATTTCACCTATAAACAGCAGGAAACTCTTGGAGAAATGCAGCCTATCATCTATCATCTTTAAGATTCAGTGCACTAGTTCCCTGCCTTTGTGTCTCTACTGGCACTGGCAGGAATCTAATGCCTGGTATTAAAAAGGATTACCATCACTTGTTTTGTTTGATTTTGATATGTGATGAAGATGCAATTCCAGGCTGATTTGCATTTGAACAGTATTTTAATTATTTTAATCATAAATATGTTTTTCAGCAATGACTCCTCCTTGGATTGCTTTTTTCTCCCCCTCCACCATTGTTGCGCCTCTATGTCTGAGCTGCTGATACAAAATAAAGTAGAGGCTTGGACGTCAACATAGAGAGCAAGGCTTCACAGCTAAGTGAACTCTCCCCATTCCACACCCCCAAATTAATGGGAAAAATCAAAACGTGCTGGTTACCAAGAAATTAAAGACCTTGTTTATGTGTGGGTGTGTTCTATACTGAAATCATGTAGGACCGTGAATACATGACCCACATCCACAGAAATCTCCTCTAGTTTCCTGTCCATTTCAGAATCCCAGGCAAAATTTCCTTCCTAGTCTTAGCAGAGAAGTGACTCGACTCCAGCACACGGATTGTTTATCTCCAGTCCAGCTAACTACCCAGTCCTTGGCTTAACGATTTGGATAGACTGTTGAAGGATGGGGGCAGTTTGCCAGCAAGTAGGAAAGAAGTTGTTCCTCTGGGCTTCCATCAAATTAACCATAAACATTCTCTTGTTTTCCATGAGTTACAACAAAGGGACACTATAGACTTCAAGATTTTGCATGGTAGTCTGTCTCTCACTTCATCGCTCCTTGTTCTCCAGCCCACTTGCACACACAGCTTTAATACTAGTCACTAATGAGCCTCAATAGACTTGGTCTGAAAAATCAAGGTGGCAATCTCATGAGAACTAGCCCCACCACTTGGGACTTTTAAAGCCAGGCTGAACAAAAAGCTATAAAATATACCATAGGGAACAATCCTGTATTTGTAGGTAAAGAGACTGGATGACCTGAGAGGACTTTACCCTTCCCTGATTTCGAGGATGCTCTGAGATTTCCAGTACTTCCTTGTTTGTGAAGGAATATCTGAGATCACGGTCTGTGGATCACACCCCTCTTCTGTGGATAATTCAGACACTAGGGCTGTCAATCTAGCACATTTTACATGCCTACCTTCAAGAAAAAAAGGAATGTAGCAAGCGCCACACATCTAACTGTATTCCCACCCTTTAGGCCATCTAAAACTCCAAGCATTGAGTTTTATTTATTTCACCTCAAAGAAGATTCATTCTGGTCCACTTCAAATTCTGTCCAAAGTTTTGGAGTGGCTTGTTTTACACAATCATTTCTCCATGCTGAGAAGACTTCCTGTCAGAATTCTTAATGTTCCCCTCCCTGTCTTTCTGGAGTGAGAAGCAGATACACCACTCACTATGTGGAATACCTCCCATTCTACACATGACTGGCTCCCCAGGTTTCTTCAGATCTCATCTCAAGACCAATCTCTTCTCTTTGGCCAATGAACTCCTCCTCTAATGAAATAATCAATCTCCCAACCTATGTTTCAGTCAGTATCACTGAAACTTGGCCTTTATATCTTTTTTTAAATCTCAGCCCTAAAACATCTACCAGCACTATATGACTGACATACTATGACCTACAAATTCTACATGTCCTTATATAGGGCTTATCAGCTGCGAAGCATATCTGCATTACTATACAGAAGTAAATTTGTGTGCTATACTGGTGGCTTGACAATTTTCTCATCCTTTTCTCTTCACACCATCTCTTTATTCTCATTTGAACCAATTTATTCACATCTATACACTTCCCATCACTTTCTTCTCTTGCATGTTTCTCCTTCACTCGGCTCTTTCCCATTGCTTCCTTCAGCAGTTGGGAACAAGGAAGCAGTATCCAGGAAGCAGTGAAAATCCCATCAGCACCTGTAAGATCGGAATCTCTGGTTTCCCAGCAAGCCCACTAATTTCCCTTCCCAATGAATTTCAGTCCACCTTGCTTACTGTAACTGAAGGTGATGAAACTTCACTGTTTTCATCTTCAGTATAGCTTCCACCTGACAAATCACATTCCCCCTCCTTAAGGAGTTCTAAGTCTGTCTTAATAAAATATTTATTAGGGTGTACAAATAACAAAAACTGTACTTTGATCAGTGGTTGCCTTAAGCAGATAGACACACTAAATTACTGACTCCTGAAGAGGCATCTGACAAGGGGAGCAAATGGGAATATATCAGATCTCATTACAGAGGAGATGCCTTGTAAAATCCTGCTCCTTTTCAGCATGATGTAAAGCATTTACTTTAACTTCAGATGGTTGTTCACCTGGGGCCTGAACCTGCCTCCACTGAAGTCCACGGCAAAACTCCCACTGACTTCAAAGAGGGCAGGATTTGACTCCTGGGGTTTTCAACTACTTTGTAATCTGACTGCACATTTAACAATTTAGCCACATTTGGAAAGGCTTTAAGATCCATCTTTAAACCTTTTCTGAATAGGGAAGAGAGAATTAACTTATTTTACCACAATCATTATACAGCAACTTGAACTGGTGTCAGTGGTTAGAATGGTTCCACTGTACCAAAATCAGGCATGCTGGAAGTGGGTGGGGCCAACAGGTTTCCAGCTATGGCTTTTATTAACAGGACCCATGATAACTGAAAAAAACCCCAGAGATCAGCTTCCTTCTTAAGTCATGACTGTGTTTCACTTGTCTACTCTTTACCTGTTAAAAGCTCTGGGTTTCCACCTGGAAGCTGATCTCATTTTCAGTATCCAACACGATAACACAGTAAAGTGATTCAGTGGTCAAGAAAAAACACATCTAAGCTCATGAGAAAACTTTAGCTTGTGGTTCCTAAAGCAACTAATAAGTTGAAAGCTGCCAAATAGTTTCTGAACAGAAAGTGGTCTCAAGTCCTTTCTCTTCCATCACATGGACAATTTTCAATCTGTACCCATGTTCACATGATTTATTTCCTTTAATCCCCAGTAAATTCAGCATTCACTGCCAGCATATATCCAAAGAGGTTAGAAGAGGACAGTCAGCCTGCAATGGAGCAGAAGCACAGGTACTGTATTTTTGCAAGAGTACTATACTTCTGGAAAATTATTATTTCTTTCCCCTATGCATTTTATGGTACAATTTCCCAATTCCAATAGATCCACTATCTTTTGAAGAGTTATTATATATTTAAATGTTGACTGTGGAAAATACTCTTTCTCTACCACACACACTAACTGATATACAGAACATTAAAGAAACATTGATTCAGCAATTACGCTTGAGTCAAGAAGCGCATAGCACAGAACATTCAGAAAGGAAATAAGTCAAAGACTTTAACTGGATAGGATATTGTTCACTTCATCTCTCTGACTCACCACTGAGCCCAACCTTGGTTCCTCCCTTGCTTTTCAAAATCCTTTTGTGGGACCCAGAATCTTTGCCCTGGGCCCTCCATGCTCTTTGTTTTCACTGATCTGTCAAACCAGTTTCCAGACAAAAAAAATAAAAAAGTACATCAGCGCTAAGTGTTTTTCTTATTATCATTCAATAGTTTCAGTAAGGAGTGCTGTGCAAACAGACGGTGATGTTATTTAAAAGAAAAAGGAATGAGTATCTAAAACAAGCCTGCAAGTAAAGCAGATCTTTAGGGCAATTTCAGGTACAGATGTGTAAAATGCAATACTGTAAGCTGGGAATTGCAGTGCTCTTAATGTTAAAATGATTAAATGAAAATGAAACACTAAGTGAGAAAGCAAACAGCAGAAAGAAAGTTCACAAATCTATGTGCATATTTCTTAAGAGTGGTATAAACAATAGTGTCTATTATAAGTAGCCAGGTGATCAGTATGTTAACCTGGAGCAGTCAACATTTGTTATTTGCAGGAGTTGGTTTCAATCTTTTCCATCTCTCTCCCATCTAGCCAGGACCTCCTTCCTACTTAGCAGCATGGGAAGGGCAGAATGGTTGCAATAGTCAAGTTCAATTAGGAATTAATTCAGAGGAGTCCTTTGAACTGTGTTATGCAGGAGGTCAGACCAGAAGACCACAGTGGTCCCTTCTGGATTTATTAAGTATGAATTAATCGCCTGACACCCGTTCCTGAGGAACCAAGAACACCTGGTTTATAGCAACCAAGAGCTCTCTAACGATTTAACTTTTTCTATCCCAGCAAAGTCTCTTTCCCTCCCCTCTTTCCTTGACATCATTCTGCTCAAATTCTCTTCAGATCTTTAATACATCATCCACCCCTTTTCTTTCTCCCTCATAAATTAGCAGGGGCAGTTTGACAAAAGCGTGGGAGCAACTTTTATTACCTGAATGTTACAACTGAGGTCACTTGCCCGCTAGGTGGGAATAAAACACATCAGTTTTGCTGTAATTAGTTGTGTTCCTCAGGAACATGGTATGTGCATTTCTGTATTGCTTATTTTTAATAAGAAGGTTCACAATATCTCAGAAGGAACATTTATCAGAGTGTCCTTGCCATAAGTCTGCATGCTGAACTGAAGAAGGGGCGGGGGGGTGGGGCAGAGTGGATACTGTAGCAACTATAAAATCCCACTTGTCTTGTTATATTCTCCCTTGGGGATTCAGTAACTTAGTCTTGCTCCTTTGGCCCTTGTTATAAATACTTTAAAAAGAGAGAGAGAGAGAGAGAGAGACACATACACATTGGGCGGGGGGGAGTAGCCCTTGTTATAAGTACTTTAAAGACAGATAGAGAGACAGACAGACATTTTGGTCTTCTTTCACCTGGTCTTGCATTTATATAGAGAGGGGAAATTGGAATCTATCTATGGTGTTTATATGGCTTCCATTACTGTAGTTTCTGAGCACCTTACAATCATTCAGTTGTTTTTCTTCACAACTTCCCTGTGAAAGAGGAAGTGCTATTGTCCCCATTTTACGGATAGGAACTAAGGCTATCGCTATCCTACAGGCGGCACAGCTATGGCTCTGTAGTGCATAGCGATGGAAAGGCTTTTCCATCAATACCGTTAATTAATCCACCTCTCGGAGAGGCGATTAGGTCAACTGGGGGTTAGGTCAGCTTAACTACGGCACTCAGGATGTGAATTTTTCATACCCTTAAGCAAGGCAGCTAGGCTGATTTACACTTTAAGTGTAGACCAGTCCCCAAGGCAGAAAGAGTGTGTGCACTACAATAAAACACTTGCAGCTGGCCCACATCAGCTGACTCAGGCGCCTGGGGCTCGGTCTGCAAGGCTATAAAATTGCAGTGTAGGCGCTGGGGCTGGAACCTGGGCTCCCCTGGGACCTCATGAGGGCAGAGGGTCCCAGAGCTGAAACTCCAGCCTGAATGCCTACACTGCAATTTTATAGCCCTGCAGCCCAAGCCCTGTAAGCCCATCAGCTGACATGGGCCAGCCATAGGTGTTTTATTGCAGTGTGGGCATTCCTAGAGAGACTAAATGACTTGCTCAAAATCACACAGGAAGCCTGTGGCAGCACAGGGAATTGAACATGGGATTCCAAAGTTCCAGGCTGGCACTCTAACCATTCTCCACTCCAATTCAATACACCACGTGTGGATTTGCAGGGGAAGGGTAGTTTTGACTGTGTGTGCATGTGCGGAGATCTCAAAAAGGCAAGGATGAAGAGAAAGCACCATGGCATCTTGAAATCTCATAAGGAATGGTGCTTTCTCCTCCAACATTGCCCTTTTGAGATGTGTGTCAACACACACACACACACACACACACCTTTCCCTCTCCCCCCTGTTCAGTACATTCTATTTTAACTCGTCTTAGGTAAATTACTTAAGAATCTAGCACAAATGAGCCCAATAATTTTTATGCCTCATGCCAAAATCTCATTAAACAGAGAGCGGGAATCTAGAGAAAAAGCTAAAAAGCAAGCAGTATGTGACCACAATGCTCCTGGTGTGTGTTGCAGCCAAAAAAAAAGCACGGAGTCTTTTTTGCAATCAGAATAAAAATACAGCTTCCCTAAGGAACAAGGGTATTAATTATAAACCTAAGCAATTTTAGTAACACCTTCTATGTTTATTTTGAATCCAACAACAACGCACATGAGCATAATGACTTCATTCCTTGAAAGTATTAGATATTATAAACCTGGTTTAAAAAAGGTCTTGCATGTATGCCACTGGAAAGATAAGGAACAACCTGACTACACTCTAGGACATAATTGTTTCAGGATGTAGCCATTGAAAATACACATTTCGTAGCCTGCTGGGATTTGAAGATAGCATCTTTTTTAATCACCCTTTCTGGAGTCCTTCAGATGTCACTTAACAGCTCTATTCAAACCTAGTGAGCACAATTCTGGACTGTCATTCCGCTTGCAGTCACTATTCATTACATGTTAAAGGGACACTGACAGCTAGGCTGGCCTATATTTTTTCTTTATCCTACCTGAAGAAAATAAAGGCTCTGAGAGGCATTTGAGTCTACAAGCATTTATAGTCTGTCATTCCCAATGGCCTGTCTAAGAGTTTTCTTTTGGTTCATCTTTCACCAAGATCCTACTAGCTGCTCAATTAAATAGGGCCCTGTGATTATGTCACCCACTGGTCAGCATATTACACATCCCCCTTTCTGCCTGATCCACAGATAATACATGTCTGTTACAGCCTCTAGCAACAGAGCTTGGCTAATAAGCTCAAGGTCTAGAGACTCATGCTTTTAGTCCTGGAGGTGCCTGGTTTAATCCCTAGTGTTGGCTAAGGAGGCGGCTTATCCAGGATTTGAACCCAGGGCTATGTACTGACCAGTGTGTTACAGTCACATTCTCATGACCAAAGGGCCTCTGGATCTGTGTGGATATGTAGGAAGGGGGAGAGACACATTCCCCTTCTCCTGCTGTTCTCTATCATTTCCACCCAGGCACCAGCCACAATCAGGATGAGGCAGCTAGGCGGTGCAGCAGTATCGTACCTCCAACAGTACTAGCCTCCCTCTGGGGACAAGTGAGACACAAATGCCGTGCACACAAAGCGACTGAGCTGAACCATTGTGGATTTACAAAAATCTAAATCTTGCTGCGGGCACAAATGAAATATTTCAAGAGGAGGATGGAGGGAGTAAGCTTTTTGTGGTCAAGAGGGCAGGAGCAACCAGTTCTTTTCTGTGAGTTTTTGCTAGTCTGTTTCAACTTAGGAATCAGCATCTACTGAGCAGTCTATGTGCAACAGACAACTGGCCGCAGCCTTTGGAGGTCCTAAAGTGAAAATGATTAACCAGGGGAAAATAAGTTATATTCTTTCTTCCATTTCTCCTGGACTTGCTTGCCTCTCATTGGGGAGAGATGTTTGAAAAAACATTGCAATAGAGCCAATCTAACATTAACATCCAATACCAGCCATTCCAGAACATATTCCAGTTCACTTCTAGATGCAATTCAAAGTGTGGTTTGGATCTATAAAAGATTTTACAGTTTGAATACTTGGAAGCAATCCAGTAGAAACAATCCTCTGTTCAATAACCCGTCAATTGAGATCAGCTGAAATGTTTGAGCCTACAATCTCTAAATGTATGTGTCCGGGGGGTCAGAGCAGATACTTCTAAACAGAAGGCTCTGGGTTTCACTTGTCCTCTTTGTTCAACACCGTCAAGCCTCTTGACCTTCCAGCTGTATCACAAAGCATGTCTACTCAAGGTTTTCAAGAGTGACTTGGGATTCTGGGTGGCCATCTTTAGACATCTTGAAGGGGGTTTATTTTCAGAAAGTTCTGAGCACCCATCTTGGAAAATCAGGCCTTTTTAAGTTGTATAAGATTGAGCACACCAAATGAAGGCAGCTAAAATAATAGTCACTTTTGAAAATCTTGGCTTTTTTTGAGGGGGAAGGAAGAGAGATATGGGTTTTAGCAGGGGTCGTGAGGTCTTTCTACTGTTGTTCTTTGACACTCTGCTAATTTAGCTATTCACTGTATTTATGTTTAAATTCTTCCATACAAGCTGTTAGCATCCTGATGCAGCAAAGCTGTGCAATAGTGCTGTGATCTCTGAGGTTAGGTTCCTAAATAACTCAGATTTATCCAACTAGTATTAACTAGTTGCCATGTTAATGACACAGATTAGACCTTCACCAGGTGAAAGGGGTCGGACTCAGTAAAGCATCTCTGATAGAAAGTCCTTGGAGAGGCCCTGGCAGAATGATTTTCTCTCCCACCCAGCAGAATTAAGATGCCAAACTTAGGGTCTTACTAGTGGGACTTTGGGGAAAGGAGGCATAATATAAGATGTAAAGGAAGGAAGATGGTCACTGGAAAATAAAGAAAAAAACAACTGCCACTGCCAACGTTTGACACTTCTGTCTCAAGTACCCTGAGCAGTAACAGCAGCAGTTTGCTATGAATTGCAAAAGACACTTTTAGCTGCGAAAGAAATAGCACAGTAGCCATTGGTTTGGTCAGGGCAAGACTTCCGTTTGGCTTTCCAGTTCAGCTGTTGCCTTTGAATAACATGGAATCCCAGCAGTGGTGTGTAAGCAGGAGCGGAGCCAGAGTTTTTGCCACCCTAGGTGGCAGCGCTCCTCCTCTGAGCATTCGGCAGTGGAGGTCCTTCTGCTCTGTGTCTTCGGGGCACTTCGTCAGTGGGTCCCGAGCGAGTGAAGGACCTGCCGCCGAATTTCTGCCAAAGACCCGGAGTGGAAGGACCCCCTGCCGCCGAATTTCCACCGAGGGCGGCAAAATGCCGCCCCCCAAGGTGACCGCCTAGGGTCAACAAGTGGAAGCGCTGGCCCTGTGTATAAGACACACACACACACACATACACACACACACACACATACACACACACAGAGGGAGCAGCTACAGTTGAGACATTGGGCAAAGGAGAAGAGATAGACTATCCTGCCTACACTATAAAACAGAGCATATTGAGAATCACGGAACCATAGAAATATAGGACTGGAAGGGACCTCACAAGATCATCCAGTCTAGTCCCCTGCACTGAGGCAGAATTACATATTATCTACACCATTCCTGACATACATTTGTCTAACCTTTTCTTAAAAACCTCCAGTGATGGAGATTCCACAACCTCCCTAGATAATTTGTTCCAGTGCTTAACTACCCAGACAGTTAGGAAGTTTTCTCTAACATCTAACCTACATCTCTCTTTCTGCAATTTAAGACCATTAGTTCTTGTCCTGTCCTTGGTAGTTAGGGAGAACAATTTATCACCCTTCTCTTTATAACCACCTTTTACGTACTTGAAGACTATCATCATGTCTCTCCTCAGTCTTCTCTTCTCCAGAGTCAACAAACCCAGTTTTTTCAATCTTTCCTCATAGGTCATGTTTTCTAGACCTTTCATAATTTTTGTTGCTCCTCTGGACTTTCTCCAATTTGCCCACATCTTTCCCAAAGTGTGGTGCCCAGAACTGGACACAATACTCCAGTTTTGAAGTGTGGTTACAACAAAGTAGTCCTCCAGGCTGGGTAAAACATGGCTTCTTGCTGTGTAGATGGGACTGGAACTTGCTTTAACCATGTTCCCAAAATTTAATGTTATCCTGCAAAATTCCAAAGGCCCCCCCAATGGAGTGGGATTTACAGTGAAAGTAGAACCTACAATAATTGTCTAAGTGCATTCGCTGGCATCTGGCTGGCAGGCATGACACACCTCTTTGTGGGAATACAGGCAGCATTTTCTGTACTGATCTGGAACAGCAAATGTTGCTTCGAGATGACAGGAAACCACAATGTGACATCTCTTTGAAAACATTGGGTATTGTAAGAACAGTTTGCATCTTTCTAAATAATACTGCTGTGACTGACTCACATTGTTTGTGCTGAGCTGAACAGCTAAGTTGCTCTTGGGTAAGCAATATGCAGCACAGCAAACTGCAGGATCAAAGGGAAACATCACCCACCAACGGATACAGAAATTTAGCCAGCTGAAAGAGCTCTTTCCCCCTCTCGGTTTTGTCCTCCATGCTCATTGGAACCCTCCATGGCATTTCAATGATGCTTTAAACTTTCTTCAAACAACTGCCAGGTCTCTGCAGGGCATACTACTATCCTCTTATCTGCTCCTCTGCTGACACAGTGTAGGAGATGAGTGAGTAATTGATGCTCGGTGAATCACCGGGTGCCATGTTCCAAAAACAATGCTGCATTTGATCTCCTCCTGACAACTAGTGGCTGACAGTTCTATCTTTCTCAGTGCTATCACTGGATGTGTGAGTGGGAGAGAGAAGGTGAGGATGGAAAGCAGTCTGGTCCAGCTAAAGAAATCATTGAGGTGTCTGGACAACTGCAAGTAACTTTGAGTTGTGTGCAGTACACAAGAGCAAATGGAATATAAACAGCCAACACTCTCTGCTTTACATAGCTCACGTCTGGAAAGATTGTTTTGCATGTTCATACTACAGTACACAGACATTTATTCTGTAATGGGGCTACTGCTGAGAGACAATCAGCAACTTCATCTGGCGCAAAACGCAGCTACCCATTTACTGAATAATGTTTCTCCCGGGAAGCACACTACTCCTGTGCTGTATAGTCGGGACTGGCTTCCAGCTCATCTCCAGGTGCAATTAAATATACTCCTTAGGATGCACAAAGCCCTAAATGGGTTGGGTCTCTATTATCTTAGAGACCAAGTCCCTTTCCACATGACAGCTGAGATTTGTTGGGGTGCTTGTGCTAACAGTCCCTGCCCTGTTTAAACAGGAATGGGGTGGGGGCAGTGAATTTTCAGTGAAAGGCTTATGTGTAGGAATGGCTGTGGGAAAGTGTATGCAGAGGAGATGTTGACTTCTGCATGACATTTCTGCAGCTGATGTCCGAAAAGCCTTAAAGTCCTTTTCTGAGGTTTGTATTAAAGTAGTGGCTCCCAAACTTTAACAACCCGCAAACCCCTTTCACTAAAATGTCAAGTCTCACGAACCCCCTCCTAAAAATTAATACTTCCAGGGATTTTTCTCCCTTACCTGAGCATAAATTATAAAAGCAGTGATCTTGGAAATATAAAATTTGTTTTTATGACATGCTTATTACACACTATTTATTAATTATTTATAATTACAGTAATTGTATGAGATTATGAAAACGGCAATACTCTTCCAAGATCTCACTTTCGTAGCTTGTATCACTTTGAATAAGCCTGTTATAAGACAAGGCTCCTATGTTTCATCAAGGAGTATCAGATGTGAAACAGCTTGCAGGTATTTAAGAAGCCAACTCAAAGAGTTCCTCCTACACAAGCATTCAGGTCTTGAGCAGTCCAGGCAAACAACGCATGTTACAACAAACCTTAAACTTGTTCTTCATAATAGTTTTAAAAACAAGCCTAGCTGCCTATTTAATTTTAAAGACAGCAAAAAATATCCACCTCCCTTTCCATTTCTTATAAGGAGTGTTGAAGTTTAAATCTCCTCAGTGTGATAGATATGCTTGCTTTGATCTGCTGAGCTCTTGGAAGTCCAGGGGCTTCGTGCTGCTGGCCCCATGCTGCCCAGGATCCCTAGGGACAGCTCTGTCCACCATTAGGGAATTTTTGCCGGAGAACCCCCTGTAACATTTCATGAACCCCCAGGGGTTCAGGAACCCCAGTTTGGGAACCACTGTAAAGCAATGATATACACCTCTACCCCAATATAACACGACCTGATATAACATGAATTCAGATATAATGCGGTAAAGCAGCGCTCCGGGGGGGCGGGGCTGCGCACTCCAGTGGATCAAAGCAGATTTGATATAACGCAGTTTCACCTATAACGCGGTAAGATTTTTTGGCTCCCGAGGACAGTGTTATATCGGGGTAGAGGTGTACTGATACCAATGCAGAGAGTGCCTGAGTCCTAATAGTTGCTCTGATATTTTTGCAGCCTCAGCAACCCCGAAGCTACAGAAAAAGGCATCTGAAAAAGACTTTAGGGCAGTGTTTCTCAAACTGGGGTCGCCACTTGTGTAGGGAAAGCCCCTAGTAGGCCGGGCCGGTTTGTTTACCTGCCCCGTCCGCAGGTCTGGCCGATCGCGGCTCCCACTGGCCGCAGTTCGCCGCTGTAGGCCAATGGGAGCTGCTGGAAATGGTGGCCAGTATGTCCCTCGGCCTGTGCCGCTTCCAGCAGCGGCAAACCGTGGCCAGTAACAGCCGCGATCGGCTGGATCTGCAGACAGGGCAGGTAAACAAACCAGCCCGCCAGGGACTTTCCCTACACAAGCGGTGACCCCCATTTGAGAAACACTGCTTTAGGGTCAATCCATCATTAAAGTAAAGCAGTGTAATTTCACGGTTGTCAATGGAGCTACACTGATTTACACCAACATAAGATCTAGCCCTCTAGAGTGTGTTACATATACAGAGACAAGTACACGCACCATTCTTTCTGATTCCCAAAGTTTCTTAACTAAATTTTCATGCCAGGAACTACAGAAATGGTTCCCAGCCTTTTTTTTCTTTTTCTTTTTTTTTTCCCCCTTAAAGCAAATTCCAGTGGCTATCGCAAAACAGAAGTTCTCCCTGGTACAACTGTTTACATAACAGTGAAAGCAAATTTTGATGGCCTACATAATCCTTGGTACTAAGTAGCAAAGTTAGGGCAAATTGCTTGCCCACTGACATCTGTTGAACCTTTAGAAGCCACCTCAATTGGTCTTGAGGGTTTATAAGCAGGAGGGGTCTGAAAGATGAAAACCAAACACACCATTTGTTTCTAAAGTTATTAATTTTTGCTAGTATCTCTTTTCACTCAGCCATTCACGGGACTGAATGCTCCACAGACAGCCTGGCAGTTCAATTCTAACACCCTGTGCAATGGTGCCTAGGAATATCTGTTCAGACACAGCAGGGACCTTTAAAAATACCATTTTAATCCACTGCAACGGCAAAAAAGCCATACACATGATCTCCCTCTTTTAGCCACCCTTCGTCAGACCTCCTTTCATCTTCCCTACCAACCGTCACCAGAGTAATCTTAGAGTCCACATTCAGATAAAAAGGCATGCCATGGAGTCTTCATGTTTCATTCAAATAATTCAAGTGCCAGCATTCCCATGGAATTCCTAGACCCCAAAAGCCCCCCCACATACAGCAAGAGCTGTCACTTGCAGTCTCTGATTTCCAAGGTTTTTAAAATAGAATTCACCTTACTGAGTACATCTCATGGTCACCTTTCTCATCACCTGTTTTACTTGGAAAAGTAATACTCTACAAATTGCTTTGTGGGCTCCGCAGTTTATAATAACTAGGTGTTGAGTCCAATTCTTCCTAACTTCAGTTTTTACCACAATAAATCCATTGCCTTTAATGGAGTTACTTACTCCCAATTTACACAGACACAAGTTACATCAAAATCAGGCAACTTCTTTCCCATACATCCAGCCTTTCAAACTCAGCCTGGGATTAGAGAGTTAAGCTGGGTTGTTGATTCTCACACACATTATTTTGTAATAAAGATTCTGCAGGCCAAATTAAATTCTCAATTACACCGTCTCTAATCTTCAGTGAGAATAGGTATAATTGACTGGAGCTTGGTAAACAATTCATCTGATGATGTGTGAGAAGGAGAAGAAACCAACTCACTCTCCCATAAGTGTGCTGGCTCAACAGCTAACAGGTGTAACCAACAAGATAAACTATTTTTGTACCTAAAGCCAGCACCTCTGGCTTCAAATACACCAAGGATGCACCTGAGTAAGAAGGTTCCATTTTTACACAGTCTCTTTTCAGAATAGATCTGTACATCAAAAGCTTGACATTATCACTGAAGTGTAATTTATTAACCATTGTGATTTAAAATTAATCACTTTGTAATACATGGAGTTTTCTAGCAAGCATAAACTACATTAAGTAGTTAGTGAATGGCCTACTTCTAGAATACCTTTTTCCACTCACAATAGGGCCCAAGCCCTGTCTTTGCTAAGTGACTTTTGTGACTGAGATAGCACTACTCACCAGTGGCTGGCACAGTTCTTCATGCGAGTGATCAATGAAGAGCCACTTCCAAAGACACAGTGAATGTCAAAAATCATTGCTCTTCTGATACTGGGGAAAAGACCCACATAATGTTGCAAGCTATGGACTGATATCTCTGTTGCCTGCACCATTCAAGGTGACGGAGCATCTCATTCTTCACCACATCTCCCCAGAAGTGGAGTCAAGACTCAGCATTGAGCAAACAGGCTTTCAAAGACATCAGAGCACCCGTGATCAAGTGCTAGCTCTGACAACATTCATTGAAAAGAGTTTTAAAAAAACCTGAAGACAGGAGCCGTATTTCAGGACCTGACAACAGCATATGACATAGTCTGGCACGTGGGACTCTTACTCAGATTGTCAAGACCACTCCCAGAATGGGTAGTCAGTGTTGTTTACCATCTCCACTGCAGCAGATGTTATCGAGTGCACATGGGAGACACTGTCAGCAAGTGGAAAAGACAAATTTGCGGCCTATCCCAAGGCTTTGTACTGGTACTGGCGCTTTGCTATCTGTACACAAACAAACTTCTGCTCACCCAGTCTTGTAAGTTCACATATGCAGATGACATTTGCTTAGGCATCCATACATGGTCATTTCCAGAACTAGAAGATGACCTAAATGCTGACTTGATTAAGATGGCTGAATACTATAGTCAGTCATTCACAACCATGTGTGTCAAAGACACTTTCAAGTGTGTTCCATCCTTACAAGAGCAGATCAAGAACTGAATATCTTTCTCAATGGACATCACTTGAAACACAAATCCCACCCAGTTTACTTCAGAGTAACCCCAGATAGATCTCTCACATATCTTAACCACCTGAGGAAAACTGTGGGTGTGGTGAGGACATTTAACAACCTTCTAAACAAATTGGCCTGCAATTCATGGGGAGCAAATGCTCAAACTCTCCGATCATCTGGGATAAGCCCTCTGTTATTCTGCAACAGAATACTGTGCTCTGGTCGGGCTCAATTACTCTCACGTCAAGTTGGTTGACATAAAATACACTCAACTACATGCATCATAACTGGGATGATGCAACCCACATCAGTACTGTGGCTCCCTGTGTTAAGCAACATCACTCCTCCATACATCTGTCATAAGGATCATACAGCCAAAATGGTTGAAAAGATCAGGGCAAACCTAAGCCTACTACTATCCACAGACCTCTTTGACCATCCAAGAGCGTGCTTGTCATCAAGGCACCCATTGCTGGCGCCTTGCCCTGCCCAGATTTCTCTGCAACTTTGCTGTGATGTGATGAAAGGTCTGCAGTTGACATCAGAAACCAGTCTCTTATAACTGACCTGAGCATGCATGTATCCAGCTTTGATTTGCCACACCACTCATGGGCAAATTGAGCGATTTGAAGCAATTTCCAACAGACCAGGGTCAATGTGCAGCCAAGCTTCACAGCTGGGGCCAATCAGAGGATCCCAAATGTGGCTGTGGCCAAAGACAGATAATATCATGCATCACTGACGACAGCCCTCTTACCAAATTTCATAGTGGTCTGAAGGCTCTGCACCTCACTAATGCAGCTGCCGCAAATTGGCTTGGCAAGCTCCGCTTCCGATAAGATGACAACTCAACCCACAATCATGGAAACTCAGCTGAAGACTAGACAGTAGACTTGAGATACTAAACACTGTGGTGAATGCTTGTTATACTGTTTTTCATTGTTAATTTATCATTCTTCTTTCAACACAGCCAACAATATTCCAAAACGTCACCAGCTGCTAACATCTTAGTACTCACACTTCCTATCTGTATTTTTTTTTTAAAAGGCTGAGAGAAAACTACATCTACTCTCAGAAGCTACAGACTATGCAAGTACCCAACCACTAAATATTTCACCAGACACCACTGAATTACTCATGCTTGTCTGTTTGGAAAAACAACATTTGAAAAAGGGATTCTGATTTTGTTTAGTTGGAAAACTTTGATCTAAATCAAACCCTACCACTTTTTGTATTGGAAAATGAAAAGAGAGTGACAATATTGGGGAAAGCTTATGGCACCTTCCCTCCTCCAAGCCTCAAGCAACTTAAGACACTTGCAACATTCATAATTCGTCAAACTAGCTTTGGTTCTGAAATAAGTGCTCTCTTGTTTGTATGTTCCAGTTAAAAACGTAGGGCCAGATTCTCAGGTGGTGTAACACATCTACTAAGGCTAGAAATACTTTTCCCCAAAAAACCCATCTTCCGTTGATGGCGCTGATAAATCGCCAACCATTGGCCTTCTTTTTATTCACCACTGACAAGTAGACTTTCAAGCCCTGGTTCACATCATGCCTTTCCTGTCCTATATGTCTGTCTGCTTCATTTTGTGAGCTGACAGATTACTGAAATATACAAGACCATGATTCTCATACAGTTCAACAACCTACCTGTTCTGGAGAATGAGCAGGCTGATCTTGTGGACATGATGTGTGCATCTGAGATCAGAAACACACCCAGAATCCTTTGGTTTGCTATCGGAGTCTGGCACAGCCAGAATTTAATTTTTAAATTTCACTACTGCCTTTGTTCTGAGGAATTTAAGGAACCGGAGAGAGGTCATTTTTCAAGTAATATCTGTATTTCACAAGTTTTCAATTTGGGGCTTAAATCTAGGCCTTAACAGACAATGGGCTAGATCTTCAACTAGTGTCAGTAGATGGCTTCAAAAGAGCTACATGGATTTACACCACCTGAAGAACTGGTCCTAGATTGCTAGGACTCATTTCCTCCAGTAATCCAGCTAAATAACTCTAATGGGAAAAAAAAACAAAATACAGAGCACACCGCTCTTCATAAATCTCTCTCTTGAAACAAGGGCTAATCCCAAACAAAGTTTCTCCATGCATTTAGCAAGGGAGACTATGTAATAAGATGACCTTGCAACCACATCAGGAGAAGAAGGTGGCTCTTGGCTGACTGGTCAGAGGAAGGTACTTGGTTCCATTACTTGAACATTGCAGGACTAGAACAGGAAGGGTCTTGGGAAGGAAAGAAGACAGTGGGAAAATTCTCTAGTCTTATTATCATTATCTCTATTCCAGTAATGCCCAGAGGCCCCACCCTAGACTAGACTCCCACTGCATTAGGCGCTGTACAAATACACACTACTTATTTATTAGTTATGGGACGAGACCATCTCCTCCCTGAAGATTTACTACCTAACAGACAAGACAGGAAGAGGGTGAGAGAAAGGTGGTTTTGTTATTCCTATTTTGTGGACAAGGCGCTGAGATACCGAGTGCCTCATTCAAGAAGTAGTCTGCAGCAGAGCAGGAAACTGAATCTAGATCTCAAGGCCCAGCCCAGCCCAGCCCCTGAACCACTAGAGCATCGTTCCTCTCTAGTCCCTCTGTATGACTCAAAGCAGAGCAGCAAGAAGGCCCATCAGTAAAAGATGAGATTTTGAAGCTGGGTACACTTCATTTTCTAACGGCCCATCTTTATGCAGGAAGATCCTGGGGATGTCAGTATTTCTGTATGATCACTTTCCATACAGTGGATTGCTTTTGAAAAGATAAAAGATAGTTTAAAGCTGGCAGGGAGTCTTGAGTAGTCCCAATCCCCTGCATCTCTCAACATATTTCATTCATGTGATTTTTTTTTCTTTTAAATACATTTTGTCAAACTCTGATGCTGGGGGGGAAATTCCCATTGCAGCAGGTCAAGCTCCAACCCATTCAACAACCAGAAAAAAAAACAAACAAACAAACAGGTTTTCCTTCTACAAATTGGGCCAAATTCATTTTTTGGTTTAACTCCAGAAGAGGAGATGGAGTTATGCCAGGGATGAGACTTGCCGTTTTGTGTCCAGAATTGTATTGTACCTTATTAAAAGCCAAATTCTATTTGGTTTTTAACTTTTCATGCTCATTAAACCCATAACAGGCCTACCACCCATACCACACTTACCGTGGGTGAATTCTTCGGCTTCATCTGAAATATCAGAGCAGGAGCTCTTCATTGGCAGAACAAGTCTACCATGTGTTTACCTATTCACAATATTACTATGTGGGGTAAACACAATAATACTATGCAATTCTAAGCATGTTATGTGGCATCACTTTAAAATATAGCACTTTAAAAGAGAGGGCATAAATGAGGAAGTATCCTAAGAAATGTACCCCACATAAAAATTCTCTGTCATACTGCAGATTCAACCTATCAGCAATGTCTCTAGTATTTCAGTAGGCTGGACAAAAGACCAGAAATAGAGCGTAACAAGAGAAATGATCACAGTATTTAGTGAAATAGCCAAATTCATAAAACCATCATGCAGCACTTTGTGATAAGATAAAGAATGAGAAATTTGAAAGCAGTGAGCGACTGACATTGTCCAAGGAAAACACTGATTCCCACTTTTTGGAAACATGAAAAGAAAAGCATCTCTAAAAGTCCAGCTTTTGAGACAAAAACTGTCTTTGTAAGCTCTGTGTGGCTCACATGGTACAAGCTACAATATTTATGTGTTCCAATTCCATAGCCAAACTCTTAACTCAAGAACAAACAAGATGTAACCAGACAGCAGACGATGCCAAAGTCCGATCACTGAAGTAACCTTTTCTGTTGCAAAAACAAGTTGCATAGGGGAGTGGACAGATCATGGGGCTAGTAATGGGACAGTGAGACTTTCACATTCAGATCATTGATTTGAAACTGGCCCAGGACAATAGCGACAAAGTTGTCATCACCTCAGAGCTGTTTTATGGCTTATGTGAAATTCATTGGTGATCTTATACCTGCTCCAAATAAATATGTGTCTTCAGCCACAGACCTGATCCCGCAGGCTCCTAGTACAGAAAAGTCTTGTAAACTTCAAGGGGAGCCACACATATGTGAGAGCTTCAGTATCAGGTCCCTAATGTTCCCTTTCTGGAAGTTTCAGCAGAGACAACTAGGCTGAATTGCCATGGAGACTTACTTTGAGGAGCACCTCCCCCAAGCCATAGAATGGGATAGGGTTTTAATGCTGTCCTTGAAGCTGGAAAGTTGCTACTCTGGTATTTTAAAACAGTTGGTTCCATAAACATGAAGTGTCCAAGTGCTTGGCAACAGGGCAGCAATATAAATATCTAAATCCACATATTTGAGAGAAAAGATTGCAGGCTCTTTGTATCTGAAACTAGCTGATTTCCTCTACCCACTTCCTGTGTGCTTTCTAGATATTATCATGGTCATTCACACAACGGTGTTTGAGAACAATGTAATACTCCTTATCCTTTTCTGATCCAGAACAAGGGCATGGTATTGTATTCGACTTGTGTCCTTCCTATAGGTGTCAGTAACTAGAAGAATGTTAAACACGAGTAGATTAAACCCCAACTCTAATGTAAATTGATGGGTTTGGTTTTCAGTGGCCAGGCAGGCACAGGAAATATTTTGTTAGTCACCGACGTTCTGTGAAAGCAGTATCACAATAGAGTTTTAAAGACTGACTCTTAATCCAATGACTTGAAGAGCTGTCATTTCAAGATTGCTCACCATTCTCCTAGGTCATTGTGCTGGGAATTTGGAACAGTCCCAGGAAAGACAGGACACATAGGTGGTGTATTTGAGAAAGCACCTGACCAACCTTTTTTTTTTTTAAATTTCCTCCCACCTTTTAACAGAAACAAAACATGCTTCTTGACTTCTCTGCAGATGGAAACAACATGCAAACCCCCTCCTACTCAGCCACCTTTTGCCTTTTCTTGGAGAATTTCTCCCCTCTCTGCTGCAACACACTCCAAGTTGCTACATAAACCATCAGCGAGGCCTCAGACTAATACAAGTCACAAACACACTTGCCCGGGACGCTGTGCAGGTTAGAGCCAGGATTGCTGATTTAGAATGAGCATACTGTGTGAGAGACCCCAAGCAAACTGGGGTTGTCTCACTCCTCATGCAACCCACCTTTTAAAATTAGGTGAAAACCTTACTGAAAAAGCCTGATGTTATACTGGGGCTGAGATATCCCTGGAGAAATAGATCATGGTTTAATACTCTCTTGAGCTGTTCTGTTTCTGGAGAGAGAGGGGAAGCTTACAAGGGACATTAAGTATTTCTGAACAAGAGAACACACACTTTATATCAGGGAGCAGTCTTATGAAGGGCTGAACCATATTTCTAAGCATTGTCACATCACATAGAAACACAGTGGGATGTTCAAGGAACAGAGTGGGCCAGATCTTCAGCTGGTGTAAATCAGCATAGCTCTGGCATTATGTCAGTTTAAAAATCAACTGAGGATCTGACCTTAGGTCCCTAACTCCAAGCGGTATAATAGACAATAGCAAGTACAATTTCCAGATTACTGATGGCCATACACGTTGTAGATCAGGTAAGGAGAAACTACAAAGCAACATCTTAAACAATCTAATATAAAAAAACAACACACACTGTTCGCACCCCAACTGCCATAAAAAAGCAATTTTGTTTTATTTCCTTTGGTTTTGGGGGATTTGCATAAAACATAACCATATTGTACAAACCCTGGAGGTTTAATCTGATTCTAGTTTATCTTTTGATCTGCACAGCAAACAATTGCACAGCATTTCCCTCTCTCCTCCAAATATCCAGAAACTGCATGAAAAATCCGTTCCTTCTCTCATCAGGGCACTGCTGGCAGCTTCACGTTAATGCTGTTTGTATTTCAAGTGAAATCTTCGACAAAGCATCCCAAAACAGGAACGGCGCTAACATCTGCAAAAGGTTTTAAACCATAGATTAAGCAGGCCTTTTGTTTCCGAGCCAAATCTTGTTCATGAATGGGGAGATTATCACAAAGGGGTGGGGGGGGGGGGAAGAGGGAGAAGCCCTCCACAGCAACATGCCAAGCTAAAGCCTCTGTACTTAATATGACAAGGCACCTGCTACAGCAAAAACAGCAATCCAGATGCAAACACCTGCAACCAGTCCCTACACTCAGAAAAATCTCACCAGATCAAACCACCAGCACGTTCTAACTTGACCCAGACCTCAAACTGTAGCCAACATTTTTACCAGCTGGTGTAAAACAATGTTTTTTCTTTGAGATCTCTCTTCTAATCAAAATGAAAATGCCAGCCATGTCCTTTCAAAATCAAGAGAGGTCCAAGAGCAACCTATCCGAGAACCCTTAGGGAAAATTCTCCCCTGGTGCAAACCAGCTGATTCAATGGAGCCATGCCAGTTTACACCAGTGGAGAACTTGACTCACCGTGTTCAAAAGTATCCTTTCAATTTACAATAAAATAATGATGTAATAAGAACAGAGAATTACATTTCATTCCCCAGCCTGAGAGCTAAACACAGCGAACTAGGCTTTATAATGTGCCAGAAAGAACCATGGAAGGAAAGCAGGGAAATCTGGCTGAGCCACCAGGGGCCCAGCTGTCCCAGCTCAGGGATGAGGGAGAATATATCTGATCAGTCCTTATTGTACTGGTTTGTGAGCACTGCTGTAATCCAGGCTCATATGTGCCCTTCTTTTGAAAGCCATCTTTTTTGAGGGCTGGGCTATGCTGATTTATAAACCAACTGCTTTGCGCAGCAATCTCGCATCTGAGATTTCAGAATGATTTTTTAAAAAATATATTGGGTTTTAAATTACCTTAGCTGCTTTTGCTTTTTATGTTGCTGTTGTTCTGCATTTAGCCCTCCTCTTATGAATATACAGGTGAACAGTCCCAAAGATTAGCTCAAATATTTATTTATTTCAATTTATTATCAATTTATTTTTAAACTTTTACAGCAACTTTATTGCTTCTAAAAGGGGTTAGGTTGCCAGCATCCATAAATCAGAGCCCCCTATTTACTCACAGAACAGGAGCAGCTCCTGTATGTAGGCTTCCCCATGCTGCTGCTGCCCAATCAGTGTGATACAAACCCTGAGCGTAAGCAGCTCCCACCAAACGTGGAAAGGTGGGTCAGTCTCCATGCCCCACTCTGCCTGATCCAAAAGCTAATGGGAGTCTTTCCTTTGACTTTAAAGGGCTTTGGATCAGGCCCTGAAGTCCCTGGCCTCTTTGCCAAGGTCTCCAACAAGGAGACCAACAAGCCATGTAACTGTGGCTTCCAGAATGTGGATTGAGAACAACAGCTCATTGCAAACTGGTGTCACATTCGAACCACTGCCTCAGAGGAGGAAGGCTGACTAAAAATATTCCACTATTAGCCTTGTTAGGCAGGTGTCCAGTTTCCCAGATTGGTGCTTGTTAAACAGTCTAATACAGTGGTCGGCAACGTTCGGCACGCGGCTCGCCAGGGTAAACACCCTGGCGGGCCGGGCCAGTTTTATTTACCTGCTGACGCGGCAGGTTTGGCTGATCGCGGCCCCCACTGGCCGCGGTTCGCTGTCCTGGGCCAATGGGGGCAGCGAGAAGCAGCGCGGGCGAGCGATGTGCTGGCCACGGCTTCTCACCACCCCCATTGGCCTGGGACGGCGAACCGCGGCCATTGGGGGCCGCGATCGGCTGAACCTGCCGCGTCAGCAGGTAAATAAAACTGGCCCGGCCCACCAGGGTGTTTACCCTGGTGAGCCACGTGCCGAACGCTGCCGACCCCTGGTCTAATACATCCTTACCAAAGACTAAAGAAAGACAGAGAGAGAGAGAGAAAATTTAGTATCAGGACAGTGAATTAGACCCAGGATTCTATGATGCAAGTGCTGTGGCTGTTATGCAAGTTCTGTGGCTAGAACCCCACATGGCTCTCTGGGAGTTTACACAAGTTCGTCAGCCAGCACTGTAGGCATTTTAAAAAACACAAGTGGACTTTTTAAGCTCATATTCTGATGCCATCATAAAACAGTGCAGGGCCATGGAGTTACTCAGGGAAAGGACAAGAGCTTTTTTCTGAACTCTCCCTCTATGCTGAGGAAGCCCTCTCTCCAAGTTCCCCAAACTTTCAACTCTTCCTCTGATGCTTGGAAAACAATGGAAACCAGAGGCAACAATTCAGAGCTCTCCATCACAAATCACTCCCAATTCCTCCTGGACAAGTAACATGCTGTTGCACTGCAGAGCTCTCCAAAGGGTGGGAGACTTTAGGCAACATCCTGTTTCAGATGTTGTGAAACAGACCCTAGTTGAGTGACAGAGAATGCACAGAACGTTTTCCTGACCTCCCAGGTTCACATCAGAACCCTAATGTCACATTAACGTAGACTCATCCACAGGGTTAAATTACAGAACAGGTTAATGCAATAAATAAAAGATACTGACAGATGTCTGGCAGCTTGGGGCTAGGCCAGTTTATTTCATATAGGAATCTTCCAATGAAAGTTTCTAAATCTGCTGCTGTATTCAGGTCTCTAAAGTGGTCTAGCATTTATCCTACTGGAGAAACAGCTCTGGCTTACAGGGCTTCTCTGGTTTAAAAAAAAATGGTCATCATTTTAACATCTAAGTATTTCAATAGTGCACTTCCAAGGGAAAACCTAAAAAGGTGACCTTCAAAGGGAAAATAATGGACTTGTGCAGTTTTTAAAATAATGGACAAAGAAGATCTGCAAGGTGTTTAAAAAGAAGAGAAGGTGGGGTGGGAAGAGTTCTGCTTGGGGACTTTGTTTTATATTAAAATTTTAGGTCTTATCAAGCCTAGACGTCTCCATGGATAACTGGAGAATTGATAAGAACAAGGCATCACAGACACCAAGGAAGTGAAACCTGATTAATTGAGAGAAGAAGTGTTTTTATTCATATTTGTTTAAGACTTTCTGGTTTGTTTTGTTTTTGTTAACTCCTAACACACACACTTGGGAGAAAATTCTGCCCCTTTAAGTCTGAGAAAGTCTCAACACACATTTCTCAATCAAAGATGAAAGGGAAGGACACATAGATTATACGACCAGAAGGGACCACTAGATCAACTAGTCTAACCTCCTGTAAAGCATAGGCCGGAGGCTTTTACCCAGCAACCCCCGACTTGAGCCCTATAACTTGTGTTGGATGAAAGCATGAGATAAGCCTTCATATTTCTGATACTTGGAAGGAAAAAATAAGCAGGATAATAAAAATTAACATAAAACCAAAAAACAAACAAGCAAAATCCCTAAAGCCTGGGCCTGTTTCATAAAGAAGCTAAAAATGGGCCCTGGAAAGTTATTTTATTCCTTCTTAACAGTCACATTTTAAGACCCTACCTCTGAATATAAACTAACACACACAGCTGACTAACTAAATCCCAGTAATCAGACAAAAGCTTATAGCCCTTGAGTGCTCATTGCTTGTGCCGTTGGGCAGGACAGTTGTAAGGCCTCCTGCTATCTTTGCCATATAACTTTTAAAAAATATTTTCATACCCCAGTGAGATTTCATACAAAGCAAAGAGAAGCCATAAGGACTGCAGGTTAGATTGGTTGAAGTGATACAGAACTCTTCAGGAACCTTCGAGTATAATACACAAGAGTGAGTTGAGGTTCCAATACAGATTTCCTCTTCCTTGGTCAGAAAAAAATGTAAATTAACGTCACAAAATAAACAAGTGGATTTTAGTGCCAAACTTTGTTTAATATCGTTCTCTGAGGATGGTATGTAAGCCAATTCTTCTGCTTTGGGCCTGATGGAAGCCCTGGACAGCACCCATTTTAGAACCCTCACTGTCAAAGATCCCTCTTTTTAATCCACTCTGCATCAGCTTGGTGAAGATTCCCAAACATTTCAAAATACTTTCAGAAGCCACACAGCTGCTGCTGAAGGCCTGAGCTGGTCTTAAGCCACTTAATAATGCCTAGATAGAAAGGAGATTTGTTTTTAGTATGTATCACAAGTAAACGTGTAACAAAGTTGTAGATACAAGGTAAATGTAATTGTTTCATAAATCCCAGCCCCCGTATTTCCCTACTATGCCAATAGAACATTTGGATGTGTTATTTCTTGACTTTAGCAAAGCTTTTGATACTGTCTCCCACAGTATTCTTGCCACCAAGTTAAAGAAGTATGGGCTGGATGAATGGACTGTAAGGTGGATAGAAAGCTGGCTAGATCATCGGGCTCAACGGGTAGTGATCAATGGCTCCATGTCTAGTTGGCAGCCGGTTTCAAGTGGAGTGCCCCAAGGGTCGGTCCTGGGGCCGGTTTTGTTTAATATCTTTATTAATGATCTGGAGGATGGTGTGGACTGCACTCTCAGCAAGTTTGCAGATGACACTAAACTAGGAGGCGTGGTAGATACACTAGAGGGTAGGGATCGGATACAGAGGGACCTAGACAAATTAGAGGATTGGGCAGAAAAAAACCTGATGAGGTTCAACAAGGACAAGTGCAGAGTCCTGCACTTAGGACGGAAGAATCCCATGCACTGCTACAGACTAGGGACCGAATGGCTAGGTAGCAGTTCTGCTGAAAAGGACCTAGGGGTCACAGTGGACGAGAAGCTGGATATGAGTCAACAGTGTGCTCTTGTTGCCAAGAAGGCTAACGGCATTTTGGGCTGTATAAGTAGGGGCATTGCCAGCAGATCGAGGAACGTGATCGTTCCCCTTTATTCGACATTGGTGAGGCCTCATCTGGAATACTGTGTCCAGTTTTGGTCCCCACACTACAAGAAGGATGTGGAAAAATTGGAAAGAGTCCAGCGGAGGGCAACAAAAATGATTAGGGGTCTGGAGCACATGACTTATGAGGAGAGGCTGAGAGAACTGGGATTGTTTAGTCTCCAGAAGAGAAGAATGAGGGGGGATTTGATAGCAGCCTTCAACTACCTGAAGGGGGGTTCCAAAGAGGATGGAGCTCGGCTGTTCTCAGTGGTGGCAGATGACAGAACAAGGAGCAATGGTCTCAAGTTGCAGTGGGGGAGGTCCAGGTTGGATATCAGGAAAAACTATTTCACTAGGAGGGTGGTGAAACACTGGAATGCGTTACCTAGGGAGGTGGTGGAGTCTCCTTCCTTGGAGGTTTTTAAGGCCCGGCTTGACAAAGCCCTGGCTGGGATGATTTAGCTGGGAATTGGTCCTGCTTTGAGCAGGGGGTTGGACTAGATGACCTCTTGAGGTCCCTTCCAACTCTGATATTCTATGATTCTATGATTCTATGATCTGTCTCCCCAACTACCTTTCACTCACTCTCATGGTATCTGCCTCTTTGCCAATAAGTTCGATAAGGTCTTTGCAGTTCTACTCTGAAAAGTGGCCCTGAAAATGGCATCATGGAATTCCATATTTACAGCTGTTCCGTTGGTTCTAGAACAAATTTAGTCTAGGAGACCAAGTCACCATACATTTGTGTTTTACATAACAACATTCACACATCAAATAAAAAGTAAAAGAACCTGACTCAACCCAAAATTGAAATTCTAGCATAAAGACCTGTCAGGTAAATTATTACTAATTGTTGTGCCTTGATTTAGACATATGAAGTGACATTAAGACTTGTACCTGTGAACTGGGCTTTTTCAAAGCCACCAACGAGGATTCAGACCACACAATTCCCAATTATATTAATGAGAACCGAAAGTCCAAATGCCTTATTCGGCTTTGAAAATCCCAACTGTGGGGTTTATACTAAGACATCCAAGGCCTGGCCCAAAACCTACTAAAGTCAATTAAAGTCTTTCTACTGACTTCAGAGAGCTCTGGATCAAACCCAAAACGAGCTGACAGGCAAGCAAGAGGAGAAAAGGAAGAGAGAAATAAGAGATCAGAAGCAAAGGAGTGGAGAAAGCGAAGGGTTGCCAAGACAAAGCTATAGGTGGAAGCTGTATCTTTGTGGTAGATTTTTTTAGGTTAGTTTATGCTTTATGATACAGTGATTATGTGATCACAAGTTACTACTTAAATAGTATAATGCACTGGTTTTCAACTCTGGCGGTCCACAGACTATGCCTAAGGGATCCGCGAAAGACTAGCATGAAAATGAAATTTCAGATCCCAGGAAAGGCATTCCGTTTTTCTGATCAAAAGTATGTGAATACCCCCACCTATGGTCAAAACCCGGAAGTGTTGTCGTTACCATAGAAGCCCACCGTTTAACGCCCTTTCTCACGCTGCGTCAAATGTCATGCTGAGCATGTGCAACATTTATAGTTGAATTCTGTTCAGTCTGTTTTCAGTGTAAAATTTCATTGGTGGGGGTCCGCAGACCACAGGGTGAATAGCCAAAGGGTTCCGCACCTCCATTCAAAATTTTTTTAGGGGTCCTCACATGGAAAAAGGTTGAAAACCACCGATATAATGAAATATTTTTTCTTGTTCTTGTAGGAAAAAGAGAAGTTGTGAAGGAAAAATAATACAGAAGTTTCGCTCTTGTGGCTTACAAAAACCTGGCAAGAGGCAAGCAGATTCCATAACCTGAAACTATTTGGCTAGACACCTCTGGAATGCCTTGTCCTAGGCGCTTCAGGAGATCTGCAGGGAAAGCCTCTCTCCTCTATGCCACAGGAAGTCCAGAGAGGAGAACAACTCCCATTAACTTTAGGATCTATGCAGCTAGGGAAGACAGTTTGAGCCATATTCAGTTGTATCAATATGAGTTTTGTGCATGAATAAGAGAATTGTATCCTATATTAATTAATAATTATATTATTCATCCTAATGCAGTTCACATTGCATAGATTGTGACCGCTCCAACACCACAGAAATGTAGCCCCTCTGGAACATGTCAGCCAACGGGCATAAACTATAATATGTAGTATCACTACAACAAGTTCCTCTCTAATTGTTCATGGACATTATAGGGCATAGGCTTTATTGGGACACGAAGGACTAAGGCCAGTCACGTAAGTGATGCACAATAAAGCCATTTTTCCTGTTTAAAGCTATCAGTATCTACAGAATGATTTTCCTCCTAAAAAATTTCATTACCACAGGAAACTTTCTAGTAGTACTAAACCGGGACAATGTCCTGTGCCTGTATCCCACAAAGCAGCAGTCACCTGTCTCCACAATCATTTGAAAAAGAGTTAAATTCTGTTATAAATCCTAGTTTATATGCTGAGAGAGTACAGCAATGGAGTGTGGTATCAGATCTAGTATTCAAGGAAAAGCCTATAAAGGGGGGGAATGTGTCATTAACAGTTACTCTGCAAACAGGCTGCTTTGCTGACTGTAAAAAAAAGTTTCTCATTTCTACAATAGGGCTTGCAAAATTGGACAGACATCGCGGCTCAGACACAAGCTGTCTGGAAATCAAAATCTCTGTTTAGATGCACAATGCTAATTTAGCTCAGCCTTGCTGAGGCAAATTAAAGGTCAAATATAGATTTGAAATCTTGTTTAAGCTTCTTACAGCCTTAACAACACGGAGATGGCTAGAGGGTTTTCATCAGTGAACCTGTTGTGTATAAACTTTCTCCAAACAAATGATTTCCAACAGCTCATTACTCCACGTATAAATGGCGAGGTAGAAGTTACTTGTGCTGCTCTGTGGCCCTAAGTGCAAAATTAAAAACTATTCCACAGAGAACGCTAGTGGCTCCTCAGTATCCAGTGAGCAGAATTAATGAACAGAGGGAAAATAATTTAGTGACCAAACTTTTCAAACAGGAACCTACCACGTTTCATTTGCTTGCTGTTAAAGAAAAATCCTAACAGTTAGAAAGTTCACCCAATAAGGAGCACTTGCCATCATGAATAAACAGTGACATTTATTTTAATTTATATCTTAATTAAATTGTTCAATTCAGAAATAAAGCAACATGATGTGTATCATGCTGAGGCAGGCAGCTACCCCAGGTGCATTGTTTGGCATGAAGGCAAGTGTTGCAAGCACCCAAGAAATCAGAGATTTGTACAAGTCGTGGAAATCAATCACCACTAATTTGGGACTGTGGCAGGGCAGAAAGCAGAGTATCTCAGCTAGCGAACTACAACCAATGCATGGCACTTTTGATGCACAGAACTGGCAGGCATGTTCAAGCCTGTTTGCTGTCTTTGTATCCAACTTAAGTGGCAAGTCTGGAAATAGGAGTGGAGAGAGATATTTCTGTAGTCACAGCATAACTACGCTCAGGCACCAAATACAAACACTGCAGGGCCTTGCTCTAGTCCAGAAGTTTGCCATCCTGGAATAGCATAAATAAATCAAATAAATAAATAAATAACCCAGCACAAAACAATGCTGGAGGCCGCTGGCCCATGTCACCTTCTCTGACAGAGCTATAAATAGACTGAGACCCACTGTAGAGGCAATGAGAACTTGCAGTTGCTGATGCCACCTGTACTCATCGCATTCCAGACACAACACGTGCATCCACACTAGTGGAGAACTGCAGACACACCAATGATAACTCAGCCTGGAGCAGAAAATGGAAGTAGATTGTTCCATCTTAAAACTGGAGGCTATTATGGGAAATGATTTTACCTACTGATCGCTGAAGTAGATGAGGGCCTATATACCCTATAGAGCAACAATTCAGATTCCCTCCCACCCCAAAAATCTGTTTAGCAAGAAGAAAGTCAGACCAATGCCTGCAAGATACGCATTCTTATATAGAAATGTGCAAGGGACACTGTGTGCTGATCCAGCCAGAGGAGATGTCACACGCTAAATACTTTCCCTAGGATGCACTGGGACTTGGGAAAGTTAGAAGAATCGTGTTTATTCTTCTCTTCAATTACCACCTTAATCTTGAAAATGTGTTTTTCCTCTGCTGCGAAAGACTTGACTATAGCTTCTAACTCTGATAGAGTCAGACAAACTAGGGGAGAAAAATACTTTATTTTACTTATTTACCCCCACTGGTTTACAGTTATTTTTGGTAGTGGGACTAATGGGCACAATCTGGCTGCTATTGAAGTCAATGGGAGTTCTGTTATTGGCTTCAAACAGGACCAGGCCCAATGTTAATTATGGCTGGACCAGGGACAGGGGAGAACACCACAAGATATCAAAGTAATGCTCTGAGGGAAAAGCACAGTATCAGATACCACGGCGATGAGTGAGATAGACATGCCTAGGGAGAGTAGAAATATTATTGGTATTGCCACCGATACAAGCATGGGTTTAGCACAGTAGTGGGCAACCTGTGAGCTGCAGATTGCCCACCACTGGTCTAGCACCTAACCATAGGCTCTCAGAGGATGGGTGTGTAACAATGCCCTTGGATAGGACATCTGCATGGATAGAACCTGAGACCTCCAGCTCTTAAAGCAGGAGCCTCAACTGCCTGAGCTACAGAACGGGAATTCATACTTAGGAATGTCCATAAATGGTCTACCCACTAGAGGGAGACAAATGGCCACACTGTATTAGCATGGGTTACAGGTGTGCATTCCTTTTGCCATGCTAAGGACTGCTAGGGAACTATATGATCTATTCCAGCCTCCAAATCAGTGATGGCATGATGCATCTCGCAGAATAGGTGATGAGATATTCTGTTTTATTTGATCAGTTAGCTTAAACTCTGCTCAACACCAATAAAACAAAGGTAAAGTTTATTGAATACAGGAGGAACGGTCTATTACATGAACCAGTTTGATATCTCATTTAAAATTGTGTTTTTATGGTGGATGAAATGAAGAAAATCCCCTCATTTACATAATAAGGAGAACACTGTGAGCTGAATTCTATGTCCTACAATTACACATAGCTTCAGGACTCAAAGAGCAGCTCTATGCTACTGGCTTTTCAATATGTAGTAGCCTTGGGTTAATTTTAGTGAAAATACTTTTATAACTTATTCCTTTATTAATATGAGCTCATGGGATGACAATTAAAAGCTGGAAACTGGGGGAAGGAACCATCTTAAACCTGTTTGCCAAACTCAAATCTAAAAGTTGGGGATATAAAAAGAAGGAAGCTAGAAAATTTAAAGATAGGAAGGAACACACATTCTCTAAAATGGAAGTGTTCAGGTGGTATAACCATATCTGTAGTGTTTATGTATGTGTATACATTTTATATTCATTTTAAGGCAAATCAATTAACAGATTTACTTGTGAGTTCTCAGAAAATTAATTCAGTACTTTAAGGAATAAGTACTGACATTTTCAAGAGTTTACGTTTTATTCTTCATACGTAACAAAGAGGTTGAAGCCATGCTTAGAACTCAACTCAGCCTTAATTCTGGAGCTGCAACCTGTGCCTCCAGAATACAGCCCTTCATACCACTCAAAGAGAAGGCACAAGAGTACAATTCAGGGGAGTGAGTGCAGCTGACCCACTGAGCCAGATTCCAACCTTAGTTATACCATTTTAAATTCAAAATATCTCCACTGAAATCAGTGTGACATCAGAATTAGGTTGGCTCTAGTTGGGTGGGGTTTGGGGCTTCTTTGTTTACAAACTTCCTGAACTACACACATGGGTTTTTTTGTGTGCAAGTATGTGTCTACCTTAGAGACCAACCCTGTTTCCATTTGATTATGCAGGAGCTGTGATGTTCCAGCTAACAACCCACCCTGACTTAGCTGAGAAGGGGTTCACCAACCCTGGAACTATATTCTTTAACCTACAACTAACTTCCATTAGCTCACACTGGCAGCTCTGCCTGCTTTTTCTAGACTTCCTGTTCAGTGTTTGAGTAGGGTTTTGGAGCAGATGTCTGGGGGGAAATAGATCTTTTCTGGGATTGAGCCAATTACAATTGTTGTTCAACTATTGTTTCTAATTTCTGTTCATGAGCCAAGGGGATTATTGATTAGTACTGTTTATAAACCCAAATAAATAAAACTCTCTCTTCCAAAGTTGTCACAGACACCAATATTATCAGTACAATATAAGACAATCACATTTCTCTTTACTTATTAAAGAGACATTATAGCACTCCTTTAGCTTGGTTAACAGCACTCTCACTTCTAGACAAGAAAACAAGAGTTCAGGTTCACACTGCATCATGACTTGGGCTTCCTACAGGAAGCAACAGAGTTACACATGCTTAAACTGATATTGCATCTCTGAGAAGTGAGGTCTCTCCAGATAGGGAAGAAAGACACCATGGTGGGGGATGACCATGGTGCTCAGACCAATACTCCCTTGCTGGAGTAAAACAGGTTACAAAACTCAAGGCTGCATGCGAGCTATTAGAGATCTGATAACTGGTACAGGAACTGCAACTGGTAAATTTACCCTACTTGTTAGTCTGTTATGCTATCTAATGCTTGCTTATCAGTGTTGAACTCATTACTCTGTAAAACTATCTGATGTACATTTAGTATGAAACGTGCAATCTACAACTAAAATCTACTCCGACATCCTGTCATGAGAAGGACTTGGGTTCAGTTTAGCTAGCTCTGGCATAATTTCCACACTGGCCCACAATCATCATTCATGCAACAAACATTCAAACTAATTTGAAACCCAGAAGTAGATTTACTTGAACACTGAATTAGACCCTCATCCTTGTTCATCTCTTCTGAACACACTTCAATTGGATTTTTCCAGGGAGGGTAGACCTAATAAGAAAGGGTTATTCTTAGGGCCACTGGACAAAAATGAACATGTCTATGATCATCTCAATGCCTTTTGGAGGGCCATGTCTTGAGATAAGTATACTGTATCATACCACTATAATTTAAAGTTTGTAAATAAGCAAATTATATTTATGCTGTTAACTTAGATTTAGGAGTACTTGTGGCACCTTAGAGACTAACAAATTTATTTGATCATAAGCTTTTGTGGGCTACAGCCCACTTCATCAGATGCATAGAATGGAACATATAGTAAGGAGATATATATACATACAGAACATGAAAAGGTGGAAGTACCCATATCAACTCTAAGAAGCTAATTAATTAAGATGAGCAATTATCAGCAGGAGAAAAAAAACTTTTGTAGTGATAATCAAGATGGCCCATTTCAGACAATTGACAAGAGGTGTGAGGATACAGGATACAAACAGAGGAGCCTAAAGTTAAGCTCTTCAATGCATATTGTGACAAAAGGTCCTCCTCTATCTTGGTGGGTCCTGCGCTTATTGGTGGATTTTCTTGCCTCAGAGATTCACCACGTGGGTTGGGGAACAGCCCAGAGACCTTCCCTCTTGCTGAAGACCTTGGACAGCATTGCTCCTGAAGGACGCACACTGCCAGAGGTCCCCTCGATTTGCTCTCCGTGGAACTTCTCTCACCAGGCTTCCAAACATAGAACCTTCCTCCTGGTGTCTGATAATGCTTGTGCTCCTCAGTCCTCCAGCAGCACACCCTCTCACTCTCAGCTCCTTGCACCTCTTGCTTCCAGCTACTCACACTCGCACCACAAACTGAAGTGAGCTCCTTTTTAAAACCCAGGTGCCCTGATTAGCCTGCCTTAATTGATTGTAGCAGCTTCTTCTTAATTGGCTCCAGGTATCCTAATTAGCCTGCTTGCTTTACCTGGTTCCTGATTACTCTAGTGCAGCCCCTGCTCTGGTCATTCAGGGAACAGAAAACTACTCATCCAGTGACCAGTATATTTGCCCTCTACCAGCCTTCTGTACCCCACTGGTCTGGGTCTGTCACATATCCCTCCCCCCTGCTCAATGCCAAGGGGTTGGGCAGCTTGGGACGCCAGACAGTGCACATGTGACAAGCCATCGGCGTTGCCATGACGGCTCCCTGCTCTGTGTTGCACACAGAACTGGAAAGATTGGAGGGATAAGAACCATCTGGTCACCCTTGTGTTCTTCTCCTTGTTCCGCTGCATCCATTGAAGAGGGGCATGATCGGTCACGAGGACAAATCTGCGCCCGAGCAGGTAGTAGCGCAATGTTTCCATGGCCCATTTTACAGCGAGGCATTCTCTCTCCACCACTGCATATTTTTGCTCCCTTGGAAGGAGTTTCCGACTGAGGTATAGAATTGGGTGTTCCTCCTCCCCGACCATCTGTGATAGAACGGCCCCCAACCCTACTTCTAATGCATCCGTCTGCAGGATAAACTCCTTGGTGAAATCAGGGGCTATCAGTACGGGGTTATTGCAGAGGGCAGTCCGTAGGTCTGTGAATGCTTCCTCTGCTGCGTCAGACCATCTCACCAGATCAGGTCCACGGGCTTTCACTAGGTCTGTCAGGGGGCTTGCCCTTATGGCAAAATGGGGGATAAATCATCGGTAATACCCCACCACACCTAGGAACGCCCGGACTTGTTTCTTGCGACTTGGTGGGGCCAATTTTGAATGGCCTCTAACTTGTTCACTTGGGGTTTTACCAGACCTTTTCCCACAATGTAGCCAAGATATTTGGCCTCTGTAAACCCTACAGCGCACTTGGCAGATTTGCTGTAAGGCCAGCTCACCTGAAGGTTTCGAGGACTGCCTCCAACTTCTCCAGGTGGGTTTCCCAGTCTGGGGTATGAATGACCACAATGTCCAAGTAGGCAGCAGCATAACTGTTATGTGGGCATAATAGCTTGTCCATGAGGCACTGGAAGGTAGCTGAGGCCCCATGTAGTCCAAAAGGGAGGACAGTATATTGAAAAAGACCCTCTGGTGTAGAGAACGCAGTCTTTTCCTTTGCGTCTTCTGCAAGGGAAATCTGCCAGTACCCCTTTGTCAAGTCTAGGGTAGTCAAGTACCGGGCATTACCCAAACAGTCCACTAGCTCATCTATGCGAGGTATGGGGTACGCGTCGAACTGGGATACTTCATTTAGTCGCCGGAAGTCGTTGCAAAATCTTGTGGTGCCATCAGGTTTGGGCACCAGCATGATTGGGCTGGACCACTGACTGTGGGATTCTTCGATGATCCCCAACTCCAGCATTTTTTTTACTTCTGCTTTTATTTCCTCCCTTTTTGCCGCTGGCACCCGATAGGGCCTCATTGTTACTCTGGCCCCAGTGTTCGTGACCATGTGGTGATATGTCTCGGTTGTTCGACCTGGTTTTGTCGAGAACACATCTTGGTTCCGGAAGATCATCTCAGACACCTCATTCTTCTGGTCTGGTGTTAAATCGGGAGACACTCTCACCTGTTTGGAAGGCTTGTTTTCCTGGGTTAGGTCTTTTTGGACCGTTGTGCATGCCTCTTGTGCATGCCAAGGTTTCAGAAGGTTAACGTGATAAATCTGTTCTTGTTTTCTGCGTCCTGGCTGCCGCGCCTTGTAGGTTACTTCCCCCACAGGTTCAACCACCTCATAGGGCCCCTGCCATTGGGCCAGAAGCTTGCTTTCTGCCGTGGGTACCAACACCATAACCCAATCCCCTGGTTGGAACTGTCGCACTTTTGCCTGGTGATTGTAATGGGTTCGCTGGGCCTCCTGTGCCTTCTCCAAATGTTCCCGTACAATAGGGGTAACCCGGGCTATCTGGTCTCGCATCTGCATTACATGCTCTATTATATTTCTCCCCTCATTGGGCTCCTCTTCCCAGATCTCTTTGGCGATATCTAGTATGCCATGGGGGTGACACCCGTATAATAACTCTAAGGGGGAAAAACCCAGCTGAGGCCTGAGGTACCTCCCGGATAGTGAACATAAGGTAGGGTAGTAGGGTGTCCCAATCCTTCCCATCCCGACTTACCACCTTCCTTATCATAGCCTTGAGGGTTTGGTTAAACCTTTCTACCAACCCATCAGTCTGTGGATGGTAGACCGAAGTTCTCAGGGTATGTATATGGAGCAGCGTACAGAGGTCCTTCATTAGCTTCGACATACATGGGGTTCGTTGGTCGGTTAATATCTCCTTCGGTAGCCCCATTCGGGCAAAGATCCTCACCAGCTCTTTGGCTATAGTTTTAGAGGCCGTGTTCCACAGGGGGACGGCTTCTGGGTAGCGAGTAGCATAGTCCAAAACAACAAGTATATATTGGTGGCCCTGAGCCGTCTTCTCCAAGGATCCCACTAGGTCCATGGCTATTCGCTTGAAGGGGACCTCTATGATGGGAAGGGGTACTAAAGGTGCCCTCAAGTGGGGACAGGGACTGTGCAGCTTACACTCCGGGCAGGAGGCACAGTACCTCTGCACTTCTTCATGTACTCTGGGCCAGAAGAACCGTCGTAGGACTCATGCCAGGGTCTTCTCTACTCCCAAATGCCCCCCAAAAAGATGAGCAAGACTTGCTCATGAGCAAGACTTAATACAGCATTCTGGTGTTTTTGAGGTACTAGAATCTGCTGTACCTTCTGCCCCTGTACTGGTGCAACCCGGTATAAGAGCTCCTTCTTCATTATGAAGTAGGGTCCTGGTCCCTGGGTTTTTCCTTCCACGGGGACCCCATCTATTTCAGTCACCTCCTTCCTAATGTTGTCATACCTTGGGTCTTCTGCCTGGTCCTGTCCAAAATTTCCTCTCCCGGGGCTAATCTGCCCAAGATCTAGGGTAGGGTGACCAGATCAGTGCTATAAAATATCGGGACAAGAAGGGGGCGGGGCGAGCAAAAAAAAGGGGTGGGGCGGAGCAAAAAAAAAAAAAGGGGGAGTTTCAAAGGGGCCGGGGGCATTAGCAGGCCCCGGCCGCGCGCGCTGCTCCCCCCATCCCCACGGAGCCTCCTGCCCCCTGGCCCACCACGGGCATATGCGGCGCGCAGTGGGTCCGGGCGGGGGCAGTGCGGAGCGGGCAGGGGCCGGGTCGGCAGCGCGGGCTGAATCCCCACTGCTGCCGGGGAGCCCCGCGCCTCTCCCTCCCGCTCGTGGCTGCAGCTCCTTCCCGGCAGGACGCGCCTCCCACCGCCCCGGCCACATGTGGCGCGCGTCCCCCACGCGTAGTCTCCCTCCCGCTGGGAAAGAGTCGCTGGACGCGCGCCGCATGTACCCGGGGCGGGGCGGACCGGGGGGCGCATCCTGCCGGGAAGGAGCTGCAGCCACAAGCGGGTGGGAGAGGTGTGGGGCTCCCTGGCGGCAGCGGGGATTCGGCCCACGCCCCCACGCCGCCCACCCGGCCCCTGCCCACTCCGCACTGCCCCCGCTCGGGCCCACTGCGCTGCCTCCAAGCTGCGCTCCCGGCCCCGGCCCCCATGTGCAGCGGCCCGGGCAGGAGCCCTCTGGCGCAACAGGGGGCTCAGAGCTGAGCCCCCCGTCTCCCTCCCTTGCCAGCCCCCCTTTTGCCCGCCCGGTGCCTAGGTGCCGGAGCTGACTCTCCAGGATCCAGGCACTGCTGCCACCCCCTCCCTCCAGGCTTGTGCTGCCATGCAGCTGCAAGCCTGGGAGGGAGGAGGAATGCCGCATGGTTGGGGAAGAGGCGGGGCCACGGCGGGGATTTGGGGAAGGAGCCAATGGATGAAGGAGGGGGCGGAGCCAGGTGAGAGTCCCTCCGGGAGGGCAAAATTTCTCATTTGTCCAGTGTCCCGACCAAACATTGGTCGGGACGTGGGACAAAGAAGCAAATATCGTGACAGTCCCGATAAAATCGGGACGTCTGGTCACCCTAATCTAGGGGCCCAGTCTCTGTTGCCTCTACTGGTTCGGAAGCATTAGGGTGGGGGTCAGACTCAGGTGCTTCTCCCTCCTGCGTGGCCTCCTTTTCAGCTGCGCGGGTCTGCCTACCTACAAGAGCGCCCCTCTGGCTTTGGGTCAGTATTCGGGTTCCCAAGGCCTTAGCTGCCCTTCTTTCCCTTTTTGTCTTTCTACCCTGTCTGGGAGTGGAGAACAAATCTGGGGATATTTCAGAGAAGATTGGGGGTTGACAGTCTGCTGTGGATGCCTCATCAATTTTAGAGTCCCCATCTTTCTCCAATCCCCCTACTGGGAGTAAGTTTCCAAACCCTGGGAAGTCCCTCCCTATGAACACCGGGTATGGGAGTTTAGGGACTACACCTGCTGCTACCTCAGTAGTGTTCCCTTGGATCTCGATTTTTACTGGGATGATGGGGTAGTAACTAACTGTCCCATGGACACATGTTATCCCCGTACGTTTAGCCTGCAGCAGCTGACTACGCTTCACGAGCTTCCCTGAGATAAGCGTGATAGCACTCCCCGAATCAACCAGTGCCGTGGTCCCTCCCCCTTTAGTTTCACCGGTCTGGTATACATATGTGGGGTTAGTGAGACCCCCACAAGGTGGATTAGGGAGCATGGATCTGCCCAGTTCCCCGGGTTACACTGCACAGGCTCCTCAGCATTGGGACACTGTGCAGCTATGTGTCCCCACTCCCCCCAGGCATAACATCTGTATGGAGCCCCAGGTGTTCCCTGGTCTCTTGGTTTGGGCAGTCTAACATCACGATCCTCTTCTCCCTCAGTGCTCTGACTTTTTGTGGCCTCTGATGGGCCTTCAGCCTCTCTCTTTTTCCACCTGGGCCCTCCTGGTGGCCCAGTCACCTGAACTTTAGGGCTTGGTGCTGCTAGTTTAACCCGGGGTGCCTCTTCCTTAACTGGTCGGGTCAGCTCCCTCGCTGTCCTTTGCCTCTCTACCAGGGCGACAACCTCATCATAGGTGGAGGGTTCGTTCTGGCTTACCCAGGCATGAAGGTCTGGTGGTAGTCCCCTCATATATTGGTCAATGACCAGAACCGCTAGTATCTCTTCCGGACTCCAGGAATCTGTTTGCAACCACTTTCGTGCGAGATGGATGAGGTCATACAATTGGGACCGCGGGGTTTTGTCTTCCTGGTACCTCCAACCGTGATACTGCTGGGCCCGCACTGCTGTCGTTACCCCAGATCTGGCCAGGATCTCTGCTTTCAGCTAGGGGTAGTCTGCCGCAGCCTCTTCAGGCAGATCATGGTAGGCCTTCAGGCATCCCCACACAGGAATGGGGCAAGGATGCCAGACCACTGATCACGAAGCCAGGCCTCCCATAGGGCTGTCCTCTCAAAGGCCAGAAGGTATGCCTCTACATCATCCTCCCATGTCATTTTCTGCAGCCAATGGCTGGCCCGTATGAGCCGCGTCCCATCATGGCCGCGATTCAGCTCTGTAAGGGACTTTACCTGGTTTACCAGTTCCCGCAACATAGCTCAGTCTTGAGCAGCCTGGCCCATCAGCAGGCGATTAGTCTCTTGCTGCAACCGCACTGCCTCCTGTTGGGCGGCTGCCTGGACATGGGTAGCCTCCTGCTGGGCCGCCGTAGCATGTATCAGTGCCCGCACTACGTCATTCATTGTGGTGAAAAAAAAAATAAACCCTCTCCCTTTTTTTGTTGTTGTTTTTTTGTTTAAATCACCCTCCTTCCGCCGCACTGTGCACCCCCCAAGATCCCACTCCTGACACCAGTGTGACAAAGTTCCTCCTCTATCTTGGTGGGTCCTACTCTTATTGGCGGATTTTCTTGCCTCAGAGATTCACCATGTGGGTTGGGGAACAGCCCAAAGACCTTCCCTCTTGCTGCAGACCCTGGACAGCATTGCTCCTGAAGGACACACACTGCCAGAGGTCCCCTCGATTTGCTCTCCGTGGAACTTCTCTCGCCAGGCTTCCAAACATAGGACCTTCTTCCTGATGTCTGATAATGCTTGTGCTCCTCAGTCCTCCAGCAGCACACCCTCTCACTCTCAGCTCCTTGCGCCTCTTGCTCCCAGCTACTCACACTCACACCACAAACTGAAGTGAGCTCCTTTTTAAAACCCAGGTGCCCTGATTAGCCTGTCTTAATTGATTCTAGCAGCAGCTTCTTAATTGGCTCCAGGTGTCCTAATTAGCCTGCCTGCCTTAACTGGTTCTAGCAGGTTCCTGATTACTCTAGTGCAGCCCCTGCTCTGGTCACTCAGGGAACAGAAAACTACTCATCCAGTGACCAATATATTTGCCCTCTACCAGACTCCTGTACCCCACTGGTCTGGGTCTGTCACAATATTTAAGATCTAAGGGAACTGACGGGTGCTCAGTACTTTTGAAAATCAGGCAGGTGCCTAAATTTCAATCTAAGAGTGTAACTTTAGGCTCCTTCCGATAGGGTGTACTAGGTATTTGCTGCCCCCTGCTGGAGGCCCTGCTGCCTTGGCACACCTCACCAGAAGAAAGTAACCTTCTGAGGAAAAAAGACCACCACCTTTAGTTCTTCAGGAGCTGCCGAGAAAGGCCACCCAGGATCAGCTGCAGGTGAAACCAATAAGTATCAGTCCTCCAGCAGCTAGGAGGACAGGGAGTAGGCACCAATCAGAATCCTGCAGGCAGGATAAAAGGGGCTAGTTGCTTCTTCCACTGGCCAGTTCTGGGTGACTCTGGTTCCGGAAAGGAAGGCTCTTCTCCAACTTAACCCAAGAAGCCTAGCCTAGTTGGGGCCTAACTCTGATAGCACCTTTTTGTTTGAGTCAGCAAAAGATTAACAGATTTATTTGGGCATAAGCTTTCATGGGTAAAAAACCCACTTCTTTAGATCTGCATCTGAAGCTTCTTGCGTCTGAAGAAGTGGGTTTTTTTACCCACAAAATCTTATGCCCAAATAAATCTGTCAGTCTTTAAGGTGCCACCGGACTCCTTGTTGTTTTTGTGGATACAGACTAACATGGCTACCCCTCTGAAGCAAAAGATTGTTTTACTGTATGTTGTGTAAAGCGCAGGTGGGCCATCCTGAGTTGAATATTAATTTGACTTCCATAAGACTTGGCAAGCTCACTCCATAAGATGCTCCACTGGCTCAGGTGACCTTGTGACACTCCTATTTTTGAAAATCTGTACAGATAAATTCATTATGTAAAACGTTGCTGAAAGCCAGTACAACTCAAAGCCAAAGAAATGGTGGGAGCTGAGCTTGAATGGGATTTTCTAGAGCACCCAAAGTGTTTGCCTAGTTCTGCTCCCATTGAAGTCAAAGAGAACAGTTAGGCCACCTTTGAGCACTTTCCAAAATCCCAGTCCAGAGGAATTGTTTGGGCTTTTCAAAGCTTCTGATGAGGTAACAAAACCACTGCAGCAACAGACCAGAATTTCTTTGGCTAGCACGTGACTATCAGGGTGTTCTGATTAGACAAAAGGCCAGTCTCCAGCCATTTTAGTGATTACTTGTCAGGGACAGAAGTATCATCCTGTCGACTCTCATCAGCATCACGATCCTGGTCAGTGCTACTGCCACCAAATACCAGGATTTACCATCATTCTATCAATCCTGGACAATGTTCTGATGCCACCAAAGTGAGGAAACCAGACACCTATCTTCACGGTTGTGTTTCTAACAGAGCTGGTCAGAAAAGAAACTGTATATAATTGTCATCAAAAGACATTCTTTTTTTAAAGTCAAACATCTCAAATTTCAGTGAAAAAGTTCACTGAAATTTTAAAAAATTAGGCAATCTATACAAATGTTGTCAAAAGCTGGGCTCCAGGAATGACTAATTGAGTCATGCGACATGATCTGTGCCTGTGAGCTCCCAGACACACAGGCAAAAGCAGAATTTTCTTATCTTCTGCTCTTCTTTTCAATTAAGCCTCCTCTGTGCGACTGTCTTGTTTTGTGATCAAGACAGCCAGGACCAGTGGACAGCATCACAAACTATGATCTACCACCTCAAGTTGCCTCACTGTTTTCATTAGGAACAACAAGCCACTTGAGAAATTTTCAGGAAAGGTTTTTAACATACAGAAACTACAAGAGCTGGAACAAGGAAGTTCACGGTCTAGATAATACTTAGCCCTGCCATGAGTGCAGGGGACTGGACTAGATGATCTCTCGAGGTCCCTATGATTCTACGATTAAAATTAAGACTTACTCGTAAGATTGTTAAATGTTTCACCTAGCTTTGTCTTCTACTTTAAAATCTGTCTCTCTAACTCCCTAAAGGCCCCTACCCAAGTCTCACAAAATATAAGCAGCTTCTCCACCAAACACAACAGCTTCATGAGGCATGTCTTGTAACAGGGGAGCACAGCATGTCTCCAGCAAGATTGAGATGAAGGCAGCAGACACAAACAGCAGTTGACTGTGTTTTCACTGCTGGAAAAAGAACAAATAGTTCACTTAGTAAAACGCTGCTGTCAGACACGAAAAGACTTCTAGGAACTGAGCCAAATAAGCCCTGGGGAGCTGAAGGAAAGGGGAACAAAGTGCTGCAGAAACTAGTCCTGAGGGAAACCTCTGCAAACAATCTTCCAATGAAAAACACCTACACTTAAAGTTACATAAATAATGAGGGGAAACCCACCCACTGCACCAGCGCTAGCTAGGCAATCCTTTGCTCTTGCCAATGCTTCTTAGTTCCTTACACAAATTATTAAGTACACTGATGTGGAAGAACAAACCACCTACAACTTGTCCCAGCACATTTTTTCCCAGCAAATGCCTCTTCTTGTTATTTTAAAAAAATAATTCTTTCTAGCAACAAGGCTGTGCTGCTTTTGTCTTCCCCACAAGAAAATTTAACATCTTGGGAATGAGGGTGAGCATGTTCAGCTATCTTGTGAGTAAGAGGTGGGTTATACTGGGCCAGGATCAGGCAAAATTTCTAGGCTGCCCTCAAAATCCCCTAGACACTTCCTCCTCAGCTGAGAGGCTGAGGCTAGTGGGACAGATCATGCCCACCATCCTGTACACCTCCCCCCACACCAACACCCCCAGCTGTCGAGAACTAGTGTGTAGTAGAGTATATAATTTCCTTTCCCCTCCTTATTGCTGAGGGTCTCCTCTCCCTCAAATATCGTGAAGGGGGCCTATGCATCACATTCTCATGCTGCCAGCTTACATGAAAGGTGGGGGTCAACGCACAGCCATCCTGTAGTTTTGCATGTGAACAGAAACCCCACTGGCTCCAAAATGCTACCTGTTTTTTTGCTCAGCACTGCAGTAGGCAGGCAGTTTCCTTTGCCTGCTCTTTAAGTGGAGGGAAATGAGTGCCTCGGCGTTCTCTTGGCAGTGAAAAAGGCAGACCTATGCTGTGAGGTGCTGCTCCCACCTCTGCTTCCTGGGAGTCCAGGGCTCCATGGTGCCAAACATATAGGGCCCCTCCAAACTTGGGGCCTCCATCCAGCCTTAATCTCCTTCACACCTGCAGAATTTTGTCATTCTATTGGTATTTTTTGATATGCTTGTCCAAGTTTTCTATTCCTCATCTCCACCAATGTTGCTGTTTCTCCTTTCATGTCTTGGTACAGCAGTAAGAAGCATTGTATAAAGACATTTTTCTGTTGTATGTTCATTTTAGGATACTAAAGCACTTTGCAAACACTGAGCCAATGCACTATCATAGTAAGGAATAACTGGAAATACGTTATCAAGGCAGTCTCACCTCTTTTGCTCTAAATATAAGATATGCCTAGGTACCTGAAATCATGGTGTAGTGATCAAATAAAACTCAGTCTTCTATGGGAACTATATCAAACCCAGGTCTGCCACACTAAACAACCTGGACTTTCTCTTCCTGGTCACTAAAAGCTGGGAGCACATTCCCTCAGGAAAAGCAACTGCTCAACATGCAGCCCCTCCTGCCAGTTACAATGCGACACCAATCGTGTTAAATTCAATCAGATAGGGTTCTGGTGGCTACAGCCTGGGCGTAAACCATCTGGGAGACTGAAGAGAATACTCAAAACTTGGAAGGGAGGACACTACTTTCTCCAGAAACTATCATAAGCCTTCCAAATAGATTTATTTTCCAACAAAGGGCTTTATTGTGGCTTTTAACTGTGTGAGGAAGGAAGGAATGCGTTGTGGGGAGCATGCTTCGGAGCAGATTTTCTATTTAATCCTAATTTTAATCTAGATTCTTCTGTCATACCCATCACCATGGTACTTAGATTTCTTTTTGGTGTTAGTGTGTGCTTCTCCCAGAACTAGCCATGGATAGCCAGCCAGCGCATGCAGAGGTGGGTCCCTGGCTACATCCCATTCTGCTCATCCAATACCCATATTCTGTGGCACTTCTAACTGTGCTTTCACCACTCTCCTGTACCCCACACTCAGGTTGCGCAAGAATCAGGATTCTAGCTACTCCCTGTCCATGTACACAAGACGGGTGGTGCTCCTTGGACGTATCTTCCCCCCCTTACTCCCAACACAGGGGCAGCCAGAATTTGGCCCAAATGGTTCATAATTGATAAGCAGTACAAGTGAACCCCCAGCTAAGACCTACTACTTAATGCCATCTCTATCAGTGAGTGTCTTGAAATTGCCAATGTTATTAGGTTACCCCTGGGAATTCTAGCTATTACATCAACAGGGGTATTATTAAACCTGCACATAATCAGTTACTATATTGATGGTCATGGACAGCCTGAAACAAAATTAATCAATGATTGCCTAAATTTTTTTTTTATTAAAGATAATTGGTATTCATTAAATAACAGCTCCCCATGACCCCAATCTAATTATAAAATATTCTGTAAAGACAAAAATGTAAAAGTCTGGGGAAAAGGAGAAGGTTGCTGTAAGTTTCTACTTTTTTCATCCTGTGGCCCTATTATCCCCGTGTGTAACGGTGCCTCTGACTGCAACACAAGCGCAGCATGCTAACATGGGTTTATTGAGAGATACTTCTAATGCGCTTGTGTTGTGGGTTTCTAAGGCTACAGACCAAAACAGGCACAGGTAACAACTAACTAACTACAGAGCAAATTCCTAAAGGGGCAGATAATAGGGCTTAGCTGCTGAATGCATCTTAGTCAGGAGAGATGCTGGAGCTGTTTTAATTGTTCATCAATCTATTAACAGGACTCTCAAATGTCTAATTAAGCAGACAACTGGAATTAAACACAGGGCATCTTTGAATCACTAGCCCTCTTAATGAAGGCAGTTTGTACATTCAAGTGAGTGCTTGATTAAGGTGTGCTTGCTTGGAGAGGCGTGCATAAGAATACTCAGCCACTTGATCAGAATGCCTCTAAGGCAAGCATATGAAAAAAATCAATTCTTTGTCATGCAATTTAACCTTCACATCCACCACTGAGTGCTTGAGAAAGACTGTGAAGTGCAAAATGAATTAGTCTCACTTAGTGCACAGAAGGGCGGCACAAATGTTGCAGTGTCCTCAACCCCTACGCTGGACTTGAAAAAAAATAAATAAAAGATAATGGGGGTCAGGATCATAGCTACAGTAACAGAGATGATGAGGATGCCACTGAAAACAAAGTGAACCAGAGGTTCTATTCAGCCTTGTTCAGCCCCCAGTAGCAGTGCCTTCCCCGTCTACAAAAGGGAAGCTGGCAAGTCTAAAGCAAGAGGCTATAAATCGGTGACTTCCCCAACAGGGGCAAGAAGTCTCAGCAATCGCTGGTCAGGCCATATCAATCCAAATGGGGGAAGGGGGGCAGGGGGATGTCTGCTTGTCTGATACGGAATTGCTGATCCAGGTGAGTCATTCAGGAATCATTCCCAGGTTGAAAATGAGATGGTTATCTTGATAGAGGAAGCAGGATGACACTGAAATACTTATGACCATGGCAGGTCAGCTCCGGGTGATTCATGACACGCGAGCAAGTGATGGAGATAACATCAACCATCAGTTTCCCATAAGCTGGTGGAAAACCCGTGCAATGAACAAAACATGAGGTAAAAAACAAAAGAGGGAGGATGTGTCAGACAGATTCAAAGATTTTTCCCATCATGTACAGTGCTCACATGATAGACACCCAAAGCACATTATCACCTGCTCAAACTCAACGGCCAATGTGTACAATAGGATAGGTTCACTACCTGTTTTTACCAGCAGTGTATTTAATATGATCACTTCTACAACAGCTTCTGACAACTTAAAAATTATAGTGCTTATAGGTTTTTTTCCCCCCCTTCAATATTGGCCAATTTACAGTGAAAGGCAGGCTGTTCCCATCTACCAGAATTAATTACAGAGCATCTGATCCACCAAGAGGAAACAAAGAAAATACTTCTGGTTGAAAAGAGGAAGGGGAAAGACCTAATTCATTCATGTCTACAGTCCAGAGTGGAGGCTCTGTTGCTTAAGAAACAGTCACATTTCAGAGCCTGAGTTATTCCGTGAGAAGGAGAATCACAGAAACTGATCATGCAATACTCAAAATCCCCATCAGGGGCCTATGCCTAAAATTCCTGCTTAGGACAAATTTTCATTTATATCAATTGTCTTTGAGCCTGGATCCTAGACAATTACCACACTCCGTGCTAGCGTGATGCTTTTTCTTTCATCTTTACTGGTAGTTTTCTTCATTGCCCTTAATATTTTTAAAGCTCTTTTTCTCCCCTACCAAAGAAAGAAACGCAGTATTACCAACTCCGTGTGTTCAAAAATCAGGAGTCAGGTCCCCAGATCTCATGAGACTGGTTTAAAAATCACACCAATTAAATAAAAGCTTGGTTCTTTTTCTTCTGTTTGAGCGATTAGGGTTTACATTTTCAAGCTTTTCTCTATAGCCATAAGGCTGGAAACTTTTTTTTTTTTTTTTTAAACAAACACAATGAATACTCAGATCCAGGAATTGAAAGTGCTTTGAGAGTTATTGACAAAAACTGCTATATAAGAGATGGGTATTATCATTTATTAACATGATTCCAGGAGCTGGAGATGTATTAAAAACCACCGGATACTGCAAGTCTTGCAACACTGGAAGTATGATCTCAATACAACTATTTCCCTAAAGCATATTATCAAGGTTGTAAAGGCCTAGAATTTTACCTCATTTGCCTTTTCTTAAAGCCATTTTCAAAAGCCCAATTATTTATTTATTTATATGCTGTTTCCTGAATGTAAAACACTGGAGGGAAGAGATTCCCCCTTAAAAATAAAAGCACAACTTGCTATGACAACTCAACCCTCCTGTGGAATCCTACAATAACAACAAATCAACCCTGTGCAAACTGTGAAACTGAGCAATCAAAAATATGGAAATAGACACAAATTTCAGTTTCAAACCTACCAAAAATAAATAAATAAATAAAGAATTCTAAAAGGATGAAACCTACTTTTAAAAATGTCCTGTAAGGAAGAAAACAGTAATTAAATAAAAAAGAAATCAAGTTTTCTCTCCCACACAAAAGATTACCACCAGAACTGATGCTTCCTACCATGTTAAAATACCAATAAGCAATTATCTCTGTATATCCACAGCAATTTCTGACATTTCCATTATTGGTGCTGACTGGGGTCATCCTGTCCTTAGAAGACCAGAACAAAACAGAAAAAGCAGGCTGCTGAAATAAAATTCGTATCAATCCTTAACTTAAAAACCCTCCTTGGTCAGTTGGTAACTAAGCAATGATTCCCAAACACATAGGAAGGGGAACATGGAGGAAAGGATAGGTTTGGAGAGGATCAGGACACTAAAGTGAAATTCATGGTTGGAAAACTGCCTCTAGAATAATAATTTGATAAATTATTTAGCAGATCAATTACAGGAGACAAACTGCATAGCTATACCCAACCCAGTGCCATAACAAAAGCTAATTTTCAAGAGCTGAATTAAACAATTGCCAGTAACTGCATGCAGAAGCACTGCAAATGTTCTGAGAATTAGAACTCCCAAGACAGTGTTTACAAAAGAAACCAATGTTTATGTTCTACCATGGAAGGCTGCAAGGAAAACAGTCTCCTCCTAATCCTCCCTTTAAACCTCTCCACCTAGCACATTGATTAGCTTCCTACTGTCATTGTAATGACTACCGTACAATATGCTGCCTGTCAGGGTTTAATACGAAGCACCAGTGCCAAAACTCAAGTGCCTTTTCCTGGCTGACAACCAAATTCTTTATTTAAAGAGTATTTCTGGGAGTCTTTGCTTGCTGATTTGCTGCCAATCTTAATTCCCCCAAGGAAGCAGAAGGAATTGTCCTCTGACCTTCCACCATACATTTTCTCTTTCAAAAACAAACACCCCTCCCCATTTATTTTTCTCTCTTTCAAATTATGGGTCAGATCCTCTTCCCCTTGATGTCAATAGCAAAACTCTCACTGAATTCACAGGAAGTGAGATCAGACTCTGTACATCAATTTTAATTTTAAAAAAGGATGCAAAAAACACATAGTATTGTAATATCTTCTGTATTGTGAATAGTAATAATAGTCCACTAGAGCGAAGAGTCTGTTGATTTTGCATTATAAACTCATATCAGTCACAATCTGTCCAGGACTGAAACTTGATACAGAATCAGGGAGTGCGTTTTTCTAAAGTGTATTTTAGTAATGTGTTCATTTTATACATTTTTAAATTCTGAAGGAAGGGGCAGTTTATCCTCTCTTACCTTCATAACAGACTGCTCCTGAAATCTTTAAGATCCTTAATAGTAATGACAGGGCTTTATATATATATAAAAACAGAGGTGCAGATCTCTCTGGGAGAATGGCTAGCTTAGACAAAGGGTAAAGCATTATGAAACATTTAATCTCTGCATCACTCTTTTTTGGCTCTGGTCCAGTTGGTAATTACTTTCTAAAGGGTATTTGTGAAAGGAGTTGGTACCCTAGTTGTAGTTCTCCAGGGAGCACAGTATGTTGTTGCAACAACACAGGAAACCTTGCATTTCCACTGTCATTCCCATACTTGTCCTGTGGCTACGTAGAGAATTCCACAGTTGAGATTCACTGGATCCAAAGCGGACTGGAAGCCTCCATGCTAGTAGATCTAGTTGGCAGTGTAATCTAGTGACTAAGGCACTGAACTCAGGTGTTAGAAGACCTAGGTTGTATTCCCAGCTTAACCAGCAACTTGTGTGATCCTGGGCACCTCTTTGCATCTCTTTCCCTTCTCACCCTTTGTTCATTTTGTCTATTAGACTGTCAACTATTCAGAGTAGGGACAGTATCTGACTATGGGTTTCTATGGAGATTAACACAATGGGGCTCTGATCTTGGTCAAGGGCTCTGGGTATTGCTGCCATACAAATTATCCACACTGGGGAGGGGATGATACAATGCCTTCTCTGTATGTTTTGGGCAGCCTCATGACCCGTGTTCTTCCTGGTAGATAAAATCTTGTGGGGAGACACTGGTCTACTAACATTATAGAGCAGGGGTCTCAAACTCAAATGACCACAAGGGCCACATAAGGACTAGTACATTGGCCCGAGGGCCGCATTTACTGACACTTCCCCTCTGCCGCCCTCGGCCCCACCCCCACTCCACCCCTTCCATGAGGCCCCGCCCCTGCCCCGCCTCTTCCCACCCCTTCCCTGCTCCCATTCCAACCCCTTCCCTGAAATCCCCCCCCAACTCTGCCCCTTCCCTGCCCCCAGGGGTGTGGTGGGGGCTCAGGGCAGGGAGTTGGGGTGTGGGGTGCAGGAGGGATGAGGGGTGCGGCAGGGGGTCAGGGTGCAGGGTGCGGCAGGGGGCTCAGGGCGGGGGGTTGAGGTGCAGGAGGGGTGCAGGGTGCAGCAGGGATTCAGGGCAGGGGGTCAGGGTGCAGGGTGCAGCAGGGGGCTCAGGGCAGGGGGTCGGGGTGCAGCAGGGGGCTCAGGGCAGGGGGTTCGGCTGCAGGAGGGATTCGGGGGGTGGGCTCCGGCCCGATGCACACCGGGGGCAGGGCAGGTTCCCTGCCTGCCTGCCTGCCCTGCCCCCGCGCCGCTCCGGGAAGCCGACGGAACCTGGGGAAGGAGGGGCGCAGGGGTGTGTGTGGCTGTTGCTTCAGGCACCGCCCCCAGCAGCTCCCATTGGCCGCGAATGGTGCACGTCGGGCTGGAGCCGCTCTAGGTAAACACTGGGGGGAGGGCGGGGGGGCTACGAGGAGCTCGCGGGCCGCAGAAAATAACCCCGCGGGCCGCATGCGGACCCCAGGCCGCGTGTTTGAGACCCCTGTTATAGAGAGTCAACACTTCCCTCTAAATAAGGAATCACATCAGCACTCAAGAGGTTGGTAGTTTTATACTCTAGAAGCCATCTTCTCATGCCAACCATCTTGTTAATTATCACCAAGTCTCAAACTTTGTTTTTGGGGACAGTATTCTCAAGAAAGTTGTGGCAAAGGAACTGTGAAATTATCTGGAGCCTTTAAATTCCTTCAATCTGGTTATTGGTCTGGGTATGGCACAAGGGGCATTATTCTCCATATTAAACTAGGCTTTGTATTTCTGTAACTTCCGTCACCTCCAAAAGAACTACCTCTAATTTACAGTGGTGTATGTGAGAGCAGACTAAGGCCTACGCAACTGCACTGATCTTGTTAATAAATGGAGCTGTTAAAAAAAGAAGTGAAACTACTCTGTACTTTGTTTTCCAATCTTCTTCTCATCTTTTTTTTTTTAAAATGTAAAATCTTTAATATTACTACAGTTTTTCAAAAGAAAAAAAGGGGGGGAGGGAGGTAATCGACTTTTGTCCTGATTTCCCCCTCAAATTTGAAAATTTTGAATGTCAAAAATTTTTAAGTATCAGAGGGGTAGCCGTGTTAGTCTGGAACTGTAAAAGGCAACAAAGGGTCCTGTGGCACCTTATAGACTAACAGATGTATTGGAGCATAAGCTTTCGTGGGTGAATACCCTCTTCTTCAGACACCATTTTTAACTAGCTCTATTGCACAAACATCTCCTTGCAATGGGCAAAAAAGTTTGATTCTTCACAGCCTTGCTCTTGGTGTAGCTGCTTACACTTGTGCAAAATGGATCCATAATTAATACAAATATGAAATCTGCATCTTTATTTATCTATCTAAATGGGTGTGGCTGCTAGATTTTTCCCGAGATCTCTCAGATCAGGACTCAAATATAGCTAACTGGCTAAAGCTCAGAGTTGGCTTGCTAAAGTTCAATACAGCTATAAGACAGAAGTGAAAGTGGCTGGCTGAGGGAAGCAGCCAGAGGAAATAGCAGAAATGATCCTTGCCCCTTTGATTGAAGGAGAATGCCCTTCTTTTGTTACTTTTTTTTGTTTTTGTTTACAAACCTCAGAAGCGTCTGGATGTCCACACAGCAACCGTGACCCCAAGACCTTTTTTCAATCTGTACCTGGATAACAGGCTGCAACCATTTCTCTGAAAACTTATCACAGTCATCAATACCTATGACAGCTCCAAGATTCTTTCTAAACAATGCTATACTGGAGATCACTCCAACTTCAGCTATTGCAAAAGGGAGCTGCCCACCTACATGTGAGGTACTTGGGCAGCTGTACCTATAAAGATGTTTCTTAGACCATATTGGCTTCCTAGTGGTTTCCTGGAGCAATTCAAGATGTTGGTATTGACCCAAAAAGCACTTTATCGTCTATATCAGGGGTAGGCAACCTTTTAGAAGTGGTGTGCCGCGTCTTCATTTATTCACTCTAATGTAAGGTTTCGCGTGCCGGTAATACATTTTAGCATTTTTAGAAGGTTTCTTTCTATAAGTCTATATTATATAACTAACTATTGTATGTAAAGTAAACAAGGTTTTCAAAATGTTTAAGAAGCGTCATTTAAAATTAAATTAAAATGCTGATCTTACACCACCAGCCTGCTCAGCTCGCTGTCAGCCTGGGGTTCTGTTCAGCTAGGCTGGCAGCTTCTGCCTCCTGTCCCCGCAGGGGAGAGCAGTGGGTGGGGGAGCTGAGTGGGGCTGGAGGCCGGGACCGCGGCAGGGAGCTGCGTGCCGCTCAGAATCGGCACGCGTGCCATAGTTTGCCAACCCTTGGTCTATAGCCTGAGCTTCCACCTCTCTCTTCATCTGCTCAGTCACTTCAGCTGACTGTCCCTAGATATATACAACGGGTGAGAAGGGCAGGGGGCAGCAGGACAGTCTCAGTATATAAATAAATGTATCCCTGCTAGTTTAAAGATGCAACTTTTCCCAGAAACAGATATTTTGTTTTGCTAACATGAAACAAAATGTAAATTAGGAGACATAACAAATCAAATGAGTTCCTTGAACAGAACAACAGAAGACTGCTGCTTTATATTTTTAAAGAACAGACTTATTTCTATAGCAGGTACTACTTACAATAAAAAGTCTTGCATGACAAAGCTGTAGACTCAGACATTAAGCTTAGCAAACAAAAAATGCAATGTTAGCTGTGTTCTTCCTTGCAGCCCCCCCCTCCCCCCTTTCCATTTTTCAGGGAACGGACAAAAAACACTGTAGCCACTGTAGCACAGCGAGAGAGTTTCACAGCTCCTAACCTACTAGACCCGCATTGGAGCATCCAGCACAGCCAAATGGGAAATGCACTACATGTTGCTCTTTGTATACATCACAGCCCATAGGCACTTTAGGATTTCAGAGAAGCTGAATCCAATTCTTAAGATAAAACACGTGTGATAAAGATGTTCAGAAAAAACATGACTCACTATAAAAAGCCAGAGGTTATGTTCAGTAATAAAGCGTGAAAGGTTGACATATACTTTGTTTGCCTCTGTACACACGCACATGCACGGGCACAATCCTGCATTTCACAGCCCCAAAACTCCCAGTGAATGAGAGAGTGAGAAATGAAAGATCAGATCCCCAGTGACTTAGGCCTAGTCTACACTAGAAAAGGTTTGCCAGTATAGCCACACCAGCAAACCTTCCTAGTGTAAGGCAGCTTATAGCAGCAAAAGAATGCTTTTGCTGCTATAGCTTGTACTAGTTTCCCAAACAAAACCAGATCTGATTTTTGCCAATTATAACTGTGTCTACAAGAGGGCTTTGCCAGGATAGAAAGAGAGAGAGAGAGAGAGTGTGAGTGAGTGTGAGAGACATGGTGCCATATTTGATTTTCCTCTGTGTATCTCCTACATTTCGGATGAAATATGTGCTGAGCTCAAGTAGTATAAAATGTTGAAAGTAACTTTTCCTTTCTGTTTGCTTCCTTCTCCCTGACTGATTTAAGTAAACAAACATTTTGGGCCAGACCCTGCTCACACTTAGGAGTGGTGCAAAAGGACCTTAAAACTGACCTTCACACTGTAAAGGTCAGAGTTGGAGTCTGGTGCATTCTAGTGATCATTGCTAGTGTAATGGTTCTAGAGGGCCAGTAAAAGCCAGCACAAATTAGTAGTGACCTGAGGCATGTCTAGCTTGTGCTGAGGGCAGTCTGCCACCTTTTGCCTCCTTCTCATCCCCAATTGCATACCACTCTGCTTTGCCACAGCTGAGGCTCTCTCCCTCAGAGAAAACAGTACTCCCTCTTTTTCCGCACCACATGCACATATGGATCATAGGTTTCAGAGTGGTAGCCATGTTATTCTATATCAGCAAAAACATCGAGGAGTCCTTGTGGCACCTTAGAGGCTAACAAATTTATTTGGGCATAAGCTTTCGTGGGCTAGAACCCACTTCATCAGATGCATGAAGTGAAAAATACAGGAGCAGGTAAGTAAGGAGCACACCCAAGTAAAACCACACACTTCAGGGCTCCCTGCTGCTTTTGTCTTGTCCCCATATTGACTGTGGAGGGGTTGCACAAGGGTAACAAAGCAGAATGGGCCCATATCTCAATGCACAGAGAGAGAGAGAGAGAGAGAGAGAGACTGACTCACAGCAGGCGACCACAACAGAGACGCACAAATTATTGCATGTACAGGTAAATCCAGATTTTTCAGAATACTACATAACCAAATCTCAGTGTTATCAGAAGTTTGTATCTGATCCCATATGCGAAATTCTATCAAAATGAAAATTTGTTTTTATGGAATCCTATCTTCAAAGATTTTTGGCTATGCCCTGAGACTTAAAAAAGCATCAAGTTTTCCTATACCTGTCAAAATCCTGTCTGGAGAGGACTTCAGAACACTAGAAGTCCCTACCAGTTCTTTGTATCTCTTCACGGATATAAAAAAATAATCTTTAATTCATAATCAGAACAGGGTCAAGTCCCAAATCTTAAAAGTAATATTGGGCACATTTAACCTTCAAGGACTTTACAAATGATCAGTTAATTACAGTTCCTGTTAGGGCTTAAAAATTAAACTTCACATATGTGTTCTAAGACTTGTCAAAAAAAATCATTTGGGGGAAAATGTCTGACTTAGTGAAACTAGGTCTAATGAAGCTCAGAAATCTAACAAGGGGGTTAAATAAAAATTTGGGTTGGATGTTCCCAGTCTTCTTTCACTTTAGAAAGGCGTATGTTCTACACAATATATAATGCACGTTATGAATTTAGTGCTACTGCACTAAAAACTGGTTCAACCCTGCAAGTCCTTAGCACAGGAAATGTCCATTGACTTCAATGAGAGTTCTGCACACGGAGGGCTTGCAGGAATTCGGTGCTAGTGACAGAACAGGCTCTCTAGCCCAGTGACTCTATGAAGCATGCACATTTGGGATATGCCTGTTTGGAACCAGAGGACAACTGCACAAGATGCAAAAACTAATCTAAGTATAGCAACTTAAAAGCTTTTCAATAGGAGAAAGAGAAAGTCAATACACAACATATGTAACAGTTGCATACTCCTCCATCAAGAGACTGATAAAATAAATTTAGCTTCAACAGGCTTGCTGTTGTAATGAACTGACATTCACAAGATTGCTACACAACCATTAATGTCAGGCCAAGGGGAAAATACAACACCACGGTCTCCCTCAACATCAGATGGTCTATAGCAGTGGTTCTCAAACTTTTGTACTGGTGACCCCTTTCATATAGCAAGCTGTGACGTTGCACTCTATATGATTTTATGAAAATATGCTGATGTAACTGGAATATGCTTCATACAAAAGGTCTCTTGTAAGGTATCATTACAAAGCTTATAATCTACTGAGTGTGATCATCCTATTTGTATAAATGTACCACTCTTGTATCAAACTAGAAATATGAAATATAACTCTGAGGGCCTATTGTAATTATGCAAAGTGTGGGCCATTAATGGTGGTTTGGAATCTTGATGACTCCCATTAACCAGGACAATTGACTGCAGATGGCTGTGTTTTACCTGTAAGTCTTCATGTATACGTGTGTGCTGGCAAGTGGGTAATGAAGTCTTACAGTGACATATGATCATGTCACCTGAACTGGAATCCATCTTTAACCTGGTGTCTTTCCATTGAGAAAGAGGGGGTGGGAACCCAGAGAGGGACAAAGGATTCCCGCCTTATGCAAAAGATATATAAATGGGTGGAACAGAACAAAGAGAGGCAGCCATCATGAGGAATCCCCTAGCTACCACCTGAGCTGGAACAAGGGCTGAACCAGGGGAAAGGATTGTGCCCAGACTAGGAAGGTGTCCAGTCTGTGAAAGAAACCTATTGAAACATCTTTCAGGGTGAGATTTTATCTATACTTAATTGTATTACTTTATTGGACTTAGTTTTGCTTGGTAATTCACTTTGTTCTGTCTGTTACTACTTGGAACCACTTAAATCCTACTTTCTGTATTTAATAAAATAACTTTTTATTTATTAATTAACCCAGAGTATGTATTAATTCCTGGGGGGGGGAGGGGGCAAAACAGCTGTGCATATCTCTCTATCAGTGTTATAGAGGACAAACAATTTATGACTTTACCTTGTATAAGCTTTATACAAGGTAAAACGGATTTAGTTGGGCATCTGAGTGTTAAAGACAAGAACACTTCTGTAAGCTGCTTTCAGTTAAGTCTGCAGCTGTTAGGGGACGTGGGTCAGACCTGGGTCTGGGTTTGCAGCAGGCTAGCGGGTCTGGCTCAAACCAGGCGGGGCACTGAAGTCCAAAGCTGCCTGGGCAGGAAGGCAGGAGCAGAAGTAGTCTTGGCACATCAGGTGGCAGCCTCCAAGGGGGTTTCTGTGATCCAACCTGTCACACAAGCCTCTGAGTGTGACTCCTGTTATAAATTAAAAACACTGTATATATTGTGACAGCCCCAGACCAGTGGGGTACAGGAGTCTGGTAGAGGGCAAATATACTGGTCACTGGATGAGTAGTTTTCTGTTCCCTGAGTGACCAGAGAAGGGGCTGCACTAGAGGAATCTGGAACCTGCTAGAACCAGTTAAGGCAGGCAGGCTAATTAGAACACCTGGAGCCAATTAAGAACAAGCTGCTAGAATCAATTAAGGTAGGCTAATCAGGGCACCTGGGTTTTAAAAGGAGCTCACTTCAGTTTGTGGTGGGAGTGTGAGGAGCTGGGAGCAAGAGGCACAAGGAGCTGAGAGGGTGTGCTGCTGGAGGACTGAGGAGCACAAGTGTTATCAGACACCAGGAGGAAGGTCCTGTGGTGAGACTAAGGAAGGTGTTTGGAGGAGGCCATGGGGAAGTCGCCCAGGGAGTTGTAGCTGTCATGCAGCTGTTACAAGGAGGCACTATAGACAGCTGCAGTCCACAGGGCCCTGGGCTGGAACCTGGAGTAGAGGGCGGGCCCGGGTTCCCCCCAAACCTCCCAATTGACCTGGACTTTGGTTTCTTCCAGAGGGGAAGGTCTCTGGGCTATTCCCCAACCCACATGGTGAATCTATGAGGCAAAAAAATCTGCCAATAAGCGCAGACCCACCAAGATAGAGGAGGAACTTTGTCACAATATTTAACACCATTATAAATGCTGGAGGCAAAGTGGGGTTTAGGGTGGAGGCTGACAGCTCAGGACCCCCCATGTAATAATCTCACAACACCCTGAGGGGTCCTGACCCCCAGTTTGAGCACCCCTGGTCTATAGGAAGGATCAAGAGCTGAGAACTTGAGTCAGATCATTGGGCAGGCTGGAAAGGGCTCTGGTATGGAAAAAGCACAGAGAGATTAGCGATATTAGAAATAGAAAAAGGATTTTTGAAAAAAGTGAGACTTGAAATGCCAGTTTGTTTGTTTTTTTTAAATATTTTCCCTTAAATATGGACTGGAGCCATATTAATGGATAGTGACGTCATCTCTAGCCAGAACTTGATAATCATGCCTCTTCTTAGGGAATTCTGTATCACACACAATCATGGTGTTGTAATATTAAATGACAAAAAGGCAGGTGAACAACGCTTCTGTATTGAGACCAAGAGTTGTTTTGCTACAGTATTTGCTACACTGGCCAACAAGATGGGCAAGAATAGTTCAGTATGGGTAACAGTAATTCCATGGAGGTAAAACTAGGAGTAATATGGTAAAAAATAAGCAATGGAAAATTTAGGATGAACACCAGGAAAAGCGTACTGGTGAGATCAGTTAGACAGTACAATGGAGTTCCAAGAGAATTGGTGTCAGCCAAGTCATTTAAAACTGGACAGGACAAAGAACTAAAAAGAAATTTTATGGTACAATCCTACTCCAGGCTGAGTTTGGTCTAAGGAACTTAATAGATCTTTTCAATCTGTAAAAATTTATGATGGTATGAAGTCTCTGTGTCCACTCACTCCATGACTGCTCTTCAAAGGCTGTCACTAAACTGTCAATGAGTGCCAGTTGTGTTGGAATTTTTGCTGGCATTTTTCACCTCTCCGTTAGGAACTGACCTAAGCCCTCCAACTCATTTCACAGACACAGCTGAATAGCTGTTACATGACAACAACTTTCCATCACTGTTGTTAGGAGCAAGTTTTGAACCAGTGATTTACATCAGAAAAGCTCTAACCCGTATCCAGTCGCCCTAAGCATACAGGTTTCAGAGTAACAGCCGTGTTAGTCTGTATCCGCAAAAAGAACAGGAGTACTTGTGGCACCTTAGAGACTAACAAATTTATTAGAGGTGCCACAAGTACTCCTGTTCTTCCTAAGCATACATTCCCCCATATTTATGTGAATTCTATTATTTCTCCTCTTTATAGATGTGACGGAGCAGGGAGCAGGGCAGATTTGACCTGGGAATGTTGCAGGGGGATTGCAGTGAGGAGGGGGGACTTCCCTTGAAGGAAGCTACCTGAGCTGTAACCTGAGCCAGGAACGGGGGTGGGGAGAATTAACACCTTCTGCCCAGGAGACTGAACAAAGGAGAGGAGCAGCGGGAGGAGTGGGGAGTTTAGTTTCGGTTTGGGCTGGGTGGTGCAACGCAGGGAACCCCAAACTGGGGTCTAAGCTCCCTGAACCTCCCAGAGGGACCTAATTGAGGGGGTCTGGTCGTACCTACACGCTCTGCTTGAGACTGTGTTCCTGTCCTTAAATAAACCTTCTGCTTTACTGGCTGGTTGAGAGTCGCAGTGAATCTCGGGAAGAGGGGTGCAGGGCCCTGACTCCCCCACACTCCGCAACAATAATCAGCAAACTTAGGAATATTGGTTGCATATTTATTGATGACATGTACAGACAGGTATGCCCAGTGAACATTTAATATTTATATTCTATTGTATGTAGATTCTTATACTGCACTCATCACCATAGTATCTGAGCACTTTCTAGTAGTGCATTAAGCAATGTGACTAACATCTGTCACATGTTTGTTCTCATGTTCCCAGGGGAAAAAAGGTGTGCAGGGGAGTGTTTTATTATGGAATGTTTTAATTATACCACACACGTACGTGTGTGTGTGTGTGTGTGTGTGTGTGTAAACACACACATACACACACATTTACACACAATAAGACACACACATATACTATACAGTAGCATGCAGAGATCCAATCAGAATGAGAGCCCCATCGTGCTAGGCACTGTACAAACATTTGAGCACTAAAGAGATTCTAATCTAAAATCTACCCATGCAGAGTCAACTGCAAGATGGACGTCTAGGACATGTAATTACACAAGCATTGTCACCACATGAAACTATTGTAATGAAACTACAGCATAGATAACAGCCACATGATAAAGGCTTGGACATTTGTTATATAAACCCCTCTTCCAACCTGTGTGCTTCTTATCTGGATCACATATTGAGGGGTCTGATCCTGTACCCCTTTCCTCATCTGCTAATAATAGTATTAATCCTGAACATTTCCTGCAATACCCTCAGCTCACACTGATGTCAGAGGATGTGGAGAAAGGCGATAAGCACTTGCAGGACCATGTTCTACATCAGGGGTCGGCAACTTTTCAGAACTGGTGTGCCGAGTCTTCATTTATTCACTTTAATTTAAGGTTTCGTGTGCTGGTAATACATTTTAATGTTTTTTAGAAGGTCTTTCTATAAGTCTATATATAATATAACTAAACTACTGTTGTATGTAAAGTAAACAAGGTTTTCAAAATGTTTAAGAAGCTTCATTTAAATTTAAATTAAAATGCTGATCTTAAGCCGACGGCCTGCTCAGCCCACTGCCAGCCTGGGGTTCCGTTCACCTAGGCCAGCAGCGGGCTGAGCAGGGCCTGCGGCCGGAACCCCAGCTGGCAAGGGGCCAGCAGTCAGAACCCCGGACTGGCAGTGGGCTGAGCGGGGCCGGGACCCCAAACCGGCGGCAGGCTGAGCAGGGCCAGCACCCCAGATAGTCAGTGGCCCGAGCGGCTCAGCCCGCTGCCAGTCTGGGATTCCGTCCACTGGCTCCTGCCAACCGGGGTCCCAGCTGCTGGCCCCGCTCAGCCTGCTGCCAACCTGGTGCTCAGGGTGGGGGGTGGGAATGTGCAGGGTGCAAGAGTCAGGGCATGGGGTGTGGGGGGATTCAGGGAGCTGGGGTGCAGGGCAGAGGGCTGGGGGTGGTGGGCTGCTCCCAGCCCCCTGCTTGGAGTGGCTCATGGCAGGGGGTTGGAGTGATACGCCCCACTCCTACCCCCCTTCTCCAAGGCCCCGCTCCTACCCTCCCTTCCCCGCCTCCTTACCGGTCTGAGCAGCGAGGGTGCTGGGGCTGCTCTTCTCCCCTCCCTCGCAAGGGCCATCGGCAGCCGGGAGGGAGAGGAGGCGGGGCTCCATGCAGCACACTGGGGGAAGAGGCGGGGGAGGGGGAAGCTTGGCTGCCGGCGGAGCCTGCTGTACAGCAGCAGCCGGCAGGAGCAAGCTTGCTTCTGCCCCCTGCCCCCGCCAGAGAGAGCGGTAGGCGGGGGGGTGGAGAAGAGCAGGCTGGGTCAGGCAGGATTTTTAATGGCATACTGCTGCCTGCTGGGGTTCGGCAGCGGGTTGAGCGGGACCCCGGCAGGCAGCAGCGTGCCATTAAAAAAAAAAAAAAAAAAATCTGCTTGCGTGCCGTCTTTGGCACGCGTGCCATAGGTTGCCGACCCCTGTTCTTCATCATCACATTGACAATGTGAACAGCAATTAAATGGGATTAAAAAACTGGTCAATTAGGACAGATGTGTGTGTATGTTGTAATATATATTTACTGTAATATGGACAAAGGAGACAGCACCTTATTGAGAAAAATCTAGGTGGGCATTTCTCTGTACTGCAATCTAGCAGGAGCTTAGAGACATGGCCTAAAAACCCAGTATGGACATAGTAATTGGAGGCAATACAGATCACGGTCTCTGATGCAGTGCAACAGTGACACAATCTGGCTCGAAGGTTGGCCTACCCAGTCCAGGGAAGATTGCCGCAGTGTAAGGTCATGTAGAGAGCCAGCTTGTATGTCATGCTCCCTCTCTGCTGCTGATGGGCCACCAGGGGGAAACTATGTGGCTGTAAGGAAAGGGGCCATGATACCGCTGCATTAGACCAATTCTCTACTGCAATAATGCTCATTACACGGTCTAGGTGCAAGCCAACCAGCCCTACACAGAATCTGCATTAGGGTGAGAGGAGTGCAAAGGAGAGCTTTAAAGATACCCTTTGCATGCATACACACACACACGTATGTTTATGAGAGCACATATACTCACATCCACAAATACCCCCCCCCCCCAACCTGTGCCTTGTGTAGATCAGCCATGCCCCCCAGAGCTGGACCAAAATGTACAAAGACCTGTTATAATCCTATTGCAATTAAACATCCTTAGACAATACTCTATAAAGGAAACAATTAGTAGATTTGGGAGGAGGGCACTCTGGGAGGAAACGCAACATGAATTTTGAGAGGAAGGCCAGTGATGTGAAATTTCAAAAGATTACTCTATATATGAACAGGGAGCATAGGATGCAAACAACTGATATTTGCTAGAGATCCACTGTCCCACATGATTACAGGGCTAGTCAGGCAGAAGTGATAAGTGAGCTGGGCGCAGCCATTAAACATCACAATCTGGAAGAGATTTATTCAGAAACATCAGAAGGAAATGAGACAGGACTGTGTGACCTGACTTGAAATAATCTTCCAGAAAGGAATAACTAAGCCCAGGAACAGCGTGGAAGCAGGTGAAGATGCTGTGACTGCAGATGCCAAACACAGTGCACAATAAAGGATAGTGAGCTTCAAGGACTATAATTAGAGACTGGCTATAAGGGAGTTTGTACTTCCTCCTTTTGGGGAGCTACCGTATTGCTTTGCCATCCTCATAAGTGTCCTCCACTCGGTCACGTTTACTGGATTTTTAAAAACATTTTACTTTGCTCACGTTGCCCTGTCTCACTAGATTTAAGGCAGAACTTCACCACCAAACCCAATCCTAGGGAAGCAGAACACTGTGGCCACATGTGGCACTTCTTGTTCACAGCCCAAGCCCAAGGCAACCAAAGCACTGGAGGGGCTGAATGAGGACAGGGTCCTAGTGCAGTGGGAGGGCAAGGACAGGATCTGAAGAAAGTGGTGCCCACACAGGAAAGGCTTGAACTTCCTCTAAAAATATGTCAGGCCAGCACTGCTCACCACATGCATGGCGATTTGTGGCCACTGGACCTCTGTAATCACAAACTGACTGGCCAGATCCCAGTCCTTTGTTTGACCCACCCCACAGCCCTATTCCCAAGGGTGGCCTATCTGGAGCTGGTACATGCCATCAATCGGGGGTGTGTGGTCCAGACTGCAGTCATTCCACAGGCCCACACATGCTATGTCGCAGAACCGCTGGTTTGGAGACCTTCTGTAGACCGCCCGCTTCTGGGTGAGCCTTACACTAAGAAACCTGCGGTTCTGAACAGACTCATTATGGGCTCGTTTTTCACTTCAGGGCTCTAAATGCCATTGGGTTGGGCTTTCTCATTCTCAGCCACCCTTTGGCTATGAACATGCAACACAGTTAAGATTCAGAACACCGGAGAAGGCGCTAAGCCAAGACATTTGTCTTTAGGATTCTGTTTCCATTTTTATGTAGTACGAATATTACAAAATGCAAATATAGGGATTACACAGAGCAGCTCACAGTCCAAATGAAAATGGAACTTCCCTGGCACACAGTTATGCAAACATTCTGAAGGGAAAAATGAAATTGATCCCAAACTCACACTGATGTTCCTCTAGCACAGGGGTTCTCAGGACAAATTATTTGGTGGCCTCATAGTGTGGCCACCAATTCTTGCTGGTAGCCACTCTCACATCTTTTCCTAAAATACTTAATTAGCTTTAGGAAAAACAAATAAATATGCACATATACACATCCAAATCATTGTAATTTATTTATTGCTAGCTAGTAAGTCTGTTGTGAAAAGTGATAAACATACAAGTATCACTTTTCACAGTAGACTTAGCCCCAGCAAATCTGGGAACAAATTAAGCCATGGATGAGGGACCGGGGGAGGCAGTAGGGGCCAGGGGTGATGGGGGTGAGTGGGTGGGGAGCCGCGGGAGGCCAGAGCCTGAAGCCCCGCAGCTAGGGACAGAGCCTGAAGCCCTGCCATCCCAGGGTTGAAGCCCAAAGCCTGAGCCCCATCACCCTTGGGAAGGTGGGGAACTCACTGACTGCCTGCTCCTCCAGCATTATACCCCAGGTGTCTCCAGAGGGGGGCAGGGCTCAACCCCTGCTGATGGCTCCAGCAACCAACACCAAGGTTGTGCCCCCAGGAGCACCAGAGAAGCAGAGGGGCTGCTGGTCTCCCCCCCGACCCCCACCCCCACCACAGTCCAGGAGGCTGTGGACGCAAGAAAAGCCCCCATGCGGCCCGGTGACTGCATTTGAGAAACACTGCTCTAGCATGCTTTCCTCACCTGAAGGGGAAACTCAACGGAACAGTCTCAGCTAGAGTAATGCTGGAAGCCTGGTCTACAGTAGAAAAGCCAAACGACTTTAACAAAACTAATTGAATTTAAATCAGTGCAAACACCTAATGTACACAAATTTATACTGGATTAACTCTTGCTTAAATTGCTTTAGCTTCATTCAGTAGTTTACTAATGCATGCAAAATGGGTTTAAGCAAGGGCTACATCGGTTTTAATATGTCTATTTAGGTGTTTGCACCAGTTTAAACCAGAAGGATTTAAAATCCATTTATTTCAACTAGTGCACATTTTCTAACACAGAGTTCTCAAATAAAGGGGACTACTGCTGCATATCAGTTCTTTTTGTCCCACAACTAAACTTAAAAGAAAATCTACCTAGAAGAAAATCTGTACTTTCCTTTAACAGGAAATGTCATGCTTTATGTCAGGGTATTTTTAACATCAATCCATTTCTTTTTAGGAGCTGGTAAAGAGATAAAACGTTAGGTATGGATGATTCTGACTGTCCTGGCCTTTTGCCACAGTTACAGCTAGAAAGATTGATCATGACAAACTATCATTCCAGTGTGTTTAGATTTTCAGATTTTAGATTTTGTTTTAAATAATTCCTTCATGAGACACACCCTGTGTGCAAAGAAGGGCAGGGGACCAGATGCTGGAGAGATTTTAGGGTGCATGTCATACAAATACTTTTCTACACTTTGTGACACAGCAGCACATCGTTACAGCCCACACTGTTCCATTAACATTCTTACAAGCCATACCTGGCGGTGGCTTTTATGTGCTACTATAATATAAGTGTTAAGTGACATCTGCCACTTTCAAACTAACATCACCATTACCATCACAATCACACTCTTCCCAAGTGAAAGTCTCTTTTCTTTCAAAAAAATACAGAGATTCACCCTTGGAGAGAGATTAACCAGCACTTCCCTCCTCTAACACACAAATTCTAGCTGCCCTTGCCCATGTTCATCAAAGGAGATAGAGGGTGCAGTCAAGCTTTTATTCCTAGTGCGCAAGTGCGGTGCCAGTCAGCATTCAGATGTAGCACTGCCTTAAGAACTAAGCTGTGGGGCTGTGCCATGAATCTGGCAGTGTACTAGTGTTAAGGTTAAAGCAACAGGTCCTTGCAATCCTTGGACATCTACTGGCATATAGGAGTGGGTTCTCTGGAGGGAACACCATCATCTTCTTTAAAAAGCAACTATATGGAGCATAGCTCAATGTGCTGGCCCCCCCCCAGGCGCCCCTAAACCTGTATTTTTCCTGCTCAAGAAAAACAACTCCAGATCCACTCCCTTCTTCACTAGCTCACTGCTGGCAGGAAGAGACAGAATTTAAGAGCCCTTAAATGTTGTAAGAAACGTCAGTGCATCTCTAAGTGATTGGTTTAGTTGTTAATATTGTCGCCAGCCCACGCAGCTGCCGATAGGGAAAGCTCTGCCATGAAAACAGGGACAAATTGGTTAAGAACTTTAAATAGAAGAAAGCAAGCTGTTTTCCTTCTCCTATTTATCAGAGCTAGACAGGGAAGAAAACAATTCTACACTACCCTGATTATCCTCTGAAAGGAGAGGAGGAAAAAAACAAAGACCAAAAAGGTAGAAAGCATTTAGGTGAAGAGTTGCTGTTATATTTAACAAGTTGCTGCCAATAATTTAGAGCAGCTGCAAACTTGAAGCACAGTTCAAGACTCAGTGGGTAGCCGTGTTAGTCTGTATCCACAAAAACAACAAGGAGTGCGGTTCAAGACTAAACAGGGAAGGATGGTTCAGTGGTCAGAGGACTTAGGACACCTGGTTCAATTCCCTATTCTACCACAAACTTCCTTTGTGACCACGGGCAGGCTGCTCAGGGTAGGTCTACACAGTAATGAAGCTCAGAGTACAGGGCTAGTACCACGGCACTAAAAATTGTTTTGTAGACATTTCCCCTGGGGCTCCAAAGCCCACTCCCTTCCCCGAACTTCAGGACCTGAGGCAGAATGTATAGATTGCAGACTTGGGCTCTGAAATTCACTGTTATATAGACATACCCCTAACCTCTGCATGCCTCAATTCCCCTTAAATAAAATGGAGATTGTAGCATGTCAACAGCAAAACTCCCACTGACTTCAATGAGGCAGTATTGCCCCCTATATTCCATGCTAATTTTGAACAGAAGTTTTAGCACCGATTCAGCTTCCCAGAACTGAATCTGGCCCCGACGCCCCTACAGCAGGAGGTGAGCATGCGTAGGTCCCACAGAATAAACACCACATCATCATCCAGACTTACCCTTTACCTTGACATTTTCCTCAAACTTGGCTATTCCTAAAGTCTTCCCTGCAGGACTTCTGTGGCCCAGGCCCTAGTTCACTCTGCTAGGGAGCACAAAGAATCAATCTACTAGTATGTTTCAGCATTAATTACTCTGTGTTAATGCAGTGGTTCAAGCACCCTACATCAGGATGATGCAACATATGCAGGGTCCTAAAATCTCCCGCTCAATTCCAAACAGGTAATGCATTAGGTGAGTAGCCAAATACTCATCAGATCAACACCACTTGCCTAGCAGTAGAGGGAAAAGACAGCTATTACAAGGCAAGTCACCCTAAAGTGACGAAAAGCTTTAACCTCAGGTTGCCAGAGTTATTTTTAAAGCAAAGGATTTATTTTTTTTAGAAATGTATACCTGTGTGCACTGTGCTTCAATGGCAGATGAGAAAACAAGATCTGTTCCCCAAGGAGTGTACAATCTTTTCTTTCATTTAAATGTCTTCACTAATTTTGTCGTTTGTCTTCTCTTACCAGTTTTCTCACCTTTTCCTACCTTCTCTTTCACTCATCCATTCTTCTCATTTTTGTCACTTTTTTTCATTCTCTAATTAGTTTTCCTTCCCTGCCCACCCCAGTTGATAAACTCCTTTTTGAGTCCTTGTCATTATCTTGTTACTTCTGATTTTTTTCTGCCTTCCCCAGACCACTTTTGATTATTTGTCTTTTATACTAATTCTGTCCCTTTAATGACAGACCACTTGATTATAATAAATAAATAAAATAATAATAGGTACTATCAATTATTTGTGATGAGTTAGTGCTTACAAGCCCCAGTTATGGACCATGACCCCATTGTACAGATTCTGCCACAAACACAGAACAAAGAGAGGATCCCTGCTCTAAAGATCTTACAGTCTAAGATACAGCATTTCTTCTGCATATTGGCTTCTGCTTTCTAGATGGTATCAGAAATCACAACATGACTCCCATGCTTAAGAAAGGAGCTGAAGTTTCATAGAGCATGTTGGAAATGAGGCAACTTTACAGAAAGCAGGTTCTGTGACTCACTGGAGGTAGTCAGGCTCTTATAGAAGCAGTGCTGAGACAGATCAACCTCCATTGCCATTAGAAGGGATACTCAAACTGTAGTATTTTGGGGGTTCCTGAGCAGACATATAAACGCACTGGATATGTGGGAAGAAGGAGAATATTACTGCTGTCTCTTCAGAGAGCAGATGCTGGCTATTCACATTTATTTTGTGTCCTTTAACTCAGCTGTAATCCTTAAAAAAACTAAAACAAATTTTGTGTCAAGGAATTTGAGTCACCATAAGGGGAGAATCAAAGTAAATAAAGAGATAAAAATAATCACATAAAATAAATAAAAAAAAAAACCTAAAATCTCCTGCTGGAAAGTAAGGTTAGAAAGCACTTTGACTGGAAGATTAATAAATGTGTATAAATGATGTGCCAGCCAAGGTTATTGAGGCAAACCCACCAGAGTCATTCTGGAAACAAACTTGAGGGAAATCATGTATTAAAAAGACCAAGTGTTAGTGACTAAATAGCTTTCCCCATTTATTGCCCGTATTTCTTATTATTTTCCAATATTCATATAACACTCTGCGGTAAAATAGTAACTTGAACTCATGGCAACCTTTGATATTTGAACCTGTAGCACTAGCGTTTCCTATTCTCTTTCTGTACAAGGAAGGCCAAGACTGAATGAAACTATTCATAATTGTGTTCTGCAGGGAGGCTTTGCTCAGCAGTGGGCTGTGGTGCCCCCTAAACGATACATTTATACTGCACTCCAGCTCCATTTCCTATTCCTTCTCTGTAGGACAGAGATAGCCAATACCTATAGGCTGCTACAAGACAGCCCGACCACCCTCTAATTCAGAAACCCATGACAACTACTATTCCCAGCATCCAACACGCTATCTTCAGAGAAACCAGCCTGGACCTTTATACTGAAGATTAGGATGCTGCAGTCTGCCTCTAGTCTATGTAAATTAGCCACAGGCCTGAGGTTTATGGCATTCTGCCAATGCTGTCTTCAGTTGGGAAAAGTCTGGGCAGTCCACCTCCCCTTGGGGCTAAATCACTCTAGTTACATTTAAGTGATGGCAGCAGATAGGAAGAACTGAGTGCAAAGGCAAAGTTAAAAAAAGTTTGCTTGTGCACTCCACCCTCATCAAACAATCACAACCACATATGATATGACTGCTAACCCAAGGCTTCCAACTATCAAGTTAATTCCTTCTCCTGCAGGTACCCTATTTGAACAGGCAAAAGAAACTCTTCAAAGGGTTTCTTCTAAGGGTGAATTCTCTAAATTTAATCTGACAGTAGGTGGGTCTCAAGAGAAAAAGCCAGTAAAGCACGGTTTCACAGATGATTGTCTTCAGACGCCCCAACAAGCATCTCTTCTACCAATACATTTGAAGTTTTCAGACCTCCATAAGGATGCTGCCAACTCCTATGGGCTTAAACAAAAAGATAGATCCCGCAGGGGAAAGCTTCTTCTAGAGAAAGAGACCTTGAATATAGGATTAGGCCACAGAATGTGAAATACAGCAAAACATGCTTAGCATTTTCTTTTTATCCCCTTGTAAAACACAAGAGACAGTCAGCAGTGAGACGATGTCTCCTTTTAAGTGGGAAATTCATTCCATTGTAATTCAAAATGCAAACCCTATTAAATGTATAGGCTTCACATTTTATTAAGCCCTTATAAAACTCTTGCCCTTATTTGTCAGATCTCATAGAAAAGTTAACCCATGTCAGTCAGCTTTGTAGTAATGATGCAATGCACTGCATGGCCAAAGAGGATATCCAGGCCTAGAGACATAACAGAGCACTGTCATTGGAGAGACCTGGCTCCAAGGCAGCACACTGCGCTGTAAAATTATCGGCCCTACCTAGCTGTAAACCGAAATGTTGAAAAAGAATATCCCAGAACCGGGACCTTTGTTAGAAGGATTTCAGATCCAACCACGTAATCACACTGAAGTCAGTGACCCCATTCATCCTCGGTAAGGACTATCTAAATGAGTAACTTTGCAAGATCGATTGCTTGGACTCTAAGCTCCTTGAAGCAGGTACCTTGGGCTTGATCCTTCTGCTGGAGCCAATAGGTGTTCTGCCATGAGTTCACTGAAAGCAGGATGGGGACCCTTTTCTTAATACCTGCCTGTAAGGTGTCCATCACATGGCTAGAATTATGGGCCTCAGTTTGAGAGATACTGAGCACCAACAACTCCAGAGGAAGTCAAGTAGAGTGATACTCAGATCCTGTGCAAATACTAAATAATTTAATAACATTATCATCCATGTTCCTGAACTATGGAAGTGTTACCTTAACAAAACTAAAGCCTAGATAAATATGTACTTATTAAAAAGAAACCGACTTTCATTAAAAATGCTCAAATGTTTTTCTGAACACCAGCAATCTCAGCGGGTTCACCATTGCTCAGTTAACTTCAGTGGAAAACTTATTCATCTGGTATAGATCAACCCCACTACCCAAGCACTTCAAGTCAAGGTGGCTCAATACAACATTCAGAAGTATTAAGTAAGGAATGTTCCCAGCAAACTTGTCAGCCAAAAGACACCATGATTCTATCTGGACAGAATAATTAATGTCACTGGGTCTATATCCAACAACTTCAGACATCTACTCCTTTTATTTTATTAAATGTTCAAATTATTTTGCTGCTTGTTGAAGGTGACACATACTTGAGATGAACAAATAAAGTTCATGTACCTCATTCATGATCTGCGTAACTCTTTGCAGATAATTCAGTTTTCCAGTCAATCTAATTATAGTCTGATGTTATTGCAGCAAAGACTTTCAAGTACAGAAAAATAAGAACCACCCTGGAGTGAAAGCCATTCATTAATCTCAGACTAGCATAAGCAGAAGTGGCTTTGAACCTTTAGGCTGTTTCTCCACCTTGGAATTCAATTTGTATCTCACCTATTATGTGAATCGGGTAGGAAATGTTACTTTCTTTAAAGCATGGTAATACTCACACTGGTCACACAGGTACTTCATTTTATTACATGAATCTGTGTCTGTTTCTTCTAACATAAAATCTTCCTGCTAAAAATCTGAAAATGGTTTTAACTGACATAGTGGAAAGAAGCCTGGAATAAGAGAAGTCACCTGTTTATGAGGAGTTTTTGCCCTACAGCATCTCTTCTTAACAACAAAAACCTTCTCATCCCCCCGCCCTTTACTTTTTTCTGTCATTTGTGTAAAGAAACTGCTGTCATCACATCGCTTTTTGCAGTAATTTAAATTCCTAACAAACTAATTATGATCACAATGTATTTTTCAGCCAGGCTGACACATGACTTTCCTATTGAGGCATAATTGGCTCATTGGAAAAAAGTAGTTGCGGGCACAAATTTTGCTTCTTTTTATTGTTTGTACTTTACAATTCAGACAGCTGAAATTTTCTTTCTAAAAGTGCAACGTCGCTGCTTCAAAAATGGCACGAATCAGACTTGTATAATCAAGGACTAAGGATGAGATTCAGGAAGGACAACTCTCTGCAGCAAGCTTAACCTTTGCTATTTGAACAAACTCAGTGCTTGAGAGTTTCCCTTTTTTTTTTTAAACTCAACAGCAATTCCATAGCAAATTTTTCAAAATTTCTTCCTTCTAATGTGCAACCAAGACAGTCAGAAGTTTGTAAGTCTAGGGCAACATCGAGTGGAACAAAACTAGTGGAACAGTCAGCCAGCTCTTTCAAGTGAAGTGCCAAATTTCAGTGTTTTGTATGAGAGAGAGAGAGAGATCAAATCAAGAGCCTTTTACAGTTCAGCTTTTATTAAGTTTATTAAGGAACACTGTGAACAGTCAGATACAGAAATTATTGCCTTCATTGCTTGCAGTCATAGATTCAGCAAAGCAGCACAAATCCCTTCTCTCTCCCCCCTCATCCCACCAAAAATACATGAACCAAAATCTTTTATATAACAAAACCTACACTATGAAGCAGAGCTTTAGACAGAAGCATCGAGGGGCGGGGCACAGATCAAACCTGGCACATAATGAACAAACCAGAAGTGAGCACTACTTAAGCTGAGCTTTTAGATTTTTTGATCTTCACTATATTTGTTAGGCAAATTGACAGCATAATAGCTTGTCTTGCAGAAGGCTGAGAGAGCCAGTGAGGAAAACAGCACAAACACAACCATGCCAACAATTCACAAACCATAATCATAGAGAATATGCAGTATTCCAGTTGCACAGTATGGCCACTCATTTATGAATGGTAGAAAAGTAGGTTAGGTCGGTGGAATTCTATTTTGACCCTTCTGAGCAAATATTTAAACACATCTTAAATGATTCCTAAAATTTTGCCATAAAGTGTGTTGTCATGTTTAAGTAAAAACACTCGGGGCTTGACTGAGCTACACCAATTTACACCAGCTGAAGATCTGGTCCCTAGTTTTTAAAAGGGTAAAGGGATAGCTTGGAGTTAGGGAGCCTTTCACTTCTAGATCTCTTGTCTGCAAACAAACTAGGTTGGTAGTGACCAGCTGCCTTAACCATTTCACACCCTTATGGTGGCCTGTGTGAAAAACATTCTTGGTCTCAATAATGCTTGGTCCAAAAAGATGCCACTACTATTGATACTGAATGACACATATCAGTCTTGTATTAGTGTCAGTCTCAGCATAGGGAAGTACTGAATGAGCCTGGAGACTTAGCTAACCTCACCCTCAGGGACAGATCCCTCCAGGTCAGAGGTGAGGTCAGTTGAGGACAGGATGAGGAAACTTGCATTGTCACTTCTCATATTGTGTGTTAAGTAATTTGACTCTTACTTTTGACTTTAATGGGAAGAGTTAAGCCAAAGCTGAGTGCTTTTGGGGAAGAAAAAAAAAATCACCCCCATTGTCTACATTCATTATTGGTCATTGATCAATCTCTATCTTCTTCCCTCTCTTTTCCACACATGCACCTACCCAGTCTCCTGAAACATTTTATTGGCTGCTTGTAGTCCTTCCTTTCTACTCCCTCTGCCCCACTTAGCTTTTATATCAGTAATGAGCAGATATGATGGTGGATTCAGCCATCCGTACACTACAGACTCCCTGACAAATGTTTTTCAGAAACTGAGGAATTCTTCAGCTAAAGAGAGGGTGACTGCCTGCCAATCTTGACCAAATCATTTATTTCAGAGGTGATGTAACTGAGATAGAGTACCTTGTATAGAGGTTGTTATGCAGATAGTGGAGGTCTGTTTCAATACTGATTGGTAGCTGCTGAAGGCTTTATATTAATTTATTGTCCCACTCTTGTTGGGGGTATTCTTTTTTTCTTACTTTAAAAGTTTAGTTATTCCACTGTTGGCCTCGCAGAGTCTTGGGTGTATCTAATTTGGACACAGTATAAATTCATTTTAGAAATATCCTCATTATGTTAAAGACAGCATTTTTCACCCAGAAGAATGGCTATCTGTACCAATTATGGACAAGTTTGCAGAGATCCAAAAGGGAAAGGAAGTTATTTTTCCACATTCAGCTATGAAAATGCAAGGACACCAACACTGCCTTAGCTCCTGAACGTGCAATGAACTCTGTGTTGGCAGTGTTGCCTGACTCTTTAGCGGTTACTGATTATTATTGATTTCCAATGAATTACTAAACAAAAGTTGGGGATTGTAGGGTTCTAGTCCCAGAATCAGGATGATCAAGTTCAATATCTGGTTGTTGTACACATCGGGGTTCCCAAAGACACTCACTCTGAGGGCAAAGCAAAGCTTTAAGTTATTGGCACAATTAGTAAAGACACACGCTCCAAACCACATAAAAAGATAACAGTAATATAGAGTTAAGATATCTTGTATCATTCTTTCCATATATGCACAGCCTTTCTTGGGGATTTGGTGGTAAGAGACAAAGGTCCTGCTATGTCCCTGGTATGCCAAACAAGTCCGATGTTCCAGATCTTTCTTTACATGGTGGTCTGGCTTATTATAAGGCCTAGGGACTGCCATGAATATTCTACAAATGCCCAGCCTCCTTTGTCCATATCTAACCTCCTCACCCTAATAATGTTGGGGTGTCCCTATTCTACAGTCTAGTATATTAATAACCTTGACCTATTATAATTGACATCAATATACTGCCAAGGCAATCTTGTGGTTAAACATCTTTCAACATTACTATCCTAAAATATCCAAGCCTAGTATCAGTTCAGTGTTCCTGATAACCTGGAATCACTTTGTATAGAATCCCCAACCTAAGCACAATGTTCCCACTTCTCCAAAACTCAGGGTCACTGTTGGACCACTTATTTTTGCTAAAGTTCACGGGCCTCAAAGCCTTATATGCTAACTGCTTCAGCTAGTGCCTTACAGGATAAAGACCGGTAGGTTTCTTGAATTACTGCTAAGTAGAATCCTAAGATATCTGCAGTAGCCCATAAAGCTGCCTGCTCCACCACTATGTTCATTCTAAGACTGGTGCCTGAATTAAAAAATAAAAACCATATTGAGTGGAAGAAGAATGCAAAATCTAAGTAAATATCTGGGAGTCCCAGTCTATTTCTTTACAGGATTTTATGTGAAATTCTTGGTTGTTTTATAGCCAATATTAAGATTATTTTTCTTTACAGCTTTAGCAGATATTTTTAATAACATTCCCAGAACATACATAATTCCTATGCCAATGTTCATTTTTTGGCATCTTTCTTCCATTGCATAATCATTCCCATCCAGTAATATCTTTCATTCTTTGTTTAGCAATGTGAAACAAGAGACATCTTCTTTCTGAAATTACCAATACCTGACTACAGCAATCCAATACGGGAATATGAAGAGAATTTTCCAATTTAGCAAATATGGACAATCAGCAAGATCTGCCAGGGGAAGTGTTTTCAGTTGACTTTTCAAATAGATACTTTTTTAAAGAAAATTTGTTTTTATCCAAAATATTATATTATATTATAAACAACCAAGAATTTCACACAAAACCATCTTAGACCATTTAGCATTCTTCTTCCATCCAGGAGGAAATTTTTCCATTAAGGCAAGATGACTAGCCATGCATCTTCACAGATGAATCGCTACAGTCACATGCAGGTACTTCAGAGTACTGTGCCTCTCTTTTCACGACTGTCACCTCTGATGCACTGTAGCATAAATATAAGTCTCAGTTTCATAGTCTATTGCTGGTGCTGCACAACAAACCTACGATAGAGGGGGAGGGCACCTGGAGGAGGGCACCTGGATCATGTCTAATTCTGCTCTTCAAAAATGGCTGCTGACGGTTTTAATGTTTGTTTCATAACTTTTAATCTGTCCGAGAAAGGATGGATAGATTTTCTCTGCATCTTTCTCACTCAGAAAAAAAAAAACAAATCAATCCTGTCACTGAGATTCCAGAACACGGACAACACTTCAGTTTCACTTACAGTATTAAGCCCCTGATCCTGAAATGAGCTCCATGAAGGCAGGTCCCCACAGCTCCATGGAGCCCAACTGACTTCAATGAGTTCTACATGGATACAGGGGCCCCAGTACTGCTAACCAAAACATTCAAAAAGCAGAAGTCAGGCACCTAAAAAAATCACGAGATCAGTTTAGATCTCACTATTTTTAAGCCAAACAGGTCACCCCAATACATTTCATTTCAAGTTCTTTGTTTGCCTTGCAGCATTTGAGTTTTCAGAGTAAACTGGGTCACATTTTCAAGCTTTTCTCCTTAAATGGGAGGCTTTTGGGTTTTGTTTTTAATTAAAGCTGAGAGTCTCACATTCTTCACATTATTCCCAGAGCTGAGTCGAAGAATAACCACTAACTACCAAACGAGTTATGATAAAATCTGAAGAGCTGACAATACTGGGGTCCACCCCTCACAGAACTCATTGCATGATCAGACCTTAAAATTTCCCATTCGGGCCCTGATTCTACCAAAACATCAACAGAGCTATTTGCAGTGCAAAAAGTTAAGAATATGTGTAAGTCTTCATAGCACCACCAGCTGCAAGAGCATCAAGGGCATTTCTTTATATTAAAATCAAATAACCGTAATAACTGCCCTTGTTTTTTTTGACAAGCAGGTCCAAATTAACAAGGCTGTTGCAATGTTTATTCTGCCTCCAACAGAAGTTCCATATTAGGATATTGTATGAGGTAGCATTTTAATTACTTCAGAGGACCAAAAATATGCTCAAATTAATTCTCTGAAATCTGACCTCCTCTTTTAATATCATCTAGACAAAAAGTCTCAAATCAATACAGGAAAGAAAAAAATCATTAAAATTGTTACAGTACAGGCTCATGAAAAAAAAGCTGTAATACTGGGTTTTTACTTTTTATTAACTAATTATTCATAACTTTAATAAACCATTGCAGTTAGCTCCAAAACAAGAGCAACAATTTATTAGTACATTTACTTTGTGTCAAAGTTGCTTGTATAAACTAAAAATAAATTACTTTTCTGATTTATTGCATGTAGCTAAGCCACCTGTTATAATAGTTAAAAAGTTCTTCCATTTGAAAAAATTCCTAAACTTTCTTTCAATATGTACAGTATTGTTAAACTGATCTGCTTTCTGGCCTAGATGCTGCAAGGCAAACAAGTTTAAACACTAAATGTCTGTCTTTGAGGCATTATAACTACACACCCATGTTTAGTTAATAAAAAGAAGAAAACAACCCAGCATTTATTTGTAAAATAAGATTAGGGGAAATATGCATCTTGCAGTGTTCCAGAATCTGCACTTTTTCACATTCATTGATATGGATGGAAATGTGGGATACAGATACCAGGAGAATGGCAGGATGAGTATATAGTATGTGTCAAAATTGTTGCCAAAGAAAGTAGTTTGCTCCCCTGATCTTGTAGTTAATTGTTACATAACCATGCTTTGTCGCCCAGTCATCTACCACTTCTACTGTTCTGTCTGTTTCCTTCTAGGCTTCCAAGTGAAAGAAAGAATCTTTCTGTATCTAGTCGTTTACTGGACAGAGGTGATGACAATATACAGGGATATATCTACAAGTACAATGTACAAGTGCTTAGCCTTCCTTTGTTGTACTTTAAAAAAAATAAGTTATTGAGCAGCAAAAGAAAGAATATTTTTAAACAGATGAGACTTTAAAAACATAGCTGTATAATTTCCCCCCTCCCTCACATCATGCAGGTTTTCCAATGTTTTTGGGACCAATCTTGCAAGCTGTCAGTTCACAAAAGTCCCTCTGAAATTGATGGGAATTGTACAGAATGGGCCTGGTTTACATTGCTTTACTCCAATTCTGTGCCACTGAAATCACCAGTGTAAAACTGGAGTAATACACCAGTGAACCAAGCCCACTGAGTTTTTGCAGGATCAGAACCTTTCCATAGCAAAATTAAGGTGTGAGCCATAGCTTGACTTAGGCACAATTCCCACTGAAGACAAACAGAGTTCTTGGTGAATGAGGAATCTGTGAAGCAGTTCCTAATTATCATTCTAGGTGCTGAAACTGCTACACTCTGTGTATCTCTAAACTCGTTACGACCTATTATTTCTGATGGAATTTCTGCTGTGGTGCCTTGTATGGATGTGACAGTCACCAGGTCTGAAGATTTAGGCAAGCCTAGGCTTATATGAAACATTGTTATTATTCCTATCATAGAATTGTACAGCTGGAAGGGATCCTGAGAGGTCATCAAGTCTAGCCCCCTGAACTGAGGCAGGAACAAGTAAGCCTTTACCCATCCTGACACGTGTCTGTCCAACCTGTTCCTAAAAACCTCCAATGATGGGGATTCCACGGACTCCCTTAGAAGCCTATTCCAGAGATTAACTACTGTTCTAGTTTGCCAGTTTTTCTTAATATCTAACCTAAATCTCCTTACTGCAGATTAAACCCTTTACTTCTTGTCTTATCTTCAGTGGACATGAAGAACAATTGATGACAGTCCTTTCCTCATTAAAGGTTTAGAAAAACTGACCTATCATTTTTGTTGCTCTCCTCTGTTTCTCTCCAATTTGTTCACATCTTTTCTAAAGGGTGGCACCCAGATTTTTACACACTACTCCAGCCGAGGCCTCACCAGTGCCAAGCAAAGCAAGACAATTACCTCTTGCATCTTACATACAATGCTTCTAATACCCTCCAGAATTATATTCACCTTTTTCGCAAAAGCATCACATTGTCGACTCATATTTAATTTGCGATCCACTATAACTCCCAGAACCTTCTCAGCAGTACTGTCACCTAACCAGTTACTCCCCATGTTGTAGTTGTGCATTTGATTTCTCCTCCTTAAGAGAAGCACTTTGCACTTGTCTTTACTGAATTTCATCTTGTTGAATTCAGACTATTTCTCCAATTTGACAAGGTCATTTTGAATCAGTCATGATGTGGACACATGGCTCTTTGCCTGAACAGAAGTCACAAGCAAAGGTCAACAGCTGACATTTCTGCGGCCTCTCATGCCGTAACATATCAGTAGTCTTCCTTTCACCAAGTCATTCAAAAACATACCATAGCAAACAATCCTGTGTTGGGGGTGCATAGACTAGATGAACTAATGGGAAATTTCCACATTAATTCCTATTATTCTAAAAAGAAGGGATGGAGGCGGAGATGAAGCCTGCTCATGTACATGAAATGCATACATTTCTACTTTTTCCTGTGATGGCCATCAAACAATTAGGGTTCAAGTGTTTAAGGAACTGGCCTTGGATTCAAGGGATGTGACTTCAATTTCCTGCTTTGCCTCAGGCTCCCTGCATGACCTCAGGCAAGTCACCTGGGGGGAAGATTTTCAAAGGTGCAAATGGCAGTTTAGTGACTAACTCCCATGGACTTTCAAGGGGAGCTAGATGCCAAACAGCCATTTATGCCCTTGAAAAATCTGCCCCTAATTAGTCTCTCTGTGCCTGAGTCCCCCATCTGTAAAGTGAGAATAACAGCACTGCTGTACCTCACAGGGTTTTGGGAGGATAAATGTATTAGAGGTTGTAAAGTGCTAAGATACTACAGCAACGGGGTCAGATACATACCTAGGCACACAGAAATCCAATCAGCACCCCCAAAAACACTATTTAAAAGTAAGCCTAGATCTCTCTTTTCTGAAAGAACTCAATATGCAATTGCTTCTATCAAGCTGTTTCGTTCAGAACCTTCACATTCTGACCCCATCCACTTCATTACAAATACGCACGTCATCACGGTGGATTTAAATTCGGAGCATTATTGGCTGCTCTTGGGGTTCTTCATGAGTAAGCAGTGAACTCACACTGGAACAAAGCTGCCTCTAGAGAAAAACTGCCATCTGTTTACACAGCTACACAGGCCAGATATAATGCTCGTGACTTTCTATTATATACAAGATATAAAAAAAATCTCCTCCTCCTCTCACCACATCAAGTTCAAGTTTCCAGTCCTTATCTTTAAAGCTCTTCACAACACTGCCCTTCCTTACTTGGCTGCTCGTGTTTCTTCTTGCATTGCCTTTCTTCTCTGCTCTGCCAACGATTCCAGCCTTCTCTGACCATTTGCCAGCTTCTCACATAAACGTGTCTGAACTTTCCTCCATAGTACTCCTAACACATGGAATGCTGTCCCAGAACTGATCTGTACTGCTACCATCCTTTCCTCCTTCACATCCATTCTCCAGGCCCACTTCTGCTGCTATCCCTACAAGAGAACAGCCAACTCATGATGGCTGTGTTAAAGGGCAGATGGGGTTAGCTGGCATGTATCTATTTAATAAATAATCATGTGCCAATGCATGTCTTTATATAATAAAAAAGTATTTGCTTTTACAAAGTAGGGGTAGGCAACCTTTCAGAAGTGGTGTGCCGCGTCTTCATTTATTCACTCTAATTTAAGGTTTCTCGTGCCGGTAATACATTTTAATGTTTTTAGAAGGTCTCTTTCTATAAGTCTATATTATATAACTAAACTATTGTATGTAAAGTAAACAAGGTTTTCAAAATGTTTAGGAAGCGTCATTTAAAATTAAATTAAAATGCTGATCTTACACCACCAGCCTGCTCAGCTCGCTGTCAGCCTGGGGTTCTGTTCATCTAGGCCGGCAGTGGGCTGAGTAGGGCCTGCAGTCGGGACCCCAGACCTGGGGGTGGGTGTTTCAGGAGTCAGGGCAGAGGGCTGGGGGTATGGGGGTACAGGGCAGAAGGCTGGGTGTGTGTTGGGGTGTGGGGGGTGCAGGGCAGAGGGCTGGGGAGAGTGGGGGGTGCAGGGCAGAAGGCTGAGTGTGTGTGGGGGTTCAGGGCAGAGGGATGGGTGTGTGTTGGGGTGGGGGGCGTTCAGGGCAGAGGTGCTCGGCTCGTGGGGGTGCTCCCAGCCCCCTGCCCTGAGCGGCTCATGGCAGGGGGCTGGAAGGGATATGCCTTGTTCCACCCCCTTCCCCCAGGCTCTGTCCCTACCTCTCTTTGCCTCCTCTACGGAGCTGTGTGCACGCTGCCACTCTTTCTCCCTCCCCCTCGCTAGGGCCATCAACTGATTGGCCAGGGACGGAGAGGAGAGGCGGGGCCGGAAAGCACCACACTGGGAGAAGAAGCGGAGGAGGGGGGAAGCTTGGCTGCCGCGGAACCACCCTTCTGCCTCCTGCCTCCGCAGGTGAGAGTGGTGGGCGGGGGGGCCTGAGTGGGGCTGGGGGCCAGGACCATGGCAGGGAGCTGTGTGCCACTCAGAATCAGGTCGCGTGCCATGTTTGGCATGCATGCCGTAGGTTGCTGACCCCTGATATAAAGTATATCACTTGTCTTCTTAGGCTCACGTCCTGCAAATATTTACAAACTTGCTTAACTGTACACATGTGAATACTCCCAATGGAGATATTTATGTGCATATTGTTAAGCACATGGGTGTTTCCAAGATAGGGGTCTTTAAGCGTAAGCTCTGTGGGACAGAAACCATCTCTTTGTATGTGCCAGCACAAAATGGGGATGTGACCTTCCTTTTGGCAGCTGGACAATACAGCAAAATAAATATTAAATAAAAAAAAAGTGGCAAAAGATCAAGAAATAGGCTGGCTGGTGGGAAGGTGGGGGTATATATCAGGGCAAGAAGCCAAAGGGTTAGTCCTGGACTTTAAAAAGTAGTGGTGATGGGAGGATTTAATATTTTATTCCAATTCACATAAAAATAAACATGGACAACTAACAGTCCAACAACCTTGGCTTTGCCCCTCTTTAATACTATGTTTGGGTGGGAGGAAAAGGCCAACGTGCACATTTGTGGGCCAGATTTTCAGCCGACTTAAGCCAGTGTGGCTCCATTGAAAACAACAGGGCTATGCTGATGTACACCAGCTGAGGACCCATCCCTGTATATTTATATGTCTGTTTATGAGCCTGTTTGATACTGAAACTTAATTAAGACCCATCAGTAACTGTACCACAATCTTCGTATTCAAGATTGGTGAAGAGACAAACTTTGTCAAGGTGATATTGGTTCTTGTTGGCCTAACCCACGCATTAATCACGTAGGCACTTAAAATGACCCTTTAATGTCTCCGATTTTCGTTAGAAAGGCTGAGCGAAAACAATATCCGCTGGGTTTGGCTTTTAAGCAGAAATAAAATAATCATTTTTTATAATGGAACTGGTATATTGTGTTGTAAATAAGACAGCATGAGCAGACAAGTTAACGGAGATGTGGATAAGCCCATAAAATAACTACTTTTCATAATGGTTTCAAACACACAATTGAGGTCCATGCTACAGTGCTATTCGCAAGATGCGAATAAGCACAATTCCATTAACTTTGGCTAATAGGATAGCCACCTTAATAAGTCTTTCAAAGATGAGAATTCACAGATTGTTTCATCCCACTGGACTGCAGGAACAAGTCCTCACAATACAACACAATTTTGCACATCAGGAATACTACATAACGCAAGCCTCTCAGCAAACGACCAGTGTGGGTCAATATACAGCACCCCAACCTGCTCCCGAAATAAATGAAAGCACCTCTCATCAGGCCGTAAAAATGCTAACATTTAATATCCAGAGAAAGACCAACTTTACTGACATTGGTACGTCACCGGTCAAACTTGAATGGCTTAATTACCATCATATCTAGTCTGCAGTTCATCAAATAAAAAGCAAATTATTAAAAAAAACAAAAACACACACAAAAAAAAAAAAACAACCACCAATCCCCACCACCAATTCCCACCTTCAAAGAAAGGAGGAGGAATCAAACAAGACATATGCTAGTCAAGTTGCTTAGTGGATCACTCAAAGCCATTCAAATACTACAGTAACAGGGGCAGTATAAAATCCTGAATAGAACAGAACAGACCCTAGACCAGTGGTTCTCAACCTGTTTACCATTGTGGGCCACATATGCAGCTCTCTCTGTGTTATGTGGGCCACATCCATACAATATATATACATACGACCTTAATAGCCTGAGGATGTCACATGGGCCACGGCTAAGGTGACCAGACGTCCCGATAAAAATCTATGTTTTGGCTACTTTTTTCAGTCCTTTTTACCCAATATTTAACTTTCCCAATATTTATCTCCCTGTCCTGCATCCCGACCGATGTACAATTGGGACACCATTTGTCTTGATATTGTAAGGTTGCCAGGCGTCCAGTTGGCAAGGGGCTGGCAAGCTCCCTACCTGGCACTGCGCAGCTCCCCAGAAGCGGGGACATGTCCGTCTGGCTCGAAGGAGCAGGAACGACCAGGGGGGTTGTGTGTGCTGCCCCCACCATGAGCACTGGCTCCGCAGCTTCCATTGGCCAGGAACCGCGGACAAAGGGAGCTGTGGGGGAGTGTGCCTGTGAGCGAAGGCAGCAGCAGCGCACAGAGCTGCCTGGCCGCACCTCTGCCTAAGATCCAGAGGGAGATGCTACTGCTTCCCGGGAGCCACCTGAGGTAAGTGCCACCTGCAGCCTGCACCCCCTCCCACGCCCCAACCCCCTGCCCTGAGCCCTCTCCCCCACCCAAACTCCCTCCTGGAGCCCGCATCCCAAACCCCCCTCCCGTGCCCCAACTTCCTGCCCCAGCCCTGAGCCCCACATTGCAGCGGGGGCTGGAACCAGGGCTGTGCACCCCCGACCTGTGGCTTGGGGCAGGGGCTGGAGCTGTGCACCCCCGCCATGCAGCTTGCAGCAGGGCCTGGAGCCATACGCCCCCCAAGCAGCTTCCTAGGGCTGTGCCCCTCTTCCCCATGTCTCCGGGGGGGGAGGGGGGAGGAGGCTGTGAACCTGTGGCTGCTCCCTCACCCCAATGTGTCCCAATATTTTACTTGTGCAATCTGGTCACCCTAGCCGCGGCTGTGGGCTGATTGGGCCGCGGGTTGAGAAAAACTGCCCTAGACCATCTCCATGGAGGACTTTAGTATATAATACAGTCAAAGAAAAAAAACTAAATACATACATATACAAGAAAGTCACACCAAAATATCAACTTTACAGTAACATTAAAGTACCTTAACTCACCATAATGATGCTTTAGGTACTACAGTACCTACAGAGGCACAATTTGTTTGATCAGAACTCCTTGTGTAAGTCAGCCAGGGCAGGTTTTGGCCCACAGCATCTGACATGCGCTGCTGAGACACTCCTGAAAACTCACTCCATTCTGGTTGGGGTTAAGGTCAAAGTAGCAGCTATAGCTTAGAAGCGTCCTGCTTTTGTCAGCTCACATTAGCCTGTTAGCATGTTTTAATGTTCTCCCCCTCCTCCCATCTTTAGATAAGGTGAACCATGGTGATGGTTGATGCATTGGCACACACAGTTAGGCCATCTGCAGAGAAAGTTGGGTAAAAAGGACTGAAAAAAAAGTAGCCAAAATATAGTTGCTGGCTAGTTTAGATGATTGAGAGGAGAATTATGAGACCAATTGCTCAAGAAAAATAAAAATCTGTTTGTCTGCCACAGGATCAGAATGTTAAATTAAACCCTACAGCACTGGGACTAAAAGGAAAAAAGCCCCTAACATTGAGACTTTCAGCTACTTTATGTAAAGGCAAGAGACTGAAGTTATCTGCTGTGTTCTCACTTTAGCAAAATCTTCAGGAGTTATGACATTGGCCAGGTCATATTGAGGATTTATATTATGAGGGATCCCAGAGGAGGAGGAGGAGGAGGAGTGGCAGTATTGGCAAGGTATGGTATTGGGTCTGCAGAAATACAAATATTTTGGCTAATGCAACACAGGTAGCTTGGACAAAAGTTGAAGAGAAACCTGTATAGAAAAACTGGAGCATTTTTCATGGGGGCTTAATTACTCAAATATGGACAAGGATATCTATGCAAAACAACCCTAAGGTACACCACTTCAGAGGAACCGTAAGATTCCTTTGCACTTTGTCATGCAGCCTATATGACCAGAGGCTAATATAAGCCAAATGCTAGAACAGGGATAATGAATCGTGTTGAAATTAGGAAGGCTCTAGGACAGGGCAATTTCAAGACCATCTGGATCTAAAATATTTAAGGAGGAATACAATGAACCAAGAAACCCCAAACTTTTTGACTTTAGGAAATGCAACCTGCCCTAAGAAATTCCAACAAATTCTATAATGCTGCTGAAAAAGGTAGGAAATACAGCATATCAGAAACAGTAAGAGAGGCATTCCAGATACTGGAATGCAGCCCAGTATCTGGGAAAGGCAGGGCAATACAGATAGAAACAGAGCAGTTGGAGCTTTGTGCTACGTCATTCTATCTCCTGGCAGGGAGAAATAAATCCCACAGATGAACCAAGATAGAATGGTCCCTTTATTAAGGGCCTTGACCCATAGCTCACTAAGGTGTCAGTCTTTCCATTGGCTTCAGTGGGCTTTGTATCAGACCCTAAATGGATTCCAAGTAGGCAACAAGTAAATATATTTGTCCTCAGGGGCAGGGAGGAACAGAGAACTGGAGGAAGAGATTAAAGAAATACTTGTTATGTGCCATTTCAACAAATGGCTATTTTATTTGTCTTAACACGTTGCGAGTGAACTGAAATATGGTTCAATGAACAGGAACTGCCAGGGGCAGCCGCAGCTCATACACCTGATTTCTTAAGAAATTCTTTGAGTCTTGTGCAAACAGAGCCAACTGCTAACACAGGTGACTGCAGGTCCTTCCTCCCCTTTTAGAATGTATTCCGCCCACCCTCCTAGGCAGACCAACCAAGAGTCACTACAGAAGGAAGTGAGCATGGCAGAAAGGAATAATTATCATCATTCCCCATTTTACAAATGGGAAATGGTGGCACAGAGAAATGAAGTGATATGCCCCAAGTCACAGAGGAAGTCTCTGATGGAGCCAGGATTTGATCCCAGGTCTCCTGAGTCACTGTCCAGAGCCTTAACTGCAAGACTACCCTTTTCCCGTAGGACAGAATAAGGCCGATTGCAGAAAGCCACTTGTTTTCTAGGATGATATCTTTAGCATCATTCAAGTAGAGCACCTGCCATCAGGCTAATTCCTGTCAGTCACTTTTGAAGTGTTTCATTGCACCATCAAAACAGAGTTAGCAAAGAAGAGTGGGAAAGACAGAGAATGAAAAATGAAGATAGTGGCAACAGAAACTAACAGCAGCTACAGTAACTGCCTGAGGACAATGGGAAATGCAATGTATCAAAATTAAAGATGACACTTTAAAATAACGGTCTAGTTAACTGAGGCTAAATTACAGTTGAAAGCCTGTGTAAGTACTTATGACATCTGCATTAAAACCAGTTGAGTTCATCAGGATTATAGTTACTGCAATTTATGCCAAACAAATTAATAAATATTGAAACTTTAAAATAAAAGTTTTAAAGTACATCAGCCTTCCCCAAAATGTTTGGCACTTGTGCAAGGCTTACTAAGGACTAGAAGTGTTTTCACCATTGGAATGGGTGCTATTGGTTTCCTGCTACATCCTGCAACCAAGCTCAGTTCATGCAAACCAAAAAGTGAAACTGACCAGACACGTCATTAGCATGTGGCTAAAAGAAATGCAAAAAGTTAACAAAATGTATGATTCTAAATTGGCTGTGTCCCCTTTAACAAAAGCAAAACCTGGTATATTACCTATTGGCTGACTATTTCAGAGAGAATTAAAGTAAAAATAAATGTCATTTATCTAGTATGTTTTTAGATGACTGACGTCTAAGATTCTGACTAGCTAAGTTAAAGTCATAATAATAAAAGAGCCAAATCCTGACCATCTTCCCATTCCCTGTACAGACCCCAGTTCTGCTATGGAAACAGGGGAAGGATTTGGGGATTCCAAGATAATACATAACTGTGGAGCTCTGTCCATGGGGACCCTCTTGACCCAGAATGTAGTGGACAAGAAGGGAGAGCAGCATGGGCGAGGACAGTGGATCGACAATACCGAGGTCCACCAGCCAGTTTACCTCATGAAGAAGACTGGCCTCATCTGCCATTCAAGCTACTGCAGCACTGAGGCAACAGCAGTAACTCCATAGCAATTCTGTGTCCTGGAGCAAAGAATTCCTCCCCACCCCACACCTTCTCACAGATATGCCCACTACATTGTTTAGCCACTTAGGCTGCATGCTGGGTTCCAGAATTTAGCCTACAGAATATATACCACTATAATCCATAAGTATTATATTTCCAAAGCACTACCCAAGGAGTTACATCCTAAATCTCATAAAAGTTTAACAGGATTTGGGTCCTTAACTTTCTGCTTCAAAATGAAGCCCTTAGGTCAGGTGCTCAGCATACTGTATTTTCGTATATTATATGGCCTTCAACCCAGAACTGCATGCTAGCAGAATAATTTAGTGGAGGACACATCAATCCTTCACCTTCCATAATCATCTTTTTTTGCTAATTATCAGAGATTTTTTCTTTTTGTTGTTGATTTTCTTTTAAACAAGAGTTTTCCTCCCCTCTCAGCCCACCTTTCCCTCCAATTAGATCCTGAAAGGAATACAATTACAAGGCAACAATCACACCAGTGCCATACAACCAGGATGTCAAACACAGGGCTGCAACTTGGCTGCATTACCAAGTAGAGAGAGAAGAAACTGAATGGGAGGGGAAAGAAATATTTGTAATAGTGTGGCAGATTGTGCCTCTGAGACTCATGCATGGAGGAGACGAGGCCCTCCTTGAACAGAAGCTACTGTTCCCTAGTGGAAAGGGGTAAGTGACCTTCCCATACCATCCTTTCCTTCTCAGGATGGTGGGGACAGCTCACCACTAGATCATAGGGCACATTACCACCAAAAAGATATTGGAGGGAGTTCTGAAAGAACCAGAAAGAGTAATTAAGAAGCTGGAGAGATTCCCTTACAAGGAAACATTAGAAGTCTTATTTGACACTCTTACTCAAGCAAAACTCCCAACTGCCTCATCTGCCAAGTGAGCTTGGGCAAATCACATCACCTTTCTGCACCCCTGCTTCCCATCTGTATGCCTTATTTTGAATGTAAATTCTTTGGGGCAAGGACTCTTTCCTCCTAGGAGTTGATAGTGCCTAGCACAATGGGGCTGTTTAGCACTATCATAATATAAATAATAAATATTACTACTAACATTTGCCTAATAAGCCATCTGTTTCAACAGGGAAGGAGAATGGAGAAAGACATTAGAAGAGGTAAATGTAGGCAAATTATTAGACTGAGTATACGTGTTCAACAAAATATATGATGGCATGAGGCACTATAAAGTTTTGGGGGTGATTACTGCCATGGAAATAACGCTAAGTCACCTGTGGCTCTCATGAGTAACACAGTACCGCTAAAACCATGACCGAACAAACTTTGCAACACCCACACTGTCACATTCCCTGACTTTTGCTCTCCGTATAGATACAGATGCATATTTTACTGAACATTTTAAACATATTTTAAAAGAATGTTGAAAAATGAGTTGAGAGTGTTAAATAAGAGTGGATCCAAAAGATGCTCTAATTGAGCCTAACAGCATAATGAATCACATGAAGAAGACACTCAAACATTGTTTTGAAAAACAAGGCTCTTTTGTGGCTTTGAATGACAGTCTTGCATTCTAGGATGAACTGTGCTTACTACTTTCCAAAGTTGCTGTGTTTGGGGGGAGAGTAGGTTGCTGCTGCCCCTCTCAGTGGGGGCAGTATATGCTCCCTTGCATGCTGGCAATCCCTGCATGTGGGTGAAGGGGTGGGAATATCCCCATGACCCCTACTGCTCCAGTGAGTGAAGTTACTCTGGATTTATACTGATATAACTAATAGCAGAATATAGCCCTGGATATTTCAAAAGATCCAGATTGACTTAGATTATAAACTTCTGGGGGACAGGGACAGCCTTTTTGTCCTAGGTTTGTACCGCACCTAACACAATGGGACCCTTGTCTACGATTAGGGCCGCAAGGCACTTACCGCAACACGAGTACTAAATAAGAACAGATTACATCAATGTTTTTAAGGTTTACTTCTCACTTTCTCAATCTTTAAATTCTTCACATTGGGTACTATTATTCAACCAGTCTGAAACACTTACAAGACACGTATACAAGACTGTGATGTACATTAACTTTTAGTATGTGTAATGGAACTAATTGGACATTCAAGAGCTCACCAAAGTATTATAAGGAACAAGATACTAAGATCCAGCTTGCCAATACTAGACATACTCATTTCAACTCAAAACTGTGTCATGGCTGGAGCGGACCATGGAGAACAAGCAAGGTTTACTGATTATTTGCATATTCTCTTTCCCCCACCCCCCACCCTTTCTAAGGATGGATTTGATTACTTGGAATTCTGGGCTAAAAAATTGAAAATTCTGCACTCAGTATTTTAAAATTCTGCAAATTTCTGACTATTTTACTTGTCAAAATAACATTAATCACACCAGTTTCCATTATTTTGGCAATTTATTTCAAAATACCTGTCAGCAACTCTGTCTATTACAATAGAGACAACAACAAAAAATTCCCCCAGGAGTAGAGAGTTAAAGAAACCTCTACAACAATCCAGGTCCTATTTCTCTACTCCCTCCCCACAGAGCCCAACCCCAGGGTGCCCCCCCAGCCCAGACACCCAGACCCCATAGCCCCGCCCCAGGGCACTCCCCAGCCCAGACACTCACACCTCCTACCCCCCAGAGCCCAGCCACGGGGCACCTCCCAGTCCAAACACTCCCATCCCTCACACCCCCAGAGCCCAGCTGCAGAGCACCCCCCAGCCTAGACACGTGCACCCACACCCCAGAGATCCAAAGGGAGAGACTGCCTGATGTGGATCCCAGGCTTGTACAGCTTTTCCTACACGCTGCCTCGTTCCTTCAGGATCTGCACTGCAGCTTCTGGAAACCCTCCACCTCTTCCTCCCCTCTCTCTCCAGCAGTGCCTTCTATTTGCTAGCTGGGGAGCCAGACTCTGCCAGGTCCAGCAGCCCCTAGTGGTGGCCAGCAGCTCTGCAGCTCATTTCTGCAAAGGAAAAAGGAAATTCTGCACAGAACATTAATTCTGTGCCAATTTTGCATTGTGCATTGGCACAGAATTCCCCCAAGTACAATTACTTGTACTGGCAAAGGGTATGCAAACAGTTGTATGTGATAAATGGAAAAAGCTACTTCTTACGGCAGCACTGAATGCGCCAATTCTAGAATTCTGTGCATTGATTCACATATATCCACCTCAGCTGTTTTTCAGCAGTGCTGGCTAGTAAGCTCTGGGACTGAAAGTAAAAGGTTTGGGCATTCTTGTTTATGAGAGGACTCTATTGTGTTCTACAGGCAAAAACTGTAGCTGGTTTCAGTCTCCATACTGGACCTGTACGTGTAGAAGCAACTGAAAAAAATAAAGTGCTAATTTTTCTTGCTAAATCTAAAACAGATTAAGACAACACACACACTGGGCAAAGAGTGTGTGGACCAAAATGCCCAAAGTAACCTTTTCTTTCAGGTGTACTAATGCAGCACTGATATAAATTTGCTCAGGGTTTATAACTCCCCAAATGTGCGACACAGAACACACATTTGTACTAAACCAGTAAAGAACAAGGATGAAAAGTTTAAAAAACTCATGTAAACAGTAAGATTGATGTGTGATTAAAAAAAGGATTAAATGTTTAATCTGGGGCAATAAATAGCCCTGCAAATGTTTAGTGCAAGATTTGCTGGCTCTGGCCAGCTCATGTTCTCTTTGCCTTGAGGACAGATCCTTGCTATTAGGGAAAAGGCCATATGATTTTTTTTTTTAAATAGACTAAAAAGAGGGTAAGATTTTAACATCTCCTTTTTCCACCCCCACCTCTCCTTTGTTTGCTCTGCTGCACAACAACATAAATGGATCTAACGCCACCTCTGGTATTATAACAAACTGTGGTATTTCCATGGTATTTATCTTCCATGGACGTCTCTACATCTCATCTGCTATGTGACTGAAATAATTACATCCTTGAATACTCTAAGCTCATACAGTACATGGAACAGATTGAATTTATGTTGTATATTCACTCCTAGAAACAAAGAGCCGCTATGGCCCCCAAATCAGAGCCACACCTCCACAGCTCACTTTGCAGCATATTTATCAACAGCTCTGTAGGATGTGGCTAGCCCCTCCATTGCTTTTAATTTATAACATTCCATAATGAATGCAATTAGTCCCCATTAAGTAAAAGAGCTGCATGCTCATGCTGCACTACAACATATTTTTATTTCTTCTTTTGCACTGAGCTATATTTATTAGCCATCTGGATTGCCAAATTATTTAAAAACCCAGGATGCAAACCCTTTAAAAGCACCCAAGTATGAATGCTTCCTTCTATAGTAATTAATACTGATTTATAAACATTCAGGATTAGGGAACAAATACTTAATTCTCTCCTAATCCTTTCGCCAGCACGACTTTGTGTTCAGTGTTCACGAATATAGATTAACCAGCCTGAAGTTAATAGCATTTGAAGGACAGAGCTGATCAGCCGTGCATAACACCATGATATTGCAGTCTGCTTCTACTACAAATTTACTGTAACCTGTGGGATTAGGACAGATTCAGGAGACTGCCATATTTCTGTTTTATGCCTAATGCAATTTCCAGCTTTCACTATAAACCCATGTTCAGGGAGATTAAAGACATTAAACCCTTAAAAAGTATCAGATTGGATGATGTCTTGTAATAGCACCGAATAAGCGAATATATTTAAGATGATGTGTTATATGTGACTCATTTAGTATCACTAATCTCACCGAGATAGTTTTGTTGATCTTCAGGAAACCCACGTTCTATTCCCAGCTCTGACACCTGACCTGCTGAGTGACCTTGGGCAAGTCACTTTCCTTCTCTGTGCTCCTGCTTCCTCCACTCTTTGTCCACCTTGTCTATTTAGATTGTAAAGCAGGGTCTCTCTCCCTCCCCTCTCTGAGGCAGGGGCTGTCTCTCGTGTGTGTTTCTACACCACTGAGCATAAAGAGGCCTGTATCTTGGTTGGGGCCTCCAAACCCTACTGTACTCATAATAAATAATCATAAGACAACACAACAACTATATGGTAGTATTAACCTCTGTTTCCAGCTCTGCTTATATGTAATGCACTCTGCTTTGGAAGCTAGTGGGAAATCAATGCAATGTTCAGAAAGGCTGTTACATCAAATGTCACTGGTTCAATGAATTCCATCTTCTCTACCCCTTGCTGTTAATGTCCATTCTGTTCCTGCCTGCCACTCAAGTGCCAATCTTAAAAACAAAAAGTTTTCTGGATCTAAGCAGATTTTTAAAAATCAAATCAAAAGTTTATTTGCTGCAGCAGTGTTTTTGGAAGAAAACTGCATTTGAGAAATAACCAAAACCTGATCTCATCCAAAGTGCTGAAAAACTACCTTCTTACTGGACTGTTTCAGAGCAACTGAAGCATGAACACAACCAAAACCAGCTAAGCAAATGCAGCAGAAAGGTGGGCTATTCAAATCTGCCAAAACTGCAGTTTGCTAACATGTCTTTAATCCAGACACAAAGAATCAAGAAGAAAACAGTTATATGAAAACAAACAATGTACTTCAGTCTCTCTTATCTGCTGGTAGCTCTCATTCATCTGAGCGTATGTCTACACTGCAATTAGACACCTGAGCGTATGTCTACACTGCAATTAGACACCCATGGCTGGCCCATGCCACTTGACTTGGGCTGGCAGGACATCTCCCAAACATCTGCACTGCAATTAATCAGCCCCGCGAGCCCAAGTCAGCAGCACAGGCCAGCCACGGGTGTGTAATTACAATATAGACATATCCTATGTGTTGGGTGGAATTCAGTGTGTCAGGGAAAATATAAAAAAAACTACATCAAGTGCTCCCTTTTCTGCTGCAAACAAACAGTTATTTTCCCTCAGTACCTTAAGCAGCACATAGGGTCACCAAAGAATTAGCACTTCATTTAACAACCACTAGTTCAAAGATTTCATGTGTACTAGAGTTTACCTTCATCCACAATACACACATGTTAAGTTCTGCCATGCTCACTGTGTTCTCTTGACGGTTTTTCACTAAGGGTCTGTCTACATTGCAGCAGGGAGTGTGCCTTCCAGGGCAGGTAGACAGACACACGCTAGCTCTGCTCCAGCTAGCATGCTAAAAATTGCAGCATGGCATGGTGACAGCTCAGGCTAGCTGCCCAAGTACATACCCAAGGAGTTGGGTGGGACTGTACATGGGTGGCTGACCCGAGACACTACCCATTCTGCCGCAGCCACGCTCCCATTTTTAGTGTGCTAGCTCAAGCAGAGCTCGCATGTCTACATTTATCCAAGCTAGGAATTGCATTTCCCAAATGCTGCGTAGACATAACCTGTGAGCTCCAACTTGCCCTCAGATATATGAGGTGGATGGAGCATGTGTGGAGCTGCCTTCTACTGGGTCTTCTAAATAATCAGACTATGGCATTTTAAAGATTTAACAAGATGAAATACGCACTACATGTAGGGATCACTTCACCCACCACTGAAGTGCAGGCATCTCAGAGATGAACTGTAGATGCTGCGTAATAGTGCACAGAAACAGTTTACAGCAATAAGTGAATATCACTCTATTCACCTGAAACTGCAAGGGCATTAAGGTACATAAGAATTTATAATAAATAATTATTTATTATAAAATGTAATCACTGAAATTCAGACTGAGGCAGGATACCAGGAATCCTACAAAAGTTGCCATGGAAGCTTTAATGGCCTGAAGGGTTTGTGATGTTAGGCACAAGACTTATCAGGAAGACAGAGACATCAGCGGCCTAAGGACCCAAAGTGGCTGCATTCGGGATTGACTAGGAAATTGCCTCCTTTTCTGTCACTTAGGGTATGTGTACCCTGCAGCTGGAGGTATGATGGCAGCACATGCAGACATACCATGCTAGCTCTAATCTAGCTAGCATGAGTACCAAGAGCAGTGAAGCCATGGCAGCCGGGTCTTCGGCACAGGCTGTACAAGCCTACCAGGAATCTGGGTATCTACTTGGGCAGCTAGCTTCACTGCTATTGGTATTGGCACTAGCTAGAGTACAACTAGCTCATGCACAGGTACTGCATTTGCACCTCTGACTCCACTATAGACACACCCTTAGATATTTTATGGAAATTTCTGGGAGGTTTTCCATCCAAGTACTGACCTGGCCTGACACTGCACCTTGCAAACTGTGACAAGGTCACACTAATGCTATTTAGTATTCACATTATCAAAGCTTTTTGCAAATGACGACTAATTAATTCAGGTAAAGCCATCCTTAAGAGGTACTTATTGTGAGCATCTTAAAATGTAAGTTCAAGGCCATCTCCTGCTCTAGCGCCACACAAAGAACACCCACTGATGTAGAAGGAAATTGTAAAGATTGGGATGACATAATGCCCTTTGCCACTGCATTTTTTCCATACAGTTGCAGTAGCTGAACCCACAGAGGTTCTGGAAGCCTGCATGCAGCTCTCATTGGCTCCAATGGGACCCACACAAGCAAAGCCAATGCAGAATGTGTTCTTTGTTTGCACTCTATTCCTTCATTCTGTCCCTTTGGGTACTTTTGCCACTTGCATGGGAGAGCTTTTCCTCTGCAGCCTTCTTATCTCTTTTCATGCAATTTTCAAACTGCCTCCAAAAACCTGTCTCTTGTCCCTTGCTTAAACAGCTTCTTAATTTCTCTTTTCTGCTGCTATTCTGAGTTGGTGATTTTAATTTATGGGATAGGCACCCGGCAAACAATAGTTACGTGTTTTGTTTGTTTATCTGTAGAGACTCAAACAAATAATACCATTTTATGAAAAACTTTATCCAAAATAAAGCTGCGTATTGTATTCATGCGACCCAATATCTAATCCTAAATGTCTGTTCCAAGGAGTCAGTGTACAGTGGCATGTTTCCTCCCAAAGTGCTTGTGAAGCTTCTATTGATGTTATTGAGCAATGCAGGAACAATTAGAAGGGTCTAATCTCCAGAGTTTAAGAAGCAGGGTTTATTTGGGGGCAGTTTTAAAGCAAAATGGACTGATACCTATGTGGGAAAGATTCAGGCCCCTTCATAAAGTTTCACTTAAATTAACTCGAAGTCTCCATCTAGCTGCTGACAGCACTGCAGCCTACTTAGCAAAATGAGTCAAGTGCACAGTTCCAGGCAATTTAGAATTGGTTGCTCTCCCTGCTGAGGCTATGCATGTGTAGCTCAATGAATGACCTTCTTTCTGAGAGATGGAGGATGCCTAGAGGTCAGGGTTGAGGTAAACAACAAAGACACCTTTGTATGCCGCACTCGTCCCCCCCACTGGAGCTGCTGGACAGACAACCCAGAGATCACCTTCTTCACCCAGTCCAATGTAAGCGGGTGAGATTGCTTTTGAAGTGCTGAATTTCAGTGAATTGTTACATCTCTGCCTGCATATAGCAAACATTGCTGGAAGACCAAATTTCTACCAGCATTTAAATGTCTGTAAGTAATGTTACACACGGCACATACTGTGGTCTAATGGAAAAAAATCCCCATGGTACTCCCTATTCATACACACAAAGTAACCCAATTTTAAAGTGTTACAGACATGTGTAGTATTAAAGGGATGATATAGTCACTTCATATCATTCCACCAGGAGCAGGGATAACTCCCACACTAACCAATAGTGCTGACTGCCAGTGTCCAGAAGTCTCATTTTCCATGCCAAAGGCAAGTTCTAAAAGTGAAAAGCAAGTTTGTTCTAGTTCACCACTTCAAATGACGACATAAGCACACCCTCTTCCTTTACAGAGTGGTTACAGTTATTAACTTTCTAGTTCTGCCAAAGGTAAAAATTTAACTTTACTTCAGTATTCAGCACAGGGTGTATGTAGGAAATCTAATGGCACTGAAGATTTTAAGCACAACCTCTGAAGCTGGAGAGGACAGAAACTACTGTGGGTGTGCTATTTACTATTCCTCCTAAGCCCTCAAGTCAGTGGATTGAAATCTTGCAGAGTGCATAACTGCAGAGAGCTCACTGTTCAACAGTTTATTCTCAGGGTCAGCTAGGGATTTTGAGGTGGATGCCATGTAGACGGATGTTTATATACTCAACGTGAGAGACTGGATGGCACAGCTGACTAGACTCAAATTCAGGGGCTCACATATTTAGATCACTGGCTCATTACTACCACCAGTGCACAAGTGGTCTTAATGCACAAGTGTTGCCAGCACTCTTTGCACTAAGTGGCATCATTTTGGTGAACTCAGCAGAAAGAACTGAAACACCAAGGAGAATGAATCATCAGTGTCATCGAGCGGCTGCCTCCTGCACAGTCCTCATTCCCTGAGGTCACTCTACAGGCCAGCTCTCTCTGTTTCCCCCTTCAAGGGAATTCTTAAATAAACTCCATACAGGCTTTTCTCTCCAATAATGCCCCTTCTCCCAGGTTCTACTGTACTGACATAAAACAATACTCAGACCCAGGGGCGGCTCTATGTATTTTGCCACCCTAAGCACGGCAGTCAGGCGGCTTTCAGCGGCACGCCTGCGGGAGGTCCACCGGTCCCGCAGCTTCGGCATACCCGCCGCCTAATTGCCGCCGAAGCCGCGGGACCGGCGGACCTCCCGCAGGCATGCCGCCAAAGGCCGCCTGACTGCCGCCCTCACAGCGACCGGCAGGCCACCCCCTGCGGTTTGCAGCCCCAGGCACGCAGTTGGTGTGCTGGTGCCTGGAGCAGTCCCTGCTCAGACCTAGGGCTTTTCTTCTCCCACCTTTAACTCTTTCCAGCACTTCCCTGCTTTGGCAGGCCACTCTCAGCCTCTACCTGGCTGGAATCTTTTTCTACGCCTGTGTTGTCTGCTCTCCCTGGCCCTCAGCCCTTTGGCTATGGCTTCCAAGCCCAAACCCTTCCTCCCCAGACACACGTCTCCTACTCCCCTGCGCAAGCCTCCTGCTCACTGCAACTGTTCTAAAGTCTCTGTCACAGCTTCCTCTGGTTGTTTCCATCCTCAGCATCCCTCGCCCCACAACTTCTTGCTGCTCTTTATAAGGGGATCAGCTGATCCCTGCTCAGATACTCCCCTCAGTAACTAGGGTTGGCTGGCCCCAGGCTATGAGTCCTTAAGGGGCAAGATGCACTATCACTCACCCTCTCATCTATTACAAGTTGTCCCTTCTATTGCCATTGCCCATGTAATACCAGTTCCCAGCACAGTTTGCCAGTCTCCAGTATTGTCAATACAGCAACTTTCACAAGCAGCAAATTCATTTAGGGCCACACCCCAACACCCTTATTCTAGGTTAGTCCCACTGGCTTCAGCAAAGACCTGACAGAGCAGATACTCAGTGGGTTTCTCTCTCAACAGTTAAACTCAATGGGACTCCTCACCCGCTTAAAGTGCTTGCAGGACTGGGGCCCAGGGGGCAGAGTTTCCAAAGGATTCAGGCACCTCAGGATGCAGATAGGCACCTAGTGAAACTTTCAAAAACATCTAGATGCCTTAGGCATTATTGACAACCCTACTAGGCATCTATCTGCTGTTGAGATGAGTTCCTGTCTGCATCCTGTAAAACTTGCCCATACCGGTATTGCCCTGGCCTCTTCTTTTGTCATTCAGTGTTGCACGCATTCTAAAACAATATACATTTCCTCACCTTTTGGGGGCGAAGCCAGACTTTGAGGCACCTGCTCCCCTACTTGGTGTAAACTTTGCTTGTGCCAATCAGAAACGAACACAAACAGGGTTTGGGCCCCGTCCCCTATGACACTTCTATGATGTCATAGTTGGTACTTTATGGGCCTGCCTGCCATGTGCAGGCAGGGAGAGGAGAAAGAAAAATGAATCCTGTGTATCCTGTGTACATCCGTAACCGAGCCTGATCACCTTGAAGCCTCTCTCTCAGCTCACGTGTTTCAAACAGCGTTTCTACGTTTGCCGGTCATTATGCATTGGTTTGTATTTCTAAGTATCAGTTATTACTAAATGCTGCATTTTTGTTTATAAATATTGTTAGTAGATATTTTAGTCATTGTGTGTTTTAAGTTTCATTAACTCTATTAGCTAATCAAACGCTGCTCCCTTACCCCTTGTAATTATCCCGAACAAAACTTTAAATTGATTAATTTTAGTTGTGTGTGTGTGTCTGCAGTTTGCATCGTAACCCATACTCTCCTTGCATCCCTTACCAATATAGTCTATTGCCACGTGCAGCCTGGTAAATAACAGGCCTGCATTTTCTTTCGCCCCTGCGTGCCCGTGGCAATCCACATATGCATCTTTAGATGCCTGAACACCTTTGAAAAATCTGGCCCTACGTTACTATTCAATATGAGCCAGGATATTAGAACGCAACTCTTGACTTAGAAATTTTAAAAGAATTAAATTGTGAGAAAATACAGAACTTAAACTATTTCATATAAAAATACATGTCTGAAAGGTAAATGTTTGTCACATACATTAGCTTTTACTCAGCAGTCCTTGAAACTTGTGGATTCTACTTGTACATTAACAGAGTTTAACATCCCGTCTTGCGATAAAGAGTTGACGTAGAGGACCACCTAACAGTAAACACAGATATTTGCATAAAGAAATAGTATCAGTGGGCATAGTAAATATTCTTAATTATTTATCCCAAATTAAAGCCAACAGGCAATGAAGAGAAACAACAGCCATTCCCCAGTACTATATCCTTACTGCTGTGACATGGGGTCAGATATCCATTACTTGAATTCATCAAAGATCTCTGGTCTAAAAAGATAATTTTATAATAAGCAAAATGACGTTCCCTTATATCAGATTATCACACATCACAGTACTGCATATTCCCAGGCCCAAGGAGCTAGGCTTGCTACTTGCTATTCATTTTACTAGCGGTCATGAACCAATGAGCAATTCTCACTGCAAAACATCTTGTGATGATCTAATGAAGGATGCCAGGTAAAAATAAATTATATATAGTAATAATACCTCCTGCAATGCAAATCTGGAAAAAGCATGGAAAGATCTATGTAAAGTAGTATTTTTTAACCACAGGATGCCTGCAATGGCAGAAATTCTATTAACCATCCCCCACTAGTTTTAAATCTACTCTGGCTTACATAAGGGCAGAAATAAACTACTGTAGTGGTTACTCTTAAAATAATACAATTTACCTTCCTCTTTCAAATGATACTGTTTCCCTATACTTAATATTGGGAGAACTGCAAAAGACTGCAGTAATGTTATTTATTTACAAAGGCAATGGAAATGTTAAGGATAATCACTATATGGACAATTGTTATTTATAGAACAAAGTGGTGTACTTTACACTGTAGAAATGCAGAAGACATTGTCCATTCCCTGGAGAGATTTCATTTTACCTCAAGCAGAAACAATACAGAACAGTCAAAGGGACTTACAGTGAGGAAAACAGATCTGAACTGCCTTTATCTATATCTGCTTATATATGTCTATGCGCTTATATATGTCTATGCTTAAAACATAAATATTTTGTATCTGCAACTGTCTGCACTATATTTGGTGGTCTGAAGTTGAAAAAAGTCTCTGACGAATTTTAAAGTCATAATTTTGCTTGACACTAAAAATCATGAACTCAATCAAGACACTGGATTTATGGCTCATTACTACAATGTATAACCCACTAACCCTCCTTTGTCTTAGGACTGCAGAGATATTAACCGTCTACTTCATTGTGAATGGTCTCTTGCAACACGTGTTAACTCCTTATCTTAAACTGTTCTACCTTGTATTTGGTGGTGACATTCTGAGTACCTTTCCCAGACCTGAAGATCTCTGTGTAAGTTCAAAAGCTTGTCTCTTTCACCAACAGAAGTTGGTCCAATAAGAGATTACCTCACCCATCCCGGTCTCCTAAAAGAAATTCAATTTAAAGGAGAAAATTTTATGTAACCAAGTATCGTGGATATCAACTTAATTAGGTCCTAAATTGCTACGATGACAGATGCCCTCGAAAGGCCTAACATCTGACGTAAGAACTGTTTTAAACTCCCTAGCTGTAAAAACAAAGGCAGTTATGCAGAGGCTAAGAGAGATGAAGGAGAACCTCAAGGCTACAAGAGCTGATGTCACATGAACTCTAAGCACAGGCCTGTTTCTGAAGGCACAGAGCCAAGTATCCACTCATGCCTGGATCATCTGTATTTATCTATCAATGCACACACATTACCTTTACTATTTAGTTTGTAAAGTGTATAAAATTGAGTATAAATGATTACTTCAGCACCCCTAAATGATTTAAGGCTGGGATTTTCAAAGGAGCCTGAGAGAGCCAAGTGTCCAAATCCCACTAACAGTCAATGTGCGCATTTGATGCTAGTTAGTGTATATTGACAATTTTATTACCCGTCAGAGGGTATGGTTTAGAGAAGAGGGAATAGATAACACTTGCATCCCAGGCATGCTACTACACAGGTCTCTGTGCAAACTGCAACCAATTGCATTTGTTGGCTGATTCTCAGAAGTTTTAGAGGTATTAGTTATGCCTCCAGTTGCCATAAGAAAACATAACACATGTTAATGCTCTCAACAAAACCTGAAACCTCACAACTTTTCTGTTTTGATACAATCACAGTTGATTTACTCCTTCCTAAAAAACATGCAAAATCTGCAGACTGACACAATTTTGCTGGATAATCCTGCTGAAACATATGGCTTTCACCAAGTTTCACTCTGTCTTGGGTCTGAATCACTTGTTTGCGACACTTCAATTATTCCCCCAAATAAAGACAATTTTACAAAAAAGACAAAAGGTAAAAACCACTAGCTCTAACTAACACTGTTGCTGAAGTACTGGAGTGAGGCTACTTGCTTCAGTTGCTAGAACATAGGTGCATTGACCTTTTCTCTTCTTTTGACACAGAACATTCCAAATCAGATATAACAAGGGCCTCTGGAAAACCTCAACTGTGCACAATTTAAAAAAAACAAAACAAAAACAAAACAAAACAAAAACTGGGCAAATCCTGCCCAGCCTCCATGAGATCAGAAGTCCCATAGATGTCACAGAGCCAGTATTGTTCTGCTCAATGAGATAGGCAGGATTTTGGGAAGCCTGTGCAGCCAGGGGAGTGTAAAACATCACTGCAGATGGTGGACTTCAGTATTGGAGATAGTGAATCCACAGACCCTCCGTCCTCCTGTCCATTGCCCTTTTCTAAGCAGGGGCTTAGAAGCCACAAAAGCTACCAAAGCCTCCATGCTGAAGTACCAGCCACACAGTATTCTAGGGGAAAGCATTCTTTCAAACAATCGCCTTTCCCAGCAGAAAACCCCTGGACACAGTTCAGCTGTCTGTGCTACATGCTGCTTTTCAGGATCTGGGGCTTACACGCGTACAGTACTGTATATGACTGGCCATTATTATTTGCATTACTGTGGCACCTAGGAGCACCAGTTATGGACCAGGACTCCATTTTGCTGGGAACTGTACAAATAAACACTGAACAAAAAGACAATCCCTGCCGCAAAGCACTCATTCATGAGTTTTAGTCCCCCACAATCACTATCTACCACTGTTGGGTTATGTGAATTTTGTAGACCTATTCATGGCTTAAAAAGCTACAGCGGCAAAGAATAATTAAATGGAGCAGATATCTGTTATAACACTCCATTTAAAAAATAATAATCAGCAATGATTATAGGTGCAATGCATAAAAACAGCCATATCTCCTACATTATGCTAGGTACTGAACAAACTCATAATGAGCATCAGTCCCTGCCCCAAAGAGTTCACAATCTACGGCCACGTCTACACTACCCGCCGGATCAGCGGGTAGTAATCGATCTATGGGGCATCGATTTATCGCGTCTTGTCTAGACTCGATAAATCTATCCCCGAATCGACACCCGTACTCCACCTCGGCAGGAGGAGTAAGCGGAGTCGACGGGGGAGCTGCAGCAGTCGACTTGCTGCCTTGAGGACGGCCAGGTAAGTCGAACTAAGATACTTTGACTTCAGCTACGTGAATAGCGTAGCTGAAGTTGTGTATCTTAGATCAATCCTCCCCCCATCACCCCCCCAGTGTAGGCCAGCCCTACGTAAACAAAACAGACAAAAAGTTGGAGGTGAAACAGGCACAGAGAGGTGAAGGGACTTGCACAAGGACTCAACTGAGAATAGAACCCACATCTCTTGATTCCCTAATCCAGTGCCCTATCCAGTAAGCCACACTGCCATATTACCAATGTGTCATAACCACCATTCACAATACAAAGGATATTGGTATAATAATCTCTCATCCTGAGAAATGCTCATCTCCAGCAACAGGACTTCAATGGGAGTTACCAGTGATCAGCACTTCTCAGAACTGGCCCTTAAAGACCTTACTAAATACTGGGTTTAATGAGATTTAAAATCATAATCATAGCCTGGGCCAGATTCCCCACTTCTCTACTCTGTTATATATCTGTGCAACTCTGCCCAAGTGAATGGGTCAAACATTAACCAGTCTCCCAAGGCCTGGTGACATGATTTATCTGTAACAACAAATACATTATTTTATTCTTATTTGTCACCAATTCTTCCACTGTGTTCTCTAGTTGCATTGGTATAATTAAGCACCTTTGAGGTCTGATTCTTCACTGACTTGGATCTTGTCTCATATGCCCATGCAGGGTGCGTGTAAATCACCACCAAATCGCCTTACACATGCTTTGTATTCACCCATCCAGCTGTAAATAACTGCACAAGGTACAGACAGTGGAGAATCAGGCCCATATTCTCTTTCTTCTTATTCACAACATACACATTATTCTTTACACACACACACACACACTCTCTCATCTAATCCAAATGATTTTCTCCACGTGTAGGGGACATGAGCGTGAAAGCACACAGTTGAAACTGTCACAACAACTGAATGAATCCATTGTCTATATGGTCTATGCCCTCCATTTCAACTGTCCAAAGCTTATGGGAGGAGACAAAAAACAGAATTCAAATAGTTCCAAACTCACCTATCCCTGGATCTCCACATTTTATTTATTTTTGGTGACTTAAGAACTCTCCCAAGCATCACCTACAATTTAACGAAAGTGATCACTCAGGTCCTGATCCTGCAAACAGTATTCTATGGCCAGTAACGCAGGAGGTCAGACAAGTGGATTCTCCTGGTCCCTTTGGCCTTAACACCTATCAATCCATGAGCATTTATGTACATGCTTAACTTTACACACACAAGTAGTTCCACTGAAGTGTATAACTATGCATGGACAGATCTTCTGAGCTTTCCTTGTTATCAAAATGGCTATCTACTCCTTAGGTCAGGGGTGGGCAAACTACAGCCCTGCGCCACTCCCAGAAGCGGCCGGAACCACATCCCTGCAGCCCCTGGGGAAGGGGGAGCAGAGGGCTCTATGTGCTGCCCTTGCCTGAAGGCACCACCCCCTGCAGCTCCCATTGGCCGGGAATGGGGAACCACGGCCAATGGGAGCTTCGGGGGAGGGACCTGGAGGTGAGGGTAGTGCACAGAGCCCTCTGCTCGCCCTCCCCCAAGGGCCGCAGGGACATACCTACCTGCCTGCCCTGGCGCGCACCGCTACCACCCTGGAGCTGCTCCAGGTAAGTGGCGCCGGGCTGGAGCCCGCACCCCGAACCCCTCCTGCACCCTAACTCCCTGCTCTGAGCCCCCTGCCTGCATCCCAACCCCCTGCCGCACCATGCACCCCAACCCCTGCCCTGAGCCCCACCGCACCCCTCCTTCACCCCAAACCCCTTCCCTGAGCCCCCTCGTACACTCCGCACCCCTCCTCTGCCCCAACCCCTTGCCCTGAGCCCCTTCCTGCACACCGCACCCCCCACACTCCCTCCGACACCCCAACCCCCTGCCCCAGCCCTACATTCATGGCCCTGCATGCAATTTCCCCACCCAGATGTTGCCCTTGGGCCAAAAAGTTTGCCCACCGCACCTTAGGTCCATGTACGAAGCAGTTTCCCCCCCCCCCACCAATGTACTGTCTCAGAGGTCCACTTTACATCATTATTTCAGAAATGTGTATTTACTGGACATTTTATTAAATGGAAGTCACTGTTTTGTCCTCAGAGCAGCTGCTCTATCGAACTAACTCAGTGACCAGACTAGATTGGAAAGGTTCTCTGCTTAAGATACATGACAAATTGGGCATTTTTGTGGATATCTGGTCTGTCTCTCTCAAGCTCTAGGGTTACTTGATATATTATTTGTTCAATTCTAGGCTAACTGAAATGGTGATTACATTCTCTAATATTGCCTTTCTTCTCTTTCCCTCTTTTTCCACATAGTGCATGTGCATAGTTTCTTTTTCATTGTTCCTATGTTTCTCTTCAATCATAGATGAATTGCACTACCTCCCCTGCGGTTTTTAGGAGAAAGAATCCACCCTTGATCATGGGCAGAATTCTACAGGCCTCCGCAGCTGGCCTTCCAACCTTTAAGCTGTCACATGGGCCCACCCAGTATGAGGCTTCATGGTAAATGCAACTGCATGTAACCATGGACCCAGTAGCTACAACCTGCACCCTTCCCATCCATGAGCCTGATTCCAAGCGCCCATGTACAAAGCTATGCAAAGCTGTCACAGAACCCCCAACTCCACCCTGCTGAAAGGGAACAGACTTCCCCCTGTGTGACTGCTACAGCCCTTTCCCCCTCCCTCCCGCCCCAGTGGAAACACAGAGTATGTCTACATTGCAATAAAACACCTACAGCTGGCCCATGTCAGCTGACAGGCTTGTAGGGTTTCAGTTGTGGGGCTAAAAAAATTGCAGTATAGCAGTCTGAGTTTGGGCTGGAGCCTGGACTCTGGGACCTTCCCTCCTCACAGGCTGCCAGAGCCTGGGCTCCAGGCCAAGTCCAGACATCTACAGTGCAACTTTATAGCCCTACAGCCCTAGCCCTGCAAACCCGACTCATCTGACATGGGCCACCTACAGGTGTTCTATCGCCCTGTAGACAGACCTATAGTGACTCCACTACCCTAGCATCCTGGAGACCTTCAGCAGTCCTTCTGCTAATCAGTGACTTTCACTGTTTTTAAATTACTTGAAAAAAAGGCTTTACCGTAAAGTGTTGTTGACTAGCAGCTGTGATTCTTTATCTAGAGCCATGGGCACAGCATTTTAAAAACACAAATAAAAACCACAGCCCTTTCCCCAAACCATTGACACCCATTGTGATGATGAAGACACAGTGCTGGATTGCTGGTCTCTGCAAAAGAATTTTTCATGGCGGTAAAAGATGCATCACAGCCACAAAATGCTCTGTCTCCACCATCCTTGGCCTTAGGACTTACAGTTCCTTCCTAATTCAGGGAGGCTCCTGGCCCTCAGCACGGCATCTCAGGATTCTCAGGCTTTTCTCAAAGTCGAAACACAGAAGCTATTCATGTCCTGTACCAGGCATTATTACAAATAACATGTTATGCTACAACTCGTGTAATACCGAATGCTGCTCACTTAACATTAATAAGTGGTATCATGCCAATTATTCAGCAGTCATGTTATGTTCATTTACAGCTCAGCTTCTATCTTGCTGGGGCTCTTTTTCTTCAAGAAGCATCAGTGGAAATTTTGGCTTCGCTGGTCCAGTCAGCATTTTTGGAATCACGAGATCAAACGTTAATATAGCTAGACCAGGGGTCAGCAACCTTTCAGATGTGGCGTGCCAAGTCTTCATTTATTCACTCCAATTTAAGGTTTCGCGTGCCAGTAATACATTTTAACATTTTTAGAAGGTCTCTTTCTATAAGTCTATATTATAACACTAAACTATTGTTGCATGTAAAGTAAATAAGGTTTTTTAAATGTTTAAGAAGCTTCATTTAAAATTAAATTAAAATGCAGAGCCTCCCAGACCAGTAGCCAGGACCCGGGCAGTATGAGTGCCAATGAAAATCAACTCGCGTGCCGCCTTCGGCAGGCGTGCCAAAGGTTGCCTACCCCTGAGCTAGACTAAGGGTACATCTTCACTGCAATCAGATATGTGACATATAGATATACCCAAGCTAGCTTTGATGTAGCTAGCTCAAGTCACAACAACAGTGAGATCACAGCAGCCTGGGCTAGCTCCTCATGTTACATACCCAGGGTCCCCGATGGGCTTGTACAACCCATGCTGCTGCAGCTTCACTGCTATTGTTATTCCATCTAGCTAGATCAGAATCAGCTCAGGTACATCTACATGTCCTGCAGTCACACTTCTGATTGCAGTGTAGACATACCCAAGTAAGCAGCCTTCTCCTCCTGATGTAAAGTGACCCGTCCAGATTTAAATTATGCTTCCTCCCTAACACAAGACAAGATTAAAAGCAAAATTAAGTCTGGTGCTGGTGCAGGAGACAGAGGGAAAAGGAAAGGAAAATAAGATTTCCCACTATTCTTTTAGCAGAAACATCCTAATTTTAAAACTTAGTCAAGTTGACCCAATTACTTGTCTCTTCCCATCTGTTGTCACTGCAGTTTCATGCTCATTACCGTTGTGAAGCAATATATGCATAGTTAAAGGAGACCGCAAAGAATGACGCCATGCAAAGGAACTCAAGAAATGTAATTCTAAACACTGTGCTCATTGTGGACCTTGGCCAAATCACTTAACTTCTCTGTGCCTCAGTTGCCCCATCTGTACAATGGGGATCATAAGACTTAGACACTATTTTATATAAAGTGCTTTGAGATCTTTGGTGATAGACACTGTACATGCAAAATTCAGGATGATACATATTAGTGTATCTATCAGTTATTCCTATCCCTCAATCTGCTCAGTATCTAACATGACAGCAGAGCAACTGCAATAATTAACTCAAGAGTCACATTAAGGCCAGTGCAGTTCCTCTAACTGTATAATAATGTGAGGCTCTTCTCCCTACAGCAGTCTTAAGGATTGTCCACAAACACCATTTCATCTCTTAGAATATGCACATTATCGTGGCAGGTATAGATAGCACCTGTCATGAAGCAGCAGGTTAGAGTCTATATCCCCTCTGGGATGTAAAATCAACAATCTCATCCCCACAGGGATCTGCCAATCTACCCCACAGATCCTTCCCCTGTTCCCATTGATGTCAATGGCAAATCTACCATGGATTTCAGTGAAGAAGGAACAAAGCCATAACATGCTTTTTCTCCATCAGTTAAAGATTTCCTCAAAAGAATTCCTAGGGAATTAGACTTTCAGGGCACACTGCAGGATCTATTTGTTTCACTGGCAGTTGAGGAGATTTAAGGGAGAACAAAGCTGCTGCTTGATAGAAGGAGCAAGAAGCTGACTGAAATCTGCACTTAATTTCATAATTTTAAATACCTGTCAGGTGGCCAGTGCAGGTGTATTGGCCCTTTTCAATGTTTCAAACAGAAAGAAAATAAACCAATGATCAGCCATGCTTCTCAACACATTCAAGTTATGGCCACAAGATAACAACACAACTTCCCCTTGAAAACAAGATGGCAATGTACTATGAGCAGCTGCCATTACAGTGGCTCTCCAACTATTATTACAAATTACTCTTCACAGAATACAGATGAAAACAGACACCATCTTTGCCTTCAATCATGTGTTTAAACAGAACACTCTCCAACTCTGCTTCTATAATATCTACAAAACATGCCAGCCTCTTCAAGAATTTGTGATAGAATAACTCCAGAAAGAGTTTGTCTGGGTGGGTACAAGAGATCAGGATTGAAATCCAAATGTCTCAATCATTGGTTAAATGGAACAAAACTGCATCCTCCATTCCAGAGCTCTGGACTATGATCCAGATAGGCAAACTTCACAACCGTTTGAAGTTCAGGTTCCTTTTGGAGGAGCATCCAAAAGCTAGGATGTTTATTCAAATGAGCCTTACTTCATGAGTGTACAAAATCGGGATGGAAATCTCGCAAGGACAAGTTCTGTCAAGAGGCATCCAATACTCTTGCAAGAGGAACATTTCCCACTGTATTTTGGCCCATTCCAGTCATGGAAACCAAAAGTAAAGAAACATCTAAACAAATAACATAGAATCTCAAAAAAAAGTTTCACTTCTAATTCAGTTCTAAATTCAAAGGCAGAGAGGATCCTATTTCATCTGATGTGCTTAATTCATCTTCAGCATTGTTCCTAATACCAGCAAGTGCCATCTCAGCTTTGTTAAGATGTTCTGCTACTCTCTCCCTTTGAACACATTTTCTAACAAGCAGTCTTCTGACTATTATACCGAAAAACAATGCAGGGCCTAGTAAGTCTGCCAATCATAGAACAAATGTCTGCAGATAAAAGTGGTTGCTCTGGACCACCCACATTTCTTAAATGTTGATTCTGGATTTGTTTTCTAGAAGAATTTTTCCCACTTTTCATTACTCCTGGGAGACAGGAGGCCAGGATTTGTGTAGGAAGCTCAAAGACAAGGGAAGACTTTGGGAGCTGGGGAGGGGCAGAAGGTGGAAACACTATCAATAGAGAAAATGTAAGAACCAAAATCTAAAAGAGTTTTTGGAAAACACAAATCAAAAGTCTTCCAATGCATCTTGGACATTCAGAGGAGTGAGCGTCCAGAAGTGCTTTTCATTCAAAACACTAATTGGTTGCACACACAGAAGAAGAGAGTGGATAACTGACAACACATTTGCCTTAGGTGATTTTGAAAGTCCCATCCTGCATGACTTAGGAGCACAAGTCCTTTCGACTTTCAATGGAACTTGTGCTCCTAGGTCACTGAAGTACTTTTGAAAACACCACCGCTAGAGATCACTGGCATATTAATTCTAAGCACCAGATCTGAACCACAAAGAGAAATTAACAAGTTTTTTTAAAAAGGTTATTCTGAAACATTAATTTATAATGTTGGCATAAAACACTGGGTAGTTTTTAAAAGGAATGAAACCAAGCACATTTACTAAGCACCTCCTACCGGGACATCCCTGACAAACTGCCAAGCCACCTACAAGTGTTTATAGCACTGACTGTACAGGGAACACTTAAAAATAAATTAGCAAAGAAAGTCATTAGAAGGGTAATAATTCCAACAAACTGGAGTCTCAATCGCAAAAAATGAATAAAGCAATCAATCACAGGCAGTAGGGCAAGATGACAGTGTATCTGACAAGCCATTTTCTCAATAAAGGAAACATGAATTGTGAAGAAGTCAAGTAGTCAGCATGCATGCATGCAGTAAAGTCGCCCTGAAAAGACTATTATTTCCCCTGTAGGCTACAGATGACTTCAAGCTTTCCATTTAAACTCAAACAAAAACATGATCTGGTCCCCTGAAATCCATACTCATTGATTCTCTGCAACCCAGAATAAGGTTTGTGTGATGTTTAACTGTATTGCTTTTGCACAATTAAGAAGGGGCAGAGACCCACTTCCCAGGATCTGCTGCTCAGAAAGTTACATTGTGCTTTTCAGTGACTAATGTATCTTCTAGCAAGGAGGAAATTCAAGGACACTGTAAATTGAAGTGAAATGTGCAAACTACGTTGCTACTTGCTGGCCCCAATTCCACATAGTGAAAACTGATATTTTAGAGTTATCAGTTGTCATCGTCATTTTGTGGGGAAAAGGAACGCGCTGTTGGAGATGGAAAATTATATATACACACAGCAAAAAACTACTGACCCAATGACATTGCAAACTCCAACTTGATTAGGGAAATTTCTCACATTCCATTCTAGCCTCCTTTTCCAGTAACAAAGTCCATCGTTGGCCCTGTATGAGCACTTCCCAGATAGTACGGCATCCCACAGTTTCTATAACACTTCCCTAGTTACAGCTAGTGCTTACAGAGTTGAACTGAACTGTGCAGCTCAGCACAACAAGGAAATACCTGGTGCTGAATCCAGCAGTGCTCACTAAATTCTCCAGAGCATGAATAGCTCAAGGAAACTGCCTGAGTAATTTCTATGAGAGAAACAGCCATGCCATTGCCAAGAGCTGCAGACCACATAAGCCTTGTCAAATGAAGGGCCTTAACGGTGGAGATGTGTACTTTTTGTTCTGTCACTGATTAATGAGATGGAGGAAATGTGTTCAGGATGCAGAGATGTACACAAACCACGGAGAGTTCATTTGTGGAACAGTTCATTCCTAACAACAATTAGCCATTCCATTCCTGGAAGCATCCAGAGGACTTTTCTCAACCCTATTCCTTTAACATACCCCCGCCCCGATGCATAAAGCATCTTTCTTCTGACTCAACGTGCATTCATCACACGGCTGGCTTGTAAGCAGATAATTACAAACAAAAAACAAAACACAAACAGCTGATTGGCTTTCCTTGCTAATGGTGCCTTGATGACACAGAGAGCCAGAACCAAGGCTCATGCAATCAGCATTGTTTGAAAAACAGCCATGGTTCATTCCAATGCATTATATCTCAAGCCTACAAAGTATAAAAGACAATCTTCGCCTGCTGTAAAATTCAAGGTAAGCTGCCATGGTTCGGTTTATTCTGTTGCAACAGTGGTGTGAGTGATGCTGAATGGTGACATCCCAGTCAAACAGTAAGCTCTTTGGTTTCAATTCTTATTGGTGAATACTACATGGATCCACATTTAATACAATGCTGTCCAAACTGGTAAACTTGGACTTCAAATTAGACTGACTCCCCATGTCCCCAGGGGAAGGGTTATCAGCAGGGCTGTGGAGAGACAGAAGGGGAGAGTTCCTACAGAACATCAGGGTTCCATAGGCAGGAGCTGTGTGGTCTCTGGGTGAGAGTATCATTTTGTTAGGATTCTTTTGCTCCTACAGACTAACAATTTGCTCCTGCTGAAGAATCCTGATAACTTCCGGTGAGACTCCTCATTAGCCTCAGACATACAAGATTTGCTTTGGTTTACAGGCACACATGTGCACATTGTGCCGTTGCCCATGCTGACACCCTGCACACACTTGGGACTCTGGAGAAGCCCAACTGTCTGGATTTGCTATATATAGGTTGCACAACAGACTGATTTCCATTTTACCGGTTGTATGTCGTGGAGTTTATTTTCAGGGACAGATAGTTTTTCAAGGAACAAAAGGATGGTGGAAATAAGAGAACCATTTGGGAGGCTGGATGACTCAAGTAATCGGAACCAGACAGGAGGCCTTTACTTCTAGGTCACCTATTGGACTTGCATTTTCAAAAGCACTCAGCAGTGGCCTAAACTGCTCCCACTGAGATCAATGAGAGTTTACTATTAATGTCAATGGAAGCAGAATTAGGTCAACATTGTGCTTTCGAGAATCTCCACGTGAAGTCTTTTATCTTCGGAAAGCTGCTAGAGTGGCCAATCTGAAAAGAGTTGATCACTTCAACCCATTTGCTATGATACATGTGTTCACATCACTGAAACACTCACCTCAATACATACCTTTGGTTGTTGGCAGCTTCTGCCGCGGTCAAAGATACAAGAAAGAGACGGAGGAAGAACCACCCTCTTATGCCTGAAGACAGTACGTCAAGGACAGTGTTAGTGGGGAAGCTGGTATTGCTGCCACCTAGCCCATGTTGTGCCTTTTCTTTGGATAAATAGAAGACTTCAGGCTCCAAGATTGTCAGTCCAACACCTTTCACCATCACTAAATTCACTTTAAAAAAAAAAGCAGCACAACCCCCCAAACCATGTGTGGCAAGTTCCATTTTGGTCCTGTCAACTGGACTGCATGCCTTTAAAGATGGCTCCAGCACATCTCAGGCACTAATGCATGCTTGGAACATGTTGCAAGACCACAGCGAGCCTCTAAAAGTGAAACTGCATGGGGAGGGTAAAAGATTCAATTCACATAAAATAAGCTCTGGATGTGCAGGAGGTGGCTAATCTGTCTAGACTTCCATTTTCATTGCTGATGTTTATGTAAACAAAGCTATTACAGAGTTCACAGTGGTGGCAGCCTAGAAAGATTAAACAGACACTGAGACCTACGATCAGGTTGTGTCTTCGAAGCATCCTTTAAAAGGTACTGTTAACTAATGCATTCATACATGCATGATAAGCTTTCCGCTGTAGCAAATGCCAAATATCCTGATACTCAGCAAAACACATAGGGATGTTTCACCCGCCAATCTGGCGTGATTTTATAATCAAAAAGATTTTAGAAGCTAAGGGCCAGACATTCAAAAGAGGCTCCGCACCCAACAGTTCTCACTCAAATACCTAAATACGTGGCTGGATCTTCAAAGAGTTCAGCTCCTATTTAGCCACCTAACTGAAGTGTCTGGATTTGGAAAAGTGCTCAGAGCACAACAAGTTCCTATTGTTCACAAACAGTTGACAATGACAGATGAGAGGGAAACATGTTCCATCATCCAAATCTTCAGTAAGTGGGAGCTTTTATTTTCAGACCTGCCAAGCTCTGTTGCTCCTATTTCTTCAATTTGATTCAACTACTGTATTCTGGGAGCTACCCTGCTCCCAATGTGAGCTGCACAGGACTGAGCACTTTTGAAAATCTGGGCATAAGATTTCAAAAAGAAGTGAGCTAAAAGGAGAGACTACGGGGAAATCTTCACAAAATATCAGGTCAGAGGTGGAAGATGTGGAGTCGCAGGTGATCTGGATGTTGTTAAAAAGCACCCTTTCTTCCAGGCAGGAAAAGGATCCAATGGGATTTGATAATAACTCAAAGATTTACATCACAGCATACAAACACTCTGGTTCTGTAGCTGTCCATGCAGGCCTATCAGACAGCTGTGGAGAGTGAATAGGAGATCTCCCACAAAAAAGTGGTTAAATGGGACCAAAGAAGCAGGAGTGAAACAGCTTGGCAGATCTTCTGAGGATAAAGCTACAAACCCCATTTATTGAAGGTCTGGATTCTTGGACACTTTGAGATTTAAAAGATGCTCAGCTACCTTGTCAAATCTGCAGACTCGCCATGCTGGGCCCAGCTGTGCTGTTCACAGCTCTGTTAGTGCCTCCAATAATGATAAGTTCCTGGAGAAACTAAGCTTTAACAGTACATCAACTACATCTGATGAATAAAGGGTAACTTATCTGTTATCCGCACAACATACGTTCAAAAATTACACTATATTCTGTATGATCAATTTAAAAAAATATATATTTCTGATTCTAGGTCAGTTGCAATTGTTACAACCCTATAATCGCTTAAGACATATTTTATTATTTTCCTAGTTACAAAACGGTTTCCTGTTTGTTTCTTGCCAGTCACTTGCACTGCTGCGTAACAGCTGACCAGAGACAAGACAAGGAAGGGATTTATTAAGCCTCCCTTCTCTATCCCCTCCCCCACCGACACACACACAATCGACTAGCAATTTTTTTTTATAGCTGAATGCCTTTCATTGGCACTAGTTGTATTATTTGTCACTCCAGTCCTGAACTAAGAGGTTTTTCTACAAGAATTAAAAGATATGATTATTACTCTCACGGTGCCAAAGAGACTGGTATCAGCAGTACCACCTAGGTAACTGATTTTTCATTGAGGCTTGGGGACTCAGAGAGACCCTAAGTTCTCCTTAACTTCCAGTTTGACTACCATAGCCAAGGCTGCCTATTGCCTCCACACTGGATCCCCTCATGCCCTAGCTTGGGTTAAAACACGGAATAGACAACTGAATAGAATTTGTCCCTGTGAGTTTCCCTAGATAGATGAATCCTGTGTTATAAGGATAAACATTTTCTTGAAGGAACGTTTGCCTTTCTTTGGTACTTCTGTAGTCCTCATCACTGTACCATGTGAGCTTCCTACTGTTATGAGTAGATTTTATCCTCACACCTCTGTGAGGTAGGGAAGTACTATCCTCCTCACAGATTTTTTTTTTTTTTTTTTAAACCAACAGGCACATGGCAGATTAAGCTACTTGCTCCAAGTCACACTGGGAGTCTAAGCCTGAGCCAGAAATTGAACACACGTCTTTTAAGTCCCAGTTCAATGCCCCTATCCACTAGACCAGCAGCTCTCAAACATATTCGATCAGGCATCCTTTCTTTGTGATTGCAGTTGTTTACGCGCACACACCCCCAAAAGAACATATACCACCACCCAACTCTGAAAGTACAGCAGAGACCAGCGGCTGTTGGCCAGGTGCAATGTGAAAAGTGATATCGACAAATACCACTTTTCACAGCGGACTTAGTGCCCCATTGCCACCCTTACTTCTGTGCTGCTGCTGCCACCTGAGGGCTGACAGTAGGAGCCCCATCCAGATGAGAAATGGGGGGTGGAGTGGGGAGGGGGAAGAGGGCTTGAGCTCGGATGGCAGGGCCAGCTGTTCCCTTTATCCCCGCCCCGAGTGTACACAGCCCTTCTGCATGAGCCCCAGCCACCCCCAGGCTGATAACCAGAGCTTTAAAAAAAAAAGAGCACACAGCTCCTGCGTCCCTTGACACATTCCCATGCCTCCCTTGGGAGGCCCACCCCATACTCTGAGAACTGCTGCACTAGACCATCCTTCCCACCTGCACTGAAGAAAGGAATTCAACTAGTACATTAATTTACTACTAGTAAGTGATCTACTTCATTAGCACACGTTCACACTATTGTAAAAGAGAGAGACTAGGAATCCAGGAAGGAGGGGGGACCTCATGATAGTTTCTATCTATATTAAGCTCTCCAGTGCCTCTCACTATTTTGCCATTTTCCCCCGAGGATTTTTATGAACCAACTTTCTGACCAGTTCTAATCATATTTCCTTCTCAATTAGCTTCCTTTTTTAATTTAAAACCCTGTCTCATAATCCCAAATATAAGGACTAGATCTGACAAATCGATGGTTTGCCTGCATGGGTATTTAACGGTTCATGCTATTGTTAACTGATTTTAAACAGAAGGGGATGAACCATAAAAATCAGATCCACATTTTTGAGCAAACTTCAAAACAAAGCCTTTAAGAATCAATGAAAAAGACTGTCAAAAGAGTAGGGCTTTCCGCAGCAGCCAAACAAATTGTTTTCAAACAAAAAAATAAACAATGTCTTAAAGCAAATTAACTAGTCAGGACGAATGTTAGTTGAAGAGCAAATATTTAAACAGAGCCAACATCTGCTAAGCGGTAGACAAAGAACAACCACCAAAGAGATTTATTTTCTTTAGCAAAAAAGGACAATTATAGGGTCTGTAAGTACTTATTGCTTACTTTCTGCACAATTGTGTATACTCAAGTCATCAACCTCAGATTCGCTCATCAATTCAACTGCATTGAATCTTCACAGTCTATTCATATTCTGAGCTGAAGTGGATTTCTTTCATGCAGCTCCTATTTTAACTGCACCTCCTTATCCCCACCTGTGGAGCCTTCACAGCACTCCAAGTTTTGGCCCCAAGAGACAGATAAGCCATTTACTAATGCCAAGATTAATGCATCTCCATAGAGCAGTGGTTTTCAAACTGGGAGACGCGAGCTCTCGTCGGGGAGAATGCGGGGAATCCTGTAATGGTGGACAATGCACTTTATTTAGTGAGATTTGGCGATCTAATCCTAGATATATGATGACCCGATCTCAGATGGCGGTATGCAGCCTAAAAAGTTTGGAAACCACTGCCATTGAGGAACCAGTGAGAAGTGCAGAGGCATGAATAGTCCAGGTACTAGGGACAATCTTCTGTTCCACAGAGTACCCAGTTTGCTCCTCTTTGGAACCTGAGATACTCAGACCACTAGGCATTTCTACGTCTCATCCTGTGAAGTGCCAAGGACCTCAGGAGCTGATGGTGTTCAGTGCTTAGTACCTCACAGTACTGGACCCAGGCTTTACAACCCAACAAAACACACAAAGCACTGGGAGGAAAATTTCCTAACTGATCATTTCCTTTCTTTGCAGTTTTCTAGACCAATGCAGACATTTGCACTATAGTTTTCCCCAATCCACCAGGTGGAGACAGAACACTAAGAGGCAGGTCATTCAGTTCAGCCAAGCTGTGCTCAGTGCAGGAGCAGACAGAGGTGGCCTGGTGGCTGCACAGCCCTGAGGCTACCCAGGGGCCATCCAAATCCCACATGTAACTTGAAAAAATTGTGAAGCTGCTCTAGAGTTGCACCAGGCTGTCAGCAGCCCCAAGGGAGCCTTCTGGCAGCCCAAGTGTGACGTTGTGCAGTCTATATGGTTTTATAAAAACATGAATATAATGTAATTGGGATAGTTTTAGAAAAAATATGGTAATAAGTGAATATAACGTAACTGGGATATGCTTCATGCAAAAGGTCTCTTGTAAGGTATCATTACAAAGCTCATAAACTACTGAGTGTGATCATCCTCTTTGTAGAAATGTACCACTCTTGTATCTAAAACTAGAAATATAAAACATAACTCTGAGGGCCTATTGTAATTATGTAAAGTGTGGGCCATTAAGGATGGTTTGGAATCTTGATAACTCCCATTGTCTGCAGATGGCTGGGTTTACCTGTGAGTCTTCCTGTGTGTGCTGGCAAGTGAGTAATGAAGTCTTGCAGTGACATGTGATCATGTCACCTGAACTGGAAGCCATCATTAACATGGTGCTTTTCCAGTGAGCGGGGGTGGAAACCCAGAGGGACAAAGGGTTCCCGCCTTATGCAAAAGATATATAAAGGGGTGGAAGAGAACAAGGAGGGAGAGGAGCCATCATGAAGAATCCCCTAGCTATCACCTGAGCTGCAACAAGAGCTGTACCAGGGGAAAGAATTGTGGGCCTGGAAGGTGTCCAGTCTGAGAAAAAAAAACTTACTGAAGCATCTCTGAGGGTGAGATTATCTGTATTCAGTTTGATTAGGCATAGATTTGCGCATTTCATTTTATTTTGCTTGATGACTTACTTTGTTCTGTCTGTTACTACTTGGAACCCCTTAAATCCTACTGTCTGTATTTAATAAAATCACTTTTTATTTAGTAATTTACTCAGAGTATGTATTAATACCTGGGGGAGCAAACAACTGTGCATCTCTCTCTCTATCAGTGTTATAGAGGGCGAACAATTTATGAGTTTGCCCTGCATAAGCTTTATGCAGGGTAAAACGGATTTATCTGGGTTTAGACCCCATTGGGAGTTGGGCATCTGAGTGCTAAAGACAAGCACACTTCTGTGAGCTGTTTTCAGGTAAACTTGCAGCTTTGGGACAAGTGATTCAGACCCTGGGTCTGTGTTGCAGCAGACGGGAGTGTCTGGCTCAGCAAGATAGGGTGCTGGAGTCCTGAGCTGGCAGGGAAAACAGGAGCAGAGGTAGTCTTTGCACATCAGGTGGCAGCTCCCAGGGGGGTTTCTGTGATCCAACCTGTCACACCAAGATTGCCTTTTTTTTCCTTGGGAATGCCCCCTTACCCTGCATCCTGGGAAGTGTGTGTGTGTGTGTGTGTGTGTGTGTGTGTGTGTGTGTGTGTGTGTGTGTGTGTGTGTGTATGTGGGGGGGAGGGGAGGGTAGCATAGAGCCAGTTTTACACTGACTTCACATCACCTGGCGATTCCCCCATATCTGCAGTCATTCTTTGCTAGCTTCTGCCAGGGGGATTGATTTAAACCAAAGTGATTTAAATCACCAGGCAGGAAACCTTGATTTAAATCACTGATTTAAATCATTTGTACTTCAGTTATATTCTTGAAGAATGGTTGCCAACCAATGAGAATCAACCTTTAAAACATGCTGATTTGCAATTAAATGTTTTCTTTATACTAAATTTAGTTCTTTTTGTTAACAAGGAAGATAACACTAAATCTAAACACATTTACTTAAGCAATTATATAGCTTAGCTTACATTTATTCAATCTTAATTTTTACAGTTTTTTATGTTAGAAAATGGTGAATGATGCATTTTTTATTTACTAGATGATTAACTTGCAAGTTGTGTGAAGCTCTATTCGGATGGAAATTCAAATTCAATTAAAAAACAAAACCAGCATTTTAATATTTGTATTAAATAAAGCTCTCTTAAATGTGCTGGATACACAAGAAAAAAATTTATCAAAATTGATTCATTAAACAATTTATATATCCAAACTATTTATCTGAAGTTAGTGAATTGAACTGAACCAATTTTTTCTGGTCACCGTGTCCTTCAAGATTTTAGAACCAGTAGATCTCATCCTCTCATATTTAGATTTTATTCACAGACAGGAAGAGGAAAACAAGGTTTTCTGCTTTTTCAACTCACAATCGGTTTCAGAACTTAAAATTAACAAGTCATTGAACTAAACTAATAGAATGCATTGAAATGAAGAAAATTCTCTCTGCACACGCAGAAGAGATGACTGCTGTCAACAGCTGATTTAGCATGACAGCAAACTCTGGGTACTGGTACTTGGCCAGAGACTTCCACAAGTTCAGTGGTTTATATTTCTTTAAAATTTCAGCAAACTTATTCTGCTTAACAGTACGTTTTATTTAATTTAACTGATTTTAATAGATTAAAATAAATGTAGGCCTTAACGTAAATTGTCAAATTTAATTTTAAATAAAATCAAATTTAAATAAAAATAAATAAATTTTGTTTTAATTACATGTTTTTATCCACCCTGGCCTCTTCTTTGAAGTCTGAAGCATTCACAAAGCTTAGGTCTAGTAATAAAAGCCCCTCCTTAAAATGGGGCAGGGCCTGGATTCCAGCCATGTTCGGGGGGTAGAATGGGGAGACAGATAGCTGGGGTATGTGAGTATGATGGCTCAGAGCATCAGCACCTTAAGCAACAGTAGCCTCCTCCACTGGGCTCCTATGCCTCTGTGGCCTATTTCACTCTCTGGACTGGCTGCGGGATATGGGTCCTCCACGTGCTGGAGAGAGAAATAACTGATCTTATCTGAGTTTATATAACGGATATATGAGATCATCGGAAGTGCTACTGGTCTGCTTCCACCTGCTGGTTGGGAGGAACATTAACCCAATCTGACTGGCATAGAATATGGCAAAGAGAATTCTAATATTGTTTCTGTTCACCTTGCTTGAATTCTTTGTACACATTTTAAAATCTAAAGTACTGTCAGACTGGGTAAAGCATGTTCCTTATAATTCTAGGAAACCTGGGTTTCAAGAGGTTGGTGGTCTGAACACAGCGGCTGGGGAAAAGAGTGAAATATATATATCATACATAATTTAGCACAAATGACTTAAAAAAAAAAATACTAATGAGGGCACATCTGCATACCTAACTTGTGTGTGCAATTACTGCAAAAAGCAGTGTGGATAATTATGGCCATTTGCATGCATTATTACCCGTTTGCACATGTATTTGTGGTAATTGCACATTCTATGTAGGCATGCAAATATATGAGCATTTTATCATAGAATATCAGGGTTGGAAGGGACCTCAAGAGGTCATCTAATCCAACCCCGAGCCAGGGCTTTGTCAAGCCTGACCTTAAAAACCTCTAAGGAAGGAGATTCCACCACCTCCCTAGGTAACCCATTCCAGTGCTTCACCACCCTCCTAGTCAAAAAGTTTTTCCTAATATCCAACCTAAACCTCCCCCGCTGCAACTTGAGACCATTACTCCTTGTTCTGTCTCCTTGTTTATGTGCCTAATTAAAAAAAAAAAAAAAAATCAGGCCCTTTCTATTTAGGAGAATCCCAGAATGGACTAGCTAGAAGAACAAATTTTAGAGTATTATTAAGCAGTACTGTATCTCCTAAAGGCTGCCAGGGTAGATGCAAGTGGCAATTCAGAATGGGGAAGTTCGTGCTGCCACTGCTCTGCTGTATTTAAAGATAGTCAACAATATACTGCAGCAGTGGTTCAAAACTCAATTGTTTACAAAGACTGTTACTATAGTGTTGTGAGCTATTCCATAGTACGATGCTTTTACAAAATGTTAGATTATCCTGTGGATTAAAAAAAAAAAAAACTTCCTCCCTTTCCACCTTAACTAGTGTCTTAACTTCTCAAACACTAATAATGCTAATAAATCCTGTGTTACGACAATACACAGGTAATCGGGCTGTGCAGCATATCAAATACATAATGCTAAATGCCTCTAGTTACTGTGTAAATTTATATGCGACGGCAGATTATAAATACACTTAGAAAGCGACCGCCACGTCTCAACAGATGTTATTTAGTCAGACACTGAATTTAAAAATAGGAATGACTCAGCAGGTTAGGCTTCAAAATTCCAAGACAGTCTAATAGGGAGAGGAAGCAGTGAGACCAGAATCTTCTTCCCCCAGTACACCCTTTTCCCAAACTGGTGTGCATGTGTGTGGTGAGGGGGAAGTATCCCTCTGTGCGGCTCTTGGAACACTGGAGCTGCCGCTGTTTTTTCAGCTATTTTACAATTGCCATCCTCAGGACCTCACATCACAGCTACTATTACACTGGTTGAGGAGGACTGGACAGGACTCCCTCCAGAGTCCCTTTAAGTCTGTAGAAGACTGATCAAAAGTTGGCCCAAAATTATTCCTACACACCACTTATATTGAAGCCGAGCCTGAGCAGCACTGCTGTAGTTCAGGTTAGTCAGCATTTTCATTAGATCCCCAGCCCCTGTAAAACAGGGTTTAGAGCTCAACCTTCAAAATTTGCTCCAGGCATGGAAAATCTCCACCCGGGAGTGGATTAAAAATTGTAAAGGGGTAAAACTGAACCTATACTACAAGAGTACAGTAATAATTTCCATAAGGATGATTTACTTTGCTACGAAAACAGATAAAAACATACTTTTAAAATATTACAAAACCTTTTAAAAACCAAAGCAAACAAACTTTCCTCCCCTCCCACACATTCAAAAACACGCAGAAGAAACCATTACAATCTACTAAGGTAAAATATACTTTTATCATCTCTTTGTAGTGTGGAATCTGAAATCTTTCAAAGTGAACCTATTACTCATTAGCTCATAACAGCTCTAAAGATCTTATGTCACTTCTCCAGGCCACAATGAAGGGAGATATTCCCTCTCTTTTTTATTAAATGAAGTGGTGTTGGTACAAACTTAGGCATCGGCTAAGTAGGCTGCTGTTTAGGATGTCTGATCTAATAGGATATTGCTGGAATATAGCACTTGCATCACAGCAGTCACTCAACACCAAGCCAAACTAGGACTACTCTACTTTGGTTGTTGAATTCCTCGGCCTTTCTGGTTTCTACATCCAAAATGGTATCCTGGTTTCTGGTCATCTGTATACACATCGGATGTCTCTGGATCTTAGAAGTTTTCCAGAAAGCTGTGCATCATCTAGCACCACACTTCCTTTACAAATAGTGCAAAAGAAAGATTCTGGGATGCATTTAGGAACTAAAGCATGCAACTTCGAACTGGCCCTGAAAGATTATGTAACTTCCTTCCTGGGAAAGGCCGCAGTCTCCGACTCCTGGTTTTAGCTGCAGAAAAGGCAGAGGTCTCCACCAAGAAGGAGTGAAATTTTTCACCATAGCCCCTTGCTTGTGAGGGTTTGATTTCACTGCAGCAGCATCTTGAGGTGTAACACGAGTGTTGCCCCTAACCCAAATCCCATCCACACAGAGCAATCTCTAGCTCGTGTTAAACTGTGCTTTAAACTCGAGCTAGCTGGCCTGTCAAGAGGTATGGTTGAAGCTTACATGCTGCTGACAGGCAAGCTAGTGATGCAGTGCAAATGCAGCTACAACTCCAGTTAGCCCAACTCAGGAGCAGCTAATCCAATCACTCTGCTGATTCAACCGCTCTATGAAGCTTGAGTGTTGTTTCATAATGTGGCTGTCATCACTTGAGTAAACCTAGGTCAAGGGTACTAACTCGAGCTAACTCCTGCAATGAGGACAAGCCCTAAGATTGTGAGGGGAGACTAACTGCTGAGTTACTTTAGGAGAAAGTTTTGTTCCAATCCAAAAGGAAAATACTTTGCCAAATTGCAGGGCTACCAGCCCTGAAGAGCCAACGAAGGGCCCAATAAGTTCATTTTAGGCAGGGCAAGTTGAACAACATCTAAGACAAAAGGGAAACCTAAGCTCTACAGCATGAAGCCTGTTTCCCACCTTACTACTGCTGTGCAGGCAGAGAGAATTCAGTGACTGACAGGCCGAGCTCTGCCCCCAATGTTGCAAGCAAGCTGATGGCCCAACCTCAGACTCAGGGCACCTTGCCTTGCTGAATAAGCAAACTTATCACAGCATGACCCTGTGTCCTCTGCTTATCTCAATAGATGAAAAGCAGCAGAGAGACTATGTTAAGCACAAGGTAAGCAGTCTTTATTTGCTTAATTAGAACTGCTCATCAAATGAGAAATCCTGATTTACTGCAGAACTGGTACAGGTGGTAATTGCAGAAGTATGGCCCGGCGTACTTGGCCAATTTAGGGGTATTTTTTGAAAAGAATCATTTTTCCTGCTGCTAACACAATCATAGAAAATAAGGAAAGACAGAAGCTTCACATAAGGATACTCTGCTGAATCTTTCAGCTGCCAGCTTTTCCTTTCTTCAGGGAGGGTTTTAAATTAAAACCAGATTGTCTCCATGAGAGTTACCAGAAACTCTGTAACTGCCAAAGCTGACAGAAATGCAACTGTGATTTGCAAATTTGAAAGTGTTATATTCTCCTCTCCTCTTTATACAAATGCAGGCTGGTGTCATTAAGACGAGCTGTGCGGGCAACAAGGGGCAAGTAAAACCCCTCCCTGGAACTAAAAGAAAGAATGTCTAGAGAGTATAAACGTTAAGGCAGATTAACATTCTAGTGCTGGCATTGCTGTTTCTAGGATAACATAACATGAACTTGATGCTGAGAGTGGGTCAGACATTGGAGTGCCTTCAGCTGTCTTCCTTTGATGACCGGGCAGGATACAGTAGCAAGGCAATAAACTTTTCATGCAAGTCTTCAACAAATGCACAAGTCCCAACCCTTCTGTTAAATGCTGCCAGTTCAGAAACAGTGCTGTATGTTTTTCCATTGAAATGTCTCCATTCTCTTTGCTTTAGTCTGGCTGAAAAAGCTGATCAATACACTGATGGGGAAATTATATTTCTGCCAACAGCAAACGTATTTGCAAGCCCTTAATGTCTGCTTTCAGTGTCTTAACCCTGGCAAAAATTGGTGATAAGGAGAAGTCAAGGAATCATTCTCATTCTCCTTTGTGTGTGTGAGAGAGAATAGCTTCAGAGTAGACACACAGTCATTCACCTATGAATCAGCATGTATAAACACAATAGCAGATAGCAAAGGGTGAATATGGCAATATTAATTTTTAGAATAATCATTTCTGACCCACATTTATTGCTCCATCGCCGTTTGTTTTAGAGCCCCTCTAATTTTCTGTGTTGTAGTCAAAGGAGGATGGTTGTATTATGTTAATTAGTAAGTACAGCGTTTAAAAATATTACTGTATTTTAATTTTTATTACACAGCACCCCCCAAGTACCTTGGCCTGGAGGGTTGAGTGGAATTAATGCTTTGAAAAAAAAAAATTACTATTGCTACCAGGCATCTGTATATATTCTATTCTGTTCAGATTCTGATAACATGTACATCAAAACAGTATTTGAGCACCTTCCGGTAATGCTTTTAGAAACAGGACTAACATCGGTCACATGTGGCTGACTGGACTTTTCATGACGAAAGTAAAATAAAAATTAAAGGAAACAATTTAAAAAAAAAGCAATGACAAACACATAGCATGTGTTGCTACTACAACATGGCATATATTTTTGCCAGCATGGAGTCAGAGATCATAGTGCCACTACCACTGAATGAATTATTTATCCCTCTGGCTCTGCTTAAAATGGGAAGAATAAACTGTTTAACTTCATTGTGAGAAGTAGTTTGTCACATTAAATGTTACCATATAGCTTCATACTGAAAAGCTGTCTGTAATAATTAAGATTCAATTACATGAAACTCTATTAGACACTGTTATATCAATATAAAAATAACAGACTACATACTACTCGGTGGCTTCAAAACTCGCTAAAAATAACACAACAAATGTAATGCAACTCCAAGCATGCAACCAATTAAAATAATTATTAACCTATATTCAAATCTGCAAAGGTGACATCTGCACTCCTCATGGCTAAACTTGACTCTCCATTCCATGGTTAAGTATTCAAGGATTATAGAATTTTGGCTGCTGACTCTGACCAGAGTCTCTGGGGATGCACGGAGTTGTTTTATTTTTCCCTCAATGTATGATTTCCACTCTCTCTAACACAGTTCCCACCTCACAATGAGCCAGAGTTCACCACCCATTGAATTAAATGTAGAGTAATGAATTGGAGATAATTAGAAGACAGAAACAAATACACATTAGAAGAATTTATTCTTTTCTCACTTACTAAGTAAGTTGTTTGGATACCTGAAACCAATGAGTAATGATAAAACAAAAAATATATATATACCCCCAACAACATGCCCATAAAATCTGTTCAACAAATGTCAAAGAGCTTACTCAGGTTGAGTGGTATGGTATTCTCTTCCACAAGTAAATAGCCCCATTGACTCTACTCATAATAAGTAAGGCTGGGAGAATCTGGCCCTAAGCAACGTTATTATTGTTTATTATTTTTACTATGGTATGAGCTAGAGGCCCCAAAGGAGATTACAGTCCCTCACACAGTGGGACCATGTATTCACACAGTAAGAGACAGATCCTGCCCCAAAGAGTTTATAATGTAAATAGACAACACAAAGGAAGTTTTATTACCCGCCACTGACAGATGGGGAACTGAGGGACAGCGAAATTAAGCAATTTGCATCTGAAATCTGTGCAAGAGTAGAAAATTGAACTCCGATCTTGAGTCCCAACCAGTCTGTGCTTTAACCGCAAGACCATTTCTTTGTTGTCATGATGTCATATTTCAGAAAAAAGAAACTGAGAAAAGGATTTTATTTTAAATTTTGCTAACTAAAAATGCTGTATACTAACGACAGAATGGACTGTCTTCCAACTCCCAAAAGACCTTCATTAGGGATGCGGTTTTATCTATCAATGTCCCAGATTTTGCCAGTGTCTCTCTTAATCTGAACTTAATCTAACATATTAGGTGGGGTTTTTTGAAGGGTTTCTGCATTTCATTTATTAAATTTTACCAGTCACCATCATCTGCAAATTAACAAAGGGATACGTTCTTTGGTTTTGTTTCTGGCACTTTATTCTCTCTCATTTGTTTTCTTTCTTTTTTTAAAAAAAAAAAACAGTGTTGTACATACAAACTACATGAGCAAGGTAATTCCACAAGTCTATTCCCCTCGTTGGCAAAAGGACAGTGAATGCTCAGTAACGTAACATGATGAAAATCTACTAGTGATGGCACAATACAGGGTGTCACTTATACTTGATATACATACACCAGTCAAATTGCAGATATATTTAGGGATTTCAGTCCTAAGTGCTGCCATTTAATGTATCACTAACAGGAAAAAATATTTAATTTATGACTGACAGGAGATTGCTTCACTGCAATATAAAGTGCAATGTTACTTATAGGACACAACTCAACCCCCCAGACAGCTGACCCAGAATACTGCAGCAAACAATATTGCACATTAAATACAGTGGCACTCTCTCTCTTTCTTGGTTTAATACTAAAATGTGTCCCAAGTCTGAAAGTAGAGTAGAAAGTAAGTATTCACTCTATTTAATAAGAGCAAAGTCTCACTGTAGTCTTTGCTCCTTTATATTTGCTAGCACCTATGCAGATTTAATTTAAAATGTACTTTAATTAACCCTGAAAAAAGTACTACATTTGTTTGTTGGTTTGTATTTTCCAGGAAAACCCAAGAGCAGCAAAACCAGCAGAGTCAGAAATGGGCAGTGATCTACATAGCAAAATAATTTTGCATCATGGAAACATCTGAGGCTTTAAATGGTTCCGTGGCTGAAAAGGGCAGTAAGTACAGACAGAGGAAAAACAAGATGTCCTCTAAACTATTGCCCAGACTGTGATATCTGGTTACACAGCAGGCTGAACATGGTTCTGGTTTGTATGTAATTGCTCACCTTCATCTTGAAGCAGAGCTAATTACTACAAAACTCTTTTCTTGAAGAAACAATAGGTACCAAATTCAAGCTTTGAATACTTTTCACACAGACAGGAGAACAATAGAACTGCAATGTTAAGAGCCAGCTCAGGAGTGGGCGATCACCCCGGTACAGCTGTCATGAGTGTGATTAATCCCAGCAACAGAAGGTGTATATAGGGAAGAAGGCAAATGCTAAAACATGTGGGCCAAATCCCTCTCCCTCATTCTGGAACTTCTCTGGGATTATGAGCTCTGCAGAGTCTAGGGTACAAAAACTGGACCTCATAATTCCGCTCCCAGCCATAGCTCTAAAGTCATGTGCCTATATACCATCCAGGGGCTACCTCTGGCCCATAGTCAATATAGACTTTACCTACTATTTTGGGATTATTTTATACAATAGAAACACGAAGCCCCAAGCAGCCATATTCACCATCCATTTTGGGAGCAAAACTACTATTGCTACCAATGGGACTTTAAAACAAAACAAAACCAAAGAGTATGGGCTTCATTATCGACACTCACGTAGTATAATAATCTTTTTAAAAAAAACCTCTGTAACCAGCTCTCTTAGGGCTTGTCTATACTTACCGCGCTGGTTCGGCGGCAGGCAATCGAACTTCTGGGTTCGATTTATCGCGTCTAGTCTGGACGCGATAAATCGAACTCAGAAGTGCTCCCCGTCGACTCCGGTAATCCTGCTCGCCGCGAGGAGTACGCGGAGTCGACGGGGGAGCCTGCCTGCCTGGTCTGGACGGCGGTAAGTTCGAACTAAGGTATGTCGACTTCAGCTACGTTATTCACGTAGCTGAAGTTGAGTACCTTAGTTCGATTTGGGGGTTTAGTGTAGACCAAGCCTTAGAAAAGTTCATGCCTGTATGTGCACAGGAGAGTACAAGTCACTGTACAGCATAAATTGGGCTATCAAAAAGCTATTTTGGGCAGTCCACTCCTATTATAATCCATAACAATCACATATTTAACTTGATTTCCCTGAAAAATAAAGTAATTTACAGTACCATATTACCACCTCCAATTTGATAAATCTGGAATCATTTAGGCCACCTACTAAAATTCTGTAGTATGACCTGCACTACCAATTTGTTCAGCCTGGATCTGTATATTTAACAAGCAACAATCATGCATCATCATGTAATACAAATTAACAGTACCCAAATTAATTAATTTAGTTAGCATTTCCAGCATCCAAACTCCTTCTGTGCTTAATTGCTGCCAGCATGTAGCAGAGATTTACAAACAGATCTGCCTTTACTCATCATCTGGTCACTGATTATTAATATTATTATAATAATTAAAGAACATTGAAACTGCTTGTTACATGATCAAATAAATTTGAATGCCACAGCCTGGATCTAAGTGCAACTGCTGTAAAAATCTTAATGCAAAGTACAAAGAGAGAGAATAATAGAACCCAGGAAGATGTTTTGCACAACAGAGCAGATATGCACCTGTACAGATCAGCTGCAAAGATGGACAGGATGAGGATGCAAGGAGCCTTCCCCACTCCTTGCACTCTCTGTGTGAGCTCCACCATCATCCCCATACTCTATAGCAGTGGTACCCAAACTTTTCCTGTCACGCTCCCGCACCCTTACTAGTAATGGAATCCGTCCACACTCCCCCTTCATTACTGCAAAGTTGGCTCAGCAGTGGAGCTTGGGCTGAATGCAGAGCTGGGGGCAGAACTGGGGATGGGGGAGGAGCTGGAGATAGAGGCAGAGCTGGCCTGCGGCTGGAGCACAGCTGTGGCTAGGGCTGGAGTGGGGCTGGGTGGCGTTCCCTCTCTGCCCCCCATGAGGGCTGGCCAGGCCCCATCCTACGACACACTGAATGTCCCCGCCAGTGGGGCATGCTGCACAGTTTGGGGACCACGGCTTTATAGGCTCCCATCCTGCAAAGCCTTATGCACATGTTTAACTCTAATATTAACTTCAGTGAGACTTAAAGTCAAGCATTTAGGACTTCACTAGGCCTCTGTTGCTGGTTGCAGCTCTAGCCAAAAGCGAACAGAAGAACGTACGCTAAGACCCACTCCTACACTCTGCTGCAGTTACCAGTAGAGCTGAACCAGAACCAGTGGGCAGAGCTCCCACCCCAGCATGGGCTCAGTCCCAATTAAATTCTGGATGAGTTGGGGGAAGTCCACCCATTACAGTGCAGCCCCTCCTCAAACTCGCAGTGGATGTCTTAAAGCCACAATCTGGCCATACAGATCCAATTCAATAAAGATACTCTGTTCCCACAATGTGGAAGCCTATGTGAGACCTCCCACAAATGAAAAGAGTTTTAGCAGGGATTATTTGGAATTTTGCAGCAAAGCCAAACAGATGTTTGTAAACTGGGAAATAATTATACAACCATTTTAAACTCATACAGCTGGGTAAAGCCAAGCAACTATATCAGAAAAAGAGCAACACTTTGAGATGCCTAGATGGAAGGCGCTATGGAAGAGCAAAGTACTCTACAATCCAATAAATTAAGTCCCACAACCCTCCCACTTCCCATGAGATAATTAAGAAATAACATCCCCATTTAACATTTACAAATGGGGAAACTGAGTCACAGAGTGGCAAGAAGTGAAGCGAAGTGACTTGCATGCATTCCCGTGAAAACTGGGGCCTCAGGGCTGGGAACAGAACCCAGATCTCCTTCCTCCCACTCTTATCCAAGTAACCACAAGACCTTCCTTCTGCAATTTAACTCATTTATTGAGACAGCTGGAGCTAGAGAAATGCTGAGACAGTTAATATCCTTTCAAGCCCAGTTATGCCAGTACGACCCCAGAGACTTTACTAGAGTGGCACAAGTTAAACTGAGGGCAGGTTTCTTTTTCTTAATATTGTCAACACTCAGGAGTCTCAGAAGAGACTAAAGCACATGAGTTCCTTTCTGTTTTTATACAAACTGTACAGTGAAGCTTAATCTCCAAACACACCCTCTATTGTACTTTTCTCCCATCCAGAAATAGACTGAAAGATTAAAGTAATAGCTTTTCAGGTTTTTTTCTTCTCCCCTCCCCCCCCCACCAGTCAGAAAACAAGGAGCTTGTGTAAAATAAAGACCTAGGAGATATTTTGACAGAATTATATCGTATAGTTTTACAATGCTATAAAATACCATATTTCTAAGTCAAAACTATTTGTCATACAGTATCTGTATTGTAATCATATAAAGTACTGAATGTTGCATAAATGCTATCATGTTGCTCATTGAAATCATACTACTTTTTTTTATAAAGTGCTTTAGTAGAATGCATGGTAGTTTAAAAAAAAAAATAGTTTGTTCACGTTGCCAGTATAGGAGTTTATAAAAGTTGGGTAATTCTGTACTTCTGATTTAGACTGCATTGTATATGAAAGAACCAAAAAAAAAATAGTTTTATAATGTCAATACAGTCCACACAATAGTGATTTATTTATTTATTTATCTTTAAGAAAACAGAACTAGTTTGTTTTGGACAACCATCGCACAGCACACACTGCATATTCAAATCACAAGGAAACAAAGGAGTTTTTATGTCTGCAAAATTGGAACTAAAATGGAAACCCATTACTGGGCAGCCGCGACTGACCCAACTTGCAGTTCTGTCATGTACAGACAAGCATTTAAAGTGTCTACAGTCTAAAGCTTCCTTATTTTTCACAGAACTCAAACTGTCAATGGAGGTAATCTGATCCCCTGGGAATCAAATGTTATTTAAAGGCATCGTTTCAACTGTCAGGGGCACAACATATTCTGAGAAGCTGGATGTCGGTGTATATAGACATCAGAGGAGAAGGGAGTTGGATGTCAGATTTAAAAAAGAAATCTCTGCTTTAATCAGAGTTTTTGGGGGCAGAGAGAGGGGGAGAGTTAACTACCAGAGAAGAGACCCTAACATGACAATAAACAAGCAGCTACTCCTGCAAACACTAACAACCAAACAGAGCATTGACCACCATGAGCGATCTCAAGTGACTTAAATGGAACTAGTCACAAGACTAGGGACTATCTAGGTAAGGTATTTATATGGCCCCAGCTACCATAGTAGCTGAGCATCTCACAATCTTTCAATTTATTTATCCTCACAACACCTGGGAGAGGTAGGTAAGTGCTATTATCCTCATAGGGCAGATGGGGAATGGAGGCATAGATGAGCAGATTTTTAAAAGGTGTGCAGGTGCCTAAAGATGTAGAGACTAACAGACTAGCCCCAGGTCAGGGAACTGCACCTGGGTCTCCTAAGTCCCAGGTTAGCACCCTACCCACTGGACCATCCTTCCCCTCTTATTACTACACCCAATACTAACTGTCTGCAGGAATGGCCTCCAAGATGGACTTCCATAAGGGCTGAAAGTGATTGGCATGATTCTCATCTTTCTTACTCTGATGTGAAGCCAGAGAGGCTTCACTGAAGGCAATGGAGATACACCACCATATAATCACTATAAGAGAACAGACAGAGCTGATGTCTCTAGAGACAGCATCCCTCCTTTATCCAGGATTTCAGTACAGGACAGCAGAAAGCAATTTAAAACATATGGTTCTATGTTCAAAAAGTGAGAGGTGTTTTGGCGCTTAAAGGTGTATGCTTATAGCTCAGAGTGTTTTAACCGAAGCAAAGGAACAAATGGGGTGGGCACTTCTTAAGGGAAACCCTTCAGGGTGGAACAGATGGTGACATAACCTGGGAACTTATTTTTTTTAAAAATAGGATCGTTGTCAAGTCTTAGAAAAAAAATTCACCCTAATCACATGAACCTGCACTTTGGAAATTCATTTGCTAATGTACAGGATAGCCTTGCTTGCTTTTTTTAAGGACTATCATGCAAAATAGCATTTTCTGAAAAGATTCAGCCTATGCATAAAGTTTAGGAGAGTCAATATCATACAACCATCTCCTAACTTTATTAAGTGTCACTCTACAGGAATTAACATTCAGTTAAATTCAGTTCTTCCTAAGGAGAACCAAACCCTTACCAGGGAGAAATTATTTCATATCTGTCACAAGAATAGTGAATTTTGTGAAATTTGCTAAATACATATTGCAATGGAACAGATTCAAGGAATACTGAGAGAATTTTCATGTCTAATCAAAAACAGAAGTAAACCAAGATGTTACAAGCAAACAGATGCACACCACATGGAGTGGCAGGTAGCTGGCTGTGTTTCCAGCACAAGAGATACACCTGCTCAGAGGAGCAATGGCAGGGTAATTCATGTACACACCATCTTGTAAGCTAGATACACCCTTATTCCAGGAAACCATGCCCTGTTTAATCATCATGGTGCCTAAGAGTGCCCCAGGACAGAATGTCCTCTTGCTACCTGCATCATACATAATGCTACTTGCTTGCCCGGTATTTGCCTTTTCTACCCCTTTTTTCTACTTGCATTTGCACATTTCAGGACAAAATCTATAACTTTGAATGTACTAAAGCAGCTATGCTGGAAAGAAGAAAAAAAGTCTACCAATAAGAGTGCTATCAAAAATAAAGGAGCCAGGCTAGAAAATGGCAAATAGAGGCTGGGTTTTCAAAGCAGCCTAAGGCACTACAGTACCTACATGCCATCAAATTTCAATGAAATTTGGGCTTCTTTGAAATTCCCAGCCTAAATTTCCAAGTTTAATGACAATTAAATCCCAGCTGGCTCCCCTCTACCAGTGACCATCCCCTCGCCCCGGGAGCAGTTTCATAATCTCACATGAGAGCTCTGAAGCAAGCTACAAGAATTCTGAGAAAATTGTCAGTGCAATAATGACTGCCACACAGGAGTGTTGTCAAGAGACAGCACTTTGTCCCCTGGCCCCAGTCAGATTACATTAGAACCTCGTCACGTGGCATGCTCAGTATTACTACTCAGACTTTAAGGTCTTTTGGGGCAAGGACAATCTTTTCATTCTGTGCTTCACACAATCGGGTCCTGGTCCATGACTGGAAATCCTAGGTGCTTCTGCAATACAAGTAATAATCCACTGACTCCAACAGCAACTGCAAGTTAGATTAGGCCCCCATACTCATCAGAGAAAGGTTCACAGTCATTACAAGTGAGCAGATTTTTCAAGCCCTCTCTTTTTTTTAATAATTACTATTTTGAGCTAAGCAAAACTGTTTCTGAACTCAATATTTTCCTAGCAAAGTCAGCAACCTATTTTTTTTTTAAAAGTACAAGCACAACTAGTCATTTAAATTAGCCGCAAGAATGAGTCTATACGGTCCCCTGAATGCAACTGGTAAAACAGAGAACCACCTGCTTCAGTCCTGCCAAACCTAAAAGCTCCATCATCTAAAAGCTGTCCCTCTCTGATATTATCCAACATATTTGCAGGTCTTGAGATTTCACTGATATTAGACTCTCTAGATAAAAACAGGAGAACTGAACAATCACGTGGCAAAACCAGAGGGGAGAGAAACAAGGAGGAGAGGCTATGGATTTTCAAACAAAAGGAATTCAAGCTATACATGCATTCAAATTTTCCTGAAAAAAAAAAAAAATCAGACTTTAATCGTGTTTTGCTTCTCCAACAAAAGGAGTTGTTGAAATATTTTTGTCAGACGCAGCTGATAATGACAATTATGTGGTGAGAACTTAGTCATCCATCTCACACTGAAAGAAAGACAAATCCTTTAAAAGAAACTTGAAGAATATTTTAATATACAGCCTTCTAGATTTTAAATATGAACAAAGCAGGCATCTGGGCCTGATTTTTAAATGTATTTTGGAATTGCTCTGTTCAGCATTGCAACTCCTAACTGACTCTGGGTATGTCTATACAGCAGCTGGGAGGTGTAATTCACAGCTCTGGTAGATATACTTGCGCTAGCTTTGCTTGAGCTAAAAACAGCAGCGTGGCCATGGCAGCATGTGTGGTGGGCTGGTCAACTAAGTATGTACCCAGGGAGACAGGCAGGAGAGTATTTGGGTGGCTAGCCCACGCTGCCACTGTGCTGCCGCAGCCCCACTGCTATGTTTAGGGTGCTAGTTCAAGTCTATCTGAGCTGGATATCATACCTCCCAGCCGCTACACAGACATACCTTCAGAGGCCTAGGTCTCATTTTCAAAAGGGACTTAGCCACTTATGGCCCACTGATTTAAATAGGAGCTAGGTCCCTAAATAGCTTTGAAGGTCTGGGTCTTAGTCTAAATCACATTTTTAAAAAGGAGCCTCCTAAATCAGTAACCTGAGCAAAGCAACACCTAAATACCTTTCAAAATCTGGGCCTCAGCCCAGAAGGGTACACCATCTTTGCTTCACCTATGGGACCTAGATGTCTAATTACACTGCTCTAAAGCCAAAATGCTTCTGAAATAAATGTAGTCAAACTTTACTAATTCTGGGTCACTGAGAACGAAAATGATGCTTAAAATTGTTGATTGGCTCTAGTTTTCAAGATATGCTATTGGGTCAGTATATACAACCCTTGACTTGGGAATGGCAGAGGATAAGTGAGTTATAAAGGGAAGGGATCTCAATTTAAACCAGAAATGACTAAAATACATCTTTGACTGGATCTATGAATAAATCTATGACTGGGTTTGGACAGTAATTGCTTTTTAGGCAAAACAATGAATGATGCAATCTGAAGCTGGTATTGCGTCATACATATGAATCGCATCATGTTATTCCTAGAAGTCACGGATGATGCAATCATAACGAAGCTTACATCACTCTGCTGAACAAACTGCCCTATATCAACTCTAGAAATCATACAGTGTCGTGCTCTCTTATTTGTCAGTGTTTGATTTTGCAAAGGGACACATTTCTGTTTAGCCAAAGTGAGCAGAGATGCCTCGTACTTGTGTGAACAGTGCAGATAACTTCTGCTATGTTTGTGGTGAAGTGACTTTTGCATCACAAAAGCGCAGTATAACCACTATGGTTAAGAAAGCCTATCACCTTTCTTTTGGCTGCAAAATCGGAGATCAGGACAAGAGGTGGGCCCCACACATATCCTGCAACACTTGTGCAACAAATCTTCGCCAGTGGTTGAACAGGAAAAGGAAATCTATGTCTTTTGCAGTGCCAATGATTTGGAGAGAGCCAACAGATCAGACCAGCAATTGTTACTTCTGCATAGTGCCTCCAGTTGGGAAAGGTGTGTCAAAGAAGAAAAAGTGGACTGTGCATTATCCAAACATTCCATCAGCTATACGCCCAGTACCCCACGGAGAAGGACTGCTGGTTCCTGATGCACCAGAATCATTCTCACTTGAGTCAGACGAGGAAGAGGATGAAACTTCTGGTCCTGAACCATCAATGTCACAGGACCCACATTTTCTCCCATCCTCCTCCTCTGAACTACACCTCATAACACAAGGTGAACTGAATGACCTTGTCAGCGATTTGGAACTACCCAAGAGTAAGGCAGAGCTGTTGGGCTCCAGACTACAGCAGTGGAATCTCCTGGCAGGTGATGTTAGGGTTTCCATGTTCCGTGACCGTCAAAAGGATCTTGTCCCATTCTTCTTCATGGAAGGTGATCTTGTAGCCTGCAACAACATCGATGGTGTGATGGCAGCCCTCAACATCGTTCACGATCCAGATGAGTCGAGACTGTTCATTGATTCATCGAAGACGAGTCTTAAAGCTGTTTTACTGCATAATGGCAATGTTTTGCCATCAATTCCAGTTGGTCATGCAGTCCATATGAAGGAAACCTATGACAACATGAAACAACTTTTGAGGTGCATAAACTAGGACCAACATCAGTGGCAGCTTTGTGGAGATTTGAAGGTTGTTGCTCTCTTGCTTGGTCTGCAGACTGGATACATAAAGTACTGCTGTTTTCTCTGCGAATGGGATAGTCGTGCAAGAGATTCCCACTATATCAAGAAAGATTGGCCACTCTGACAGTCATTGGAGCCTAGGAGGAAAAGTGTTCAACATCCGCCACTTGTTGAATTAAGGAAGATTTGTTACCACCCTTACACATCAAGCTGGGTCTGATGAAGAACTCTGTCAAGGCCATTGGCAAAACACAAGCAGCTTTCAAGTACCTCCGTGGAAAATTTCCAAGGTTAAGTGAAGCTAAGATAAAGGAAGGTGTCTTTGTTGGTCCTTAGATTCGTGAACTTCTTCGAGATGATGCATTTGACCATGCACTGCGTGGCAAGGAAAAGACAGCATGGAAAGCCTTCCAGTTAGCGGCAATAAATTTTCTCGGAAACAACAAGGCAGACAACTACAGGTTGTTGGTGGAAAACCTCCTCGAGGCATACAAAAGCCTTGGTTGCAGCATGTCACTAAAGATACATTTTTTGCACTCTCATCTAGATTTTTTTCCACCGAACTGCGGAGCAGTGAGCGACAAGCACGGCGAGCGATTTCACCAGGACATTGCAACAATGGAGAAACGCTATCAGGGCAAATGGAGCCCATCAATGTTTGCAGACTATTGCTGGACAGTGACAAGAGATGCTCCATTTAATGAATACAAGAGACAAGCCAAGAAGCGCCGAGTAGACACTGAATAGAACTAAACTATGTACAGAATAGTTTTTTGCCTTTTGTTTCATAATAAATTTGATTTATATAACCCTTTTGCTGATTTTTAAAGTGTTACATAAACAGGACAGGTGAAATATTATCATGTAAAGCAACCATAAACACATGAAAAGACCTAGGTTTACAATTTATGATTAAAACTCTACTATCTACACAATATACATAGACATAAAATGTAAAAACTTAAATATCTTAGAAACAGTAGCCAATCAGTTGTTTTAATGGTCATATTTGAATTCAGCACATGAAAATACATAAGAAATAGCACATTTTATCTCTGAAGCAGATAACTTCTCAAAAATTGTAGACCAGTGTTAGTAGGGCCCTACCAAATTCATGGTCCATTTGTCAATTTCAGATATAGGATTTTAAAAATCATAATTTTTGTGAAATTTCAGATTTAAATAATTGAAATCATGGTGTTGTAATTGTAGGGGTCCTGACCCAAAAAGGAGTTGGGGGAGGGGGTTGCAAAGTTATTGTAGGGGGGGGTTGCAGTACTGCTACCCTTACTTCTGTGCTGCTGCTGGTGGCGGCACTGCCTTCAGAGCTGGGCAGCTGGAGAGCTGCAGTTGTTGGACGAGAGCTCAACTCTGAAAGCAGAGCTGCTGCCAGCAGCAGCGCAGAAGTAAGGATGGCATGGTATGGTATTGCTACCGTTACTTCTGCGCTGATGCTAGCGGGACGCTGCTTTCAGGGCTGGGTGCCCAACCAACAGCTGCTGCTCTCCGGACACCCAGCTTTGAAGGCAGCGCAGAAGTAAGGGTGACAATACCGTGACCCCCCCCAAAATAACCTTGTGACCCCCCTGCAACTCCCTTTTGGGTCAGGACCCCCAATTTGAAAAACACCGGTCTCCCCCATGAAATCTGTATAGTATAGGGTAAAAGCTCACAAAAGACCGGATTTCACTAGGGGAGACCAGATTTCATGGGCCATGACGTGTTTTTCCATGGCCGTGAATTTGGTAGGGCCCTACTAATTAGCCACCAGAGGGAGCTTATTTTGCTCCGTAAGTGTGATTTTGACAAGTACATGTGTGCACATATTGTATTGAGAACCTAACAGAACAATCACAAAAGCAGAAAATATGTAAACATATCAATTTTTTAAAAAGAATCACATTCAACCAAAACCTGTTCCAATATCCATATCAAGATCATGGCCAAATTTAGTAAAAACAGGACATAATTTAGCACGTGTTGCTTCTTCAGAAGTACTACCACCAAGTATGCAGAACCAGGAGAATTTTTCTGTCTTTCAGCTAATCTAATTTCTTCATAACAAGCCCACCAGTACTGTAACATACTTAGCTGGTATGGCTACAACACAAAGATGATATAATAAATCCTGCTACTACTACTGGTAGACAATGGAGATTCATCTTTAGATCAAGTGGCAGAGACCTGTGGTTTGAGAACAGAAAATCCCACATTCTATTCTTTATATCTCATCTGTAACTTTGCCAGTCATTGTGCTTGAGGCTTTATTACCGCAGGTCTCTAGAAAAACTGTGTTAATGACAAATATAGGAATTTTATTTTTTGAGTAACATCCTGAAATCCCCATCAAATTAGGTCCTGTACAGAGAGTAAAAGAACAGTTCTGCTCAATTCTTAATTTAGCTAACATCCTTACAATGGCTCTCATACATACACTTGACAATGTCTCTCTCACAAAGAGCATAATGTAGTCACAGGAACAGTTTGTGGGAGGCTAGAAGAGCTGAGAGATGAAAGCAAGTGGTTCTGACTCAGGCAAACTAAGCAGCCAGTAATGCACAGGGTTAAGTGATACTTACACGAGTGAGTAGTGGAATTGCCTTGAAAAGTGGCATGCTAGCTCAAAACGCACTGAAAATAAATTCTGCAGTTTGCTCACCGTTTGCCCATACTACCCCCATCTCATAGAATCTCTCTCTGGCTCAGCATGAGAGGGAACCAAGTTTTGAGAAGCGATCTTGGGGGAAATGAATTCAAACAGCATACTGCCCTCTCACAGCAGGCACATTTAAACACATAACCCTGCTCAAGAATCTGTATAAAAAGAGCCCCAGCTCAACTCAGAGCACCCCAAGCAATGGTCTAGTGATGAGGGGGATGGATATTTCACAAAATGTTGTGGTCTTTATGGGGTTTAAAAGGACAATAAGTCTTCAGGCAATGAGTCCTGCACTGGGAATACTCTCCAAATGGCAGGAAACCTGTGCCCAGCCAGTTACCAACTGAGTAGATGTAGGCCTGGCGAATGTTGTCAACTGCACCAAGTGCAAGGGGAGGGAGTAACTCCCCTTAGTTTAGAAATCTTCCCTAAAGCAGATATTTATATGGGAGTCAGGTTGGGATGCAGAGATTACTGATACGGGTCAATTTTTTTTTTTTAATTGTTGGGAGTTTTGCCATTGACTTCAAAGCCATGAGATTTAACACCTTGTCTCTTCCTAAAGCACGTTTAATAATAGTACCTGACATATTTAGAGTGTTTATACATGTCAATGCATTGTACAAACATTAATGTAAAGTTAGAAACCCACCCTACACATTTAATGAGAAAGCCGGGGGGCTGGACTCTTCCCTTAATCAGATCTGTATATGCTACTGAACTAACAACAACAGTGTAGTCGCCTCTCTAGCTGGTTTGTACACTCATAAGCAGGAACTACCGTCTGCTGAGCCAAGGAGTTTTTATATTAGTCATAATCCTCTTAAATCATTAAAAATTGTAGATTAAAACATCTGAAGTGTGCTAAAACCAACATAAATGCAGCTAACTCATTCTGAGTCACAGCCTGCATGACTGGTACACCCTCAACTTCTTCTGAAGTCAAGAGGAGTTTGGGGATGCATGGGCCCTTTAATGATGATACCAGACTCCTCAGCCAGTCCTAACAATCCAGGAGCAAAGCAGCCACCCATAGTTCTCTCTTGGCAGGCAAAGCCATGGGGCAGTAAAGCAAGTTCCTCCTTTGCGAAAGAGGAAGACTATGGGAGGAGGAAAAACAGTAGGAGCTTCTTGGGGAGGAAGAGGATAAAGTGTAGTTGCCTCCAAAGAGTGAAGAACTGATGGCTCTTAGGGTGATCCATGCACGTCTGACAAGCCACAAGATTGGCACTGGAAAACCTCTCTCAGAAGGACTCCTGTAAAAGCAGAGCCAGGCTGCTCATTACTAAACTACCCCAATCAGCACTTCTTACTAAACTAAAATTGCCCCTAGTGTTCGTTGTTGTGTAGACATTTACAGAAATGACCGGAATCTTGAGCTGATCAGATTTCTGTCATAAGGATTACAGTGGGTAACTAAAACACATTTCACTGTATTTAAGTGACCACTCAAAGGGACAACAAAATTTGGTGGCTTAACATAAGTGATTTGCTAATAAAGGTGGAGCTATATTCTACCCAGTATCTTTGAGAATGCTATAAAAAGTGGTCTCTTAAAACAAAATGTTATCTGTTATGGTTTCTTGCATAGTTGTCACTGAAAATCTATTTAAAGACCTTTAATCTGAAATAATCTAAACAATAAGTACATCCTGTATATCGGATAGTCAAACCAGAAGCATACACAATATATACTCCGTGCCCAATCAAAATTGCCATGTGCATTTTCACAGTAAAATACATTCATGTTTTATCTTTATTATATTGATATTAAGAGAATACAGATGCAAGTTTCTAAATTCTTAGAAGTTTGAAGTACATATGACAATCACCAACAATGAACACAAAGTGTTCTCATTTTGTATTTTTAAGTACACAATTGGCTGTGCTATCAGCAGAACATTCACATGTGAAGATAGTATTCCCCATATTTTCTCTGTTCATTCCACCAGTTTTAACTGTACAGTTTCACTGTTTACAATACTAGATTGTCCAAGGTAAACAGTTTGATACTATATTTTCAATCATTATTGCTTAAGATTGCAAACATGAATGCTGGTAACTTTTTAGAAATAATAAACGTGGTTCCTAGAAATCTGTCTCATTTCTTTACTGATCTCAGCATTTCTAGGCACAAGAAGTTTTATACACAGTGAACCTGAGGACACAAGATACTTATATCTTATGAAATGCATTTCACACAATCCTAAAATATGATCAACACTGAAGCCTGTACTATCATCATTTCATTTAGTGTTTCATCCACTCCCATGTACTCTCATGACAATACTTCTTAAATGTTTACTCCCTTGAAGACTTTATAAGCTGCATGACATATTTAAGCTCTCCCTTACAGATAATTTGTAATCAAGTGAAAAGGGTCTTTTTTGCTTCACTGGATTCATTGCCCTCCCTTAAAAAAAAAAAAAAAAAAAGCCCTCCATTGAAATTCTCCACTATTTCACTCCCAGAAACCTCCCATTTTACTTTAAAATCCACTTTCAACAAAGAAAAAGTTCACATTTGTATGAACAAAAGTTCAGCCTTCTCCATTTGTATGTCAGATGATGAGGATGTTCCCCATAAAACGACACTATTGAAGTATTCGTCATAAGAAATTCTGCAGCTTAGAAATGAACTACAAACTGCAATCTTGCTGAGATGTCCCTGTAGGTTGGCTTTGGCACGTACACTTGCATATCTTATGCTTTGTCTGAATTACGAAGCTCCCACAAGTGAGCAAGAAAGCTCTTGGATATGGGTCACAAGTCTGTGAATCAGAACTTAGGCAATGCTTTAAAAATAAACAAAGCAAACAAAAATAAATGCAAGTCTCAGCAGATATTTTCCCACAGGTTTTTCAAAAACCTAACCAGACCTTTAAATATTATTTATATTTCAGAGATTTTCTGAAAAGAAAACTCTGTATTTGCCAAAAAACAGACAGACAAAAAAAACCCCCCACATTTGGTTTGTATTCCACATACAGTATTAAGGTAGCAGGAATAAACTCTGATGTAGGTGGCTGGGGTTACTGCCCTGTTTCAAACACCTGACAAAGGTTATTTTACTTACACTTCAATTTTTAACTGACAAATGCTTTTTAAGCTGTTTTTCATCCAAAAGAAGATTAGAAAAAAAAAATCAACTCTGCTCTCTTGTAACCTTGGAGCACTTCCTAGCTTTGAAATCAAACCCATGGGATTTTGACTATCCTGAGTTCTGACCCAAATCCCCTTGATCACACAATGTACAATGATGAAAGGAATCACCAGAAATCTCAGAGCCTTTTGACATTAAACACGTTTGCACCACAGAGAATCAAGTAAAACCTTGTATATCTGGAGACTTTACAATTGCTAAGAAGGGTTAGGTGTGACACGTCTGGGGATGCCCTCCTCCTGAAGAAATCTGAGGTCTGACTTTTCACCACTCCCTGACTTGTAACTAACTCCCTTTACAAAAAGAAAAAAAAAAGAAAAGAAAGAAAAAGCTACAAGAAATCGTTTTTCTCCTCACCCCAACAGTCCAGAACAGACTACCTTCCTATGCAATAAACACCAACTTAATTGCACTGGTCATCTGGGAAGGAGAGAGGAAATCACACCATTATTTAGATGGATCACTGCTGAATTGGTGGGTTCATTTACTAGAAATCTGATGGGAAGAGATAGGGACGCCCGGGAGTGTTGTGGGGGGAGGGAATCCCCTTTATTTTGGAGAAGCCCTGCCAATACCTCAGGAGTTGGTGCCCAACACCCCCAGTTTGCACACGTCTGCAAAGCACCATCCTGCCTGAGTCCCACCTTCCAGCCAGACACGGACCGTGACAAAGCGGAGTCTCTTTGTACAGGGAGCTGGGAGGCTGGGAAGCCGGGCTCCTAGCAGAGGTTGCCCTCTACGGGAGAGCCTTTGTAGAGCGCTGCCTGGTGTTTCGGGGGAAGGGTCTGGGGGTGCAGAGAAGCTCACCTGAGATCTCCGCCTGGGGTACCCCGTGCAGGCTGAATCCTTTGGTCGCATAAAACTGCCGGACCTCGGTGCAGCTCTTCGCTTTGCTGCCACTGTCACCCCGAGCCGAGGAGGCGGCGACACACAGAAGCCAAAATCCCCACGGGAAGAAATGCATCCTCCTTCTCCACCAAGCCCCCCGAACGTGCAGCGCAAAGGACAACCCCAAGGTCCCGTTGACCCCGGGCTGCAAAGCGGGCTGTCTCCGTCTGCCCGGCGCTCGCTAGCTGTTTGCAGGCACTGTGCACGGAATGGGGGGGGGGGGGAGCTCAGTCCCACCTTCCCCCAAGCATCCCTGCCTTCCCGCCCCCCTGAAAAAACAACACTCCAGGGAAAGCAGATGGCAAAGGGGGGGGAGGGTTTAAAAAAGTCCCCAACCCACAGGCAAAAATCAGTGGGACCTAGGCAGGGCGATGCAAGATCTCGGGCTGCGGAGAGAGCCTGTGACTTCCAACAGCTATTGCAAGAAGAGTGGGAAGAAGGTCGGGGGGAAATCCTGGCTCTTCTGGGGCTGACTTCCCAGGGATGGTGCAGCTGCCGCCACTCAGAACGCAGGAGCTCCCGGGGGATGGAACCCGGCCCCGATCGCAGCAGAGGCAGATCCCACTTGTGTGTAAACGCTCTGGTTAGAGCGGAGGGCGCATCTCCCCCCAAGCTCCGGCAGGGCGCTGCTGCAGGGGACGGTTGCGATGCAAACGGATTACAGCCCGGAATGGGCAAAGTTTGAGGCCGGGAGCTAAGGGAGAGCGATGGAAGCGGCAGGAGCGGGGAGGCGGCGCGGCGCGGCTCTCCTCGGGAGCAGCAGCGCGCGGGGCGAGCGCGCGTGTCCCCGGCAGGAGCAATGAGCCCGGCCGGTGGCAGCGGCGCACCACCTGCAAAGAGGGTGAGGGCGGGGAGGCTCCGCGGCAAGGCAGGGCTTCCCCCGCCGGACGTGGCATCATGCAGCCCCTGCGCCAATCAAGGGCGGGGAGCGGCCCGCCCCCTGCCTTGCCCCCAGGCTCCTCCCACGCCTACCAGGGGGGTTGCTCCGTTAAACTCTGCTGGGGGGAGGCTGCGCCGCCGGCTCCCTGCGTGGTGACAGCAGCCGCCGCCGCCACCTGCTAATTGGCAATAGTCAGGTCAGCGCGCGCCCCTGACACCATTCCGCAGCCGCTGCACCTTGGGCTTCCTTCAACGCCGGGCATCTTCTTCGGCCACAGGCCGGCGTAAACCGAGCCTGCGCTCGGGGCCGTCTGGCCAGTTCCGCGGGCTGGAGCCCTCTGCACAGTGCAAGGCAAAGTCCGGCATGCAGCCTGCACCCGGCTGTCCATTGCATACCTGACCTAGCATGCACCCTGCTGTGCTCCATTACACAGCCGGCGTCCTTCTGCAAACTACGGCACAAAGCCCAGGGTGCTGGACAGTTAGTGGTGCAGGTTGAGTGCTAGGCTTTGCCCTGTATTTTTCAGAAGACCCAACCCAGCTATGTAATAACCAGTAACTGTAAATTATCTTTAGGAAAGCTTGTCATGGAGCAAGGAACACCTATGGTTTCAAGTATCACCTAAACCAGTGGTTTTCAAACTTTTTTTCTGGTGACCCAGATGAAGAAAACTGTTGATTTCCCCGACCCAACGAAGCTGGAGCGGAGGGGTTTGGGGTGTGGGAGGGGCTCAGGGCTGGGGCAGAGGGTTGGGTTGCAGGCTGGGACCAGGAATGAGGGACTCAGGGCTGGGGTAGGGGTTGGGATGTGGGAGCAGGTCAGGGCTCTGGGCTGGGGGTGAGGATGAGGGATTTGGGGTGCAGGAGGGGGCTCAGGGCTGGGTCAGGGAGTTGGGGCTTGGGCTTACCTCCGGCGGCTCCTGGTCAGCGGTGGTGCTAAGGCAGGCTTCCTGCCTGTCCTGGCACCGTGGACCATGCTGTGTCCTCAAAATGGCCAGCAGCAGAGCCAGCGCTGCAGGCCCCCTCCCAAGCTCTTATTGGCCAGTGTCCAGCCAATGGGAGTGTGGAGGCAGTGCTAGGTGTGGGGGGCTAGCCTGCCTTAGCCGGGCAGCACCATTGATGGGACTTTTAGTGGGTTGGTCGGCGGTGCTGACCAGAGTCACCGCGACCCAGTGCCTTACATTCTACGACCCAGTACTGGGTCGCAACCTGCAGTTTGAAAATCATTGACCTAAACCCAGAGCTGCGGCAGCTGATTTACAGAGAAGTTTCTGCATAAATTAATCTCAGCTTCTTGATCCCACTCTCAAGCTGCTGGAAAAACTCTGGCACTGACTGAGCACATAGAATTCCTCCAGTCCTGGTCCCTACAGAATTATTTTCTTTTAAAATCAGATATATAAGGAATACTCATTGCAGGAGGGCATTTATAAAGAAGGTATTCAAAGATGGACCCACAAATGCAAAGACACAAGCTATCACTGTCAAGGCGGATTCCCCACTCTGTCACTTTGAGTGCAGAAGGTGGGGGCCCGCAAGGATTCTAAAAATTAATACTTGCCACTCCAGGCTTGTATTAAACTCCCAAGGTTACAGCTTCTCTCTGACCTTGGCTTGGTAAACACTGCCACCACCCAAATGCAAAAAAAAAAAAAAAAAAAAAGACCCAGCAAGTAGCACTTGGGAATTTCTCCCTGTGGGGTACCCTTAAGCCCTTTCACCCCCCGCATTTATCTAAACATTCCCTATCCAAATGATTCCTTCTAGGTATGGAAGATAATTTTTCATACCTGGTTCAAACCTTACACAGCATTCCTGCTTATAGCACTGCTGCTCCGTGTCCCTGCAGCCCAGAGAGAACCACAGAACAAAGGGAAAGATTCTTTCCCAATTTTAAAAAGTTCTAGCCTTCCCCTTGGCTTTTTTGGTCAGGTGCCGCTTTTTTTTTTTCTTTACCTGGGAGACGTTTTAACCCTTTACAGGTAAAGCAAGTAGAGAACAGCTACCAAGAAGCATTTTACATCTAACTGGCTGGCTGGGTGTCCATCAAAGGTAGCTACCCCCACTTCATTTATAACACGGGCCCACAAATGCAAAGACACAAGCTATCACAAGATTAGCTATCACATATGTATAATTTTTATCAGATTGCAAGTTATACTATTGCCCTGACAAATCTGTATTTGAAAAGTTGTGTGTGAAAAATGGAGCCAGTTTTCTTCTATTCATTCATATATCACACATCAGAATAAAATTGGCCTTAGTAAGGTTATTATACTGGTCTACAATTTTTGAGAAATCGTCTGCTTCAGAGATAAATTGTGCTATTTATTATGTATTTTGATGTGCTGAATTCAAATATGACCATTAAAACAACTGATTGGCTACTGTTTCTAAGATATTTAAGTTTTTACATTTTATGTCTATGTATATTGTGTAGATAGTAGAGTTTTAATCATAAATTGTAAACCTAGGTCTTTTCATGTGTTTATGGTTGCTTTACATGATAATATTTCACCTGTCCTGTTTATGTAACACTTTAAAAATCAGCAAAAGGGTTATATAAATCAAATTTATTATGAAACAAAAGGCAAAAAACTATTCTGTACATAGTTTAGTCCTATTCAGTGTCTACTCGGCGCTTCTTGGCTTGTCTCTTGTATTCATTAAATGGAGCATCTATTGTCACTGTCCAGCAATAGTCTGCAAACATTGATGGGCTCCATTTGCCCTGATAGCGTTTTTCCATTGTTGCAATGTCCTGGTGAAATCGCTCGCCGTGCTCGTCGCTCACTGCTCCGCAGTTCGGTGGAAAAAAATCTAGATGAGAGTGCAAAAATGTATCTTTAGTGACATGTTGCAACTAAGGCTTTTGTATGCCTTGAGGAGGTTTTCCACCAACAACCTGTAGTTGTCTGCCTTGTTATTTCTGAGAAAATTTATTGCCACTAACTGGAAGGCTTTCCATGCCATCTTTTCCTTGCCACGCAGTGCATAGTCAAATGCATCATCTCGAAGAAGTTCACAAATCTGAGGACCAACAAAGACACCTTCCTTTATCTTAGCTTCACTTAACCTTGGAAATTTTCCACGGAGGTACTTGAAAGCTGCTTGTGTTTTGTCAATGGCCTTGACAAAGTTCTTCATCAGACCCAGCTTGATGTGTAAGGGTGGTAACAAAATCTTCCTTGATTCAGCAAGTGGTGGATGCTGAACACTTTTCCTCCCAGGCTCCAATGACTGTCAGAGTGGCCAATCTTTCTTGATGTAGTGGGAATCTCTTGCATGACTATCACATTCGCAGAGAAAACAGCAGTACTTTGTGTATCCAGTCTGCAGACCAAGCAAGAGAGCAACAACCTTCAAATCTCCACAAAGGTGCCACTGATGTTGGTCCTAGTTTATGCACCTCAAAAGTTGTTTCATGTTGTCATAGGTTTCCTTCATATGGACTGCATGACCAACTGGAATTGATGGCAAAACATTGCCATTATGCAGTGAAACAGCTTTAAGACTCGTCTTCGATGAATCAATGAACAGTCTCGATTCATCTGGATCGTGAACGATGTTGAGGGCTGCCATCACACCATCGATGTTGTTGCAGGCTACAAGATCACCTTCCATGAAGAAGAATGGGACAAGATCCTTTTGACGGTCACGGAACATGGAAACCCTAACATCACCTGCCAGGAGATTCCACTGCTGTAGTCTGGAGCCCAACAGCTCTGCCTTACTCTTGGGTAGTTCCAAATCCCTGACAAGGTCATTCAGTTCACCTTGTGTTATGAGGTGTGGTTCAGAGGAGGAGGATGGGAGAAAATGTGGGTCCTGTGACATTGATGGTTCAGGACCAGAAGTTTCATCCTCTTCCTCTTCCTCGTCTGACTCAAGTGAGAATGATTCTGGTGCATCGGGAACTGGCAGTCCTTCTCCGTGGGGTACTGGGCGTATAGCTGATGGAATGTTTGGATAATGCACAGTCCACTTTTTCTTCTTTGACACACCTTTCCCAACTGGAGGCACTATGCAGAAGTAACAATTACTGGTATGATCTGTTGGCTCTCTCCAAATAATTTGGCACTGCAAAAGGCATAGATTTCCTTTTCCTGTTCAACCACTGGCGAAGATTTGTTGCACAAGTGTTGCAGGATATGTGTGGGGCCCACCTCTTGTCCTGATCTCCAATTTTGCAGACAAAATAAAGGTGATAGGCTTTCTTAACTATAGTGGTTATATTGCACTTTTATGATGCAAAAGTCACTTCACCACAAACATAGCAGAAGTTATCTGCACTGTTCACACAAGTACGAGGCATCTCTGCTCACTTTGGCTAAACAGAAATGTGTCCCTTTGCAAAATCAAACACTGACAAATAAGAGAGCACGACACTGTATGATTTCTAGAGCTGATATAGGGCAATTTGTTCAGCAGAGTGATGGAAGCTTCATTATGATTGCATCATCTATGACTTCTAGGAATAACATGATGCAATTCATATCATGTATGATGCAATACCAGCTTCAGATTGCATCATTCATTGTTTTGCCTAAAAAGCAATTACTGTCCAAACCCAGTCATAGATTTATTCATCGATCCAGTCAAAGATGTATTTTAGTCATTTCTGATTTAAATTGAGATCCCTTCCCTTTATAACTCACTTATCCTCCGCCATTCCCAAGTCAAGGGTCGTATATACTGACCCAATAGCATATCTTGAAAACTAGAGCCAATCAACAATTTTAAGCATCATTTTCGTTCTCAGTGACCCAGAATTAGTAAAGTTTGACTACATTTATTTCAGAAGCATTTTGGCTGTAGAGCAGTGTTATTCGTTTGTAGAATGGTGTGAGTTAGAGGTGCCAACTGAGTTCAGGACCCAGCGGTGCTACACGTTGTACAAACACAGGCAGAAATATTCCCTGCCCCACTGGTTTTGGACAAGACAGACAAAGGAGGTAATATCAATCTCACTTTACAAATAGGAAATTGAGGGATCTAGTTGTGTTGCCCAGCATCATGCTGGAAGTCTGAGGCAGAGCCAGGGGCTGAACCCAGGCCTACCTGAGTCTCAGTCCACATAGGGTATGTCTATACTGTGATAAAAGACGTATGGCACCAAGTCTTAGAACCTGGGTCAGCTGACTCAGGCTCACAGTGTGCTAGGGCAGTCACAAGAAGACAGGTCATTCCTCCTCATTGTTGAGATCTGGTTCGCTCCCTCACAGTAGATAGCAATAGGTATATCTACACTGCAATAGAAGACCCACAGCTGGCCTGGGTCAGCTGACTCAGACTCATGGATTCAGACTGTGGGACTATAAATTTTCAGTGTGGACACTCAGGCTGAACAAGGGCAGCCCAAACCTCTACACTGCAGTTTTATAGTCCTGCAGTCTGAGCTCTGTGAGCCTGAGTCAGCTGATCCAGGCCAGCTGCAGGTCTTCTACAGCAATGTGGCTATACCTGTAGATGTCCACTGGGAGAGAGCTAACCCAGTCTCAACAACGAGGAGACATAACCCATCTTCTTGTGATATTTTGATACCCCGTGAGGTACTGGGAGTTAACAGCCCCCTTGTTAAACAAGGAGGTGGGGGAGGGCAGGGCATTTTCAGATCGAGGGTCTCAACTTTGGAATTTGCTTCCCGAAGCATGAATTTGGTGATCTTTACCTCCCAGTGAAACACTTATCTGTCAGCCAGATACTCTGAGGACTGCCAAACATCCATCAGATGGGACCAATTTATAATCTCTGCTGAGATGAGTAGGAAATAAACCAGTGACTAACAGGTGAAAGGCTCAATAGCTTATTAGTAACATCCTGAGACATCCAGTCCCCATAAATGCTAGTGTGTTACACATTTGCAAATGAGGCTCATTTCTTGACCTTTTTGGAGATTTACACAGGCAGAGTTTTCCATTCTGTAAACATAGGAAAATCTCCCACTCATGGTCTCAAACACACTGTTTGCCACTCCCTGTTTCTAAAGGGACAGCTTCTATTAACCAAAATATAAACACTAAAAATGCAGCAGTAAAACACATTAACAACATGTAAATTTAATTCTAAATACATTTTGCAGTATAGAATCAGCAGTTACTCCATCATTCTTACACTAACTTTTTGCATCATCAGGTTTTGAACTCAACACCTTCAGATCTACAACACAGACTTTAATTCAGCTATAGGAGTAACTAGTGAGAAGTAAAGCAGAAAGCCATTGACTTGAGGGAACTTTTGATTGTAACTTTGGACATCTGTATTCTTGGTTTCCCATCCTGGCTCTGAGAGCAGGTAGAGGTCTAGTGGTTACAGACAACTGAGACAAAAATAACAAAGCCTATAGCAGGAGACAAAATCATTGTCACTCATGAGAAAATGGTAAGAGACTGCAACATGCACTCTGTTTATTCAGATTCCACTCTGCTATTTCCTGGGTGAAAGATCAGAGTACAAAAGCCCAATGCTTACTACCTTGTGATTAAAGCACTAGATTGGTCTAAGGAGATACTAGTTTAATTACCAGCTCTGTCACAGGCTTCCTATGCCACCTTGGTCAGGTCACTTACTCTCTGTGGCATAGTTACCCATCTGTAAAATGGGGATAATACTTACTTATCTCTCCACGCTATTGTGAGAATATATTAATACATACATAAATGATTGTGAAGTGCTCAGATACTATGGTGATGAGTGCCAAATAGACAAATGCATTTTTGACTCTAAGCTCTTTAAGGCAAGAGCCATCTAACTTTACATACTGTACAACTTTGAGAAAACAAATGTAAATGCATAACAATGATAAGGGATTGTATGTATTTTTATTGATAAAGTTTGAATATGCACCAAGAATTTGGGATAGGCACATCACATTTTAAGCAATTTGAAATACATTTTCAAAACATGATGAAAACATACTTTAATGTATCTTACAAAATATACAGGAAATTAACTTCTTCCCTGTGCATATCGGAGGGGAGGTTCACTTTGTGAACACTGATTTTTTTCAACATTTTGAATTAAACAAAGTAGATAGAGTCAGTGAGTTAATGTGAAAAAGGAAAACAGCAGATCCCCTATTTGTAGATTCCATAAACTGCAGTCATTTAAGGAGAATAGTGATTTTGGGGCGGGGGGAATAGAACCAGAGGATCAAAGAAAAAGACTAGAGTAAAACATAAGACACGTAGATAGAATGCAGAGAAAGGAACACAGAGTGCCAACAACTTAGGCAAAGAGAGAGAGAAAATCCATCCTGCCACAGATAGCCTCTTTTCAGTCACAGACCAAGTGTTGCCTCCAGAAAAGCAGATTCAGGAGGTGTGGTATAGGTGTTCAGGTGACAGGTGTGATATAGAAAGGCCAATTCACCTGGCACAAGGTAAGAATTAAAAAATGGGGGAAACAGTTGGAAAGGAAAAGAGTGGGGTTTATATCTCATTGGCATTAAATGTTTGGAAACTTCATCTATTTTTCAAAAGTTTACATGGGAATATACTTTGAGACACACTGGACCTGATTCTTCTCTCCAGCTGATGCAAATCAGGAACAAACACACAGACATCAGTGGAGTTACCTGGACCAGATTCTCAGCTGGTGTAAAAATGGAGCAACCAAGTATCCAACAGCAGCCAAGTATCTGACCTGCAAAAGTGTAAATGCCATGTGAGAAGAGAATCTGATGATTTTGCTCCATGTTGAGCCTGATTCTCTGCTGCCCTACTCCTGTGTAACCATTTACAGTTATGTAATGTGAATGTAAAATGCCACCGTTCTGATTTGTTTGTTTTATACCCACTTTTCACTGGTGTAAATGATTGCATGAGGTACAGAGCAGAAAGTCAGGCACCTCCAATATAAAATCTTAGTCAAAGTCAAGAGCTTCCTTTAGTATTTTTTCTTCCTGTTTCTCTTCTCCAACTAAACCATGAAAGCCCACCAAGTTGACTTGTGCTCAGCAGGAACCGAACATGTGGCTTGCTGAATCAGGTCTAATTCAGGTATCTAGCAGATTTACTAGATTTCATCTGCTTTCTGGTGCTGCTTATTTCTGAACTGGATCTTTCCACTCAACCTAAACTTTATCAGCATTCACAGAAATAGTGTCCTTGATTGTTTTGGTGCTGGAAGAATATAAGATCAAACAGTCTCCTTAGGTTGTCGGAGGATCTATGTCTAGCTGACAAATCCAGCTTGATCTCAAGCAATTCAGTAAGGAAGCCATTTGTCCAACAAAGTGCTAAGACTTTCCAGGATTTGTGTGCCCAATCAAGGATATTGTTCTGTAGGACATGCAGAGCTGGGGATCATTCCAAGAGGTCTGATCCTGCACCTTTTCAAACTCAATGGCAAAGTTCTCATTGACTTCAGTGGTGCAGAGTCAGGCCCCAGATATAGGAAAATAAATACTTCTTGCTTCTGGTAAAGAAAAAAAGAGGCAGTGGACCTCACAGATGGAATATGCATCACGATAGACCATAAGATACACAATGTAACATTGAGTGCAAAGAGAACAGTATATATGTCTGCAATTCTGGTCTCCCATGTCTAGGAGAGATGAAGTCAAACTGAGACAGGTGCAGAGAAGGGCTACTAGGATGATCAAAGGAATGGAAAACCTACCTTATGAGATGAGACTCAAAGAGCTTGGCTTGTTTAGCCTAACCAAAAGAAGATACAATTGCTCTCAATAAATACATCAGAGGGATAAATACCAGGGAGGGAGAGGAGTTATTTAAGTGCCAATGTGAACACAAGAACAAATGGATATAAATTGGCCATCAAGAAGTTTAGGCTTGAAATTAGATGGTTTCTAACCATCTGGGAGTGAAGTTCTGGAACAGCCTTTCAAGGGAAGCAGTGGGGACAAAAAACATAACTGACTTCAAGACTGAGCTTGATAAGTTTATGGAGAAGGGATGGTATGATGAGGCTGCCTATAATGGCACGTAGCTGATCTACAACTGCCACAGCAAATATCTCCAGCAGCCGGTGGTGGGACTCTAGATGGGGAGGGCTCTGATTTACTACAGAGACTTCTTTCCCAGATGTCCAGCTGGTGGGTCTTGCCCACATGCTCAGAATCTAACTGATTGCCATATTTGGGGTCAGGAAGTAATTTTCCCCCAGGTCAGATTGGCAGAGACCCTGTGGTTTTGTTCACCTTCCTCTGCAGCATGGGGCACAGGTCACTTGCAGGTTTAAACTAGAGTAGATGGTGGATTCTCTGTAACTTGAAGTCTTTAAATCATGATTTGAGGACTTCAGTAACTCAGCTGGAGATTAGGGGTCTATTACAGGAGTGGGTGGGTGAGGTTCTGAGGCCTGCAATGTGCAGGAGGTCAGACTAGATGAATATGATGGTCACTTCTAGCCTTAAAGTCTCTGAGTCTCTAGCAGGATGCAGATTGCTATTTTACTATTTCCAGTAGACCACCTCCCTTTAAATGCAATGTTAAATCCCATTGTCTGTGGTAGTATTCTGTAGACTGAGACTGTGAAAAAATGTAAGATTCCAGGTAGAAAATCCTGGATCACACCATTCAATGGTAATCCCGCTCTACCCTTGGAAAACAACCACCCAATTTACCAACATTGACCAGAGCCAGCACTAGGCATAAGCAGACTAAGCAATTGCTTAGGGACCTGAGCAGTTCAAGGGGCCCCCATTCACTTTTTATTATCATTATTCTTAATAATATTGTAGGGGGGCCCAAAATATTTCTGCTTAGGGCCCCTGATGGGCGAACACCACCTCTGACATTGCCTTAGGAATATATCACTATAAAGACCAAAGTGATTCCATCCTGTGTTATCCTACTGTTACTACATATGAATCACATTTCCCACTAAAAAGAAAATTTTGAAGGCAAAAAAATGCTGTAAATTCACGGAAGAAACTGCTATTAATTGCGGGCACTGCAGGACATTTATTTCATCCCATCATCAATCCTTTGTATGTCTTTCTCTAAAGTTCCCCCTGAAAAAGAGTACTCCAGTGGTTTAAGATATAGACACAACATAGAAATGGTCATGTGCGTTAAGAGCAGTGCTTAACTTGATAGTATATAATAGCTTGAGACCAGTACAGATGTTCATAGGCTACGAGTGCTTGATTTCAGCATGCCATTACTATGCAGAAGATTTTGCTCAAATGCTACAAAAATGTAACCAGACAACTCCCACTTTTTATCATTCAGAAGGACAATGTCCCAGAGACCAATACTTTTGGAAAGAGATTTGTAAAGCACTGATCAGCATACCCCCAATTCTTCTTTTGTTGGATGTCATGCTTTATCCTCATTCAACCTTGGATCGGGACAGACCTACATTGGTTTCCTGGGGGGGGGAGGGGGGAAAATAAAGCCTTGAATAAGGAAATCTGCAGAGCAGCAACATATGCATCTCTTGACTGTGGAACAATGCAGAATTGATGCTTTATCTTCAGCTGACGCTACATTCAACATTACAGACCAAAATAGCATAACTAACTAAAACAATTATCTTATGTTCAAGTGTTCATTACCTCTCCCCCAATACAATTACATACAGTAGAATCAGTTTATATCGGGAAATTGGTTATAAAGAAACTGATTATGATGTAATGAAAATTCCAAATGGCTTCAATGTATTAGGATGAACTTTCACACTTCTCAAACCTTGTCTACACTAGGATAATTACCTGTTGCTAACAGTAGGTGTCAGCATGAAGTACAAGTAAACTGTGGCCAAACATAGGTTTGCTGCAAGTGTAGCAATGACAAACATTGCTCAGCACCACTTCAAATACCATGGATATAACCTTGTTTTGAATACACCTTTATTTTGGAAATGACTTGTCACATAGGATTTCTCTATGCAAATAATACAAGGTATAAGCTACTAAATATCACATTTTTTTTAAATAGCCCAAATTCATCTGATATAACCCCTCTCAAGTCAATGGAGTTGTATCTGGGATGGAATTCATCCAATATGTTTTTCATTTTTCAATGTAAGCATATTGTGAGGCAAACACATCGCATGAAGGGAGACAGAAAATTCATTATGGCTACATAACAGGTTAAGGTGTTATTCCTGGGCCTGATCCCCAGAGGGTGTAAACTGGTGTTGCAATAGAGCCATGCTGCTTTATTGCAGATGAGGATCTCATTCCTAATCTAACATGCGTTGCCGTGTATCTTGAAAAAAAATCTTCTGCCAGGATCAAACACACATCCATAGTGTTGGATTTTTCAAGATGCAAGATGACGCACATTCATGTTCTTGAGATTAAAATAGAGCTCTTAATCTGATTCCATCTAGCCAAGCTCCTAATGAACAGAGAGCATGAACAGGAGAAAAGCAGAGAAACCCAAGAGTAAGAATAGATCAACCTCACCAGCACACCTTTAATTTTTGTCTTCAAGTTTTACAATGCTGCTTCTGAGCACAGTGTGGATATGAAATTGCTTGTAATTTTTGCCCAAGGCCAGGGCTTCTTTCTTGTGGTTAAGGAAGCAAAATTTAGCTCCACTGCCTCTGTTGTAAAGGATGCCAGGAAAATGTCTTTTAAAAATACTTTAAACAGAAGTTAGCTGGAAAAAAACTGAACCTCACTTTCAAACCTTCCTTGCTGCTTGACAAAAGCTAAGCAGTCAGGTGCAGTGACTCACTCATTCTGACATTTTTGGAGAGAATGCTGTCTTTTATAACAACATTGATGTTCCCCCAGTGATGTCTCAACACTGGCCAATTTAGAAAAGAAAAATGTAGTGCAAGGTTGAAAGGTTATAGGCCAGCCAAAGAACTTAGAGATCACGGGACCATGAAAGAAGTACAACCTTTAAAATAAAATAAAATAAAATAAATAGCCATAAAAAACAAAAACAGAAACTTTCTTAAGGCCAGGAATTGAATTTGAACTCTTCCTCACATACTGTACAAATATAAACCTCACTGCAAAAGCCACTGAGGGAGTTCTGAAGAGTTTCCCTTCGGAGGTCACATTAATCTATATTGAATGGAAGGAGGGGAGAGGAAATCTTCCATTCACTTTTTGAAAGCTGTCAGGCTTCTTTAGACTCCAATATTGCCATTGTCTGGCCAGTACCTTCTTAACTTATTCTCCCCACAGTCTGCAATGCCTCTGCAGCCTAGTGAGTGTGAAATTAAATTATGAAATATTTTATTATTTGTGGCTGTTGCATTTTGCTCCATCCTCACTCGTTTCTATTCCTTTCTCAGTTATTTTTTTTCTGGCAGAGACAAGGGAGAAGGGGAAAAAAACAATGCCTATAATAAAATACATATATTTCTCCAGTATTAGATGGGCTGCTGTTTGCATCCCAATTAGATTTTAGGATTCTGATTTGAGACTAACTCAGCTAGATTTTCTGACGTCAAGTCCTTTCCATAATCACTAAGCCACAAAGCATCCTGATTTTTTAAAAGGACACTAATATCATTTATACCTAATATTAATTGTATCTAAAATAGTTATAATATGATTAAGAACATCCTTCAGATTCTAAATAAAGCAGATTTTAATACCTGCTATGGTGTGGGACCTCCAAAAACACCATAGGGTTGAGGTGTTGTGCTCTCCTGTTTTCTAAGCAGTAGCAGTTAACTAACAAATATTATTTGCTGATGCAATATACATAAACCAAGTTGCTTTGGCGCAAGAAGGTGTTATATAAACTGAAATTATTAGGCAAACAGACACCTTAATTGCAGCTCCACTTAAATTAGAAAAAACAAATGGTTTCCCAATGGAATATGGATCAGATAAGGGAAGAAATTATATTTTCAAGGTTCATCTCTTCTGAGTTAAGAAAATAAAAAGAGGAAAGTTAAAGACATGATCCTACAATGTACTTGACTCTGCCTTTCAGGATCTGGGCCTAGCCAACTTAAGCACTTAATCAACTTAATCAAGAACCCCATATGGTACTTTCCTGATAATCGCCTGGGTTGCTCCATAAGTATTTCCTTTGAAAACTCCATTAAGTACCTCTTGACTCTCAGAGAGTGCAGGGAATTTTAAACATCCCTTTTCCCGTGATCTCCCTGTTTCCCTCCATGTTTCAAGATTACTTCAGTTAATTACACACATGAAGAGTCTGTAAACCGGAAAAAAAGAGTGAGGGGAATCAACCTCCCAGCACCCATCATTTATCTACTGCTAGTGATCCTTGTTTCCTCTTCTTTGGAACTCTGCCACCTGAACCAGATAATTACTGGACATAATAATTGTAGCAAGCCATAAAATCCACATAAATGCTATCTATCTCGCTAAGTAGAGACTCCCATGCTGTGCCTGGCATGGGACTTTTCTATCAATGCCTGAGAAATTTTTGTGGAAGCCTATGCATCTACTCTACACTGCATAAGGGTAAATATAGAGATAGGGCAGATTTGTTTGTTTCTGAGTTAAGCCCTAAATGAACAACTGAATTAGCTTAGAAAAGAAAATATTGTCATTTAGCATTCCCCACTGCTTCTGCTGAGATGGCCACTCCTAAATCCTCAAAGAGGTAGAAGGGAATTTAATCTGATTTGATTCCTAATAGCTGTATTAGCACATGTCTACACTTATAGTGCTGCAGCGGCACAGCTGTATTGGTGCCTCTGCAGCACGTGTGATGAAGACGCTCTATGCGGCATAAACCCCATGAGTGGCATAGCTATGTCAGCGGGAGAGCTTCTCCCGCTGACATAGCAGTGTGCACAATAGTGCTTATGTCGCTCCAGGGGGTGGAATATTCACACTCCTGAGTGACATAAGTTTTGCCAACCTAGGCAGTAGTGTAGGCATAGTCTAAAAGTCTTATAGCTAAAACTGCACAATGCCCTAACTATGTACCTCTGAGATATTCAGACCAAGAATACCAATGCCTATAAAGTATTAATAAATTATAATGACATGCTAACTAATCTCCTTACACATGCTTAAGGCAATTTTCCCCTCATTTTCTGCATCTCGCAAATGTCTGTTTCACCTAAACAAGAAGAATGAGCTGGTGAACTCCAGAGCTCGTAACTCATTTTTAAAGTGGAAAAATGGAATTTTCCCCAAATCTCCATTTACTAATGTTTTGTGAAATGAACTGTTCAAGACTATCCATCTGAGAAAGAACTGAAAGTCTTCCTCCTCGTCCTCCAGAAGTGGCATAATAAATGCACGGCTGGCTCCTCATGGGATGTGTAGTGTAGCCCATGAGAATGTGGGTTCTGTTTCTTAATACATAGATTTTGCAGACATCCATTATGCATTCACATGGACTTATTTAGCAGCTTTCTTTTTCTTTTTTGCCTTCATCCTTTTAACTGTGGCTTTTATACCAGGAAAGAAGAATGAGAAGTGGACAAAATATGAGACGAACAGGACAAAAATTGTTCCTTGTTCAGGTCACAGACAATAGAGACTGATTGCAAACTCTTTTCTTAGTAAGAAGTGCAAGACTGCGTCCTTAAACTTTACAGAGTATACAGTTATAAACCTAGTCACCTTAAACCCTGTAAGGTTAGCCATAAATCATTGGGTTAACATTTTCCAGCCCAGGAGCCCACAGCTAGGCACCTAACTCCATATTTAAGTGCCTCAGTGGAAGTGTCCTGATTTTCAAAGATGCTGAGCACCTTGACCATTCTAAGTGGGGGGTTGCAGGTGCTCAATACTGCTAGGCAACAGGCTCAGGGCTCCTCAAAGCTATTTCAACGCCTGTCCTGAAATGTGCCAAGTGCCTTCTGTGTGGTCAACTACTGTGGACCTTGGTGGGAGTAGAGGGCACTCAGCCCCTGCAAGAGCTAGTGATAAACATCACACAACCATGGATACAAGGGAAAGTGAGACATGTTAATGCACCTCTACCCCGATATAACGCGACCCGATATAACACGAATTTGGATATGACGCGGTAAAGCAGTGCTCCAGGGGGACAGGGCTGTGCGCTCTGGCAGATCAAAGCAAGTTCGATATAATGCGGTTTCACCTATAGCGTGGTAAGATTTTTGGCTCCCGAGGACAGCGTTATTTAGGGGTAGAGGTGTACTGTTTATGGGGAACTTTTCCAAAACTGTCCTTAGTGCTACACATTATAAACCTATCATGATATCATTAAATAGTCTAAAGTCAGAGATACTGAAGGAGGTCAGGTGGGTGCACTAATCTCCCCTGTCACCGCCCTGCCCTTAAACATCTCTGCCAGAGCTCTGAGAGTCATCCATTTTTCTTGCTGCTTTATCCTCCTCAGCTCGCATGCTCCATGAATGCAACTGCTTTCACAGCCTGTCAGCAATGCTCTTTAATCAGCTGGAGGGGTTAGCTGCAAGACACTCCTTTTCCTTTTGAGGGCAGAATGCTTTGCCTCCCTAACTCGCCTGCAGACCCTGCTATCCAGGGAGCATGAGACTGGCCAAAGGAACTGAGCTCGGAGCTTCTGAATGACAATGAAGAGCACTGTGACAGATGACCTTTTAGTTAACCTGTTTTATATTCATTTTGCAGTGTAACCCCCATGGTTTAACTGTGGAGGGGCTTTTGTTTGTTTACAACAATAGTTAGGGTTGGTACAAGAAAATCAAGGGCTCTCAGTAAAGCCCTTAGATTGGCTTCCCATTTTTAACACCCCTACTCAAGGTCCTCTACAGCCACAGGTTTGATTCAACCCTGATAACAGTTCCTGGGGATACCCCACAAAAACAAAAGAAAATAAAGCCAGATTACTAGACATCTCTGTAGTTCATTGGTTAGGAACTAAGCCTGCCTGCTTTTAGTTTCATATAATCAGAATGCCTGGACTTAACTTAATAAGAATTCTTCAAATAGTAATTAAAAAAGAAAGACGCACTAGAGCTACAATAGCTACCATGGAGGATAAGTCAGAAATCTTTAGTTTTAGATTGGGTGAGACTGAAAAAAATAAATCATAAGGCATGGAAATTAAGGCAGCACCTGTCAGGGATGGTCTAGATAATACTTAGTCCTGCCTTGAGTGCAGGGAACTGGACTAGAAGACCTCTCAAGGTCCCTTCCAGTCCTATGATTCATTGGAGAATATCGAAGGCAGCAAAGTATTGAGAAATGCCTCCAAGCGTTACACCTGTGACAACCACAGGTAAATCTCCTATTGGAGTTACATATCTCCTATTGTATATTTATATATGCACTAAGGTTTCTGCAAATGTATAACAGGTTCTCAAGCTAGAGGTTATGAACAGGTCTCATGGAGTTGCAGTCACCTTGCCCTTCCCATATTGCTAAATAGGTGGAGGGTATGGCAAAGGTTGAGAACCAGTGTTATGTAGAATCTTTTACTGTAACTCTTGCATTGGCACAATCTGCATGGCGACAGCTGACTTACTTTGACATTCTTGTCCTTTCTACACTATCTGTGGCTTTGTTCCCAGCTGGGATGCAGCCATGTGATATCAGCCAACTGAGGGTACACGTGCTAAGGAGAAAACAGTCCCTCCACAGCACTGTATATTTTTACCAGGGCTGGCTCTAGTTTTTTTGCCACCCCAAGGAAAAATTTTTTTGGCTGTTCCCCACCCCAGCCCTGGGCTCTCCCCCCCGGAGTGCCCTCCCCCACCTGCACCCCCTGCCGCCCCAGCCCTGGGCTCCCCCCCCAAACGTGACCTCCTTGTTCACCACAGCAATCCCCGTTTACACTTGCAGTGGGGATCAAACTGTTTCTCCTATTTTTATTTCACTTTAGGATAAATCTCACCACCCCCGTCCCCAGCAACCCCATCTTTAGTGCTCCAAATGCACATGGAAGGCATAGGGACTAACCCTCAAACCTTGTACCCAGAAAGGGACGGGGATCTAGTAAAGAGGGTTCAGGCAGAGGATCAGATGTGGGGGTGCTTGGGGGCTCTAAACTGGCAGAGAAGTGGGGTGTGATGTACTCGCGGAGAAGGATGGAGGAGAAGTGGGGGTATCAGGAGGGTTGCGGGAGAAGAGGTGCAGGAGAAGGGGGAGGTGTGGGAGGAGAGGGCTGGGGGAGGGTACAAGAGGAAAGGTGCAGGTGAAGGGAGAGTACAAGGGGAGTGGGTGTGGCGAAGGAGCGATGTGGGGAGGTACAAGTGAAGAGGCTGCAAGTTGGATAGGGGATGCATGGGCTGAGAAGGCCAGGCGCTGACAGCTGCTTCCCCAGCCCCATGCAGGCAGAGCCGAGAGGACAGACACTGACCCCCCAGGTGCCTGAGCCGCAGGGGTCCCCTGGCGGGGCAGTATCCCCCGCTGCCTCGCTCGGAGCCGGGCTCTGCCTCTCCCCACCCCTGGCGCTGTGGGGGCCCGGGACAAGCAGCGCGTGGCTGAGGTGGGGGAGGTGCGCGGCAAGCTGGGTCTGGGGGCAGGAGGGGGCAGCTCCCTGGCAGCTCGGGCTGCCCAGCCACTCACCCCATCAGCGCGTGAGCTAGGATCTGCGTCCCCTGCCCAGCCCGGCGGCGCCCTGCACAGCCCACTCAGACAGGAAAATGCCGCGCCACCCTGGGGAGACTCAGAGCAGCACTGGTGGTGGCAGCAGGACCCCTCCTCCCTCGCTGCATCCCGGGCCCGGCTTCCCCCCCTCCCCGGCTCCTCACACACTCTGGGAGCCCCTCTTGCCGCTGCAGCCTGGGCTCGGCTCCAAGGGACGATGCTCTGGCTCTCCAGCGGCAGGGCTCTGGCCAGGGCCAGCTCCCAGCTTTTTGTCACCCCAAGCAAAAAAAAAAAAAAAGGGGGGGGGCGTGGAGTACCGCCCTTTGGAAAGTGCCGCCCCAAGCACATGCTTGGAGCGCTGGTGCCTAGAGCCGGCCCTGATTTTTACATTACACTTTTTGATTAAGGCAGAGACATGTTTTACTATGACAAAGACAAATATCCCAGGGATAAAACTGCACAAGGATTTTGCTTATTAGTGTTTTAAAACCTCAGTTTTGTTAATCTAACTCTCTATTGCTCTGCACGCTGTGATGCCACTTGAGCTGAGTGGAGATATAGACTGCCTGTATTCTTTTAACCTCACAGGCTGTCAGTGGCTTTTGATATAGCAGCTGTCTCAAAGGTACCACTAGATTTCAATTAAAACAAGCCTGTATTTAAGGTGAAAATAGGGTTATTTTAACTGCCAGACCTGCCAACTTTTATTCACTCTCAGTAGTAGTAATTTTATTTGATGTTCCTGATTTTAAGCTGTGCCATCCATAAAATTAAAAGATACTGGAGTTATGATGTATTTTATATTCACATCACCAAAAATCCATCATTAAAAGAAGCACATCTACTGAGAAGAACATGCTTAAATATGATAAATAATAAAATGCTCTCCACTTATAGCCAATATTGCTAGCATAGGCTTTCAGTGGTAGGGCAATACAAATGGCTTTCTTATGCCAACAATATTAAGCTCAATACATTTTTCACTGATCACAAGGGTCCGTTTCTAAGAACATTAATGCTCTAGAGAGGGAGCTGGCATGCGGCACATGGGTATAACACCTTTTGTATTGCCACACACAAGCATTTGTCTTAAGAGCAGGTCATATGATCCAAAGTAAAATAGTTGTCTCCTTTGCAGCTAGTCAGAAGTTCCCTTCCCATGCGACCTATATTATAAAATTCACATTCAAGCAATAGCTAATACACCAAATTCTCTGCTGATGTAACGCCACTTCAGTAGAGTTATGCCAGCAGAGGATTGGCCCCAATAACTTTTAGGAGCATTCCTAAGGGATAAGGCTTTTAGCACTTATTACGCTTTTTTGTTTTGCCATGGTGTGTGGAAAAAAACCCAACAACAATACATGTGCAGGATGAACTTTAGAATTGTGATGAGCACCACCTGAGAAGTGCTTATCTCCCTCATATCCTGCTAACATCAAAGGAAGTTGAGGGTGAGAAGCACCTCACAGAATCAGTCCTTAAATGCTCATGATATCACAGAGACAAGGTGGGTGAGGTAATATCTTTTATTGGACCAACTTCCGCTGGTAAGAGAGACAAACTTTTGAGCTTTCATGGAACTCTTCTTCAGGTCTGGAAAATGTACTCTGAGTGTCACAACTAAATACAAGGTAGAACAGATAGTGAGGCATAAGTAGTTAATGTATATTTCAAGGTACCATTCAAAGTGAAGTGGTCTGTGAACACCTCTCAAGTCATAAGGGGAAAGGAAAAGAAAAGCTGGGGGGGGAGGGTAAGTGGGTTATAAATTGTTATAATAAATCATAAATCCAGTGTCCCTATTCAGTCTATGATTTTCAATGTCTAGCAAAGTTATGAATTTATGCTCCCAGGCTCATCTTTTGAAGGTGTTGTACAGATTTCTTTTGAGAATGAGGACTGAGAGGTGACACATAGAGTGATTGTTTTGTGAAAAGTGTTCACCCACAAGTGATAAGGTGTTTTGTCTTTTATCATTTTTCGGTGTGTGTTCATTCAAGAGTGTAGTGATTGTCTTATTTTACCCCCTTATTTTATCCATGTAAGACCCATGGATCTTGAAAGGTGTGTTGTGGGGTTGTTAATCATCATAGTATTGGAGATATGTCTACAGGTTTTGCATCTGTTGTTCTGGCAGGATCTGGTGCTGTTTTCATAGAATATCAGGGTTGGAAGGAACCTCAGGAGGTCATCTAGTCCAACCCCCTGCTCAAAGCAGGACCAATCCCCAGACAGATTTTTACCCCGGTTCCCTAAATGGCCCCCTCAAGGACTGAACTCACAATCCTGGGTTTAGCAGGCCAATGCTCAAACCACTGAGCTATCCCTCCCCCCCAGTTGATGTGTCCTGGTCTGGGAGGAGCTTGCTTCTCATGATGAGCTTGGAGAGGCCAGATGAGGGGGATCAGGAAAGATTTCTCTCAGGATGGGGTCCCCATCAAATATGGGTTGTAATATGTTTGATTATACCCTGTATAGGTTCTAGTGTGTGTAGTAGGTGACAACTAGGGGTATGCAGAGGTTTTTTTTTTTTTTTATATTGAAGCAGGTCCTCTAGGACATTTGTCTGCCCCATTCCATGGTGTGATCTACTTTGCCTTCTCCAAACAAGGACATTCCACCAGAAGTTTTAAGTGTGTTAAGGTGTATACTCCAGACTTTCTTCTTGGAGCATATTCTGTGGCATTTGCATGTCTGGCTATAAATAATAGATTTCTTGCTGTGTTTGCGGTGAAGCTGAAGCTGATCGTTGTATCCAGGAAGTTGATGCTAGTGTGGGAATGTTCTAGAGCAGGGGTCGGCAACGTTTGGTACGCGGCTCGCCAGGGTAAGCACCCTAGCGGGCCGGGCCAGTTTATTTACCTGCTGACGCGGCAGGTTCAGCCGATCACAGCCCCCACTGGCCGCGGTTCGCCGTCCTGGGCCAATGGGGGCGGTGGGAAGCGGCGCAGGCCGAGGGATGTGCTGGCTGTGGCTTCCCACCACCCCCATTGGTCCGGGACGGCGAACCGCGGTCAGTGGGGGCCGTGATCGGCCGAACCTGCCGCGTCAGCAGGTAAATAAACTGGCCCGGCCCACTAGGGTGCTTACCCTGGCGAGCCGCGTGCCAAACATTGCCAACCCCTGTTCTAGAGTGTGTTTAATGGATGGATGGTGGTTGTTGAAGTTGTGATGGAAATCTATAAGGGATCCTCCAGATCTGAGATTTCTAAGCTGGCAAGACTGGCAAATTCTTCCATAGATAAGACAGCCTTATTGGCCTTCTCCTAGCCATTTTCCTACAAGACTATTCCAGGAGGATGTCTCCAGTACCTCCAGTGGAAGAGTTTAAACAATCCATCTCCCTCAAATGGAAGATCAAATTTTGCTCTCGTATCAGGAAGCATTACAGAAACCACAGTCCTGCATGTTGTCAAAAGGATATAGCCAAAGCTATTGCTTTAGCAGAAATATCTGAGGCATCAAACGCTGTCCTATGTTCATGTTTGGCCACATTTTGGCCCTCCATCAGAATGGCATTAGCCAGCTTCCTCTGATCATCTAAAAGATTGTTAATGAGGGAAGTCACCTTATTATAAAGATGATAATGATAACATGGCATGACAGCTTGGTAATTGGCTATCCTCATTCCTGGGGTTGCTGAGGAAAAGATTTTCTTCCCCTGCACATCCATTGTTTTATCTTCTTTATCAGTGGGCATAGAGTACACACTACCACTCTTTGATCACTGAATTAACACTACTACTACCAATGAATTTGGGACTCAGTGATTATGAAACATCCCCAAACCCTCCTGAGGGAACTGATATAGTTTGTTAGGCTTTCTAGACATGGCTTGAGTGGTTGATGCCGTGGACCAGATTGACTTTGCTGGCTGTGATAAGCCATCCAACAATGATAAATCACTCTCAGTCTAGCTGAGGAGCTCAATTTGTGAAACACTGGGTGAGAGACTGGAACTGAAGTCAACCCTCAAGTTTTCACCATTTTCTCAACCAGCTCTTGAAACACATCCACATCCTTTGAAGAAGACAGAACCAAGTTCACCGCAGCATTAGCAGGAGATGTTTGTCATTCTGAATCAGTCTCCACTTCTTGCTCAGTTTCAGTCAGCTCTGGTTCCTCTTTTTCAGAAAAAGTGTCACGCACAATAGAAGGGGTCTTGCCCTTAACAACAGCTTCTATTCTCATACCCAAACTTCTCAGATCTGAAGCTCTGAAGTTTGGAAAAGATGCTTAATGTGGTCAAATCAGAACTATGCTCCCTGTACTGCTCAGGTTCTTCAGGTTTTGTAATATCTATTGTTTTTTAAACCAGCTGGGCTATCATCAGCTATAAAAGAGTTCACGTAACAGCAATATCTGCCTTTTATTAAGGGGTTAATGGCAATTCATTGTTTATGTATAATTTGGCTAAAAAGTTTCTCAAAGGATTAACTAATTTATATCCATTGGTTAGTTCTCCACATCGACCTGGGATCTTAACCTGTCTCTTTTAAAGTTCATGCTGCCATCATTTGAATCACTGGTCAAATGTTCACTGTTTCACCTCACTCTCAGAAAGTTTTTTCTTGTAAACATTACCTCAGCAAAAAGAGTTAGCGAGTTACAGACTTTAATGACAGACCCCCTACTTGCAGTTTTTCATAAAGATCAGGGGGTCTTAAGTTCACTGCTCATAAGAGTTCCTCCGGTGTCAGCTGCACCCAACTGGGACATCCCATGAGTATGAATATGCAGAGCCCATTGTGAAGAACTCCACTGACTGGTAAGTAACCTTCATTTTGTTTTTCTTCATTGCATTTGTTTAGATGCTCAAAATCCGACAGCCAGTTGACAGTTTCAAGCATGGGACCCAATCCTGCAGCTCTTACATGAATAATGCAACTGAACATAAAGGAACAACTCACATGAGTGAGGGATTCCAGAGCAGAACAATGTCCTGTCCTGTAACTGTACTAAAGGTGAACTATCTTTTACAAAACTAAGCTCCACACCTTCCAAAATATACAGCTTGCTTATTTTTGTGGACAGCCTAGTCCATCAGCAGTCATTAAAATGCTGCACTGTATGTAGTCTTACTGTAGTTGTGATTCTAGCCAGGTAGTAAGATCCCAACATCTCTATTCTAAAATGTGAGACTAGCCCACATTTTTAGATAATATAATTATCTCCATGAAACTGATGCTGCATATTTTTACATGAACAAGAAGGAAAATCTTAGTATGCTATTAATGTAACTAAGACAAAAGAAGAGGTTTGTTCAGCCAAGAAGCCAGCTCATTGGCAGTCCATTTTAGCTTTTTGCCTCCTATTTGAAGATGTGGATTTTATTAAGCAGAGGGTTGTTTCTAGAGAGAGGTCCTAGGGGAGAGGAAATTAAAACCAGCCTGATCACATCTCGATATCTGTTTTACATAAAATGTTGGTTGTTTAATGTATGAAGTGCCCACTCCTGAAGGTGATCAGTGTTCTCAACTCCAACTGAAGTCAATGGAGCCATTGGATGCTCAGAAATATCTCAGAAGGGGCTCAACATCTTGCAGAATTGGGCTTTAAAGGTACTTTTTTCCTGACAAAATGTGCTGGTGGAGCTATGGTAGCTGTTGCCCCAGAGGTATATAACGTTATCCAGACTGTTACTGGAATATGATCCCCAGTTCTGGCATCCAGTCTTTAAGAAGGAAGTTGATAAGTTGGAAAGGATTCAGAAAACAGCTACAAGAATGATTCCAGGTCTGGAAAACCTGCCATGCAGTGAGAGAGAAAAAAGGCTAAATTTATTTAGTTTATCCAAGAGAAGATTAAGAGATGTCTTGGTCACAGTCTACAAGTGCCTACATGGAGAGAAAAATTCTCAAAGCAGAGGACTCAATACCCTGTATCACAGCCATCATCGTTTCGGACAAGGACTGGATGGGACTCTTTGGAGCTCTTTGGTGCTGCTCATTAATTAACCAGAGGAATCATTATTAAATTAATGATGCTTTCATACCAGCAGCTGACCAAAGATCCAGAAATGGATCTAGAATGGATGCAAGGCACTTACAATCAGGCCCCCTTTTAATGTGCCTCATCTTTTTAACGGGTACCAAAAATGACTTTGGAAAATCTTGGCCCATCTCTCTGCATCACTATCACTAGGCTACAGGAATAGTTCTATGAAACCTCACACCTTCACATAGCACATATTAAAGTGTGAAATAGTGTTGCTGATTTACAAGCTCTAATCTAATTGGTTATCAATTTTAATAAAGTCCTCTTTGCCTCTCCCAATTTTGAACTCCTTTTACTTCCTCCTTTTGCTGCAATTTAGCCCCATGCCTGGTCTCTCGCTGTAATTTGACATTATTCCTGATCTCTTCACCTTTCAGTATAATTTAATACTACTCCTGATTCAGAGTCTTGTGTCAGTTTAACAACACTCGATGTTTTTTTTACCTCTCTCTAGGTTTTCAGCGTTCTTGAGCTTCAAGGCGCTCACAGTTTTCTGCCACTCCTTGTCAATTTATTCTGTTTCTGATCTCTGTGTACTGGTTGCCAATTTCCTCCCACTCCTTGGCGTGAAATTGACAAGGAGCACAGTAAAAGTGACATGAAGAGGCACAGAGATCATGCATGAGTGGTATGAAATTGACAAGTGGCAGTGGAACAAGCGACAGTGACCAGGTTTTAACCCTGAGATCTCCTTTCACATTTAATGTTATATGAGATTGTGTCTGAATAAATAGGTATTACAGTTTTCCTCTTTTGTGATGTATATTATGAAGCGTGAGTAGTGACTCCAGAGCTAAGACTGCATTAAGGCCTGGACTAAGCCATCTCTGTTCTACAATTAGACCATATAATTTAATATCCAAATTTGGCAATATAATTGGGACAATAGACTTTTTGATGTTATTTTTAACAAAATATTTGTTTAGTGTCCTTTGCAAAATTTTAATATTTTCTTCTTTTTGGAAATGTTGCCCTATTTCCTCAGATTTCCTTGTGTTTCTCAAGTTAAACAATCACAGTTCTCAAAAAACTCACACACTTACACCCTGATAATATCCCAGACTGAGGCCCCTCTTGAACTTTTACATCCCGCCCATTATTCAGAATAACCCGCGTTTCACCAAGATCAGCTGATGGAACCGTGCAGACCTCTAGACTATTTCTCTCTTTTGACATGGTCATCCTAACTAACTAGCTGTGCTCAGCACGGAGACCCTGCCCATCCCCACAGATTGTGTGTGTGTGGCCACTGCTATAAGGTTTCTCACCCCCCTCACCTGCTTGTCGCTTCCTCGGCAATTAATCCTCCTCCTCCATCCTCTCCCCTGCATCAATTCTCCCCCTCCCCCAGCACTCACATCATTTCTGCTCCCACATCAGTTCTGGTTGTTGCCCCCCACCCCCACACGAGCTCAGCTCACCAGCAATTCAGCCCCTTTCACCCTCCCCCAAGTCCCTCTCAGTTCAGTCCCCCCCCCCGCCTCATCTCTGCTCTTGCAGGGGTTCTTCACCCCCTCTCTGGGAGGCTGCAGCAGGACCACATTCTCTCTCTTCCAGGCTGGGAGGCAGCTCCAGGGGATCTTTACCCCCTTCCCCTTCCCAGCCCGAGTGCTGCAGGGGGAGGAAGAGAAACAGAGGAGCTGTCTCTGTTGCTCACCAGAGGGGAGTGAAAGTGCAGTTTGCTGGTGGACTATCTCCCTCTTGCAAGAATGGCCCCACAGCAACATGAAGAGGCGGAGAGAGAGCTGTCCACAGCTGCTCTGATTGGTAGTTCTACCCCAGAAGGGGGCAAGTGGAGCAGGCAGCCAGTCAGAGTGCTAAAATTCTCAGTTAGGGAATCTTTTTGCATAGGATTACATATATGTATACAGACAGTATGCTGCATGTATATCTGCATCTGTCATGAGTGGGGGATCTGTATGCAGCTTATGCATTCTGGTTGAGGTCTTGGAACTGCAGTAAAATAAATGCCTCCATGTGTATGGAACCCACCGTTTGCTGACAAGGGGTGTGTCACATACCTGCCAAGCCAGGGACAATGGTTGGCCGTTGCATTTTAGGGGTTGCCTAGTCAAGTGGCAACAGCTTGGGACTCAGGAGTGGCAGAAGCTAGGAGAACTAGTTCTTCCAAATACTTTAGAGAGAGATGGAAGTGCAGAGTGGAAAACCCACAGCAGCAGGTGTTGGTGATGGGTCATATAAACTCTCAGAGCATGCACAAGAAGCTTTTGGGTAGAATGGAGGATCAGGGGATCATGCAGAGAGTTGCAAGAGGAGAAGAGAGAGAGAGAGAGAGAGAGAGAGAGAGACACCCAATGATTCAGAGGAGCAGCCACATGCAGGAGGGGGTACCTGGACTCCGGCAGACTCTGCCCTAAGCCCCAAGAACGCTGTAGAGTGATGAGGCAATAAAAGCAAGGAAATGTACGTGTGTGTGTGTGTGTGTGTGTTATTTTTGTCTGGCTCTGAGTAACTGTGTTTAGAAACCCCGACAAAGCCTGCATGTCTCTGCTTCTCACTATCACATGCCCCTGAAGAGTAAACCCACACAGGGGAGCTCTGGGAAAGGGTGTGCAGCAGCTGGGAAGTCTGAGGGGTGGGCGTGGGGGAGGGGTCAGCACTGGTTCTGGAGGCCTTGGGGCAGCTGGGCTGTGTGGTCCCATTTTGGTGAAGAAGTGACAGACAGCGCTCATGTGCCAGAGTCGCCACAGGAAGAAAGAGTGCTGCAGCCTTCTTGGAGCAAGGGGTTCTTTAAACCCACAGGGGCTCAGGGAGGTGACTCCAAACACTACCTTGGTGAGTGTCCAGCTGGGGAAGCTCAACCAGGAAACTGTGTGTGACAACATCACATTACACAAGCACACGCAGCTATGTGTGGTGCTTTTGCAAAGCTCTGTTTTAGGTACATATGCACAAACCTATCTCTGTATGTGTGAATGTGGGTTTGGATATAGAATCCCAGAAGTGAAGGACGGGAATGGACTTTGATAGACTAAATAACTAGACCATTCCTGACTGGTGTTTGTCTAACCTGTTCTCAAAAACCTCCAATGCCAGAGATTCCACAACCTTCCTAGGGAATTTGTTCCAGTGCTTAACTACTCTGACAGTTAGGAAGTTTTTCCTAATGTCCAACCTAAACCTCACTTGCTGCAATTTAAGCCCATTGCTTCTTGTCCTATCCTCAGAGATTAACCAGAACAAATTTTCACCCTCCTCCTTGTAACAACCTTTTATGTACTTGAAAACTTATGTCTCCCCTTAGTCTTCTCTTCTCTGGACTAAACAAATCCAATTTTTTTAATCTTCCCTCATAGGTCATGTTTTCTAGACCTTTAATCACTTTTGTTTTTCTTCTCTGGACTTTCTCCAAATTTGTCCACATCTTTCCTGAAATGTGTTGCCCAGAACTGGACACAATACTCCAGCCAACACCTTATCTGCGCAGACTAGAATAGAAGACGGTCTCGATACTCCGGCTGATACATCCCAGAATGATGTTTGCTTTTTCTGCAACAGTGTTACACAGTTCACTCATATTTAGCTTGTGATCCAATATAATCTCCAGATCCCTTTTCGCAGTGCTCCTTTCTAGGCAGTTGTTTCCCATTTACTATGTATGCAATTGATTGTTCTTTGCTAAGTGGAGTATTTTGCATTTATTCTTATTGAATTTCATCCTATTTTCTTCAGATCTTTTCTTCGGATTGTCCAGATCATTTTGAATTTTAATCCTATCCTCCAAAACACTTGCAACCTCACCCAGCTTGGTATCATCCTCAAACATTCTAAATGTACTCTCTATGCCATTATCTAAATCATTTATGAAGATACTGAACAGAACCAGACCCAGGACAGAGCTCTGGGGGACCCCACTCGGTACGGGCTTCCAGCTTGCCTGTGAACCACTGATAAGTACACTCTTTTTAACCCTAGTTTAATCTCATTTGTGCCTTGGCCTTTCTAATTTTGTCCCTATATTCTTGTGGGTTTTTTATATTTATCCTTCAAAATTTGACCTAGTTTCCACTTTTTGTAGCGCTCTTTTTTGAGTTTCAGATCATTGAAGATTTGCTGGATAAATCAAGGTGGTCCCTTGCCATACTTCCTATCTTTTGTATGCAGTGAGATAGTTTGCTCTTGTGTCCAACACAGATATAACTGCAGAAATGTATGTTAACCAGCATATGGTTAACAGTTTAAAAGCAAAAGTTCACAAAATACCCAGTTTCTAAAGCCTTACAGCTGTTATCTGTGCAATAGCTTCTGTATACAGAAGAGATTTTGTATTGGTGATGCCTAAGGTGTTTCAGTCCGAATTATGCTGGTCTGGTGACAGATTTTAAATGAATGGCAGTGGGCTGGAAGTCCACTTACAAAATATGCACAAATATTTGTATATTATTTGCTATTGGCAGTGTGTATTGAACTTGTTGAACTGTGCAGGGCACCCATATTTTCAACAGAGATCTTTGGAGCTTTGTGTATCCCCTTGTGTCAGAATGAGAACTGAGAACTTATGCAAGAAGAAAGAAAACGATAGAAAATATTTTTTAAAGTGATTTGTGTAGAAACTGTACAGAAGTCTTCATTCCACACTTTCTCAGCATAAAATACTGTATAAATCCCATGAAAACAGGACAGGTATCTTGTTTTGCTCACCATAATATCTTCTGCCCAGCTATGAAATTTTGGTAATTATTTAACCTCTAGTCTTATTCTTTATCCTGTAAAAATGAAGGAAACTGCAAATGTACTTCCCAATGGATACTAGGAACTAAAGACATCACATAAAAAGGTTACATGGAAGAGCTAAACTATATTTACTGAAAAAAATCAATGGATATTTCTCAGAAATTCGCACTTCAGAAATGCTAGGATTACATTTATTTTTAAGAATGGCTCAGAAACCATATTCCAGGGGCTTAATCAAAGTACTCACTGGAATATGTAGGAACTAGGCATAAATGCTCATGTTATGCCTGGAGAAGCAGAAGTGCTGTATCCAGGAGTTACGTTTGCAGGACAATTGTGTGAGATTGCACCAAAGAGATCTTACTGTTGTGAACAGTTAAATTTTTTTGAAGGGGAGGGCCTAGTCCAATATTAACCTAAAATCAGCTTTGGGGTGATTCACCATTTAAGTAGCTTTATTATTACTTCTTGTATTAGCATTGCTATTAGCGCTAGCTTACTCTTAAAGATTCTTGTATGGTGAATCCTTAAAGGCACAGGAAGATTTCTTCCAACATTTTGGTTTGGATAGCGGGAGGTATTGTATTTTTCTTACAGCAAACAGAAGCCAGAGGAGAGAGAGGGAAATGTATGAAGAAAAGTCAGTGAGGAATTTAAATTATTAACGTCTAGATGGCTCTACAAGGCTGTACCATACAGAAGCTAAAGTCTTGTTTTTAAAAAAGAGCATGCAAAATGAACTTAAGGCCTGATCCAAAGCCAAGGGAAATCAGTGGGAGTCTTTCCCTTGACTCCATTGTGCTTTGAATCAGGCCCCTGGATTGTAAGCTTGTTGGGGCAGGAATTTTCCTCTATGTATCTGTAGGGCACCTAGCTCAGTAAGGGCCTGATCTTTGTTGGAGTCACTGGGCACTCATGAAATCCAAACAACAATCACCATGAGGTTCCATTGCCGGTCACCCGAGGCAAGCAGTGTATTTTGTATACATGGATCAGAAAAATGACATTTCAGAGAACAGCAGAATTCAAGCACCGTTCAGAGAGATTTATTCCATGTCACATTCATTTCAGAGAAATCATGAGCTAAACAAATTTCCCTTCTTCACACTAAACTCTAGCTTCAAAGTACAGTGTCATTATATATTAATTCCCCAGAGGATTTGAGGTCATACCACTCTAAATATGCTTTAAAAAGCTAAATTATACATCTGTTGAAAAATTAGAGCCCAAATTTTAAAACTCAGTTACGGTAAGTAGCCACGACTTCATAGCTGATGGTAAATTGACCTTCCTGTATTTCTTTCCTTATTCTTTGTAATAAGGTGATTGGTGGTTAATTATTAGCATTCAAGTGGATGCAATATGTAGCTCTTTAAGAACTATAATTTAGCATTAATTAACATCCACTTTAGATAAAGTTAACAGCCAATCTAGTTGTCTGTTAAACAAATGAAAATGGAAATTAGAGACTAATTGTCAGAGAAGGGGGCTAGAGTGAATCTGGGAGATGTAATTTCTGAAATTTGATTTAAATCTAAAATCAACATCTAGAAACACAATTGTGTTAGGAAAATCTTTTTATCCTTCAAGTAGAGCAAAGTCTAATAGACCAATATTTTTCAGTTTAAATGTTATAAGGAAATATCCACTGGCCGAGCTTAGTATAGCCTGGTGGTATTAATAGAATACTAATTAAGAACCCCCAAACAATTATCTCCTCTATTTTAACAGGAGGATTGCACATATTGAACATTAACTTCAGTGAATATCCAGACTGAAATAGGGTCAGGTCTCTGAAATCAGTAAATTATGCTAGAAATTCTTTCAATCATCTTAAACCTCATCTATCTGAATTTATCCCACGTTCCCCATGACACTTAGATAATCAAAGTTGTACCATAAACATAACACCATTGTGACGTTATTGACATGAACTGTGACCATATAGATCATTGTTTCAACCAGGGTCCTATGGTTGCACCAGGTCTTGTACAGAGGAGGTAAAGTGGGGTGTATATGGAAAGGTTGTAGTTTGCTGGTTATGATTATGCTGTCTGTATGTGTGTATCATTTTTGTATTTGAAGTTATGAATATTGGCTATGTACTTGTATCTCAGTGTGTTTGATTCTAAGTAGCTTCAGTGAAGCATTTGGTCAGCTTCATGAGAAAGGACTATTCTCAGTAAGTGCCCAATCAAGAAACACTTAACTGACAATGGACTTTGGGAGATGCCAATCCACATCTGAGCTTTCCTGGGAATGTTCAAACTAACATGTAAACAATGGTGTCGGCCTGCAAAAAGCTGAGTCATTCATGTACATGTGACTTGCCCAGGTGGCTAAAATCTCCAACTTGTGGCTGTGATTTTGCACAGAAGAACAAAGGGGTTTCTGCCCACAAGAGAGAATATACAAGTCCCTGGAAATCCCTCCATTTTGTCTTCAGCTGGCCTTAAGAGATCCCTGAAAGAAACTGGAACAAAGGACAGTAACTATGGGGGTGTGAGTGATTGCTGGATCCAGATTAGGAAGGAGTCCAGTCTGTGAAAGAAGCTTATTGGAACATCTCTGTGGGTGAGATTTCATCTGTAATCAGTTTCTTAATGTATTAGGCTTAGACTTGTGTGTTTTGTTTGATTTTCCTTGGTAACTTTGTTCTGTCTGCTATAACTTGGAACCACTTAAATCCCACCTTTTATACTTAATAAAATCACTTTTGCTTATTAATTGACCCAGACTAAGTAATTAATACCTGGGGGAGCAAAGAGCTGTGCATATCTCTCTATCAGTGTTACAGAGGGCAGAACATTTATGAGTTTACCCTGTATAAGCTTTATACAGAGTAAAATGGATTTATTTGGGGTTTGGATCCCATTGGGAGCTGGGTGTCTGGGTGCTAGAGACAGGAGCACTTCTTAAGCTGTTTTCAGTTAAGTCTGCAGCTTTGGGGCATGTGGTTCAGAACCTGGGTCTGTGTTGGAGCAGACTGGGATGTCTGGCTCAAAAAGGAAGAGTTCTGAAGGCCCAAACTGGCAGAGAAAACAGGCTCAGAGGTAGCCTCAGCACATCAGGTGACAGTCCCAAGGGGGTCTCTGTGACCCAACCCGTCACAACCATACCATTAGTTTCACTGAAAGGGAATTTCTGTTACGCCTTTAGCTCACTGAGAAATTAATACATTTTCCCCTCCAATATCTTGCTTAATAAATCCCCAGTCCTGCATTCTAATCTACATCAGATCCCTATGAAAGTAAGTGGGATTTCATATTGGTGTAGGCATCTTCCCATGGCAATTGGTTGGTAGGATTGGGGCCCAGGTATAAAATTCACCCCAATGCAGAGGGACCAAACAAGCTCCATTTAAGTCACCAAAGCAGGATAACATAAATTGGGTTGAAGTGGTGGATACACCATTGTGTTGGCCCTTTCTGCTGGGATGAATATCACAATAAATGAAATAAGACAAAGTGCATAGTAACAAGAACCCAGGGAGGGCTACTGCATTCCAAGAACTGTGATTGCTTTGTGTGGGATTGGAGCCTTTAGGCTCAGGCCCCTGGATGGTGATGCCACACCTCTGCTGCCCCTCAAGAGTATCTAGAGGAGGAAGCTCAGGCAAGCATAATCCCTCCCCACTGCTCCAGGAGGTTAAAGTACTTTGCTACAGCCTTTTTCAGGGCACAGCACTCCTCCTCCTCACCTCCACTTGTCCCCGTGTCTAGCCAGCTCTGCTGGGCTGTGTGCTAAGGGTGAAGCTACAGTTCTGCCCCACTCCTTGCCTGTCATTCCACCCATCTGCTTGAAGGGGGACTGTAGGGACCCCTCCGCCCGTTCTCCCCCACCGAGCTTAGAATCACAATCCACAAAGCACTAACACAACAGAGAGTTTACTCCCATATACTCCCCATTGTGGCTACATTAGACCTGACTACAACTGACCCCACTATTAGCAAGGTGTGCGCTTTTAACCTTCACTTAGTGTATCAAATCAAGAGGAGATATTTTGCTACACTTGTCTTTCAAACATAGATTTTTTTTTAAGTGACCATTCTACAACGACAATTGCAAAACCGTTCTGGAACAGTGGAGGGTAATTTTGCCTCCGTGTCTGTGTGCCATGCCAAAAGCATCTGGACCCAGAGACTGAAAGGCCTCTATACCAAAGTACTAAGTGTCATTACATGTCTGTCCTTTGCAGAGCACCCCCTTTAGGAGCCACAAGGGAAGCACAAGCGTGTGGGTCCAATTGCCCCATCCAGTTGCATGCACTATGGGGTGTGGCAGTCTGGCGGGGCCAGCGCTCATCCCTGCAGCTGAGCCCTCTGGCTGTTCCTTCCCCTCTCAGGGTCCCAGGGGAAACAAACGCAACATCCAGTTTCAAGGCAAGATTCAGTAAAAGAATAAAGGAAATCTGTAGGCAGCTTCCACGAGGATATTAGCCTCTCTCACTTCCGAGGGGTGTGGCAGAGTTTGCTGGGTCTCTAGTATAACAACTCTCAGTCTCTTTACCTTTCTTAGCCCAGGGGATATTTGTTCTCCATCTGCTAGGGTAGAAGCTGTTTTGGCTGCCAGCCCTCTCTGAGAGAGCTCAACAGCACATGCCCTTCCCTGAGTTGCCCCTTCTGAATGGAGTTCCCTCCTTTTAACTCTTCCTCTATTTCTGGCATGATTTGCAGGTGCGGAGAGGTGGGACCACTCCAGCCCAAGATGGCTCTCTTTAACCCCTTCCATGCTGGTGCAACATTTATATGCCCCATCACAACCGAAGCTGGGACCTGTTACCTGTTCTGTACTAGAGAGTACTTTCATTACCCAACAGTAAAGTACAAATGGCAAAAATCAATCAATCAGTAACTTATTTCTAGTATATTTTAGTTTTTTTGTCACTGGGTACAGGCTTATTGCTGATGCTAAAGCAGGTAGAATATTGCTGTTACACTAAGAACAAATAATGCTATTTGCAGTTCTGGTGATTGATTGGTTTTTAACAGCAACAGAGATACCCCCTGTGTAAACTATGGTAATTAAGTGAATGCCATCAGCCTGATCTAATACCATTAACAACTAAGAAGGAAGGATTCCACAAAGCTGAAGTTTAGCAATGGATTTGGTTAAACAAGACATACTGCAATTCCTTTGTATTGTTTGTTAATTGTGGTGCTGTCTCTGATTACACCTTACAGAGGAAAATGTTCTCTGAATGGAGACTTTCGCTGCCATTGTTAGGGGGCTTGGAGCCCAGGATAAAATAAAATCACATGTATAGAATATAAAGGCTATGGAAATGTATCCTTGACACTGGTTAACCCACCAGGACTGGCACTGAGAAGATTCTGGCTTCAATTCCTGGTTCTGCCACAGACTCTTGCGTGACCTTGGATAAGTCATTCTAGCTCTGCCTCTTGGTTCCCCAGCTATTATCTGGGGATAACTATATTCCTTCTGCCTCCCTCTGTCCATCCTGTCCACTCAGATGGTAAGTTCTTCAGGGCAGGGACTGTCTTTTGCTGTGTGTTTGTACATTGCCTAGGACAATGGAGCCCAGTTTGGCTCTTTAGCCGCTACTGACATATACTTAATGAGCCCTCTCAAAGTAGTGTTAAATTAATAGTGGTTGAAAATTCTCAGTGTGCTTAGAATCATAAAGCAATTATTGTATTTTGAGACTCTACTCCCCCCCCATAAAGAGAATTAATGAGCGAAGTTTTATAACTGAAACCATCTATTGTTTTCTCTTGTCAATATTCTGAAATATTCCTTAATTCTCCCAGTGAATCCTACATGAAAAGGAAACAAAGGGTCTGATTTTTTTTTAAAGCAGGCCTAATTTACATGCATAATTATTACAGTTGTGTTCCCAAATTGAACTATTGCTGACATTCCTCAAAGAGTGAGAGAAAAAGAAATTGACATCAAGCTCAAAATTAATAGCCAGAATCAAACTTATATTCCTGGCGGAATTCTGCGCCATTGCACATGTGCAGAATTCATGTCCCCTGCAGATTTCTTTGCTTCCTGACTTTCTGACAGGGAAGCCACAAGAGTGGTCCCGTGCCCCTCCACAGCAGTGTGAGTGCTTTGTTTCATAAGAACAGCCATACTGGATCAGAAAAAAGGTCTATCTAGCCCAGTATCCTGTCTTCCGACAGTGGCCAATGCCGGGTACCCCAGAGGGAATGAACAGAACAGGTAATCAAGTGATCCAACCCCTGTTTGTCACCCATTCCCAGCTTCTGGAAAACAGAGGCTAGGGACACCATCCCTGCTCATCCTGGCTAAATGCTATCGACCGACCTATCCTCCATGAATTTATCTGGTTTTGTCTTGGCCTTCACAACATCCTCTGGCAAAGAGTTCCACAGGTTGACTGTGCGTTGTGTGAAGAAATACTTCCTTTTGTTTCTTTCTTTTAAACCTGCTGTCTATTAACTTCATTTGGTGACCCCTAGTTCTTGTTATGAGAAGGAGTAAATAACACTTGCTTATTTACCTTCTCCACACCAGTCATGATTTTATAGACCTCAATCAAATCCCCCCTTAGTTTTCTCTTTTCCAAGCTGAAAATTCCCAGTCTTATAAATCTCTCCTCACATGGAAGCTGTTCTATACCCCTAATAATTTTTGTTACCCTTTTCTGAACCTTTTCCAATTCCAAATCCAAGTGTCTGGAGCAGCAAGCAGAGAGGGGGGGCAGGGAGGGCTGGGGCTGGGGAGGACAGGACTTGCTCTTCTCCTGCAAGGAGAGGCCGGGATGGGTCAGACCCACCCTAGAAACGTCCTTGGCTGCAGGAAGCTCTACATCCCCGCACCCACTTCCTGTCCCCATTGCTTCTCAGCCCTGTGGGGAGGGTTCACTGTGTTCCCCTGTCCGCTCAACCCCCATGCATCTGAATCTCCCATATCCAGCTCCCCCCCGTCCCCGGCTCACTCTCCCTGCACTCAGACACCCCTACTGAGCCCCCTGCACTCAAACCCTACCCTGAGAATCTGCACCCCCACTGCACCCAGACCCCCACTCCACTGAACCCCCAACCCTTACCACATCAGGCCCCACTCCAACAGCACCTGCACCCCCTGTTGAGTCCCCCCACATCCAGACCCCATCTACTGAGCCCCATCCCCCCCACTGAGCCCCAACGACTTTCACTTGGATCCCCCTGCAGAGTCCCATTGCCCCTGCACCTGGAACACCCCAATAAGCCCCTGTGCATCCAGCTCTCCCCACAACCAGGCCCCACCACTGAGCTGCCCGCACCCAGATTGCCCCACACAGAACCCTCTCACTTCACACCTGTACCCCCCCACACACTAAGCCCCTCCACACTTGGATCCTGCCAGGCTGAGCCTGCCCGCCCACACCTGGTTTCTGGGGAAGGCCTTGCGCTGGTTGGGTGCAGCCTCACTGCTGAGTCTGTGTCCCAGAGGGGTGGGGGGATGTTGCAGGGTGATCTCCCACCTCTGTACAGCCAGTGGTCTGCACTCCCCACTGCCATGCTGGAGTCTCCACATTTATTTATTGACAAATAACATTTGCAGAATTTTAAAATATTGTATTTTTATTTTTTGGGTCCAGATTCCCTCAGGAATAAAATTTAGGACAGGAAGGAGAGCAGGCATTATGCTCAAGATGGCCCCAGTAATCATATACCTAGAAGAGAGGGGAGAACTTGATTGGCCTTCTGGGCAGTTGGCGCTGTGCTTTCATATCCTTGTACCATTCTTAGTTACTATAATGATAGGCACTTTAGAAATATAGGGAGATAGATTCACTTCTGGTCCTTGCAAATTTGGTCCCTGATCCTGCAATTTACAATGTGCAGCAGTTTTCCAGTGACCATGCAGATCCCCACTGAACTCAGATCATGCCTGTCAAGGGTTTAACAGAAATTAGCCATCACATTTTGCTAGCACCAGCAGCCGCAGAGTCACTGCTTCTGCTCCCTCTGGTTGCATCCATTGACTGGCTCAGAGGAGGAAGCAGATGGTGTATATGCAGCCTACAGATGCTAGGAATGCTGTAGTTAGCTCTGCACAGCAGTGTCAATTAACATAACCAGGGTTGGTAACAGGAAGGTCTTATTTCCAGGCCGGCTAAGTTGGAATAACAAAAGTTCAGCATCACTTAAGAAATGTGCACTATGTTGTATAAAAAAAATAATCATTCAGTGAACTCTTGGAGGCATGCTGTCCCTTTTCAGCTGTTCTTCCCATCTATGCTGTCAGTCCGTTTGGGTTTTTGTTTATGTTCTGAAGTTAAATCTATGAGCAGAAAATTTTAGTTTTTGAACTAAATTCTGGTCAAATATTCCTAGAGGATAAGTTGAAGCACACAAAGGATGCTGTATGATACATAAAGAGCCCCTTCAGGCTGAGAGCTACAGGGATTGGTTAATCTGTTAAAGATGTAACCTGTAGACCGTGAGGGTTATATATGAAAATCCACTGCCCAAATTCTGAGGCAACTCTAAACTACCCTAAATCTTAAGGGTGTCTAGATTAATATATTTTGAGACTAGCAGGTACCATTAGCTCATCTAGTCTGACTTCCTGAATTTCATAGGCTACTCATTTTCATGCAGTTACCCCTGTATTGAGCCCAATGACTTGACTGGCTATCATTTTTGTGGCTCTTTTCTGCACCGTCTCCCATTTTTTAACATCCCTTTTAAAGTGCAGACAGCAGAATTGGATGCAGTAATCCAACATTAGTCTCATCAAGGCCATACACAGAGGTAAAAATTACTTCCTTTCTTCTACTCTACACCCTTGTTTATACGTCCAAGGATCACATTAGCCCTCTTTGCCACAGCATCACACTGGGGGTAAATTGCTCATCCACTATGACCCACAAGTCATTTTCAGAGTCACCGCTTTCAGCCCCACCACCTGCATTCTTTGTTCTTAGATGTATGACCTAATGTTTGTCTGTATTAAAATACATTTTGTTTGAAATGGGTCCAAGCTTGCCATGATCCAGATCACTATGTATGACTGCCCCATCGTCAGCATTATTTACCAAATTCACACATTTTATCAGGGATAATTTCATATTTACTGCCAGATCATTGATGAAAACGTTGAATAGCATCAGACATAGTAGCAGAAGCCCACTAAAAACACCCATGTTCGATCATGATTCCTATTAATGACTACTTTGAGATCTGTCAGCTAGCTCTTAATCCATTTAACATGTGCTTTACTGATAGTGTATAGCACTAATTTTTTTTAATGAAAGATGTGTGGTACTAAGACCTTATGAAAGTCTATATGTACAGTACATCTACAAGGTTATTTTTGTCAACCAAACTTGTAATAGCATCAAAAAATGAAATCAAGTTTTTTTGAAAAGACTATTTTTCCATAAACTATGTTGACTAATATTAATCATATTCCCATTCTTTAATTTTTTATTAACTAAATCCTGTATCAGCTTTTCCATGATTTTGCCTGGGATTGATGTCAGGCTAACAGGCCTATAATTAATCGAGTCATCCCATTTCCTCTTTTTGAAGGGTGGCACAACATTAGCAGTCTTCCAGGGGTCTGTATTTTTCCTAGTATTCCAAGATTTATTAAAAATTAATGTCAGTGGGCCAGAAATCTCTTCAGCCAGCTCTTTAAGGATGCTTGGGTGCTAGTTATCCAGATCTGCTGATTTAAAAATGTTCATCTCTAGAAGATGTATTTTAACATGCTCCTTGGTTACTAATAGACTAGAAAGCCATTAACCCTCCTCATGTGATATGAATGCATCATCCTGCTTCTTTCCAAATACAGAACAGATATTTACTGAACACTTCTATCTTTTCTGCTTCATTAACAATTTTATCATCTTCATCTAGTAGTTTATGATTTCTTTTGTTCCTAATACACTTTTCTCCTCCTAATCCTTAGCCATGTGTAGAATGGATTTTTCTTGGATATCTTTAACTTCCCTCATCAATTTTCTACACTTTATAGCTTCTGACTTAGACTGATTGCTATCTACTTTCCTTTTTTCATTTGCTTTATCTAAATCTACAGATATATTATTTCTAATTATCTTCACTTCCCCACTGAATCAGGAAGAGCTTTAACCCAAAGTTGTCCTCTTTCTTTATTATGACATTGTGGCTTTGTGGCCATATTAATTAGTTTACATTCACATTTTCCTGTCTAAATTTTTCCTTCCGATCAATTTCACTCAAATTATCATTATCTTTGTGCAATTAGCCCTTTTGAAGCACCTAGTATATATATTACTGGCTGTGACTGTCCTGTTTACACATATTGAATATTATCAGGTCATGGTCACTGGTCCCTAAGGAAACTACCAACTTCCAGTCCAGAGAGTAAATAATCTTCCTCCATCAATGAAGTCCAAAGGAGTTACCTCATGTTACGTGCAATATCTTTTTGTGATAGACAATAATTATCTATAATTTTTAGATTGGTATAACCTACAACTTCTTCAGGCTGCCTCCTCCCCCTCCCAATGCGTATGTTACAATAGACTTCTTTGACTCACCCCCATTTGCCAATGTTTAAGCTTCTTCTGTTGTGTAAATTACACCCACTAAATTCCCTTATACTGTTCATTTACGCATAAGTGGACGTAAATTACTTGTGATGGATGCTGTCCTCTGCTAGCATTGCCTAGTGGTTAGGGAGCTAACCCTCTGTTCATCTTGCCTCCAATATTTCCTCTGGACCACAGTCACACGCTGTGGTGGTCTGCCTTTTGGTGGGGGGTGGATGTGACCTTCCAGTCAGGTCACCAATCATTCTTATCTCATTCCAGGGTAATGGAATCCCAAGGAAGATATGGGGTCCGTTTCCCTCACGATTTGGTGGTGGTGGTGGGGGGGCTATCAGTTCATCTGTTGATCCCTATGGGTATCCAATCCCAGCTGTGGGATACTACGAGTCTTTACCCTGTCATTCCTTCCCCAAGGAAAAGTCTAGAAGTGAGGCTTTTCATGCCCTTCATAACAAGGGGAGTTGGTAGGGGATCACGGGCCATCCCCCTCCACCAGCCTGAGGCCCAGACCCCTGTAAGAGGCCAATGTCCAGCACCCAGGAGTGTCTTAAAGCCTGTCTCTTCAGGCAACTTCCTACCACCCACTCTCTCATCAAAGTTTTACAGTTTGCCTCAAAGTACTAAAAGAAAAAGAATAATTGAACCTTTAGCCCCTCTGGGCTCAGCAGGCAGGCTGAGTTATCTCATCTCTTAAGTTATCTCTCAGGGAAAAGGTTTCTGCAGAGCCCTTCTTCAGGATCTTGTAGGGTAGGTCTCTCTCCTTGCCCTTTCAGGCCCCTTCTGAGCTGTCTGGCTTCCTGTAAGCTTCACCTCCAACTGGAGCCTACTGTACAGGTGGGGTCACCTGGGCCCAGCATTGCTCCTGAACCCCTTCAGTTCCAGTGTGGGGTTTATACACATCACTCTCAGAGAGAGTGGACCTAATTTATGTCACCTTTACACATTGCCTGTCAATTGAATCTTGCCATCAAATGGCTTCTGCTATATGATGCCTACTTCTGTGATATCGGACTATCAGCTGGCATGCAACAAATGCTCAGAAAAAAAATTCATGTATGCAAAATGGTGGAAATATTCATCCATGCAGTTTGGCATTATAAACATAATAAAATAAACTTTAAAAATGCTGTTTTTGTTAAAACTGGACTGAAATGGCAGGGTTTTCTTACAGCTGTGATTACTTCCCCCCACGCCTCCAAAAATGATATTTTTTACTTCTTTTTACATGATCCTTTAAGCTCAGTTATTGAGGGTATTCGGCATATCAGTTAAGTGGATTCTTGAGTACTTTCTTTGTAGTTTCCCTTCAGTATTATCAGATTTCGAAGGGAGACGTTTATAACCCATTATATACAAATATCCTTCACATCTTCTAAAGAAAGACTCTCTCAGATCTTTTAGCACACTAAAAGTTTCAATACATAATTCACTTTTAAGGCTATGTTATAAACTCTTGAAAATAGGTGATTGTTTTTAATGGAAATTTGGCAGATCCTTAACTACAGTGTTGCTAGGATGAAACTATAATAGAGATTTAATATGGTACTATATAGCTATATGCAATATCCTATCATGAAAACTGCAATTACTTTCAACAGAACAACAACTGCTGACCTGACTTTTCAGAAATGCTGACCTGACTTTTCTTTTTTTAGGAAAAGCCTGAACCATGTTCTGCACATCACAAAATGGAAAGGAAGGTATCTACTGATATCAACTTTCATCTATGTTTTAAAATAATGTTTAGATTGTAAATAGTTGATCAATTTAAGTCACAGGGCCAGATACTCAAAAGGTGTAAATTGTAGTGCCAATGGAGCCTTGCCAATTTACACCAGTTGAAGATCTTGGCCATAGTCCTATATATCTCAAGTATTAAATACCAGTGCTTGAGTCAATGAATGCTCTATTGTAATTTTTTTCAGCAGGTGTTGTGTGATACTGGCTAGATTACCTCTTATGCTGGTCTGATGTACTAAAACGAATAAGAAATCTGACAGCATTCCAGCATAGGAAATGAAAACATGGCTTTGAAAACACTGTTTGCTGCATTTCCAATTCATCTCCACTCCGTCCATGGATTAGGAAAGAACAGCAGCACAGCCTCCCTGAAATCCCTGCTGAGGGACTTTTGGTTATGTCAGACTGTAAAATTTACATCATATAGGGGAGAAAAATAAAGCTAGTGTACATTGATATAGTACAATACATAAGTCAAAGTTTCAAAACTTTGACCTGTTCATTTATTTTGTTATATAGCACATCATTAATATATACTACTTAATACATTTGTGTATATTTTTAATATCTGTGTATGGTCCTGTGTATTGTAGAGTTGATATGATTTTGTTTTGAAAGTCAAATACAGTAAAAACTGTTTTATCCACTTCACCAACTGGAAAGCTCTATAAACTGGCATTTCTGATCTTCATTGAAAATCTGGTTTATAGTCCGGTTGGCGCAAGGCAGGCAGGGGATTGTAGCGTGGGAGGGGGTGCAGAATGCAAGCTCTGAGAGGAAGTTTGGGTGCGGAAGGGGGCTTAGGGTGCGGGATGAGGTGTGGGATGCTGGATCTGGAGGGTGCTCACCTTGGGTGGCTCCCCTCAAGCAGTGACCTGTCCTGGCTCCTCTTAGGTGGAGGCGAGGCAGGCTACTCTGCGCGCTGCATCCAGCCGCAAGCGCCACCCCTGCAGCTCCCATTGGCTGCTGTTCCTGGCCAATGGGAGCTGCGGAGGCAGTACTTGGGACATGGGCAGCGCGCAGAGCCACCTGCTGCGCCTCCACCTAGGAGCAGCCGGGACAGGTGGCCGCTTGTGGGGAGCCACCTGAGGTGAGCCCCCACTTCCCCAGATCTGGTACCCGGCACCCCTAACCCCCTCCCGCACCCAAACTCCTTCCCAGAACCCACACCCCCTCCTGTGTCCTAACCTCCAGCCCCAAACCCGCTCCTGCACCCAAACTCCCTCCCGCTTAGTTAACCGGCATTTTTCACTTACCAGCACCCCACATTCCCCCAACATGCCAGATAAAACAGCTTTTATTGTCTATAGGAGAAGATATACTAACAATTCTCATTCATAACCTGTGCTTGTTACCTTTTACAAGACGCATTTGTTGTATATACTCTATAGCCAATTCAGTATACACATGCACTCAAGAAAACTCATTTCCTATGGCTCTCACTGCTCTTAAGACAGGAGGGTTGGTTGCCAGAAGACATGGCTTTCTTAAGGCTGGATGATATAATTTCTGGTCTGCCATTTATTGTCACTCTGATGACCCTGCCAGTTACTTCAGCTCTGATTTGGAGTATTTTTTTTAAAATACCAAAAAATAGACCTGTTTCTTCAAATTATTCTACTGCGCATAAAAATTCATCTTCACAACAACTCTTCAATGTGTATTCTTGCACACAATTTTTTTTACCAATGCTTTCATGAAAAATATATGGGTCAGATCCTCAGCTAATGTAAATTGACACACCTCCACTGACTGAAATGGAGCTATACCAATTTGCATCAGCTGAGAATCTGGTCCATCATATATAACTTGTGACAGCCCTCACTCAGGGTTAGTAGGGGAGTGTTGCCTAATGTTTAGGGCTTAGGCTGGTGACATGCAAGGAGTGCAGATCCTCCCACTCCACTGGACTCCAATCCAGGGTCCTTTGAGGGCTATCAGTACTCCAACAGCTGGGGAGGCTTTAGGCAGCCCTCCCTGGGCCACATCCTACCACCTCCTGGCAATTGTCCCAAGGTCGCCATCTGGGGATAAGGCAGCATGAGGACAACTGCTTCCTCCTGGGGCAGCTCAGTCCAAGGCTTTCCCCTGCTGGGGTAGTCCAAACAAAAATAAAGGGGATTAATCCAGTCCAGGGTTCATAGGAGAGGGCAATGCTTTCCTCTCAGTGTGTCTCTGCAGCAGGCCCCTCCTTCCCTCAGGGAGGGGCCTTTGGGCAATTGTTTTGGGAGAGATTCTGCCTTCCCTCAACTCATCGTCCCGAAGCTGCAGGTTGCAGGTCTGCTCTCCTGCCTGGTCTGCCCCCAAATGAGCTGCTCTCCTACCTTTTAGCTCCTTCAGTGGGTGCATTTGTTACAGGCGTGATGTTGGGAGCTGGCTAAGTCCAGAGTAGTTCCTTAACCCCTTGTGGCTCAGTGTGGGGTTTGTACACCCCATCACAAACATGAACAGAACAAAGTAAAAGTAGAATTTACAGCCCTAGCTATGTAATCTATTTGATCTATAGTGGAATCCATATAGGGAACCATGCTTATATAGCTTAGACAGAGATGAATCTGATATTGTAGAGGTATATAAAATAAAGAAAGGTGCAGAGAAGGTAAACCACTTCGCTTATTTACTGTCTCAAAACACAAGAACGGGGGACATACAAAGAAATTAAATGACAACAAATTTAAAACTGATTAAAACAAATTTTATATAACTTAACTTGAGTTCTGAAAGTTACTCATAAGTTAAGTGTGTGCATACGTCTTTGCATACTTTGGGGCTCAGGGTACCCAACTCCAGGCACCCAAGATTGCAACTGTTGCTTGCATTAACCCAAAATCAACTTGGGTGCCTAGTTGGTGACAGCTTAAAGGACATGATTCTCAAATGCTGAGCACCAACCCTCTGACAATCAGGTCACTTCAAGGCATCTCAGTTTACACACTCCAAAATAGGATCACCATTAAGGCTATTAACTAACTTGTGACTTTGCTGTTGTTATAGATGTCACATGGAAGGGGATCAGATATAATGGTGATGGGCAGCAGTATAAAACCCTAAAATAGATAATTTGCTCTCATTAATCAGTCTTTCCATTACACTTATGTATTTTTGTTGCTGTCCCAAATCTATCCCATTCCCAGTGCCTTCTTTATCTATTTGAAGAAGAACTGTTGAACATTTTCTGTCTTCCAGATGCTCATAAATCAGCGATTCCTTAATCTAGGTTTATTTTCCAGACCCTCAACTCAATTTCTCTAAGTGTTTGAGCCCTTCATGTTTTTTCTTAAGATTGTATCTGTTCATTGGGGGCAATGTGAAGTGGTGCTTTTCCAGGTCTTATGAATATTTAGTAATTTGCACATCTCTATCACAAACTGAAGATGGATATTATAGTAGTCATTGCTCTAGCAGCTGTATGTTTGCTTTACAGTTTTCATATTTCTCTGGCTGCTCTAGAGTGATGCTTTCCGTACAGGAGAGATTGTGTAGCCTTGATATTCACAGATAATTGTACTGTAAATTCAATAAGAGGGCTAGGCATCAGCTCCTGCCATGATAATGTATATTAATTTGTTCATTTTGAACCTTCATTTCACTGTTCTGATCAATTGGGTCAATATCACTGATTCTCAGGTCTTAGTCACCTCATGATTTGCATCGCCCCCCCAAATTTAGACTTAGAAAATGATGGCTGGCTGCAGTGTTTTCCCCAGGAATTGAAATTAGGGGCTGTACGGCACTAGAGTAAAAACTTTAAAATGTTTCATGACCATTTTATTAGATTTAACTCATGTTTTAAAATCATCACAAAAATTAAAGTTGGCTACTCAAGCCTACTATGAAGCACTATATCTACAGCCTTCTTGGTTTCTTGTTGTAATTTTGCACTCTTTGGTGTCTTCTTGTGTGTCCAGTACTTCCAGTCCTTCATGATATATTCATGATCAGGCAGAAGGCGACTTCTTTCAGAACACAAAATTCTATTCAATGAGGAAAAAGAATGCTCAACTGTAGCTGTTGTGACTGGGAGTAGCAAGAGATGAATTCCTACTTCTTTCATCCCAGGAAACATAGCACAAAGATTGGGGCGAACTACTAGTTATGATAAAGAAGTTGAAGTTAAATCTTCATTCATTCATCGTATGCTATTCCACTCTGTGTTCAAAATTCTCTATTCTGTCCTGATCAGCAGCCCCATTGCTGGTAGTGCCTCACTCCACTCAACTATAGGTGTTTTATAAGACAGGCATCTGTAAAAGCTACGTGGAGGTTGAGTAGAATCCAGAAATTGCTATTGTAGATTTGTAAGAATCAAGTCTGTGTACTTTTCCAGCTGTCTTAACAAACACTTCTTGTCCTCTTCACTTAAGGAGTCAATATAAGTACCTTCATTAGTCAACTTCTGGACTGAAGTCTTTGCTTCTTCTAGTACCTTTTCAATGGATATCTCTGATAGATCCAAGGGTAGCTTCCATTGCTGGACAAAGATCAACTACTGTTGTAGCAGATGCCTGGATGGCATTGTTTAATGACCCAAGTGGTTTCAACAGTAGATTTACAAGAGAGAGAATGGCGATAGTCTTCTCTGAACTTAGTAACAAAAGTAGTCTACCAGCCTCACTACTTAGATCTGTCCTATCTTGGTGGATACTTTACAAAGCCAGTAATAATGGCTGCAATAATTTTAAGACAACAGCCAAGAATCACTCATGAGAAAGCCAGCTGGCTTTCCGAGGTTGGACTAATTTGAACTTCAATCCCAGTGTATCTTCTATTTGTTTCCAAGACATTCAGTCCTTTTGGACTCTTGCTAAAAACAAAGAATATAAAAAGCCATTAAATTTATGGCTTTTTAATGTCTTTTGAAGATTCTGCAGCTTGTACTAGCACTAGCTGGAGTCGATGGCCGCTGCAGTGTGTATAGGAGAGATTAGGGTTACACTTTTCTCTGAGCAAAGCTTGCACTTCACTATGTCTTTGTGATCGGCGTTGGCCCACCTACCCGCTAGGGGGCGGTGGGGAGCTATGAGGTCACTGGCCGGCCTGGGTCACGCCTCCGTCAGCGGGGAATTAGCGGCGGGGCGGCTGCCAGCCAGAGTCTGTAGCGCGCCCCTCAGGCAGGGGAGCGCCGGCAAAGGTCAGTAGCGCGCCCCTCAGGCAGGGGAGCGCCGGCAAAGGTCAGTAGCGCGCCCCTCAGGCAGGGGAGCGCCGGCTAAGGTCAGTAGCGCGCCCCTCAGGCAGGGGAGCGCCGGCTAAGGTCAGTAGCGCGCCCCTCAGGCAGGGGAGCGCCGGCTAAGGTCAGTAGCGCGCCCCTCAGGCAGGGGAGCGCCGGCAAAGGTCAGTAGCGCGCCCCTCAGGCAGGGGAGCGCCGGCAAAGGTCAGTAGCGCGCCCCTCAGGCAGGGGAGCGCCGGCAAAGGTCAGTAGCGCGCCCCTCAGGCAGGGGAGCGCCGGCAAAGGTCAGTAGCGCGCCCCTCAGGCAGGGGAGCGCCGGCAAAGGTCAGTAGCGCGCCCCTCAGGCAGGGGAGCGCCGGCTAAGGTCAGTAGCGCGCCCCTCAGGCAGGGGAGCGCCGGCTAAGGTCAGTAGCGCGCCCCTCAGGCAGGGGAGCGCCGGCTAAGGTCAGTAGCGCGCCCCTCAGGCAGGGGAGCGCCGGCTAAGGTCAGTAGCGCGCCCCTCAGGCAGGGGAGCGCCGGCAAAGGTCAGTAGCGCGCCCCTCAGGCAGGGGAGCGCCGGCAAAGGTCAGTAGCGCGCCCCTCAGGCAGGGGAGCGCCGGCAAAGGTCAGTAGCGCGCCCCTCAGGCAGGGGAGCGCCGGCAAAGGTCAGTAGCGCGCCCCTCAGGCAGGGGAGCGCCGGCAAAGGTCAGTAGCGCGCCCCTCAGGCAGGGGAGCGCCGGCAAAGGTCAGTAGCGCGCCCCTCAGGCAGGGGAGCGCCGGCAAAGGTCAGTAGCGCGCCCCTCAGGCAGGGGAGCGCCGGCAAAGGTCAGTAGCGCGCCCCTCAGGCAGGGGAGCGCCGGCAAAGGTCAGTAGCGCGCCCCTCAGGCAGGGGAGCGCCGGCTAAGGTCAGTAGCGCGCCCCTCAGGCAGGGGAGCGCCGGCTAAGGTCAGTAGCGCGCCCCTCAGGCAGGGGAGCGCCGGCTAAGGTCAGTAGCGCGCCCCTCAGGCAGGGGAGCGCCGGCAAAGGTCAGTAGCGCGCCCCTCAGGCAGGGGAGCGCCGGCAAAGGTCAGTAGCGCGCCCCTCAGGCAGGGGAGCGCCGGCAAAGGTCAGTAGCGCGCCCCTCAGGCAGGGGAGCGCCGGCAAAGGTCAGTAGCGCGCCCCTCAGGCAGGGGAGCGCCGGCTAAGGTCAGTAGCGCGCCCCTCAGGCAGGGGAGCGCCGGCAAAGGTCAGTAGCGCGCCCCTCAGGCAGGGGAGCGCCGGCTAAGGTCAGTAGCGCGCCCCTCAGGCAGGGGAGCGCCGGCTAAGGTCAGTAGCGCGCCCCTCAGGCAGGGGAGCGCCGGCAAAGGTCAGTAGCGCGCCCCTCAGGCAGGGGAGCGCCGGCAAAGGTCAGTAGCGCGCCCCTCAGGCAGGGGAGCGCCGGCAAAGGTCAGTAGCGCGCCCCTCAGGCAGGGGAGCGCCGGCAAAGGTCAGTAGCGCGCCCCTCAGGCAGGGGAGCGCCGGCTAAGGTCAGTAGCGCGCCCCTCAGGCAGGGGAGCGCCGGCAAAGGTCAGTAGCGCGCCCCTCAGGCAGGGGAGCGCCGGCTAAGGTCAGTAGCGCGCCCCTCAGGCAGGGGAGCGCCGGCTAAGGTCAGTAGCGCGCCCCTCAGGCAGGGGAGCGCCGGCAAAGGTCAGTAGCGCGCCCCTCAGGCAGGGGAGCGCCGGCAAAGGTCAGTAGCGCGCCCCTCAGGCAGGGGAGCGCCGGCAAAGGTCAGTAGCGCGCCCCTCAGGCAGGGGAGCGCCGGCAAAGGTCAGTAGCGCGCCCCTCAGGCAGGGGAGCGCCGGCTAAGGTCAGTAGCGCGCCCCTCAGGCAGGGGAGCGCCGGCTAAGGTCCCGGCATGGCTCTGCCGGGTAGGGGAGCGCAGGCCCACCCTACACCACTGCGCTCCAGCCCAGGGCCCTGACAGTGGCAGAACGAGGGTCCCACCACTGGGTCAGCGGGGTCGTCCCGCTACATAGACTCACCACTGTGCAGCTCTGTCCCTGGGCTACTTCCTACCCGATTGCTCGCCCGAATCCCTCTGGTCCCGTGAGTGCGTTGGGGTAGTCCGCTGCTGGCAGCTCCGGCTCCCCCTCAGGCTCAGGCTCCTCCAGCTCCTCTGGGTACTCGGCTGCTGGCAGCTCCCGCTCCCCCTCCGACTCCTCCAGTTCCTCTGGGTACTTGGCAGCGGGCAGTCCTGGCAGCCCCAGTCCGTCCTCCAGGTGAGGTTTCCACAGGTCCAGGGCCTCCCCTGGTGTGGCAGCAGGCTCTGAAGGGAGCAGCCCACGGTCTGTGTCTGCCTCCCTCCCTGGTGCTGCCCTAACTGAGCTAAGGGCCCCGCCCTTTATACTTCCTGTTCCACCCCTCCCCTTCCGGGGGGTGGAGCAAGCTTGGGCTGGCCCCGCCCACTCAGGCTGAGGGAAAGGCCCTTTACCCTCAGGTTCGGAGGGCAGCCACCCTGGCCCCCTACATACCCCACCCCTCAAATCCAGCTCCCGAACCTCGGAGCTGGTGTCCCCCGCCTCCCCCAGACGGGAGAAAAAGTCCGCATTGGCGTTGTCCCGTCCCGCCCGATGGCGGATCGTGAAGGCGTAGGTTTGTAGCGTGAGATACCACCGCTGCAGGCGGGCATTCGCGTCCTTCATCCGGTTGAGCCACTTCAGGGGTGCATGATCTGTGACCAGTGTAAAGGGGGCCCCGAGGAGGTAGTAGCGGAGAGCATCAACCGCCCACTTAACAGCTAGGGCCTCCTTCTCCAGGACGGAGTAGTTCCGCTCCCGGGGAAACAGTTTCCGACTGATGTAAACAATAGGATGCTCCTCCCCGTCCACCGCCTGCGAGAGGACAGCCCCAAGCCCCACGCCGGAGGCATCGGTCTGGACAATGAAGTCACGATCGAAGTCCGGGCTGAAGAGTACGGGCTCACTACACAGGCGGTCTTTGACAGTTTGAAAGGCCCTCTCGCAGTCCTCAGACCAGCACACTCTGCGGGGGCTATCTTTGGTCAGGAGTTCTGTCAGAGGGGCCGTAATGGTCGCAAAGTGGGGTACGAACCGCCGGTAATAGCCGGCTAGGCCCAAGAACTGACGCACCTGCCTCTTCGTGGTTGGCGCCTGATATTCGTGGAGTGCTTGAACCTTTCCGATGAGGGGGCGTACCTGTCCCCGCCCCAGGGTGTACCCCAGATAAGTGGTTTCTTCCCGCCCGATTCGGCATTTCTTGGGATTGGCTGTGAGGCCGGCGGCACGGAGGTCCCTGAGGACAGCTGCCACTTGGTTGAGATGTTCCTCCCAGTTACTGCCATAGATGACCACATCATCCAGGTAGGCGGCGGCGTACTTGGTGTGAGGTTGCAAAAGCCGGTCCATCAAGCGCTGGAAGGTTGCTGGGGCCCCATGGAGGCCGAAAGGCATCCGAGTAAACTGGTACAGGCCTGAAGGGGTGGCAAACGCGGTCTTCTCCTTGGATCGGGGTTCCAAGGGGATCTGCCAGTACCCCTTGGTGAGATCTAAGGTGGTGATATAGCAGGCTTCTCCCAGCCAGTCAAGGAGCTCATCGACGCGGGGCATTGGATACGCATCAAACTTTGAAATGGCGTTGACTCTCCGAAAGTCAATACAAAACCGCCGGCTCCCATCTGGCTTCGGAACGAGGACGACGGGGCTCCGCCATTCGCTCTGGGAATGCTCTATAACCCCCAGTTCCAACATGGCCTGGACTTCCTCCTCCACAGCCTCTCGCATTCGCCTAGGCAATGGCCGGGTCGTCTCTCGGACCACCACCCCGGGGTCGGTCTGGATTGCATGGTATGCGAGCGTAGTCTGTCCAGGCTTCGTGGTGAAGGTCCTGGGGAATGCCTTCACTAAGCAGAGGGCCTGTTCCCGCTGCTCAGCAGTGAGCGTCTCGGCCAGCTGGGGTTCCCCATTATCAGAGTCTTCGGGGGGTTGTGGCCCAAGGTCTGGTTCAGGTGGGTACGGGGCAATTAGTAGTGCTTCCCGTTCCTGCCAGGGTTTTAAAAGATTTACATAATAAATCTGCTTTCCCTTTCGGTGATCAGGCTGCCGGATTTCGTAATTGACAGGCCCCACTTGGCGAAGGACTTCATACGGACCCTGCCAGCGGGCCAACAGCTTTGATTCCTCCGAGGGGAGCAAGAGGAGAACTCGGTCCCCGGGGGCAAATAATCGGACCTGGGTGTCCCGATTATATTGCTGCTCCTGGCCCCTTTGGGCCGTTTTTAAGTTTTCCCTTGCGAGTTCACCTGCCTGGGCCAGCCGCTCCTGCAGCTGCAGGACGTATTGTAAAAGGCCCTGCGTTGAGGATGGTGTATGTTCCCAGGTTTCTCTCAGGAGGTCCATCACTCCGCGGGGCCGTCGCCCATAGAGGAGCTCAAATGGAGAGAACTTCGTGGAAGCCTGTGGAACTTCCCGGACCGCCAGTAGTAAAGGGGGAAGTAGTTGATCCCACTGACGGAGGTACTGGGTGGGGAAACGTCGCAACATTCCCTTCAGGGTTCGGTTAAAACGTTCGACTAACCCATCTGTCTGGGGATGGTAAACTGAGGCCTGCAGTTTCTTAATCCCCAGCAGGGCACATACTTGACGGAACAACTTAGAGGTGAAGTTGGTCCCTTGGTCAGTAAGTAACTCTCGAGGGAGGCCTACCCTGGCGAAGATCTTCACGAGCTCTGCCGCGATAGTGCGGGCAGTGATACTCCTTAAGGGGATAGCCTCAGGGAAGCGGGTGGCGTAGTCCATCAAGACAAGGATATACTGGTAGCCTGCCTGACTTTTCGGGAAGGGTCCGACCAGGTCCATCGCTACTCGTTCAAACGGAACGCCCACGGTTGGTAATGGAACTAGGGGGGCCTTCCGGACCCCGGCCGGGGTGGCGCGTTGGCAGTCCGGGCATGACCCACAATAATCCTTCACCTCGCGGTGGATGCCGGGCCAGAAGAACTTGGCCAGGACCCTAGCCGCGGTTTTCTCCGGTCCTAAATGGCCTGCGGCTGGGATGTCATGGGCTAGTTTTAGGACCGCCCGTCGATGAATGCGGGGAACCACGAGTTGGGTCCGGACCTCTTGAGTTTGCGGGTCCCGCTCCCGATCAAGTTCAAATCTAGGCCATTGGGTCGCCCGCTGGGCCTCCACGACCTTCCCCTCTACCCGTGCCAGCTGTTCATAGGCAAACTGGAGTGTAGGGTCCTCCCTTTGGTCTCGGCTAAAGTCCCTAATGTCCACCGGGGGGCCCCCTGTTTCCTGGCCATCCTGCCTGGGTGAAAGGGATGGGTCAACGCCGGGGTCGGGGCTCCGGCCGGGGCCTGGGTCCGTCGCAGAGGGGGCTCCCTCAAAAGCCTCTTCCGGAGATAGGGACCGGAGCACCTCGACGAATTCTGGCCAGTCTTGGCCCAGGATGATTGGGTAGGCAAGGGATGGGGCCACAGCCACGTTCATTAACTGAGTTGCCCCGTCTACCGTGAGAGGGACCTGCACCGTGGGGTACGGTTTCACATCTCCATGTATGCACTGTATCCGTACCTCCCCGATGATCTGCTCGGTGTCCGGGAGGAGGGACTGGCGGACAAGAGTCTGTCCACAGCCCGAATCAACTAGACCCACAACAGGTGTCCCGGCGATGCTCATGGGGGCCGTCAGTTTGGCCATGGATGGTGGGCGGGCCCGGCGCTCCCCGGTGTACACCTGGCCAAAATCGCATTCCATCGCCGTACAGTCTCGTTGCAGGTGGCCGTACTCACCACACTGAAAGCAAGGTCCTACCTCTGTGCGCCCCGGCCGTGCAGGGTCACCCGGGTGGCCGCGGGGTTGGCCGGGGCCCGATGGACGGGCCAGACGTCCGGACGGTGCGGGTTGTGGGGCCTCGGGCCGTCGGGGAAAAGTAGTGCCGCTGCCGTTTGGTCGTCTGGCTCGAGCGGGCACATTGACTTTGGGGGTGGACCCCCTTTCCGGCTTCTGAGCGCCGGGTCCCGAGCTTGGGGGTCGGGTGGTCGGTGCTATCGGGGCCTCAGCCTCTAGAAAGTTCTCCATAAGTGTGACCGCTGCACTTAGAGTTTGAGGTCGGTGCCGCAACACCCACGCCCTCCCTGGAGTCGGAAGGATGTGCACGAATTGCTCGAGGATGATCTGTTCTGTCACCTCAGCCACAGTTCGATGCTCAGGTTGTAGCCATCGGCATGCTGCATCCTTTAATTCCTGTGCCACAGCCCGGGGCCGGGCACCCGGGGGGTAAAGCTTTCCCCGAAACCGTCGCCGAAAAGTTTCCGGGGTGACGTCGAAGGCATCCAGGATAGCCGCTTTTACTCTGGCGTAAACACGGGCTTCATCATCTGGTAGCCTCCGGTAAGCCTTCTGGGCCGGCCCCGTTAGATAGGGGGCAAGCAGGGTGGCCCATTGGTCCGGCGCCCAACCAGCTACTGCAGCAACCCGCTCGAAGGTCACCAGGTAAGCCTCTGGGTCATCCTCAGGCCCCATCTTGGCCAGACGGATTGGTGGAGCAGGTGGGTTGGGGGTGGTCACCCCACCCGGCTGGGCTCCACCGGGGCTCGGCCACAGGGCGGCAAGTTGCTGGAAACATTGGGTCTGTTGTTCGCGGTGCTGGGCCCCCAAGGTGTGAAGCAACTGCTGCTGGTGGGTACCCAGCTGCTGTATGAGTTGTTGCTGCTGCTGCTGCTGAGTCTCGGCCAGTACCTTGATGAGCCTTTCCATCTCCATCTTCTGTGTAGGGGCTGTCGCTGCCTCCTTACTCTAATCCCTTCCGGCAGGGATAGGGGGCGCTGCCCGCATTCTCCACCACTTGTGATCGGCGTTGGCCCACCTACCCGCTAGGGGGCGGTGGGGAGCTACGAGGTCACTGGCCGGCCTGGGTCACGCCTCCGTCAGCGGGGAATTAGCGGCGGGGCGGCCACCAGCCAGAGTCTGTAGCGCGCCCCTCAGGCAGGGGAGCGCCGGCAAAGGTCAGTAGCGCGCCCCTCAGGCAGGGGAGCGCCGGCAAAGGTCAGTAGCGCGCCCCTCAGGCAGGGGAGCGCCGGCAAAGGTCAGTAGCGCGCCCCTCAGGCAGGGGAGCGCCGGCAAAGGTCAGTAGCGCGCCCCTCAGGCAGGGGAGCGCCGGCAAAGGTCAGTAGCGCGCCCCTCAGGCAGGGGAGCGCCGGCAAAGGTCAGTAGCGCGCCCCTCAGGCAGGGGAGCGCCGGCTAAGGTCAGTAGCGCGCCCCTCAGGCAGGGGAGCGCCGGCTAAGGTCAGTAGCGCGCCCCTCAGGCAGGGGAGCGCCGGCAAAGGTCAGTAGCGCGCCCCTCAGGCAGGGGAGCGCCGGCAAAGGTCAGTAGCGCGCCCCTCAGGCAGGGGAGCGCCGGCAAAGGTCAGTAGCGCGCCCCTCAGGCAGGGGAGCGCCGGCAAAGGTCAGTAGCGCGCCCCTCAGGCAGGGGAGCGCCGGCAAAGGTCAGTAGCGCGCCCCTCAGGCAGGGGAGCGCCGGCAAAGGTCAGTAGCGCGCCCCTCAGGCAGGGGAGCGCCGGCTAAGGTCAGTAGCGCGCCCCTCAGGCAGGGGAGCGCCGGCTAAGGTCAGTAGCGCGCCCCTCAGGCAGGGGAGCGCCGGCTAAGGTCCCGGCGTGGCTCTGCCGGGTAGGGGAGCGCAGGCCCACCCTACACCACTGCGCTCCAGCCCAGGGCCCTGACAGTGGCAGAACGAGGGTCCCACCACTGGGTCAGCGGGGTCGTCCCGCTACATAGACTCACCACTGTGCAGCTCTGTCCCTGGGCTACTTCCTACCCTATTGCTCGCCCGAATCCCTCTGGTCCCGTGAGTGCGTTGGGGTAGTCCGCTGCTGGCAGCTCCGGCTCCCCCTCAGGCTCAGGCTCCTCCAGCTCCTCTGGGTACTCGGCTGCTGGCAGCTCCCGCTCCCCCTCCGACTCCTCCAGTTCCTCTGGGTACTTGGCAGCGGGCAGTCCTGGCAGCCCCAGTCCGTCCTCCAGGTGAGGTTTCCACAGGTCCAGGGCCTCCCCTGGTGTGGCAGCAGGCTCTGAAGGGAGCAGCCCACGGTCTGTGTCTGCCTCCCTCCCTGGTGCTGCCCTAACTGAGCTAAGGGCCCCGCCCTTTATACTTCCTGTTCCACCCCTCCCCTTCCGGGGGGTGGAGCAAGCTTGGGCTGGCCCCGCCCACTCAGGCTGAGGGAAAGGCCCTTTACCCTCAGGTTCGGAGGGCAGCCACCCTGGCCCCCTACAGTCTTCCAGAGAAGTTTGTAGCTCCATCAAATGCACAAGCAGCCATCTGTTTGGGGGTCAATTTACAAGCATTTAACTCTTCTAAAATGTCACAGATGCAGCTGATGTGTCTTCTATAACCTGAACATCTAGAATGCGTCTACTGGGCTACCATGAACATCAAGATACCACACGCAAAGACTTAATACTTGATGCCTATTTGCATTGGTGCGTTCATCAGCCAGGTATGCACATATTTTGAATATGGTGAGAGATTTCTTCACTTTTTCAACTGCTGAGTCTTTCACTGTTGCACTGCATGTTTCTAGAGAGTCAGCTGAGTTTTTTCAGAAAGATAGCGAGCATTTGCCAGTCTTGTTCTAAACCAGTGTCCAACTTCAGGATTAACAAGTGACGATACACTTAACATTGGCCTCCAGTTTGTAGTATCTCTTGCTTAAATAGAAAGTATGATGCAACAACCATGTTGGTTCACATAAACTGAGTTGTGTTTCCAGCATTCTTAACAGCCTCATTAAGTTCTTTTAAAATTGGCTATGAGAGTGACTGGCTTATAAGGCTTTCTGCATGTTGATGCAGTCAAGAGGCATGGTGTTTTGCAGCCTTTTCATATAGGTTGTCAGTATTGGGTTAGCTGATCAGTCTGGCAAACCAAGTTCCTCCACTTTTACTATATAAATCCATGATATGCCCACATCTTGAATACTGCATGCAGTTCTGGTCACCCCTTCTCAAAAAAGATATATTGGAATTGGAAAAGGTTCAGAGAAGGGCAACAAAATTATTAGGGATATGAAACTGATTCCATATGAGGAGAGATTAATAAGACTGGGACTTTTCATCTTGGAAAAGAGACGACTAAGAGGATATATGATAGAGGCTTATAAAATCTTGACTGGTGTGGAGAAAATGAATAAGGAAGTGTTATTTACCCCTTCACTTAACACAAGAACCAGGGGTCAATCAATGAAATTAATGGGCAGCAAGTTTAAAACAAACAAAAGGAAGTATTTCTTCACACAATGCACAGACACCTGCGGAACTTTTTGCCAGGGATGTTGTGAAGACCAAAATTATAACAGGATTCAAAAAAGAACTAGATAAGTTCATGGAGGTTAGATCCATCAATGACTATTAGCCAGGATGGGCAAGGATGCAACATAATGCTCTTAGTGTCCCTAGCCTCTGTTTGCCAGAAGCTGGGAATGGGTGACAGGGGATGGATCACTCAGTGATTCCCTGTTCTGTTCATTCCCTCTGAAGCACCTGGAATAGTCACTGTTGGAAGACAGGATATTGGTCTGACCCAATATGTCCATTCTAACATAAAAATAATTATAATAATCAAAAAGTTTAGTACAGAAACTCCCCAAGATAATGACCTCTTGAGACAACGACCTTGGCAAATAATGCATTTTAAAAATCTTGGCCTACTAGGAAATGTCACAAATCTAGCATTCTGGAGTGAAGTCATTAAACATAGTCCAGTGCTCTGGCTGCTGTTGTTTGTCATGCCACCATTCACTCTATTGTTCCGCCCCAATGATTTTGCACTGTCACTTTCTGCTGCCCCCTGCCACTGTGACCTCTGTGAGTCGGTCTCTCGAGGTTCTATCCAGCTCTCAGTGATTTCAGCTGAGTGGGGGAACCTCGCTGCTAGTGCAGGCTGGGCCGTCTCTTCCACAGAAACACTGTCCCCACAGCAGGTCTAAGCACTTAGACCTGATTATCAGGGATTTCAGCTCTAGTGGTCACTTAACAGAACAAAAGACTATCTATGGAGCCTAATCAGCTCTGTCTTTAAACAGTGGAGAGGGGCAGGTCAGCTAATACTTGTGACTCAGGCAGACCATCAAGCAAAACACCTGTCCTCACCCTCTCTCTTGATGCCCTCAATCAGCACAAGCTAAGTACAGTTCTACTGCCCATTACTCATACAATAAGAATAACAACATTTCATTACCCCCCCGCATTCAAGTGATTTGTAACCCAACCCACTTGGGCAACACAGCTCTATTTGCTGGATACCTGGGTAGATTAGGTGTGAACTTCAATCCCAGTGTATCTTCTATTTGTTTCCAAGACATTCAGTCCTTTTGGACTCTTGCTGAAAACAAAGAATATAAAAAGCCATTAAATTTATGTGAATGTAAATACAATCTGGTCCTGAAGCCTTTCCCTCCAGCCCCCAGCTCATCACTAGCTGTCAGGGAGAGCTCATTTAGACTTTACTTACAAATCATCATTTGAAATTATTAGGTTGGCCAATCTATTATACTTTTTCAGATACACGTATTTTATCATAAACTGTATATGCTTTTAAAGTGTGTATTAATGTTCAATTTCAATTAACATTTCCAAACAATCACTAAATTGGCAACACTGCATGTAACTAGTTCACAAAACTGGGAGGGGGAGGGGGCGTGTTGGGGAAATTCGGGTGTGTGTGTGTGTGTAGGGAAATCCCTGAATGGCTGCATCTTGTTACAGTTTTTGTATCTTGACTTCTTGGAGGAATTGTGGTCAAGTTTGTTAAAACTGCTGGAATAAACTAGAACTGGCATGAATAAAACAATCTAATGAAAACCATATGGGAAATAGGTGTGAGCACTGGCTAGTGGACAGGTGATGGAAAATGCCATTTCAGTAGCAATGTGTTCCTGTCCCATGTGAACACTAAAAGTCTGGCCAAAGCCCTCTGAAGTCATTTGTAGTCTGTCCATCGATCTAGATGGGCTCCACATCAGGCCCTAAATTCAGTTAAAAACAGATGTACGGACAACCCTGGGGAGGCAAATGGTGTGCAAGTGATATACAGGTCATCATCATGACATTTCGTTTAAAGACACATGGCACAGAACATGTTTGTCTATAACATCTCTGGACTCCAGACTCTGAAATACAAAAGTAAAACAAAGGAAATGGCTGTGAGTTTAACAAACAGAACTGCATATTGTCACCTCACATAGGTGATCTTTGGTAAAAATGTACATTGCCGTATCTTTAACCTTAAACTGAAGAGATTAAGGGAATGGGGCACTGAGGCCTAAAGAAGTTAATCATAACAAAAAAGTTTCATAGTGCTCCAAGGCAACTAGAATTAAAGCACTTCTATAACTGAACACACTGTACTGAAGAATCTTGACTGCAACGCTGTACAAAATCAAACTTATCTACTCATATACAAGCTATATCAGTAAGGAGACAGACTGCAGCACTTCAGTGCATCCTACAAATAATGACACAAGAGACTTTGGCTTACTAGTATTAAGAACAAATGAAAGGAAACTGTGAATCCCGAAGCTCCAGTTAATAGAAGTGTAAAGGGAAAAATAGGCAATTTTGCAGTTAGTCAGTGGGCTGACTGCTGTGGCAAGGCCTATAAATAGATATTTTCAAAGAAAAGCACTGGTATATTTTATTACATGAAAACACAATATGTTTCTCCTACTTTGGGTTTGTAAAGTACATAGATTTTGTGTTAGTGAGGTGAGCAATGGTTTGTAAAAGTTTGTCACAATATCAGATTCAGTCAGTCCATTTTTATTTGACTCCCCCATGTGCTTCAAACATCCATTCCTCTTTAATTTAAAGACTCCTGTGTATGTAGCATTCTAACCTTTCCTGGTATGGATGCACCATAGAATTGTATTTAGAAGGTGTGCCCTTTTTACAACAGAACTATTTAAGTTCTGTTTCCTAACAGTATGGGTCAGATCTTCAGCTGGTGTCTCTATACTGATTTCAATGGAGCCATGCTGATTTACATCAGCCAATGATCTCAGCTCATATGTTTCATGAGCCAGCATCTTGCACTCCTTACTCAAGCAAAAGGTCTACGGATGTCAACAAGTATTTTACCTGAATAAGGAGTGGAGGATTAGGACATACATTTACACACACTTGGCCCATGAGTTAGAGTTATTGATGTTTCCCATGACTCGGTAATGGAACAGTAACATTAACACCCATGCTACTTATACATCAAAAGATATTTTCAGATTAAATTGTTCCCAAGATCTTGCAGAGGTAGATTATTTAGCATGTGTCCTATGTAATGCTTGTTCTCCAGCCATGACTTTGGACACTAGCAATAACCATCACTATGGGAGGAGAAAAATTGAAAGTGATTGTTGAAGTAGTGCCTTTATATCTTTATAAATAAAGATTTCCAGATTAAAAGGGAATGCTAACCTCTCAGTAGACAGCTGTACCAGGATCCGAATAACCCTCGAAAACTTAGGTCAGGATTTTCAAAAGCGCTCAGCATTGGCCTAACTCTGCTCCCACGGACGCATTGTCAATGGAAGTTTTACTATTGACTTTAGTAAGAGTAGTTTTTGGCCAATGATGTGTGACTTTGCACACATTCATAGAGATACAGATTCATAAAATCCATGACCAGAAGGGACCTCAGTGATCATCTAGTCTGACCTCATGTATAACACAGGCCATAGAAACTCCCCAAAATAATTCCTAGAGCAGATTTTAGAAAAACTTCCAACCTTGATTTAAAAATTGTCAGTGATGGAGAATCCACCACGACCCTTGGTAATTTGTACCAATATAATAAGATTTCTCATTCTACCACAGTAAATAAAATCTATAGACATCTTAACATAGCAAATAAAACCTCTGTACACATTCAGACAATCCCAGCTCCACAAAAGCTTGGGAGAAAGGGTGGGCACAAAAAGTATATCCTACTGTCTGGTACCTTATTGTGAAAGGCCAGACAGTCAACACATGGGAATGGCTTATTGTAGTCCCCTTTACAAAATGCTACAGGTCCAAATTCTAATACCTTAATTTACTTGGAGTAATGCCTTATTCCTGCACTATTGATTGCAATGGGATACTTGAGGAGCTTTTGGTGGGATTTGGTATCTACCACAGACACAGAAAATGATAGAAATCAATGGGACTGCTCAAGAAGTAAGATACTAGCCAATGAGAGTAAGGCCTATTGTTTTTTAGAGTCTTTTGTTTGTATGTGGGTACATCCCCCCAGAAGTGACCATCTTCAAGGTGGTAGATACCTTGTGGAGAATCATAGAAATGAGATGTATGAGGCCAAGCAAAAGGTATAAAGTGAAGGGATAGTTAAAACAGATGCAAAAGAAGGTGGGGTGAGGAGGAAGAAGCAAAAAAGAGAAGTGTGGTAAAGAAAGAAGAGAAGTGGAGGATTAGTAAAGGTTCAGAGTAGAAGAATGGTTATGAAGCTGAAAGGAAAATGGAAGATTCCTAATGTAACCAAATTCTTTCTAATTTGCAAACAAACGTGTTGATTTAGTGTCTAGTCTTTTTACCTTTTAGAAACTAACTGCTGTCAGTCTTGAGTCTCAGGGCAAAACGCAAAGACTTCAGAACGCAAGCAATAAAAAAAGTAACAGAGTAAAGAAAGGAATATTGTATTGTAAGTCTAAATACACTGCGGTGTTGAAAATCATTAATGAAGGTACAGCCTATGATGAATCACAGCAAGGCGATATTACAAGAATGAAATCAAATAAGTGAATATTGTTGAAAAATTCCTTGAGTTGCTCTGCTGAACACAAGCAAGAAACTAAAAGCTCAGACTCTCTTCTTCACAAACATTGTAAACAGAGGAGTTTAATGGTAGTCACTTCCTTAGGATCAGATACCCCAGTACTTTACTTGGGCAAATTTCTCTGAGAAATCTGTCCCATACACAGGGCTTGTGACAAAACCGCAATTTAGGCAATAAAGTCTTATGCTTGTACTACAAAATAAACTAGAATTAATTTCTAAAAGGAAAACTGGTTAAGTGCTTTTCTGATTATGCATTAAAGCAACATAGTGATGAACTCAGATGATGACTCAATGGCTACTCAGACACTGGTGGAAATGCCACGGCTCTGAACACTTTCCAGTGTAAGCCACGATTAAGTGCTGAAAGTAGCCTACAATGCAGTCTGGTCAAACCAGTACATTTGCAATGGTTGCAAGAAGGGCTGGCTACATAATCTTCACTGGAATATCCAAATCCATGTTTTGATTTTTAAACCAATGCTAGTGCCTGTTCCCAAGCCACAGAAAGAATCTTTCCACTGACTCCAGTGGGCTTTGGATCAGGCTCCGAATGGTGCGTTTATCTGCTAGCAAGCCATAGAGAGGTTTCAGGCTGGAGAGAGACCTTAGTCCAGTTTATTACAGAACCTGCATTCAACACATCATAATGCTATTCACACTTCTTCTCCACCCCCTTCAGTGGAAATAACTCTTAATATTAGATCCAGTGATGGATCATACAACTCTAGCATTGATGCACACCATGAAATGATTCATTCCTGGTGTAACTCCTTGAAATTGGTGGAGGATGAATTTGGCCCAATATGCATTAAGCACTTGATGTGTAGAGGGAAAAGTTTCATTTGCTTTAAAGGCAGAAACATCCCACCAGAGCTGAGTGATTTACTGACCTTGGAGCCTAAGGCTGATTGTCTGGTGCTCGTGAAAATGAAAAATTCATCATCATGTACCAAAGATTTTTGATTGTCCTAGAAAAATCAAATATTAATATGGTTTAATACAGTATGATTGAAAACCCTGAATGCAGTAAGACTTTCATATCATGCTAGTCCAGGGATTTCTTTTTATTATTCATGTAGGTAGTGGAATATCCTTTCCTTCCTATTTTGAGTCTTCCTTTCCAGGGCTGAAACAAAAAAACGCGCTTCTTTTGGTGTCTTTAATTGTCCTTTCAGTATGTGGGCTCATAGGTATTCTCATTCTTTCACATACATCTTTCATTCAGCTGCTTGCAACCAATTCTACTTGAATGAACTCCAGAATCCTTTGGACTATTTCCTAAAATAGCACTTCAACAGTGGTGGCACAGGCAAGACCAGTGCAATAGTCTATGTGGTGCTTTGGCATCTAAAATAAATCCACTTCAGCAGGAGAGCTGAGGTAGGAAATGGGGGCCTTCACCAAGACAGCTGCTGGTGACTCAGGGTTTAACAGCTCATAGAGCTGGTAACAAATTAACTTCATAGATCAGTACAGGAGAGACCAGAAAAGACTAGCTGTGAAAGATGAGTAATTCTGTCTCACATAAGCTGAGATCAGGATGTCACAGAGGAAAAGATGGGATACCTGAGAATAGTGTAAAATATAAAATGGCCATAGGTGAGTCATATTTCTTAATTAAATGCCAATTACAATCAATTAAGAAGCTATTGCTGTTGTGGGCTTGTCTATACCACGCAGCTTTTAGCGACAAGGCTGTGTTGCTAAAAGTCAGCGTGTATAAACTTTTGCCAACAAAATACTTCCAGCCTCACGAGCAGGGTTAGATTTGTCAGCAGGAAAGCGCTCCTGATGACAAAGATGCATTCACACTGCCACTTGCGTTGGCAAAACTTTTGTCTTTCGCGGGGGGGGGGGGGGAGGGGGGGGAGGAGGTTTTTTTTAAGTGCCCGTGAAAGACAAAAGATTTATCAACAACTTCGCAGTGTAGACATACCATCAGAGCTAATGATGGAAAACCAGGTTATGGCCGTCACATCAGGTGCTGGATCATTATTTATTTCTTTTAACCATAGTGAATTTAGGGTTAATAGAAGGGACTGGGGTGATATCACTGGATATCCGCACTTGAAATCCTCTGTCCACAGAACAGGTAACTCCCAGCGAGAGGCAGTGCATGTGTCCCCACACTGCTCTTTGAATGTTGCCTCAATGTCCAACTGCAGAAGCCAGAGTTGATCCATCTCCGTGTCCCTTCATTCCCTGTCTTTTCTGCCAAGGGGTGCCAGTTAGTGTTGATGTTTTAATTTTATGGGTACCTTTCATAACACTGAGTGATAATTTGATTTCATATCAGTAAATGGAGGATGATACCAGGGAAACCTCACATCATAAACCTCAGTATTTTCCTCCCCCCACCCTCATCCTCCTCTCTTGCAGGTCTTTCTGTGGAAGATGGTGATCTGGGCATAAGTCTTTGAAGCCCATTGAGTTTAAGGTAAACATTCAGTATAGGGTTTAAAACAAAAAATCACTTAAATAACTTTAGGAAAAAGCAAGCATGGCAAAGATGTGTCTTGCAACTTCCCAGGAAATGCACGTGGTAAGTCAATCAAAATATTTGAAGTTGACATTGTTTGAATGTGGTTAAGTCCTTCTCCTTTCTCTTTAACTTGTTTCTCCAAAACATGACCACGCTAGTACTCACACTCCATTGTCACATTGTATCCATGTTTTCTCCATGCTGGTATATTTCTATGTCCTCATTCATCCCTTTCATGAACATCTGTCACGTCACACAGCACTACAGGCCTCATTCAACAGCCCCTGGAGTCATTGGTAATTCTTTGCTGGGCACACTTAATAAATGGCCTGTTTTGTTTGTTCAAGTTGCCATCCATGTGATGTTCACATGTTTTCAGGTAATGACGTTTGAAAGGAATTAAGAGTCCCACACAGCCAGGACACTTAGTAAAGAAGCAGCTATTAGAGTGCAGATCAAAGCTAAGGTACAAGCTTCTCAGTCTTATTGGCCACTTAACTTAGACATGTCTTGAAAAGGCTTTATAGTGAATTTAGTGCTAGATTGAACAGTGATGGCTGAAGTCTGATTTACTCACAACCATTGATGCTATCAGTTTTATTAATGTAATTTCCATATTTCACAAAGCCTTATTTTCCCTAAAGAGCACTCATTGTAAGACATACCTCTTTGCTCTATAAATTCCCCCAAAAGCCAGAATGGAAGAAAACCAGACGATTGTGCTTAGTAACAACACATGATTGAACCTGGAGTAGGAACAAGAACTAACACTGCATTCAAAGTCAGGAACCTGCATTACATTGTAGAACTTAATGGAGATCTGATCTGACTGCCTGCACACTACAGAGCACTTAAGAACATAGGAACTGCCAGACTGGATCAGACCCATGGTCCATCTAGTCCAGTATCCTGCCCCCAACAGGGGCCAGCACCAGATGCTTCAGGAGACAATACAAGAAACCCCACAAAAGGCAGATGTGGGCTAATCTATGAGGTACTTATATGACTCATTACCATGATGTTTTATATCCCTTCCAAAATGTGTTAGAATTAACTTTTATAACTCTGGTTATTGCTTTTCATAGAAATACCTGATCCTCCTTTAATGTTGCTAAATTCTTGGCCTCAATGACATCTTCAGGTTCCAGGCCTGCACTGAGCTCTATGTGGCTGTGACCCCACAAGAACGATTGACTTCAGCGGGACTCCATATGGTTGCTGGAGTTTGTCTGCATGGAACTTACTGCAGAACTGAGGATGGCGATATGTGCTTTGTAAAGCTAGAGCAGGGATCTCAAACTCAAATCACCATGAGGGCCGCATCAATGAAACCTTTTCATACAACGATACAAAAGTATAGTAAAAAATGAAGAGTAATATAGTATGCTATTAAAAGTCAATGTATTAACTTTTTAAAAACTGTAATGTGAAAAGTCAGTGCTAATTTTGACAGTCATTTCATTTTTGGCCACTTAGCTGGCAGCATTTTGCATCAACCAGAACGTCAATATTAGGTTTGATATCCTGAGACTAAACCAATCTCAGTGTTGCTTGCAAATTGTACCACATTCCATACAAAAAACGACACTACGAGAATGTTAAGACTGCACAGTTAAGCACATGTGCCAAAATTAGGGTTGCACACAAAACCTTTTCTCTGCCCCTTTGAGACTGTGTGTTATCATGTAATTTTTTAATTACAGGGTCACATACTGTTTCTCATATAATATATACCTTTTTTCTACACCCTTAAATTGTATAGCATCCTACAGTGATTTTTCTACTGACTTTCACAGTAGCCCAAAATATGCTTACTAGCAAAGGACTTGACACTTAGCCACTCAAGTTTATGATAAGTATGAGTGAGGGTGGGCAAATGTGTGGGAAGCTGTGTTGATTTGTGCCTGGGTTGTGTTGTGCTGGGAGATTTTGGTTGATTTGTATTGGTGGCAAATAAGGGGTGTGTGCTGGGGTGAGGGACTATCTGTACAGACGCTCCCCGGGTTACGCTAACCCTGACTTACGGAAAAAGTTCCGTAAGTGCTTTTTTTTTTTTTTGCGCGTAATTGTCATGTATACGTCCCCGACTTATGCAAAATTCGACTTACACAAGAAGTTCCGGAATGCAACACTTGCGTAAGTCGGATAGCATCTGTATTTGGACTTGCTGGTTGTGTTGTTGTGTAGGTGGTTGTGCTGATATGTGAGGTGGCAACTAGGCACAAGGGTGTGGCAGTCGGGCCAAATAATCCACCATTGAACCAATTCACCAATCCAACCAATGAAACTGTAGCATCCAAATTAGCTATTGAATAAGGGTGGTAATTGGTTGAGTTATCTCTGATATCACAATGGTCTAGTACTCTTGGCACAGCACAGATACACACCTTTCTGTAGTTGTACACCAATTGTCAAGTCAAAGTAGCTGAGAACTTCAAAATTGGTTGGTAACAGACTGCAAAACCCCCACTCCACCCCTTCCATGAGGCCCCACCCTGCCTCTTCCTACCCCTTCCCCATCCCCATTCCAATCCCTTCTCCAGAATCCCCACCCCAACTCCGCCCTCTCCCTGCCCCCATTCCAACCCCTTCCCCAAATCCCCACCCCAGTCCCACCTCTTCTCCACCTCTTCCCCTGAGCACGCCATGTCCCTCCTCCTCCCGCCTCCCACCTGGAAAGTCCTAAGCGCCACCAGACAGCTTTTTGATGGGGGGAAGCGCTGGGAGGTAGGCAGAGGAGCGGGGATGCGGTGCACTGGTGGGGAGGAGAGATTGGCTGCTGGTGGGTGCAGAGCATCCACTAATTTTTCCCTGTGGGTGCTCCAGCCCCAGAGCACCCACAGAGTTGGCACCTATGGCGGGTCGCAGGAAATAAATCCGTGGGCCGCATGCGGCCCACAAGCCACGTGTTTGAGACCCCTGGGCTAGAGATTACTAGACTAACAACTTGCAAAATTTCATTAAAATGTAATTGTAAAACCCAGAACCCTAAAATTGTGCTGATGTTTGCTTATTTAGGCAATTTTTTGCTCTCATGTAATTTACAGAAAGACCTAGCCAGGCCAGTACTTTTTGTTCAACATGTGTAAAACAAGAAAAAAAAAACATGTTTGCCCCAGGCTTGAGCTGAGCCTTGAAGTCTTTCCGACTGAGGTACACATAAACCCTCTGAATAGGAATTCATAATAAAAGATAATGCTGCCAGACTCAATAACCAGAGCAGTACAAACTGTGCCATTGTTAGTAAATTAACTTGCATTTTGGATTTTAATTATAAAGCTTCCTATCCCTCTCTAGGACTGAGAGAGAGAAAACAGTAGTGGCTGCAGTCAGTGCTCTTAAGAGTAATTGCAGTTATTTAGGACCCATAATTTATCCTCCTTTTATTGCACTACTTCTGCCTCCTGCAGCTGAGATTCTGCAAAAAAAGTCCACTATCATTTCCCTAGCACAATTTATTCTCCACATTTCAAATTCTGGGCTGTACCTTGCAATGAAACCTACGGTCTGTCTGTTTAGGTACCTATGTACAGGGCCGGATTAAGGCAGGGGCTTTAGGGGCTGCAATCCAGGGCCCCAGCTCAAGTGGAGGGCCCTCAAAAATAAATCATAGGCAACTCTGGGCTGCTAAAAGTCCCGTGGTGCAGCGGAGCGCTCAGGCAGGCTGCTTGCATGCAGTGGCCCCACACTGCTCCCGGAAGCAGCTGGCTCCACGCGCTGCCCCTGCCCCCAGAACCATCCCTGCAGCTTGCATTGGCTGGTTCTCGGCCAATGGGAGCTACAGGGGCAGCACACAGAGACACACTGTCTCCCTCCCCCCAGCGGCCGCAGAGACGTGTGAGCAGCCAGCTGCTTCCGGGAGCAGCGTGGGGCCATGGCATGCAGGCAGCCTGCCTAAGCCCTGCTGTGCCGCCGGCTGGGAGCCGCCTGTGGTAAGCGCCTCCCGGCCAGAGCCTGCACCTCACACCCCCTCCTACACCCCAACTTCCTGCCCCAGATCAGAATCTCCTCCTGCACCCAAACTCCCTCCTGCACCCCAATCCCCCTGCCCAAGCCCCTTCCTGCACCAAACTCCCTCCCAGGAAAAATACTTGTATACAGGGGCCCCACAAAATCTAATAGCCCAGGGCCCACAAGAGAGTTAATCCGGCCCTGCCTATGTAGCCACTGTCAGAGATTCTGAACACCTCCTGCAGTATCTGAACATCTCAATGGAGTCTCACAAATTCCATTGTCTCCTCCTGAGCCACCTGAGATGACAGTGAAGATACTGGAGTCAGTCAGCCTGGGTGACTAGAGTGGTATGTCATTTCCCTTAAATGGATTCTGAAAGCATCTGGCAGATGGAAAAGTAACAAACTCCATGAGTTTTTGCTAACAGAAAACTCTTCTGTTCAATTCCAATAATGACAACTTTGCATGTAAAGGTGTACGGTCAAGAAAGGCAAGAGGGAAGATGGTTTGAAAAGGACTGCCCATTACAGGCAGCAATTAGGCTTATTATAGTGGGGAAAGATCACTTTTTTAATGTATTTGCTTGTATATAATGGAATTACACCAAGGATGAATGAGCCACAGTAAATGCCCTGGAAGCTGCTCTACATATGCTTTGGTTATATGAACCAACAGGGAAGTTTTCATTCTATCAAATACAGATGTGTACATTGTACTGTAAATAATTTGTTACTTACAATGTAAAGGGACATAATCAAGTCAATTTGGCCTAAACTTGTGATTGTGTTAACAAACACACTATTACTTATCACACTGCTCCAGATCACATTTTTACATCTGCAGAAGCAGGAGCAAATAAAATAGTTCCACCACACACAAATATCAAGAGTGGTGGAAATCGGAACAGATGTAATGTGAATGGCAAAACTGAAAGGCTAGTTTTGAACTTCCATAGTGAAAACAAGTGTGTTCCCAATATATCCCACCTGGGATGGAGCTGGTATAACGCCAATTAAATCAGATGCCATAGATGAAAGGGCTTGACTCTGCCTAGCAAAGGTATGAAATGTTGCACGCATAAGCGTGAGATAAAAACTGAAGAGCAGGATAATTATGGTCATATGTTCAATGCTGGCAAGGACAGACTAGATCACAACGTAGATTTCTTCCACCTCTAAGTTATTCACCATGGATGAATTATAGAGACACTCACCCCAATGCAAACAATTATGAGGGAAACATCAATCCCCTGCACCTCTTACATACCATGAGAATGTTACTTCTGGAAGGAGGCTTGGGTCTCCTTACAACACACTGGAAGAAAGTATATCCTGTTAACTGACTTCAGGATGGGAGCCAATGGCTCATTACAAGCTTCGGCCATGTCAGTCTGCCAAGGCTATTTATATCCATTAGCATGATGGAATGCTATTTCTAATTTTTTTCCCCAGCCCTGGAAGAGAATATGAATGAGAGAGAAACATGTTCTTTCAAAGTCTTGGACCATTAAGTTGCCCTACCTTGATGAAGGTGAACAACAACAAAACCGGGGTGGAAGGTATCACTGTTAGAACTCCACTGAAACCATACACCATGGAGGAATCCGGCCTAGACACTAATGGCTTGATCCTGCACAGTGCAGGGGTGAACTGTTGTGCATGTAATTGTAAGGTAAAGAGTGGTGATACTGTGTAGTGGGAAAGCTGACGAGAGGTTGCTGTTGAGCAGATCAAAGACAAGAACATGTAGCTATGCATTGCACTAGGATACTGAGGATCACACTGAAGCCCATGTCTCCTGACACTTGTCTATTTTCCACCTACATCCCTACATTTCCTTGAGATTGAGTGAGTGGGAGTGCAAGGAACTTGAGACTGACTTCCACGCATTGTGAAGGAACAAATCTGTGCTCAACTTTATTTCCCCAGTGCACAGCCTTTGTGCACCACAAAAGGAATTGCAGCATCAAGACCATATTTCTTAGCCAGCCATAATTAACACATTGATAATATATTGATGTGGGAACAGTTTGGAGCCAAGCATTACACACAGTGGGTCAAACACTGCAGTCCTCACTCAGGCAAAACTCTTATGGCCAGAGTAAGCTTTGTAGGATCAGACCCATTGGGTAAGCAATTATAGTTGTTAAATTGAGCTTTCAGTGGTGAGGTTTGTTACTCAAACATCATCAATCTTTGCTTGGCCACTATACAGTTCAGATCCTTGTAGTCACAGTCTCCACTGTAAATTGCTAAAGCTGTTCCAAAAGACCCGCTCATCTATTTTGCTTCTCTGTAAGGACAGTAATGTAGAAATTAGTTTTGTATGCGGAATTTCTGGGAAAGTAGTTTTGCTTCATGCTACATTTTACACAGAAAAACTAAAAGGCATAATTAATTGATTATCTACTTAAAACTGTAAGTATTCATATAAACCTCTAATTGGGTGGTTGGGAATAGCAGAATTGCAGTAGTTCTTGAATTTTTTGTATCCTGCTGTACATGATTAAGTGATGAGAGACTGAAATGTAGAGAAAAACTGGATATTACTAAGTTGTCTTAGTAGCAAGAAGGTAAAAAGAAACTACCCTGTTAAGGGTATCCTAAACATCATATTAAAAATATTCCTCCATATATTGAAACATTCTTTATCCAAGTGAGTATCTGTGGAAACATTTTTGAGGTTTTGTATTTGCCCAGATCTAAAAACAACTCAGGCCTGTCCAAACTGATCAGTGATTCTGGTATTGCAAACATTTGTGTGGTATTTGTTTTACATTTCTCCATATCATTCCAAGGAAGGGATCATATTAGATACAATACTGGCAGCCAACTAGTTATTTAGATGCAGATTGTTAAACTGGAGGGAAAACTGAAAATAAGTATCAGTAACTTAAGAGTAAAGAATGTTACCAGAGCGTAGTGACCTTTAGAAAAACTCTCAGAAATCCAAGAAATTCAGAGTTAAGTTTCATGTACCAGAAGCTCAAATATTTGAAAGTATGGAACAGGACAGGCAACAACCCCCCAAAAAACTCTGGCCCTTTAGTGGTGCTCTTCATGTGGTTTCTGGAGCTGGCAGTGACCATTTTCTGTGTAATGGATGCCCAGCTATAGCTTAAAACTACCCTCCCCTAATGGAGGACAGCTGCTCTCCCTCAGGGCAATTCCTTACTTGGGCACAAGAAGGGTGCAAATTTCACCTCCCTGCACCAACAGCAGGATGACTTCAAGACCACCATTTCCATTTCAGTGTATGTAGCAAATGTAATTCACCTGCTTATGGGCTGTGCTTCTGGGAGGAATGAAAATGCCAAACACCTTCAGGTACCCATGGTGTCCAATGAAAGATACAGGTTGAGATTTTCAAAACAGTATAGGGGCTTAGTCCATTGAATTAATGGTTCCAACCAGGGCAGGAAGCAGAAGTGCCAAAGTATGGCACTTGCCGAAAGGCTGGTCTCAGGACATTGGCAGTCCATTGGAAGCAGGATATAAGTCTTCAACAAACCCCTGTTTGAAGAGGTCACCAGCCTCATGAGGGTGGAAGAGTTTGGTAAGCAACTGAACTTTAGGTGCTTGTCCAAACTGAACTGAATTCTCCATTTGGGGTCCCCTCCCTCTGTCTTATTTCAGTGCATCCCATCTCTAGTTGAAACAGAATAAAACACCTGTAAAATGCTCTCTCCCTCCTCCAGTGAGCTGTTTCAGTCCTCTTATTTTGGCTTTCGTCACTTCTCTGTCTTTAAAATTAGTAGCAGTAAGTCTTTCCGATGTGGGTGCTCAGAAGCTGCTCTGCCACTTCATACATGTGGTCTTTAGCCATACACTACATCTATTTTATCTTGTTTGTCTGTCCTTTTATTGTCTCCTGACAGTCTTTGTCCCTCTCTGCCTGCTTTTTGCACCTCTGGTTAAATTGGTGTCAATTTTCTCTCAGTTCCCCCTGGGAAATGTTCAGCAAAGTACTTATTTGTCCCAGTTCTCTGACAATCATGCAAGTAGTAAAAATTATTCAGAGAGATTTTCTTTGACAGCTCAGAACAAAAGCCTCTGTTCTTTCCCACATAGAACAAACGTGCTTATGCTTATGCTGCACTGTTAATTACAGCAAAAATTAACATACACAAATATGTCCATTAATTTAATGCAGTGTTACACTATCCCAGTTATTAAGACCATATCTTAATTTCTTTCCCCGTGACTAAATTGTGGCTCTCATATGAAACAAGAACTGGTTACAACAAACTTAATTGCTGTTTGAACACACAAGTCTATTATCACTTGATGTTTGCTAATGTAACCGGTGGTTAGAGTTTATATTTCAGAGAGAATTATTGTTTATTTTCCTCCAGCATTACCTAACATTAGTGAATTTAGCCCATCTGGAAATATAGCAAAGGGAATATTTGAATTCCCATGCCCATGATCAGAGCTGGTCAAAATGTTTTGCTGGAACAAAAGGATGACAGGGTGTGAAAGACAGAACGTTTCATTTCTTTTGAAATGTTCTGGTTTTTAAAATATTCTCAAGAAAAACAAAGAAAAAATAATTTCTTATTTTTTGTCAGAAACAGTCCATTTTCTGACTCTCTCAGCTCATTGCTCTTGTACAAAAGCACTGGGCATCCCCTCAATCCTGTTACTTTCATTAGTGTGGATCCACCTTTTAGGCTGAGGTAATTTTGATGGTGTTGCCTCCCCAGTGTGGAGGGTATGAATGATTAATAGGGGGCAGGGGATCTCCTTTGCTTGACAAGTTTCCAGTTTGAGGGGCAGCATGAGTCAAACTAGGGTTATTTTGCATGAAAGTCATGCAACCTTCATTGGCCCTCTGCGACAACCCTCATGCAAGAAGACTGTCAGTTTGTTGGCTGAAGGCATCTCAGGCTATCAGAGGAAAAAGCATATTGATTTCAAATAATTTAGATAAAAATTCTTTTATTATCTGTCTCCATTCAGAACAAACCTGACACAAAAATGGGGTCGTTTCACCTAAATATGGTTACTTAGAGTTTTAGGATTAGATTTAGATAAGTGTGTGTGTGTGTGTGTGTGTGTATAGCCACATAAACTTACAATTTAAAAGAACATGGAGATTTTGTTTTATTTTTTGTGCTGCCTGGCTCTTTAGTATTGGTATGAGGTTGCTGCTTGTGTGTCAGAGGTGCCTAAAGGCTCTAGATAGGGTACTTTCAAATCTAAAGAAAAAATCTCTGTATATGCTATATATTAATTTATACCTTAATTTCTTTTGTTGTTGTATCCTTATTTAATACCCTACCTATACTAAAGAAGAAAACATCTGTTCTATGTTCTAATTTCAGTTTTAAAATACATTCATTATAGGCACACACACATTTACATATAAATTATATGTATGATATATACGTGTGTATATAAAATATTTGTGTAGGTTTTAAATTAGGATGTAGAGCTCTACAACTATGTATGTGTATATATACACATTAAATTAGAATGCCCCACAGATAATTTACTTGGTATCCTAATCTTTATACTAATATCATAACATAAAATTTAAGGTATACAATAATGTATGTAGCATTTCTTGGTGAAGGGTTACAAGGTAGTTAAGCAGAGGATGTAGGCATTCAACACGGTATAGATCTATCAGCATTAGATTAGGACTGTAGATTTTATAGGAAGTTTCCAGATGGTTGAGTGCTGCTGAGCTCCTGAAAGGGTCAGATTCAGACAGTGATTTTATGACACAGGATTAGAGACTGACTACAACCCCAGGGAACAAGGCTGAGTCATTGGTGGTGATGAGGAGACTAACTCAAAGCCTAATTTCAGAAAGCACAAGGGAAGACACAGGGTAGGTTTACTCTTGTACTCCAACAAAATACCAGCATTTGCACTGAATTCCTTTCTAATGGAAAACTTGGGCCAGGCGTGTTTGTACAGCACCTAGCACAATGGGATCCTGGTCCATGACTAGGGCTCCTAGGTGCTACAGTCATATAAATAATAATTGTGATATGATTTCATGCCTGTTTGTCTGACTGCTGATTATTTAAATCTTTCTTGGTGAGCTAGACTAGGTTTTTTGATCATTTATCTATAATGTTTCAGCAAGCCTGCATACCTGGAAGATAGTTACACTGATAATCAGTTTCATATATCCTTAATTGTAGAATTATTTTTGTACATGACAGGGGTATGAAACAAACCCACACAATGTTATACTAAGTGCTCTAAGGGAGTTCTTCCAAGTATACCATGTATATAGACTGCTTAGCATAGTGGAAAGGAGTCTCTGTCCTCTTCACAGTTGTTTCTTCCACGTCTAAGTGCCAATGAAATTATTACCCAGTCTCTCCAGTTCAGCTTAGTTGCCATTTATTTAGTCTGTGGAAAATTGTTCCAGCAGGGATTCTTTATTTAGACCCTGTGTTTACTTTGACATGGCAGCATGTGCATCAAACATATAAGGAAAAAGGCTGCTCAGAAGAATTAGCTGGAAAAATGCAGATGTCAGAGGAGACCAATGCTTTGCATGCATCTGGAACTCTAGCAGCTAGGTCTGCTGTGCTGATGGGCAGACTGCAAAAAGTTCAAAGGTTTGGTTGTGACAAGCACTGAACAGTTTGGCTGCTAACACAAACCTGAAATGTTGAGGCTCTCTATTACTTCTTGTGACTTTTTCTGGAGCTTTTTGCCACTAAAGTCTACCTGACATCCCATAGTAAGCCCCTTAATTCTGCTATCAAGACACCTGAAAACTTCTTTGATCTCCCAGATCCCCAGCATCTACTAATCTCTTTCCATCAGTGTCTGAGTCCTGGCCACCTTGCTCCCTACCTTCATGACAAACTCCAAATTCCTAGCCCCTTGCACTCATGCATCCCAGCCACTGTTAATGAAGCTGAAGGCTCAGCTGTCAGAGCAGCCTTTCCCCTCAAGCTGATGGCTCTCTTCAGATTTTCCATGCATCAGGGTCTCTCCTATCCTGGGCACGCAAAGCACATTGCACATCATAAAGAGTACAGTTTACCAGCAGACTGCTACAGCTTCACTGACACTTTAAACAGTACTGGGGCCTTGGATGAAGGTACTTCATGTGAAATGGTCTGAACCATAAAGAGGCATGGGTTTGAATGTGATCACAGTCTGGGCTGCTAATGATCCCAATTTAGCCCAGATGATACCAAGTTTTTGCCCTTGGTCCTAGATCTTCCTGTATGTTTTAGGAAGCTGGGACCTGGGTGGGACTTTATTCACAATTCTTGCCTTGGACTAGTTAGTAGAACCAGTCACTGTGGCTATCAGATCCTGCAGCTCTTGGTGCTCCGCTGCTGTGTTTGTTGTCCTCCCCCGCCAACTTCACTGGAGGGAGAGGAGGAAGCTCCCTTGCTTGTCTGTCACCCTTTGCAGGAGAAGCTGTTTCTTCTCCCTTCAGGGAAGTGGGTAAAGAGAGAGACAGGAGATACCCTTGGGAAGACATGACAACTAGTAGAAGGGGTGAGGGGAAGCTTAGGAGAGGAAGAGGGAAGAGATGTCCCACAGCGATGTAGGATGGAGAAGATGCCCCTGAAGAAGCAGGAGTGGTGGGCAGTCAGTTCAGAAATGAGATCTTTATGAAGGGGCTGAATGCTGCATCTTTAGCCTGAGGATATTGATACCCCTCACTAGAGCACGCACAGCCCTCTGGTAGCCTGCAAACTCTGGCTTATTTGAATTTGGTTCCTGGGATTTTTTTCCAAGTGTTGTCAACAGTGAGTTTGGGCTGGCTCTTATTTTAGCCAGCCTACCCATCATTTTTCTAAAACTCGAAAGGATGCACCAACACTTTCTTCCCACCACCACGGTTCTCTGTTGAGATCAAGAGACACAAAAACAACCCCAAGCCTGCCATTGATTACAATAAACTCATAAACATGGAGTGGGTGGCTAGGACAGCCCAGATGTGCGGAATCATGTGTTGTGACCAGAAAATTCACTGCGTATTATAAAATCTAGGGGCTCATGTGGTCAAGTTAACCAAGCATAATGTGTTTGTTGCATACCAACAAACAGCTATTGGAAGGCTATTTTTGGATTTCCAGATGTCTGTTGATTTCAGCCTTTTGTTTTACTTGCTGTTAAACTACCAGATGCTGAGATGTCTGCCATGATTTGCTGAGTGGAAGCTCTTCCCCAGAAAGAAAACATTAAAAAACTTCCTTCCCAAGCAAGAATATGCTATTTAGAAAGTCACTCCCTGACATACAATTCCATACCCAAAATCTTTGATTTGCTTTTCCCTTGGTCCAACAGAACCCAGGGGTCAGATCCTCAGCTGCTGTAAATTGCATAACTCCACTGACTTTAATAGAGCTATGGCAATTTATGCTACCAAATGACCTGACGAGTCTTTGGATCTTTAGGTCATGCTGTAAGGCCCATCTGTTATCCTGTAGCCTTGGATAAGAAGGGACAAGCTGGAAGGTGTGTGATTTTGAGGGGAGAGGGTTTTAGTAGTCTGGTTGAGTATTGATAATCTCAATGAGTTGGTTATCAGTAAGGAATTGACTAATATTTTATTTGTTTAAAAATACAAAAAGCTTTGGTAAGATTAGGGCTTGTTTTATTGTGCCTACATCAAGAGTACAGACATGCATTTTAAAAGACTAAAATAGATTACTAGAAAGGAGACTGTCTAGCAAAATCACAGAAGGAATACTTAGCTGAAGAAGGCCAGAATTTTTTTTTAAATACTTTGAGAAAACTGAAAAAGTTGGCTTTTCAGAGATTTTTCTTTTTTTCAGTGGAAAAATGGAGAAAGAAAAAAAAGGGGAGGGGGAGTACAATTAAGGGGAAAACTGAAAAGGGAAAGATTTTTATATATTGTGTCAAAATTGGAAAAGTTAAAAAAAGTTTCCATGAAAATTCTTGTGAGTGGGGAGTGAGGGCTTTGTCTAAACGAAGCTCAAATGAAAAATTTGGACCAGCACTAATATTTAATATTGCTGTAAATGTCCAGTTTATGTTTAAGTCTGAAAGCCAATGGGGTGCAAGCATGGGAGAGACCTTGTGTTACATGTGCTTGAAATAGACATGGACTGCAGGAAGAGAATTGGGTCAGCAGCAGTCATCTGGCCTGCATGAATGCCCATAGCAAGGACATTTAGAAACACCTGATTGTAGTGGAAATAATGTGATTGAATAGTATTCCTCAGCATAGTTTTATACTTTCCATAAATCATTTGTGGCTGTTTTTAGCAGGCTAAAGAGTGAATGAAGTGCTACCACCGAATAGCAAGTAGTTTACATGCAAGGCTCTTTCAGATACAGGGTAAACACCCACACTTTGCACATATGTGGATAGGGGTTTTTGATGTGGGTTACAGCAGCACAGGGAGGGCAGTTTATAGATAGTTCAATTCCGCTGGCTGCCAGGGGTGATGTAAGATGCGAATCATTTTGGTTTTATTTTATCCAGAGCTCTGGCTAGGTGCTCTTTTATTACAGCAGAAACCCAAACAAATCTATAAAATACAGAGAGCACAAGCCTCCTCCTGATTGAAATCTGTGGGAGTTTCACCATTGCCTTCCAGGAGAGCCTTACTGGGGCCATAAATCTGTGTAAATTCATTTGTAAATGTAAACCCTGACTATACCATTTGTTCTGTGCAGGTGGACACTTGCACCCATATGGCGCATGAGTCAAGATACTTGGTTGCACTTGGCTCACATTTTCAAGGTTATCTTCACAAACCTCATGGCTAGAGACTTAAGTCAAGCTCGGGTTCTTGAGAGACTCAAAGATGAAGAACTGAGTCATCAACCTGGTGTAATCTGTACCAATTTGAGCCCTGTGGCAGGTGTGACCTGCCAGTGTGAACAAGGCAGTCAGAGAATGGGATGATTCAGCATGCCCTTGTTGCAGTCTCTCCCACAGCTGAGCATTTTTGGAGCCCCCAGCAAAAACTAAAGTTGCATTGGGCACAATTCTTGAGGGAGACAGTGGAACACTCCTTTTATGGCAGGTAAATCCCCTTGGAAAGCAGTGGGCATATCTGGTCTCAGGGATGCAATATGTATTGGGGGTGGTGGTGGTAAATCAGGCCCTGTTTGTTAGCTTAAAGCTTTAAGTTTCTCTTTTAATGTCATTAAAAATGTAAATGAATTAAATGTAAAGAAATACATAGTACCACATGGAGGCTAAGATATGAATAACACAAAGGCCAGCAAATTCAGAGATTAAGTTCCCTCGATGGTCTTAATCTTGCCTCTTGTGCATGTGACTTTTGCCATTATACAATGAATATTATACAATGAGGTCGGGAAAAAGGAAGCAGGTTGTAGAGCTGAGGATATTGTGGGGAAGCCAGAACTCTGATTATTCCAACTTTAGTGTAATGAAAGGATCAGTCTTAACCGTGCATTAACATAGGGTACAGTAGAAAAGACGCAAAACTATGTGATGCTGTATAGAATCTGGGAGACACTTGATATTATGAATATCAATATTGTAAAATTGCAATGAGTTATGCCAGGTATGCTGTGATAAGGGTGGGGGGTTCCTTTTATGGACACCAAGCCAGCCAGCTAGCTATAAAATCCCTCTTTGTAGCTGTTCTCTACTTACTTTACCTGTAAAGTGTTAAAAAGTCTCACTGCGGGCATAGGTAAAAGGAAGTGAGTGGGCACCTGGCCAAAAGAGCCACTGGGAAGTCTAGAACTTTTAAAAATTGAAACAAGACTCTCCTTTGTCTGTCTGTTTGTTGTTCTCCAGAGAGAGGAGACGCAGAGCAGGAACAGGGCTAAACTATGCCATAGAAAGCTTTAAGCCAGGTATGAAAAACCATCAGATCATACCTAGAGACTGCTTATCTGAAACCCCAGATATGTAAGTAAATCAGGGAATGTCTAGGAAGACGCGATTAGGGTTATTTCTTATTGGCTTGTGGACTCCTCTGTGCTAACCCCCCAATGCTTTTGTTTTGCTTGTAACGATTAAGCTGGAACTTAAGAAGGTTACTCTTGATGTTAAATTTTTGTAAGTGGGTTTTTAAAATCTAGCAAAAGTCTAAGTTCCAGATGTATTTTCTTTTTGTTTTTAATAAAATTTACCTTTAGAACAGGATTGGATTTTTTGTGTCCTAAGAGGTTTGTGCATATGTCGTTTAATTAGCTGGTGGCAACAGCTGATTTCATTTGTTTTTCTTTCTTAGCTCTTCCCCGGAGGGGTGGTGAAAGGGCTTGAGGATACCCCGCAGGAAGGAATTCCCAAGTGCTCCTTTCTGGGTTCTCAAAAGGAGGTTTTTGCACTTGGGTGGTTACTGCAAGAAGCTGTAACCTTGGGAGTTTAATACAAGCCTGGAGTGGCCAGTATTAATTTTTAGAATCCCTGCGGGCCCCCACCTTCTGCACTTGAAGTGCCAGTGTGGGGAATCAGCCATGACATATGCCATGTAAGAGATCTACAAAAACGTTATAATTTGCCAGATATGATAATCTCATTTATGTGTTTGTATCACCTTTGTATTATGAGTTAGTTATGTATATATATGTCTGTATTTGAAACTTGTGCTATGCTTCTGGGTAACAACCCCAGACAGTTTGCCATTAGCTCTGCCTAGCCTGCTTGAGGCACATTAATGACCATCAGCTATACAATGAACCCACTGAGAGAAGGCAGAGGATACACCTTATGACTCAGCAAGGCATGCATAGGCATGTCTATGGACAGAAAAGGCTTCTAAGCCATGTGCTGGGCAGCTTGTGTTGGAAACAAAGAAAGCACCAGCCACATGGCAAAAAACTATAAAAGGCAGCTGCATCTTCTCCATTGTCTTTTCAATCCTGCTTCTCACCTCTGGAGGAACTTTGCTACAAACTGAAGCTTTGAACAAAGGACTGAATGACCCATCCAAGCTATGGATGTATTCCAGAGGGCCTTTCAAGCCAGCAAACTTACCACTACTGCTAGAAACCTGATATATGGACTTTGAAATCATTGTAAGTATGTGGCTGTTTTACCATTTAGCATCTCTCTTCTTGTTCTTTTTTCTTTATAATAAACCTTTAGTTTTAGACACTAAAGGATTGGCTGGCAGCATGGTATTTTGGGTAAGATCCAAACCGATACTGGCCTGGTAATGTGGCTGACCCTTTGTATATGTGAGCAGAGTTATTTTAAATAACTTCTCAGTGTACTGGACCTAGGTGCTGATTGGGAGCCAGAGAACTGGAATGCAATAAGGGGGCTGGATGATTTCTTTTTTTGCTTCTGGATAACCAGTGTGGGAGAATCAGAAGCACAGTTTGTGACTGGTTAAGGAGTTTAACTTCAGTGTTACCCACCAGTCTTGGGCGTATCTGCTCTCCCTGTTGCAGCCTGCCCTGCCCTTGACATTTCCAGTGATGACTGCCCCAGGCACACTGGGTCACACCCTATACACACACACACACACACACACACAGAGTGTGTGTGTATATATATATATATATATATAAAATAAATATAAAATTTAGAGGGTGCATGGTCTCATGGACAGTATAGGTATTTGGGAGTCAAGGATTCCACTCCCACGACTGCCACTGACTCACTGTATGACATTGAGTAATGGGGCACTTGGGTAGGATTTTCAAAACCTCCTAAGTGACTTCAGCTTCTAAATCCCCTTTTTAAAAGTGACAGATTCCTAAGTCCTTAACAGTATGTCTACACTGCCAGCCAGATCGGCGGGTAGCGATCAATCTATTGGGGATCGATTTATCGCGTGTAGAGTAGACGCGATAAATCGATCCCTGATCACTCTCCTGTCGACTGCTGAACTCCAGCTCGGCGAGAAACGGAAGCAAACTTGACGGGGGAGCGGCGGCCATCGATCCCGTGCTGCGAGGACGCGAAGTAAGTGATTCTAAGTCGATCTAAGATACGTTGACTTCAGCTACGCTATTCTCGTAACTGAAGTTGCGTATCTTAGGCTAGGTCTCCACTATGGGGGGGGGGGGTCGACTTAAGATACACAACTTCAGCTACGTGAATAGCGTAGCTGAAGTTGCGGATTTTAGGTTGACTTACCTGGCTGTGAGGACGGCGGCGAGTCGACCGCAGTTGCGCCGCGGTCGACTCCGCTTCCGCCTCTTGCTGCGGTGGATTTCTGGAGTCAATGGCAGAGCCATCGGGGATCGATTTTATTGTGTCTTCACTAGACGCGATAAGTTGATCCCCAATAGATCGATTGTTACCCGCCAATCCCGCGGGTAGTGAAGACGTGCCCTTAGATCGATTGCCCCCCGCCCCCTCAGAGTAGACCAGGCTAAAGTCCCATTGACTTCGGTGGGAATTAGGTGCCTAATCTGTTTAGGCTCATTTGTAAATCCTCAATAGGTGCCTAAATACCTTTGCAAATTTAGCCCCATGCCTCCGTTTTCCCACCTGTAAAGTAGGGATATTATTTGCCCAATTTTGAGAGCTCCTGATGAAAGGCACAATGTAAGTGCAAAGTATAATCCCTTTTATATAAAATTTCCAATTAACAAAATCCTAGTTAACAAGAAAGACAGTAACTTTTAATTTATATGAATCAGGCAGGTTCTTTTTCACTCAGATTATAAATTGTAGTTTATTTTACAGCTGATAAATATTTCCCAATAGAATTAATTTACTGAGAACCCTGTAGGCAAGCCATGCCGCCCTAAGTCTGAGCTGCGTCTAAATGTTAAATAAAGTCTTAATATACACTGACTACCCTAAAGGTATCTATCTCTGCATATATAAGAATAATTTAACATACAGCGCAGTACTGTCAGCATCACTGGTATATAACATATTACCTGTGAATATGCCGTGAAAGTTTTTGATAAAAGAACAAACAGAACTAGAGATAAACAGCTTCCATGAGTTTCTGCAGCTCGGTTTATTTAAGCAGTTGCAGAGACAGCATAATGGCTTGCCGTTTTTCCAATACCTCTTCCATTTCATTATGTATTCTCTATAAGCCTGAAAGATGTGTTCCACATTATTTATTTTACACTGATGGATCTAGAAGAACTATGTTAGCATAGGAACCTGGTGAGCCTCCAAATAGTGTGCAGTCTTAGCATTGCTGCATAAACATTACACCCATAATGCGTTGATGAAACCAAAAATAAAGATGCTATTGCCAGATCAGATTTTAGCTTTGCACAGAATTCCTCTTTGTTGGTATAGATCCACCATCTCCTCCCTCCACTGAAAAATACATATCTATTGTGGTAGAAATAAGCGACTTAAAAATGGATTGCCTCAGAAAAGCTGTTGAAAAAGCCCTGGTTAATTCTACATTTTATTAATTTCTGATGGGAAGAACTTGGGACAGTTAAGGGGTTTAATAATTCAAGACTGTAGTTTACATGGAGTTACTCCATGATTTTTTTTTTTTTTTGAGAGAGAGGAAAAATGTTAAGGGAGGCATGAAAAAGCACTGCTCTGATGGCAAAACAAATCAAACCTTGATCAATATTGCTGTGGTCACGTTGCAGTTTAGTAGACACCGCTGATGTGTTTTGAATACAGTTTGAAATAAAGCCACATTGTCCTCTGCTTTCCTGATGTTTTGTGGTAATGAAACCCATGTGAAGTCATTTTTGAGTCAAGAAAAGAGCTGTCCTCATTCTACTATTTTCTTTTCATATCTCCTTTGCGGTGTTGCCAAAATTGCAGAGGAGGCTCAGAAGCACAAATGATTGAAGATGATCTAAAGCCATCCCAGTGAGGTCTTAATGACTTAGAAATGGGATTCAAGAAGGCGTTAGTCAAGTAATATTTTGGGCCATTGATATTTTCCCCACGCGTGCACAAGCTAAAAGTGAGGGAGTTGGGAATAAAAAACCAATCTAACTATTTAGATCATCATAGGCTCTTGAGTGGTGATTTCTATCACTGACAAATTTTCTATCATATATAAAAGACTTGTCTTTCTCTTAACAGAATTATTTACATCCATTTAAACCTTTCATTTGCTCATTCATATCGTCAAACAAGTGTAATCACTCAGATTAACAGAGTTTGTATGCAACGTAAAGAAATTCTCTAATGGCTGGTTGGGTGTCAATAATTAGGAGACAACCACCACATGTTTGGTATTTAGGGACAGCACAGCTATCTACTTCCAAATCTTAAAGGTGGAAGCCCCAACCAAGTACAGGGCCCCATTTTGCTTGGTACTGTACATATATAGTAAGAGACTGTCCCTGCCATGAATAAATTACATGATAGCCAAAGCTGGCAGGGTGGGATACAACCTACAGTACAAGAAGATGGGGAACCTAGGTACAAAAAGATTTAAGGATTTGGTCAAAGTCACATAGGAAATCTGTACCAGAACAGGGAACTGAAACCACATCTGCTGAGTCCCCGTCTAGTGTCTTGACCATCCTTCCTCTACAGAGTTCCCCAACTCCCTCAATCCACTCAGTGAACTAAAACCATAATCTAGCTCATAGTGTGTATAATAACATACCTCTTCACCCCCTTTTGATTACCTGCTGCTATCACTTTGGGTAGCAGTACATTACACACTTGGACTAACAGTATTTGCATTGCAGAAAATTAACACTAAAACATGAAAGCATCCATCTCCTTTCAGAAGAAGCCATTCCTATGGTGCACACATACTGAACAATAACGTCCTCCTTTGGGTTTGAGCGTAAGAGAAGCAATTTTCTGCAATGGGTGGTCATAGATGAAAATGTAATGGTAACTAAAAAACCTAAAGTATTTAAAACACTCTGAATTTTCTTCTGGGTCTTTAAGCTGCGGAACTTTCTCCCTCTCAATTTCAGCCAGTTGCGAGCTGTGTTGTGCAGAAGTAATGTGATTTCCAGGCTGTAGATCTGGTTTCTGCAACCTTGAAAACTTGATAAAAGGTGAGGAATGTTTTTGTCTAAGAACTATGATCTCCAATGGCTAGATACACACTCAGCTAGACAACTGCTCCCCATTTCCATGTTTCAGAGTAGCCGCCGTGTTAGTCTGTATCTGCAAAAAGAACAGGAGTACTTGTGGCACCTTAGAGACTAACAAATTTATTAGAGCATAAGCTTTCGTGGACTACAGCCCACTTCTTCAGATGTATGTATGCATCCGAAGAAGTGGGCTGTAGTCCACGAAAGCTTATGCTCTAATAAAATTGTTAGTCTCTAAGGTGCCACAAGTACTCCTGTTTTTTTTTCCCCATTTCCATGGAAAGCCAAGTGGTCGGGTCAAAAGCTAGTGGAAGCCGTCCAGTCCACTCGGCCCCTGGCTCTCCATGCTGCTCTCTGCCCTGCTCCCCATACCAGGCTGCCTCAGCATGACTGAGTGCTCTGAGCTGTGCCCCTGACATGCTTTTGCCTCTCCCCCAAAGGAGCCTGGTGCCAGCCAGCAATACTCCCCAGAGCGTCAAATAGTTTGAAAACTTCTGTTTGAAATGGAAGGCAGAAATCTAGGAGGCACATGACCATTTTTCCACCCCTGTGGCTTTGTGCCCTGGGCAGCTGCCCGACTTGCTCTACCCCGGTGAGCACACAAATTAGGATCTATTTATGCAGCTTCAACTAAAGACAAAAGGTGGTCTTGTGGTTAAGACACCTTATTGGATTTAGGTGATCTAGGCTAAATCCCTAGTTCTATCACAGACTGTGTGATCTTGTGGTAGCCCTATAATCTCTGTGCTACATTATCCCCATTTAACAGAAAGGGAATGAACACTCCCCCACCTTGTCTATTTGAATCGTATGTTGCTTGGGTCAGGGACTGTCTTATGATGTGCATATACAGTGCCTAGGCTCATTGGGCCCTGGCTGGAGCCTCTAGCCACGACTAATACAGATAACTGGTGCATGTGCACTGGGATATTTGCATGAACAAGTCAGGAGTGTGCACTTTCAAAAGGTTGGGCCTACATGTCTTACTTGTAAGAAAGACATTCAGAGCTACTTCTCACTTTGCCCTTTTACAGGAAGATATTGACCGTTGGATAAGGGTCAGGGCCTATGTGTGGGTTTTAACACTCTCCACTTCTGAGGAGACTATATTAATTTTTTTTAAACTTTCTGCTGGTGATTAGTGTTATACTGCATTTACCAGGCTTTCCTCTGTATATGGGCTACAGAATTCCCTCTTGCTCATCACAGGCTGAGACTGGCTTGGCGGATGACAAACAGCCCCAAAGTAGAGATCCCATATGTTAGTTAACGATTAAACTGCTAACCAGATGGCAGTTTAACTAAAGTCAGTCCAGAAAGCAGACCAGGGCCAGGAGATGCAGACAACCATCTGTCAAGTGTTAAGGTGAAGATGCTTTATTTTTCTGGGGTGGATCCTCCTAGCACCCTTTGGGACTCTGCAGTCACAGGTATCTTTAGCCCCATCTCCGTGCCTCCCTTCCAAAGGCTTCAAATCATGAGGACCTTCCCTTCATCCAGGAAGGGCTGAAGACAGCTCCTTCCAGATCCTGTCAATGCCATTTCCTAGTCCGGCCAGAGGAGCTGTTACAGAGCAATAGGAGATGCTTCCATCGCCTGCAAAGGACAAAATTTGGACCTGCAAGTATGAAAGAATGAATGCATCATACATATGTGCAGGGGTGAGGATATCCATTATCCCTATTTGGTTAGCACCATCACTAGTTTCTCCCTTGTGGCAGGATGGTTTTAGATGGTGACAGATATGATTTTCAAAACAAACCTAAAATTTGGCTCAGATTCAGAGCCCTTTTGGGAATATGGTGAGAATCTCAGGTAAATTTGGGGTGAACCTGAACCCAGGTGAGGGAATCGTGGGATTTTGGTAGTTTTGACTCAGGTTTGCTTTGACTTTATGGATTCACTTGAATGCTAAACTCAAAGCAAAATTTTGAGTGGTACAAACCAACCCCAAAGATGTTTGAAGGCACCTTGACCTGAAACCACCAGGTTTTGTACAGCTCTGCTCCACTCCTTCCTGCTACTAGAGCAAATCACATCATTTGCCAGATGTTCAGCTTGCAAACTTTCTGTGGTGCACAGTGGAACGTCAACGTGTTCAATGGAAAAAAAACCCTCCTGCAGCTGTGCTTTTCTCAAACTGCATTTTTAATACAGCCATGGGTTTATGCAGGCAGTGCTAATTACATAATAAAAGTCTAACTTTTAATCCTAATTGTACTTCTAATAATTAATTTTCAAAGTTTTTAATTAGTTTTAGATGTAATAATATTCAAGAAAAGCCCACTTCAGAGAGGAAAAAAACCCTTCAAAATTACACCACGTACTTTCTCACAAAAGTCTTCATGATACTTGTTTTTATAAGCCATATTCCTAAGAGTAAAGAGATGGGTCTGAAAAGAAAAAAAAACCCAGTTCCAGAGCCTCTGAATTGGGGGACAGTTTGGGAATGATATCCCAGTCTCACAGCTAGCATTTCTCTGTCTCTAACGGGCTGAAACACTCTTAATCCAAACTCAGCCAGATTGTGAGTGGTATAAAATCTAGATCTATTGTTACGGGTCTGGCTCATCCTACTTAGACAGGCTATAACACTTGCCTGACTTTCCTGTTCCAGGTGTACATGTGGACTCAGTCATGTGATAGTGACACAGAAAGCCTGGTCAATGTCTTGCCTCGAGGTCGGTTTGGTCTAGTTGATTCACTTGCATTATGAAGCTGAGTTGTGTCTTTTTGGTCATTTTGTAGGACTCCACCTTTCATTTCAGCTCTTGTCTCCCATTGCCTCACCATACCCACATTCTGGCCCACTCATCTTGGGAACCACTGAAGCCCCTCACGTACCCTTTCCATTGCATCAACCTGCAAAGGACTTCGGGACTACAGACTCAGTCACTTTGTTCCTAACAATGAATGAAGAACATTTTATAATTCCTAAACTTACTGTCTCTGCTTCATTGTAGAACTCTTGCCAAGCTGTCCCATCCACCCTGCCTGCCTGCCACAGATTTAAAGAAACAGTACACATCTTCACACAGATTTGTTTATATCAAATGATTTAGTAAAAGGAATTAATTTTCTTTTTGTGGGTGCTCTCCATACAGTATCCACTCTATTTTCCTAGATAAATACTCAGGGGCAAATTTTGCTCTCCATTTTGCCTGTAGAACCCCTACTGATTTCATATAGTACACTACAGTACAGCTACAGCTACTTTTCTACTAGAAACAAAACCACAAACTTTCCCTAGTGTTTGGAAAGTCAGTTTGTGACCTGAAATTTTCCTAGTTATTAATTATACTTTGTGGTTGAAGAGTGCTTGTGACTAGTTTGGATATTGTGCTAGAGGACAGTCATTGTGAGCCAACACTTTGGGATTCCTAATCCATAAATGTGATGGATCCTGTTACAAAGCAGATATTTAACTCTGGTTGCAGCATGAAGACACCATTGCAGAACCCATTCCATTGCACAGGGCAGCACTTCTTGAGCAGTATTAGGATGGGAATGTTCAGCCTATCATGTCAACTCAAATTTTAAGGCCAGAAGGAACCATCATGATCATCTAGTCAGACCTCATTCACATTGTAGGGCACAGAACTTCACCCAACCACTACTATAATAGACCCAAAACTTCTGGCAGAGTTACTGAAGTCCTCAAATCTTGATTTAAAGACTTCACATTACAGAGAATCCATCATTTACTCTAGTTCAAACCAGCAAGTGACTCATACCCCCGCTACAGAGGAAAGTGAATAAAAACCCAGGGTCTCTGGCAATCTGACCCAGTGGAACCAACCCCAAATATGGAGATCAGTTAGACCCTGAGCATGTGGGCAAGACCCATCAGCCAGACACCTGGGAACATAGGTGGTGAGTTTCTTTTCCCCAGCAGTGCTCCAGTCCCACCCAGCCCTGTGGCCCCGCCCTCACTCCGCCTCTTCCTGCTCTTGCACCACCCCTCCCCCAAGGCCCTGCCCTCACTTTGCCTCTTCCTGTCCTGCTCTGCCCCCTGCCCGAGGCCCCCACCTGCTCACTGCTCTCTGCCTTTCCCCAAATCCCTCCCACAGCCACCAAACAACTTTTTGGCAGCGCCTCCATTCAACTGTGTCTGAAGCACCCACTATTTTTTTTTCTGTGGGTGGTCCAGTCCTGGAGCACCCATGGATTTGGTGCCTATGCCTGGGAAAGAATTCTCTGTAGTAACTCAGAGCCCTCCTTATCTAGGGTTCCATCTCTGGCCATTGGGGATATTTGCTAATAGCAGAGAGAACTTGGCAGTCTCATACCATTCCCTCCATAAACTTATCAAGCTCATTCTTGAAGCCAGTGAGGTTTTTTGCTCCCACTGCTCCCCTTGGAAGGCTACTCCAGAACTTCCCTCTGATGGTTAGAAACCTTTGTCTAATTTCAAACTTAAACTTATTGATGGCCAGTTCACATCCATTTGATCTTGTGTTAGGACTCGCCCTTAACATAAATAACTCCTCTCCCAGCTTGGTGTTTATCCCTCTGATATATTTATAGAGAATAATCATATCTCCCCTCAGCCTCTCTTTGGCTAGGCTAAACAAGCCAACCTCCTTATGTCTCCTCTTGTAAGGTAGGTTCTCCATTCCTCTGATCATCCTAATAGCCCTTCTCTGCACCTGTCCCAATTTGAATTAATCTTTCTTAAACATGGGGGACTAGATTTGCACACAGTATTCCAGATGAGGTCTCATCAGTGTATAATGGCAACAACAGGTCCCTATCTTCACTGGAAATGCCTTGCCTGGTGTATCCTAGGATTGCATTAGCCTTTTTCATGGCTGCATCATATTGGTGGCTCAGAGTCATCCTGTGATCAGCCAATATACCCAGGACTTTCACCTCCTTTGTTGTTTCCAACTGATGTGTCCCAGCCGTAAACAACAAATTTCTGCCTGGCTGTAGATAACAGATTTCTTGGTATTAAACTCCCTCACAGATTTCCACCACAACTTCAACAAACTACCACCCATCCATTAAAATCTCTCTGGAATACTCCCACACTAGCATCAACTTCCAGGACACCACAGTCAACTTCAACAATGGAACCCTACAGACAACCATATACAAGATCACCACACCTACCTTCATAGATCCCGTAACCACCCCAAACACACCAAGAAATCTGTCTACAGCCCAGCAGTTAGATACCACAGAATATGCTCCGAGGAGAAAGTCCAGGATATACACCTTAACATGCTTAAAACCACCTTCAATCAAGAACACTCCACCAGAGAAGACTGCATCATGGAACGGGCCACTGAAATAAGCTGGGAGAACCTACTTCAACACAGAAATAAAACCTTTTCTGACCGCACACCCCTAGTTGTCACCTACCAATCTACACTGGAACCATATAGGGCATCATTAAACAACTACAACCCATACTCAATAGGGACCCTTCCCTGAAAGAAATCTTTCCTGAATCCTCTCTTCTGGCCTTCAAACAACCTCCCCAACCTCTCCAAGCTCATCATCAGAAGCAAACTCACTGCAGGCCAGGACACACCAACTCAAAGCAGCACCAGACCCTGCCAGAACAATAGATGCAAAACCTGCAGACAAATCTCCACTGCTACAATGATCAGCACCCCCCAAAATGCACCTTTCTAGATCCATGGGTCCTATATATGCCTCTCAACATGTGGTGTACCTCATCCAGTGCACTAAATGCCCCAGTAACAACTATGTGGGTGAAACCAGGCAATCACTACACTCTCAAATGAACTCAAATAGGAAAATGATGAGACAAAACACCCTATCACCTGTGGGTGAACACTTTTCACAAAGCAATCGCTCTATATCTGGCCCTCAGTCCTCATCCTCAAAAGGAAATCTGCACAATGCTTTCAAAAAGACAAGCCTAGGAGCTTGAATTCATAACTCTGCCAGACACTAAAAATCATGGACTGAACAGAGACACTGTTCAGATTTAGAATCATAGAAGATTAGGGTTGGAAGAGACCTCAGGAGGTCATAGAGTCCAACCCCCTGCTCAAAGCAGGACCAACCCCAACTAAATCATTCCAGCCAGGGCTTTGTCAAGCCAGGCCTTAAAAACCTCCCTAGGTAACCCATTCCAGTGCTTAACACCCTCCTAGTGAAATAGTTTTTCCTAATATTCAACCTCCCCCACTGCAACTTGAAACCATTGCTCCTTGTTCTATCATCTGCCACCACTGAGAACAGCCTAGCTCCATCCTCTTTGGAACCCCCGCTTCAGATTGTTGTAATAAGCCATAAATTCTACTATCTGTAACCCACTAACCTCCTCTTTTTGTCCTATGACTGCAGAGGTGTTAACGGCCCATTCTGCCTTAGGGTATGTCTACACTACGAAATTAGTTCGAATTTATAGAAGCCGGTTTTATAGAAATCGGTTGTATACAGCCGATTGTGTGTGTCCCCACATAAAATGCTCTAAGTGCTCTAGTCGGCGGACCGCGTCCACAGTACGAGGCTAGCGTCGACTTCCGGAGCATTGCACTATGGGTAGCTATCCCACAGCTATCCCACAGTTCCCGCAGTCTCCGCCGCCCCTTGGAATTCTGGGTTGAGATCCCAATGCCCGGATGATGCAAAACAGTGTCGCGGGAGGTTCTGGGTACATGTCGTCAGGCCCCTCCCCCCCGTCACAGCAACAGCAGACAATAGATTCGTGCCTTTTTACCTGGGTTACCTGTGCAGACAACATACCACGGCAAGCATGGAGCCCGCTCAGCTCAGCTGAGCTCACCGTCACCATATGTCCTCTGGGTGCCGGCAGACGTGGGACTGCATTGCTACACAGCAGCAGCAGCTGCTAACTGCCTTTTGGCGGTAGACGGTGCAGTAGACTGGTAGCCTTCATCGGCGATCTGGGTGCTGGCAGCCGTGGGGCTGCATTGCACCAGCCCCTTGCCTTTTGGCAGTAGATGGTGTATTACGACTGGTAACCGTCCTATTACAAGTTGGCTCATCGCACATTAGCAGAGTCTTCCCTGAGCAGCAGATCGTGCAATAGGCCTGAAGTCCATCGTAATACACTAACTGCCAAGCGCCCAGTATTTGCTGCCAAGCACCCAGAAAGATGCCAAGGGCTATCAGTCACGCTGCACTGTCGTCTTAAGATGTAAAAAATAGATTTGTTCTGTATTCATTTGCTTCCCCTTCCTCCGTGAAATCAACGGCCTGCTAAGCCCGGGGTTTTCAGTTTAATCTTTGTGGGGACCATTCTGTGTGACAGTTGTTTGTGTTTCTCCCTGATGCACAGCCACCTTTCTTGATTTTAATTCCCTGTTCCTGTACGCCATGTCGTCACTCGGCCCTCCCTCCCTCCCGCCCTCCCTCCTTCTCCTGGTCCATCAGATACTAGTTTCGCGCCTTTTTTCTGACCAGGCGCCATAGCTAGCACTGGGATCATGGAGCCCGCTCAGATCACCGCGGCAATTATGAGCACTATGAACACCACGCGCATTGTCCTGGAGTATATGCAGAGCCAGGACATGCCAAGGCGAAACCCGGACCAGCCGAGGAGGCGATTGCAGCGCGGCGAAGAGAGTGATGAGGAAATTGACATGGACGTAGACCTCTCACAAGGCACAGGACCCAGCAATGTGGAAATCATGGTGTCACTGGGGCAGGTTCATGCCGTGGAACGCCGATTCTGGGCCCGGGAAACAAGCACAGACTGGTGGGACCGCATCGTGCTGCAGGTATGGGACGATTCCCAGTGGCTGCGAAACTTTTGCATGCGTAAGGCCACTTTCATGGAACTTTGTGACTTGCTTTCCCCTGCCCTGAAACGCCAGGATACCAAGATGAGAGCAGCCCTCAGAGTTGAGAAGCGAGTGGCGATAGCCCTGTGGAAGCTTGCAACGCCAGACAGCTACCGGTCAGTCGGGAATCAATTTGGAGTGGGCAAATCTACGGTGGGGGCTGCTGTGATCCAATTTGCCAGGGCAATGAAAGAACTGGTGATATCCAGGGTAGTGACTCTGGGCAACGTGCAGTCAATAGTGGATGGTTTTGCTGAAATGGGATTCCCAAACTGTGGCGGGGCCATAGACGGAACCCATATCCCTATCTTGTCACCGGAGCACCAAGCCACCGACTACGTAAACCGCAAGGGGTACTTTTCAATGCTGCTGCAAGCCCTGGTGGATCACAAGGGACGTTTCACCAACATCAACGTGGGATGGCCGGGAAAGGTACATGATGCTCGCGTCTTCAGGAACTCTGGTCTGTTTCAAAAGCTGGAGGAAGGGACTTTCTTCCCGGACCAGAAAGTAACCATTGGGGATGTTGAAATGCCTATCGTGATCCTTGGGGACCCAGCCTACCCCTTAATGCCATGGCTCATGAAGCCGTACACAGGCAGCCTGGACAGGAGTCAGGACCTGTTCAACTACAGGCTGAGCAAATGCCGAATGGTGGTGGAATGTGCATTTGGAAGTTTAAAAGCGCGCTGGCGCAGCTTACTGACTCGCTCAGACCTCAGTGAAAAGAATATCCCCATTGTTATTGCTGCTTGCTGTGCGCTCCACAATATCTGTGAGAGTAAGGGGGAGACCTTTATGGCGGGGTGGGAGGTTGAGGCAACTCGCCTGGCCGCTGATTACGCGCAGCCAGACACCAGGGCGGTTAGAGGAGCACAGCAGGGCGCGGTGCGCATCAGAGAAACGTTGAAAACGAGTTTTGTGACTGGCCAGGCTACTGTGTGAAACTTCTGTTTGTTTCTCCTTGATGAACCCTACAAACCCCACCCCCCCGACCCGGTTCACTCTACTTTCCTGTAAACCAACCACCCCACTCCACCCTCCCCTCCCCAATTTGAGCACCGCTTGCAGAGGCAATAAAGTCATTGTTTTTTCACATTCATGCATTCTTTATTAGTTCCTCACAGAAGTAGGGGGATAATTGCCAAGGTAGCCTGGGATGGGTGGGGGAGGAGGGATGGAAAAGGACACACTACAGTTTAAAACTTTAAGTCTTATTGAAGGCCAGCCTTCTGATGCTTGGGCGATCATCTGGGGTGGAGTGACTGGGTGGACGGAGGCCCCCCCACCGTGTTCTTGGGCGTCTGGGTGAGGAGGCTATGGAACTTGGGGAGGAGGGCTGTTGGTTAAACAGGGGCTGTAGCGGCGGTCTCTGCTCCTGCTGCCTTTCCTGCAGCTCAACCATACGCTCGAGCATATCAGTTTGATGCTCCAGCAGACGGAGCATTGACTCTTGCCATCTGTCTGCAAGCTGACGCCACCTATTGTCTTCAGCCCGCCACTTGCTCTTTTCATCCCGCCATTCAGCCCGCCACCTCTCCTCTCGTTCATATTGTGCTTTTCTCATGTCCGACATTGACTGCCTCCACGCATTCTGCTGTGCTCTATCAGCGTGGGAGGACATCTGCAGCTCCGTGAAGATATCGTCCCTCGTCCTACGTTTTCTCTTTCTAATGTTCACTAGCCTCTGCGAAGGAGAAACATTTGCAGCTGGTGGAGGAGAAGGGAGAGGTGGTTAAAAAAGACACATTTTAGAGAACAATGGGTACACTCTTTCATTACAAGGTCGCATATTTCGGCTTGCAGGCAGCCATGGTAGGCCACAGTGTTTTGGCTTTTTTAACCTTCTTAACATGCGGGAAAGGTTTCAAACAGCAGCGCATTTCCCATATCAAGGATGAATTGGGTTGTCCATTTAAAATGGGTTTTCAATGTAAAAGGAGGGGCTGCGGTTTCCCGGTTAACATGCGGCACAAACCCAAGTAAACCCCCCCCCACACACACACACATGATTCTCTGGGATGATCACTTCACCCCTCCCCCCCACCGCGTAGTTAACAGCGGGGAACATTTCTGTTCAGAAGAGCAGGAACGGGCGCCTCTGAATGTCCCCTTAATAAAATCACCCCATTTCAACCAGGTGACCGTGAATGATATCACTCTCCTGAGGATAACAAAGAGAGATAAGGAATGGATATTGTCTGCATGCCAGCAAACACCGGGACCATACGCTGCCATGCTTTGTTATGCAATGATTCCAGACTACATGCTACTGGCCTGGCGTGGTAAAGTGTCCTACCATGGCGGACGGGATAAGGCAGCCCTCCCCAGAAACCTTTTGCAAAGGCTTTGGGAGTACATAAAGGAGAGTTTTCTGGAGATGTCCCTGGAGGATTTCCGCTCCATCCCCATACACGTTAACAGACTTTTCCAGTAGATGTACTGGCCGCGATTGCCAGGGCAAATTAATCATTAAACACGCTTGCTTTTAAACCATGTGTCATGTTTACAAATATTTACAAAGGTACACTCACCAGAGGTCTCCTGTGTGCCCTGAGGGTCTTGGGTGAGTTCGGGGGTTACTGGTTCCAGGTCCAGGGTCACAAACATATCCTGGCTGTTGGGGAAACCGGTTTCTCCGCTTCCTTGCTGCTGTGAGCTACCTACAGTACCTCCATCCTCATCTTCCTCGTTCCCCGAACCATCTTCCCTGTGTGTTTCTCCATTGACGGAGTCATAGCACACGGTTGGGGTAGTGGTGGCTGCACCCCCTAGAATGGCATGCAGCTCCGCATAGAAGCGGCAAGTTTGCGGCTCTGCCCCGGACCTTCCGTTTGCTTCTCTGGCTTTGTGGTAAGCTTGCCGTAGCTCCTTAATTTTCACGCGGCACTGCTGTGTGTCCCTGTTATGGCCTTGGTCCTTCATGGCCTTGGAGACCTTTTCTAATACTTTGCCATTTCTTTTACTGCTACGGAGTTCAGCTAGCACTGATTCATCTCCCCATATGGCCAGCAGATCCCGTACCTCCCGTTCGGTCCATGCTGGAGCTCTTTTGCGATCCTGGGACTCCATCACGGTTACCTGTGCTGATGAGCTCTGCGTGGTCACCTGTGCTCTCCACGCTGAGCAAACAGGAAATGAAATTCAAACATTCGCGGGTCTTTTCCTGTCTACCTGGTCAGTGCATCTGAGTAGAGAGTGCTGTCCAGAGCGGTCACAATGAAGCACTGTGGGATAGCTCCCGGAGGCCAATAACGTTGAATTCCATCCACACTACCTCAATTCCGACCCGCAAAGGCCGGTTTTATCGCTAATCCCGTCGTCGGAGGTGGTGTAAAGAAACCGGTTTAAAGGACCCTTTAAGTCGAAAGAAAGGGCTTCGTCGTGTGGTCGTGTCCAGGCTTAATTCGATTTAACGCTGCTAAAGTCGACATAAACCCGTAGTGTAGACCAGGCTTTAGAATGTGCACTAACTGCTCATGCTAAACAATCTGTTCCACCTTGCATTTAGCTGTGACACTTGGATCACCTTTCTGGGACCTGAAGAAGAGCTAAGTGTGGCTTGAAAACTTCTCTCTCAGCAACAGGCGTTGGTCCAATAAAATTTATATAACACCTCACCTACCTTGTCTTTCTTACTGCATTTCCTTTGTCTAAGAAAATTAGTTATGTTCTCAAAGAAAGAGCTCAAGTTGATTTGGCATGATCTAACTTTTGTAAAACCTTCTTGTATTTTAATCACATGATCTGTTTGGCTTGGTACTTTATTGCTCAATTAATTTCCTCATGAGTCAAGACTAATGTTTTAGCGTTGGATTTTCAAAAGCATCTAATGGAATTAGAAACCTTAATTCCCACTGAAAGACCATGGGAGTTAGGTGCCTATCTTCCTTGTGTGTTTTTGAAAATCCTAACTGTAATTAATGGTTTTGTGATTGCAGAAGTGTAAGATTTTCAAAAGCACGTAAAGGAGAATAAATCCTATTTATTTTCAATGGGGACAGATGCTCTTTTAAAAAAAAAAATTACCCAAGGAAAATAAGCAGAAGTTTAAAAACATAGGAGTTGCTATCCTGGGTCAGACCATGGTCCATCTAGCCCAGTATCCTGTCTCCAACAGAGGCCTGTACTAGAGCCTCAAGGGAAGTGTATAGAATAGGGCAACTTCAGTGACCAGAATTTTCTAAAATCAAAGCTCTGAAAGCTATGTGAAACTACTACTGTTTTTAATATTCAAAAACCAACCTATCTTGGTTGAAGGCATAACTAAGCTTAAGATTATCTGAACTTCATATCAAGGAACTTTATACAGATTAGGTAAACCAGCTAAGCTCTGCTTTAATAACATGCCTTTGATTCTAAGCAAGTACTATAATGAAATAAAGTATAGATTTGCCAGCAAGCCAGGAAACAAACAAAAAAGATAATAAAGAATGAATAATGTTAGATAGATCTTTAAGTTGAGTACATCAGTAAAAATCAGGCTCCTATTTCAGAGTTTGATTCTGCAAAGACTTATTCACATGAGTAATCCTTACACACCTGAATAGTGCCCTTTATAGTCAGTGTGCAAGCATGACGGTCTGCAGGATCTGGCACTTAGTGTCTATTTTGGAACACCAGATGTGCGGATTGAGCATTTGCTGTTGTAGAAGTGGGCTCAAACTCTCTTGCTTCAAAGGGTATTACTGACCTGACATTAAAGAATAACCTCTTTGTGGATGTCCACAGAAGTGCAGCTCTTCCTCAGCAGCATCAGACGACTCCCCAAATGTATACCTATGTGCCATTTATACATATTTTTAATAAAAGTTTTATATCCATTTGGGCCCACATTATATATGGCCGACAAGGCAAAAATACTAAACATTTTCCACTCATTGTATATTTAAGATACTCATCAGCAGAATTATGAGCTAGACGGTGGCAAGTCTGTCTTCCCTTTGTGTCACATGCTCAGGCTCCAGCTATGAAGGCTGTCCTTGTAGTCAGAGGCATGAAAAGCCCTGCCACCTCTCCATATTGAGCCATGGAGAAGAGTATGCTGTGCCCCCTCAATGGGCAGTAGGGGGGCTTCTTTCCCTGCAAGTGCTTGGACACTCTGGGAAGCACAGTTTCTCTTTCAAGGCAGAGAACCTCCTAGAGATCCTAGAAGGGAGTCAAGAACCGCTGAAGGGCAATTGTGCCACAATTTAGCCCTGAAAAAGCGACTGTATATAAAGTGTAAAACTCCTCAGCTTTAGTGAATAGGATTTCATGACCTTTTGTGTTATTCTCTCAAGGCTTCATTTCACACTAGGAATATAGCTTTGCTGGTGACCATGCGTTACCATAGCAGATAAAGTTAATTAAGTTAGTCAATTTGGAACTCTCTTGAAAACTGCAGTGTAAACACTGTATGAAAATCCATATCATGTCAACAGATACTCTATGGATCTTGGATGCTTTTAAAAAGCATCCTGGAGTCAGTCATATATGCTGACTGGATATAGATTTTTGGCACTAATTGATGAGCTGCAAGTCAGAAGGATGAAGCCACTATTTTGTTTTTTTGTCTGAAATTGGCTACAGGTGTTCTTCTCCCTCACATCAGCTGGATTCTGTTTGATTGTTCTAAAAGCAGTGGTTGTATTTTTATTATTGTAACCAGATCTGAGAAAGGAACCCCCTGGTGCTCAAGGCATTGTACAAATAGAGCTTGAAGTCAGAACAGACAAAGAGGAAAGAGATACCAAAAGAGGAAGAAACTTGCCCAGGCTCTCAGCACAGGCCAGTAGAAGAGCCAGGTATAGAATCCCGCTCTCTTGAATCCCTGTCTAGTGCTCTATCCACAGCATTGCCAGCTCTTGTATAATATGATTTTGGCCGCTGCTGGAGGTCATCTGGCAATAAGGGGGGAAGCTCCAGTCCTTGTGCTCTTTGCAGCCCTGCCCAACTGACAGATTGACTCTCTCCCTTTTCCACCTTCTGTGGAAGAGCAGCCAACCATGGCTGCCCCAGGATGCAAACAGAGCTCTCCCTGCTTCCTTCAGAAGCCAAGAAGAGTTTTTAGGTAGGAGTGGGGGGAGAGGAAGTGGACAAAAACATTTTTACAGGAGGAAAGTGCAGAAAAAAGGGAGTAGAAAGTGTCCACCAGCTCAGGGTGGCTGTACAGCCTCCTCTGGTTTAAAATGGGTCAGTCTGCTCCTCTTCCCACTCCTCTCTCCATCTCTGCCACTTGGAAGAAGACCACCTCACTGCAGCTGTTCCCCCGTGCCTGGGAGAAAGAGTGAAGAACTCCTGGAGCTGCAGGAGGAGCAGAGGTGTGGTGAGGGCAATAGGTAGATGTGACGTTATGAGTGTAATATAATATTTTGTTGGAAGGTGACAGGGCCAGAAAGAGTTAATTAACTCACAGACTGACCTGACCCATAGGTGAACCTTAAGGACTGGTTAGGAAGATAGGTAAATGAACAGAGCTTTGAAATGCAAGTCTGCATTGTTAGAGATCTCAAGGGTAGATGTTTGCTCAGGCCTTGTGATGTAAGCAAACAAGTCTTGTCTATTGCTATAACTTTAATTCAAAGATCAAAAAAGGAATATTAACATTTATGAAGCTACTTGAGTGAAATAGTATTATTGTCTATATGTCTCTTTGAAGGTTGTGTAACCTGTATCTGAACTGTTTAATGGATAAATTACCCTGTGCTAATTGCCAGGATGTTTGGAAGGAAAGTTAAGCCTATTGTTTTCTCAGGCCGAAAGGCTGCTGGAAATGTATAAGAACCCTAGGACACGATCCTACTTCATCTCAGATCTGCTTTGGGTTTCAAGAGCAGGAAACCTTAAGCTACAAGGATTGAGATCCCCAGTCATTGATTGGAGCCACCCTGAATATGGACATTGGACTATAACCTATGGACTATATCTAAAAGGACTTTTGGCAACTACAAGCTCACCTCTGCTATGTATCTGAACCTCAAGAATTTAATTCAAGTCTGTATGTATATTGATCTTTTAACCAACACCTTCTCTCTTCTTTTTTAATAAATTTTAGCTTAGTTAATAAGAATTGGCTAATAGTGTGTATTTTGGGTAAGATCTAAGTTATAATTGGACCTGGGTATGTGGCTTTGGGATTGAAAGAACCTTTTCTTTTATATAATGAGATAGGATTTTCAGTAATCATCATCATCATATTTGACAGGTGTGTTTGGATGGAGGCCTGAGACTGGGTACTTTAAGGGAACTGCATGGTTTGGACTTTTAAGTGACCAGTGAGGTACTATAGAAGCTGTTTTGTGCTGGCTTGGTAAATCTAAGTATTGGAATATCCACCAGCGTTTGGGGTTTGTCTGCCCCGTTTTGTTTGCAGTTCACCCTAATTGAGTGACCTCAGCTGGCTCCCACGGGCAGCGCCGTCACAGTAGATGCAGGGCCAGCTTCAGCTTTTTTGCCACCCCAAGCGGTGGAAAAAAAAGAAAAAGAAAAAGAAAAACCCGATTGAGTTGCCGCCGAACTGGAAGAGAGGGAGTGAAGGACCTGCCGCTGAAATGTCACTGAAGACTGAAGTGGAGCGATCGAACTGCCGCCAAAGTGCCGCTGAAGAAGAGAGGGACTGAAGGACCCTCTGCTGAATTGCCGCCGCAGATGAGGGCGTGCCGCCCCAGGGACCTACTTCCTTCGCTGGTGCTTGGAGCCAGCCCTGGGTAGATGTGGGGCTGAATGATGAGATTGGGGAGGGGAAGGGACCACAATGAATTAAAAGTGAGAGGTTTGGCGAGAAGCTGGATGTTCCACACCAACAGGCAGCATTTCATGCAAACCTGTGTAATTTCATCTCAGTTGGGTCTCCTAGTGAGAACTTCTGCAGTGTTGGCACTACTAATTGTGCACGCGTGCGTGCGCACACACACACACACGGGGAGGGAAGAAATGGAAAGACACCAAAAAGCACTTAAAAAAGGAATTGTTTTGGGGCCAATCTAGTTGCCTATCTCATAATCTTGGAATGTCTGGGCTTGTATCTAACTGCCTTTCTCATCACCTAAATGTAATTCCAGTCTAAGAGAATGGATTTTCCAGAATCAGAGCACTGGACAAGTAACCATAGACTTTTGGTCTTCCCCTTCATACACCATTTAAAAAAACAACAACCCCATCTGGGGAACTGGATGTGATCAGTGAAGGGCTCTAAAAAGATTCACATGGTTCCTTTCCCCTATGAGGGCACAACTTGTGGACAAATAGTGCTTTTTGAAGCAGTTCAGAGAATATTTTAGTGCATTCTTGCTACTCTTGGACAGGCTGCTGGGTCTGTGGGTTTTTGCCCCATTTCCTGTTCTGTATTATTGTGTGACCCTGTGCTGCAAGCTACAGACCAAGATGAAGATATAAAAAGAGATCAACAGCATACTGTAGTATTATTATTCAAGCCTAGTTGTTCATCTAAGGATGTATTAAATTTAGCTGTTGGCTTGTGCCTCTCTTTGGAAAGAACAGGTTTTTTCCTCCATTTCTCCTGGAGGATGGATAACTACCTATGGGACTGCTGAGAGTGCTGCCCCTATACCAGGCATGCTATCTGGTACTGTCTTTGCAGAATTCATGAGTTCTCTGAAGTGTATACAGCCTTCATATGAATGATGGGTTTGTTAGAGACCAGCCTTACTGAATCATTTCCAAACAGGCTGCTCCTGCTTTCACCAAAGATTTGCCTCTGACTTCAGTGGAGGCACAATTGCCTCCCCCTGCCCCCATCGCTTACAGAATGTTTAGCAATTAGTGACATTTACTAATTCTCTGTGTAGAGAAAACATTATGAAAAATGTAAAGCTTTATACGACCATAGTTAATCTTCTGCTTTTGTTACATTTGCCCATGGTTTATGGGCCTCTGAGGAGAATAAATGATCAGGGTATGTGCTCACATTGTTATTTGTCTGGGTAGAAATACACATGCTCAGCACTAAGCAAGCGTTATTTTTCATGGATTATGTAGCTTTAGGACTTTTCAAGGTCAGGAGAGAAAAGCGGCAAGTGACTGCCTCATTTGCTGCCAGCTCTCCCCTTTTAAGTAAACTCACACTGAAGTAGCCTGGGGAGGTCTTAAGAAGACTAAAAAGCGTCAAGAAAGAACTGCTACCGTAGAAAGTACTTCTATTACCATCCTCATATTAGCATAGTCACTTTAGTACAATACTCTATATGGGAAAATGGTAAGTCTATAGAAGTATGATGGTTAAGTTCGCGACGGATGTGAACTGACCACTCCAGCTTCTCTGCTGATACAAATTACGTGTCTGTCGCATCTTACACGCATTTAACATGCGCGATTTCAGCTTTACGCGGTTGGGGGGGAAAAAAAAAGTGTGGGGGATTCCACCAGCATGAGACGCGAATCTGCTGTTTCCACTAAAATATTTTTTTGGAGGGACTTGACAGCAACAGCATGTCTTTAGGCCTGTGATAAGGTTCTCCCCTATAATAACCCTCGAGGGTTGGCAAAAAAAACCCAAAAAACAAAAACAGTTTAAATAGTGCGTCTGCCCCGGAGTGAGTGTGGGATAGAAGAAGCGAATCTGCTGTTCCCACTACAGTACCCAGTCCCCCTGTGCCTCTCATACTGTGCGCATCTTGCCACGCTGAGTGAGATTCTACTGTGCCTGTACTGTTTAAAGATACAGTACGTATTTTTCGTACTGCATAACATGGCCCCTAAACGCAAGGCACCTACTTCATCTGGTGCTCAACCGAAGAAACAGCGGTCTGTTCCAACACTGGAGGAAAAACTGGCTGTGTTGGACTTATTGAGAGACGGTATGTCCATCGTGAACGTGGCGCAACGAATCTAGCATCCGTGCCATCAAGATTCGAGAGAGAGAAATTCATCAAGCCGTGGCATCAAATTCTCCAGTAACTGCTAAGGTGACGAGCCAAGTGCATGATAAGACTTTAGTGAAGACTGAAAAGGCATTAAACTTATGGCTGGAAGACATGAACCGTAAACGTATGCCTATCAATGGCAACATGTTGCGAGAAAAGGCTCTTAGCATCTATGCGCTGTTCAAACCTCCTGCCGAAGAGGGACAGCCTTCTGATGAGAAGGAATTCAAAGCCAGCCAAGATTGGCTTAACAGTTTTAGGTACCGCTTCAACCTCAAAAACGTGCAGACTACTGGTGAAGCTGCATCTGCCAATGAGGAGGCAGCAAAAGCCTACCCCGAACAATTAAAGAAAATCATAGAGGAAAGGGGCCATCTTCCAGAACAATTTTTTAATGCTGATGAGACTGGGCTCTTCTGGAAAAAAATGCCCACCCGCACTTACATTTTGAAATCAGAAAGACAAGCCCCTGGCTTCAAAACAGCTAAAGACCGTGTGACTGTGTTGCTTTGTGGCAATGCGGCTGGGCATTTAATAAATCTGGGCTTGCTCTACAGGGCTGCAAATCCCCGTGCCCTAAAAGGCAAGAACAAAAATCTCCTGCCTGTGTTCTGGCAATCAAATAAAAAGGCTTGGGTGACGGCAGCATTATTTCTGGATTGGTTCCACAAGTGTTTCATTCCGGAGGTCAAGCAGTACCTTGAAGAGAAAGGACTTGACTTTGAAGTGTTGCTGATCGTAGACAATGCTCCTGGCCACCCTGCAGCACTCCGGTTTTCACATAACTACGTTGAAGTCATTTTTCTCCCCCCCAATACCACCTCCATCCTCCAACCTCTTGACCAAGGTGTCATTAGCTGTTTCAAGGCCACGTACACGAGGCTTACATTCTCAGGGATCCTTACCGCTATGGATGCTGATCCCAATGTTAATGTGATGGAGCATTGGAAGTCCTTCAACATTGCTGATTGCGTCACTTATATTAAACAAGCAATGGATGCAATCAAGCCTGAAACAGTCAATGCATGTTGGCAAAACCTATGGGAAGACTGTGAATGATTTTAAGGGTTTCCCGACCATTGACAAAGAAGTGCAACTCATTGTTCAGGTGGCCAGGCAAGTGGGTGGTGATGGCTTCGTCGACATCCTCGAGGAAGAAATTGAGGAATTAATTGAGGGCCATAGAGAAACATTGACTAACGAAGAGTTAGAGGAACTGATAAAATCGTCTACAGAAGACGAAGATGATGATGAACAGGAAGAGCCAGCAACTTGGAATCTTCATAAATTTTCTGAAGTGTTCCAAGCAGAGAAACACTTGACTGATTTAATTTCTGAATATGATCCTTCTATGGAACGAAGCCTCAAAATCACACGTAGTATTACGGATGATTTGAGACCGTACCAAGAAATGTTTGAAGAGCTCAAGAGACAACAGCAACAGTTGCCAATCACCATGTTTTTAAAGAAAACCAACCACCAGCAGCAGAGCCTATACAATCAACTTCTTGAGCTGAACCAGAGCCAACCACTTCGTCTACGACTCGCTCTCCGTCACCCAAGCCTGGCCCATCGTCTCCTGGATCGACATCAAGCCCTGACGACTCAATGATAGTGCTGTCAGGGGAAGAGGAAGACTAATCATTGGAGTGTGTACAGTACAAGACTAGCAAGAATATCCAGGATGACTGGTGACTGTTCAGGTTTACAGCACTGTACTGTACTGTTTTCATTTTTTATTCTTTCAGTCTTCTGTCTGTTATTAAAAATACTTTAAAATTATATTTTGCATATGTAGTGTTTATTATATACTGTACTATGCATTGCTGTATACAATACATAGTACTGTACAGGGTTGTATACACAAAATTGTACTTTATGGGCGATTTAAGGGATTTTCAAGGGTCATTTTGACTATACGCGGTTTTCGCTTTACACGCTGACTGCGGAACGTAACCCCAGCGTAAGACGAGACAGCCCTGTAGTTCATTGAAATTGGCCCATAATGCATTTTGTGTATTGAAATACCCTCCCCCCAAAAAAAATTAAAACGAGCCCATAAAGAATGTGAATACTTTGGCCTGGATTCATTTGGATAACAGGAAGATATTTCTAGATTTTAAGTTTCCCTGAATCAGGGCAGGCTCCAGGGTTTTGGCTGCCCCAAGCAGCCAAAACAAACAAACAAACAAACAAACAAAAGCCGCAATCTGCGGCGGCAATTCGGCAGGAGGTCCTTCACTCCCAGGTGGAGTGAGGGACCGTCCGCCGAATTGCCACCGAATACCTGGATGTGCTGCCCCTCTCCGGAGCGGCCGCCCCAAGCACCTGCTTGAGAAGCTGGTGCCTGGAGCCGGCCCTGCCCTGAATAGGGACCACTATATATCAATATCAGCACCTAATGCTTTGAAGGCATGAGCATATTCATGCTAAGTGACCTTGTAAATTACAGAGCTCTTTGTGGTTGAGGCCGTTTCTTCCTTATGCATATACAATGCCAAGCACAGCAGGGCCCTGATGTGATCCGCTGTGTGCTACAGCTATCCAAATAATATCCACTATAAGGATAATTCTAGTTATAGCGCTCATATTTCTCTGTATATTTAAAAAAAAAATCACAAATTGATAATAGTGCAGTTTAGCATTTCTGAAACATTTTACTCTAAATATAGAAATTCAGTAATTATAGCTAGAATAATTATTTACAATTTGAAAGAAGATAAAGACTAGAAGAACCATTATTTGTCTAACTTTGACAAGCCAGAATAACTATCATTTGTCCCTTTCAGCTATCAGAATCTACTCTCTATACCTCAAATTGGTCTTTATTTCAGTGGGCTTTGGATCAGGCCTTTTCACTGAAATCAACGTGAGTCTTTCCATCACCTCCTATGGGCCTTGGATCAGGTCCATATTCCTCAGAGAACCTTGATGAAATGTAAAGCATGGATTCAGTGCCATGTAAAACAAAGGAGGGAAGTGAAACATGTTGCCAAAGTAGATATCAGATAGTGCCAAACATCTGCTGTTTGAGTCCTCAAAACAAAGACCCATTTATTCAGACGGTGGTATCAAACAACATACAGTAACAGAGCAACTCATATTCACACCTCTCAGTTATCTTTGTTCTGATATTTTGTCCCTCTTTGTTTCCAGTCAACAAAAGATAGCAAGAAAAGTTAGAGGAGGGCAACAAAGCTGATTAGGAGTGTAGAACAGTTTCCATATGAAGAGAGATCAAAAAGACTGTTCTATACTCCTAATCATCTTTGTTGCCTTCCTCTAACTTTTCCAGTTCGAATATATATATATTTTATATGAGGCAACCACAACTGCACACAGTATTCAAGGCATGGGAGAACCAAGGATTTTATAGTGGCATTATATTTACTGTTCAACTTGGAAAAGAGATGACTAAGTATTGATATAACAGAGGTCTATAAAATCATGAATGGTGTGGGTAAAAAGTGAATAATTACTCCTTCACTTAACACAAGAACTTGGGGTCACCCAGTGAAATTAATAGGCAAAGGTTTAAAACAAACAAAAAAGGAAGTACTTCTTCACAGAATGCACTGTCAACCTGTGGAACTCATGGCCAGGGAATACTGTGAAGGCCAAAACTAGGGTTACCATATGTCCGGATTTTCCCGGACATGTCTGGCTTTTTAGATCTTAAATTGCCGTCCGGGAGGAATTTTTAAATAGCTCAAAATGTCCGGCATTTTGCCGGGCGGGGAGGAAGATGTAGAACCTACGAACGCGGGCAGCAGCAGGGAGCAGAAGTCTGGAGCCTCTGGGCTGCCTCAGCTGTTGGGAGAAGGATGGGAAGGGGGAGGGGGTGGGGGTGGAATTCTTGAGCCCACGCTGCCCTGGCTGCAGCTGGCAGGAGCGGAAGCCCCCAGGAGACGTAGGATGAGGAAGCCCGGGGAGCCGCGGTAGGAGTTTGGGGCAGCAGGAGGACAGGGCTGCAGTGCAGGGCAGGGCAGGGCAGAAGTCCTGATCCCGGGCTGCCTCGGCTAGGGTGGAAGACAGTCAATTCCCAGCCTGGTCGGAGCCTGGGCTGCCTCAGCCGTTGGGGAGGGGTGCGTGGAATTCCTGAGTCCCAGCTGGAGCAGGGGAGGAAGGATGGAAGTCCCCAGCCTGGGCTGCCCCAACCCCTTGCTGGAGCTGGGAGAGGCCCCGAGCCCAGGCTGCCCCGGCTGCTGCAGTGACTGGGAGCAGAAGTACCTCCTCATTGATCAGCCCCATCCACTGTGCAGCTGCTAAGGTTGCAAGCACCTTGTCCTACTACTGCCCCAATCCCCCAGGTGGACTTTACATCCCTGGGGGGGCTCCACATCTGGGTCCCTTGGGGCAGAAGCTGCCAGGACCAGGGGATAAATCAAGGCCTGTGTCTGCACCGTGCTTTGCAGATGAAGCCAGCTAGCCACGAGCGAAAGGGTCTGCTTAACTTTGCTGATTTGAACTTTTGCCTCTGCAACTCCTTGCACTGAAACAAAGAACCATTTCCCATGTAAGCTGCAACTTCAGCCTGGCTGGGCATTGTCCAGAGCCAGCCCTAAACACCCTCCCCTGTCAGTGGGAAAAGGGAGAGTTGTCTGTGCATGGACCATGCAGCAGGGAGCTGCTGATTTTCTTGGGACTTGGTCTAGCCAGGACATTATTGCCCGGCAAGCCAGGGTGCGACTCTACGGGGGTAGCAGGCTGCACGGTGACAACCTGGTGTCTCTTGCAGGTACGTTTTTTCCATTTTTGGGCCCTGGAACTGCTCAGGCAGCCTAGGTGAACACCGGGGGGATGAAACCAAGGGAGGCAGCGATGCTAAGTGTTTCTGATCTCTCCTAGCAAACATGCTGGCTGGGACCCAGGCTGCAGGCAGCTGATATTTTCTGGTAGTTCTTTTTATTATTATTCCCTTGCATCCTTGCTACAGAGACTTGCCCAGAGCAGCAGCCGATTTCCTCTGCCCCAGTGGCTCACTTTCCCATGCAAGCCAGGCAGCAGGGGCTGAATTTGACCCTTGGCTGGGTGGGATATGGATGGGGACCCGTGCCTGTTGCCCCTGGGCTGGTTGTGGTCCATGAGGCCTGGTTTGGGAGGTGTATGGGTGTAAGAAGAGTCTGGGAGGATACAGGGGAAAGAGAGCCTTGATGTAAGCATTTGCAAAATCAAACCAGCAATCAGTCAAAGAAAATCAGACACAGATGGGGCAGGATGAACCAACAGCTTTTGTGTTGCAATGTTTGGTCAGGTAGGGTTACCATATGTCCGGATTTTCCCGGACATGTCTGGCTTTTTGGTCCTCAAATCCCTGTCCAGGAGGAATTTCCAAAAAGCAGGACATGTCTGGGAAAATAGGGAGGCATGGTAAGGGGACCGCCTCCTCCCCGGGCTCCAACTTTCCTGGCTCCCGCCGCTCTCCACCGTGATGGAGGCCAAAGCAACTTCCCCGCGGGGGCCAGGTGGCTGCTGTTCGTTCTCCCCACCTGGGCAGCCGGACTTGGGAGCAGCCACTGCTGCAGCTTCCACTGCCGCGGGGGGGAAGCACCCAAGCATGTGGTGCTCGGCGGCTGCGGCTCTGGCGCCCAGGGTGTGAACCTCCTGAGCCCAGGCCTGCTATGGGGACCCAGCTGGTGCAATCCTGCGGGTGGCTCCGCAGTGGGGGCAGCAGGCCCCAGCTCCCCCGTCCCGCTTGGGTCCCTCAGGGGAACGAACGGGGCTGCCAATGCCTCTGCCCGGGGCTGCCCGCGGGATTGCACCAGCTGGGCAGCCAGCCCAGACGCGACTGGCCAGGGGCTGGGCACGCGCAGCGTGCACGCTGCTGGGTCCCCACAGCAGGCCCGGGCTTGAAGGGTTCGGGCTCAGGCGCCAGAGCTGCAGCCGCCGAGAGCCACGTACTTGGCCGCTTCCTCCCCCCGCGGCAGTGGGCTGCAGCAGCGGCTGCTCCCGAGTCCAGCTGCCCAGGTGAGGAGAACAGCTGCTGCCTGGCCCCGCGGGCCGCCCCCCTACTCTCCCTCCAGGTACCGCCCAAGTCCTGCCTGCGCTCAGGGTCAGGCCGGACTCACTCACCCCGGAACCCGCGCTCCCCCTGCGTCTCCCGGGCTTCCCTCCAGCGCTTGTGGAGGGAGGAGGAATGGTGTGTGTGTGTGGGGGTGGTTGGTTTTTTTTTGCTCTGCCCCCCGCGTCCCAATATTTGACCTGGGTGATCTGACCCTAGGGGGCGGAGACTTTGGGGAAGAGGAGGAGATGGGGCGAGGCGGAGATGGGTGGGGGCAGGGCCCCGTGGAGTGTCCTCTTTTTGCAGTATTGAAATATGGTAACCCTAGCCAAAACTATAACTGGGTTCACAAAAGAATTAGGTAAGTTCATGGAGGATAGGTCCATTAATGGCCATTAGGCAAGATGGTCAGGGATGCAACCCCATGCTCAGGGTGTCCCTAAACCTCTGATTGCCAGAAACTGGGACTAGATAACAGGGGTCACTTATAATATAATACAGGGAGATATACTTATCTCATAGAGCTGGAAGGGACCCTAAAAGGTCATTGAGTCCACCCCCTGCCTTCACTAGCAGGACCAAGTACTGATTTTGCCCCAGATTCCTAAGTGGCCCCCTCAAGGATTGAACTTACAACCCTTGATTTAGCAGGCCAATGCTCAAACCACTGAGCTATCCCTCCTCTTGCTAATGGCCCTGTTCTGTTCATTCCCTCTAAGCATCTGGCATTGGCTACTGTTGGAAGACAGGATACTGGGCTAGATGGACCATTGGTCTGACCCAGTATGGCTGTTCTTATTTGAAGTTTTGATGTTTAGTCTAAGATTTATTTTCCTTTATTGCATCCCATTACACCTTGGCATACCTCTCTTGCATCAACCTACTAAGTAATTCCTCTCCTTTCTAGAAGGTTGTTCTCACTTCTGGAAAGGGACTATCACCTCCTTGCTTGGATATGATGCCGCTGCTTACATAGAGAATTGCCTTGACCTTTTTATCTACCTCATTGCCTAGTTGAATCCATCAAGAGCTCTCCTCCTTGTCTGTGCTACTATAACATCCTGGCGGTTTATCCTCTTTCTGCTTAATTGCTCAAAGCCTGGCAGGTCCAAACCCTGGGCTGACTCCTCTGAATGCTTAATTGCCATGCAAATGAAGGTAACTCCCCCTTTCAGGGTAATTGTTGCATAGCAACCTATAGAACACTGAAATATTGCATTCACTGTCAGATACAATTCATGTGAGACATACAAAGCTGCGTACCCAGACACGTGGGTTTACACGTGACTGACAAGGAGGCTTGGTAGGAATGGGGCAGTTGGCAGGGAGTGAATCTTCCTGGACAGCCATTGCCCTCCCTTTTGCTACCCTGCGCAGATTGTAGCAGCTTCTCTGTATAACATCCCCTCAGGGCAGCCCTTTGATTGTCTGCCAAGAGGGACGGCCCCACTACCTATCCTTTCCCTAAACCAGTGATTCTCAAACTTTCTTTCTGAGCCTCCTTCCTCCAAACATGCTATAAAAACTTTGTGGCTCACCTGTGCCACAATAACTGATTTTCTATATACAAAAGCCAGGGCTGGCATTAGGGGGGGTAACAAGCAGGGCAGTTGCCTGGGGCCCCATGCCACAGCCCCCCCCCCACGAAGCTACATTGCTCAGGCTTTGGCTTCAGCCGTGGGTGGTGAGGCTCGGGGCCCCGGGCTTCAGCCTCATGCTGTGAGGCTTCGGCTTTCTGCCCTGGGCCCCAGTGAGTCTAATGCTGGCCCTGCTTGGTGGACCCTCTGAAACCTGTTTGCAGCCCCCCATGGGGCCCTGGACCCTTGGTTGAAAACCATTGTCCTAAGCTCCCTTATCAGAGCAGGTGTTTGTCCTCACTCTTGCATGAGACAGAGTGGGGCACTTGTTGGTAGCAGTCCAAAGGGCCACACAGGAGAGAAGAGTAGACTGTTGGGTCAGAGGCTACAATCTCTGTAGGAGAAGTGGGAGGCAGTTTGGAAAGGAGCTTCATTCTACCAGCTGCACCTAACCCCCGAAGAAGCCACTTCTTCCTTGTTTTCACCCCCCCCCCCCCTCAAGGCAGTTCTTATCCCAACTTGCCTAAACAGGCCAGCTTCTTCACCTTTCCCTTTATGCTGGACGGAGCACCACTCCCCAACTTTCTTATTTTGACTGCTGGTGTAGTATAAAGTAGCAAGAGCCTGCTGCTGTTCTGCCCCAGAGGCTGATAGACCAAACTCTCCATCATCTTACTAGGCTTGAAATTAGATTTACCAGGTGGGAATTGCCAAGCTTTTTGAATTCCACTGTTCTGAGACATGCACAAATGATAGATGACCCTTCCACCCACCTGAAATGTGTTATGGGTCAGAAATGAACCTCAGAAAAGCAAGGCAATTCAGAATCCAGACACACTGTTCATAAAAGCTTCTGGATTGCAGGATTTTACTAGAGTAATGAAAGTCATTTGACAGGAATAAATGAATCCTCTAGCAGTACAGACACACTTGAGACATAACCGGCTCAGAGAGGAGGAGGGCTACATAAAGCTACTTTAATACTCTAGTTTTATCTTAATTTTTATGTTTAGAAAAGCAGTGTTAGAGCAGGACACCCAGTAGCAGAGGCCAACCTACTGGAGGAGAGGCTCTCTCCTCAACCCCTATGTTGGAGCCACTTACCCTGTTTACACTACAACATCCAGGCAGTCAGTGGTTTTGGGGGCATGTGTGAAAATGATACTTTTTGAATTCTATGCAGATGTTTAAGTAATGTTTTTCTAAATAAGGACACCCTTGGGATACCAAAATGCAAGTGCTGATGGAATCTGACACAGAGAACAGGCAGTTTCAAGCCCTGTCCCAAGTTTTTTTTCCTTTCTATCCAACCTGACATTGTCCCATAATCTCCCAGATCAATGCAATAGATCTGTCACCTGGAGGTTCAAGCTCCCCCTTTCTACCTTGATTTACTAAAGCCTCAGATTTCAGCATGTAGTCAAACTCTTATTTCACAGTCATTGCCATGTCTCTTTAGTTTTTAATCTATTCATTCTGTATGTGGCATTCCATGTGTTTTATCTCATAGCAAAGAATGGGTTTCCCCTCCCTTTTCCCTTCCCTTTTTCCCCCACTTAAATGGATAAGTGCCTAGATCCCATCCAGACACAAGTTTGTAGTTCCTTTCATTGACCTAGGCTCCCTCCTCCCACTCACACAGTGGGTGGACACAAGTCATAGAAAATAAAAGTTGATGTACATTCTTTTTATGAACCAAACCTGTAGGTCTCTGCATGTGCTTAACCATCTAATTTAGTTTGCTTCTAGCTCTTCATCATTACTTGTAATACAGCAATTAATTCCTTCATAATTCCTCACTACACTGATGGCTGTGCTTGTACAGAGCTAATAACTCACAAGGAATCCATCGCTGGATGTACAATGTGCTCATTTTGCTATAATGGCCTTTTTTATCTTACTGACAATTGACATGTTGATGTTGTTAAGGTTAATGACCCACTGATAAATACCAGAAAACACTTTTACAATCAAATAATCTCTAGCCATAGCTGCCATGAAACATGATAAAAATATTTTGTGCCTGAATTTGCAGACTTCTGGGACAGCACTCCCCAAATATCCCAAGCCACCCTTCTAAGCAACAAGATGGCTTCCCTGATAGATTGTCTTGAGGCAGTGTATGGGGTTTGTACGTGAGCTGGCTGGCTGGTCTTTTACAATTTTTAATGGATTGCACTGCATGTTCAGTGTGGTTGACTTTCACCATGGTGGTTTGGAGAATCTGATACTACTATTGCTTTTTTTGCATTGTATTATTAAAGAGCAATACCAAGAAGTTCATTGAATCATCATTTATATCATCGTAGGCCTCCTACAGATGGCTAGAGAAGCACTTACCATCTTTAATATGAGGTCATTTACAAAATGATGGGTCTGAGTGAAGAGGACCTTTTTCAATTTAAAAATTTAAAGGGCTTAGTGCTCCTGAAAGGGGCTGGATTGATAGCACTGCAGACCAGAAGTATTATCCACAGAATACACACAGTATGGGCCAGGGCACTCTAAGCAGCTCTATGATTACCAGCCAATGGGCCTTAACTTTCTTCTGGAATGTGCTATATTAAAAATGTTAATACACAAGCTTTAGCAGACTCATTAATGCCTAATACTCTTCTGACTCAGTGGTGTCATCTTTATCCTGTGCTGCAAAAGAGCTCAGTATATTAAGAGCACATCTGAGATAGTGACAGCTAGGGAAAGAGGAAAAAGCACTGTAGGGGAAGGGAGAAAGGTGAAGCAATAGCTTAATCTCTTCTTTCAAACTCAGTCTGTTTCTGCTTTTGGGATTGAATAAAAGGTGGAAGCCATAAGGTCAAAGATGTGTCTAGATGAGCAGCCTGCATTGCTGTAGTTATGCTATTACCTACAAATGCTGAGGGGCTCCGGCAGTTCAGACAAAGAAGGGAGTCTTAATGCATTGGAGGAGCCTATTCCTGTTTTAAGAATTCCAACACTAGCTGCATAGTATGGATTGTAAGCAGTGGTGCAAGTAGAAAGCATTTCTTGCCAGTACTGCACTCATGGGGAGGGACACATGGGGGGGGGGTGCATGTGACCTCCCCACATGACCCTCCATGTGACTCCTCCCCATCCCCAGCTTGGGGACCCCATGCTCTCCCCGTCCCCTTTGACATCCCCCTTTTTATATACAAACATCAATATGCTTAACTACTCACTCCCCGCCCTCCACATATGTAGTATTCAGGCTGTTTATATGGAATATGGGAGTTGGGTGAGGAGCCATTTCAGCATAAGTCTGACTTATTAAAAAGACATTTTAAGTAGAACTGTATCCTTAACTGCTTTATGGTATTGCACCCAAACATTGCATTTCAATGGGGGTATTCAACTTCCTTTATAGGAACAAAAAGAAGAGGAGTACTTGTGGCACCTTAGAGACTAACAAATTTATTAGTCTAATAAATTTGTTAGTCTCTAAGGTGCCACAAGTACTCCTGTTCTTTTTGCGGATACAGACTAACACGGCTGCTACTCTGAAACCTGTCATTATTTATAGGAACAGATGCCTGAAACTCTTACCAGCCCACAAAAGTGGTCCATAGTCATGCAAATCGTCTTATTGTTTTCAATGGGATTGATCAAATGATTAAGGGTTTACAAGATTAGGTTCCAAGTTTGTAAACTGTTCTGGATGAAACTGACAATGTCTGAGCTATCAGATCAGAAGGAGCTTCATTCGAATAAAGGTGGGCAGACATGTGATAAGTCTTAGCTCCATTGCTAAGATGAGGAACATAGTTTCAGCCAAGTTCTTGGCAGATTCCTGAGGCTGCTGGTTTAAGGCCATCAGTGTCCGGCATTATAATCTTCACGTATAGTTCTCTCACCCACAAAGCTGGAAAATGAGGCATTTGTTTTCTTTGTTTTGTTGCTCCAGTTCGCAAAAATGCACCTTATACTAGTTTGGCTGCAAAGAAGAATTCTATGTACACTGGAGACAACACTTGATTCCTGTCAGGCTGCAGAACTGGGCTGACATCACAATCTAAACATCCTCTGGTCAGTGCAAGCAGAGGTATTCCTCTCATGATTTGGACTTGATGTGATACAGTATGAATGTCATGGATAATTCAGACCAATGGTGACAAACAATCAAAAACACTGTTTAAACACCGTCCATCCCCCGTCCCTCCTTGAGGACTCCTGACCAATGTAACAGCACAATACATATGCTAACAAACATGTAAACAAAGGCTTTGTTTACATTTGTTAGCATATGTATTGTGCTGTTAAAGCCATTTAAAGAATGAATGTTCTCCCTTGCCCTGTTGTGCTTCTTTAAGGAGCAGAGCACAGCCCCACCCCACCCTCTAGCCCCAAGTCTTTCCGGTACCCCGTACCTGCTAAAAAATTTCTTGCTGGTACTGCATACTGGAGGGTACTGCCCTACTTGCACCCCCGATTATAAGAGGTGTTTGGAAAACACAATAATGAAGCAATTTTCCTTTTGCTTTGTTTTCATGTAAAGCACACTATTAAAATGATAGTGATTTCATCCATATAGCAGCGTCTGGGTAAATAAGACACATAATAGAAGCATATGCTGTGCACATTGTATATCTTATATTCACATTTTATGCATGAGTATGCATACATATGGAAAAAGCAGAGTCGGGGAGGAGGGACCTATTTATTACAGAGTTCTGCAGTCTCAAGCCTGTACCAGTCTAGGAGAAGTAAGGCCAAAGAGTCTAACTACTAACAAGCTAAGCACCTTGTGGGATCAGGCTGTTAGTTTGTCTAGTTATTTCAAAACGGTGTCCATCTTCTGTAACTGCTAGTTAAACTTCCAAAAAGAAATGCTGCCGCCAAGAAGTTTTGAACAGTTTGCCCAGTCCTTGACATCAGCCAGTAAGTCTCAGAGCAAAGTGAGAGTATCAGCTTTCAGGAGGGAAAACAGTAGTCCTTAATTAGAGCCTTACCTCAGACATTGCTGCAAGGGATGATCCACAGGTAACAAAGATATCTCAAGATGCAGATGATGCAGGTGGTAAGCAATCAATTCAGATACACAATGGCTGATAGATCCCTGAAGGCAAAAAGGAAGGGGAGGAGGAGAGAATTGAGGCTATAGATTAGAGACACAGATGCATAAACTTGGCATTGCTCTATGGAATTCTTGGATACACTTGAAAGGTTCTTCTCAGGAATAAAGTACAATTTCTATTTGTTTTGAGCTTTGAATAATCTGACATCACTTGACATTTCAGACTTGTTGCGTAGTTTCTTCTAAGGGGCTGCTACTGCAACTAACTGATCAGAAAGCATAAGGCATGATCATTTTTGTAGACTAACATTTTTGGCTGATAACTATCATTTAATTTAACTTGCTGTAATTTATCGTTGTCAGATAATTAGCTGTGTGCCAGTTGCCAGGAATTTAAGAGCAAACTGTCAGGCTCCCTACATCATTCCGATATTGGAGAACTGGATGTAAAACATAGTTATATAGCTTGATAACTACTCTCTTGCTTTACTGTTCTTATGTTCATGGCACGGGTGTCCATGCAAGGACTGTATCTCACTCCATTGACTCCTGCAAAGGAGACCTCATTTACCCTAGGCAGTGACTAATGCACAGATTTAGTCTAGTTAGTGCAGAAGCCTACTGTTTTAAAATTTCCCCACCCCAACCTTCATTGAAAGCCCACTCTTTCATTAGCCTCAGAATGAACAATACCTCTCCCTATACAAATACTAGGGTTTACAGGGTCACAAGTATACTCTACTAGAGATACTACTTTTGGGTGTCTGCCTGGTTTGGAATATTTTAGGCACTTTTTGCCCAGTTTTGTTTTAGCAGACATCAGTACTGTGCTCAGAGGAGGAATTGGGGACCGTAGCAGGATACCAAACACCCACTGGGTTGTTTGAAAAATTATTAGCTATAGAGGGTGTCACCTTCCAGGTGTTGCCTGGGAAACATGGGCTATAACCAGAAGGAGTGAAGACATTAAACAGAAGATTGCATTTTAAATAACAAAATAATTTTTTTTTAGTCTAATGTCCCATAAAAACATTTTAGTTTCATTTACAAGACTCCAGTAACAACATTCATGCAAAATAAACACCCTTTTAGAATCCATCATTAAGGACAAGGCGGCTTCTGGACGAAATCTAAGCAGCTCTGAGGTAGCTTCTAATACTGGGGTAAGCTGCTCTACTAGGTAAACTTCAAGCTAAAATTAATTCCTACCCCGGGATATCAGCTTTAGAAGCCTTCAGCTCCTCCCCCTTACCAGTTTTAACCAATCAGCCGCTCCCACTCCTCCCTCCAGTTTAAATGGAAAGCTGCTGTGCTGCCTCCCTTCCAATGCTGCATTTCTAACACCAGAGTAAACAACATCACTCAAAACCACTCCCCCATGACCCAACCTGGCGTCTAACAGCCAGCAGCACACACTGCTTCTGCAGAAAATGCCAGTAGTGACAGTGGTGTGGTGGGTGGGTTTTTTTTGGTATTTGTAATAAAGTTAAGGGCAATTAGTGGAAGCCAGCTCTGTAGATGGAGTCTCCGTTTTTATTTTCCTTTGTCATTTTATATACAACTTAGTAAGGAGTTTCAATACACACAACTCTTAATGACTCCTTTCTGTATTCTTCCTTGCTGTATCATAGGTATCAAGCTGCACAAGTTTCATACCAAAAAACAAACAAGGTCACAGAAATCACTTGTTTTAAATGGTTGTCCAACCGTAAACTCTGTTTTGCACACAATTTTTTCATTGTCTTTTTTCTGCACCCCTTCCTCTCTCTCAAGCAGAATGTGAAGCTGCTAGTATTTAAGTTGGAGTATAACTTTTCCTCCCAAGCTGATCATGGATGGTTTTCTAACCCATGTGTCATTAGTGCAAAGTATTCTGAGTTCCCTGGTGGTATTTTTGTAAACATTCAATACTGCTGATGAGGAGTGCAGCTGGCTTCAGCAGTGTTACTGAGCATGCTCAATACAAGCCAAGTAGCAAATCTGGATTTTTTTTTTTTTAAAAACAGGACAGTTTAGTGATTCTTCCCAAACTGCAGGACACAGTGGTTCTCTACATAACAAAGCTATCTGATGGGAAAATTTCACAGACTATGATGCTTGCTTAATGCACTATAAAGGTCTTATTAATTTTATTGTCAATGTTACTACTTACAGCACAGGTGTTCCCCAGTGAGATCAAGTTGTGCCAAATCAGTGAGCTATTGCTTGGTTATTACTTTCCATCTGTCTATTTGTTTGTTTGCCTTGTCTATATAGATTGCAGGCTGCCCTGGGCAGGGACGGTCTGACTGCTCTATGTATAATGCCTTGATCCCAGATCTGGATCTCTAAGCACCACTACACTATTCAGTATTTATTATTTGTACTTCTGTAGTGCCTAGGACCCCCAGTCATGGACAAAGGCTGTACAAACAAAACAAAAAGATGGTCCATGCTTCACAAAGCTTACAGTGCAAGCAGTAATAACATTGGCAACAATAAAACAAAGAGCACCATTATGAACCAGAGATTTTGACAAGAAATTAGAATGCAAGATCTTTGGGGCAGGGACTGTTTCTTTGTTCTGCTGTTGCACACTGCCAAGTGCAGTAGGACCGTGATGTGGAGGCTTTCCCATAAAACAAGTAATGAGTGTGTGAATTAGTGTTGTATAGAAACATAACACTAAACACCTCAATGGTCTGATCTGGAATGACAAATCCTGAACTTATGCTACTTGTGTTTATTTGTACCTATATTTACAATTTTGGCCCTGTAACCAATAAATGAATCACTATTACAGAATTTTATTACTTTTTCCTAAGAGAGTCACAGAGTGGGGGAAAATTACTTGGGGAGTGAGTGAGCTAGCACTAGAGCATACTTATGGTTTGGTATTCTAATGGGTCTCTCGATGTTGTACTTAAAGTACTGCACAGGATCTTTTCAGGGGGAATAAGACAAAACGCCACATTTATTAGTAATACATGTATTCATTAACACTGTATTATATGCATATAATATATTACACTTACACTCACACACACACACAAACACACTCCGTCTTGTTGTTACCAATTAGTTGCTCCCCTTAACTTCACTGGCTAGGTGAGTTAGATGGGGGAGGGGGTGGAGCCGGGCTTCTGCCGATCCGGATCGATGCTCCCATGTTGACAAGACGAGACCCGGGGTCCTCTGCAAGACACCTCAGTTTTATAGCAGCTTTCCTCTTATGCAAATCTATACCAGATTCAAACTCTGTGTCTGTGTCCATTGGTCCTTTGTGCTGCTTTCTTTTGAGTGTTGTCCCAATGCTGCAAAGAGGGTGTTTCCAAAAGAAGGTGCTTGCTTCTAACTCCCGAGGCCCTCGGTATGTCTGCTTGTCTTTAATGAGCCCACTTGACACGTTTTATTGTCCTTGGGTCTGGCTCCCAGCCCCTCTCCAACAGTTGAGGCTGTCTGGAGGTGCTGCCTTCCATGCCTTGCTCATTCACACCTCATTCATTCAATAGGGCAATTGATTAAGGGGGGGGGGGGAAGAGAGCTCTTGTTCTACTGCTAGCAAAAAGAAATTTTTCTTCTATCTTATTCTATCCTGAGGGCCTATAATATTATACCAAGGGCAATGCAAAGTTTCTAAATGAGGCTTTGATACAAAGTCCCATGAAAACAGAGGTCACACGTGGGTAGATCCACCACAAGGTTATATGAAGAGGCACAATGTAAAGTCATATGAAAATTATCAGAGATTGATCTACATCGAGACTAATCCTGATGTTCGGTAAATGTTTCTAAAATAAAGAAACTGCTAGGTGCATGGCAATACTATTCTATTCTTATCATTGTATATAGCAATGGAGAGGCTGGAAGAGAAGAGGCAATAGGATAAGGGAGTCTGGGGGCGGAGGGGGACATTGGCAAGTCTCTTTCTTCTATGGTAAGAACACATGACCATATGCCCCCTCCTACCTGCCAAGTTCTCTCCTGCATGGGACAGGTGACTGCAAGCCCTGCTATGCTTCCAAGACAAGACCTTGGCTTCCAAAACTCTCACATCTCCAGGAATTAAATCTCAATCTTCCCACACTCATCTGACTCCCACCAAGCTGCCAAAGTCCTGCAACATGGGAAGCCCTGCACCTCATCCTAGCTGCCAGAATTGTTCTTTAAGCCCCAGAAAAAGCTGCATACAACCTTATTTCCATGACATTGCTTATCGCTGGAGGCCTAGATTGGATTCCTTTTAGGACACACCCAGGGGTGAAAGTAACTTAAAGGACTTACCGGTACTCCCGGAGTCCTGAGCGGGGGTGTGGCCTCAACCAGAAGAGGCGTGGCCTCTACTGGAAGAGGCGGGGCCTTTCAAGATTTAAAGGCCCTGGGGCTCCGGCTGGGAGCCCCAGGGCCTTTAAATCACCCTGGAGCTACCAGCTGCAGAGACAGCTGGACGCCCCGGGGCTCAGGGGCAAATTAAAGAGCCCGGGGCTCCCCTCAGTGGCAGGAGAACCGGGCCCTTTAAATCCCCGCCTGAGCCCAGTTGCCGGAATGTCGGCAGCGCTTTAAAGGGCCCAGGGCTCCCGGTAGTGGCTGGAGCCCCAGGCCCTTTAAATCACCGCCACGGAAGCCAGTCCAGTCTGGCACAGCATACTGGCTCTTGCTGGTATGCCATACCGTACCAGCATACTTTCACTTCTGGACACACCACCTTGCTTCTTGCTTGTTACCAGGGTTGATTCAGAACAACACGAACCCTCATTTGAGATAGAGCATATGCAATGCATGCAGTTCTAGATAGCTGGTGGAGTGAAAGACTAGACCAGGAGGTAGTACCTGGTAATGAATTACATTGATCACAAAGCAACAGATGGCAATTACTCTTTAGAGATACTATTTGTTGCTGTTAACAATAAATGATTAAAATAATTAAGTTTAACTCTTAGAATCCTAAATAGTAAACTTTCCCTCATCTTTGGGGTTCAAGCATGCAGAACATGAGCTGAAAAAGCTCCCATCTCTGTCTGTCTCTTCTCTGCCTATCTGAAACAACCTCACCCCCTCCTCTCTTCCTTAACCTCCCTCCCAGCACCTTATTGAACCTCTCCCTGTACAGACCTTCCCTGATTCCTCCAGGAGTACTGAAAAGAGCCAACCAACCAGGCAGAAAGCGTTTATCTCCCCACCTCTAGCCTGCCCTGCTGGCTGGTGTTTGAACATGAAGATACTATCTGGCTTTATGCCCATTCTGCTCTGTCTGCTTCCCAGAGTGGAACGGGGTGAAAGCATCAGAAGGAGATTCAGGAGAAGGCTGTATAGAAGAAAAGGGTCATTCTTGGCAGGGAAGAGGCAGGACTGACTCCTCAGGACAGGATTATCCAGTATCTTATTTTTGTCAAACTTCCCTTTGAAAGGAAAGGAAGAAAATTCTATGGCAGAAGAGGATGCTCTGAGCACACAAGCTTAATCTTGATAGCTGATCACCTGTGGCCTTGCTGATCCCCCATGGCCTTACTACTTTCCCAGGCAGTCTGTTGTCTGGTCACTGTCAAAGGCTGGTGAAATGAAGCAGTAACCTTCCATCACAAGAACTCCAAAGGCGGCGAAAGGATGGTGTCAGATGGAGGAGTTCAGTGGCTAATTATAACTCTAAGCACAAGCAGACTGGCTACTCCGGTACAAAGTCAGTGTGTTTTGATCACTCGTATCCCTCTTTCAACTTATCTTTCAACCATTGATAGCATTTGCAGCTACCATGTCAGTTCACGTTACATTAAATTATATCTCATTGTTCAACAGTAAAATGATACACCATGACATAAGTTATATGAATATCATCTGTGGCATGTCAAATCCAAAAAAGTTACAGTATTTAATATATTTTGTATAAATATACAGGGGCCTGACCATCCCATCAGTCTTACACCCCTCTCTCTAGCTGAAGTTGATAAAGAGTTGCATGCGTCAGGATAATCAAGACCCAGAAGTGGAAGGAAAGAATGAATGACAGGCTATCTGCAGTGGTTTATTTACTACCAACATTTATTTCAGTTAACCTAGCATCTCTTTAATTCTCATAGGAGTCTGTGGAGCATTCCCTGTTGTCATAATGTCAATTAATGCCATTAAGCTTGGCTAGTCACTTACAAAGTCTTGAATACGCCTAAGGCATAATAATGAATTGCTTTAAAGCTATTCTTCATTTTCTCTGACTCCACTGGCTTTCTGAAAGGTATCCAGAGCAAGCTGCTGACATTTCCTCCCATGAATTCTTCTGTCTCTAGGTCTGTATGATAGTGCAAGACTTGGTTTAAAGAAGGCAGAAATTCAGCAGGCACAGCCTCTTTTCTGACAAGAGTATCACCATAATTATAGCCTTACTGGGCTTACTACAATGAAGGCTTCCTTACAACATAAGGATAAGCAGCGCCAGACATTCTGCCTGGGGTCCAACCTGGACAACGTTCATACTAGCAGCTGTTAGTTTTCTCTGTCCTGAGCACTATTTTTAATATATGAAATCTTGAGCTGATGACAGGGTAAAAATAAGATGCATAAATCTGGCATCCATACATAATCACTAGCATGTATACAGTCTATTTTGAAAGGTATTTTTTAATCAAACTATATATTGCACTTCGTCTAGGACTGAAGCACAGTCAGCTCTGCATTGAAATACGAGTGTTTAACACACAGCAATGCTGCATGACAGCTTATGGCAGGATCTATAGAATACCACATGCAAAAAAGAGTCAGGAATTTAGCTGGGAAACGTGTAATTCAGAGTTGGAATATGGCCAGGCTACTAGAGTTCATAATCCGATTCCTGCCCTTGCACAAAGTGCCTTGGAATCTGTAGTTATCAAGTGATGAGGATTTCAGATTTTCCTCTCAGCTGAAAGACTGTTCTGGAGATACACCTCAGTAGTTACTCAGGATGCAGCCAGGAAGATTGTGAAATCATCTTTTTCCTTCTCCTCAACTTGTCTGGTCAGAACACCTTTGAGGATCAGGTAAAAGGCGGCTCACTGTGAGGAAGTAAAAAACACTAGGCACGTGGTAGTAGTGATGGCGATGTTGCTGCAGTTTCCTTGTCATGTTCAGAGTTCACTGCCACACTTTCTCCAGAAAGGGAATGTTCAATAGAGGTGGCAACCTTGTCCCATCAAACTTGCCAATCAAGACAAATGTCCAGTGGGCCACAAACACCACCCCTTCCATCTTAAAAGCCTGATAAAACATTTTTGTAACTTCTCCAGAAACCTTCAACTCCTCCTTATTTATCCAATCAAGCTTTTATTTTATTCAGACAAACTGTTTAGATCACCTTTGGTCCCATTCTGTGCTCTCTCAATCATTTTACAGGTCACATTTAGAGGTTAAAATGACCTTTCTACCACATTTCACCTCTTTCGGGCAATTTAAGATTTCAAGATTCAGAAGAATAGTCAGTCAGCAACAACAAGATTTGCATGTTAATAACTTTGTAAGTAGAATGAACATTTGTGTCAATGATAAGAATTTCTGATTCGTTCAGCATATTTCCTATGTCCATTTCAAAGACTGTCTCAGCAAACTTAACTGGGCTATGCAAAGAAAATTGGACACAGCAGGAAGATTAAACAAAATAGACATTAGTGGGTCCTATCCCACTTGTGCAGTATCCCAAAGGACTGGAGGACAAGCCCACCTAAGCAAGGCACCTAAAGGATAATAGAGGGATAAGTAAATAGCCAACATGGATTTGTCCAGAACAAATCATGCCAAACCAACCTTATAACAGGTTGGACAAACACCTGTCAGGGATACTTGGTCCTGTCTCAGTGCAGGGTGCTGGACTTGACCTCTCGAGGTCCATTCCAGCCTTATATTTCTAGGATTCTACAACAGATGGATACAAAGAGGGGGAGTACAAAGAAACAATGAGATAATATTGGTCAGCATGATAGGCAGGGGTCTCAGCAATTAAGGAGGCCAAAGTTTCTTCATCCCACAAGTCTTGATGCTGTCCTTCTAGGAACTCAGTTCAGTATGATGTTATAATCGGGCCATTCTGCACAGGAGTTTGGTGCACCTCTTCCCTACACCTGACTATAAATCAAATCTTCTCTTAGGGGACACATTATCCCGTATCTGCCTACCATGTTACCTAGCAGCTCTGTGATAACACGTAGGGGCATGGTTGCTCCCCAAACAGTGGAGGAAACCAGGACTATCCTGCACCTTCCGTCACCCGGGAGGCTGTCCCTGGTTGCTTTTGATGGTGTTCATCCCTTTCAAAACCACAATGGCTTACAGAAGAATGGGACAGACTCTGGTGTGGTTTTAGTTTCATAACAAAGCTTGAGTGACTCCCCCGTGGCAGTCTGCGTGCAATTGGCAACACTTTCTCGGGGCAGCCCGAGGAGTTGCCGACAGCATAGAACTGGTAGTGACGTTGCATGGATTCTATGGGAATGGAAGCAACCCCCGCATGTGGTATAGCAATTTTACTTCCTGGGCTCCAGCTGGCAAGCACCTCCAGAGATATCACAGGTTCAGCATAGAGCCTGGACAGCATCAGACTCCAGACATTTATGAACAGCAGGGGGCTGATGCAATGGTGGGATGTCATGGCTCATGTTCGGGACCAGTGAGGGGGCAGAGAAGAGAGAACAAATGCCCACACTCCCCCCATATGTACTGGGAGAGTCTGGGACCAATATTGCAGGGTGAACATGAAGCAGTGACCTACATGAGGGTGGCCATAAGAAGTCAAGGATGTCTCTGGCCTTTTCCTGCATCAACATCAGGGTAGGCACACCTTCTTGTCAACTGTTGGAAATGGCCAACATCCACCTTGATTGCATTGGCCTTGTTAGCACTGACCTCCCACTTGGAAAGGCAACTCTCATCTTTTCATGTGCTGTAATATATATACACTGCTTACTGTATTTTTCACTTCATGCATCTGATGAAGTGGGCTGTAGCCCACAAAAGCTTATGCTAAATAAATGTGTTAGTCTCTAAGGTGCCCCAAGGACTCCTCATTGTTTTAGCACCTGTAAGCACTCCCTTGATTGGAACGAGCCATAAGGGTTGGGAGGAATGGGTAAGAACGTGGCAAGGGTCCAGCCATGTAAATAGAGTAAAAAGGGAATTAAGTGATTGGATTGCACCCGTAGAAACAGGAATCTCTTTAGTTGATGCTGCAAACAGATGTTCTGGCTAATAAACTCATATGCCACCGAAAATATAGGAAAGATGGGAACCCCATTAACAGCATATTTGAAACAGTTAAGTGAGGAACAGCAGTTAATAAGTAAGGTATTTCCTGGGTGGGAAAAAGACTCAGAAAAAGATGAAGAGTTAATGATGTCTGGTGTACAGTCCCTCCAGAATGTCTCACTGATCTCAGTGCGTGAGCAAGCTCAGGCTCTCACCCAGAACGTAATCATGGGAATGATTGGGCAAGCTATAGCAGGACAAATTCCCATGGAGGCAATCAACTTAATTCGGTCCCATGTAACAAAGGAAAAATTAGTTCTCCAGCCCTTGTGGAGACTAGTTAACACTTCATACAATCACCACCAGCAAAACTTGCTGTTATTCTTGATAACTGGCAGGCAAAGAAATTAGAGTAATCCACCCAGTAGTCCCACTGGAATTACAAATTAATGATAACTCAGTAATGTACTCCAGAGATCCTAACACTTGGCCTGGCAGAAAATGTGTGGAACACAGTAAATGTAAAGGGGTGTAGGAGAAAAGAAGGTTTGGGCTATATCTGTGAAGACCAAGCATCTGAGGGTATGTCTACACTATGAAATTAGGTTGAATTTATAGAAGCCGGTTTTATAGAAATTGGTTGTATACAGCCGATTGTGTGTCCCCCCCACATAAAATGCTCTAAATGCATTAAGTCGGCGGACCGCATCCACAGTACCGAGGCTAGCGTCAAGTTCCGGAGCATTGCACTATGCGTAGCTATCCCACAGTTCCCGCAGTCTCTGCTGCCCATTGGAATTCTGGGTTGAGATCCCAATGCCTGAATGATGCAAAACAGTGTCACGGGGGGTTCTGGGTACATGTTGTCAGGCACCTTCCCCTCTGTCAGAGCAACAGCAGACAATTGATTCATGCCTTTTTACCTGGGTTACCTGTGCAGACAACATACCACGCTGAGCATAGAGCCTGCTCTGCTCAGCTCAGCTCACCGTCACCATATGTCATCTGGCTGCTGGCAGACGTGGTACTGCATTGCTACACAGCAGCAGCTAATTGCCTTTTGGCAGTAAACAGTGCAGTATGACTGGTAGCCTTCATCAGCAATCTGGGTGCTGGCAGACGTGGGGCTGCATTGCACACAGCAGCAGCCCCTTGCCTTTTGGTAGAAGATGGTGTATTACGACTGGTATCCATCATCGTCATACTGCAATGGCTGAAACTCCGTATAGCCCCCCCAGTCGCTGCCTTCCCAATGACGATGATGGCTATCAGTTGTAGTATGCTATTTTCTGCCAAGCACCCAGAAGATGCCGAGGGCTATCAGTCATGCTGCACCATCGTCTGCCAGCTTAAGATGTAAAAAGTAGATTTGTTCCATATTCATTTGCTTCCCCCTCCCTCCGTGAAGTCAAGGACCTGCTAAACCCAGGGTTTTGAGTTCAATCTTTGGTGGGGCCATTCTGTGTGACAGTTGTTTGTTTCTCCCTGATGCACAGCTACCTTTGTTGATTTTAATTCCCTGTACTCCATGTAGTCACTTGCTCCTCCCTCCCTCCGTCCGTCAGATACTAGTTTCGCGCCTTTTTTCTGACCAGATGTCATAGCACTGCAATCATGGAGCCCGCTCAGATCACCACGGCAATTATGAGCACTATGAACACCATGCGCATTGTCCTGGAGTATATGCAGAGCCAGGACATGCCAAAGCAAAACCAGGACCAGACGAGGAGGCGATTGCAGCGTGGCGACGAGAGTGATGAGGAAATTGACATGGACATAGACCTCTCACAAGGCACAGGCCCCAGCAGTGTGCAAATCATGGTGTTACTGGGGCAGGTTCATGCCGTGGAACACTGATTCTGGGCCCGGGAAACAAGCACAGACTGGTGGGAACGCATCGTGTTGCAGGTGTGGGACGATTCCCAGTGGCTGCGGAACTTTCGCATGCATAAGGGCACTTTCATGGAACTTTGTGACTTGCTTTCCCCTGCCCTGAAGCACCAGAATACCAAGATGAGAGCAGCCCTCACAGTTGAGAAGCGAGTGGCGATAGCCCTGTGGAAGCTTGCAACGCCAGACAGCTACCGGTCAGTCGGGAATCAATTTGGAGTGGGCAAATCTACTGTGGGGGCTGCTGTGATCCAAGTTGCCAGGGCAATCAAAGACCTGGTGATATCAAGGGTAGTGACTCTGGGAAACGTGCAGACCATAGTGGATGGCTTTGCAGCAATTGGATTCCCAAACTGTGGTGGGGCGATAGACGGAACTCATATCCCTATCTTGTCACCGGAGCACCAAGCCACCGAGTACATAAACCGCAAGGGGTACTTTTCAATGCTGCTGCAAGCCCTGGTAGATCACAAGGGACGTTTCACCAACATCAATGTGGGATGGCTGGGAAAGGTACATGATGCTCGTGTCTTCAGGCACTCTGGTCTGTTTCAAAAGCTGGAGGAAGGGACTTTCTTCCCGGACCAGAAAATAACCGTTGGGGATGTTGAAATGCCTATCATGATCCTTGGGGACCCAGCCTACCCCTTAATGCCATGGCTCATGAAGCCGTACACAGGCAGCCTGGACAGTAGTCAGGACCTGTTCAACTACTGGCTGAGCAAGTGCCGAATGGTGGTGGAATGTGCATTTGGAAGTTTAAAAGCGCGCTGGCGCAGCTTACTGACTCGCTCAGACCTCAGCGAAAAGAATATCCCCATTGTTATTGCTGCTTGCTGTGCACTCCACAATATCTATGAGAGTAAGGGGGAGACATTTATGGCGGGGTGGGAGGTTGAGGCAAATCGCCTGGCCGCTGATTACGCGCAGCCAGACACCAGGGCGTTTAGAAGAGCACAGCAGGGTGCTGTGCGCATCATAGAAGCTTTGAAAACGAGTTTTGTGACTGGCCAGGCTATGGTGTGAAACTTGTTTGTTTCTCCTTGATGAGCCCTGCGTGCCCTCCCTCGAGCACCACTTGCAGAGGCAATAAAGTCATTGTTACTTCACATTCATGCATTCTTTATTAATTCATCACACAACTAGGGGGATAATTGCCAAGGTAGCCCGGGATGGGTGGGGGAGGAGGGAAGGAAAAGGACACACTGCAGTTTAAAACTAACTCTTATTGAAGGCCAGCCTTCTGATGCTCGGGCAATCTGGGGTGTAGTGACTGGGTGGCCAGAGGCCCCCCCACCGTGTTCTTGGGTGTCTGGGTGAGGAGGCTATGGAACTTGGGGAGGAGGGCTGTTGGTTACACAGGGGCTGTAGCAGCAGTCTCTGCTCCTGCTGCCTTTCCTGCAGCTCAACCATACTCTGGAGCATATCAGTTTGATGCTCCAGCAGCCGGAGCATCGACTCTTGCCTTCTGTCTGCAAGCTGATGCCACCTATCCTCTTCAGCCTGCCACTTGCTCTGTTCATCCCGCGATTCAGCCTGCCACCTCTCCTCTCATTCATATTATGCTTTTCTGTAGTCTGACATTGACTGCCTCCACGCATTCTGCTGTGCTCTGTCAGTGTGGGAGGACATCTGGATCTCCGAGAACATATCATCCCGAGTCTGCCGTTTTCTCCTTCTAATCTTCACTAGCCTCTGTGAAGGAGAAACATTTGCAGCTGGTGGAGGAGAAGGGAGAGGTGGTTAAAAAAAGACACATTTTAGAGAACAATGGGTACACTCTTTCACGTTAAATTTTGCTGTTCACATTACAGAGCACATGTGCTTTGGTTACAAGGTCACATTTTTCCTCTTATATTGAGGGCCTGCCGGTTTGGTGTGAGAGATCACTCACGCAGTGCCAGGCAACAGATTTCGGCTTGCAGGCAGCCATGGTAAGCCAGTCTTTTGGCTTTTTTAACCTTAACATGTGAGAATGGTTTCAAACAGTAGTGCCCGCATTTCCCATACCAAGCACCCATTGGATTGGCCATTTAAAATGGGTTTGCAATGTAAAAGGAGGGGCTGCGGCTTCCGGGTTAACATGCAGCACAAACCCAACTAACCCCCCTCCCCCCACACACCCAATTATCGGGGATGATCACTTCACCCCTGCCCCATACCGCGTGGCTAACAGTGGGGAACATTTCTGTTCAGCAGAGCAGGAAGGGGCACCTCTGAATGTCCCCTTAATAAAATCGCCCCATTTCAACCAGGTGACCGTGAATTATATCACTCTCCTGAGGATAACAAAGAGCGATAAGGAATGGATGTTGTCTGCATGCCAGCAAACACCGGGACCATACTCTGCCATGCTTTGTTATGCAATGATTCCAGACTACGTGCTACTGGCCTGGCGTGGTAAAGTGTCCTACCATGGTGGATGGGATAAGGCAGCCCTCCCCAGAAACCTTTCGCAAAGGCTTTGGGAGTACATGAAGGAGAGCTTTCTGGAGATGTCCCTGGAGGATTTCCACTCCATCCCCATACAAGTTAACGGACTTTTCCAGTAGCTGTACTGGCCGCGATTGCCAGGGCAAATTAATCATTAATCATTAAACACGCTTGCTTTTAAACCATGTGTAATATTTACAAAGGTACACTCACCAGAGGTCCCGTGTGCCCTCAGGGTCTGGGAGCACGCCTTGGGTGAGTTTTGGTGTTACTGGCTCCAGGTCCAGGGTGATAAACATATCCTGGCTGTTGGGGAAACCGGTTTCTCCGCTTCCTTGCTGCTGTGAGCTATCTACATTATCTTCATCCTCATCTTCCTCGTATCCCGAACCCGCTTCCCTGTGTGTTTCTCCAGTGACGGAGTCATAGCACACGGTTGGGGTAGTGGGGCTGCACCCCCTAGCATGGCATGCAGCTCCGCGTAGAAGCGGCATGTTTGCGGCTCTGCCCCGGACCTTCCGTTTGCTTCTCTGGCTTTGTGGTAGGCTTGCCTTAGCTCCTTAATTTTCACGTGGCACTGCTGTTCATCCCTGTTATGGCCTCTGTCCTTCATGGCCTTGGAGACCTTTTCTAATATTTTGCCATTTTGTTTACTTCTACGGAGTTCAGCTAGCATGGATTCATCTCCCCATATGGTGAGCAGATCCTGTACCTCCCGTTCGGTCCATGCTGGAGCTCTTTTGCAATCCTGGGACTCCATCACGGTTACCTGTGCTTATGAGCTCTGCGTGGTCACCTGTGCTCTCCATGCTGGGCAAACAGGAAATGAAATTCAAACGTTCGCGGGGCTTTTCCTGTCTACCTGGTCAGTGCATCTGAGTTGAGAGTGCTGTCCGGAGTGGTCACAATGAAGTACTGTGGGATAGCTTCTGGAGGCCAATAACGTCCAATTCCGTTCACACTACCCTAATTCTGACCCGCTAAGGCCTATTTTATCGCTAATCCCCTCGTCGGAGGTGGTGTAAAGAAACCGGTTTAAAGGGCCCTTTAAGTTGAAAAAAGGGACTTAGCCATGTGAATGTGTCCAGGCTTAATTCAATTTAACGCTGCTAAATTCGACCTAAACTCTTAGTGTAGACCAGGGCTAAGGAACATGATGAATGCTTCTTCCCACAATCTGGGAATAAGTCTCACTATTCCTTTGACGTTATCCAGGAAAAGGGGTCTATTTTTATGTGGGTAAAGCATGTGTGTGTGTGTGTGTGTGTGTGTGTAAGAACGAGATGTAAAATTGTATTGATTAATGGACATTGGATTCAACCCATGGTGCCTTACATTAAACACTTTCTGTAATGTAACCACTATTGCTAATTGTGATATTAAATTTACTGTGCCTATATGGACTGTAGAACATTTGAAACCCTATCCTGAGCTCTACAAGGAGGTTTCCCCCATTTCCCTGGGAGTTGGTCTCACTGCCACTAAGGGACTATTAACTCATCCCTCCTTACAAACTGAGCTGCAGAAGCTCCGAACTTTGGAGGAGAATGGCAAACTCGAGATTCAACACCACAACCAGTAGATCTCTACCCTGTTTCCCCGAAAATAAGACAGTGTCTTATATTAATTTTTGCTCCCAAAGATGCGCTAGGTCTTATTTTCAGGGGATGTCTTATTTTTCAGAAATGAAAAATGCCTTATTATCGGTGGATGCCTTATTATCGGGGAGGTCTTATTATCGGGGGGATGCCTTATATTACAACGAGAGGCAAAACTGTAAGTAGGCCTTATTTTCGGAGGATGTCTTATTTTCGGGGAAACAGGGTAGGCTAGCAGCTACAGTTGAAGACACAGGCCATCACTCCTGGTGGGAGACTTTGCTTGGGTGGAGCCCCAGTGCAACAGGTCTTTCAAATTTCATGCTTCACCCCATTGTGGTGATCATTGGTTTCCAAATTATACTAGCTATTGGTCTGGTTCTACTTGTTTGCTGGATCCAGCAACTGATGCAGCAGTTGCAATGGATTGAAAAATCAGACCCAGTACCATGGAATAAGGATGTGATGGGGATACTTGCTCAACGCAAGCACCCCATCAATGGGGGGGGACTTGTTACCTAGCAGTTCTGTGTTCTTGGGGAACCGGGGGCAGTATCCAGCCTGTCTGACTCATGAAAGACCCCCTGCACACCCAGCCTCTGCTTGAACCAAATCTGCATCAGGAAAAAAACTGACAAAAAGCAATGAAAAGGCGTTGGGAGAGACACCTAAACCCCTGCGGTAAGGATGACAGAATTAAGAAAACTCCCCTGCCTCATTTGCATCAAAGATGGGACAAGGATGCATCTCCATTAGCATACAGAATGGAGAACAGATTCTAAGGCAAAAACCGCATTGAACCCTGGGACCAGAAAAGCAGGGAAGCACTGCATGATGGGGGATCTCTGCTTCAGATGTTAATGAACCCACACTTGCACACACCCAGCTCAGTAGTTAGACCAATTCTACTAATAAATCCTTTATTGGTATCCAAAATAGTGAAGCTCCTTAATTGCATTGTGAGCTACCTCCAAGGAACACCGCCCATAGACAGGAATGATCAGCTCCGATGTCTAGCCTGAACAAAACAACTTTGGTATTCTCCCTTGTTTACACAAACAAATCTAGTGTTCTCCCTTGAACCATTGTTGTTTCTCTCCAAAAACCCCTATCCACGCTCAGGTAAGTGTTCTGATGCCTGGATCCACAATCTGCATCAGTTCCATTGGGACTTCATCGTCTCCTGACTGATCATGCTAGGGGCTCTGCTTGTCTCCAGCACTCCGGACCCTCAGCTACTACCACCACCACCACAGAACCCTGATTGATTCAAGCTTCCTGGAGTGATGAGAACCGAATTCTCTCTCTAGGTATAGCCTTCTGACCCTGAATTGTGTGATCAGTTATAGTTTTCTAAACCTGACTTTTACAATTAAGATTAAGTGAGCTTTAATATTATAACTGTTTTGTTTATTTGGCTCCCCTATGGTTATTACCTGGCAATAAATAACTCATGATTAAGCTGGTTGCTTCCCTCTCTCTCTCTCCCCATTGTGGGTGTTTTTTGGTTTCCTCATTTGCTCTGCAGCAACGTTTCTCATACCTAAGCTAAAAGATTCCTGCAGCGCCCACAAATCCTGTGGGGTTTGCTCATCAAGTGGGTTACTATCAGATTTTATAACCTGAAAGTGGGGTTAGGGACGTGCTGAACCAGGGGCATATGAGGGTGAGAGCTTGGAAGTGCTTCTTGACCCAGCCTACTGAGTCCAGGGACATATAAGGAGTCAGCCTGGGAGTGCTGATTAACCCGGTCCTCCATTGGGAGGAAACTTGCAGAAGGGAGAAGTAGAGCTCAGTATGAGAACAAAAGTGACACAAGCAGTACATTGATAGAAGTACAGAACCGCCCCCTCCAGAAGAGTAACCCTAATAAATGAGCATACCCCAAAGTAACGGGCAAATCTGGTAACAACCAGGAAGCTTTCATGCACTTTCATCTGAAGCATCTGGTACTGGCCACTGTTAGAAGCAGGATACAGGACTAGACAGATCATGGTTCTAATCCAGTATGGTGGTTCCTATGTTTCTATGGTGCCAGGAAACAAAAAGCGGAATAACTTCTGCCGAGTTCTGCCTTCAGTGAATTCCACAACAGCATAGTCAGCCACATTTATTTTGTTACAATAAAAATTGTCAGACTAAAAATGAACTCCTTGAACCAAGAATCCAGAAACTTTTCTTAGGGCTTGTCTATACTGCCACTTACTTCATCATAACTTACATCGCTCAGGGTTGCGTATAATCCACACCCCTGTAAATTACACTGACCTAAGCACCAGTGTAGACAGAGAGCTTCTCCTGCCAACATAGCTACCACCTCTTGCAGAGGCAGGAGTAATAAAGTTGACTGGAGAGCTCTTCTGTTGGCTAGGGGCATCTTCACCAGATACGCTATAGGGGCACATCTACATCAGTGCACCATGCAGCTGTGCTGCGGCTATTGTAGACTGTCCCTTAGTCTTAGGCCTTGGCTACACTGGCAATTCACCGCGCTGAACTTGCTGCGCTCAGGGATGTGAAAAAACACCCGCCCCGAGCGCAGCAAGTGCAGTGCTGTAAAGAGCCAGTGTAATCAGCGCTTGCAGCGCTGCATGCTCGCTTGCAGCGCTGCAAGCTATTCCCCTCGGAGAGGTGGAGTACTTGCAGCGCTGTGAATCCGCAAGTGTAGCCAAGGCCTTAGACTAATGTGGAAACAGAGCTGAAATTATCAACAAGAACTTTGAAAAATTGATCCAACCTCCCAAATGCTCAGAAAACCTGATTAATGGCGTATTTGCCATTGAAGCACAGCGTTAGGAACCCTGACCACCACACGGAAAACCTGATAGATGACAGCTCTTGCAACAGTATTTGGAAGCCAAGGCCCTAAGCACAATATTACTGTCTCATAAAATAATTACAGATTAAGCCCATGGATACATTTATTTATGCAGTGGTTAGAGTGCATTGTAATGCATTGGTAACTGGCATTTAACATCCGGAATAACAGCTTAAGTCCAGCCATAAAATTCCCTTTAATTAAATGTTTGCAAATGATTTTTAATGTTCTGTATCACTCAGCCAGCCACTGCTAATGTTCTACTGTATCTAGCCACAGCATAGCTGTAATTCATATAATAAAACCCCCAATGCTTTGCCTATTTTGGGGGGAGTGCGGGGGAAAGGTGGTATCAAATGCAGCAGCTTTGTTCACAGAAGTCTGAAGGTTGTGCTGCCTGAGAAAGTTTCTCTCATTCCTCACATTGTCACCATTCTTCATCACCTTTCAGTGTGAATAACAGTTGCCCTTATCCCAGTGAAGTAATAATTTACAATCACATCAGCTTTGCTTCACTCACTGTACTGAGGGAATCAAACAGTCATTACCATTCTCTTGCCTCTTCTCCCTTTGATTTCTACACGGAGACAATACCTATCTTCTGGTAGGCCCTGGTCCAGCAAAGCATTTAAGCACATACATTGACTTCAGTGAGCTTTGGGTCCAGCCCATTGTTTTCAACAGGGCTACTCATGTCCTTAAAGTGAAGCACATGCTTATCTTATTGGCAATAGGAGTGTGAGGGAAAATTAACAGGAGGTAAAACATTAGTCAAGGCCCTGACTTTGGTCAAGCTTGCTTGTAGGCCCTAAACTAAGGCTAGGTCTACACTAAGGGGGGAGGGGGTCAATTTAAGATATGCAAATTCAGCTATGTGAATAGCGTAGCTGAATTCGGCGTATCCTATTCAACTTACCCCGCTGTGAGGACGGTGGCAAATCGACCGCCGCGGCTCCCCCGTCGAGGACGCTTACTTCTCCTGACAAGGTGGGAGTAAGCGCATCGATTCAGGGATCGATTTATCCATCTAGACGAGATGTGATAAATCAATCCCTGAGAGATCGATTTCTACCCGCCGATCCGGGCGGGTAGTGTAGACTAGCCCTAAGATCCTGCTTGCTTCTGTGTGTCAAGGGGTAGAAGGAGTCACAGTGGAAAGTTCCCAAAACGGAACTATGGCTCTCTGTGCATAAAGGGCATGAAAGAAAGAGTGGAAAAATCCCCAAGCAGTACAATTTGTAATTTTCCAGGCTTATGAAATATATAACTGCAACAGTTGTGTTAAAAAGGTCGCTGACAGCAAAAGAACAGACAGTGAGTAACAGGAGGGGTCTAGTGGGGGAGACGCTTGATTTTGCTTCTGGCCTGTATTAATTTTTCAATGTATTCCAAATAAGGTAATTAATACAGAAGTATGTGTAATTTGTCTGTGGTTTTAAGTTTTAAAAAGTTTGTGTGTTCCTTGAAACAGGGGGACAGTTCCAATAGCTGTTACCCCCCCTGCGCGCTTGTAATCAATAAAGGAGCCTCAGGCTGATCTGATCCAAAATTAATCGTGTGGTTGAATTTCCACAACAGGAGGCTTCTCCAAAAGCAAACCATTTTAAGGGACCATCTAAACAGGAAAGTGTTAAAACATAAGATTGCTGCCTCACCCTAATTAGTTCAGCTGCTTGTGTCACCATACTGATGTAGCACAGGTCAAAGTTATTCCAGTTGTAACTCTGATTGTTACACACAAACAGTTGATCATTTTAACAGAAGCATCCAGATAGAAACATTATCTACTAATTTGGCTGAAAGTTAAAGCTGGAAAAATATTTAGATCTACAGTGTACAAGGTATGTGGTGGCTTGAATGGATTTGTGGAATAGTAGAACACCAGTAGTGGGAAGGGAGAGGAGAGCAGAGCAGTCCAGTATGCATGTGGTAGGATGAGCAGATCCAGGACTTTCAACAGAGCTGGCCAGAGCAGCTTTTGGAAGGACACTAACTCTGCATATAACTCAGTAAAGCTCACCCCTCTGAAGTCTCCTCTTAACCGCCCTCCAAAAAAGCTGAAGAATATTGTTTTCAGATGCTTAAAATATTAAACTCTGGAGGGGAGCAACTAACAGTGGAGTCAAGGAGTAGAGTCACTTGTTTGCAACTGCCAGGACAAGGAGGTTTATGATGGAAGTTGTGTCCTTTTTTCCTGTTATTAGGTGGATAAGTGGGGGAGTCTTTGTATTCAGCTAATGGGGGAATGGAAGGAAGCCCTGGTGTTTGCTTAGAACTGCAAGCTATTCCATACGCTGCTTCCGGAGTGTTCTTTCCCAATTTCTGATTTTGCAGCAAATGCTCCAAAAACCTGAGTATGACAGCAAACTTGGGCTTGTGTTGATCAACTTAATCTTAGAAATTTGAGGGGAATCAACAGAGACTTTTAAACTAGAGACCTAATGCCATATTTAGTCGTTTAAATAATTGGCCTGATTTTCAAAAATGTGAAGTGCCCAAAAGCGGGAATTCTTGGGTGGCTTAGCACTTTTGAAAACCAGGCCACTATTTAGGTACCTAAAACCTGGGCATAGATATTTCAGTTTAGTCCCCTAGTTTTGAAAAAGGTCACGACCCACATCATCTTATGCAGAGCCATTTTCAACAGAATCCAGAGATACTAAGGGCCTCGATATGACTCTACAATGTTCTATTTTGCTTTGAACTGAGTTTTATCAAGAAAACATCCTGAATTGCCATAAATGCTGCTGAGCTAGACATTCAGGGTTAATAAGAGGGCTGCTATTTGTGCAAGCCTTGTTGGAAGTGCTTCTGTTTCTGAAGCAACCTTGTCTTTGCTTTTACAAGGCACGTACAATGTATACCTACAGAAATAGTAACAATGGCTGAATTTCTCTGATTAAAATCTTATGAACGATTATAAGCACATTGGGCGCATATCTTGGGCTCCTTAGACATTGTCAATACAGCCATTGGTGCTATAAAAGATGGATTCCACTGGCCTGAATAATAATTCTTAGTGCTCAAGTAGTAGGTTTCATCCATAGAATTTCCAAGTTCCTTACAAAAAGTGATTACATATTAATTATCCCCATGGGAATACTGAGTTAGAGAGGTTAACTGACTTATCTAAACTCACAGCAAGACAGTGGCATAGCTAGTGACAGAACAGAGTGCCCTATACATGGAACATCCATACACAGTATGAATAGCCACCATTGAACGCATGTGCTATGTAATTTGCATTGAAAGGTTGAAGAAAAAGACCGGCTTGTGTATGGAGCTATCAAGCACAGTACTACAGAGCTAGCAAGCCAACATATATTTTTTTGTATTCTAAATAATTTAAGCAGTAGTGTTGAATAATAAATGATTTTAAACATTTTGTAAAATGTAGCCATTAAACATTAATTTTTTAAAACTTTCAATACCTTTTATCTTTTAAGTATTTATATTCATTGGCTGGCTCTAAAAACATGGTCTTAATTACCTCCTAACTGAACATTTGCAGCAAAAAAGTAAAAGCAAAATCACTAGTTATCCCACCTAAGGTGTTTAATGCACGTGAAAGCAAAATATATTTGTTTGTAATTTTAGATTGTGCATCCTTTACATTCTTTCTTCACGTTTGAAAATAGTATGATCCTTGGTGTGTGTGTGTAAAATTATTCCCTACCCCAGAGGAATCTGCTGAACTTCAAATGGAATTTCTTCTATTTTAAAAAAAGTCCCATGCATAGTAATAAGGAGCTCCAATTTCCAATTATTAGAATTATCTGAATGATAATTTTTGGTCATGGATGCTTCCAATGTTTGTGAAATATACAGAAACTAATCTCATTTGATTAGATGAACTGTTTCCTTTGTTTTAAGGAAATGTATTTGATTTGGGGAAGGTCACTGCAGATGGACAAGGTCACGTGTTTAGATTTTATTTTGCAACAAAAGTTCATTAAAAATTCACAGCAAGACATAGCTGAATAATTTACATTGCCTTAACTCACTGGGCAGCATAGTTGAGATAAAAAGGATTATGGTCATTCAAGCAGCAGAAAGAATATGTCCTAAGTAAAGTATATTAAAGGCATGTACTTTTAAATGGTGGGCTAGATGGTTTTTATGTTTAGCCTGTAATTTTAGGTTCTAAAAACAGTAGGTTTCCAATTTTAAGAGTCTACTTTAGTAGTGGATTTGGGTCCCAACTCAGCTATTCACACTGAGGTCATGGGAGAAGGACCTTTGGCATTTTAGATCTTTGCCTAATATTGACTTGAAGGATCATAGAGGTGTACAGTACTCTTAATCTTGGTGAGATGCCATTACATTTTCACAGCTGCCCTTGTAATGATTCATGGCTACACAGCACATACAGACATGATGGTGGCCAGGCACATCACAATGCAGTTTGGAGTATAGAAGTCATGACCTTCAGCTCTATAAACACAGACCTCTAATCAGTGGGCAGCCCCATGAGTGAAGCCTGTGAACATATTGCTAAACACTTCAGGAGTTCTGATGTAGTCTGGAATGATGTTGGTATTAGTTCTGTAAGAATATAGAGGGTGGGGTTTTCAAAGCTGCCTAGAGGATTTGGATGTCCAGCTCCCAGTCCTTGTATTGTGAATACAGCATCTAAATCAGTTAAGCTTTGACAATCCCACCCTTAATGTTGTTCTTACAGAACTCCAATCAACATGAGAATGGAGGTCTACCTATATGAGTAGGTTCTGAGGCATGGGATTCCATGCAAATCTGCCAGTGAAAGAAAAACCTCGCAGAAAAATATTAAGCCTTTATTATAGAAGTTTGAAATTGTGGCTTTGTAATAGAGCTTATTTTTTTAAAAACACTATTGAATCCACAGAGCAGAGATGTGAAAAACTGGAATCTTGACTTTTCAAAACAATCAGTAGAATTTTTGAAAGACTGGAATCTTTTGTTCATGCCAGGACAGTTATAAACTTCAGGCGTAGCCCCACAAAATACACTCTTACCATATTAAGGCTGGACCATATGTTGTCAAGTGCCATTACTTCTACAGAGAAGGGTTAATTGATTAAGGCATCTTAATCAGCCTCAAGCTGTTGAATAGATATCTAAAAGCAATAAATTGGGCAATTTACTGGGGCAGTAGGGAGGGGCTTCTAGTCCTCATTGAAATACATGGGAATCAGTGAACTTGTAGATGAGTAAGGGTATGTCTACACTACGGGATTAATCCGAATTTAGATAATTCGGATTTGAGAAACAGGTTGTATAAAGTCGAAATGAGTGCGGCCACACTAGCACAGTAATTCGGTGGTGTGCGTCCAAGTACCGGGGCTAGCGTCGATTTCTGCACCGTTGCACTGTGGGTAGCAATTCCATAGCTATCCCATAGTTCCCGCAGTCTCCCGCGCCCATTGGGATTGTGGGTTAAGATCCCAGTGCCTGATGGGACAAAAAACATCGTCGCAGGTGGTTCTGGGTACAGCCTCACTTCCTCCCTCCCTCCCTCCCTGCATGAAAGCAACGGACGGCAGACAACCATTTTCGCGCCTTTTTTCCTGGGTGGGTGAACACTGCAGACTCCATACCACGGCAAGCATGGAGCCCGCTGAGGTCAAGACAGCACTCATGAATATTGCAAACACCTCGCGCGTTCTCGTGGAGTTTATGCTCAGCCAGGACCAGAAAAACGAGGCGAGGAGGCAGCGGCGGCGGCAGCGCAGCGACAAGCATGATGAGGACATGGACACGGACACGGACACAGAATTCAGTGAAACCACAGGCCCCGGTGCTTTGGAGATCATGTTGTTAATGGGGCAGATTCTATCCATGGAACGCCGATTCTGGGCAAGAGAAACAAGCACAGACTGGTGGGACCGCATAGTGTTGCAGGTCTGGGACAATTCCCAGTGGCTGCGGAACTTTCGCATGCGTAAGGGCACTTTCATGGAACTTTGTGACTTGCTGTCTCCTGCCCTGAAACGCCAGAATACCAAGATGAGAGCAGCCCTCACAGTTGAGAAGCGCGTGGCGATAGCCCTGTGGAAGCTTGCAACGCCAGACAGCTACCGGTCAGTCGGGAATCAATTTGGAGTGGGCAAATCTACTGTGGGGGCTGCTGTGATGCAAGTAGCCAAAGCAATCACTCAGGTGCTGCTACGAAAGTTAGTGACTCTGGGAAATGTGCAGGCTATAGTGGATGGTTTTGCTGCAATGGGATTCCCTAACTGTGGTGGGGCAATAGACGGAACCCATATCCCTATCTTGGCACCGGAGCACCAAGCCACCGAGTACATAAACCGCAAGGGGTACTTTTCAATGGTGCTGCAAGCACTTGTGGATCACAAGGGACGTTTCACCAACATCAACGCGGGCTGGGCGGGAAGGGTTCATGACGCTCGCGTCTTCAGGAACACTACTCTGTTTAAAGGGCTGCAGCAAGGGACTTACTTTCTGGACCAGAAAATAACCGTTGGGGATGTTGAAATGCCCATAGTTATTCTTGGGGACCCAGCCTACCCCTTAATGCCATGGCTTATGAAGCCATACACAGGCAGCCTGGACAGGAGTCAGGAGCTGTTTAACTACAGGCTAAGCAAGTGCAGAATGGTGGTAGAATGTGCATTTGGCCGTTTAAAAGGTCGCTGGCATTCATTATTGACTCGCTCTGAGCTCAGCCAAAGAAATCTCCCCATTGTTATTTCTGCTTGCTGTGTGCTCCACAATCTCTGTGAAAGTAAGGGGGAGACCTTTATGGCGGGGTGGGAGGCTGAGGCAAATCGCCTGGCTGCTGATTACGCGCAGCCAGACACCAGGGCGATTAGAAGAGCACACCATGAAGCGCTGTGCATCAGAGAAGCTTTGAAAACCAGTTTCATGGCTGGCCAGGCTACCGTGTGAAATATCTGTTTGTTTCTCCTTCATGAAAACCCTCCCCCTTTACTGACTGATTTTCTGTAAGGAACCCACCCTGCCCCTTCCCCCATCTTTCTTTCAAACCAAATAAAGTCACTATCATTTAAAAATCATTTATTCTTTATTAATAGATTAGAAAAAGAGGGAGGGAACCCGGGTGGTATTTGGGAGGAGGATTGCTGGGAAGGAAAAAGCCACAAAGAAAAGGTTAAAAAAATGACAGCCTTTTGCTTGGGCTGTCTACTGGGGTGGAATGGGAAGGTGTACGGAGCCTCCCCCCCGCGTTCTTACACGTCTGGGTGAGGAGGATACGGAACATGGGGAGGGGGGAGGGTGGAACAGGGGCTGAAGCGGCAGTCTGTTTTCCAGCAGCCGTTCCTGAACCTCCACCAGACGCCGGAGCAGCCCCAGCGTTGCATCCTTCATCCTCTGGTCTTCCTGCCGCCATCTCTCATCTCGATCGTCTCTCCTCTCCTCACGTTGGTCCCTCCTCTCCTCACGTTGGTCCCTCCTCTCCTCACGTTCACCGACTTCTTTCCTATACTTTGAAACTGTTTCCTTCCACTCATTCAGATGAGCTCTGTCACTCCTGCTGGATTGCATAATTTCAGAAAACATGTCCTCCCGCGTCTTCTTCTTACGACGCCTTATCTGTGATAACCTTCGGGATGGAGGAGGGAGGCTTGAGGAATTTGCAGCTGCTGTAGGGAGGGAAAAAAAGAGAGAATTGTTTTAAAAGCTACATTTTGCAGAACAATGCTTATACTCTTTCACGGTGACCAACACTGTTCACATTACATAGCACATGTGATTTCTGTGCAAGGTCGCATTTTGCCTCTTAATGCTGAGTGCCTGTGGCTTTGCTGCTAGAGATCACAGGTCTGGGCAACAGAATTCGGCTTGCATGCGGCCATGGTAAGCCATTGTTTTACAGCTTCTGCACCCTCCTTTCCCACATACCAAGCATAGCCTGTAGAGTGCTGCAGAAGCCTGGCCAATCTCAACCAGTTGGGGGGGGGGCAGTGTGGGGGGGCTTGTCTGGGCCCCTTCAGGCAAGTAGAGTGCTGCGGTTTTTCTGTTAACATTCAGCAGCACCAGAAAACAAACTAACGCCCCCCCGCCATGAATTCTCTGGGATGATCACGGTACCCCTCCCCCCACCGCGTGGCTGGTATCAGGGAAGATCCCTGCAGGCACCAAACTACCCCCCCCCGCCGCCGACCCCCCCCCCCCCTTGCCATGAATTCTCTGGGATGATCACGGTACCCTCCCCCCACCGCGTGGCTGGTAACAGGGAAGATCCCTGCTAGCCAAATGCGAAAAACTCAGGGCCAATTTCCCATCTGCGCTTGGCTAACTGCAGGGAAGGATTTATTTTCCGCCACAGGCAAACAGCCCAGTAGGAACGGCCACCTCTGTCCCCTTAATTAAGTTCCCGTATTTCAACCAGGTTACCAGGAGTGATATCACTCTCCTGAGGATTACACAAGATAAAGAACGGATGTTGCTTGAATGCCAGCAAACACCGGGACCATACGCTGCCAGGCTTTGTCAGGCAATGATACCAGATTACTTGCTGCAAGCATGGCGTGGTCAAGTGTCCTACCATGGAGGAGGGAATAAGGATGCACTGCCCAGAAACCTTCTGGCAAGGCTTTCGGAGTACCTCCAGGAGAGCTTCATGGAGATGTCCCTGGAGGATTTCCGCTCCATCCCCATACACGTTAACAGACTTTTCCAGTAGCTACAGACTTTTCCAGTAGCTGAACTGACCGCAAATGCAAAGTCAGGCAAAGTAATCATTAAAAACCGTTTGCTTTTAAAACAAGTTTTATATTTTAAAAGGTAAACTCACCTGAGGTCCCTTCCATGGGGTCAGAGTCTTGGGTACTGGCTTGGGAGGCTTGGGAGGGTACTTCAGTCAGGGTGATAAAAAGATCCTGGCTGTTGGGGAGAATGGAGTGCTGTGTGCTCTCTGCAAGCTCATCCTCCTCCTCCTCCTCTAGCCCATCGGCAGAATCCTCAGGCATCGAGACTATCCCCGACCCAGAATCCACGAACAAAGGTGGGGTAGTGGTGGCAGCCCCCCCTAGAATTGCATGCAGCTCGGCGTAGTAGCGGCATGTCCGCGGCTCTGACCCGGAGCGACCGTTTGCCTCCTTTGTTTTTTGATAGGCTTGTCTGAGCTCCTTGACCTTCACGCGGCACTGCTCAGAGTCCCTATTGTGGCCTCTCTCCATCATGCCCTTGGAAATTTTTTCAAAAGTTTTTGCATTTCGTCTTTTAGAACGAAGTTCTGCAAGCACTGAATCCTCTCCCCATACAGTGATCAGATCCAGTACCTCCCTCACGGTCCATGCTGGTGCTCTTTTTCGATTATCAGCCTGCATGGTTACCTGTGCTGATGAGGTATCTGTGGTCACCTGTGCTCTCCACGCTGGGCAAACAGGAAATGAAGTTCAAATGTTCGCGGGGCTTTTCCTGTCTACCTGGCCAGTGCATCCGAGTTCGGATTGCTGTCCAGAGCGGTCACAATGATGCACTGTGGGATAGCTCCCGGAGGCCAATACCATCGAATTGCGGCCACACTAACCCTAATTCGAATTGCTAAAATCGATTTTGGCGCTACTCCGCTCGTTGGGGTGGAGTACAGAAATCGATTTAAAGGGCCCTTTACATCGAATTAAATGGCGTCATTGTGTGGACGGTTACAGGGTTAATTCGAATTAAAGCTGATAAATCCGAATTAAAGTCGTAGTGTAGACCAGGCCTAAGTGAAACAATGTTACTACTTTGGCTAAACTATGGTCCTCTCCTTTCTAAATAAGTACTGTAGTAGACATGTATGTTGTAAATATACTCTCCACTCTGTTTTTTATGTGCCAAAGGCATGTAAACTCTCCAGATTCAAAACTGCTATTGGCACAGATTTCCAACACAAAATGCTAGTCATACTCTAAATATTTCTACAGTACATATTTTGGCAAAGGCTCAAAGCGAGGATCAAAAATTCAGCTCATTTGCAATGCTGTGTAACGGAGTGTAACTGAGCGCACAATATGTCTCTAAAGAATTATTTTAGGAAGCTTGTAATACCCCAGATGGGTTATCTGAAAACTGAGTGGCAATGTAGAATATACATCATAAATGAAGATCTTGGATGAATAATTATCTCCGAGATAAGCAAAGCCCAGTAAAGATATCCTTTATTAATGCCATCATACAAATTTAGGAAGAAAACAGTTGCATTGTGATTTCTCAGTAAAAAGTAATGGTCCGGAATTGCATCTGACATCTTGCTTAGATTAGTATAAGAAACTGCACATCAATTAAAATCAATCTTCTGGGGATGTTTTTCTGAAAAGGTTACAACAAATCATGCATCTTTCTAATAAAAGTGTCAAGCACTTGTAAGCCTAAGAACTTCTGCCCAGCTTCCATGAGTCTGAGGACCATTTAATTATCCAGAGGATAATTTCTTCAGGGCTGACATGGCCTGGAATATTGGACATGAGGCAGATTTAGCCATTTTTTTTAATGCTGTTTTTCACCGAGTATTTAGCTAGTCATAAATGTTCATGTGCTAACATTTTGGGAAGTAATCTATAGACATCAATGGCAGCGCTGTCCCTATTAGCTTGAAAATGCTGTTAAGTAGGTGACTTTAGCATCCTTATCAGCTCCAAAGAAAAATTCCCATTAAGGGTAGGTTTTGTAGCTAAAAGATTAAGGCCAACATTTTCAAAACTGGGTACCTTAATATAGGCTCCTTCATTTAGGCATCTAATTAAGGGAGTCAATTTTTGATGGTACTTTGCACCCAGTAGTGTCCACCAAGGATGTCATCATTCCATTAGCTACATACTTCATTCTGAAATGTAGAAGTTGCCCTGCCTGCTAAGAGGCAGCTGCCACTTTATGTAACATACTGCATCTGAACCGCAACAGAGTCTGTGTGCTCACTTTCTTTCTTACAGAAGCTTTATTTTCTTTAGTCTGGAATAAATTCCATCTAGACTGAAAAGTATATGCTTCCCCATTTGTCTAGGACACATTTTCAGTTCCTGTCACTTCACTACAAATTGAGCTTGCAATTGTCAATACAAGTAAACTCTGATTATGATCCTCCTCTGGGGGAGGGGTGTGTGTGTGGATAGCTGAAACCTTTAGCTAATCAGAGTTTAGAGTAAAAGGAATTTGCTTTCCTATATTAATTTTGGATACTGGGCAGAAGTGAAATGTGGATAGCTGGGTTTACTTGTATTAACATGAAGGGCCCAATTATAAGAGTGACTACTACATGTCAGGTCAATAAACAGGTCTAAATGCCCTGTAACTGAGCTATTAAAATCTAGAGCTGGATCTAAAGCTAAAAGTTTGGGGGCTTGTGTTCATATTTATTGGCCACCAAAATTAAGAATTCAGCTCCTGCAATTTGAAATAAGCAGGACAGCCAACCAGTATGGGTAACAGAGTCCAAGATTCTGCACTTACATGTGAAAACCGGATTTGTTTGTACAATGTCATCATCTGTATTTGAAAACTGAGCCCAGTGGCTTCCTTTTCTCTTTCCACCGAACAAATCCATTATTTTAAAGTGTTCTCTCTGGAATGGTGTAGCAAGAGATGGGGTTTTTAACAGGGATACATTTTTGAGGGACCAGACACAACTGTCATTAAAAATTTATTCTCATGTTTTTTATCGTGAGTCACAATAGTTGGGTTATTTAAGCTCCTGCTCTCAGATTTGTAAGAATCTCAGCTTCAATTAAAAATTCTGTAAGTTTCTAGGCCTAGTGGGGAAAAAAAAAAAACCAGCAACTGGGAAATGTGACCCCATTGCACACTGATAGCTTTGAAATGGGAAGGCAAATAAAATCTCAAAATTCCCCTTGTTTAAGTAGGATTCTTTGGGTCTGATAAATTTTTGCATGCTGAAGGTTAGATATACTGTATAGCAGGAATGGAAAAAAAATATAGCTTACATGCTCATCACCAGCTCTTTTTATCTTAAGTTTTCCTAGATCAGGCATTAGTCTTTCCATTGGAGAACATGTGCATTTTGCTTGCATTTAGTATGATGCTTCTTATTTTCCCCAGTTAAATTAGGCTAAATAAACCCTCAGAAGCAGGGCAGAGAGATCAGTTATAGTAGAGAGGGCTTTTAGGTATTGGAATGAGTTGAAGAATAGCCACTAATCACACTAGTCATCCTCTTCTCAACACAATTAACATGAAGGCTTTATGAGAGCTTTGTGCTTCCGATCAGCAATGCATACAAATGGAGTAAAAATGTACAAATAATGCAGCAGACCAGGACCTGGGTCATGGTTTTAAACCATACCATATACTTAGGCTTTACACATAGTTGGAACTTGAATCCTCTGATGAAGGATGAATTTGAAATACCTACAAAAATCAGGTTAGCCCTAAATTAGATTTATTCAATACCTCAGTCAGGGCACTGATTGAATGTGTCATTCCTGAATATATTTTCAGTGCATTTGTTATGATGCAGAAAGCTAGATTAACGTGTGAATACATCCTGCCTGCTGAAATTCTCATATTTTAACTGGATAAGGTATTTCACCTTGCTTCCTGCCCTAGAAAGTGTTGTGAAGTATTGATGGCACCTTTATAACAGAACTGGGGCTGCTGCATCCTGTCTAAGCTGTGGCTTTGGTTTGGTGGGGGATGGAGTGATCACCAGGTTTATAGAGTTTGTAATTATGTAAAGCACCTTGATGCTCCCAAGAAGTGCTATAATCATCAATGATTATAATGCTAAACTATAAACAATTCACATGGGCTTATGGCCACTGTTATTTAGGATTAAGAAATGGCCATTTGATAGGACGTGTAATCTCCATTCCCCCTGCTATTGCTTTAAGTTTAGAATAGTAGATTGCAGAGTGTTCTTCACAATAATGTGGTGCACATTTTTCAGAACTGAACATTGGGGTGTAGTAGATATACTAGCATGATGTTCAACCAATCTTGGCATTCTCCCAAGCATTTTTGCTATTCTTCTACACATCAGTAGTGACTAATCTGATCACTTTCTGATCTTTCTTGAGGACTCCTGAGCATTTTATGTAAAAAATTACAGAATGCATTTTGCAGCAGCAATTATACAGCATGTTGTCCTACCCTCCCCATCCCAGCTATCAATCATATGGTAGAGATCATAAACTTCTTGGTAGAGTGGCCATGTGAAGACAATGCTTTTACACTAATGATATGGATTTTCAAATTGCTCATATTACAGCTTTATAGGCTGAATCAGTAGATACGGCTTGTCTTCTCCAGTTTTTGGCATTTCTTGCCTTTGTCCACTCATGGAGCTGTCTGAACAGTTTATTGCCTGCACCTCAGACCACAGAATCTCACCCACACCCTCTTGTAACAGGCCCTATATTTCCACTGTTTATTTCATTCAAGTCAATTTTTCAATTGCTCAGCAGCCATAATTGGGTCCACATTTTAAAATGAGCTCTGTTCCCATAGGCATCGAAATAATGTGGCCATATTTTCAGAATAGATCTTCAAACAAGCAGCTGCCACTTAGTGAAGCTGAGTGGCACAGACATTCTGGGTCGTCAAATTCAAATGGTGTCAAGTATTTTCTTTGACTTTAATCACTAGTTCCACTCACAGTACGGGCCTGATCCTGTAGCTTCCAGTGAAGTCAAGAACATAACCCCCTCATTACCCTGGAATTGAGGGGTGTTACACCCCAGAATTTGATCAAGCTAATTGCAGCCATATTGTGTGCATTCAGTCACCATGAATTAATAAAATAGAACACCACATAGTTGAGGGTTAATTTGGACAAGCAGGGCTTTTGGAGGCAAGGTCAAATACTAACAGAAATTGCAAGCTTGCACCTAATCAGCATGGGGAGCAGGGGAGAAAAATCAACAAATGAGACAAAAAATAAGTGGATGGAGACCTTGAGTTTGGGCACCTTTGATATAGAAGCTTATTATGGATAAGATTGTTCTGAATGTTTTGTTGTTAAGTAGGTGGAGTTAGGAGAAGTGATGACCCTGTAGGGGTCACTATGAGCTATGTATTTTGTAAAAATTAGTTATAAGATGACTAGATATAGAGTGTACTTTTGAGCAGTTATCTGAAGCTATCCTGAAAGACTTTATCCTGACACCAGACTCCTCTGCAGGGAAGCAACCGACCATTGCTGATGTGCTGATAATTATTCAAAACCATCTCAGATTTTAGTTAATTTTCTAAACCCATTACTTACATCTGTGTGTGCTTAAACCTAGTAAATAGTAGCTTTAGATAAGAGCACACTTACTTGTATCAATCTTTCATCAGTTGGAAGCACTGTGTTCCCATTTATTTATTCCTGACACCACCTGGAGTTAAACAGTTAATTTACCACTGCTTTGGGTTCTGAAAACTCTGAGTAACAGCCTCTGAAATTTTCTAGTTAGTCATGGATATTTTGGCCACCTCTGGACAAATCCTAAGAAATACAGAGCTGCATCATAATCAAAGGACCCTGTTTGACATTTCTAAATGGAGTCCAGTGGCAGTGTGTTCAAAGGTTATACGAGCCAGACAGATTTATATAGGTTTCCTGGTAATTAGAAAGTTTATAGAATTCTGTAGCATTTTGACATAATAGTTTCGTAACGGACTGAACCATTTGAGAAAATTATGTGACTTCACAGCAGTCAACAATTCATTTTTTTTTTAAAGAAACATTAACTGCACTAAAATACAATGCAACTTGAATATGCAATACTTTGTTGGATGCGTGTCCTGGTTTTTCCTGTGTGTTGACAGAAAACAGTACAAGTGCAATGAAAAACTGGAGTCAAGAACGGAGCAGCTGAACCAAAATTTGATCAGACTCTGAACTTGAATCACTTGATAATCCCTACCACACTAGTCCTGCCAATACCTCCCACTTCACCCTCCCCCAATGGAGGCCTATTGCCTTCCCTTATTTAGCCACTCACTCCTCCTTCCCCAATGCCCCCATCCCTTCCCCTCCCCCACCTTTAAGGAGATCCTGGGAGATTTTGACAGGCACAAGGAAGGGTAGTTGTGGTAGAGGACAGTCTGTTAGCTTTTCATCGGTGCAAGAAACTTCAGCCCTTAATCTCTGAATTTCTGTGAGCATGGGATGAGGTTTGTGAATGCCTCAAACATCACATGTAAAGCTCAATTCAAGTGGATTTGTGGTTTGTCAGAAGTATTTTGCACAGCTTTAGTAAACATTCACAAAGGGAACTTATTACAGTGCTAGCAAAATGTCACTCAAGAATAATTGCATCAGGTACATGACATCTAAATGCTTGGTAAACTTTTAAAGAATCTGATTGCAGCAAATAGGGTTCCAAGATTAAAAAGAAAAATCTTACATTAGCATCTAATATTTATCTAGGATAATTCGATCAGCTAATGTAATCACTTAACATTTTCATTATCACATTCTTGACTGCAGGTAGGAGGATGTTGGTTGGAAATGTTAAAGTAATAGTTGCTTATTTGAGCTAAAGTAAAACAGTATTAAAATACAGGAGATGATTTTTCCAGTAATATTAGAAAATAGTCAAGATTCCATAGTCTGAGGAGAGAACTCAGATTGTGGACAGGGAAACATATGTTAGTGATATTTACCACTGAGAGCTCTACAAATCTTAACTAAATTTCCACTATCCTGCATTGTTCAGATGTGACTAGTGCTTCTAGTCACATCTGAAGTGTGAATGTGAGTCACATTCTAAGTGCCTCAATTTTTTGGTGCTCATCTTGACACCTTGTAGGGGCCTGAGATTGAGGGTGGGTGCCTCGCACTTTCTGAAAATCAGGCCCCTTTAAGGTGCTTCAAGAGGGGTCCCCAAAACAGAGGCACCCTGTGAACAGTGTGGAAGGAATTTTGTTAGAAGAGGATGAGCTAAATGAGAAGGCAAAGGAAGGGAGAGGACATTGAAGGGAGGGAGGTGAAAGTCACAGGGGAGGAGAGAATTGGAAGGGAAGGCAGGAGAGGAGCTTGAAAGGCAGGTGGAGTGAGGTTGACATGAAGAAACTTGGAGGCAGTGAATGGGGAGGAAGAGGCTGGCACTGGGGAGAGAATGCTCAGAGTAAATGCTCAGAGAAGACAGGCTGATGACAATCAGTGACCAAAGGTGCCTCTCTTATGGCTTCTGCTGGTTCAAAGTTTTGATTCTGCTCTGGAATTTCTTTTGCTCCTTGAACCCATAAAAGGGTGTTGTGTGCATGGGAAGGGATATAATCTCATCTCCACATCCCTTGATGCTTCTGTACCTGCTGCAACTGCTTGAGTCTCTGAAATCTTGGCCCCACTGTTGTCAATGGCATTTAAAAACAACAACAACACAGATGACTTTAATGGGGCCAGGATTTCACTATCATTAGTGACTTATAAAAATTCAGGTTGGAAAGTTGGACTTTAAGACTGCACAGTTAGCAGTAGCAAAGCTGACACTGGGGCAGAACAAGGAGTAATGGTCTCAAGTTGCAGTGGGGGAGGTTTAAGTTGGATATTAGGAAAAACTTTTTCACTAGGAGGGTGGTGAAGCACTGGAATGGGTTCCCTAGGGAGGTGGTGGAATCTCCTTCCTTAGAGGTTTTTAAGGTCAGGCTTGACAAAGCCCTGGCTGGGATGATTTAGTTGGGAATTGGTCCTGCTTTGAGCAGGGGGTCAGACTAGATGACCTCCTGAGGTCCTTTCCAACCCTGATATTCTATGATTCTATGACTCAAGATTTCCTCTCAGTTGCCTGCTTAGATCACTAGACAATACTGCCTTTCATTTAATCATACACATGGGGAGAGGGTGAACTTTTGCCATTGCACCATTCCTTGCAAGATGTAACATCTGATTAAGTTTTCCTTCAACAAAAGACACTCATTGGTATTACTGCAGTTCTTCAGCAAGAGCATTTAGCAACTGATTTCAACAAAAGATCTTTATCTTCCATTAGCAGGTATGATATTACAAACTCCAGTCTCTTAAAATCTCATTACTCCTAGCTGGAAAGTGATCCAATTTTTATAGCTAACCACAACCCCCCCAAACCTAAAAATTAAGGTTATTAAAAATTTTATAGGTACTAATAAAATTATTTAATTGCATTTTATTTTTTCTTTGAATATTCTTTATACCAATTATTTCCCCCACTTGTCATGTCAGCTGCACCTTACCTGGTAACATTTACCATAAATAGCCAATAAGTAAGCCTTAAGTTATAGGTTTGGGAGACAGGAAAAAAGGTGGTGCTATCAACTAGTGGAAAAGAGAACGTGGTGGGAAAAATGGAGTTCAGTTTTCTACGCTACGTTAAGCTTGTCTAACCCACTGGTTAGCGCGTTGTCTCCCCCCCCCCCTCCGACCCCCCCATCCCGCCTGATCCACAGCTCTAGCTCAAACTGTAGAGACACATGCTTAGCTCTGGAGGGTCCCTGTTCAATCTGTGGGGTCAGCCAAGATGGCAGCTGTCACTTCCACTGAGGGTGAGCCACCCAAGTGAGAGTGACGATGCCAGATTGAAATGCAAGAGATGGGTCATGAATGGAAAAGCATAGCTGAATCAGCAGCATAGAGTTGCTGTTTGAACCCATGTGGGTTGACGAGGTCACATTACATAAGGTGTAGAAGGGAGGTGGTAGGCAAGACCTGGGGGACTCAAACAGAGGGGGAAGTTTAGAGTATGAAGAGCTCCAAGAGACATACAAAAAGAGCAACCTGTCACTTGCACCCCTACCTTACAAAAACAGAAAAGCTTCTTGTCACAATCCTGGGTCTCCTTGAACCCAGTCTCAGATATTTGCTGCCGACACCAAGCTTCTCACTTGGAACTTTTAACTCAGGGCATTCCTCCCTCTGCTCCCTTGTTACAAGGGCCCTGGTTCTAGGAGTGGGGGTCCCCCAATAGGTAATTATGGATGTTCACAGGCCACTGCAGAAATCCCCAGACTCCAGAAAGGGGTACAGTAGTCTGGTCTAAACACACTGACAAATTGAAGGTTAGTTTTTTAAATAAATTAATGCAGACATACAAGTCTAAATAGGAAGAAAAGATGGTCCTGTGGTTAAGGATGTGTTCATAGTATATCAATTGCCAAAGGGTGGGGAGGGGGAAGAAGAGAGAACTTGAAATGACAAAACGGAAGAATAATGTATTCCAAGCTGGGGAAACCAAGGAGGGCAATACAAATTTGAATCATCCTAATAGGTTTGAAGAAACACATGGAAATATAGGCACATATTGCGCAAGGTAAAAAACATTATGAAATGGAAATCCAGAAGTTCTAATCACTAGCTTTTAATTATCAAAATAAAACTCATTTTAAGTGAGTATAACTTGCTCCAAAATAAGAATCTTTGCCAAGCACTACTCTCTGGGATCCCTCTGTTGCCAAGTTCCCCATTTGTGACCATCACCTGGCAACATCTTTTGGCAACATCCATTAGCCCCTCCTTCACACCCCATTCACAATCCACAAATTCTAGACCACCAGTGTTGGCTACTTCTCAACTGCTCTCAGCCCTCTACTTTCTACCATTGTTGACAATCTCCATGCTTCACTCTTCTCCACTCTGATTTCTCCCCCTCCCCCACCCCCAAGATCTGCCCTGGCTCAACCCCAAAGTCAGCTTCCTGTTCTCCTACTCTCAGGCTACAGAGCATCTCTGGTGAAAAATTCCATGACCAGGCTGACTTCCTCCACTACAAACTTGTTCTCCCCTGCTTCAGCTCTGCCATCTTTCTAGCTAGGCAGCTCTACTTCTCCAATTTAAGTGAACCTTGGGTCCTCAATCCTAGCCACCTTTGACCCTAACCCTTCTGCTTCCACTTCTCTCAAAAGACATCAGCGAGATCCTATGAAGAGAGAAAACTGACCAAATATACTGTCATGAGCTTCCCCTCCCCCTTCCTCTTCTTACAACTCCTTCCTTCACTGTCAGACCCAGAAGTTTCTCATCTTTTCTTCCTCTAAAAATCACTCCATTTGCTATATTGAGCCTATCTGGCACCCACTCTCACCCCTCAGCTCATTGTAGACAGATAGAATGCACTCTGGTGTTTCTCGTCCAATTCCATACTAGAACCTCTCCAACCCAACTTCTGCCCCTTGCAGTCAATTGAGACTGCTCTTGTCAAAGTCTCTAGCAACCTTTTTCTAGCCAAAGCTCAGAACCAGTACTCTATCTTCATAAGAACGTAAGAATGGACATACTGGGTCCGACCAAAGGTCCATCAAGCCCAGTATCCTGTCCTCTGACAGTGGCCATTGGCAGGTACCCCAAAGGGAATGAACAGACAGGTTATCATAAAGTGATCCATGCCCTGACACCCAATCCCAGCTTCTGGCAAACAGAAGCTAGGGACACCGTTCCTGCCCATCCTGGCCAATAGCCACTAATGGACCTATCTTCCAAGAATCTAGCTAGCTCCCTTTTCAACCCCATTATAGTATTGGCCTTCACAACACCCTCTGGCAAGGAGTTCCAGAGGTTGACAGTGCGTTGCATGAAAAAATACATCCTTGTGTTTGTTTTAAACCTGCTACCTATTAATTTCATTTGGTGCACCCTTGTTCTTGTATTATGAGCCTGAGTAAATAACACTTCCTTATTTACTTTCTCTATACCACTCATGATTTTATAGACCTCTATCATATCCCCCCTTAGTTGCCTCTTTTCCAAGCTGAAAAGTCCCAGTCTTATTAAGCTCTCTTCAAACAGAAGCCGTTCTATACCCCTAATAATTTTGGTTGCCCTTTTTTGAACTTTTTCCAATTCCAATAGATCTTTGAGATGGGGTGACCACATCTGCATGCAGTATTGGAGGTGTGGGCATACCATGGCTTTATATAGAGGCAATATGATATTTACTGTCTTTTTATCTATCCCTTTCTTGATGATCCACAACCTTCTGTTCGCTTTGACTGCCGCTGCACATTGAGTGGATGATTTCAGAGAACTGTCCACAATGACTCCAAGATCTCTTTCTTGAGTGGTAACAGCTAATTTAGACCCCATCATTGTATATGTATAGTTAGGATTATGTTTTCCAATGTGCATTACTTTGCATTTATCAACATTAAATTTCATCTGCCATTTTGTTGCCCAGTCACCCAGTTTTGTGAGATACTTTTGTAGCTCTTTGCAGTCTGCCTGGGACTTAACTATCGTGAGTAGTTTTGTATTATCTGCAAATTTTGCCACCTCACTGTTTACCCCTTTTTCCAGATCATTTATGAATGTGTTAAATAGGACAGGGCCCAATACAGGTCCCCCAGGGGACACCACTATTTACCCCTCTCCATTCTGAAAACGGACCATTTATTCCTACCCTTTGTTTCCTATCTTTTAAACAGTTACCAATCCATGAGAGAACCTTCCCTCTTATCCCATAACTGCCTATTTTGCTTAAGAGCCTTTGGTGAGGGAGCTTGTCAAAGGCTTTCTGAAAATCTAAATACACTATATCCACTGGATCTCCTTTGTCCGCATGCTTGTTGACCCCCTCAAAGAATTCTAGTTGATTGGTGAGGCATGATTTCCCTTTACAAAAATCATGTTGACTATTTCCTAACAAATTATGTGCATCTATGTGTCTGACAATTTTGTTCTTTACGATAGTTTCAACCAGTTTACCCAGTACTGAAGTGAGGCTTATTGGCCTGTAATTGCTAGGGTCACCTCTGGAGCCCTTTTTAAAAATTGGTGTCACATTAGCTATCCTCCAGTCATTTGGTACAGAAGCAGATTTAAATGATAGGTTACAGATGACCGTTAGTAGTCCTGCAATTTCACATTTGAGTTCCTTCAGAACTCTTGGGTGAATACTATCAGGTCCTGGAGACTTATTACTGTTTAGTTTATCAATTTGTTCCAAAATCTCCTCTAATGCACCTCAATTTGGGACAGTTCCTCAGATCTGTCACCCAAAAAGAATGGCTCAGGTTTGGGAATATCCCTCACATCCTCAACAGTGAAGACCGATGCAAAGAATTCATTTAGTTTCTCCGCAATGGCCTTATTGGCTTTGAGTGCTCCTTAAGCATCTTGATTGTCCAGTGGCCCCATTGGTTGTTTAGCAGGCTTTCTGCTTCTGATGTATTAAAATTTTTTTGCTATTACTTTGAGTCTCTGGCTAGCTTTTCCTCAAATTCTTTTTTGGTCTAATTGTATTTTTACATTTCACTTGCCAGAGTTTATGCTCTTTTCTATTTTCCTCATTGGATTTATCTTCCTCTTTTTGCCTCTCACTGCTTCTTTTGCTTTGTTGTTGAACCACGGTGGCTCTTTTTGGTTCTCTTTCTATGCTTTTTAAATTGGGGTATACATTTAAGTTGAGCTTCTATTATGGTGTCTTTAAAAAGTTTCCACGTAACTTGCAGGGATTTTACTTTTGGTGCTGTACCTTTTAATTTCTGTTTTACTAACCTCCTCACTTTTGTGTAGTTCCCCTTTCTGAAATTAAATGCTGCAGTGTTGGGCTGCTGTGGAGTTTTCCCTGCCACAGGCATGTTAAATTTAATTATATTATGGTCACTATTACCAAGCGGTCCAGCTATATTCACCTCTTGGACCTGATCCTGGGCTCCACTTAGGACTAAATCAAGAATTGCCTCTCCTCTGGTGGGTTCCAGGACTGGCTGCTCCAAGAAGCAGTCATTTAAGGTGTCAAGAAACTTTCTCAGAATCCCTTCCTGAGGTGATATGTATCCAGTCAATATGGGGATAGTTGAAATCCCCCATTATTATTATTGAATTTTTTATTTTAATAGCCTCTCTAATCTCCTTGATCATTTCAGAGTTACTAATACCATCCTGGTCAGGTGGTTTGCAATATAGCCCTATTGCTACATCTTATTTTCCAAGCATGGAATTACTATTCATAGAAGTTCTATAGTACAATTTAGTTCATTTAAGATTTTTACTTCATTTGATTCTATGCTTTCTTTCACATATAGTGCCACTCCCCCACCAGCACGATTGTTCTGTCTTTCTGATATATTTTGTACACTGATATTACTGTGTCCCATTGATTATCCTCATTCCACCAGGTTTCTGTGATGCCTATTATATCAATATCCTCATTTAATACTAGGCACTCTAGTTCACCCATCTTATTATTTAGACTTCTAGCATTTGTATATCAGCATTTTAAAAACTTGTCATTTTTTGGCTGTCCCCTATTGCATGACATAATTGAATGGGACTTTTTTTCATTTGACTGTTTTTCAACAGATCCTTCCTTTATTTTATCATTTTCCATCCTCTCCTCCTTATTAGGACATAGGGAATCTCCATTTATAGATCCTCTCTTAAGGGATGTCTGAACCACATGCTCCTCCACACCTGTCGGCTTTCCCCCACCTTTAGTTTAAAAACTATTCTACAACCTTTTTAATTTTAAGCGCCAGCAATCTGGTTCTGTTTTGGTTTAGGTGGAGCCCATCCTTCTTGTATAGGCTCCCCCTCTCCCCAAAGCTTCCCCAGTTCCTAATAAATCTAAACCTCTCCTCCCTACACCATTGTCTCATCCACACATTCACCTTGACCTCTCAACTACCTTCAATACTGTGTTCACCATGCTCTTCTCCTTGAAATTTTGTCATCCCTTGGTTCTGTGCTTGCCCTCTCCTAGCTCTTTAATAGCTTCTGCTGAGGATCCAGCCCCCCTGGTTTCTGTGAGGGTTCTACAGGTCTCTGCCCTTGGTCCCTTCTACACCTTGTCTCTGGGTAATTTAACAGAAACACAAATTCAACTACCATCTCTATGCTGACCACTCTCAGATCTAGTTCTACTCTAGGTCTTTCTCCTTTCGGTCAAACTAACACCTCAAGCCTGTTTCTGACCTCTCCTCATGGATGTCTACCCATTAGTTCCAGAGTAACAGCCGTGTTAGTCTGTATCCGCAAAAAGAAGAACAGGAGTACTTGTGGCACCTTAGAGACTAACAAATTTATTAGAGCATAAGCTTTCGTGGACTACAGCCCACTTCTTCGGATGCATATGCATATGCATCCGAAGAAGTGGGCTGTAGTCCACGAAAGCTTATGCTCTAATAAATTTGTTAGTCTCTAAGGTGCCACAAGTACTCCTGTTCTTCTTTTTACCCATTAGTTAAGCGCCACATAGCCAAAACAGAGCTCAATCTGCACCCTCCTCCCCACCTCCTTTCTCCGTCACTATTGACCAGTGGTCCTCAACCTGTGGGCCGCTTGTGGACCAATCAGTACACAGCTGCGGCCCATTGACATCACCAGGCCCATACAGGTAATATAGATATTGCGTGGATGCTGCCCACACAACACAGAGCTGCAGCTGTGGCCCATAATGGTAAATGGGTTGAAAGCTACTGCCAGCATCCTGTCTATCACCCAGACTCAACCTGGGCATCATCTTTTACTTGGCGCTCTCTGGGTCCTCATATCCAGGCAGTCACTAAATCTTACCTGTCCTTTCTGCATCACATCTCAGAGATGACCTTTTCTATCCATACACAGCCAAAATGCTTGACCTGGCTCTATTACTGCAACATTCTTGTATGTGTCAAGGCCAGAGAAAATCTTGCTTTGGTCATATCCATTCAGACTGCTGCTGCAAAGATCATTTTCCTAGCCTGTTTCAAGAATATCTACACATATGCGCCAGGGATGAGGAAAGTGAAAGTTAGGGAAAATAATTCCATTATTAAAGAGTGCAACACCTGTCTTCAATTTCTGTTTACTAGTCTGCAGATAAGAAAATAGCATTCTTCACAAAAGACACTAGCTATTAAGGGAAACATGCATTGCTCTCATTTAAGTCATTAAAACCACAAAAATTTCTCCATGGGTGGCATGTGGCTCTTTCCTCTTTCTTCACAGAGAGACTATCAATCATTTTTCTATAGTGTGGTGTCCACAGTTTTCCTGCCTCAAAGCACCAGACTTTTATATGTACAGTTTCAAACCATCCTGCCCACCAGGCTTCTTATAATTTATCATGTTTTAAACCAGGGCGGTGGTGGTGGTGGGGGGGGAGTTTGTGAAAAGTGAAATTAAAACAAAAGCTTTGACATTTTTCTATACTCTGAGAAATCTGAATAATTGAGCACAACCATGAAACTTTTCCAGGTGCAGATTGTTTAAATACATCAAGGGCATTATTTCTTGAACAAATGCTCTTAATACACAGTATATTTTATGTTTTCCATCTTAAAATCTATGGGTGGATGTTTTTGTCTTATCTCTTTTGTGCTTAATGCTGGGGCTTGACTAGAGATTCTCTGTGGTGTGTTCAGTTTGTTTAATGAGCGGATTTCCTGAGGTCATGTCTATTGATTGTGCTCAAAGATTTAGCTTGACAAACAACATTTTTGAGATGCAACTTGTACCACTGGGGCCTGGTTACTGAATTTAGTCTTAATGCAACAAACTACTCTCCAGTATACACTGCATCTGGCAAAAAGCCTCCCACTCTGGATCCATAGACTTGGTTTAGCAGGGCTGCAGCTGCGCTCTAAAACTAGCCATGTAGGCAGTGCTTTGATGTTGTGGGTCAGGCACTCAAGCCCACCTGCCACCCCCCACAGCCTCAGAGCCCAAGCTCCAGCCTGTGCTGCAAATGCTACACAGCTACTTTTAGAGCATTAGCCTGAGTACCATTAATACAAGTCTTTGGACCAGAGCTAGGAGGCTTGCTCCCAGATGCAGTGCAGACATGCCCCCTATCAGTCTTGAGAATGTCCATTCTGCACCACCCATAGCATGCAGCCTGAAGCTCTAACACTGGCACGCACTCCGCTTTGTTCTGGGGGTTATCCTATTCTATGGCTATGTTTTGGCACATCTATACTGCAAAAAAAAAACCACCGCAGCAAGTCTCAGAACCCAGGTCAACTGACTTGGGCTCAGAGGGCTCACGCTACAGGGCTAAAAATAGCAGTATAGACACCCAGGCTGGAGCCCAGGCTCCAAGTTCCTCCCCACTTGCTGCCTTTCATAGACTGGGCTCTACCCAAGCCCAAGCCGCTACTCGGCCATTTTTAGCTCTGCAGCATGAGCCCTGCAAGACAGAGTCAACTGACCCGGTCACCGAGACTTGCTTCTGTGGCGGGAGGGTTTTTTAGTGGTTGCTGCATAGACATACCCCTAAATACATTCTCTTGTCCACCCAACTAATAAGATCAGAGAAACAATCTATAATGAACTAGCAACCCCTTGGTTAACATGCCTCTGAGGAGAACTACCCCTAACATGAGACAGAAAAAGTTAATTATAAACACACATTGGAAAAAGCTAAAGGGATACTTTTTGTGAAACACGAAACAACAATATGACTTCTGCATGCAGTGTTTTTAACAACTATCCAGTGGGCTGTTTTCCAGTAGCATTAATTAGTTACAGGAAAAATTAGGTCTTTGAAGATTACTACATTTCTCTTATCTGCAGAGTAGCAACTCACCAGCAAATGCACCCCTTGGTGGTGGGGCATGACATAGCAGCCTCTTAACCTGATCTCCCTGCCAACAGTCACTCTGGTCATACAGTGGTCTGCTTCTTCTGATGTCTTAGCCCTCCAGCCAGCTCACTTTAAAGTGTCACTCCTTTCAGGGTGCTGTACAAACAGTGTCCCACACAACTCTAATGCTCAACAGCATCTTTCACCCATCCTGGCCTCCTCTACAGCATTCCCACTCTTCTCTCAGTACTAGGTTTTCAGGCTCCCCCCACAGAAGGCAGAAACCCCCAGACTAAACAAACCCAACAAAAGCAACCTCCTGCATGTCCAAGCTCAAGCTTCTAGTCCTTCTGGGTTCTTCCCAGCTCCCTGTTCCAGAACACTGACTCTCTCTGCCCAGGGCCACATCCCCAAAGCCTTGCCTCATTCCCACGGCCTACCACTGGGCACTTCCTTTCCTACAGCTTTCCATGGTTCCTTTCCCAGAGTGAGACCTCTAACAATCTCCCTGCTGTGTCTTTGTCTGGGGTCCTTCTCCTAGACCTTTTCCCAGCTGTGTCCAATTAATGACAATTAAGCCACCCAATCAGGATCACTGGGAGATGGCAGCAGTCTCACAGGCAAAGCTGAGCCCAACTCCCCTTAAAGGACTAGCCAGCCTCTGACACCATCCTTAAAAAGCATATTGTAACTTTTGTCTGAATTCTTTTGAACGTGCTGTTTATCATGAATTGTATGAAGGAACCCATTTAGGTCCATTAGCCTACTGGGTCACCTTTAGCCACCTTGCTGCTTTGTGGCTGGCTATTACTGACACTACTCTGCTCCCTGCTCATTGTAGAAAAATATGGGGAATGGAATAAGGAAAATAAAATAGCTCTTACCCCCAAAAGCCCCCAAGTTTTCCTTCAGAATTAACAAGCAGATGTAGCAGCAGGTACACTTCCTTCTGCATTGCACCTCTCTAGCCCCAAGGGGCACGGTGACTCCCTTGAGGTAGTGAAGTGCACAGAAAGATTAGTCCCACATAAGCCAAAGAAGAAAACAGGAGTGATGATGCAGCAATGATATGAAGAAGATTTTCCTTGCAGGAAAGCCTCTTAAACTCAGCACCGTAGTAGTGATCCTTTTATGATGAAATCTAGTTCTTAGAGTGCTTTCACCCAAAAACCTCAGAGTACTTTGCAAAGGAGGTCAGTATCATTACCATTGTGCAGAAACGGCAGCTGGGGCACAGGGAAGTGAAGTCCCCTGCCCAAGATCGCTCACTAATCCTGTGGCTGAGGTGGGACTAGAACTGGGCTCCTGAGTCCTAGTCTAATGCTCTGTGATTGTGGGTTCAGTCTTTGTCTAAGTCAGGGGTCAGCAACCTATGGCACGTGTGCCAAAGGCACCATGCGAGCGGATTTACTGTGGCACGCTGCTGCTGGCCTAGGGTCCCGGTTGCCTGCCCCGCTCAGCCCGCTGCCAGCCTGGACAGAACCCTGGGCTGGCAGCGGGCTGAGCGAGGCTGGTGGTCAGGACCCCGGCTGGCAGGGGCCAGCGGACAGAGCCCCAGACAGGTGCCGATATGGGGTCTCAGCCACTGGTCTGCTCAGCCTGCTGCCAGTCTGGGGTTCCATCCGCAGGTCCTTGTAAACGTAAAATGTATTACTGGCATGCAAAACCTTACATTACCACAAATAAATGATGACTTGGCACACCACTTCTAAAAGGTTGCCGACCCCTGGTCTAAGTTGTAGAAGCAAGATGTAAGCTGAATTGCCCTTTGCTTTACAAGTGCTTCTTACATGGATTACTATATTCAATCAGCCTGTGGTTTACACAAACTCCCTTTTACTCTGCATTTCCAAGAATTAAAAGTCAGTGATTTACATCCTCCACTAGTCGTTCATTAAAACATGCACAGCTCAGTGATAATATTGACTAGTAACAGGCAGAAAAGCATTGAAGTGAAGCTGTTGATTCTTTCCAACATTTCTATTGTATTGATCTTGCTTTCCTAGGCTTCACAAACGTATTTTGTGCCTCTGTAAATCTGTAAGCTAGTCCAACCTCTACTGCAACAATTCTGTACTTTGGAGCTTGATTTGAATGGTTTTTAATCAGACCATTTTTGGCTGCAACTGAACTGCACAGATAGAATATTAGGTTCTTGGAACTAGGGGGCAGAGCATTAGCTCATGTAAATAAGCAGCGTTCTATTGACTTCAGTGGAGCTATGTTCATTTAGCAAGGTGGATGTTTTGAGTTCATGAGTTGTATTATAATCTTTGTAAAGAGTATAGTTAAGGTTCTCTGTGTATTGTCTGAAGGATTCAAATATCTCAGAGTATGGAATTCAAGGTGACCTTCAAATGGGAAAAACTGAGCTTGTAACATTTTGCATCTTTGCTATAAAAAGACCACCTAAAAAGGGTTTGTTTTTTTAAAAGCCTTTGTGAGTTTACACACTGAAAATTCAGTCCTGTTATCGGAGATTGATGCCTGGAAACCTAGTGATTGACAACATAACAGTTGAGAGTGAAGGAGGAACAAGTAAAATAGGGAAGGGATTTTTGATAAAGACTATAATCAAACTTTTTTATGGACTTCTATGGTTATTTTACATCAATGGCAGCTTAACATTCTGGAGAAAATACATCTGTGTTAAAGTTTCACCAACTTCTACATTTAAAGGTGAGCACACCCAATTCATATCCTCCAAAACATCCAGAAGATTTCATCAAAACCAAGACTGACCTTACTAAAATTAAAAGTATTTAAGAAAAAACTTCAGAAAGCAGAAACTAAAGAGCTGTAATCCAAGCAGAGAATTGACTATACCATGGTCTTTTTCCAAAGTTTTAACACACAGTACTACATGTATCTTGGTATACAGAACTAGACAGGGAATGACAGAGCTGGATTAAATTTCCCAAAGAACTGTAATAATGTGAAGATGACCATCTCTACTGTGTTTATGTTCATACATTTAACACTGCTCTTTTTACACGATTTCACTCTCAATTACCTTTTCTGAGAAGGAGTTAAGAAGGAACACACTAACTGAATGCACATGTATGATGCATAAGCCGACGATTCCTTTTAATATAGTTTTAGACAAGCTATCATCTCTTCAGTGTTCTTATTCCCAGGTGATTTGGTGCATGCTTGCATTTGATAAAGCAGGGGTTGGCAACCTTTCAGAAGTGGTGTGCCGAATCTTCATTTATTCACTCTAATTTAAGGTTTCGTGTGCCGGTAATACATGTTAATGTTTTTAGAAGGTCTCTTTCTATAAGTCTATAATATATAACTAACCTATTGTTGTATGTAAAGTAAAGAAGGTTTTTAAAATGTTTAAGAAGCTTCATTTAAAATTAAATTAAAATGCAGAGTCCCCCGGACTGGTGGCCAGGACCCGGGCAGTGTGAATGCCACTGAAAATCAGCTCGCGTGCCGCCTTTGGCACATGTGCCATAGGTTGCCTACCCCTGTGATAGAGAATACTTTTCCTTGAACTAGCCATATGCATTTCACTGCTATAAGAGATTCCTATGCTGCTATTTTACATTTTCTAACAACTTTCATACATCCAAGAGCATTTTCTGCATGGAACAGGGTTGGAGTCGAGATCCAGCACTTGTGAAGGGTACCTGTTCTAGGTGAGTGCCTGACATTGTTAGCCACAGCCTCCTGGCTGTCCAGCCCTTTGCTTTACGTGGCCTGTTTCTATTGGAGTTTATGTTTTTTTCTAAATAGCTTTTCAATACTGAGGTATCCAGGAGTCCACTCCCCACCCCCTTTGCCTAACTCAGCATATATTTTTTTGGATCAGTGTTTAAAACAACCCTGTCAGGATGCTGATTTACTTGGCATTGTACCTTGTGGCAGCAGTGGATGGTCAGCAAAACTGTCTGAAAGCGAAAATGAACTTTTATGGGTTTCTAGGAGTGACTTTGCAGCATGACTCTTGAGTTGTTTTACCCAGGCACCCTTATGCACGGTGCAGTGTAGCATGGAAAAGAAATGATTGAAGTAGCAAGAAATCCAGCAGCAGCACCTAGAGCAACATCCTTATAGTGATTCACAGCATCTGGATTTCATCCCCCTCCAGTGAGACTACCAGATACACAAGAATGAAAAAAAGAGGAAATTAAACAAATGTAAGAGTTTACATAGCTGAGACCTTGCACCCAGACAGGCTGGAATCTACTACTCATTTCTTGCTAGACTCCTAGGGACAGGATTTGGGGTATGACCAGGCTGTGCTCAACTCCAGGACCTGAGGAGGGTTAAGTCACCTTTATGTCTCCTCTATCCTGGAACTGATCCCAAAACAATTTAGAGCAGTTTCAGGGCTGCTCTTTACCCCAACTGGTAAGCGCTTCTTAGGGCTATTGCACCAGCCAGGATCACTACAGCACAAGGCATTCTGTGCACACACCCTTCCTGCCTCTGATTACACCACCTACATCAGGGAGGCTAGGCATGGGCTTTGTGACATCTGCCATTCCCCTACATAAGGGGGATCCTCAGCTGGCTGTTTAAATGGCACAGAAGATGGAGTGGGGCCAAGGGTCTGGCTTACGGTTCATGTTTTTAGATATCTTCAGTGTATCGGGATGACTTTTTATAGTTTCCCTTCCTAGATATTTAAGTTGTAGATAGAGTGGTTAATATTTCACCTTTTAATATCAGGCACCCTCCTTAGCTGTGCTCTAGGGCACACATCCAGTCACAATAAGCACACACAGCTCCCACTAACTCACTCTGGAGTTGTGGGTGCTCAGCAACTCTGGGAACCAGGCCCTGACTGTACAGCATTTCATTCCAGTCTTTGATATGTTAATTTATTTGTGTGCACATACTTTTGAGCAGAAGATACTTTTTCTGTGGATAGGAACCTTTCCCCTCATTCCAGTTCCAACTCATTCCCTCTTATTTGCTCATTACTGAACCAGTATATCCTCCTGTGTAGAAAGCTCTACTTGTGCTTATGTTTGATGGCTTTCCTCTACCTTTGCTTAGAGCCCGTATAGGAGGCAGCAACTATGACTATAAATCAAGCGCATTCAGACCCAAAGGATCGTCTTGAAATAATGCATGTTTAACTCAACCAGTCTCCATCCTCATCTCAACGAGTTAAGCAAGCACCCATATTGACATGTGAATACATGCACCTTAGAATTCCTAGACCAATATAGCATCCTGAATCTAAGAGCATGGAATTTCATTAGAATTTTTGGAATTACACAGGATGTGGACATTTGCAAAATATTGCAAAACTTGTTCTATCATTCTGTTCCACACTCAGAAAAGGTTGTAGGAGACTAGCTGATATCTAGTAGACCCAAGCAAGATGACTTCCCATTAGGCTTTGAGGTTGTTTGGACAACTGAAATTGAGCCAGAGATGTTTCATTTTGTGCATTAGGACTGGTTACGGCCTATCACAGTTTTTACCAAAAAAGTTCCTGACAAAGAGATCGATCCTGCTGCCATTGAAGATAATGACAAAAATCTCAATGATTTAATTGGAAACAGAAGTAGTTTGGGCATGAACTTACAGAGTCAAATGAAACACAGCTCATATTTACTCCTCACTTTGATCCTAAACTGAGGAGGTATTTCTGTGTACTGCTAAAACAATATCACTTACAAATGAAGCAATCATTACTTTGGAAGACATGTTTCCGATAGTTTACTAACCAGTTTGTCAGCTATAGTCACAGAGACATGAAGATGGAAGTAGTTAACATGAAATAGCTTGGTGGTTTGACTATAGCAAGGCTCAACTTTGAAGTGACTATTTCGGTTATAGGCTGCCATTTTATTAAGGATTTATGAAACTGCAATGTTCCTGTTAATAAAATACAACTGTAGCCTCTCAGAGAGACTGATGTGAAATACTTTGCTTCTTTTATAATGTAATACAGGGGGGACTGGTAAACTCTTGATAAAAAATGAGAGAAAAGATGAATGAGGAAGACAGCAACTTTGGCCTCAATTATGCCTCTTACAAGACAGTGAGCAATGAAGATATGCAGCCCAAGCAAGGGTGCCTGAAGGCATTATTGCCATACAAGAAATGATGCCTCCTGGGCACTGTACGTAGAGTACACTGGCTACCCTGGCAGGGCTGGCTCTAACTTTTTTGCCGCCCCAAGCAAAAAAAAAAAAAAAGGGCGCTGTCCCGCCGAAACACCGTGCCCCCTCCCCCCCGCCCCGAGTGCCACGCCACCGAAACAAAAACAACCCGCCGCCCTGCCGAACCACAAACAAAACAAACAAAACCCCGAGTGCTCCCCACCACCCCAAGATTGGCCGCCCCTTACAAGGTGCCGCCCCAAGCACATGCTTGGTCGGCTGGTGCCTGGAGCCAGCCCTGTACGCTGGTATAACTGGCTGGAGCAGAGCTTTCCAAGTGTTGCTCTGTCAGCATGTTGGGAGCAGTGAGCACACCCCCTTTACTGGAATATATTGCCTCAGGGACCTCATGGTAGCAAAGGCATAAACCATCTTGTCCTGAAGCTTTTCCCTCCCTGCTGTCTAACTATGATCATCCTCTACCTATGTAGCACTTCTGCATTGGAGTGGCCAGGATCAGGCCTTTGGGGTGGAAGTTTCAGAACATTTAGCATTGGCCCAACTGAGCTGTAAAAACTCCCATCGGCTGCAATAGGACCAGAGTTTGGCCAAGGCTGAGAGCTTTTGAGAATACACAGCTGTAGGTCTTTTCTGTGCTTGCCTATGTTTGTATCTGAAAGAAAAGTCGGGAGTATCTATGGCTGCACCGAGTCAGGATGGGACTCTTGGCATTTTGGTCAGTTACTGTATAGTTTGGTCTACCATTGGCATTCACTGAAGGCAAATGAAAGAGGAGGATGTGATCTTCGTGGACTTGCTTTATCACTGGGATTTTCCACACTGAGTGCTGCTAAGCCTTTTGATTCAGGGCTCTAGCATAAACCTACATGCTCAATGAGGGTATTTCCCCACGGCAGCTCCCCACAAACATCATGCAGATGTGTGCATGCAGAGGGAGGTGGGGGGGTTCCTATCCTAAGATGGTGAATAGGTCCCCTCTCCTGACCTGGGGGGGGTGTTTGTGGAGGGAGCTAAAAGAACAGTGGTTGGCAGCTTCCTGATAATCAGCAGGTGGGAGGAATATGCCATATGGCCCAGACAGGGCTGTGATAAGGGTGGGGGAAGAGATGATCCTGACTCCCCCACACCTGAGGGGTGGCTTAGGTTATCACCACAGCAGTCTGACACAAAACAGCTCACAGTCCTCACCCATGAGGCTCTGCAGCATCAGCTGTAAGCACCACACTAGTGTTTCAACCTGTCCCTAGTGGAGGGGGGCTCCTATGTGAGCCAATGGCAGCAGCAGCTTTGGGAGCCTGGTGTGAACTAGCTCTTCTGGCAGGGCTGCAGTGTGGGGATTTCCATTTTCATGCTGGCACAGTCTCTCAGGAAATCAGATTGCCACCAATCATCATCTGTACCCCCCAAGCCCATACAGCCCCTCAACACAGCCTGATCCTGAAAGGTACAGATTTCCATTGACTGTAGTGGGAGTTGAATTGGGCTCTGCGAACATAAATGCCATGCATTTTATCTAATGGGAATAGTTTAAAATGATTTGAATTACCCTACACACCCTTCTCGGCTTCCTCCAACAAGTAAAAGCTAACCCTTGTGAATCAAACATTGCTTTGATAACCAAGGCCCTAGTTGGCTTAGTGATCACTTTTGCCTAGTCCTAGGTGATGGGTTTTTCAAATGGTGCTCACTCAAGAGCAGCAAACTGTCCTTATCAATACACCCCTCTCACTTCAGACTCTTGTGGGCAGTTTAGAGAAAAGAAATGGACATTTTCCTCCTTTTTCAGCCCACCTCTTTGGTCTCTGTTTCTGATCTCTGCCCCAAATCTCTTAAGTCCCCTCCACTACTGCTAGCCAGCCACAATACAGTTTCTAAACATTATGCACTGCTCATGAAGCACAAAGTGCCCACATAAAATCAGCCTTCCTAAAATAGTTCAGTACATTTAGTTTTTGCCAGTAGAGAAAGAACCCATGGAATGAGCAAATCAGAATGTCATTGGTTTAGTATGTCATATACCATAGTCATTCCAGCCTGCCATATTTATTTAACAGATTTTTTGAACCAAGGTTACAATTATATGGAGTAAATTTAAAAAAACCCAATAGATTGACAAAGCAACACTATACTGCAGCAGGCCCTCTCCATTAAGCCTTGATCCTGCAAAGCTGTATGTGCTGAACTTCATTCTTGACTTGAATGGAGCTACAGATGCATGAGTATTTGCATGAGTGGGGCCCTTCTTGTTTCTAACCTTGGTCCCACTGAAGTCAATAAGATTTTTGTCATTGACTTTAAAACAGAGTGGGATTGCACATTATTTTAGTCTACTATCAAAGTGGCAGTACAGCCAAAGAGCCAAAAGGAAATGGGGTAAAAAAAGAACAATTGGTTAGAACAATAAACCTACCAGATGGGTAGCTTTACGCTTTTATGAGGTTTATAGAACCAAATACCAAACAGCAAGAAAGATTTCCCAGGGCAGAACATGACAGTTTGGTCAGGATCATTTAGGTTATACAGTTTAGTTATGTAAACTCCCTTGAGCAACAAAACAGAAGCCCAAGCAACATCAAAAATTGGTTTAATATTATCCACATATTTTCTTAGTCAAAATAGTATGATTTGAAAAACCTATTCAAAATTTCTGTAAGCCTTTCAGCTATTTAAATATACTGTATGCAAAACAGGAGGAGAGACATTAAAAATCATTCTTTCCAAAAATAAATTCGCAAATGAAAATTAGAGTTTAACCTGAAAGTGTTAGTTGCATTTTCTCTTTTGAGCCTGTGGTAAATAAACTGAGAATTGAACTTCTGGTTGTATTTGCAAACACTGTATACGCTGCCTATTAATTATAAGTAAACATACTGCAATTAATATTGCAATGCTAATCATGCTGGAAGAGAGAAGAGACTGAAAGAAATATGAAGGAAAGGTGAGAAATTAGGCAAAGTGGAGAAATGAAAAGCAAGAAGTAAGTTAGAGAGTTATACATAAAAGATAAAGGTAAGTTAGAGTGCAGAAATATGAAGCATCTACCTAGAAGGCCAACCTTTTATAATGTGGGCATCACCAGGGAATCTGCTGGATAAAGAGTAAAGGGAAAGCTGTGGCAAGCAGTTAGCCAGCAGATCCTAAAACAAAGACTATAGAACACAAGAGTCCAACAAACTTTTTTTAATGCTTGCAGGTTAAGAACTAGCTGTTCACCCAGACTTCTTTCAGGATTTGTCTTGCTTACCCCCAAATTTCCCCTCACATAAAAACTACTAGCTTACAAAAATCAGACATAAAAATACAGAAGTGTCACAGCACATTATTACTGAAAAATTGCTTACCTTCTCATTTTTACCATATTATAAAATAAATTGATTGGAATATAAATATTGTACTTACATTTCAGTATATAGAGCAGTATAAACAAGTCATTGTAGGTGTGAAATTTTAGTTTGCAGTGTCTTTGCTAGTGCTTTTTATATAGCCTGTTGTAAAACTAAGCAAATATCGAGATGAGTTGATGTACCCCCGGAAGACCTTCGAGTACACATACCCCTGGTTGAGAAGCATTGGTTTTGACTACCCGATTTAGGTATCTTCTCCTTGCATTGCTTCCATTTATTTTTCTACCTATCCATACTTCTGATTCTTTCCCCTTGTAGACAGAACCAATTAGGCTAAGATTTTCAAAGTGATTTGGCAGCTTTAGTTCTTGGTGCCCAACTTGAGATGCCTTAAAAGGGCCTGACTTTCAGTGAGAAGGTGCTCAGCACTTTCTGAAAATTGGGCCCCCAAAACAGAGGCAATCAAAATCACTGTCACTTTTGAACATCTTGGGCTTAATGGGCAATCTTTTATAACTGCAGACACCTGACAGACTTTACAAGGAGTAATCCACATATTTCAGGTACCTGCTCCTCAATTTCTAGAGACCAAAGGAATTTTTAGTCAGTAACGATGGTTTTAGAGAGACTCATCTTTTTCCATGTGCTGGATTATGAGGCTTTGAAAAAGAGGCTAACAAGTGTAGCTGTCAATCAAGGGTAATACAGGCAACATTACATTTTAAACCTCAGTTACCAGAAACAATTAATGTTGCATACATTGAGTATTTATCCTCCCATATAGGGCGTATTTGCCAAGTGGCCACTCAAAGCTAAGGGACATTTCAAAATCTACATGTGCTCTGGGTATTTAGCATACCTAGGTAGGACATTGAGAATGCTGATCTTTATGCCACATGCTGGGGACACTTTTGTGGTTTTAAATTTTGGTGAAATACAATATTTTTGTGATGAACACTATACAATCCCCTCTACCCCTATCAAGAGTGTGCTTTATTTTTCAGGGCCTCTATATTACTCAAGAATTTGTGTGGCATAAATAAAGACTGAATTCAATATCAAGAATGCAGTTGAAATGCATGGTGTCCAACAGGCCAGGCAAAATTGAAACCAAGGACATAGGAGATCAAATGTTAAGTTACATAATAGGTGAGACTGCGCAGTGTCCTATACATAACCTTAGGTATAGGTATCACTGCCGGATCAGCCTATAGTAACTGGAAGCAAAGTAAGATTGGCTAGACTACATGTGCTCTGATGAAGGAATTTAGACTGTTACAATTTTGTCTACATGAATTCTACACATGCTGAAGGTGATTTAAAGAGTGAGGAGAAGTATCACTTAGTGTGTTCTAATAGTCAAGTCTAGGTGAGACTAAGTTATGAATCAGATGTTGAGGTGCATGTCAAATGGTAATGTGAAGTAGTTTGAGTTTTTCATGGCGTTTTTTGTGGTAATTTTGAGGGGAAAAACCCAGAAACAAGCCAGCTAAAACATGTATTTCTAACCTGGGTCTCATCAGTGGAGACAAATTTTGCTCAGAAGATGTAGGGCCAAATCTTTGTTCTGCTGAAGATTTCAGCAAAACAACCATTGACTTGAATGACAAAAAAAAAAAAAAAAAAAAAAAAATAGCCAATATGAAGACACTCCAGCAGCTAGGAAGAACCAATTAAAAAAAATATATATATTTTTCCCCAATATTAAGCTTCAGACTAAATGCTCAGGCTTGGATCTTGGGCTTATAAATAATAAGCCATAAAAGCACTTGAGCATAGAGTCCAGAGGAACAGATCCCATCTATTAATGCAGATAAGTAGATCTTAATAGATATTACTCACAACCATGACTGTGATGGCCAAACCCATATCTCTGAAAAAACAGAGCCACAAACAAAGGGCTTTGAGATTAAACTACAAAAATAGGACCACACTATGCCATTTCAATCAGCTAGCGTTGCAAGTTTAACTGGTGTGATCCCTACAAAAATAATGAGTCTAATTGTATGTGCTAATGTATCTAATTGTATGCAATAGCCTCCTGTGATATACTATACTTTTAAGAGACACTGTATCTTGTTTGTGTGCATCACAGTCTGTGCATCTGTCCATCTTTCTCACTGAAATCTCACCTTACAACCTCATTTGTGTCTGTGAATTAGAGCACACTACCTTCCTTTGTGAGAACACACTCTCATTCACAGCTTGACATTACAGTACATCCAGACTACTCTGTGAAATGCAAACTTGTATGTTGCATAGAATCATAGCTTGCTTGTATTAGTTTCCCCTCAAGATATTAAAGATTAAATTAGCGTAGCTTGTGTCTGAAACAACTAACTTTTTAAAACTAAAATCGCATACACATTCACCCTCACTTTCACACTCTCCCCACTAGATCACACCTCCTTTCTAAATTTGAGTGCTATGGGGTGCAATTGCATTCATTTTGCATTAGAAATGCATTAGCACATTTTCCTCAGGCAGTAATCTACTTGAATTGCATACTGAGAAGATATTGTTAAGGTTAATGACCTAATGATGAAACTGCACATGACACCTTTGCAATCAAATGAAGTGCAGTAGCTGAATTACTAAGAATCAACAGTGAACTCTGGTCTCTTTCAGTTTTGTTCATCAATATATAATGGGCAGAAGTGACACCTTCCCAAATCATGACTTGTCATTCAACAACTGCCTCTTTAACCTAACGAATGCTGTGACCAGGTTTTATAATTTTTATGAGGAAGAACTGCATTTTAGTAACAGGAAAATGATTTCTCAAAATGCAAGACAGAATTGGCAATTATACCAGTAAGCTTTAAAAAAAGGGTACAGAGCAGCAATAGCTACAGGTCAGGAGAACGACAGACTACCAGCATTTCAGTGGAAGACCGTATTCTTATCCACAGATAATATCACCAATGGCAGATTCTCCATCTATAATCTGTGGAGTAATGGAAGCAGCATGGTTTTGGCAGTGAAGCTATAATAAGCTGAGGTGATGAGTGATTTAGCTCCATACAGGCCTTGCCTGCATTACATTTTTTGAGATCTGACAGTGCAGGTGACTGCTGGAATTTTTAATCGCTGTCTGTACCTGATCTGAGCAGGGGTAGATGGCAGAGAAATAAAACCAGCATCCTGTCTATGGAGTGGTCGCACTGATAGTGGAACAGTGTGGGAGCTCTGGGTCGAAAATTCTGTCCCATGAATGTTTTCAAGGTTTTGAAACTTGTGCTGATTTGCATCAGGACAAAACCAGACCTTTCAAAAGTTTCTGTGGAAAACTAGAGCACCCCTTCCCAAAATAATCAATAGTCTGGTGGTTAGGGCACTCACCTGTGATGTGGGAGATCCAATTTCAAATCCCTGCTGTGAATCACTCATGGGAGAGCTATTCCACCTCTTATAAAGATTTATTGGAGCAGAACTTTGAACTTGAGTCTTCTATATCTCAGCTGAATGGACTCTTAGGGGAGCAGGGAGGGGAAAAAAATACCCACCAGTTTAGACCAGAAATTTCATCCAGGATCTGAAAAACCTTTGCTGACAAGTAGTTCAGTCAAAACTGGAAGGTTCCTGAATAGTTCCAGTTTTAATGAATCTGCATTTTCCAATTAAAAAATTGTCAAAAATGTCCTGACCAGTTTACTCTCCATACAGTCTGATCAGGCCATAGCTACAGAGTCCTGCAGACATTCCTGTCCTTCATCTTGCCCACCTGAAAAGCTCCACATCACAATCAGCATTATGGGCTCAAACCTAATCTAGTTTTACCTATAGCTTATCCAAGACACAAGACTATCATTGGTTACTGAACCTGGTGTAACCCTTCTGCCATGTGGAGCCAACAGCAACCAGGGCTGGGTTCAATATCTAGGGGTTCCTTTCCATTGACAACACAGAACCGGCTTGAGCCCCCACCCAGTAAGCCTGGGAAATTTACACACCACTCCTGGACACCTCTGAAAGGAAATACTTCACCACTTGCAAGCACAGAGTCAGAGTGTAGAAAAGAAACTTAATAAAAAGGAGGGAAGTAACTGGATGTTAATCTGGGAAAACACTGTGAACAGGGTTCATGAACAAACCATGAGTAAAAGACCCACCCCCAAGTAAGTTTGGCAGTGTCCTTTTCCCCTCAGGTTCTTAAGTCCAGCAACCCAAAAGCCCCTTTCACCTGCCCGACGCTTCTCTGCACCCCACTCAGTTGCTGTCCTTGGTCAGTGCAGACCCAGAGTTCAGAGGTGCATCTGCAGAGTTCACCTCCCCCCCCTGGGTGGGGTAAAGAGGTACCTTACTCGCTCCACTGCTCAGGCACTCGCTTGCTGCCCCTCTCTGCCAGCCACCCTGCTGGCTGCTCACCAGCCACTCCTGCCAGCCACTGCTCGTTGCTTCAGCTGGCAGCTTGCTCACTGCACCTCTCCACCAGCCGCCCTGTTGGTGGCTCATCGCATCTCTGTGCCGCAGCCCTGTTGGCTGCCCGCTCACTGCGCCTCTTCACCAGCCACCCTGCTGACCGCTCATCATGCCTCTCCGCTGCACCAGCCACTCATTCACCATCTGACAGAGTCACCTTCTGCTGCCCCTCTGCACATCCATCTCTTAGTAGTTTTCAGCTCTTTGCAGGCTGGGCAGAAACAGACCTACCACAAAAAGAAGAACAGGAGTACTTGTGGCACCTTAGAGACTAACAAATTTATTAGAGCATAAGGTTCCATATTGGTTCCATTCTATATGCATCTGAAGAAGTGGGCTGTAGTCCATGAAAGCTTATGCTCTAATAAATTTGTTAGTCTCTAAGGTGCCACAAGTACTCCTGTTCTTCTTTTTGCGGATACAGACTAACACGGCTGTTACTCTGAGACCTACCACAACTGATTTAAGCTCTGATTGAGCATTTAACATAACAAAAAGGCTCCTAATGAAGCCTATTTAGCTCTAAGAAATTTGTTAGTCTCTAAGGTGCCACAAGTACTCCTGTTCTTTTTGCGGATACAGACTAACACGGCTGCTACTCTGAAACCTATTTAGCTCTATTCTTTTAACAGCGAGGAAGAACAGGTTAAATCAGTTTGGGAGGACCCTTCAGGGTGTGCAATCTCCTGACTAGGGATATCTGTCCCCACCCCTCTTACTTTCAGAGCACTCTGACATTTGAGCCTGGCTTAATGAGGTTCTTTCAACAGAGGGTGGTCCCCTTATTTGGAACAGGTTAGCACAGTCCTGCGTTCCTACAATAATTACATTGGTAACCATATTTCACTACTCCTGAATTCAGAACTAAGGTGATTTGTACCCAATACCAGCCAAAGTTGATCACTTTGACACTCTGTATCTGATGAATATGTAAACAGAGCAGGAGCAAACTGGATTTACATAAACACTCCAAAAGTCTCTTCCCCTCCCAGCTAGCTGTCAGGAAAGCATTAATTCAGACCTTGCTTATACTGGCATTTGCTGTTAGCAGGGCAGTGCACTCCCACTGAAGCCAGGTGCTGGCCAAAGAATCAAACCTGTAGCAGCATAAACTGAACATGAACAAACTTGAGTACTTGTCAAAAAGTAATACAATAGCTAGCTAATGCCATTGTAGGCATGGTAAAATAACTGTGCCACTGCTTAGTATCATCAGGATTTGTGCTGAGTCAATCTGTGTATGTGTGTGTGTGTGTGGGTGTCTAGGTATTCACTGATTGCAGAATGCATTCACTATGGTCATGTGTTGTGTTCACTTTCCACAGGTTTTGAAACAACGTAGTTCTATTCAGGTTGAATGTTCCATGGAAAGGGAGTTTTAAAGTTTCTGTACTTGAGTATTCCTGTCAGAAGTGGTATGTATTAATTGGGTTGGGACACTACAGTAGAGGTTCCAGGGACCTGGCAGAGAAGCTATCAAGAAACCCCCCCTCTCCCACAGACAGAAAAGGATAGAACTACACCCTTCACAGCTAACATGCTCCCAGTTATTGTGTTGGGCTGTATTGATGACAGTAAATGAGACCAGTACATGCATGAAATACACTGGATGAGAGACTATTCGACACAGTCAAAAACTACCCTAGTGAATACCTTAAGTATGTGAGGAGACTATTTCATAGAGACAGGGGTGGGGAGGGCAGAGAGTTCCCAAATCTCCCACCAGAGCCCCACTATCAAGGCTGTCAAATAGGAAGGGAAGGATTTCTCTGACACCCTTCCACTCCCTACTTGTATGTGACTGATGAGAGAAAAGTCAGTTTAAACTCTCCACAAAGCCAATGAACCTAGTAGCCTGTCACAGGGCAAACCACTCACCACTGTTCTTGCACCTCCTCCTGGTCTCTCTGGGAATTAACTCTGAGGTAGTTGCCTGCTTCTGCAGATTGCACACCATTATGCCAACTCTGATCTGCAGCACTTCTTGCTCCAGGACTCCCAGCATCTCCTTCATGACTTAGACCTGCAGCTGGGTCACTCAGCATGCCCCCTTCCACAGGTTCAGTCCATCAGCAGTGCTGGCAGCCTTCTCAATCACTGACTTAGTTCTATACCATTCCTTCAGTGACTGGTAGGGGAACCCAGGCCTGCCCTTTGCTCCAGGTTCCAGTCTAGCAGTTCTAGGCTTCCCACCTCTGCCCACACTGCTCCTTCCCAGGTCCATGCTTATGCTTGCACTCGTTCACTCACTCACTCTCAGCTCCCAGAACCCTCCTCCCTGGGAGTGACTCCTGCCTGCAGCCTTTCCTAGCAGCTCCCCAATTTCCTAGTAGGCTTCCCCAGCAGCCAGTCTGTGGCAGGCTACCTGGCTTTATAGGCTCTGCCTGTTCCTGCACAGGTGAGCCTCTGTCTAATTAGCTGCTTGGGCCCACCTTCCCTAATTCAGCTCTTGCACAGCCAGTGTGGGGGTGTACACCCAATCACATAGGCTAATTTTTCTAGAAATGATACCTCTGGCTTTTTTTTTTTTTTTTTTAACAATTCCCCAATTCTGCTACCAGAACTGCAGCAGGATCAGGGCATTGTGAAGGTGAGCTTTAATTCATCTATGTGTATACATACCTCCACCCTCTACAGATCATCAACATCTGATGATCAGTCCCCCAGTCTATATTTCTCTCTCTCTCTCTGTCAGGATGAGAGTTACTGGGTGAAACATAGCAACTGCTTAACAGTTCATGATGACTCTTCACAACAGGGTAGGACAGAGTGAAAACTGCTGTACCCAACTGAGATTGCAGGGGGAATTTTGGCCATGAGACTATAACAAGCCCTATAGGAATTTCGTCCAAGTGCCGGGGCTAACACCCACTTTTGCAAAACGTGCCATTGGAGTTTATTTGCCACACTGGTAGTCAGCACTCAGCAACCTGGCTTTACATCGTACCCCAAAGATGTCTGACAGGATAAAGTCTGCAGTCAGCAGGAGATGTGGAATACATTATGTACAGTAAAATAAGCAGAGAAGGGGGCTTAGCTATTATTCCAGGGGCCTTTAAAATGTATTGCCTGTAATTTTAATCATATCATTAAATAAGCCTGTTAAAGGACAATCCCCTATGCCCACAGGAACCTGCCAAGAGAGCACTTGGTGGTGGGGGGAAGGGCGTGGATTGCGCTTTAACTGGGTGCTATTTAACACAGTTGTAAAATATCTCGACAGCATTGCTTGGAGCTCTGTTCCACTGGGGTTCCTGACACCACAGCCTGCAGGAAGCTTGGAGTAGGGCTGGTTTGAGTTAGTAGATCCACAACTAAACAGCTCCATCGGAAGGTTCCCCCCAATTATAGGAGGGCCATAATGCTGGGCAATCTTAAGGATGCGGTAGCTCAGCTAGAGTTCCACAGCCTGGGGAAGCAGAGGTGGGTCCTGTCCTCTGCCGACTCTCCAAGACAAACTTCCTCCCTGTGCTAAGTGACTGGGCAGGGAGTTGGGCGGGGAAGACTTGCCCTTAAAGGAATGGAAAATAATTGGTGTTGTATCAAATTGAAACAAGATTAGAGTCACTCCATATGAAGTGTTGGGAAATATAACTGAGCTCTAGGTACATGAGTGTCAATAAAAGCTCTCATAGGGGTCATGTGAATAACAATTCTTACTGCATACTGCTAAGCCAGAAAGGGAAGTTTACTGCTACCACACACTGGAAACCAGATGAACTAGGTGCTGGTTGTGCATTAAAGTGCATTGTCTTAGAAAAATAGACTTTGTGGAATCTGCAAATTGGCACAAGGACAAAAATATATTCAGCCTCCAAATTAATATACTCTAAGCAGGTGAGGTGGCCTGTTTTATATCCCACATTTAAAAACAAAATATCAAAGACCTTGTTTGCCATCCCGATGGGTTCTGTTTGCGCAGGTGGGGCTGGCACACTCGCACTGTTTTGGAAAGGAACTGGCATCTTCGTGAATAGATCTTTTAGGAGTTGCAGATGGCACTGCTCCAGTATAATGTTTTTCAAGCCATAACATGAAAACCCCCAAGACAAAACATGCATACAGTATAAGTTTAATATCAATAGCTCAGCTTGGGTTGGTTCCAGCATACATCCTTCCAGGAATGGAAACCAGTCCGACTGGGCACCCTGACTAAACTAGGTCACTACACCTTTGAGATGAAAGCGAAAGTACAGACATGAAGAACCAAGGTGGGGTGAGGAGACATGGGTCATTATTTTCCATTTAGTAATAAAACACCCTGCAGATGATGACATCACCACCCTTGGGGGATGAATCTGCAGTTGCACCATTCCATTCACCATGGGGAGTATGAAGGCAACAGGGTTAGAAGCTTTACTAACCCCAAATGCAGCACATCCTCTGCCAGTATCTTCAAGGCTGTTTAAATTAGTTATCTGTGCTGCGGGGCAGTCAACAAAGCCTTGTATTGTAACAGAGCTCTGAAATCTCCACTGTAGGAGGGCAGCTCATTTAAGCATCTATAATGATTAAGTTTCATATGCCAACCACTGCTGGCAAAAAAGCGGGGTCATTCTGATTTGACTGTTGCTGTCTGTGCCATAGTTCAGTCTTTGTGGCTGAAGATTGCAGCTGGTATACTATAGAAACTCAGCCGGCTCTGAGACTCCTGCAATACTCTAGGCACAATAGGATGAATTAAGGATGGAGTGACAGTCCCAAATGAATCTTCTTGCTTTTGGCTTTTCAACGCTAAACCCTATGTTTTCAAGGAAGTATCTGGGATTAAAGTCACAGGCTGTTACAAGAATAAATCCCATCACTGAAAGTGGAGGGGTTACTTTTATTTTAAACTTTAAAAAACAAAATCTGCTTTCTCCAGTTTCTCCGGTCTCTTCAGTGCATTCTCAAGCTATCTAACCCAGTAATTGAAGCACCCACAATAGGATTTTTACTGGTGACTCAAACAATTCAATAAAAATTTTAAAGCTCACCAAAGCTGCGTTAGTGCTGCTGCTTTGACACAAAGGGATACAGATGCTTCTCTTAGGCCAGCTCATCTGACCCCTATCAAGCTTGCAGGGGTTTCCCCCAAAATGGGAACACACATAGGGGGTCAGGTTTTTACCTCCATACTACTGTTTCCTCACTCCTGCCCAAGAAAATCCCCTCCTTGGGGGTCAAGGATCTGCAGCACAAATGGAGTCAATGGGGGGAGTGCTGGAGTGACACGCTCTGTCCTTCTACTACACCCTACAGAAAACCAGACAGAGGAACTTTGGGATTGGGGGTGGAGCTACAGCCCATTCCATAAGCAGGCAAACATTCTCTGCTCAGGGATTGATCTTGACCCAACCTCATCCCCATTTCTGTGGACACTTGTGCCTATTCAGAGTTGGGAAAAAAATGTTTCTTTATAAAACTCGGAAGAAGGGTAGATTTTGAGAGGACAATGCAGGCTTGTTTACCATCAGCAACATGCTGTGGATGCTATCTTTCCACAGGTAGACAGTAGAGTTAGGCTGGAAAGAACACAAGGAAATTCTGAGCTCCAATGAACTGTAATTAAAGGCATTATTTTTTTTTCTATGTACACAGAGCTGTACCAAGCAAATACAATACTGCCAAATCCACTTGCATCATGAGAGCATGCTGAAAGGCTGCTGCCAACTCACCAATTTTCCCTTATTCAAAATGGGCACCTATTTTGAATCTTCTATTATGGTCAGTGGGGCTGAAGCCAGCAAGATAGCCGCCATTTCCCCACAGTCTTGCTGCATGTGACAGTCACGTCGTCCTTAATAAAGTGGGCTGCCATGTCCCGTTGTTTTCAAGGAGATTGAAGCCACGGCCACGGACAAAGTGGCTGCCACTCTATGGCTCAGGGGCTTGATAGGACACAGGGACTGTGAGGAGAAGAAGAGACACTTGGGGAGAGTGAAGGGGAGCAGAAGGCAGATTTACGGGTTAAAGGGGAATAGAGGGCAAGAGGGAGGCTGAAGGGGGTGCAGAGGATGTGATGGAGTGGGAGATAGAGGGGATAGAATGGCAGCTTCCACAGCCTGGGAGTAGTGGTGGGGAAACCTCCAAGCAACCAGGGGAAGGCAGTTTGACCATATTGCAACACCTGACTTGACCATAAATCCTGGGATTTTGGAGCCTGCAGTAGGAGCTGTCGTGATGACGTGAGAAGCTGCTCCAATTCTGCGATTTTTGGGGCTGGACAGAGCTCTGTGCAAAAGTTTGGGTCTAAGATCACAGATGCCCCTTGTCACTGAGCCCTGCTTTTTATGTATGGCCCTATAGCAGTGAGAGGGTCCCAGGGCAAGAGGAGGCAACAGAGTGGGGAGAAAGTTGCACCAGAGCCCAGACCCAGGGCAACACTTCTGTGCTGCAGAACTTCTCCTCTACATGGATCTGGGCAGAGGAGAAAATATGGGTTGCAGCAAGGGAGGAGGGGAGGAGAGGACGGGAGATGATGCGGCCAGGTCTGGGGAGGGGGTGAATTCCAGCAAGGCGCGTGTGTGCCCGTGGGATGTAAGGGAGAATACCAGGGGTAGTAAGGTGGTGGTGGGGTAGTCAAGACAGTAATAAGAGAACTGCCAGCCATTTCCAAACCTGGGGGTGAGGAAAGGATAAGTGGGAGATGCATGCTTGTAAGGTTAACTTTTGAAGCTGAAATTATCACACACATTTACAAAGGAGTAGAGGGAGTTAACAAGGTAAGAGACTAAAAACATGGCTTGATGTTTTTAAACACTCATGATTTGTGGTGTTAATCTCGCGATTTTTGACATCTTACCGGGGTCCATCTCATGTGTTTGGTCTCTCGAGGTCAGCAATAATGCAAATAGGAAGAAGGAGTTGCTGCCTACAGAGCAAAGTGCCAGATTTTTAGCAATATCGAAACCAGTGGGAGTTAGGAGCTTGAGTATCTTTAAATATCTGGCACTTGCCCTGACTCATGCAAATAAGATGAATGAGACCTGTTGCTGTATGGGGACACTGCCAGAGAAGGTTCTGTGTGGGGAAGATTTTCAGGAGGGGAGTTGAAGGCGGATGGAGAGACAGCTTGGCACACAGGCAGGGGTGGCTCTAGGCACCAGCAAAGCAAGCACGTGCTTGGAGCAGCCCATTTGCAGGGGCGGCAGGGATCCAGCATGGGAGCTGAGAACCAAGAGGGGGCCCTGGGAGCTGTAGTTCCTTGGTTAGCTCCCTGCCTATAGAGCCAGCCCTGGAGCAGGGAAAGAACTACATTTCCCAGCATTCCCTTGGCCACTACCAACAGGAAAGAGGGGGAGGGAGTGAGGAAGCTGAGACCTCATGCTGTAGCCTGCTGTGAATGGAGAGCTGCGCTGTGAGTAGGGATTCCATATTTTAACATTCAAAAAATAGGACACTCCACGGGGAGGGAGGGTAGCCCCACTGCCTCACCCTGCCCCCATCCACTCCCTCCGACTGCCCCCCACAGAAACCCCAACCCATCTAACCCCCCTGCTCCCTGTTCCCTGATCACCCCCTCCCGGGACCCCTGCCCCAACTGCCCTCCAGGACCCCACCCCTATCTAAGCCCCACTGGTCCTTGTCCCCAACTTCCCCCTTCCTGAGACCCCCCCCCAACTTCCCCTCTAGTACCCCACCCCCTACCTGTCCCCCGACAAACCCCTGGGACTCCCATGCCTATCCAACTGCTGCCTGTCCCCTAATTGCCCCCCCAAACCCCTGACCCATCCAACCCCCCCTGCTCCCTGTCTCTTGACTGCCTCCCCCCCGGAACCCCCTACCCCTTCTCCAACCCCCCAGCCCCCTTACCGTGCCACTCAGACCAGCGTGTCTGGCTTTGTGCAGCGCCAGACACGCTGCTGCATACATGCTGCCGTGCTCCCCTGCGGAGCCACTGCCCCCAGCACTTGCCTTCCAGATTTGAACACCTCAAAATTCAGGAGTGCTCAAGCTCAGTTTGGGCAGCTGTTACTTCATTTCTCCCAAATCAAATATACTGATCCACTGTAACTTGCTGAAGAAAAAGTAGGATAAAATTGAGCAAGAAATGCTTCCCAGTGGTTATGAGGACTGGAATTGCTATTTTCAACAGCCATTGCCTTTTGTTTGTTTGTTAGCTTAAAAGGAAGACAGTGATATTGCATTGGCAAATTCCCCATAGAAAGGAAGAGTGGAACAAAAGAATAATAAAGGCACCTCAACTTTTCCTCATTTATGTAGGACAGTCTTATAATATGCATCCAGATATTCTCCAATCACAGAAGCTGAAAATTGTTCCACTTTACTGCAGTTCTGTAACCATATAGGAACCAATCCTGTCTGTGTTCTGTGCACATCTAAAATTCCTGCTGAATGACTTGCCGTGGGAGCGAGTTACCAGTGACCCAAGGCTGCGGCGGAAGGAGGGTGCAGGTGGGGGGAGGAGGTGAGCCCAGGGCTGGGGCGGCAGGAGGTGTGTGCGTGGGGGGGTAGGGGGAACCCAGAGCTGGGGCGGCAGGGTGTGTGTGTGTGTGTGTGTGTGTATGAGAGCCCAGGGCTGGGGTGGCAGGGGGGTGCGGGTCAGGGGGTGAGAGCCCAGGGCTGGGGTGGCAGGGGGGTGCGGCGAGGAGCCCAGGGCTGGGACGGGGGGCAGCCAAAATTTTTTTTGCTTGGGGCGGCAAAAAACCTAGTGCTGGCTCTGCACACAGGAAACCAAAGGTTGGTCCAAGGCTAGAGGGGTAGGTTGAAAGAAGGAGAAATCAGATATAAAATATATGAGAGACAATATGTGACTTCTAGGAGTACACTTTGGTAGCTCAAGAGACTTTTGCTCTTTTAACAATGTGGATCATAGAGTGTATAGATGTATGATGATGTGAATAAAATAAATCAGGCAATAGCTTGGCAATCTAAGTGAAAAGCCTGGCATCAAGAAATATAGTTCAATGGTGCAATAATTATATAGGAGAGAATCTTGTCCTCTTGACGTTTCCCCATATTTCTGCATTAGTTAATTCTGGTGAAAGAAATGGCCACAAACTAGATAAGGATGACACATCACTCTAGATAAAGCCTGCTGTGATGGCTGATCAAAATTGACTCTTTGGCACATTTTGGAATATGCAGGATTCCACAATCATGTATGAGTCTTGCTGGGCAACGCGTGAGAAGCTTTAGGAACATTCCCTTAGGAACAGTTCATCATGCTGAAATTCTGGAAACTATATTTGTGCCCACAGGAGTAAAGTCAATTTAGTATTCAGCTGTAAGGGGAGATAGAAAGTATGTCCATAGACCAAACTGAAGTGTAGTTAACATCAAACCAAAGCACTGTAGTAATCTTGAGTATAAAACCAGTGATTTCACAGCAGCTGGAGGTGAACGACATATTCCCATTATACAGCTTTACAAAAAAAAAATCACTTTAGTATTTTACAAGCAATTCAATGATGAGCTATAAACAAGCAGGACAGAGTCTAACAAGCAATCTAGTGGGAAATGTTGGTGATTTAATATTACATTAAGCTGATTTGGATAGTTAAGAATCAGAGGGTGCACTTGCACCACAATAAGCATGCAATAAAATAAACAAACAAGCAAATAAAAACATATAATCTTTTCAGTGGCTTGACAAGTGGAGGTAAACAGGGAGAAGATTTCATGTATACACTGATGAGGTTATATAAATGCAACCAGATGTCTTATGCTTCATAATACCCTGTGAACCTGTGAGACATTCGCAGAAAGTGCTTTGAGGATATCATTTTGAAATTCTGCCTTCTGCTTCCTTTACACTAATATTCTGTTTCCCTTTACAATGGGCAGATTTGCTGGAAGCAGATGTTCAACTTGGCGCAATTCAATTCTCTTTATTTTAACAGGATAAGGAGATGAAAATAAGTTATGAACTTAGGGTTCTTACAGCAGTAGTTTCTTGTTTGAGTAGTGCTTGCACCAAACAGAATTATTATAAGATTAAAAATGTGAAACCCGCTCTCCCAACACCATGCATGTATTTACAGTTTAGTTGTATGCTGTATTTTTAAAAGCTTTAGAATCTAGGATTTCGTGATACAGTGTTGATGGCAGAATTTAGCTACCATGGTGACTTTTTTTATTCTTCCTAAGATTAATATGACCCTGGCTGTAGAGGGCTGGATCATTTAAGGTTTGTTCCTGAGGAATATTGATAAAATTTTGTCATCCATTCCAAAAACAGATAAAAAATCCTCTTAGGGGACTTTAACACAAGAGATGGCCGAGATTCTAATGTGTGGAATTGGGAAGGAAGGAGTGGGCAAGACCAATTCCAATGGCATCCTCCTCCTCAGCAAATGTGTGATCACAAACACAATCTTCAGACAAAGCAACAAGTGCAAAACAACTTGGCAACACTCCTGCTCAAAACAGGGGCACCTCCTAGATGATGTCATCGTAAGAACACAGGATCTAAGAGATGTCCAAATCACCCGTGTCATGAGAGGAGCTGATGATTGCTGGACTAACCACCACCTGGTGCGGTCAGTCATATCCATCAGGATTGCACCGAAACATAGAACACAATCCAAAATACACAGAGGACAATACAACATTCAAAGACTTCAATCCTCAGTGCACCAAGAGAACTTTCAAACACTCCTCAGTGAAAAACTGACCATATGCACACCTGGAAATGACAACACAAGTGTTGAAGAAGACTGGGAAGCCCTAAAATAGACCATCCATGAGACTTGTGAGGAATCCATTGGCCTTGCTACCCGCCACCATCAGGACTGGTTTGACAACAACATTGAGGTTACAGCCAGATTGGACCAGAAGAGAAAAGCTTTCTGCGACTGGCAAAACCAACCACTATCCAGTCAGAAGCAGAGCTCTTTCCATCAACTCAAAGCTGAAGTTAAAAGGAGGATCTGAGAAATCAAAAACAAATGGTGGGAGGACAAAGCAAAAGAAATCCAAATATTTGTTGACAGACATGATATGCAGAGTTTTTCTTTTGTGAGACAAAGACCCTGTACAGTCCAAGCTCATTTGGCCTCACACCGCTGAGATTTGAACATGGTAGTGCCCTTCTTAAAGATAATGAATCCACCAAAGAGCGCTGGAAGGAACACTACCAATAGCTTCTAAATCGAGAATCAACTGTGATTGATGACACCGTCGACTCCATCCCTCAGCATCTAATCTGGGAAACTCTTGCCAACCCACTGACACCTGAGGAGTCTGCAAAGCAATTAAACAAATGAAGAACAATAAAGCACCGGGTCCTGATGTCATACCAGTTGAAGTACTGAAAGTGTGGGGAGAAACACTGACTTCATTTGCTGCTCCTCAAAATCTGGCTTACTGAAGAAATCCCTGCTGATTTACATAATGCTACCACTGTCACTTTTCAAAAAGGGAGATGGGGCCGACCGTGGCAACTATTGAGGCATTGTCCTCCTCTCCATTGCTGGGAATATTCTTGCTAGAATCTTACCAAATCGCCTGCTTCCTCTTGCAGAGGAAGTACTTCCAGAGTCCAAGTCCACCTCAACTGCTAGCAGAGCACCTCACCCTCCCTGATTGAACTAACCTCGTTATCTCCATACTGATTTATACCTGCCTCTGGAGATTTCCATTACTTGCATCTGAAGAAGTGAGGTTCTTACCCATGAAAGCTTATGCTCCCAATACTTCTGTTAGTTTTAAAGGTGCCACAGGACCCTCTGTTGCTTTTTACAGAGTCCAAGTGTGGCTTCAGACCATCACAAGGCACAACCAACATGATTTTCACAGCCAGGCAGATCCAGGAAAAATGTCAGGAACAACACCAGGATCTGTATATAGCCTTTATCGATCTGACCAAAGCCTTCGAATCTGTCAACCATGTGGCTCTGTGGAAAATCATGTCAAAGTTTGGCTGCCCAAGCAAATTTATCACCATTGTAAGACTCCTTCATGACCAGATGACTGCCTCTATCCTGTGCAGTGATTTTACCTCTGAGCCCTTTGTCATCCGAAATGGCTGTGTACTGGTACCCACCCTTTTCTCCATTTTCTTAGCTGCTATTAAAACAATAACCCAAGACCATCTACCACAGGGCATTGGCATCCAATATTGGACTGACGGCAAACTCTTCAATCTTTCTCGTCTCCGTGCCAGAACTAAAGTAATATCGGCAACAATAACTGAACTCCAATATGCAGATGATTGTGCTGTAGTTGCACACTCAAAGGAGGATCTACAAACAGCCCTTAATTGCTTCTCTGAAACTTACAAAAGCCTAGGGCTAACGCTGAACATCAGCCAAACAAAAGTTCTCCACCGACCAATCCCTGGTCAATCATCAGACCCAGCAAGGAAGAGCTACACTGACAAAGAAGAACTGGAAAATGTAGAGTACTTTGCTATCTTGGCAGCCATCTCTCACAGAGGGCAGACACAGACATCGAGATTCAGCACAGAATCCACTGCACCAGCTTTGCCTTTGGCAGAGCGTCTCACCAGGTGTTCAACAATCACAACATCAGAACACATGCTAGCCTCTTAGTTTATAAAGCGGTTGTAATCCCAACTGTCCTCTACAGCTGTGAGACTTGGGTGACCTATAGAAAACACCTGAAAAACCTAGAACACCAGTACCAGCATTTTCTTCAAAAGATCCTCAACATAAAGTGGGAGGATTGTCGCACTAATGTCAATGTCCTCACAGAGGCCAACATCGTCAGTGTTGAGACCCGGATTATCCAGCACTAGCTGAGGTGGAGCGGGCACTGTGTGCGCATGCTGATGTATGCTTACCAAAATAACTGCTGTACGCCCAACTCACCAAAGGAGAAAGGAAATGGGGAGGCCAAAAGAAACACTTTAAAGACACCCTCAAGATAAACATCAAGAGATGTGTCATTGACACCACACACTGGGAGACAGCAGCCCAGGATAGGGACAACTGGCGAAGACTTGTCAGAGAGGGAACATCCAACTTTGAGGAAAATCACCTTGCCGTGGTCAAAGAAAAATGCCAGAAAAGAAAGGAAAGACAATTGTCATGCAGCAATCGTGGCCCAACCCTGTCTTCCAACACCACCTGCAATGTCTGCCAACGAACCTGTGACTCAAGGATCAGACTCCTCAGTCACCAAAGGACCCATGAAAAATAAAACCTGTGAAAGAGATCATCCTTGACCTCGAGGAATTGCTGATGATGAGTTCAATGTATAGCATATAAGCTGCTTGGATCAATTGCAGATGAGCTAGTTGCAGCTAAAATTGGCGTTAATCTGATTGTTTATTAATCTTATTACTCAGACCTGAACACGTGGGATGTGAAACTCCTATTAATCTGTTCCCAGCACCCCCAGACTTCAAATGGTGTCTTTTATTTAAGTTCCCAGTTAAAAATACAGCTAGTTAATGTCTGTCAGTAAACAAGGGATGGCCTCTGTCCTGAATTGCTCATGTGGTAGCTCAGACTCAAGGAACTGCTAACTGGATTTGGTTCTGCTTATGTTTATATCTGTAGGTCCATCTCCACCTCTTTTTGGAATGACTGGCAGAGCCTACTAGTGGCTAACAAGAAGGGTCCTACCCAAACCCAAATATCTATTTTACTCCAAGGCATCTCTCTGACAGTAGGCCAGTACCAGATGCTTTGGAGGAAGGTGGAATAAATTCATTAGTGGAGAATTGTGGAATAATCCATCCATAGGGTATGCTTCTTTCTACCCCTGTGAGCTGGTTCTTATCTTAAGTCTTGAAGAATGAGGTGGTTCGTGTATGGCTTTTTTCAAATATGCAATGTAAATGATGTGCTGAGTAGCCATATAAAAGTGTCCACTTATTTTGAATCCTGCCAAACTCCTAGACTCCAATATAGCTTGTGGCAATAAGTTCCACAAGTTAATTGTGCATTTTGTGTTTGAGAAGGAGGGCAGAAATACTCTTATCACTTTTAAATTTGTTGCCTTTCAATTTCACTGGCCATCCCCTTGTTCTTGTATTAAGAGAAAGGGTAAACAGGTGTACCTGACTAACCTTTTGCACACCATACATTATTTTTTATACTTCTATCATATAAAGGAAACTGTCCTGATTTGTTTTCAATCTCTCCTAACACAAAAGTCTTTATCCTATGCCTCTGATTCAATTTTTGTCTCCAGTCTCTGAGCACCTTTTTCAGAAGAGGTGATCAGGAATGATTACTGCCGTCCAGTTGAAGGTGCCCCATTGATTTCTGTCCTGGCATTATATCTTCAGTCGTAGTTTTCATCCTACTTGTTGAGCTAGCTAACAGGTGAATGGTTCTTACTAGCTCTGTACACCGATGATGCCCAGGTCTGTTTCCTGAGTAGTTAATTACTTTAAGACCCAGCTACCCATGGGAGTAGTCCAAACTATTCCTTCTAATAGGCAGCAGGAGCTAAGGGAAGGGTCTTTTCTCAGTTTCCTCCACCTCAGTTTTGGATGGCGTGGTGTTTGTATCTCTGTGGAATCAGTTGCAGAGTCTCTACCCTCCAGTGCCATCAACGTCCTGCTCCTAACAGCAACCACTTTGGCCACAGCTATCCCAAAACCCAAATTAAATGGAGATTCCCTCTGTGGAGGGTGCTCAGTGGGAAAGAATTGCCATGGATCAGGTGGAGGAAACATGTCCATCCACTGGCCCTGCCCCTGCTCAGCATAGCACGACTCAGTAGAAAGTGACCATTCTTCATCTGAAGAGCATGTGTCCATGGGAAATGGAAAAGCTGTGTCTGCTGGAGCTTATGGCCTTTGTGAATGATGACTAAATGACCAATGAAAGAACAGGATGCACAGCCCTCAAGTTAAGGAAGAAATGATTTATTCCTGTCTGGAACCTAAGGAGACCTATCCTTGGGGAAAGAGCCAAGCAGTGCACATACATTATAGTGATGTGAACCCAATACACACTCCATTTGTTTTTAAAAAAAGATCCATACATGCCCTTTGAAACTGTCCTCCTGAAGAACTTCCTCTTGGTAGCAACCCATGCTCCGTTGGGCCTGACAGACAAAATAAGTCTCTTTCCCCCTTATCAGTTCTTTTTGAGGAAGGTTTAACCTGCCTTGGAACCTTTCATCTCCCCTTCAAGTCTTTATTGTCTCCCTGTAGCGCCTCCTTTTTAAAACACTCCTGTTGGAGTGAGAGTCCTTCTTTTACTGAGACATCTATACCTAGCAATATGTACTAGAGACAGTGCTGGGGCCAGACCGCTGGACAAATCTAGCTGCTCTCTGGAGACCTAGTAAAAAGAAAAGTAGCCTATATACACATGGAGTATCATTGAAATCTATCTCCCATGTTCATCCAACTGTAGTGAAAACTGGCTACATGATTATTTTTTTCTTGGCAATCACCATAGGGCGGAATTTAACTCAAGAGACTTAAGACCTAAAGGAAAAGAGGCAGCAGAGGGTTAAGTAAATACTGTGATAGATGAGAATGTTTGCCTTCATTTTGGACACTTTGGCAGCAGCAGCATGGGTGCAGCTGAGATTTAAGCACTATATTGAGTTACCCTCCCCTCCTGAGAAGAAGGCAATGAAGCAGGAGCAAAGATGGGCAGAGAGCAGAAATCCAACAGGATGAACAATAGAGCTGAGATTGGACAGAATGAAGAACAATATAGAGAGCCCAGGAAGAAAAGAATGAGGTGAGCGAGAGAAAATAATGGAAAACTATATATATTTGTATGGATACGGATGGGAGAAGCATACGTGAAAATCCCTCTCCAAAAATTATAAGGACCTTTTAAAAAAGGGAAATTAAATTAAATGCTCTATAGATTTGCAATAAGAGTTAGGCACTAGAGCTGGCTATAATATTTCAGCCAAAACTTTTTTCACCAAAAATGCAGATTTGGATCAACTGAAACATTTGTGAATTCATGTTCACTTAATTGTTTCAGTTGGAAAACAAAAACACCAGAATTCTGACAATTGAAACTTTTCACGTTGACATTTTCTAAAGGAAACAGTTTGATTTCTTGTTTTGAAAGTACTTTGTTTCAAACTGTACTTAAATTTTATTTTAGTTTTTTAAAAAGCTCAAAAATGAGAAAACACTGTTTGACCCTAAATGATTCTTTTTTAACTTTTCAGTTCGCTGAATTTTTTTTTAATCAACATTGTTTCAGGTTGACCTGAAACAAGGTGGGGTTTTGTTATATATATTTGTTATATATAATATGGCTAAAAATCTGTTTTTCCACATAACTCCTTTGCCCACCCAACTCCTCTAGGCCTCTTTGAAGTCCCAGTCAAGGGGCTTGACCTCCTTCACGGTGGGTTCTTATATCTGTAACACTGTACACTTAACACTAGGCTTTAGCTAGAAAAAAACTCTTTTGTTCTTCTTTCACTCACTTAAAAGACAACTAACTACAACTCCAGTTTCACATACAAGAAGAAAGGCTTCCAATCTCAGACTTGTTTTGTGAACCCATAAAATAACTTATGAGATTCTCAATACCCCAGGCATCCATCACAAAGATTGCCCAACCCTAGGCATAATGCCCTTTCTGAAAACACAGACCTTGGACTATAGAGCACAGCTTGCTTGCAAAGCACAGAGATGCATTTTCATTGAGCAACTTTAAGTGAGGAGCAGTTTGGCTTAAAATTTTTTAAAAAGCCATTGTGTACACTCTTCACCTTCTTTAATAGAAAACCAAATTAAAATGGGACAGGGAGTAAGCACAAAAGAAATTAGAGCACACAGTCCAGCAAGAAAATAAAACACTCAATGTTGAAAATAAAATCCTTCAGGACACAGTTTTCCCTTCAGCACAGCTGAAGAAATTTCCTGGCAAGTCATTTTCTTCTTCCCTAGAGTATTTCCTGAGAAATTGTCCTTGATTTCCTTGGACTCTTGACGTTTGAATGGTTGTTTCTATAAATTAAAGGTATCTCAAAGGAAAAGTGGCTTCCTCTTCTGATATTTCAAGCATTCTGTGTATTGATGAGTGTCTTATGCTCTTCCGTTGTGTTCGCAGAATGGGTTCTCTCTTGATACTTTTGCTTGTGAATATCAGTAGTCAGATTCTAACTTCACACAGGGTAAATCCAGAGTAGTTGTGCCTTAGCCACCAGACAAATCTTTCTCTCATCCTCCAGAATTCCTATTACATCACACACCCACAGCACCACTAGACATGGCAGTTGTGTTCTTGCGAACTTCAAGGGCTCAGATGTCTTAATGAACAGGGCTCCCCTCTGATATTTATTTTGGGATGATAAAACTTTGATTACAGCTGCAGAGATTGGGCACAGTAGTCATGGCTCCTACCCAAAGCTCTGCTCAGACTTGGATGGGAGGATTCACTGTGTCTTGCCAAGAAGCAGATAACTGGGAAGCTTTAATTTTGGGCCAAGAAACCTCTTTTCTCCCATCTTGGCTGGACGCTTTTCTACAATGTGTTAATCTTTGGCTGCTTCCAATCACAAAACAATTTCCTCTGCAGTCCATTACTTAGGGTATAAGGTCAGGGATAAGCTCTGGGTATCTCTGTTGCATCCTTTGCTAAACAGAAAGATTAGCCTGATGTTCATAATTCTACTCTAACTCTTGTTTGAGTTCACCTTAGTACTGTTACTGTCTCTCACTTTCTGTGTCTGCCTGCCTGCCTTCCTTCTCAAAAGTTTGTCTCTCACCAACAGAAGTTGGTCCAATAAAAGATATCATCTCACCCACCTTGTCTCTAATATTCTGGAACCAACAGCACTACAACAACACATCCTTCCCAATTACAATAGTCTGTTACTAGCCCTTGCTATCCTGCCCTCACTTGCAACCAAAATAAGTTCTTGCCTGGAAGTTAAGCAGAAGAGGTGCTTAAATGGCCTCTTAACTACTTAATCACCCTACTTTATTTCTCCCAGTGGGAAAAACCTGCAAGTGTATATAGGAAATGTTCTGCCTGAATGGGAGTCAAGCGTTTTTGTTTTTAACTCATGAGTGCCTCCGCTTAGCATCCCTGAAACAGAGCTATGAACCAAACCGGCATGTGGGCTCCACCAGCTCCATTTGCTATTCCATCCAGAGGCCGACAAGTTAAACATTACAATACAATGCTCTGGATGCACCTGCAGTGCAGTGTTTATCCTTAATTTCTGAAAAATCAGTGTGATCAAAAATATTTTGTAAGTTACATGCCAGTTGTCAGCTATTTCAGTATTATCAAAAATTTGAAAATGTGTGCTTATAAACAGAAATAACACTCATTGTTGCCTTACGTTCATATTTAACATTAACATACTGCATGTAGATAAGTTGTAGTGACTCTGACATGCTGTAGATTCTGCTTTGTTGACGCTTTAGACCTATTCAGAGGAATTGCCTCCAGCCAACAGCAGCTGTACTATATTTGCCGCCATATACATCCATAGGTCAGCTAATCCAGTTCCCTGCACTGAGACAGGACTAAGTAGTATGGGGTTTGAGGATTCCTTAAAAAGTGTCTCCCGCTGCTCACCCCCCTCAGAATGGAAGCTGAGACCCTTTCCTATGTTTGCTGATACTAGTGATGGTTTCCCAGTCAAAGCCATCTCCTAAGAGTATTCTTGCTTTCTGCTGTAGTTATAACTCATTTATTTAACTCTACAAATTTGATCACCAGTTATTGTCATGAGAAAGTATTTGGCACATTTCAGTTGATTGTCTGGGCCAATTACATGTCCCCCTGCTATGCCAATTAGATTCACAGAGAAACCCTAAACCTCATGAGAAATAGTTCCTGTCCTATTAAGAAAATACTCTTGAACTCTGTCCCCTCTACATCAATTCTGTAGTCTTGGCATTCAGAGGAGATCACAGTAGCCATACCTGCATATTCAAGTTAGAGAGGGAAGCTTGCCCTACATACTCTTATATTTGAAGTTTGATATTCCCTATTCAACAGCAAAAGGGTTCCCTAATTTGCTCCTGCAGAGGTGGCAATGATTTGCCTAAGCCATGATGAAAATGGAGTATGTGAAAAGGGCATTGCTTGGAAGCATTGTTTGCCTTGTTCCTGTGGCTGCATGGCTGGCTGCTATTTAGGTAGGAATGAAACATATTTCACATTCTTATTTTGCTCTAGGGTGGGGGGTGGATGGCAGCATCAAGGAGAACACTTTCCCATTATATATCTATCACTGCTGCCAGTGCCAGGGTTGTTTTGCATTTAAATTTTCTATTCTGTAAAAACGGGGCTATTATAACTTGCATATCTGTGGCTGTGGACATAATACGTAGATGACATTAGAAAGTCAACATTTGACAACACAGTTACCACTGAGATTTCCTGTTTGGAGTACAAGTAGTCAGCTACCACTGGATAGTAACTTGGCACATGCTGAGTCTTTAATTCCTAATCTGCTTTCAGATAGTAACTATGGTAAATATTATTTCCACTTTACAAGCAGGAAAACAGAGTTTCAGAGAAGTTAATGAACTTGCCTGTGAACATTGTGTTCTAGTGAATTATGCACAGGACTAGAAGCTGGACGTAAGTTCTGACTGTGGTTCTGACACTAATTTATGTGATCTTGGTGAGAATACAACGCTCTGAGATCCATTTTCCCAGTCAAACAATGACCTGTGGTCACTTCTCTGAAGTTGGTTACTTTTTCCACAGGTGGTGTCACCACTGTAGCTTTCTTTGTATTTAAAGAAAGGCCATAATGTAACTGAGACACTAAAGTGGCTCAAGAGCTTTACATTCAATTTAAGATGGAACCAAAGTTGAGAGAATTGAGATGACTGACTGCTAGCTGAAGCCGCTGTGATCAACCAGTCATGCAGGTGGGAAGGACCTTGTGCTTTGGCAGAACCACTATCACTATTACTAGTACCTTGTATCAACTTTTGGTGATATACAGTGAGAAAGAGCAATGTGCAGTGTTGGTGTAGTAGGGGGCTAGTTATTGATAGGTGAGTAGAAATCCACATTTAAATCCAACAAGACTAGGACAATTCCTGGTTGTGCAGATCTGAATTGCTCTATAACAAAATGTTAATTTTCAACACAGAAAATCTGACCACTTCAGATTGGGGAAATGGAGGCAGACTCCTTAGCACTTTGTGTAACAAAATAAAGGGAGCAGACTCTGGAGTTACCTTGCTGCTTCAGAACTGGGGATATCGTTCAAATCTCCATCAAGTGCTGGGATGTCTGAAAAAGGACCCCCCCCCCTTTTCTAATGGATTATTGTAATGCTATGGAGTCTCTAAGGAGCTAGGTCCCATCTGCTTCTGGGTGCAGGGGACTCAACAGTAGTGTGGGAAGTGCAGGTCCCATGGCAGCAGCATCTCCCTTTCTCTTAATCCTATAGAACACTAGTTCCAGTGCAGGGATTGGGGATGGCGGCTCACATGGCAGCAACAGCATTGTGCCATGTGGCATTCCCCAATCCTCAGTGCAGGTCACAGTCATTGGGGAAACACTAGCAAGCAAGGCTAGCTAGAGTGTCTGGAAACCAGCTGCATGGTCCCGTGGATCTCCCAAGATCTGTGAAACCAAACTCCAACCACTTGGATGAACCCCAGCCATTTCCACAGTGGAGCAAGCTTAGGCAACCCCAGTGGAACAACTGAGTGGTAACTTTGTGTGGGGGAAGTTGCTTTCTCTCTCCTGCGTGAATATTTTCTCCTTCAGGATATGATCTGGGCCCAACTGAGACATGTGAGAGAAGCCTTAAAATAGTTACTGAGTAGCCACTGGCAATGGACAGACTACACTGGTCCAGGTTAATCTCCTCCTCCTTTCTTTGGAAAAATAAATCCTTTCATAGAGATGGCATTTCTTCAAAATGGGGCTGCAAGAAGTGACGGTGGTAATGTATGGGTTTAAATGCACATTTAGGGTGTGGATTATTATTGCCATTGGAGTTCAAAACCTTCCTATTTTTGTCCTGTAAAGTTAACTTTGAATATCACTGGAGAGCCAATAAATGTAAATAAAATCAGTCTCTGCTCATTGAAGCAGAAAGTCTTTTGGTTTAGTCCTTGGGGCAGGGCAGGAGATAATTTTTGGTTTCCAGATCGTTAGGATATGATGAGCACTTTCCAAAGTGACTATTTCCTTCAAGATGTAAAGCTGTCAAGCAAAGTTTGAAGGGAAATCTTTATACAGAAAAGAAGCCAGACTGCTCCTCTGTTACTTGCCCTAATTCTGGTAAGGCCCTTCACCGCATCTAGAGTTGTATCCAGGGTGAGGGAAGCTTTCCTGCACATCCAGACAGTTCCTTGAGCCAAATGTTGCTATTCTGTTAAAAAGGACTTATTCGGGCCTCTGTAGGGACTGCTGACAAAGGCCTCACACCGTTCATACAGTGTTACAATCATTTTTGTCACTAGACTAGCAGGAGGGTATGTTACTCTGTAGTGTTGGAGAGTTTGGGCCTGCCATTAAGAAGAATTAGCCTTCTGATCACACTTGCAGGGGAGTTGTATATTTTTTGGGGAAATGAATATCGAATTAGAAGAGACTCAGGCTTTTAAAATAACGTTTCTATTTTGAAATGTAAAAAGAAACATATTTTTAATTTAATCAGGGAAAAAAAGTCCTTTGAAGTGAAGTGAGTCTGGACTTCGGAATGAGGCAGTTCCACAGATTTAGACACCTGCTTAACTGGAGGATGAATGTGAGAGCTTTCAAATTAAAAGGCCTTTTACAAACCAGTGCTTCAAAGAGCAAGCAAGCTTCTTTCCTCAGCAGAGGAGATGTGCTATTGCCTGGGAATGTGGGTCAAAAACCTTCAGCTCAGCAGAGACAGTGCTGCGTGGACTGTGAAGCTGAGGCTTTTACCTATAACACAGGATCTGGAATGGGAAGCATTTTTCACCAAGTATGCATGGAGGCAAGGGATGCTTTAAAAGGAACCACTCAAAGCACCTCAGGCTGGGAAAACAATCTGAATAAGAACAAAAAGACGGACTGATAGGAGGATGAGGAGTCATTTATATACAGTAACTGGAGAACTAGGCTCAAATGTGTGTTGTGGCTCATTGGTCTGTTCTGCCATATAACCCATTTAAGAGTTACGACAAGAGGAAGCATGGAGATACTAAAATAAAGGTAAATAAATTGAACAGATTTGATGTCTAGCTAGCTACTTTAACAGAAGAAGAAGAGAGAGACTGTTCTGACATAGGGGTAAAAAAGAAGCTCTTTAAAAGAATTTAAAACTGTGTTCCAAAATGGGGGTGTCTGCCTTTGTCATCTCTTGCGTGGCAAAGCAATGACTGAGATAGATCAATAATACTCAGCCACCTGGTGGGAAAAAATCTAGGATTGTTTTCATTTTCCAAGGCAGAGAGAGAGCACCATAGTGCCTACTGGTGACAAAAGTGGGCTGTTTCTAGCTCTGGACATACACTGGCTGATAGTAGGATAGGATAGGACAAGGGCTTGGTCCTAGCAAGTATTTGGGGACTACATTTCATAAACCTGAATTCACTATTTGGCAAAGGGCACAGATATTCCAAGGCCTGTCTTTCTGCCCAGGTGAATGAAGTGGTTGGGACATGGTGGGGGTGACTGTTTATGGAGTCCTGTCTAGTGGTTGCGTTAGGGGGTAGAAATTTACTGGAGTTTTCCTGAGAGGTTGCTGCCAGTTTTGTGTTTTATGTTAAAGAATCCCAGAATAGCAGATGGGCATCTGTACATCTCTTTAGTGGTATAAATGGCAGGAAAGTGAGAAAACTGCAACATACTAAAGAAAATGGTAATTTCTTAACCTACGGGTATGTGTGTGCTGCAGTCAGAACAGCACTTGTAGGCATTCCCAAATAAACTTGATCAAAGTTTACTCGGCTATGCCTACATAGACTGCAATCATGCCTCCTGATTGCAGAGCAGACATACTCTAAGTGTGACCCAACGGGCTTTCTCAGCAATCCTAAAGTTCTGTATCCGTCATTCAAAGCACAATATAAAGAGGTTAAAATCTTTTTATTTTAGATTTTATCAGTTCTGTAACTTACAATAAAGATGATGAAAAATATCCAGAAAAAAGTTACAAACAATTCAAATAGAGGACACAAGATCCTGTTGTGGATAATGTATTTTTATTACCATTCACAGTTCACTGTCCTTTACAAATCACACCATTTATTACAATTTCTCAAAGTATCCTTGCTGATTATTATTAAGCCAATGATTCTGGACTGCTTTTTAAAAACTCTTTTTCAGGTTCAGTACTGAAAACAAACTGGAGAAAGTTGATGAGTTAATTCAATCAAATACAAGCAAAAATTTTGAAAACAAAACAAGTGCTCAGCTAATGCGAATAGTTACTAGGGTTTGAATATAGCTTAGGGCCAAAACAATCTACTTTGGAGCTTAAAATACACACAATACAATTAATGTAAAATAAAAATGTAAATGTTTCCATAAAGGAAGATGAACTAAAGAAGACCAAGAGACCATAAGCTAATTTTTTAAAGGCCTAAATAACAAAGCAGGATTTTTTATTGTAACTTCTACTCCTGGTGTATTGTAAACATTCATACCATATTAGTTTTGATATATTAAAGTACAGTAAATACAATAAATGGTTGTATATTGCAGGTTTAGTATACTGGTTTCTATTTTTTATTCTAGTATTGTCCCATATAATAAATGAGGTACAATAAATGCTTTATATAGTATTGCTGCTACATCAGCCTTTTCCAGTAAACATTTGGAAAGTAGTGGAATATGTTCCATCCATTCTTCATCGCTAACATGGAATTAGAAAAGCTCCAGTCAAATGAATGTTTTTATTTTCCAATTAGAGAACAACAAGAAAAGTCTTATTACTGCTTCTCTTGGGTACTGTTTATGAAACTTGTCTAAGTGTTTTGCACATAGATGTTTCATCATCCATAGGGCATGAGCTGTCTCATCACTCTTTTCAAAGACAGAAAATAGCCCATGTATGGACACTCCCTTTCCTGTCAAGTGGGCAGAATTTGACTCAGTTTCGTATTAAAATGAAACCCTTCCCAAAATGCACAATCTTCTTTCAGGCCAGATTCTGATTTCAGGTGGTACCAGTGTAAATCATTGTAGCCAGTGGAATCCATGTCGAAGTAGTGTTCGCCCCAGGGTCCTGTTTCACTCCTCACTAAACTTGGCTGACCAGGTAGTATCAATTTCTAAAAACGCCTTTTTTTTACCTCCAGCTTGCTAGGAAAATTTCTCTCTTCCTCCTAGATGAAGAGCTGGCCACAGCAATCCATCCATTTGTTATCTCAGGGCTGGATTACTGTAACCGGGCTGGACAACTGTAACTCCTTGTATCTGAAGTTGAATGTGAAGATACGCAAGCTCCAACTGGTACAGAATGCGGATACCCACCATCTCCATGGTTTAGGCTACTCTGAGTACATCAGACCTTGGTCCTACTTTTCAAAACAATAATAGAGCAATCCCCCCAGCTACATCAAAGACCAGATTTTGATCTGTGACCGCTGTGTTCCTATGGGACAATGCAGGTCACAAAGTCCAGAATGAAGTATATGAACTCTTGGGACAAAACATTCTTTGTCGAGTAGATCTGGTTATGGAACAATCTTCCAGAGGAGATCAAGCAAATCCAGTCTGACTGTCTTTAGGAAATGCTGCAAAATCTTCTTTGAGAGAACTTTTCCACCATGACAGGTTTCAGAGTAGCAGCCGTGTTAGTCTGTATCCGCAAAAAGAACAGGAGTACTTGTGGCAGTCTCTAAGGTGCCACAAGTACTCCTGTTCTTTTCCACCATGAGTGACGCTCACAATATGAATACTCTACTTCTATCCCAAGCCGAGTTTTAACCCCCAAAAGGTAGAAGTATCAGAGATTCTATTGACTTGTCTACAAGAGGATTCTGGAAAGTTAATCCGAATTAATTAAAGGTGTGAATTTAAAGTGGATTAGTTAAACTGCATTAAACCCCTGTGTGGGTACTCTCGTTCAGAAATAAGTGGCCTTAATTTGGTTTAGGTTCTAAACAGGAATTTAATGCAAGAAAATTGAATTCATTTTAAATTCGCAGTGTTAAATAATTCAGATTAATTTTTCTAAGTATCCCCATGTGGCTATTGCTATTGATTTTATGGGGAAGGTGCTGATATACTGTAGAGATGGGTGGCAGTATAAAACCGAAAACAGCGAGACTTGTAGTCAACGGAGTTACTCTGAATTTCCATAATATAAGATCAGAATTGTGCCTGAAATAAGATTCTGTTCTTTGGGAAGGATTTTATGTTCTTGGGCCAGATCCTTTGCCAGTGTAAACTGGCATAGCTCCCCTGAAGCCAGTGGAGGGGATCTGGCCCCTTCCTAACAGTCGGCCTCACAAACACATGGAAAAGCCTCAGAACCTCTGCTACCACAACATTTATGAAATAAGTAAATCAAATGTCTAATGTTGGCATTCTTGCTGAAAAGTTTGTCTCAAATCTCCTTTCTTGAAAGACCAAGTGATCTTGCTCAATTTACTGCACATTTAAATAGAAAATATAGCTAGCTAAAAACTTACTTATGTCACTTAATCAGTTTGATCCAATTTCCACAAATTTAACATCATATCCTTGACACTCCAGTATTGCAACACTTTTGATATAGTCTCTGATCAGCAGAACTTCCTAACATATGAATATGCAGATACAGAATTTCATTAGGAGATATGTTCTTGATGTCTCATTGCTTTCTTTTTCATTACAGAATAAAGCAGGCTATAAATCCGATATACTGTAATGAATTATGGGAAAGAGGTATCTGACTAATTCCATTTTTAAAGTGCATGAAAAATGTCAGTACCTATTCTTGTTATTGCAGCCTAAAAGCCTACCATGTAAACCCAGAAGATATATGAAAACATTGTTTTCTACTTAGCTGAAAAGTAATTATACAAGTGTATATTTGCAAGGAATTTATAAAACTAGCAGTACATTACTGGTCAAATTAAATGGCCATAGCTTGTAGAATAATTCAACCAGGTTCTAATTAGGTGCACAGAAAGGCCATTATGGATAAATTATATATCCCTATTACAGACAAAGTGAATAAATGTTAATTGCTTATATTATGCAACAAATGATTTTTTAAAGATGGTGTTAAATTAGATGCTAATATTATAATTACAAAGTATTGGGCAATTTACTAAAGATTAACTATAATGATAAAGTGCAAACTGTAGAACTTGTGCAAGGCATTTTGCACAGATATGAGAACATTAGCAGTTGATACCTGCTATCTAATGAAGCACTTTCTGTATTGCATAAAAAGCACCAATAGATTTCAGTTAGTGTATGTCCATATATAAATGAAAATCATACTGTTGTAGAGTAACAGCCATTCTAATATGTTAATAAAACCCAGAATGTTCAATACTGTGCCATTGTAAGGACTTGATACTAATCTCAGTCACAAAGGTGCAGCACAAAAATGTGGCTCATCAGCTGTGTCCTGGAGTCTCCTCTCAGAACTGTAGCAGCATTGGGGTAAGGCTGTCTTTCAAAAGACATTTGAGCAAGTTGGATGCAAATACCTGCTCTAAAATCCAAAAAAGGGGGCACACTTTGATCAGAAGTAAGAAATATTAGCTTTCATAAGTAAGAAATCTAATGCACCCATTATTTCTATACTTCTTTCTGAGTCCAATGAATTAGACTCTCACATACACATTATGTTGTGATATACTCTCAGTGCATTTCAAAAATTTGGTCCAATTCTAGAGATATTAGTGAGTCTAGCAGTGTTCCCCATTTGAAGTCCAGGAAACCATTCTGAAATCTATAATCTCTATAACCAGAATGAATTTTAAGTGTGCCCACTTTCTATCTTGGGCTATATATATATATATTTTTACTTTTTTAGTGTCTTAATATTTAATTCAAATTAAAATTTAATCATTAGAATTGACAGGACAAAATGCTGGAGAATGTATGATTGGGAAGAATTCTGGACTTTTGTGGAGATGGAATAGCTAATCTAACATTATCACTGTGGCAGGTGTGTGGTTTTTTGTTTGTTTCTCTTTTTGATGGGAGCATGCCACAGCTAAAAAAGCCAAGTTTTGATTCACCTTTCACGGCTCATTGACAGACATGCCATGTGCCACTAAAAGCAGTAACCCTAAGAGCACAGTGTTGCAGTAGACACTATGTGACTCAAGCATATACTATTCCTAGGTTATATGAAAATTCAATAATGATATTATGAGAGATGATGGCAAATATATTATACTGCAGATGATATTTCCTATTCAGAGTGAAATCTGCCTCTGTGCAGGGAGGATGAGCAAAGGCTTATGCACAGCTTGAGTGAATAATAATAATAAAATAATATAATATATGGTGATAAACCTATCTCATAGAACTGGAAGGGACCCCAAAGACAGGTCATTGAGTCCAACCCCCTGCCCTCACTAGCAGGACCAAGATTGAACTCACAACCCTGGGTTTAGCAGGCCAATGCTCAAACCACTGAGCTATCCCTCCCCCCTATTTAAACAGTACATAGGCCTTATGGGGGCTCTCTGACAGGGGTGAAATTTCACCCACATATTAGTTATGTGCAATTCAGCCAATTTCAGCCAAACTTGGAGCTTTGCTTATTGCTGTTTATTCCTATTCAGTTACCACACTTAAAAACGTGCTTAAATTCCATTGATATGAATGGGACTTACTTAAAGTTAAGCATGTGCTGTGCTAAATAAGAATGGCTTGCTGAACCAGGGTTATAACGCTTGTAACAGTTAAAATAAGGCTCTATACACATGGGGAAAATGGACTTGGGTTAACAACAGACCAGATGCAGCATATGGAGAGAGACGGAAATCTTACCCAATCCCCATACACAGATCTTCTGAAACAAATGTGGCAGTAGATAATTATTGCTGTGCAGCCCTTATAAAGCTCAGACAGATACTATTTGTACCTCTAAAGATTCATTACTGAGCCAGAGTCCTAAATTTCTCTATGCAATGATACAATAGCTTGTGTACTTGAAAATACGTCTCACTGTTGCAATATGTAGACTAGAAATTATGGGCCAGATGTTGGGGTGCGGTAAATTGCACAGAGTGCAAGTAATGGCATATGAGCATAAAGTGGCCTTAATGTGTACCTTTGCAATCTGCAAATCCTGCTGCAACTGTTTGCAGGGCCACTCTCCCTCTACCTTCAGGCTGCTCTCACTTCAGCAGGGCTTTAGCAGCCCCAGGGAGGTTGAAAACACAGCAGAGGATCAGCATGGCATCTCAGCCACACACCATTTCCTCCAACCACCACACCCACTTTTCTCTCTGCCTGGAGGGAGAATGACATGCAAACCTCTCTGCTGGCTCAATGCTATCAGGAGCATCTCCCTTATGCAGGGAAGATCCTCCCTAACAGGAGCATAACCTTTACATTGGGGTTACCCTCCCTGGCCCAGGATAGACTAGTGGTGCAGTGCAAAGCGACGACACCACATCAGACAGTTTCGCTCTCTATGTTAAGAAGTACACATTGCTATGGAAAAAAACTCCAACAAAACAAACAAAACCCTCAGCAGACTCATTTTAACCCACAAATGAGCAAGCTCTCGCCGTGCCTGTCTTTGCATTCACAAATACTGGATATTGCAAAAACAGATTATATCAAAACAATAAACATAAAAGAGCACTGGCTAAATAAAATTCATAATTGCTTGGCAAAACTACGTTTACATCTCATTTTTCATCTGAAAAGATATACTCCCTTTGTTGGATTTGATCATTTATTTTTGCCTTATTTGGATGTGAATTTGATACTCAGCTCCAACTCACCTGTGAAGAAAAAATGCTTCATAATGTGTTAGATACAATATCCTATTATGTCTTTAAAGCTGCAGCATATTTCTGATGTACACTATGACCATGTTACATGCTGGTTTGACCTTTACTCTCTTTAAATTGTTAAATGCAGTAGGAGATGTTCTAGTTATGTTAATGTGAAAAGTATTGATGTTGAGCTCTCCATAGTATCTTCTTCCCCTTTCCTCCCCCGTACTCATCTGTATTTATTAAAATATGGGTTGAATCCAATGAAGTGAGTTGATGAATCTTTCTCCCTACAGTTTGTGCAGTGTTATTTTAGTCTGGTTAGTTTGAAAGGGGCTGGATTAACTATTGTCTTGTGTAATACAATAGACACGTGGAAATTTATAAACCAAAATAAAGATTAAAATATTTAATCTTTCAGTTTAGCAAGACTATCATTCAGGGTCTATACCAACCTCTAGCTAATGGGGATTAGGAAGAAAATTTCTCTTTGGGCAGGTTATTTCATAATTGCCTACTGCAGGGTTTCTTGCACCTTCCTCTGATGTACTGATACTGGCCACTCTTGGTTATATGATACTAGGCTAGATGGAGCGCTGTAGTCTGATCCAGTAGCACAATGACTCTTACAGCACAATTCTCAAAAAGCAGATTCCAGTACGGGTGGATGTTCAAACTCTCTCACAAACTAGAAGTTGCACATCTGGAATTTGGGAGAGCCAATTTCAAAACACAGAGACCCAGATCCATACTTTGGCACATAAATACACATTTGAGATATTCAAGTGCTGATATACTCACCTAAATATTGATTTTTAGGTTCCCAACTATGAAAATACTGACTTAACAGCCAGATCCTCTTCTGGTGTACATCTGTGAATGACTTCAATGGAGCTTTGCTGATTTATGCCAGCTGAGGATCTTGCCCTAGGTGTCTAAATCAGCATTTGGGTACCCATTGGTCATATTTAGGTGCCTAATCACGGATACAGCTGTCTAAAGGCAGGTATCCCATCTGGTCCTGTGAAACGGTAAAGAATTAGGAAATCACTTCAAGGTACAAAAGGAACAACTTGCATAACTGCCATGTGAATGTACACTTTTCTAAAAGGACTCAAGGGCTGTAAAAATGTGCATAAATGGCAATTTTACTGTATGCCTGCATAGGCTGGTGCTGTTCATTTACTGTATCAGTGAACTCTGAAAATTTGTAGACAGCAACTTTCATACTATGTTTGCAAGATTCATTCTCATTAATACAATGTGAACTCACTACTTAATGGTATTAACTCATTAACATGTTGAAAAGTCAGAATTCTAACACTGAACATTTCATGATAATGCTCTAAGCATCTTATTCCTTTTTGTCTTGGTGGTGCCAGATTGTTTTTCCAGCATTAAAAGAATTGGAATGCGACTCTGCTTGACGTGACCACTTTCAGTTTCTACATGTGAATGCTTTTGCTTATACAGTTATGCACTTACACATTTATAAAGACCAAATGCAAAAATGTCAAATCCCCTCCTTTGCGAATATAGAGCTAATTAGTAATTTTTGCTAACACCACATGAACACACAAGTACAATGACATCCTGCTCTCCTATTCTATACTGTCACACCCAGAACTTGGTTGATATGATATACGGTTTGTCTCTTGAATCAATGTCAGTGCTTGTATAAATCTAAGTGCTGAGAGAGATGTTTTACTCCCCCCCACTCAAAAAAAATTAAAGGCAAATGTTTTTACATTAAATCTTATCATCATAGCCTGCAGCATGAAAATGGCCATTAAATGGTGGAAATGGTTATGAAATTAAGTAAATGTGATAACAATCCCAAAGCTTCATATATTTATCATTAATCACTGTACTCATACCGTATCGTATGTATATATTTTCAATGGCACTATAAATACAGTTGTCAGAAAATACACATATTAGTTCTCAACGCATCTAATTACATCATAGTACCTTTCCATCATAGTTTCAAAACACATCAGTGTTGCCTTGATTTAAATCAAAAATTCTCATCACAATAAAATGAAGATTTTGACACTGTCTGGTATAGAAAATCAAAGTGAGAAATGACTGATAATGTTGTTCTAGATTTCACATTGTTTTACATTTACTTCTATTGTGATAGCAAAATTTAAAATAGTAAACATAATTAAATAATACATGGTTTATGAAACATATTGTACTATAGAGGTCTACAATTCATGGAGACCACTTTTTGGGTAAGTGGAATCCGAACACTTTATATCTCTGACACCTAGATGGAAACAAGGTCCTTTCCAATAGGAAACAGGTAAAATACGTTTGAACTAAATTAGCTTTTTTCATATATAACTGCATTCAGCTGATTAAAACATTATAATGTTTACTTATGTTTCCCTTTGTCAGACATTCATCGAGTAAGCTTTGAGCATATGGTAATGAAGTTTTGTGCAGCAGGGAAACTCATTGTCTATATGCCTCAGTAAAACGTTAAGTGTTTCTAAAAATTTTTTAAATGGTAAAGGCAACTATACTTACACATTACAAACATACCATATGCTTTTTTATATTGTGTCCTAAAATCTAAACAGTAAGAGCGAAAACAAAAGGGTCAAACATGCTCTTATCTTCTTGGCCACTTAGGAACTTTATGAAACTAGTAGAGAGTATTTCACTTGACATCGTTCACCACTGTAGACATAGGTTATTAGCTGTTCACTAGAGAAATACCATATGTATTAACTTGCACCAGAAGAATGATCGTTCATTTGAACTTATTGCAAGAATTTAACAAACAGAAACAACCAGTGAGATTACCCAGTGAGTATAATGGGAAAAATGCCAATACAGTAATTTACAATTTTAGTGTTAATTATTTCTACCCCAATAACTTAAACTACTCAGATCCCCTGTCATCATTCCCTTTATATCTTGAATGGATAAGATATTATCAAGGACCTTCTTCAGACACAGTGTAAGTGCTGACAATCACTATCAGCCAATCTCAGCCTTTTTTTTTTAAGCATTCATTCTAACATACCATATAATATTAGAGAGCCATTTAACTTTGTTTTCCGTTGGGTAAGGCTGAAGGTATAAATGACAATGGACAGAAATTCTTCGACAGTTGTTGCAATACAATGCAGCTACGACAGACAGTGCCACAAAATCGCTAATGCTGTTACAATGAAAAGTGAGGAACTGGAGGCTAGATTGCCCACATTTCCGGCTAGATCATGTTTAGAAGATGACTTGATTGTGGTTGTGGTGGCCGTGGTGTCAATCTTTTTCACAGTTGGTTTTGGTTCATTCCTATCTTCCGAATAGGCCTTCTTTTCTTTGAGTACATCTGACAGAAAGAGGAAAAAAAAAGAGAACATGATGTCACTTGCTCATTTTAAGGGGAGGCTCAGTACAATGTCTATTACTAGAACACCTTCTGAAGTAAGCACTCTGACTTGTATCACAGGTGCTCTCATCTGAGCATGTTAGGAATAAGACTAAAAGTATGTATAGCAGAGCTGGTTGAAACGCAGGAGCAGCCTGGGAACTCCCCCTGGAGGTGGGGTCCCCCGCTGCAGAGGTGAGAGCCTAGAGGTCCTGCGAGCCCTTGCTCCAGCCCTGGCTTCCAGGGCAGCCAACCTCCTCTTTGCACATCAAGGAGCCTGGAAGCCCCAAGGCAGGAAATGAGACATACTTCCAACACAATTGTGTTTCTGTGGAAGTTCATTGAAACTGAGACTGTTGCCACAAAACACTTCACAACCAGCTCTAATGTATAGTACCTTCTAGTGGAAGGTTCCAAAACTTTGTTTCCTTCTACTGCCCTCATCCCACTTTACAATGTCAAGTGCAATGGGATCTGGCCATAGGCCAATGATGTTTTTCTCCTGTGGTACTGGATTAGCAATTGATGGCACTATGTAAGGTTAATCATACTTTAAATCATAATGTTAGGGGTCAGATGTGGTTTTGTATGGGGCACTGTGTTGGAGGGGTGCCCTGGGTGCACACTGACTCACTCAGGCTACATCTACACTATGGGGGGGGGTCGATTTAAGATACGCAAATTCAGCTACGCGAATAGCGTAGCTGAATTCGACGTATCGCAGCCGACTTACCCCGCTGTAGGGACGGCGGCAAAATCGACCTCTGTGGCTTCCCGTCGACGGCGCTTACTCCCACCTCCGCTGGTGGAGTAAGAGCGTCGATTCAGGGATCGATTGTTGTGTCCCGATGGGACGTGATAAATCGATCCCCGAGAGGTCGATTTCTACCCGCCGATTCAGGCGGGTAGTGTAGACCCAGCCTCACTGTCTGCTTCCTGGTTTCCCCTTGCTCTCTGGGACCTAGGAATGTACCCAGCACTATTCCTTTACCTAATGCAATGTGTGTCCTTTGACACACGGATACAGCTGTGCTGACTAGTGTGGTATTAGGTGGAGCCAAGGCTCTACTATTCCCCAACCTTTCTGCCCATGTGAATTGGGTGGGGATGTAGCAGCCTGACATAAGCTGCTTTCTCCTGATGCAGCTCCCCACTGAATGGGTAGATGACACTGGCAATAAAGGGATGTCCCTTTGCTCCCCATTATGGGTGCATAATCAGGCTCATTGAGAAAAATGAATCAGAAGGTAAACTTGAAATATCTTTTCCTCTCAAACCAATCAGATACATCTACAAATATTCCCATATTGAAGCAAATATCTTGTTTAGCAGGGTCAGTTCCCATTTTGTTTAATTACTTTTCCTGGCCATTAATCAGTTTGTTTTTTTTAAAGGATGAAATATTAACAATTTAGCGATGTTATTTTTCCCCATATAAATTTCCTATTAGGACCCAAACCCATTAATTCCTTTTCATTCCTGAAGTTACTTTGTGACAGTCTGTGGCTCTGTTTCTTCCTGCAGATCTGGCCTTAGGGCATGTTTTTTGATCTTTCATTCTTATTAGCGCTACTGTGCCGCTTGCACGCTGTCCTATTTGTTTCCATTTGGATTATTCAAACATGCTTTGGAGTATGTTTGCTGCCTGGCCTCTCCGTGTGGAGATGGGTGTACTTGGATTAATAAGTATTAGATGATGTGCCAGTCTTAATTTGTAACGGGTGCACATTAACACGTGTGCGTGTTCGGTTTTGAAGCATGCACAAGTGGATTATGAGGCACAGTACATCCAATTCATCAATGGAGGCTTCTTCTTGCATGGAACTTGTTAAAAATTATTTCCTTAGTGGATCCCTACACAAAATGTGAACTTTTAAAACAATGAGATGACTAATGATGGTAGTTTTCGAAAGTCCAAGTAAATAAAGACATCTACTTGTGTGTAGTAGTGAAATCCTACTGTCCTTGAGTTTTTTTATTACCACTGTTAGAAAAATTACCATTTCATCCAATACTGAGCGCAATTCATTTGAAAACACCCAAGTGTCTAGCAAAAACCAAAACAGCTTATTAATTAGCAGTCATTGTTCATGTCCATACTTCGTGAAAACTATGAATGCAATGTATATTTGCACAGAGAGCAAATGCATAGATTTGTTATATGGATTAAGCAACAGCCCGGTTTTAAGATAACTCCGAATTATAAAAGCAATTTCTTGGAATGGATTCCAGAAATGTAAATACAAATTGAGATCATTGTCTGCAAATCAGTAGTTTTCAACAACCATCAATAAACTCACTTCATAATAAAAATGAGCTATTGTATTGGAAAATACATATTGTTCTTTTGCCAATCTAAACTGTAAAATAAATGCAAGGCATTCCTTCATCTGTCTCATAATATCAACATTAATCTGGGAGGAACTAATAATGTCTAGAACTGAACCAAGGTTGAATGAAGGGAAGGGATGTTGGCAGATATGTAGTGGAAACAGATTAGCCCCTCCAGCTGCAATCACAGTTCCACTACAAAGCATATACAGTAGCTATAGTTTCTCTTCAATAATAACTTTGTGGTAGAGTTCATAGAAGGAAGGGGGAAAACATGTGGTAAACATTTAGAAAGTATCATATCAGTATTCTGAGAACACAAGGAAAAATAGACAACCTTCAGAGGGTCATTAAAGTAAATTAAGAATAAATCACTGAAATAGGTGTGTTCTGACAGTGCTTAGCTTCCCCTTCCATCACTGTCATTCTCCTTTTCAACTGTGGTAAAGGCAGCTCTACTTCTATTTCTCTACTGGGGTTTATATCATCCCAGCCTGCTGACTTCAGCTCTCTTGGGCCAGCTGATTAAATTAAGACCTCACTCAGGTAAATCTATTCCCCTCTTTCACTTGGCCATGCCCAGCATTGTAACTTGATTGGCCTCTATAAATCAGGCAGGCTGAACTGTATTAATTCATTTATTTTTTTTATATTGACTTAACCAAAAATCTAAGGTAAGATTTAATGCTATCAGGGAGGCTGTTGCTTTTTAAAAGCCTTTGTCTCAGCAGTGACTGCTTACTGCACTACATAACAAGTGCTAAATAATACATTAGAAAATTCTGCCTTTAACATTTCCAGAGGAAGGACTAACATTTTAATCCTCTCTCTCTGCCTTTATAGCAAAGGGTATTCTCTGATACATTTCTAATTTGGGGTTTAACTGTGCAAAATTGGTATTTTAAGATGCACGGTTTTAAAAAGGACCTACTGTGGTTTAAATTCTTTTTCAAACATGTATTTACTTTTTATTCTAGAAACTTAACTCTTTATGTATTTAACATTTTATTGCACTTTGATGGGCATGCCCATTGCTTGCCCAAGTGTTTTGGTTTTGATGTTTGCTTACTCAAGTCTCTCTCTCTCTCTCATCATCTCAGAATTGGGTCTGGTTATGTTCAGTTTAGCACTGACATTCACATAGGAAAGAATAGTGGTTGTACTAAACACGTGTCAATGTTACCACTGGCTAACCCCCCCCCCCCCCAGTCCTAGTACTGCCAATCCCAAACCTTCAAAAACCAAGAGACAAGCCCCCCAAAGTCATAATATTTCTTTTAAAAATAAATTTTGGATTCTTTTTACATTATTCTTCTGTTTTTTGAGACTTTAGGGTTCAGGCTTTAAAGCTTTTCTCCATAACCATGACTTTTAAAAAATTGAAAGCTGAGAGTCTCGTGTAATCACATGGCTCCAGGAGCTTGGGCTTTAAGAAGACTCCAAATAACACGAGACTTGTGATAAAATTGAGAGAACTGGCAATACTGTATCTTGATGTTATATTGTTTTTTATTATATTTCAGTTAATTAATTAATTATATTTTAAGTAACTTTACTGGATTTAATATTGGGAATACCTGTGAAGTGCAGCATTAGGAAATGTAGTTTGTAAGCTCTTTGGAGCAGGACCATCTTTGTGTTCTGTGTTTGTACAGCACCTAGCACAATGTGGCCCTAGTCCATGACTGAGGCTCCAGGTACAACCACAATACAAATAATGCTAAACTAATGTTGTCTAAGGCAAAATTTTCAAGTTTTAAAAGTGACCACTGCACATGAACAGGAGGATTTCAGTAGTTCCAGCTCTGATGAGGTGATCTTCAGAGGACTAAATGCTTTGACAGCAGCACTAGGATAGCAAGGTGAATTTCAGTGTGTTACTTTCTTTTAGAATTATTTGTTGTGAATAATCTCATTTGTTAGTCAGATATGCCCTTTTTCTGTTGGTAAGTTATCTGAATACATCATGAATTTTTTACTGATTTGTCACTCAATTAGTCTTGTTTTATGAACAAAGTTGAGCCCATGGGTTATTTGTGTGCTGTCCATGGTGAGTCCTCATTCAGGGGAAGACCTGTCAAGAGAGACAATGAAGGAACAAAAAAGGACAGTGGAGAACAAGATTTCCAGAATGAGGGTATGAAGTATGAAGCACAGCAGACAAATCAAGGAGGATGAGAATGGAATAGTGTTGCCAAAATATGGTTGGAAGACGTCATTGGCAAGAATAGTTTCAGTGTCAGAGCTAAAAGAGAATGAATAAATTTAAAGAACAAGGCAAAGGGAGGAGCTGGAAGTGAAGCAAGTGAGAACTTGGTGGTGGTTATATGGCAGAGGAGGTTGCAAGTGATAGAAGAGGAAGAGGCGGAGATGGGAGATCATGGCTGAGCTTTGGCAATCACTTTGACATCAGCAAGATGTTACATGGCGAGCAGGGCCGGCTTTAGGCCGATTCAGCCGATTCGGCTGAATTGGGCCCCGCGCCAAGAGGGCCCCGCGCTGCAGCTCTCCACCCCGCCCCCAGCTCACTTCCCCCTCCTCTCCTCCCCTGAACGCTCCGCCCCCTCCCCTGCTTCCCACGAATCAGAGATTTGAGGGAAGTCTGAAAAGAAGCAGGGGCGGGCAGGCAGCACAAGGTAAGCTGGGGTGGTGGGGGCGCGAGAAGGGCTCCGGGGAGACGCCGCCGCCGCCCGTTCCCGCTGAGCACGCAGGCCCCAGCGGCTCTGGCCCGGCTCGGGTCTGGCGCGGCTCGGCTCGGCTCCGGCCTGGCCCCCGCGGCGCGGCCCTGCTCCGGCTCGGCCCGGCCCCCGCGGCACTGCTCGGGTCCAGCCTGGACGCGGCTCCGGCCCGGCCCCGGCCCGGTCCCCGCGGCTGCGGCTCCGGCCCGGTCCTCGCGGCTGCGGCCCCCGCGGCGCTGCTCAGGTCCAGCCCGGCCCCGGCCCGGTCCCCGTGGCTCGGGTCCGGCCCGGTCCCCGGCCTGGTCCCTGCGGCGCGGCTTGGGTCCGGCCCGGCTCCCGCGGTGCGGCTCCAGGTCGGATCCAAGCCCGGCAACCCCGGCCGGAGCGCGGCTCGATTCCTGGGGGCGGGGCTTGCAGCAAGCCCCGCCCCCAGGAATCGGGCCCCCGCTCGTGCTAAAGCCGGCCCTGATGGCGAGAGATGGGTGGTGTGAGATCTGAGGGTGGGAAAGTAGTGCTGTTTGCCTAGGAAGATGGGAGAACTGGAGGAAGAATTAATTTATAGTGGAGGAAGATTTTGCAGTCATAGGACAAGGAACTGAGCAAGCCAGGACTGGATGTTTGTGAAAAGCATTTTGTGGTGAAAGAGGGCCAAAAGCCAAGAGTGGAGAGACTCTGAGTGTCTGTCTTCCCTCTAATTTAAAGTTGTATTCATTCATTTTGTTGGAAAAAGCCAGGCGTTTTAAAACACTCTTACTTTCTTCCTCCCAAACATACCATGTCAATACACAAAGTATTGCTGGGTGATCACCTTACACTTTGACTGAGTGTTTGAATGTGAATATAGGATTCTAGAGAATATATGTTTATTCGTACACGCTTTTTAGGGGGATGGAGGAGTGAGTGGGCATGCATTCCTGTGTTTACACAAGGAAGAGCTCCTCCCCAAACATTTGTACAAACAATAAATGATTCTACAAGAGTTGGTGGAAAGGTGGAAGAAAGTTTGAGCATGGTCAGACCAAATTCCAATTCTGATTTTCTGAAAATACTTGTGAACAATTTCCCAGCATTCAGCCAGCTCAGCTGCCCTGCACATCGTAAATGTTTAAGGTATGCATGTGTATTTGTTTCTACTTTTTCAAATGTTTATTGATAATACAAGGCCAAATGTATCAGAATAGTATATAAAAGCTCAAGCCATGTTAGCTATTTACAGATTCTTTGCCTTTTTGCCAAAACTCACTGAATTAATTTTATTGAAGGGAAGCATTATATAATTTTTTGAATTCATGTCTTCTACATATATTGCATCTGAAGAATTCCAAATAAAATCTAATCATTCCTTTATAAACTGTAGCAGTTTCCAGAGATATTTGGTGTCACTTCGTCCCCTTTCCCCTCCAAATGTTGTATCCAATCACACTACACTTTAATCAGAGAATTCTCTCATGGCTTAAGGTTGACAACTGACATAGTACCAAGGATATTAAATGCCTACTTTGAAACATAACCAGTTGTTAGATACAATCCAAATAAAGAGTTCATTCAGAAGTTTAAAATAAAATAATAAACAATAGATGGATGTACATTCGTGTTCCTAACTGTGCCTTTAAGAAAGATAGCCTTTCCAAAATCTGTCATCCCTATATCTGATAGAACTATTGGGTATAACTGATTTGAAAGAGCATTTGCAAGGAAGACACATGCCAAGAATATATGGCTATGTCTTCATTGCAGAACTTACTCAAGTTATCTACACTCGAGTTACTCCTCTCAATTTAGCCTCACAAGAGTTAGAGCAGTCACACTGTGAAATGACACTTGAGCTGCTGTGTTCACACTGACACTGCACTCACTCATGAGAGGAATGGCACTAAGACTTCTGGGGGCCCATCCGATGATTATTTGCACTGCAGTAAGTTGAGCTACTCTAGGATTTCTTTCCCAGTGAATTGTGGGAGAACTTGTCTGTCCTTTCTGGACATATGAGGGGAATTGTGGGAAGGCATTGGAGGACTAGTGGCACTCAGAAGACACAGCCTGCATCCCCACTGCAGAGTGCTTATGTTAGCAGCCAACCAGTTGTGCTCAGATGAGCTCTAGTTTATACCCCCACACTCCAATTAAGGGTTTTTGTGTATGGCTGGGAGTCAAATTATCTCTGCAGTGAAGACCAGCCCTATGATTTCCTTGAGTAGGTACAAAAAGAAAAGTTCATGATTTGTTCACAAGAATTTCAACAATTAGCACACAACTATGTTTTCCTTCACATAACACCTACTCTGCACTAGGTGTAACCCAGTGGCCAACAGAAAAAGAGAACAGATTGTGAAACACCTGTTTGTAAAAAGCTAAGCGCAGTGGGGTAGACCCCTACTGTTTCAAGCTGGAGAACAGAAATACACTAACAGGTGACAGTGCTCAACTACTACTGAGTTATTGTTTACATTTGATTTTGTCTTTCATAAATCAGCAGTTAAAGCTAACTCATCAGGCGAACTACCGCTTAAGAAAAGCTTGCAGCTAAAATAAGTCCAGATATTACAACAGAAATGTTAAAGCCTCACCTCTTTCCCAGGAAACAGAGTGGTGTGCATACAGAATCTGGATGATCAGTGATAACCTGGCACTGTCAAAGCCTAATTACACTAACCAAGGTAGAGATGAATAGTGGAGGAATGTTCAGATGTAACCATAGACCTTTGCTCAAGTCGCAGTCGGGTGATTCTGATTAATTGCAAAGCTCTATTTCCAGATCAGATGCCAATTTTCTAACAGTGCTGATGATCAAACCTAGTAATTTGTTGCCAGATCCTCAGAGAAACCCTAAGACAGGGACAATCATTATATTTATTATGCTAACTGTGTTGTAAAACTGCCTGAGAGACTGAAACGTTGATTTGTTATGAATATTCAAACATTAAGTTATGAAATATTTGGCAGAGAATAAATTGAAGTCTTTGTTAGTACTAATCATCAGTGAACTTGATAAGATTTTTTTTTCTTATGTAAGCAGGGGATGTAACATTATGGGAAGTCACCAGATGACACTATTGCAGATGCTCTTGCTAGTTGTTTCTCTGAATTTACTTGAGGTAAATCTTGAAGACAGTCTATGGCCTGCTTTTCTTTTAGAAACTAACCATTCTAACAACAGAGCCTAAACTTCATTCTTAGGTCTTAGCTGCTGCCTACAGCAAGCAAAGGTGGTATATTCAAAATCACTGGGGTGGCTAAGAAAGTTTAAAGTGTGGAAAATATAATTGAAAACTGAGTCAATACATTTAGGGTTTATTATGGTAAAACAGTAACACACAACTGGACCCTCCTCTGCTCTCAAGAGACACAAAGCAGCCATAAAGCCAGTTTAAATGGGCAGTAGAGGATTCCCTCTGCCTGTAATGTTAATATGTGGTGGCATATAGCCACCGTAGTGGCTCATATACCACCCCCTCATCTTGATCCCCTGTGTAGTGAATATGGCTGGAACATCCATACATCCCAGTGACCCCAAGCTGCTGGAACAGCTGTTTGGAGCCAGGGGCAGTTGAATATCAATTAGAGCAGCCTTGAGGCTAGTCTGACTCCTGCTGAGGACTAGACCTGTCCCTGATCAGTAAAGGTGGCTCAAAATCTGCTACGATCCCCCCATTTTGCACTGAGTACAGCTCATCTAGACCAGAAGATCTGGGCCACCGTTTAACAGATCTTGCATCCTTGTTAGCAGCTGTTAAAGTTGCCTCTTGACAACACAAACAAAACACTTAATGAAAATTACTTGACATTGATGTTTAGAGCATTTAGTGTTATCTTCACCTCAAAGATCTAACCACAGATTGCTATACAGTAATGTACCTGCCTCTAAGATGGGACTGAGAGTCTCATAAATACTCACACCAATCAATACATTCCTTTGGAGAGGCTAGCCAGCATGCTAGAGGAAGTTGAACACATGAGGCCTTGTATTGTGTCCCCATAGCTTTCATGTAATTGTTCTGCAATGTTGCCCTGGTCATGGTCCTGACATGGAAAATTAAAGTTCATCAAATTCTTTACTAGAGTATACAAATACTACTGCCCTCTACTGAACTCAACCAGGAAGTCCTGTTTAAGTGTGTGTTAGAGTTTTTTATCGACGCTCTGAGGGATGAGCAAGCAAATTTAATTCAAATGAGAACTATTAGTTTTTGCCCTTCTGTTGGAGTGAGCTGAGCTCAAACCTTTTTCTGACGTTACAGAACATTTAGTGTGCTGTGGTGCCTCCCCTCACAGAAACTGCTGTACTTGTTGAGCTACCCTCAATCCTTGACAAAATAATGCTTCCACTAAGGCTAAGGAGAGACTGCCAAGTCCCCTTTGACTGCTAGTGATGCTGTTGTCAATGAAGATGGCAGCAAAGATAAGAGATAAGACGGGCAATCTTCTCAAAGTATGGGGCACTTGGCTAAGCTTCAGATGAACATTTGAACTGGATATTGATAAGTCCATCTCTTCTTAGTCTCACCATCTGGTGGCTGCACTGTGAGGAGAATGTTACTGACAGGCAACCATTTCTACTTTAGTGCAAGAGGTAAAACAGTGACGTTTGTGGAATGGGAAGTGAGCCATGGGCTCATGAGTACTATTCCGCATGCAGGCTGCATGTGATCAGCTGACAGCTGTGGAGTGTGTGCACATATGAGGTCTGGGATCATTATGCTAGATGAACGTACAACCCCTGTGGGGGTTGCTTGGAAGAGAATCACAGAGGTTGTTTTGAATAAAATGAAACGCAGAGCTATTTGCCAGTCTACTCATAATTATATGGGCTTCGTGCATTGTGGAGAAAGCTGGGGGGACCAGCTACTACCACTACAACTCTAGGCTAGGACGAAACAAAATAGGGAGCTTGAGTCAGTTCCCAAACATCTTAAGGAGATGTGAGCTTTTGGGGAGAACTTTCACTGTGCTGAAATCTGTGACCTTTCCTGGGTTTGGTTCCCCCCCCCTCATGAATTGCACAAAGTCAAACCTTCTAGGGTCTCCCCAGGCTTTCCTGCAAGTGCTGTACTTTAAAAAGACAAAAGGAGTCAGTGTATATATTGGACAATTTGTGCCTTGGTCATGAGTGAATTATGGTTGGAATGAGAGTCATAACATATGTTTCAAGTGAGGTATCAGTGCCTGCCGTCACTCTTGACGTTGATGCTCAGTCACTTGGTAAGTTTTACTTCTATCTTAGTGAGAAAATTAAAGCAAGGTGCAACCTGCTGGAACAGGCTCTTAAATTACAGTAGGTGCTGCAGTATTATAATTAGCTTTTTATCACCTCCGGGAGCACAAGCTGAAATTACTTTTACATATCCCAAGGAAGGAGCCCTGAAATCTCAAAACAATGTAATATCCCTAAAATGCATAATTATTCAACAGCACCAAAAATCTCCAAATGATGTATTATCCTGACATCGTGACCAATACTAATTATTTTCAAATGTAACTGCCGCAGACAAATGGGACAAATGAAAGATTATCCCTCTTAGAGGGGAATTTGAGAACACTCCAACTGTCAAAAAAACCTCTGCATCAAGATTGGAGAATTCATAATGCAATTCCAAAAATGTTGGGTTTTTGAGTGTAGCTCTTTCTGCAGAAAAAAAGGACTGGGTAGATAATGTGATGTTTATTGAAGCAGTAAGAGGTAAGTTTCGTACACAAGCTTTGGAGCCAAAACGATTTCTGAATTAGATAAATAGTAGTACCTTTTTGGCCTCCGAATTTATGTAATGTTCTTAGTCTACCAAATTCTTCACATGAATTCGAGAAATGTGTACCTGATAGGCTGTTTCCACAGGATTGCGGATTGTAGGATTGCGACTTGAGGTAGTAGTGAATGAGGAGCTATAGAAATCTTAAGGAAGCCTTCTGGAGTTAATACAATACATAGTAGATGCACAAATGAAAACTTCATAACAAGTTTTTGAGGATACCTTCCTTTACATTCTGGAAAGTTTGATGTGTTAAGTCCTTGACTACCCAGAACTGTATTGATGACAGCCAACTTGCCTCAGTTTACTCATTTAAATAGTTAGTTATCTCAATGAGTTTAGGTCAGGGAGAGGAAGATACCTTGGGAGACAAGGTTGTGAAGGTTAGCTGACCTCTATAGTTGGAACTGGTGTGACCACCGCTGGAATACCATGACCAGTTCTGATGCTCACAATTGAAGAAGGATGCCGATAAACTGGAGAGGGTTCAGAAAAGATCCAAGAAAATCATTAAAGATTGAAAACATGCCTTAGAGCAATAGACTCAAGGATCTCAATCTATTTAGCTTAACAAAGAGAAAGTTAAGGGATGACTTGATCACAGTCTATAAGCATCCACATGGGGAAAAGATATTAGATAAGGGGCTCTTTAATCCAGCAGAGAGAGGTATAATATGATCTAATAGCTGGAAGCTGAACTAAGCAAATTCAGACTGGAAATAAGGTGTAAATTTTTAACAAAGGGTTATTAACCATTGGAACAATTTAACAAAAGTCATGGCAGATTCTCCATCACTGACAATTTTTAAATTAAGATTGGATGTTTTTCTAAAAGACCTGCTCTAGGAATTATTTGAGGGATGTTCTATGCCATGTGTTGTACAGGAGTCAGACTAGATGATCACAGTGGTCCCTTCTGGCCTTGGCATTTATGAATCTAGTCCATTTGGGACCTCAGGTGAGGGACAAGTTCTAGAAAAACTAGATGGGAGGAAGGATGAACTTGTGAGTACAGGATTGGAGGGGGGGTTTAAATCCTTATTCTGCAACAGACTTCCTGTGTGCCCGTGGGCAAATCACTTATTCTGGGTACAATGTAGATAATATTTCTTCCTTTTCCCCACCCTTTGTGAACTTTGAACGTAAGCTCTTCAGGGCAGAGACTGTGCCGAGCATCTTGGAGAGCCAAAGTTGGCAGGAGCTTCTAGGCACTACTGTAATAAAAATAAAATATGTGAGAGAAAGGCAAGAGTGTGGGATAACTGTAGGACAAGTTGAGATGTCTGGCACACAGAAGTCATATTTAAACTGTAATGGCAGCCTCCTTCCACCACTCCCAGCAATCAGTACTCTATATAAACTTATGTGCAAGCAACATATTCAGTATCCCATTGACTGAGCCATACGGTAGTAAGGAAGCCTGTTCCTACATTTGTTTTGCTTTTGATATACAGCTGCTACAGTAAGCCAGGCATGATTTTCATGAGGCACAATAAAATTCTATTAGTTCCAAGAACTAAAAAGTAAACCCACAGAGATAACTGCCTCAGCCTCCACAATGATAAAAATGTCAAGATAGGCCAATCTTCATTCCTTTCCTTGGGAAGAAATCGTCTAAAACATCCAACCTGGGTGTATCAGTGGTGGTTCCGTAATCAATCAGTCATCCACAGCAAAAGGTTTCATAACATTGTGTGTATTAATATAGGACCTATTTGAATGCAGACAAGCTGAAAGCATGTGTTCAAAACATGCCAAGCATGTTTTACATTTCCTTGAAACATCTGTTTTTATTACAATAGCAGAGCCGCGGTTATCATGGTTTCATGTTTAGGCTTAATTAGCTCGCCCAGTACCCCAAGTGTATGAAGTACATCTGACATTATATTCTGGTACATAATATGGAAGTATCTGTAAAACATGATGTTCCTGGTGTATCTGCTTATCTTTTGTTGTAACTTTTCTTCTAATGAAAGAAGCCATTAAAAAGCTCTGTGACAGCCTCACTGTATGGTACCATTAATTAATTATGCCTAAAAATTCTGTACATACTTCACTAGTAACCTACAAAAGCCTAAGAGTGACTCTGATCCTGCATGCTTTGCACGCTCAAGACTCCCATTAAAGTTAATTGGAGATGGGGGATGCAAGGAATGCCGGATTTGCCTTTATGGCTAAAGACAAATGTGTGCTCCCAACTTCAAAGGTTAGGTATTCCTGCCAGTCTAAGGGGTGGACGCAATCACAGCACCAAGCACTGAAGGCATCTGCTAAATGTCATGCCACAGCTAAAAGCTGTAATTAAAAAAAACATAAACAGACTGAAGAAAGAAAAATATTAGTAATAATTGAAAATGCTTTGGCTGTTGCATTCCTCCTGATGATCTCATTCATTCTGGTTAAAGAAACTACTTTCAATTGGCTGACATGGGGTGTGCTTTGTTTGTGTTCTCATTCTACCCCCATCTTTCCCAGTTAACTTTTATTGCTCAATGCAAAGGTCAAACCAAAGACTTAATTAAATTGAATACAGGGAAACGATAAACTTATTTTGGATGGGGGAATGAAAAACCATTTAAAGTCATCTCATTCCTCTCCCACACACACTCCTCATTTTCTTCAGACTAAAAAGCGCTTGTATTGAGGGTTATCATTTGCTTAAAGAGAAACTGCGCCTGCTTCACTTGAAAGGTTACATAGCAAGAAGTGTTTCAGCCCATTTATAAACAGTTAATAGCATTTACAAAGCTGCAATTATAATTGCCATTTTTAATTAAGCTTGGCAAATTCTGAGGCGGATGAAGCCCCATCTTGCTAAAAACAGACAGTATTTATGATACTGCACCAGCAGTAAGGAAGTCCAACCTACAGCAAGGATCTGGTCCCCTGTGCTTATCTTAAAGGACTTCAGTGGTGTCACTGAAGTAAATTCAACTACTCACATGCTTAAAGCACATGTAAGTCTTTGCAGGACTGGGGCCTAACTGTAAACCAAATTCTCTCACAACTAAAGAGTCAAACCTCAATCAATTGCTTCCATCATCTCACCCCCCAAATTTAAGAAGCCATGATTCTTGTAGCACGTTCTACTGTTCACCAAATCCAGGTTTCCTCCACACTAGTGATCACAGCAATGAGGAAATGAAATGTTTCCTGCATTTCTGTTTTTGGAGGGTTTATTGAAAATAAATCACCATATTAAAAAAAGACTTTAAGTCCTGTTATGATGGAGTCACGATTTATGTTCAGTTACAGAATAAACACACAAGAACCACATTTAAGCAGACATTAACTGAGTTTTTTATTGCACCTGTTAAATTAGATGATAGTGGAGGTAAGTCAGAATGTCAAGGGAAAATTCAGGTCCATAGATAAATTCATAGGAAACATTTATTTGTTCATTGAATTTTGATACTGTTCACCTTCAGTGGGAAGTGAAATAAAAAGAAACTATAGCAAGGTACTATTTGAACTAAACATTTTAGACATATTAACAGAAGCAGTAAAGAGAAAATATCATAGTATTAGACTGGTTTCTCCTCTGCTCTGGAAAGTTTACATTATCCTTTTCTCATGCTCCAGTCTGGTAATATTCAGCATGCATACCCTCTATTTCACACTGATAGGCTTATCCGGCAACCAGAACCTCAGTTCTATCACAGCTGACAGTTATTGATGGAGAAGTTGATTAGAGCCATCACACTACTTAATATTGGTAGCAAGAAGAACATGTTTCATGTAGAAATACCAAAAGGTTTAGAAACATTATTGTATTAATAGCATACTGTGAAACTGATAAACCCTTTTCTCATTCAACAGGATGAATATTCAAATCAATGTAAGTGTAAAGAAGACAAACAACTACGGATGGAAAGTAAACTTTTCTAATAAAATATCTCACAAAATGAAGTGTATTTGCAATATATTAGCATGTAAGAAAATTACCTGCAGGCAATACATGGCTGTGCAGCAAACAAGAGGAAGGGAATTCACATTCAAGTCAGATACTGCATTCTAATGGCCCAACTCCACTTCTGGGAGTTTGCACCAATGTCTTTGGCTGGAGTCACCCAGGCACATCTAGGGGTTGAATTTGGCCATTCCTCTTGTGCTGAGGTATTGTGGCACATGATATTAGATCAATGGGTTCTAAACTTGTCTGAGACCTCCTTTTTCATAGCAGGCGCACCCCATAAACCTCACTCTGGGTTAGACAGCAGCTGTCTGAGACTCCCCATCCCTCCATTCAGCAATATTGGAAGGGAAGGGTGGTCCCATCCCCTGACCTGTTAGTGAATAGCTGAGGGCTGTAACTCCCATCTTGACAACTTCTGTGATAGATGAACATCACATTAAGAATCAAACTGAGGACCCCATGGGTCAAAAACTTTCAGCAGGCCTTTAGGTGTGTTCATGTATTTGCCCAGGTGGTCATAGTGACATAGAAACTATGCGCTTCCCCACAGCCTCGCCTTACCTGCAGCACCCCACCAATGGCTGATGCCCTGGGCTGAGAGTGTAAAGTATTTTTGTTTTTAAATAGGAAGAAGCTGGAGGGATGGAGAAAAGCAGGAGCCTCAATCAGGTCCGGCTCTAGGTTTTTTGCCGCCCGAAGCAAAAAAAATTTTGGCTGCCCCCCGCACCCCCCTGCCTCCCCAGCCCTGGGCTCTCATCCCCCTGACCCGCACCCCCCTGCCTCCCCAGCCCTGGGCTCTCACCCCCCCCACCCGCACCCCACTACCGCCCCAGTCCTGGGCTCTCACACACACACACACACACACACACACACACCCTGCCGCCCCAGCTCTGGGTTCCCCCTACCCCCTCCACACACACACCTCCTGCCGCCCCAGCCCTGGGCTCACCCCCTCCCCCCACCTGCACCCTCCTTCCGCCGCAGCCTTGGGTCACTGGTAACTCGCTCCCACGGCAGGTCATTCAGCAGGAATTTTAGATGTGCACAGAACACAGACAGGATTGGTTCCTATATGGTTACAGAACTGCAGTAAAGTGGAACAATTTTCAGCTTGTGTGATTGGAGGATATCTGGATGCATATTATAAGACTGTCCTACATAAATGAGGAAAAGTTGAGGTGCCTTTATTATTCTTTTGTTCCACTCTTTCTTTCTATGGGGAATTTGCCAATGCAATATCACTGTCTTCCTTTTAAACAAACAAACAAATAAAAGGCAATGGCTGTTGAAAATAGCAATTCCAGTCCTAATAACCACTAGGAAGCATTTCTTGCTCAATTTTATCCTACTTTTTCTACAGCAAGTTACAGTGGATCAGTATATTTGGTTTGGGAGAAATGAAGTAACAGCTGCCCAAACTGAGCTTGAGCACTCCTGAATTTTGAGGTGTTCAAATCTGGAAGGCAGGTGCTGGGGGCTGTGGCTCCGCAGGGGAGCACAGCAGCATGTATGCAGCAGCGTGTCTGGTGCTGCACGAAGCCAGACACGCTGGTTTTAGTGGCACGGTAAGGGGGCTGGGGGGTTGGAGAAGGGGTAGGAGGTTCGGGGGGGGGCAGTCAAAGGACAGGGAGCAGGGGGGGTTGGATGGGGTGGAGATTCGGGGGGGCAGTCAGGGGCAGGGAGAAGGGGGGGTTAAATGGGTCAGGGGTTTGGGGGGGCAGTTAGGGGACAGGCAGCGGTTGGATAGGCATGGGAGTCCCAGGGGTTTGTCAGGGGACAGGTAGGGGGTGGGGTCCTAGAGGGGAAGTTGGGGGGGGGTGTCTCAGGAAGGGGGAAGTTGGGGACAAGGACCAGTGGGGCTTAGATAGGGGGTGGGGTTCTGGGGGGCAGTTGGGGCAGGGGTCCCAGGAGGGGGTGAGCAGGGGGGTTGGATGGGTTGGGGTTTCTGTGGGGGGCAGTCGGAGGGAGTGGATGGGGGCAGGGTGGGGCTACCCTCCCTCCCCGTGGAGTGTCCTATTTTTTGAATGTTAAAATATGGAATCCCTACTCACAGCGCAGCTCTCCATTCACAGCAGGCTACAGCATGAGGTCTCAGCTTCCTCACTCCCGCCCCCTCTTTCCTGTTGGTAGTGGCCAAGGGAATGCTGGGAAATGTAGTTCTTTCCCTGCTCCAGGGCTGGCTCTATAGGCAGGGAGCTAACCAAGGAACTACAGCTCCCAGGGCCCCCTGTTGGTTCTCAGCTCCCATGCTGGATCCCTGCCACCCCTGCAAATGGGCTGCCCCTAGCATGTGCTTGCCTTGCTGGTGCCTAGAGTCGCCCCTGGCCTCAATGGAGGCAAGCAGAAAGCAGCTGGAGTCTCCTGGTCAGGGAATTGAAGAAGCTGCTGATCTACTAGGTGATCCTTGCAGGCTCTCTAAAAATATGGGAGACCAGCAATGCTTGTTTGTGAAGCAAAACCGACATGTACATATGCAAAGTGGTTAATTCATTGACTAAGTACGGTACTTGATTTGTGCATGTTTTGGTCAGTGCAAAGGAGTTTTGACATATGCTCAGCCTCATCTCTGAAACTTATCTGTTATTGCCAATTTTCTTTTTCATAAGAGCTTAAATCAGGGGAAAAAATCTGCTAGAACTTCATGAGTGCTGACAAAATGTGCTTCAATGGATCTTTCGGCACTGTTGTTGTCTATTATGTAAATATGCATCAATAGATTTCGTAAAACAAATTATGTAAATACCTATTTAGGGACTTTTAAAAATGCATATTGCTCACCTGATATTTAGAGAAAATTAATGTCTATCATGTAAATCTGCACTTAGGAATTGCTACATTACAGCCTCGGGATGTCAAGGCCTAACAAACCCTTCTCAACATGCAGATTCAATCTTGCCATGATAGACTTATGCTGTAAAAATCGATGATGTCATGACCTACTCAAGACACATATCATTGACACTTTAGGTTGTAACCGCTCCTTCAATTCAGCTGCTATACCAGTGCTTTAAGGGCCTGGTCTTGACTTCAGATACTGAGCTCTGATAGCCATTCATTTAGGACTGAGGAGATTTCAATTTTTTAAATACTAAACCCCCATATTTTTAGGAACATCAAAATGTCTGTGGGGGTGGGGGATTCAGAGCCAAAGTTACTGTGCAGTAATTACGGTATTTTTAAAAAACTGGGCCCAACCCTATAGCCACTGAAATCAAAGGCAAAATTCCTTGGAGATGGGAAACACTGGGCCCATGTAAAGTTTTTCAGACTATAGTGATTACACCATACAGTGCAGGGGATTCGGAATGGGGTACAGAGCATTTAATGTGCCCTAACTATGTCAAATCTGGCCTACCATTGGCCCAGGACTAGACTTAGTATTTTTTTTGCAAAACAAATTTTACACTCCACAAATCAAATGTGACGTCTGTCCACCATGTAAAATTGATGTGAAAGGAGACTCAGGCTCAAGGGGGGAAAAGGTGTGCTTAAGACAAGGCAGAAAAGAGTGAGGGAAGCTATTAACACCAGTATAAATGGCCAGCGCTATCTAAGAGTGACAAAGACACAGAAGAACTATCTGTAATAGGTAGACCAAGATATGAAGGATTAGGTCGGAAGACCAAAAAAATCAGCATGGAAAGTCAAGATACAGCAAGATTCTGAGACATGAACTGTTGCTTTTGCAACTGAGAAATAATAGGTCTTAATGAAACAGCTGAGTCTTTATGATTTTATTCTTATTACACATCTATGGAAACCAGGAAAGTGTTATGATCATAGTTCAGTTAAAGATAATTGCTAATTGTATAAGAGAAAGCTGCTCTAGAGCTTAAAAATTGATTGTACAGTGATCCACTAGAGGTGGGTTTCAGCTGATGATTCCTAAAAAGCCAGATAACAACTTTCCTGATGTAGGGAATCTAAGAAACACAAAAATGTTTGTACCCTATTTCTAACTGGAACGTCTTTCTTGTTTAATCATGTAAGAGCCAGATTTTCAAAAGAGCTCAGCTCCCATTTAGGCATTTAGCTGAACTGACTAGGTTTTTCACAAGTTCTGAAGCACCAAACCTCTTCCATTGTTCCCAGTGGGAACTGCTGGGCGGGGAGGTCTTTGAAAATCTTGTCCTAATACTAAAGTAGTTTGCTAGAAAAGGTTCCAGAAAATCTACTTTGGTAAAGAATACAGGAGAATTGGTCTTTCAGGAGTAGTAAAAGCATCTGTTGAACTTTATTAAATCCTTGTTTAACTTAAATTGAGATGGCTGAAATTAACCTTTATATCCCTATAGTGCTCTTCTTTTTGAAGCAATTCAATCAAAGTAGTGTTAGCAAGGGCATCATTCCATTTTATAATCTCAAAGAACATTTTTTCAGAGATAGCATGTGAGCACCACTTAATTGGAGCCAGCCTACAGTGAAGGAGCTGCATAACAAGTTATTAAAAAAAAAAAAAGACTTAAGTTGAGAGGAGATTGGAAATCTAAGACAAAAGTTAGTAAAGACGGGTGTGTTACAAAGAGGAGGTAATCATTTTCTAGAATGACAGAGGTAGTGCGGGGCACAATGGGACAGTTCTAACCACTGCTGGTCTTGGTACATTTGCTGGGATGTGTGAATTGACAATGAACCACTCTCCAAAAAAAAACATGGAACCAGCAAGACATTTGCAGACCACCACTCTGATTTCTCTACTGTTACATTGTATTGCTTTTACTGAACCCTACAGCCTTTCCTTTTCAGTACAGATTCTAAACTTTTTAAGGCAGGGACTGTAATTTACATAGATTTGCTGCACCTACTACAATGGGACCCTGATCCTGATTGAGACAGCCAGGCATCACTGTAATATAAATAATTACAATGAATCGAAGATAGGTACTGTAAGGATTAGAAAAGAGCAAAAAGATAAAAGTCACAATTTTTGCTTTCATTTCAAACTAACCATTCACTGATGTGCACATCACAATTATCAACCATCCATTAGCATCAAAACTCAACTCAGAAGCCTCCATAAATCTGCTGCCATTTAATTATGAATTTAAATTAAAGAATTACAAAATAATTATAAAATGCAATTGGCCTGTTCATTTCGCTGAACCAATCTGCATCTAAACTGAATTATAATTAATATGCATTAAAATAATATATGACAATAAACTCTCAAGAATCCCAAATTTTATAGACTCAGTAATATATGATTACTAAATCTTCAGAGTTTACAAGGATGTTAACACTCTCTATTATTGGACAGCTTGCTATGATAGGAAGTGTAAATGTCTTCTACTCTGACACATCACATATCAAATATCATGAGATTTGCAATAAAACTGAGATATGGCAACGTTCAAAGTTCCTACTTCTGGGAGGAGCAAGAGCACATAGGGAGACCATCTCACCCTTATCTCCCCATGCCAGAATCCTGTTCCTTGGTGAGGTCAAGGGGGGAGGGTATAGCTCTGTTGTCAGATGCTACCGGTGTTGCTCTGCTTTCTCCTATGTTAATATCACTCGGCTGCGTGCGTCTGTTCCCTGTGTGTGCTGCCCCAGCTTTGCGCAAATAGCTGACACAGCAGACCCGAAGAGAACCCACACTAACCACAGAGTCTAGTAAGATGCAAAGTCATGTCAATTAGGTTTATTGCGACCTTGGACACAATTGCAGTTCCCTGTAGGTTTTCTTAGCCTAACTCAGGACATACTACGAGAAAGTGCCTCTTGGCAAGGACCCGGCTCAGTGGCGGGACTTTCCACTGCCCCCGTGGCCGGACAAAGACACCACCCCAGAGATACATTCTTATACACAGGTACAAACAAGTTACACATCACTCCTGACGTATTGAGGTGCAACCCCTCTACTCAGCAAAGTACAATCCCTCTACGTAGTAAGGTGCCGCCTCTCACCTTGTACATGTTGGTTCGATCAAAACAACTCTATCCATCATATTCCCCTTTTGCCCCTGTCATTGGGATGGGTCGGCCTGTTCCATGTTATCTGTGGAATGTTCCAGTATAGTGTATGTTCTGATATCTGGTGTCCAGTACCTTTTAGGTATGTCTCTTTTTGCAGCATCAGCCCTTTTCTTTCCAGCTTCTGTGAGCAGGGCCTGCCTCTGGCTCACAGCTTAACTTTGCTTTATGTTAGCAAAATCTTGACCATTACTTTAGTTCAGGCCTTAGGCCTCATACCAGGCCTCTGATACCAAGGTTTATATCTCAGGGCCTCCTCTTACTACAATCTCTACCATCAGAGACAAATATTGCGAGGTGGATGGGCCTAGGTGAGGCCAGTGTCTTTAAAAGCAACTCGATAGCCCCGAGTTTGCATTTTCAATAGGAAGGAGCTCTAGTATTGACAGAAGTCTAAGAAATGCTGCAATACTTTCCTTTTTGAGAATACTTTCCTTTTCCACCATGACACTCACAACACTGCCATGGCTCCTTCTACACCTAAACCCTCTACCAAAAAAGAGAGAGCGAGAGAGAGAGAGGAAATTAATAAACCCGTAAAAAAATCAAATGCCCTACCCCAAGCAGAGTTTTGAACCTGAAAAGGGAGAAGTGCCAGAGACTCCATGATGCCCACTTGGGCCTTAGCTATTAATTTTATGTGGAAGGCGACCAGATATGATGGTGATGAGAGTCAGTATCAGAGTGTTAATCTGAATCTGTAAAAAGCAACAGAGGGTCCTGTGGCACCTTTAAGACTAACAGAAGTATTGGAGCATAAGCTTTCGTGGATGAATGCCCACTTCATCATTGTGTCTGATGAAGTGGGCATTCACCCACGAAAGCTTATGCTCCAATACTTCTGAGAGTCAGTATACATTCAACACACAGATAGAATGAACTAGCTCCTAACATTGTGACTGGTCTAAATATGATCTTTCACCCTAGAGCCTGCTTTTCAGAAGTTTAAATCGGTTAGGCTAAGGAAGGACCCTTCCAACAAGAAAGCAAGCCAGTCACTCAGCTCACCAGGCAGCTCTCCCTGCCTCCTGACCACCTTTATCTCTCTCTGGCTTCTATGCTTTCTCCTTTGTAAACTCTCCTGTAATTTTCATTTGGACTTTGTAACCCATTTCTCTAGGGACCACCTCTTATGCCGGGGAGTGGGAGGGAGGGTGGTGAGAGCTCCCTAGCTCTATTCCACCCAGAAACTCCCTGCTTTGTGACAGCAGCATATAGGGGAGGGTCTGGCTACTTACCTCTACAGGAAAAATTAATTCTCACATATATGTGTGAGCAGCCATCTTGACTGACACACAGGGGCTTAACCTGGGAACCTCCAGAGCTGAAAGAGGAGCTATGACAGTTTGACATAAAGAGCAAACATTCCCTCTCTGTGGGCTGTAACAACTCATATTCTCTGACAAGCAGCACAGAGCGGGATATATTACACACAACCACCCACCCACGCCCCGGGCTACACAGGCAAAGCAACAGGCATCTGACAGGAAACCCACTTAGCCATAATTCAGCATACGCAGAGTGTGGGTAACTACTGAGTAATCACAATGGAACAGTCAAGTATTACAGTTGGATGGGGAAGAGGGTTTCAGTTTCATCCACAAATTTTTTAGGGTTTCTAATTAGAAAACTGGATATTTGAAACCCTGAATACTCTTCTGATTCTAAATCTGAGAAATGGCAAAAATTGGCTATCTGGTATGTGCATGCGTGTGCACGCCCCATGTACTTGCAGTCTGAAATGGTAAATGAAAAATGAAATATCTGATTAGTTTGTGTGACTGAGTTTGTAATAATCTCTAAAAACTGAGTGTGAACATCTTGTAGATGGAATATACATTGGGAGCCACTGCTGCAGAAGAGCTAGTCCCATGGAAGAAAGCCACACATGGCACGGTTTTAGCAAGTGAGAGGAATTGCTGCATAGTGTAAAAATCCAATATGGATGATGCACGGAGGGTATGTGAAGCAAAGCAAATTACGAAAACATAGACATTGTGTACAGAGGCATGGGTGCTGATTGAGGAGTCCCTGGGCAGGAAACTCAAAGGCTGGCCAAGTTCCTGTTAATTTTCAGGCACCCATTCAAGCAGCTCAGCTAGTAAAGAGAGCATTTTCTGTGACGCAAGCATCCATAACGGTGAAAAGTTGTATAGTGATGGATGATTTGGAATGTCATCCTGAGCTGCCATAACTGTTTCAGGACAATAATTCCTTCAAAAACCTCAGTAATCTGGAATGAAATTTTAAAGAGTGAGATTTGAGCAGCCCAACTCCAGCATTCCTTAGCATGGGACAACTGGGATTGTGGGTGGATGCGCTATGTGTCACTATCACATTAAACGTCTGACATTTGGAGTCTCTTCTGTTGTAGTTTTACTTTCTGAACATTGGGTACATAGCAACACATTTGTTATGTGCAACAGGAGTATTAGTCATCACCATCTCAAGGCCATGGACAATTGTTTCTGTTCCTCCGCAGAAGTCTGTTATTTAGCTAGTTTTCTCTTTACTGTTCTTCTCAAGATATCCTATTTCCTTCTACTTAATTATACGGAAGCCTTCCCCTTTAATCCTCTAACTGAAAAACAACCAAATGGCTTAGAAAAGCCAGAGCACTCTAACTGGGCCTAGATTTGTTCAAAAGGAGAACATCTGTTATAACTAAGCACCCTCCTTTTTTCCTTTGAATCAGAAACCATGTATCATTTAAGCACTAGGTCAAATTCTGCTCTGGTGTGCAGATGGAATAACTTCTTTGGAACTATTTTAGATTTACACCACTATGTCTGAGACTTGAATTTGACTCACTGCAGTCATATAAGGATTGATATAGTAGAGGGGCAGGGAGATCACGTTGTGCTTCAGTTGGGGTAAATTGCTAGGTTTGGCAAAAAGCTGCCAATCTGACCAAAAGTTTGCCCATCTGAAGATCAGCAAGTTTTGATTCTGACTCTTTTAAGAATCCGCTGTAAACAAAAGCAAGGGCAAAAGTGGTTGCTCAGAAATGCACTTAAATTTCATTTGTGGGCATATTAAAATAAGAAATCAAACACCTTAAAGTTATATTCACAGCTGATCCGACTGGGACCTGTGGATATTACTGCATTAGACATAATAAAATATGTATGGGTGTTTCAAATTTCAGTTTTATTCAGCTTTGTTTCTTCACTGGTCGAAAGTAGAAATCATTGACAACATCCCGTTTCAAAATGTAAAGCCAGCATTTTCAAATGTGAAGGCCAAAATGATTATGATATTCAGAGCATCTCTAGAAGATACAGCACAAAATTAAGCATGCAGCTGAATTCTGCATTAACTGGTTTCCAAATAGTATTTCAGGTGTAGCCTCAAGTATAGCACTTTCTAGCATTCCAACATGGAGATGATTAAAAAAAAAAATCACTAACTGTGTCAAAGCCAATACCTGAAAGAATGTTGCTCAAGTGCAGATTAGAAAAACACACTAATTCCTGAACAGAAGAAGCATCTTAGAATCCAACAGGACCACTGAACTGCAAATGTGAAAAACAAAACCCTTCAGTACAGGGGACAGACATTGCCTCCACCATTCTCTTTGCTTTCCACTGGTTTCCAACACTACCTGGATCTTATCTTGGAACAGGGTTGTCAACTTTCTACACGCACAAAACCACGCCTATGCCCCACCCCTTATTTGAGGCCCCTCCCCCACTCACTCCATCCCCCCTCCCTCTGTCGCTCACTCTCCCCAACCTCACTCACTTGCTCATTTTCATCAGGCTGGTTCAGGGGGTTAGAGTGTGGGCTCTGGGGTGAGGCTGAGGATGAGGTGTTTCAGGGTGCAGGAGGGTACTCCAGGCTGGGACCGAGGGGTTCGGAGGGTGGGAGGGGGATCAGGGCTGGGGCAGAGGCTTGGGCTGGGGGAGGGGAGCGGAGTGAGGGCTCTGGCTGGGGGTGCAGACTCTGGGGTGGGGCTGGGGATGAGGGATTGGGGATGCAGGAGGGTGCTCCGGGCTGGGACTGAGGGGTTTGGAGGGCGGGAGGGGGATCAGGGCTGGGACAGGGGGTTGGGGCACAAGAGGGGGTCAGGGGTGCAGGCTCTGGGCAGTGCTTACCTCAAGCAGCTCCCGGAAACAGTGGCATGTCTTTCCTCCGGCTCCTACACAGAGGCGTGGCCAGGCAGCTCTGTGCACTGCCCTGTCTGCAAGCTCTGCCCCCACAGCTCCCATTGGCCATGGCTCACGGCCAATGGGAGCTGTGGAACTGGTGCTTGAGGCGGGGGTAATGCCTGCAGCCCCATGGCTGCTCCTACGCCTAGGAGTTGGAGGAGGGTCATGCTGCTGCTTCTGGGAGCCGTGCGGAGCCAAGGCAGGCAGGGAGCCTGCTTTAGCCCCGCTGTGCCACCAACTGGACTTTTAATGGCCCGATCAGCAGTGCTGACTGGAGCTGCCAGAGTCTCTTTTCAACCAGGCGTTCTGGTCGAAAACCGGACACCTGGCCACCCTATCTTGGAATAGGATCATACACGTAGTTTCAGCTCTCCTCTTTTTAAAAATATGGCTAGTGCTTGAAAAGGAAAACGCACAGCATATATAAGTCCTGATTCTCCACTTCCTTGACCCTTGCTGTGGTTTTACACATGTGAAGAATGGGTGCAACACACTACTGATGAATCTAAGTGTGGGAAGAATTGTGACTTGGTAGAACTTATTTTGCAGAGGTGTAAATGACTATGTCAGGTTCCAGGCAGTGGTGAATAAGGCCCACAGAATTTTTATTTCACTTCCACCATTAAATGCTTCCCTACAGTGCAAAGTACACTGGGAAAATCAGACCTTCAGTGCTGCATGATACACCAAATTCATCATGGCTGCTGTGCAATTTCAGTTGAACGGAGTATTAAGAGAACAGTGCCACAGCACAAGCACTGCAGTAGAAAACCAAAATTCTAAGCAGTTGATATATCAGCATTAGTAGGTATGAATTGCTTTCATTTTATGGGTTATTATGCCCCTATCATAGTATTTTAGACAGTACAATTAAAATCATAGACCTCCTTTTACAGCTGCTGCAATTGATACTGTTAATGCACCCATGTAATTTTTAAATGGTCTCCCTGAAAAACGTAATGGAAATAAGAATGCAAATAAACAAAAAACCCAAAGAAGCACCCCACTCCCCAAAACCATCCTCCTGCAAACACCACATACTTTAAACACTGTAATTCTTTAGTGGCTGAAACAATTGTACTTTGGCTGAATTCCCACAACCTCTTTGAATACAATTTCTGATACAGCAGCTAAGTAATCTATATCCTCCTCTGGACTGAGCCCTCTACATTCTGCTTCATTATGGATGCCAGCTTCTATACTATCTTCTGTCATTTGCCATTCAAAGCTTTTCTTTAGTATTAACATAATCACGTGACTCACATTTTCTTTGTACCTTTTTTTACAAGGAAGGTGTCTTTATTCATAAATCCCCTCTCTCTCCTTTTCTATGCTTTGAGCAAGATTGGGATATCCATATGCTGAATGGTAGTTTAGATCAAGAGAAACTCCACTGATGTCAATGAGAATACCTGTGGAGTAAGGTATTACCTATTGTATGCAAGGGTAGCACAGTCTGGTCGGATGATTCAGACTGAAATGAACACAGTTAGTTATTACTGTAATACACATGGTAAAGGGAAAGATTTGGGCAGGTGGAGAACCCATTCACCAGACACGGTATGTAAAGCATTGCTCTTGTCACCTTTAGTTTTTTAATAATCAAAATGTCCAGTGGAAGTACTGATCACACTCTGCATTCCTATAGCATTTTCCATGTAAGGCTCTCAAAGCCTTTACAAATACTGAATCTGACGATGCAAATATGAGATAATTTTTTTCATTTTTCACATGAGGAAACTGAGGCAGAGAGAGGTTAGAGTGATTTGGCAAAGCTCACGCATAAGCCTGTGATGGAATCAAGAACACAGCCCATGTCATTGACTTCTAGCCTTGTACTTTAACTTCTGATTATTTCTAATTAGGAATGGACTCCTGCTTAGACAGTTGCTGCAGCATTCTGGTTTGGCTAAGAGCACAAAGGATTAATTATACAAATGTATAATATCAGAGCCTTGTGTAGCTAGCAGCTCATCACTCTTCTCTTTAGACCCCTCAATTAAGGTACAAAAACCACTGACTTAAAGTGACTCAAACCCCTAGGACTTTCTCCTTAGATCTTTAGTACATTCTTAGTGGTAGTTTGTCATCTCTGGAACTCCAGCCCATAATCCATCTAGACCTGACCCTGGTCACCTTAAGAGAACACTGCAAAAAATGTATCTTTGTTCAGGAATAAATAGTAGGTATTGGAATCTCCCTGATGAGTAGTTCTGGTACCTTTAAGGTACATCTACTGTTATGGCAGTATGTAGAGTACAGACATTGCACTTCCAGCTAGCACAGGTATGAACAGTAATATAGACGGTGAGGCATAGCTCAGGTGAGTAGAGTGCCCTCTATGATTGAACCCCCAGGGTATATATTCTACATGGCTCTCCATATGATCAAGCACTGCTATTTTTAGCAGTGGAGTGTTCTGCTGTCAGAGCCTTTCCCCTACCACAGTGAAAGGTTCTGGCAGTGGGGAAAGGCTCCGGCAGTTCCCCACAACTGGAGCCTTCCTTGCTGCCTCTCCTCTGCCAGAGCCTTTCTTTGTTGCAGTGAAAGGCACCAGCATGTATATATATATATACACCCCCACTTCCAAAGAGTCCACTCTAAAAAGGACAGTGATAATGTATCTAATGGCTCATCTGAAATTTCTTTCCCTGTTCTCATATGTAACACTATTTAATTCACATTCATTTCCAGGGGAATTCCATCCAATAGCAAATTCATACAGGATATATAACTGAAGTTACAACGGGACTCAGGATAAAATGCTACTTTCTTATCTTTACAAGCAAGGGTAGGAGTCTAGTAAGAAGGATATGTTACAAGCCACTGAAATGGTCTATGGAAAATCTCTTAATTATTAGTGCAGCTTTTGTTAAATTTGTTAGCAAAACCCCCTTCTCACTGTCTGACTATACTGAAAGAAGGACAGGAGACATTTGAGATGGGTTTAATCAGGCCACAACTTGATTATTAGATGTCTGGGACTACCCAGTAGATAAAAGTGTACAGTGCAGGTAACCCCATGTTTATTCCATAATTACCCCGGGGGGCTTTTACCAGCTCTCCCTCTTTTTCCATCCAGGTCCCTCCACCAAATCCATTGCTTGGAGCTTATCATCCACCCTCCCCCTCACAGGAGGCTTCAGGTGGGCTATAATAATGCGGGTTAGCTCCCTGACATACCAATCATTGGAGTCCAAAACCGTTTAAGTCCTTTTCCAAGCTATTTATCTTGTCACTGTATACCTTTTCTATGGAGTACCTCCACTGGACATCCGCCACAAGGAGATGCCAGCCATTAGCTTGGCTACCTCCTCCCAGAACCCAGTCCGGTCCCCAGACATCTCCTAATGCCCCCTTTTATATCAGTCAAAAACATTCTCCCGAAACAACTCTGGTGCCCCATATAGTATGCCAAGATGTGAAATTACTGCCCCTCCTAGGGTCCCAAGGAATTTGGCTACCTCCCTGTTCACATACCTCCTTGTCTTATCCACCCTCGGGAAGGGTAGGGGGGACTCATGGCTCCCCGCCAGATGCTGCGCTGAAGCATATCTGATCATACAATGTTAACTCCTGGAAAAATTTCAAGGATCAGTCTCAAGTCCCTCCTTGCTTTGAACATTAGTTCCACCCCTTTAAGCATTCTCAAGGTGTACTACAACAATTATATCTGGTGGCTGTTGATGGGCCCGCAGTATCGGTTGATGCCATAGCAGGCCCCTCTTTGCATGCCAGCTGAGTACTGCGTCACCAGCTGCAAACCCCCAGGCTACTTGGACACGTGCCTATGCACCCAAAAGACAATACTGTGCCCGCAGATCCATACCACTGTCTGCATAGCTGGTTGTCTAACATCTGTAATGAGATTACAACAAATTAATGCTGACTTACCGCCTGAGGTCTTAAATACGTTTGGTACATGTCCAAATGCCAACTCCTGATTGCCTGAATAGCCTCTGCTCCCATACCTAGCTGTGCTACTGCCATTGCCGCACTGATTCTGAAGGAATGGAACCAAATTCATGGGCTGGCAGCCCCAACCTCATCAGCCCCCATCTCAACATGGTAACAAATTGGTATGTTGTAAGGGGACTCCTATCACCGTGCATAAAAAAGGGGCCTTCCCCCTTTTCCCATATTGCCACGTAGGCCTTCAAAGCCTGAATGGGGCAGACCCCAGGCTCACCACCCACCTGGAGGATAACAAATTCACCCTGGCTGACTTGATCCGTCTTTGACCTTTGCAAGTATAATATCACTGAATGCTCATGCCATTGTATATCACGCCATTCCAAAGCCCTTCCTGTAGAATCCCTAATGGACCCAGGTATTAGCTCACTGGTCCTGAAAGCACCAAAAAATGCTATCAAGAATGCTGCCCTTAACAAGGCCGCCTCCTGTCCATTATGACATATGGCACCAAGGATCTGCATGAGATCCCTGAACATGTAAACTGTGATGAGACGACGGGAATCCTTGCTGGGGCCACCAATATGCAACCACTCTGCCAAAAACCTATGAACTAAAAAACACTGCAAGGATCCGGATAACCATTTAGCCTACTGACGAATGTAATGGCAGAAAGGTGATTCCAGATTGTGGAGGACACCAATTGATGGGTTGCCAACAACAGCAAGTACTGCAGCACCTGTTCCTCTATAATAGGCCATATTGTTGACCGGCCTTCCTGATCCTCTGCCCTCAGCATCTCCCTCCTCTCCTGCAATCACCTGAGTGGATTGTCCTGGATCTGGGTGACCAGTTACACTTTGTATGGCATGTAATGCTGTGGAAACAACCTCAGACTCAATAACCCTGGTTACTTGTATCAAATCCTTGATGAGTGTCCCACCAGCAAACGCAGCCAGCTCACTTGCATGGGTGAGTGAAGAGGAGGCTGGCCGACCAACTGACCATGCTTACCAGGAGCCCTCAGGCAAGTGCTTGGAGAATTTGGGCATTGACCCCACTACTTCTTGCATGCAAAGTGAGCACTATTCGTAACACTATTTAATGCACATTCATTTCCAGGGGAACTATGTCCAATAGAAAATTACACCTCTACCCCGATATAATGCTGTCCTCGGGAGCCAAAAAATCTTACCGCATTACAGGTGAAACCGGGTTATATCGAACTTGCTTTGATCTGCCGGAGTGCGCAGCCTCGCCCCCCTCCGGAACGCTGCTTTACTGTGTTATATCCGAATTCGTGTTATATCGGGTCACGTTATATCGGGGTAGAGGTGTAATTCATGATTTATAAATGAAGTTAAAATGAGGCTCGGGATAAAATGCTACTTTCTTATTTTTACAGGCAAGGGTAGAAATCTAATATGAAGTGTATGTTACAAGCCACTGAAATGGTCTATGGAAAATCTTGTATTTATTAGTGCAGCTTTTGTTAAATTTGTTAGTAACTCCCCCTTCTCATTTTAGCAGTATCTGCCCTCCACAGATTAGGATGTAAAATAGCAGATGAACAAACACCCGCTATCACTGGGATACATACAGGCTTAATCTAAGTTGAAAAGAATTTGATTTTGTAAACCTTGATGCCCCGCTTACTAAGATGTCCCAAAAACAAGGTGTAAGATACTCATAGGTAATGCAGTGATGTAAATAAATGTAGCAACCACTATACTATAGGATCAGCTCCAGCTTTTTGCCCCAATCCTGCAAATTCTATTTTGACTTGAGTGGATTAAGTGGTGTAGACATCTTCTGCCCGGGGGTAGATTCCACTTTTAGAGAATTGTCATCCTGGCACTGGCTTCTACCCGCACAGTAAACAGAGACAGAGACAGAGACAGTTTAATTTCTTCCCTTGAGAGAAGCACCTCAAGTGAAACAACCCCTACTATTACATTGCAGCTTCAGGAGAGAGTGTCATCTAAAGACAGGCAAATCCCAGGTGATTTGGTGATCTATGTCTTGATCTTGCAAACATGAAGCCAAGGGAATTATTTATGTCAATAAGGTTGGCAGGTTTGACCCTTGGTGCAATTCAGATCAGTATTATCTCAAGCTTTTCTGAACCTCTCTGGGCTAGAAACTGGTTGAGAAATCTGATGATAAATAACTTTCATGGGATTTCCTGGTTTTGACGTGGCCAAAAAAATAGAACTCCCTTATCATGAGATTTCATCTTACAGTCCTGACCCACATCAGCAAACACAAAGCCCTAGAAATAAGTATATTGAACAACAAAACAATATGCAACCTCATGGAAATTTCTTGTTTGGGTGACATGAGCTTGGGGAGAAGGTTTGACCGTATCATTTTATTTGACCCTTCCCTCCTATGATCCCAAGTCCTAGTGAGTCCATGGAAACAAATGCTACCAGCTGATCACATGGACACTGACAGGGGATCAGTTGTCAGGGAATGCCAGCAGCTGCAGCAGCGTCCCTGAGCAGTTGCTGCTACGTATGGCGGCGATGTCTGTGGAATCCCATGTTCTATTATATCATTATTGGTAGTGATTGCAGGCACTCATTGTTTTGTGCTAGGCTCTTCTGTTACATTCTTCTGCAGCAAAACTTGACACCATTGTAAGACATGGAATGCTCTTTTGTGTTTTTTTTTTAACTGGATACTTGTTAAACTAAATTGGATGGGAAGAAAATTATAGTTTTCTTTTGTAATAAAATAACATTGCTGCCTGGAGCACTGTTTGACAGTCCTGTTCCAGACAGCTATCAGTTCATTAGGAAATTCCCAAACTCTATTAAATGTTGCCAGGCAACAGCACCTCCCTGCTAAGTTACCCAATGACAACTTACTTCTTAGATTAATGTGGGATATATGCAGTGACGCTGATTTTCAAAGGCTGGTAGAGGGGCTAACTTGCTTTTTGCCCATCAGTTTAGAATTGCTTTATTATTATATCATTGATACATAGTGAATTACCATGGAAAGATAACTGCAGGCTTGGTCAAGTGTGAAATATAATTCACATTTTTAAACCATTTGGCGCATATCCATTATTATTGTTGTCTTTGCACTTTTTTACCTTGTATTTTTCAATATTCATTTTTGTTGTGATCTGCACTGAAATACAGAGTGAACCTTCTACTTTCAGATCAGCATAAATCCAGAGTAATTCCACTGAAGTAAATGGAGTCAGCCTGGTGTAAATGAAAGGCCATTCAGAACCAGTAAATGTATTCTTATGAAAAGCATGTTAGCAATTAATATAGAAATTAGCTCCATAATTATTGTCCTGATCCTGTGAGCTGCTGAGGAAGGTTGGTCTTCTGCTTAGTGGTTTCAGAAGGATTAAATTCTCTGCTATAGTCTTCCTGCATGACCCTGGGTGGGTTGCTTAAGGTACGTCACAGAGCTCGGGTCAATTGACTTGGTCAGGTGGGGCTCGGGCCATGGGGGTAAAAATCGAAGTGTAGATGTTCAGACTTGGGCTGAAGCTGGGCTCTAAGACCCACTCCTGTTGCGGGATCTCAGAACCTGGGTTCCAGCCCAAGCCGGAACATCTATGCTGCAGTTTTTAGCCCCCAAGCCCCATGAACCTGAGTCAGCTGACCTAGGGTTACCATACGTCCTCTTTTTCCCGGACATGTCCGGCTTTTCGGCAGTCAAACCCCCGTCCGGGGGGAATTGCCAAAAAGCGGAACATGTCCGGGAAAATGGCGGCTCTGTTTAAGAGCCCGGCTGCCTGAACGCTACCGGCTTCGGGCAGCCCCGTGCCTGGAGACCCTGCACCGCTGGAGCCCGGGAGGGGAAGTGCCCGGCTGGGGGCGCAGGGTCTGGAGGCACGGGGCTGCCCGAAGCCGGTAGCGCTCGGGCAGCCCGGCTCTTAAATAGAGCCGCGGGGACTGGAGCCTCCAGCCGCCGGGGCTGTGTGTAACTGACACAGTGTCAGTTACACAGAGCCCCAGCCGCTGGAGGCTCTGTTTAAGAGCCGGGCTGCCCGAGCGCTACCGGCTTCGGGCAGCCCCGTGCCTGGAGACCCTGCGCCCCCAGCCGGGCACTTCCCCTCCCGGGCTCCGGCGGCGCAGGGTCTCCAGGCACGGGGCTGCCCGAAGCCGGTAGCGCTGGGGCAGCCCGGCTCTTAAACAGAGCCTAAGAGGAGCAGAGCCTCCAGCTGCGGGGGCTCTGCTCCTCTTCGGCTCTGTGTAACTTATACAGTGTAAGTTACGCAGAGCCGCCGGAGCCCCGGAGGGGAAGTGCCCGGCCGGGGGCACAGGGTCCGGAGGCATGGGGGCTGCCCAAAGCCCGAGCGCTACCGGCTTCATGGTTTGCTGGGCAGCCTCCAGACCCTGCGCCCCCGTCTGGGCGCTTCCCCTCCCGGGCACCAGCTGCGCTGGGGAAGCGCCGGCTGGGGGCGCAGGGTCTGGGGGCTGCCTGGGAAACCGTGATGCTGGTAGCACTGGGGCAGCCCTTTCCCCCTGGCTGGGAGTGGGAGGGAGGAGGGGGCGGAGTTAGGGTGGGGGAAGGGGCGGAGTTGGGGCGGGGCTAGGGGTGGGGAAATGGGCGGGGCCATGGCCCGTGGAGGGTCCTCTTTTTTTATTTATGAGATATGGTAACCCTAGCTGACCGGGGCCAGCCATGCCACACGTCTTTTATGCAGTGGATTGTGAGGGGCAGAGATTGTGAGGTAAAGGGCCATATAAGTACCTAAGGCTACATCTACACTGCATACTCCTTACGCGCTGTATAGCATACATATGCTGCACACACCCCTAGTCTGGGTCTAAACAGCAGCATAGACAGTGAGGCATGGCTTAGGCGAGTACAGTAAATACACTCCTGACCCCTAAGGGTGTATGCCATACTCAGCTCTCTACATGCCCAAGGAGTGCCTCCCCTGGCTACACTGCTTCTTTTAGCAGTGTAGGATCCCACTGCCAGAGCCTTTCACTGACATGTATAGACACACACCGCAGCATGGGCAGAGCCTGCTTTTCATTGTGTCATGTAGCTACATGTAAGGGGACTGTTGCCCCCTTACTAACATTCAGTGGGGGTGTTTTGGTTGGCTAGCTCCCAGCACTAAAAGGGGAAGGGTCGATGGCAAATCAGGAGCCTGAGACTGACAGTCCCCAGGAACCATGGGGAGAGGCCAATGCTCCAGATGAGCCTGATTGACAGGGCGGGCAGGCTAATCAGGGAGTCAGGAGGCCAGAGGGGGTCCCGTCCTCCGTGTGAACTGGAATGGCCTGAGTCAGACTGAGTGGGGCCGAGCTAAGGAGAGAGCAGGGGCCCAAGCTGAGCTGGAGAGCAGAACCGTGCCAGATCCAGAGCCAGAGACGCAGCCCAGGGAGAGCAGATCCTGTGCTGGGAGCAGAGGTGCAGCCGCAGAGCCAGAGACGCAGCCCGGGGAGAGCAGATCCTGTGCTGGGAGCAGAGCTGCAGCCGCAGAGCCAGAGACGCAGCCCGGGGAGAGCAGATCCTGTGCTGGGAGCAGAGGTGCAGCCACAGAGCCAGAGACGCAGCCCAGGGAGAGCAGATCCTGTGCTGGGAGCAGAGCTGCAGCCACAGAGCCAGGTGTGGTGAGCAAGTGGGGCCAGCCAAGGGGGAACCTGGGCAAAGGGCCCAGCACAGAAAGACACCCCCAGACAAGGGCCCTTGCAGGCCAGACCGGGAGGGGGACCTTAACCCTACGGGGGGCTGACGCTGGGAAGAAGGGTCCCACCACTCAAAGCCCGGAGGTGTGTGGCCACCACCATTGCAAGTGTCCAACCCGCAACGTCTCTGCAGCACGGCCTGGGCCTGAGAAGGAGGCCTGGGACCTACAAGAAGCAGACTGTGACCTGCCCTGACATTCCAGAGACACTGGTTGTGATGTTCCCTGCCACAGAGCGGGGTGATGTGTTTTCCTTTAACCTTTCCCATTTTTCCTTGTTCTTTTCTTTAGATTAATTGTTAATTAAACAACTTGTATTTGCTTTAAATTGTATGGAATAATCAGTGGGTCAGGGAGGTGCCCAGTGCGGAGAGAGTACCCCGGAGTGGGGACACCCTAGCCCCTGTCCTAGGTGACCACAGCAGGGTTGGGGGTCGAGCCCCCCAGGAATCCTGGGCCCAGCCTTGTTGGGGTTACGAGGACTCAGCCAGACAGGAGAGTGGAAGGGGAACCCTCAAGGGCAGGGAGGCTTCTGGGTAAAGGAAGTGGGAGCGGGGACTCAGATCCTTTCGCTAGCCCACCTCACCGGGGTAGTGCAGAAGTCAGGAAATTTCCCCACAATAGCGGGACCATTCCCCCGCTTACATACATATACCTAGAGCCCTGTGCAGATACAAAAATATGGATCTTCATCTGATCCGCATCTGCCAGATCAACCTGCGATCCGACCTGCTAGCCATCTTTTACCTGTATCCGCACCCGTCTCTCAAGGGCTAGTGACTGGGCGGGGGGTGGTGGGGTGGACCCTGCTGCCCTGGAGCTGGCAGGCCAGGCCCAGGTCTGGGAGCGCAGCAAGTGTTACCAGGCTGGGCCATGGTGAGGATGCTGGTGCTGCCCAAGGGGCCTGAGCTGCTGGACAGGAAGTGGCAGGGCAAGCGGGTGCAGGACAGCCTCGACTCTGACCTGCCGCCCAGCTCCAGCCACTGGCTGCTAGCTGCTGGTCCCGAGTGCACTGCGCCCCCTAGGCTGCCGGATGCCATGGGCCAGGTGCCGCCGGTGAGTAGAGCCCTGCGCGGTTGTATGTGAATCTGATCCACTGTCTGCAAAATGGTCCATGGATATGAAGCAGATATCTATGGATTTACAAGGCTCTACACATACCCTACACAGCGCTGCGGGTGGTGTGCAGTGTAGATGTAGCCTAAGACGATCGAATGTCACCTTCTCCCCAGCCCCCGTAGAGAGGCTTGGACTCTAGGCACGAATAGGGACTGCAAGTTGTTCTGTCCCCATACAGTGGGGAGGTGGGGAGGCACTGCGTGCCCCCACTCAAGCCTCAGACTCAGTCTAGCCATCAACTGTTAGCCTTGCTTCTTTTTGTTTCTGTTCAGATGGAGCTATTTCATCTTTCCTGTGGATGAAATCATGGAAAATTTTCCATGAGAGGTTGAAGGTAGGAATCCTCCTCCACCTTCAAATGAAAGGCAAATTGAAAGAAAATCTACTGACTTTCCAGAATATTTCTGTAGGTAGTCTGCTTTCTCTTTCCACATCTCTGTTTCTCCTCCAACTCCCTACTTGCTTACTAGAATCCTGGCACTAGTTTATCCTGCTTCCTTAGAGCATTTCTAGATATGCCACATCCTGAGGGGAAAAGCACCAGTTCACAAATAGGGAGGACGTGGTGCGACGCCGACCTGTGTCACCATGTAGAGCAAACTGGGATGGTGTAATGGTGTTGGGGCTCACTGGCTGGCGCCTCCTACTGGTCATCTCAGGAATTAGCTCAGTCCAGTGGAACACTCTCTCTCGGTGATGTCCCGCCCGTTGTCTCGCCCTTGGTTGGCGTCTGAGCCCACATCGCTCACCAACTCTCAGCGTCCTCTTCAGGACCACTGCCCTCTGGCAGTGCCCCTCAGTCCATCCACACCCCCTTCCAGAGGGGTCGGGGGGGAGGGTTAACAGGAGTCTTTGCACCGGCCTCAGCAGCCTCCCACAACCCCCAAGTCTAGCCCCTCTTACGTCAGGGGGAAGGTTGCAGCTTGACTCGGCCACTGCTCCACGGCCCGGTGTAGCACAAGGAGGATGGGGGAGACCCAGGCCCGCCTGCTACTCTGGGCCCTGACCCAGGGACCCTCTAATGTCAGCCTCTCAGCCCTCCTTCTCTCCCTTTGCCTTCAGCCTTCCCTGGGTCACTTCCCCTCTGCCCCCATTGCACCCTCTAGGCCCTTCTACTCAGGACCAGCAGTCTGGCAGGTATCAGACTGAAGCTCCACTCTGGTTCCCTGAGCCTACTCAGCACTGTGCGGTGCTGGTCTCCTACTCAGGAGACAGACCTTCCTCCCTGATGGTCTGAGACGGACTGACTCTCTTCTCTCAGAGCAGCCTTTTTATAGGGCTGAGCCTAGCCCTGATTGGCTGCCTCCAATCTGGGCCCTGATTGGCTCCCAATAAGCCCTTCTCCAATTGGCTCCCTGTCTGTGCAGGCCCACTGGCCTGCTGCAGCCTAAATTCACCAGGAGTGGGGCAGCCGCCCCGCTACAGATGGAATCTTGATAACAAAATTCAATGTGTGTTTGTACGGGACTCAGGGACATTAGAGCATGACACGAACAGAGCAGGCAGATATAATTGTGAGGTGGGTCTTAATGAAATGCTTCCATTTGATACTTTTGTGATTGTCTTGCATCCAAAACAAGAGAGAACTTGTGGGCTAATCTTGATTTATGCAGAAAAAATAAGCACCACCTGTTTTAACAGGGGAAAGGTGGTTAAGATTTAGGGAGGGAGAACCTCGCATCAATAACTACTTTCCGTAAAAGTGAAAGGAATGGGCTCCTCCATAGACAAATACTATAGGAGGGATTGTCATTTCCCCTCAGTGCCACAGCCACTTTCTGGCTCTAATTGGCTAGTGGAAGTGAAGGGAATTCATTTGTACATACATCAATACAGCATTAGGAATGTGCCCAGGCATGCAGAGCAGTAATTTGAGGTTTATTTGCTTATATTACCTCTTGTAACAATAATCATTGACAGTCATTATGAACCTGTTCTAATGTAAATCATATAGGCAAAGTGCTGCGTTATTGCGGTCTCTTTTGGTCTGGCTTCTTTGGTAACTGGGCTTCTTACTATTAGCAGGTGTAAGATTATTAATATCCTGTCCTGAAAATCTGTGACTGCAATATTAATGGGGAAGATTTAGGGCCCGATGGTGGCTGACCCCTGTGTGGGCTGGGAGATGAAGAGGGTGTGTGTGAGGAGCATAGCTGTGCAGAGTCCAGTCTCAGTGGTAGTTTGTGTTCTGCAGAGTAAATGAGTGCTCAAGACTAGCATCCCTGCTGGAGCTTGAGTCCCAGGGAGATGGGGGGAGGGAAAGGCTGGAGCTCTGGCCCCACCTTCCTGAACACCCGGCTAGCCAAGCTAAGGGGCAGTGAACATGCAGCACTCAGCCCCAAGCTGCTACACTGGCTGGAGGTCCTGGAGAATGGGTGAAAATCCTGGTTCCATTGAAGTCAAGGAGAGTTTTGCCATTGATTTCAGTAGAGCCAGGTCTGCAGCCAGTGTCTCCAAACCATTGTCTGCAGAACAGTGGGGAAGTGTCTCTCTCCATTCCTCCAGGCTATGCTCCAGGGTTAGCCATGGTTAATGACCTGTACTATCACAGCAACACCACCCCGTGCTTTCGTGAAGTGAGCTGTGCTGTCTCTGACTGGACGCAGGGAATGCAAGGGCTGCTTGTGCTGCTACAAACAGGCCAGCATTCTTTCCTGTCCAACAATCACAGAGAGATCAAAGCTGAAGTGAACTTCTCCAGCAACCTCTTCCTCATGTCCTCCCAGCTGGCAGGAGGGGGAAAGAATCCTTTTCCCTTTTGGGGACAAAGAGGCAAACTCAAGAGAAGGGAAGAAGAGAGGGTGCAGTGTTTGAACCCAGGAAGGGGCTCAGTGGGAAAGAAGATTTCCCTGCTTCCTCACTCTCTTTGGATATTGCTGATTTATCAAGATCCTATTTACTTGCTATTAGTTGTATTATGGTCACACCGATCTACCATCTCAATGGACAAGACAGATAAATGGTCTGGAGGAAAACTGAGGCAAAGTGGTTTGCCCAAGGTGTCAAAGCAGGTCAGCAGTGCAGCTGGGAACAGCACCCACGTCTCTCTGCTCTTAGTCTAGTGCCCTATCCACCGGACCATGTTACTTCTCTAGTCAAGCTATTGCATTTCTATTGTAAGTTCTTTGGGGCAGGGATTGGCTTTTCATTCCCATGGACAGAGTGCCTAGACCAATGGGGCCTGGATCCCTGATTGGGGTCTCTATTCATTACTGCAATATAACTACATAAAAATAATGTTGAGGGGAATATTTTTTGACCTTGAAATGCAATAGCTACTGTGGGGTGGAATAATCCTCCAAAACCACCTGACAAGGGCTTTCCTCCCTCTACCTCTCCTTACAAATGACTTGAAACACCAGAGTGGAGAAACACGGGGGAGAGAACAGGGGAAAACAGCACATGAAGGCAGGGCCGGCTCCAGGCACCAGCTTGTCAAGCAGGTGCTTGGGGCGGCCACTCTGGAGAGGGGCGGCACGTCCAGCTATTCGGCGGCAATTCGGCGGACAGTCCCTCACTCCGGCTCGGAGTGAAGGACCTCCCGCCGAATTGCTGCCGCAGATCGTGATCGCGGCTTTATTTTTTTTTTTTTGGCTGCTTGGGGCGGCCAAAACCCTGGAGCCGGCCCTGCATGAAGGGGCCACTGACTACAACTGCTAGTGATACTCCAACATTGGTCCTCGGGCATGTAGGAATACCCAGGCCTAAGTTTGGCTTTGATCTATTAAAAACACCAATTGACTGAACTACTCCCTTCCCCCAGGAAAAGCAAATATTTTGAAGTGCCATGGCTAACTTCTTATCTGCCTTGACCAGGTATGTTGATTAATTGTGATGGGCTCATTAGCTGGCCTAGCTTAAATGTAACAATTTTTGTTACAGAAAATAGAATATTACCTCTCATTTTTATCCCCACCCCAAGTAAAGAGGCTGCCGCGTAGTGAATGTGCAAATATATCCTAGACTAGAGCACATTCTGCACTGTGATATTTCCTAATCTGCACCCTACAGTTACTCAAAATGAGTATGGACAGGTATTTGCTATAATAATTACCATTTGATAGCAGGGATTATATTCTGTCCTGGATCTGCCATTTCCCTCTAGCGCAAATTTGGTAGGATGAGTAGCATTCATTAGAAATGAACTCATCAGCATTTTGACCTGACACCAATTGTTCCCTCCATGGCAGTTCAAATGCACCTTTTCATTTGATATGGTATGATTCACATTGGCATTCTACACAGTACTGTCACCATGCCCCAGAGATTAAAGGGACATGATTTATGTTGCAGTAGCAGAACATGGGATACACATTGCTAATTGCTGCTTAGCAAAAAAGTGCATGCTTGATCCATAAACAGGAAATGGTATTAACATCAATACCAGATAAACATCAATAGAGAAAATGAAACAGATAACAGGGCTACAGCTGCAGCTGAGCCCCCTGCTCCATTCATTATTTATTACTATTATTAGCATGATTTGATTTTGTTCAAAAAGGTGCACTATGGGTCCCTTGTCTGTTAGTGGAGAGGAGGACAGGCGAGCGCTCTCAGAGAAATTTGGGTAGCAGCACCTCTCGACACTTGCTTTCACTAATCTTATCTGGGAATGGCAGAAGTGTTGACTGCTAAAGATCTCTGAATTTATGGCATCCAAGATCCATGCTTGAAAAATAATGTTTCATGTAAGACATGAATAGGAATTAAAGAAGCTCTGATTTTCAATAGAAACATGGCCATATATCCTGCCCACGCGCGTTTGAGGACACACATATTCAGGGGTCCCTCAATAAGCTGCTCCTGCTGCCTAAAGAAGACTGCCTCCAAGTGCAGTCTCCCACCCACCGTCTGTCTCTCTTTGGGATGGGGTAGCGCAGGAAGAAGAAGAAGCAATAAGCACCGCAGAGGAAAGCTTTATATTTAACACCCTCACTTCAGGAAGCTTTACCACCTTTATGCAGCAGCTATGAGAACAGCATGCTTGGGAAGGTAGCCACCATCCCAACCTGGTCTCTGCTCCTAGAGCAACGCAACTACACACTTCTTGTCCATGGGCTCATGGCAAAGCCCTATCAGAGCAGTAAACCTACTAGCAGTGCCCTGTAACACTCAGCCTCCAAAACCAGAACACAGCGACCCACTAATGGAACTGCCCCCCGCCCAACAACCACATCTCCTCCCACCCCTGGATCCTGAGTTAATAGACAGGCCTTGCTGTGTAGTTTGAGCTACTTCAGACCAAAGCTGGGGAAAAGAGCTTCAAAAAGCTAAAGGCCCCTCATAGCAAATGATCCACATGGATCCTTCCTTGAAACCAAGAGGGATGCAGCTCAAGGGTCTGTGCTGATCCTAACTGTGGCTGCCTGGCTCTGGGAGAGACACAGATCCTCTCTGTTGGTTTACTTTACCTTAGAGAATCTCTGTAAGATGTACATGATGAGGAAAATAAAAGCAAAATTTATTCCAAATTATTGGGTGAAATTTTAGAACAAGCCTAAGGGAGTTAGATGCCCAACTCTCATTCACTTTCTGCAGGAGTTGGATACCTAATTACCGTAGACACTTATGAAAATCCCATCCCTTTTTAAGTGTCTCTTTAAAAGCATTTATCTTTCTGGTTAAGGGGAATGAGGCTATCAAAACAAAAAGGTCTGATAACTCCTGGATTTACACAGATGTCTATGCACCACCTCCTTATTAAATCATAGCGCCTGCATTTTTTTCTAAATAGTTTGTTGGTATCTCTCATTGATTTGACAGCAAATATGCTAACAAAGAAATAATGCAAAATACATATTTAAAAAAGGACTTTAAAAATCTCTGAGGGCCAGAATTTCAAATGCTCACTCACATTAAACAATATCTTACTCCAGAAATAATCCCATTAAAGTTAGTGTTATTATTCACATATAGGGATGTGGATTTATCATGGGATTTTTTATCAAAAATCACAGAGCAGGCACAGTCAATTTAGCAAAAGTCACAGATTTAGGAGGAGATGGTGTGTGGCCTTACCCAGGGCTTTACACACCATTTCCCCCTAAACCTTTGCCTTTTTCTGCTTTGTGATTTTTGATTTAAAAAAATGCTTTGACAAATAAAATCAATGATACCTCTTTAGAATCATAGGCCAGGGTCCTTCTCTGCCTCCATTGCAGCACCACTCAGGTTTGGCCTGGCTACCCCTCTGCCATGGAGGGTGTAGTCAGGCCAAAATTGAGTGGCACTGCAACTCCATGCACCAGGTTGCAACATGTGGGGCAGGGAGAGAGGCCCATCCCTGCAGGACAGGAGTCACCGCTGTGGGGTGAGAGCTGGGTGGGCTCTCTTCCCAGCCTCTCCCTCAACCTTCCCTCCTCACTGGGCTGGGATTAGGCTTGTGGTGCCAGGGTGGAGGGTGCTGCTGCGAGGCCTCAGTGCTCCCTCTCTCACGGGCAGACGGAAAAATGACATTTTCACCACCATCACAAACCCACAGCCCGATTCATGTAAGAAAGAAATGTTCAGCATGTTAAGGATGTCAGAATTTGGCCATAAATAAATTTAATTGTGTGCACACCAAAGGGGCATTCATGTCCCAAGCATGCAGAACAGGCCCACCATAACAGATTCCGTGTATTTCTAAAATGGCCTGCATAGAAATAGTGAAGTGAAGGAACAAATTTCAATTTATAAGTCACTGTAATATGAAATTGTTCCACATAGTGATAGGCCACCATCTAAGTCATGGGTTACAAAGATCATTTATACCTGGCTTATCTGAATCTGCATGAAATTAGCACTATCTTCATCATAAAAGTTACACTTATCTAAAAATCCTACTGAAAAGATAGATTCTTGCACCTTAAATTCCCGTTAGCAGCTCATCACAGAGTGACAGTTATTTTGATAATTCTTGTATGGCTGCACTCATAGGTTCTTGCCGAGATGCAATTCAAGGCATTACAGATAGTACTGTTTAGCTGCAGTTGAAGGAATATCACTGGAAATTCAAGGCCAAATCCTGAGCCCTTCTTATAAAGCTAGACTACATGGGCTGTGTATGGGGAAACCATGCAGATGACTGAGTGTTTGAAATCCTCCCCCGAACACATGGGGAAGGTACAGGACATCTGGGCATTCCCTCTGTTGATGCTACTAGAGATTTAGGACTGCAATAGTAACCCAGACTCACTACATACCCACTCTGTGTGGAGTTAGGCCAGAAAATCCATGTAGCTGTCAATCCAGTGGTTGCGTCAATGCCCTCCGCTCAGTCCCATCGCCCTTCCATCAGAGGCCAACTGTAGAGGCCTCTGCAGCACATGGGGGCACAGAGACTTTCTCTGTGATCTCTTCACACCTGACCTCTTCCCATTTAATGGAAGTACCCTGGTTTCACTGTGCTCAGGAATTTCCAGGTAGGATAGGAAGAATGCTCTAGTGCACAGGGATTCAAGAGACCTGGATTCAACTCCCAGCTCAGCCATAGGCTTTCTGTGTGACCTTGGACATGTTTAATCTACCCCAAGCCTCAGTTCTCCATCAATAAAATGGGGATAGTACTTCCCTCCTTCACAGGGGTTTTGCCATCATCTATTTATGACTGTGAGGCCATAAAAGTACCTAAACAGATAGCTAGATCCCACAGCCATGGAAAAGAGAAATTACAAATGCACCTGAGAAATGTTACCTTCTGTCCTTCAAGAAAAACAGGAAAAGATAGTGAGATGCTTTCTGAATACTATTGATGAGACAAGTCTCTTATTGAAACACCCCTGCACTGCTCACAAGTTTTTATGTTATCAGTCAATCAAAGGATTCATTATCTCAACTCCTGGGCTGGAGAAAGTGGGAGAATGACTGACTCTCTTATTTTTCTTATTCAAGGCTAATGCCATGGGTATAGTACTTTAAGGAATGAGGAAATTTATGCTGTGGTCTTTCAGCTCTGTATCTAACTTGCAAGATAAAAAAAAAAAAAATCACAGTTTCTAGCAACTTAAGGAACTTCAAGGGAACATGGAAATTCTGTGGTACCTTAGAGCTTTTTTTGATGTACCTAACCTCACATTATGCAGGAAATTATTGCGGCAGCCTATTTAGTACAAATAAGTAGACCAGCTAGCTTAAAAGAGTCTTATCTATGGAATAATTACTTTTACAGACCTCAAAGCAGTGATAAACATGCATAAATAAGCTAAGGCAATAGAAAACAGTTCTAAAATAAATTTGTCACACTTTCATTGCTGTAAAGAAAATAAATAAATAAATAAATAAATAAGCAAGCAGTCAAACCTACAATAAACTAAAGCAAAGTCTGACAAATATATATAAATATTGTGGGTACCATTTCTCCACTGAGGTTGTCTGACAGTTCAGTTTTATCTGGCCTGTATCTCTGAAGAAAGAGTGATTAATTAAAAACCCAAACTGCACCAAACAACCTTGTGTCAAGCCCACACTTAAATCCTATTACAGTAGAACCTCAAAGATACGAACACCAGAGTTACAGACTGACCAGTCAACTGGACACCATGTGGAACTGAAAGTAACCAGTCAGGCAGCAGCAGAGACAAAAAATTACCACCACCAGCAAATACTGTCCTGTGCCTGTATTGTATCTTAAAGGTAGGCACATCTGGGCTGCGTGTCCCCACCCCCTACTCGCCACACAGGGGGGCAGTCACTTACAGGTAGGAGATAAAGACGCTGAATTAGTTTCACAGGCACGGCTGTGAGCCCCCAAGCAGGGAGAGCAGGAACAGCACTGGGGTCTGCACTGATTTCCTGTAAGCCACGGGCACAGTCCTCACACCCTTCCCCTTGGCCGGGAGAGGGACAAACTTGCATGCGCATTCCCATCCAGGAAAGAAACTTCCTGAGTTCCTGCTGGAATCTGGCCTGGAGTATTTGATGCTGGAGTTAGAGCCCAAGCTCCTGCCTGCACGCTGAGCTCTGGAGAAGCAGCTCAGTTTTAAAGGGCCACAACCCCAGGGTGCCTCACTCATCACCCTTGCAGCCCGGGGGCTAAAACAGCTGCCTATCACCACCCCTACTAACCAGGCAGCCACTTACAGGTAGGAGGTGAAGAAGTTGAAGTTCGCAGGCACAGCTGTGAGTCCTCGCTCCAAGCAGCATCCCATAATGTCTTGTTTAGAGTTATGAACATTCCCGAGGTGTCCATAACTCTGAGGTTCTACTGTAATGCCAATGGACATGCGTAAGTGCTTTGCTAAATAGGGATGATTTGGTGACTCGGGGCCATATTTGAGAGAGAATAACTGCTACCAAGCCAGTTGAAAACTCCTCATGGTTTATCCCAGTTATTTATCTGCAGGTAGCCATTGGCAACACACTTTTTGTAGGCACATGAGGTTTGATTAAATCTGAGTAAATAGTAAATTCAGAGAAAAGTTTACTTTGGTTTCGTTAATGATGAGAAAACACTGGCAGACATCGGCTGTGGTGTCACTGCTAGATTTTGAATAGGACACCCTGCAGCAAAGCCAGGATGGACCTTTAAAACAGAGGTGCTTCAATTGGAAAAATGACAGAAAAAGAAGTGGAAAGCATTTGCAATCATGTCTATAGACACACACAAAAAGTTAAGTCTCCAAGAAGGGCAGGATACTGGCAGTATTAACAACCTTCAATCTCAACTGTTTGCACATATAAGAATACACTTTTTTACTATGCAAAGTGACTGTTAGGCAAAAATAAAAGGCATTTAGATTTATTTGTTCCAAATGTTAGTCTATTTTTTTTTTTAATTTGGAGAGGAAAAGGAGCCATGGGCAGCTTTATGTTGCTCAACTTTTATTCATTTTGGGCCTGATCCAAGACCACTGAAGTCAGTGGACGGACTCCTCACTTGGTTGATCGTCTTTTTTTGCTCTTCCCCTTTTTGTCTTCTGGGTCTCCTCCTCTCTCTCCAGTGCAGCCTCCCTGTGCTTTCCCATGGTTCTCTCTCTCTGCTCCTCTTCCTTTCCCACAGCATCCAGCTCTCTCCCCAGGCTCATGCTACTGTGTAGTAGCATGTGCACACGCACGTTCGCACACACACAAGCCTGCTTTCAGACTGTCTCCCCCATTTGGTCTTTCCCCTTCCCCAAGCTTTCGAGCTGCACCTTTCCCAGGCTACTCCATCTCCCCTCTTCACCTCCTAATTGCCAGTATAAACTGCATCCCCATCCCTATGCCCTCTTCTCCAGCTGACTTCACCCTACCTCGACTTCTCACAGCCATGTAAAACAAAATTAGTCACTGTCACATACTTTGATAAACAAACTAGCAGATTATGTAAACTTTGAGCTGTGGTCCTACAGTAATATGACCTCAGACTAGAAAACTCAGATATGCTGTGTCTGTTTAAAAGTTCGTATATAAATGTGCAAAGGGACTTCATTAGAGCTTAGCATAGCAAAACTTGCTCTTGTGTTTCCATATGCCAGAAGTTATTATTTTGGAACATGCCACTGGGGTTAAGAAGAGGGAATTAGAAGTTTGAGACAATGTTTATTTAAATTTATGATGAATTATACAAAGTCTGTATGTTTATCAGAATACTGTCATTTCAGCAAGACAAAATGATGGGAAAAACACATTTGGTGAAGAATCCGCCATCAAGAAGAATGCAATTAATCTTTAGTAAGTCATTCTGTCTAGTATTTTACCACAGTGAGACATACACAAGATAGCCCTTTCCAAAATACCAAGACAAGGACAGTGCTATGAATCTGAGATAACTTTTGCTTATCTGAAGGCTTCTACAGTAACTGAAAATTAGTTCACACTGTGCAATGCAGCTGAATGCAGAAGAATACATTTAGACTAAAGATAAATGACAGAGAAATTGTAGTGGGTGTTTTCAGTAGATTTTTTTCAACCGAGGCTACATTTCTATTTTAATATAGGTTACATAAATAAGCAACAATAGCTCTTCTGTCTTCCAGGCCAAATGGATTCTTCATCTTCGCTATTATGGGCTTAAAAACTTATCTATTTCCTAAAACAGTCTGGTCAGTCAGCATCTGCTTATTCTGTCAAGTTTCTGAGTGAACTCTGAACTCCTGCTTCCTTGGTCAGTAGAGACGGACAAAAAGGGTGACATGTTGCTGATGTTTCAGGGGCATTCCACATTTCACAAAGAAGGGGCCTGATCTTGACAGATGCTAAATTCCTGCAACTCCAACTGACTACACTGAGAATTGCAAAGGTTCATTCACTTCTCAGGTACAGGTGCAAAGTGAAAGTTATCCAAACTATTAGAAAATAGTGCAAAATGCACCTCCAAAAACGGGGTCCCTTGCTGCTTTCATGTGTACAGCAGTGAAGGTGGAAAGCAATTGTGGATTTCTTGCTTGAATTACAAAACCATATTCAAAGTAGTTATCAGTGATTTGCTGCCCAACAGGGAAGATGTATCTAGTGGGGTCCTGCAGAGGTCTGTCCTGGGTTCAGTACTATTCAATATTTTCATTAATGACTTGGATAATGGAATGGACAGTATGCTTATAAAATTTGCAGATGACACCAAGCTGGGAGGGGTTGCAAGCACTTTGGCAGACAGGCTTAGAAACCTCGATGCATCGTAGAATTGATCTAAAAATCAACAAGATGGAATTCAATAAAGACAAGTGCGAAGTATTGCACTTTAGAAGATAAAATCAAATGCATAACTACAAAATGGGGAATAACTGCCTGGGTGATAGTTCTGCTGGAAAGGATCTGGGGGTTATAGTGGATCACAAATTGAACATGAGCCAACAATGTGATCTTGTAAGGTTTTGGCTGAGAAAACACCACCCAGTAAACTACACTGAAGGAGAATGAAGTAGCTTTGTAGATGTTTATGGGGAGCTCCTCCCTAGCATGAGGGGCAGGACGGGAACAGGGGAGCTGGAACAATTTGTATAGTGGGGGGTGCTGAGAGCCATTGAACCAAACTGTAGACCTTGTATATGATGGAAACCACATCAAGCCAGGGGGTGTTCCTGCATAGGGTTGCCAACTTTCTGATTGCAGAAAACTGAACACCCTTGCCCTGCCCTCTGCCCCACCCTTCTCTGGGTCCCGCCACTCTCCCTGCTCACTCTACTCCATGACTCACTCTCCCCCACCCTCGCTCACTCACTCATTTTTCACCGGGCTGGCGCGGGGATGTGGGAGGTAGTGAGGCTCTGGCTGGGGGTGAGGGCTCTGGGGTGGGGCTGCAGGGACACGTCGCTGTTTCCGGAAGCCATGTGGAGCCAGGACAGGCAGGGAGCCTGCCTTAGCCCCACTGTACTGCTGACTGCAGCTGCCAGGGTCCCTTTTCAACTGGGCATTCTGGTCAAAAACTGGACACCTGGCAACCCTGGTGCTAAGGTTGCCAACTTTCTAATTGCACAAAACCAAACACTCTTGCCCCTCCCCTGCCTCTTTTCCGAGGCCCCATCCCTGCTCACTCCATCTCCAAAACCAGACACCTGGAAACCCTACCTAGTACTGCACCCCAGCACCCATATTTCTAGCACCTGTGCATGGGAGAAAGCATGAAGGTGCTTACTTGAAAATTTAACAAGTGAGCAATGGAGGCTGGCACCATGGGTCAACTGGAGGTGGGAGTTGGCACTTCAGTAGTGAATGGGAGATGATAGGTGAGGGGGGGATAGACTGTGAAAGTGAAGAGAAGTAACTTATGTTTGATAAGAGAAGGGGCAACCAGTGGAGGGATGGAAAGTGATAGGTGACGATCAAAGTGACGGGCTAGGAGAAAGATCTTTGCAGCAGCATTCTGAGTAGTCATGTGCAGGGCAAGTTTGTGTTTGTCAAGGCCAGAGAGAAGGATATTATAATAATCAAGAGGCGAGATGAGGACAGCCTGAATGAGAGCTTTAGCTATACGGATGGATAGGAAAGGCCATATTTTAGGGTTAATATGCAGAAAGAATCTGCAAGATTTAGACATATTCTGGCTGTGAGGACCTTGAGAGAAGTCCGAGTTGAAGGTGACACCCAAGTTACAGGCCTGAGTGACTGGCAGGATGGTGGTGTTGTCCACAGTAATTGGGAAGGGTGGAGTAGGGGAGGCCTTGGGGGGAAAGATTAAGAGCTCTGTTTTAGCTATATTGAGCTTGAGCTGGTGAGCTGACATCCATGAGGAGATGTCAGAGAGACAGGCCAGAATTTTCATTTGGACAGAAGGAGACAGATCTGGAGTACAGAGTTAGATCTGTGAGTCAGTACAGGGATGTAGCCGTGTTAGTCTGAATCTGTAAAAAGCAACAGAGGGTCCTGTAGCACCTTTAAGACTAACAGAAGTATTGGGAGCATAAGCTTTCGTGGGTAAGAACCTCACTTCTTCAGATGCAAGAACTTCACTTGCATCTGAAGAAGTGAGGTTCTTACCCACGAAAACTTATGCTCCCAATACTTCTGTTAGTCTTAAAGGTGCTACAGGACCCTCTGTTGCTTAGTACAGGGATGGTAGCTGAATTTGTGCTAGTGGATGAGATGATGCAGAGAGTAAAACTCCCATTGACATCAGTGGGGGCAGAATGACATCAATGCTGAGTACTTCTGAAAATCCCACCTGTACTGTTTTGACCATGAGTGCAGAATACTGTAGGTATTTATTTTTCTTTTAAAACAAGGAGTGTCCTCTGAGGAAACCTGGGATGCCTGCAACACAATTAGTGAAAATGTATCTCCCACAGGTAACTTCAGAGCTTCATGTTCTAGAGCCCCTACTTTTTCCCCAAATCATTCTACACATCTAATAATTGACATATATTATTTTAAAAACACACAGCTCACAAGAACTAAGTTATTCTGAACCTTCCTTTCCCCTGTAAGATTATAATAATTTCAAAGATCCAGAGAGTGCAGGAATACAGTATTTCAAGTCATTGTTAGTCAATAAAATAAAAAATGCCATTCCTGTTTTAGCAGATGGCAGCAGAAATACAATACAAGGAGCAAGAACACTAATATAGAAATCAATATCTGTTACAGTTTAAATCACATTTTGGTTCTAAAATGATAATAGCAATCCTATAAATCCTTTAATGTTGATCCTGTTTGTATTAGAAATCAGTTCAATGTGTTTCAGGATTTTAATTCTGTAACTGACATAATTACCGCTTAACCTAAATGTTCAAACACCAAACTCCCTCTCCACCCCACGCCCAGCACCCTCTAACTGAAGAAAACCCTAAACAAACCTAACCCCCCTTCTTTTTTTCTAACATAGTAAAGAACCTGGGGAATGGATTTTTAAGCAAACCAGTAGGAACTCCTGTGACATCTGTGACAATGTAATTTAGAATAATTATTAATGTGGGCATATTTTACACTTGCCTGGGCTCTTTTGGACATCTTGAGACTAATATAAAGAAGAAATAAAATGAGTCTTTAGAAACTGGAAGTAGAGAGAAGCCTTCATTATTTCAGAAAAAAACTGCATTATTTTTAAATCAGTCTTTTTGACATACTCAGAAATGGGAAAACAATTCACAACAACTACTGTGTTTGGTAAATTTAGTCCTTTTTTTCTGTTTTCAAATATCTGTGCTCAGATCTGTCCAAAGCTGAAGTTGATTGGCGAATCATTTCTATGAACAAATGTATCCTATGGTTGTTTGTGAATATGCACAGTAATGTATCATTATTTGCTATTCAAGATATGGGACCGGTCACATAAGTAACTTGGTATTGTTTCTCATTCCAGGCTGGAAGAACAAAGTCTCAAACAGGAAATGAGCCTGAATAAATAATTGAGACTTTGATTCTCTCAGACAGAGCAGGGATTGGGAAAAGGAGAAATTTGGAGAGAGAGAGATAGGAGATGATAACCAGGCTTAAGGAAATATTTAGCATCTTTTCTATTCTCATTTGGACAAAGAGGAATATTAGGTGGCCACATAAGTGAATCCCAGACTTGAAAATAGCTGGATTCTTTCAGAGAGAGAGAAATGTCATACTTATTGTCTGTCTAGGAAAATTTACATTCTGTGTTCTTTTGTCACATTCACACCAAATGCTTGTGTGCATGTACATGCATGTCTAGATGTCCATTATTAGATAGAAATGGTAGAATTGTCAAGAGTAATACAGAAAAGGCAGATGTATTACATAAATATTTCTGCTCTGTATTTGGGAAAAAGCCAGATGATGTACTCATAACATATGATGATGTTCCAAAAGTAACTCTCAGATGTTAAATGCGAGCTACTAAAGGTAGACACTGCTAAATCAGTGGGTCCAGATAATTAAAAGAGCTGGCCAAGAAGCCCTCTGGATCATTAATGTTGATCTTTAAAAAGTTATGAAAAACTGGAAATGTTACTGAGGATTGGAAAACAGCTAATGTTGTGCTAATATTTTAAAAGGATAAATGAGATGACCAGAGTAATTATAGGCCTGTCAGCCTAATGGATATCCTGGGCACAATAAAGGAATGGCTGATATAGGGCTTCATTAATAAAGAATTATGAGATGGTAATATAATTAATGCCAGATAACACGGGTTTATGGAAAGTAGATCTCGTCAAACTAACTTGATATTTTTATGAGACTACAAGTTTGGTTCATAAAGGTAATAGCGTTGATGTAATAGACTTCTGTATGGCATTAACTTGGTACTGCATGACATTTTGATAAAGAAACTGGAACAATATATAAATCAGCAAATTAAATCGATCACAAACTGGCTAACTGACAGATCACAAACTGGGGAATCATTACTATGGGATCCCCCACAGGGAGTGGTCCTTGGTCCTACACTGATAGAGTTGTACATGAATTGGAATGTCCATTCTGTGGAAATTTTCACAATTCGGAAGGTTGGTATTTTCTGAGTTGGAACAAAGGGCCAGAAATGTGAATTTTTCCATGGAACAGATTTAAAAAAAAAAATTCTGGGCAGGAAGCCAGACAGGCAGCAATCTATCTGGGCAGCAACTGAACCCAACCACCTGCCTGCCAGGTGGGCAACCTGGGAATCCTGGCAGCTGGGGAGCTGGCTAGCCAGGGAGAGCAGGAGTCCACCAGATGGAGAATTGGGAAGCCAGGGAGCCTGGGGAGCCTGAGGAACCAGGCAGCCCACTCACTGACTGGCAGGAAACCAGGCAGCCTAGTTAGCCAACCTCCCTGCCTAGTTTCCATCAAAACTTTTGTTGGAATCAACACAATCCTGCAGAATGTTTCAATTCTGTGGAATCAGCATTTTCCAAAGGAAAAATGGTGTGTTGGAAAAATTTCAGTTAGTTCTATATGCTGTCTGCCTCCCTGCCTCTACCTGCCTGGTCTGCCCTGCTCCCTGGACTTCCCAGCTCTCCATCTTCCTGCCTCCCCACCTGCCTGGTGAGCAGCAGGCAGTCCCGGGAGCCTGGCAGCAGGTTAGCCCACTAGGTAGGCCATTGGGATGCCAGAAATTCTGGGGACCGTATTTTGTTTCAGTACTTCTTATATGAAATATTTTGGAATTTCAGTCCCCTGATAATTTTCATGAATTGATTTTTCATCCGGATTCAGGATTGGAATTTTTGTTTTGAAAACTCAACATTTTTCGCAGGCTGGAAATTCCATTTTCCCCACCTGCTCTACTATAAAACATCTACTGAGAGTTGGGACCAGATCCTCAGCTGGCTCAGTTTCCAAGCCAAAGGTGCACTCAGGGACCTGCTGTGTATTTTCCCATCTCACATACAACACATGCTATTATATGCATCTGCTAAGTTTATTAACCGGCGCCACTGGTCTTCATTTTACATCACACTACCATCAACCATTCACCAAAATGACTAGTCACGTGTATGTGCACAACAATATTTGCAAAGACTATGATCACATACTCTTATCGGTTTCATTGTATTGGCTGTGTTTGTGCGAGGTCCCATATGTTCAGGTTCAAATTCATGCACACTGTCTTACTGCCATTTAAGTGTCCCTTATACTGCTATTTTTTCATATATCTACCAAGTGTTTTACTGGATTTTCCAATCTCTCATTTTCTGTCATCAACAATTCAGTAGTCACATGTGTGCGTTTAGTCCCAGTTATGAGGGTTGCAATCACCTATTTGTGTGTGTCCCATATGACTAATTACTTCAGAGCAAGACCTTTGGCTCCGGAGGCTTGTCTCATTCCCAGCTTATAACTGTGCCCCACCCCTGCTCTTAAATAAGAACTCTAGTCCATATATTTGCCAAGTGCATTGTTTCTAGGTACTGGTCTCCATTTTTTTAGCACTGCTAACACTATTCCCCAATGCCACAGTTTCAATAGTTTAGTAGTTCCATGTCAGCTTGTCCAGTTAGTGAGTGGCAAGCTAGGGTGTAAACTACACCATGCTAGCCTGTCACACACAATCCATGTGGACCCTGCTATTGTGCACTAAAAGTTTCCTAGTGCACTCTGATCTAACTCTGTTTTGAAATGGGAGTGTGTCAGTACACACTAGGAACTACCTTAAATGTGCTGGATATATAAGAAAAAAAAGTTTATCAAAAAGCTTTGCCTTTAAAACAAACTGATTTATTAAACAAAGGAAGTATTATCTGTACTTAGTGAATTGAACTGATTGTTTTTGCTCACCATATCCTCCATGATTTTAGAATTAGTAGATCTCATCCTCTCACACCTAGTTTTTATTCACAGATTAGAAGAAGAAAACAAGGTTTCCTGCTTTTAAACTCCCAGTCAGTTTCTCAACTTTGAATGAACTGGTCACTGAAAAAACTGAAGTGAAGAAAAAATTCTCTCTCTAACTGTAGAAGAGGCTACTGCAGTCAGAAGCTGGTTTAGCACTTCATCAAGCCCTGGTTCCAGGTACTTAGCCACTGACTTCCATCAGTTCAGTGGTTTGACTTTCTTTAAAACTTTGCAGCAAATATATACTGCTTAATAATATTTTTGTATTTAAATAATTTTAATAGATCATAATAATTTTAGGGCTTATCATAGATCATCAATTTCAAATTTTATTTTAAATAATTCTAATAATAAGGATTACATAATAATTATTATTTGATTTAAATAAAATTCCATTAAAAACCATTAATTTTTATCCACTCTGGTCTGTTATACAACTCATGGGGACTGATCCATTGATTTAGGATCAAGCCCATAAATAATGACTTTAAGAAATGGTGGCTAATATGGTACAAATAAAACAAACTGAAGCAGCTAATGGTTACATACATCAGTCAGTATAATAAACCTCTGCTGATTTATTATAGGTTTTTAATTCTTGCAATCTATAAAAAGGTTAAATTAATCATTGCTATAGAAGCATATTAATATTTGGCTCAAATGACATATCTCTGCAGTGCAGTTTGCCTGGAGGAATAATAAAAAACTGATTATTAAAACAACTGGATTTGCCTCTGATTATAACACCACATGACAAAGGGAAGCAGCTGAACTACAAGGAGAAAAACTGGGCAAGTAAATGAAAAAGGATAGATAATGCTGAATACTATACATTAATATTCACTAAGGAATTAAAGAGTATTAAAAACATCTTAATAGGGTCAGCAATGAAGTGTGAAATACACCACAGTAACATGTTACCCACTGCTAGGTCAGAATACAAAACAACAAGAATAAGAAATAATGAGAGGTCTAGTCCAGTGTTTCTCAAACTGGGGTCACTGCTTGTGTAGGGAAAGCCCCTGGTGGGCCGGGCCGGTTTGTTTATCTGCCCCGTCCGCAGGTCCAGCCGATCGCAGCTCCCACTGGCCACGGTTCGCTGCTCTGGGCCAATGGGAGCTGCTGGAAGCGGCGCCGGCCGAGGGACATACTGGCCGCTGCTTCCAGCAGCTCTGATTGGCCTGCAGCGGCGAACCGTGGCCAGTGGGAGCCGCAATCAGCTGGACCTGTGGACGGGGCAGGTAAAGAAACCGGCCCAGCCCGCCAGGGGCTTTCCCTACACAAGCGGCGACCCCAGTTTGAGAAACACTGGTCTAGTCCCATACTTTGACACTTAACTGCTTTGGAAACACAGAGGAAGTTTGAAACAGAACTGTGCAAACCAACTCTCTTTTGTTTTGCCTGAATGCACGTGTGAAAAATTAAATACTTTGCAAATGATCTAGGCCAGTGGTTTTCAACCTTTTTTCATGTGTGGAACCCTAAAAAATTTGAATGGACGTGCAGACCTCTTTGGAAATCTGTAAGACCCCAGGGAGCCATGAACCACACGTTGAAAACCACTGATTTATGGTAACAACCACCTTCTGCGGATCTCCAGGGGTCCGTGGACCACAGGTTGAAAACCACTGATATAAGATCACATTTCATCACCGGACACAGCTATGGCTGTGAATACAGTATGTTCTGGAAGTTGCTAATTGCAAATTTCCCTCAGCGATTAAAGGAAGCATTTCACAATGAAACAAACTCCCTTTGTATGTACAAAATAGCACATTTCCACCTGCAGAAGTTACCGGCTGTTTTCTCCAACACAAGCAAAGAAAAAAAAATTGAGATGAGATTAAAAATTGTTTGGAGCTTTTTGGAAATCACACAAAAAAATCCACTGGTTTTGCAAGTATGAAGAGTTGTTATTTACACTGCATTTTTTTTTAACATAGGATTTGTTTGTGATTTACAAACCTACCTTAGACTAATATTAGAAATGTGTAGGTAGTGAACCACCTGCTTTTCTCAGGTAGCCAATCTACTAATAACTTGCAAAGTTTTGACTCAGGTGTTTCATAATCATATAAGGGGCCTGATCTTGAAAATCCTCATCTCAGAGGAGTATGCCTTATTGAGGTGAATAATAGTGACTTCAGTGGAACTCAATTTGTGAGTAGGGATTATTTGTGTAAGAGTATGGGTTTATATGTCTGGCATGTGAGATTCTCTTATTCTCAGAAGGATTCCCAAATTCTTTTATATATCTTGTGGCAATCTGTGGATGGCTCTCTTGATAGCACTTAATTAGGGGACATTCCACATGAGAATCCCCTTGATTTTGAAGAGAGTTCTGCTCATGGAAAGACAATAGAATCAGACTCCATATGTGGAGGTTCACTTGCTTAAACATTGTGATTCCTTGATTCTCCAGTGCCTGGCTCCTTGTATAGGGGCTCACACCGGAGTGCCAAGAGGGAGTTCAGAGTCTCCAGATCAAAATGTTAATGTTTGTTTCCCCCCACTCCTGGAGGAGGACGAAGTAATCTACAACAGCCCATCCTCTGGGGCACCGGACAAAACAGCAGGCCGACACTATGGCAGGGATGGGAGGGAATGAGCCAAGGTGCAAGAAGGAGAGTTGAAGCTTTGAGAAGGCTGTTCTCCCTCCCCTGCAACCTTGCTACCTGTGATGCAGCCTGGACAAGAGAGAAAAGGGGTGGTCTTATGCCCCCTTACTCTCTTGTGCAGATATATAAGGCAGTCGCAGCTCATATCTGAGCCCTAAATATTAAAAAAGTTCAAAAATGAAGAAGAAAAAAGTACTAGGTTGAATTCCGGTCTAAAAATGAGTTGAAGCTTGGGGACCTGGAAGAAGATGTGTCAGAGCCTAAAATGATGTCCTCATTCCCTGTGACAATATTACACATGCTTACAACCAAGGTGAGCCCCACTGTGGAAATAATCAGCTCAAGATTTCCATCTAAAGTCTCATATTTGCATCTACAAATTATATTTGGCCCTATATACATCTTTGTTTTTGTTCCTTGAAATTCAACACAACACATAAATCAGCACTTTCTTCTACACTGGAAGCCCTAGATATTTAAAAGAACAATATAACAAAACAAAACTGCCAGCAGCCCTAATCTTTGGAAACACTCCAGCAAAACTCCACCCTGACACAAGCCAGTGGGTGATACTTCCCTTACCAAACTCCACCTTTCATAAACAATCATCCCTGTAAGGCCTCAGCCTTTACAGCCACTCAGACAAAAATATGGACTTTGCAGCATACCTTGAAGATCAACAATTCCTGACTATTTTGGACCAAGGTTGGAAGTAATGTAAGTTGGAAACCCAAAGTAATATATATTGATTTATAAATAAATGCAAGTATACTTTGCAGGCTGTGTTAAAAAAAGTCTGCGGCTCTAGGTGTGGTAGCTCAATATACAGCCACTAAACCCACACCCAAATCAAATGCAACATAGGAAATTGTTCAAGATATTGAACATGCATTGAGTTGTTACAGTGCATCACTACAAAGGGCCCGATCAATGCAAATCCTACCCATCTTCTGGGTAGTGGAAGCTCAGAGAAGGCCATGAACACCAGTGTAGTGTTAGGGTCTGGAGATATTACTCTCATTGAAGATACTATAAAACATGTACTGCTAAAAATACTTAATGGCTCAAAATGTGCTCATGGCTTCTTTTTCATACACTCTATTTGGTTCTGACTTTATATTTGACACGTACAAAAAGCACAATACAGGCTAAAAGATGTTATCAATATAATTGTAGAAGCACTAAGGAAGAAATAAAAAGTTAGGAAGAACAACAGAAAAAGTTCACATTAAGTTTTGATATGGGATACCTCACATTCCATGACAAAGGCAGAATAAAAAGACACATTCACATTGTGAAATGAGAATATCTTTTTTCAATACAAAATGTGAATGGAATTTCCTTTTTACCAGTTCATCATGGCTTAAGATCAATGTACTGAATTAGATCGTTGTCAGGAGGCAAAGTAACAATGCTACCACACAAGCGTCCTACAGTATCTTAAGTATATTTTGGACTATATATATATCCTACAGGAAGTGGGTTCACAGTGACTTAGGAAATCTATTACTATCCTGAAAAGTTGGGTTTGGTGGCATGCTTGAAAGCACTGGTTGCCACCTGTCCTGACAATCATTTTAAGCAGATTGTGATGCAAAACTTTCTATGTACTTCAAGAACAAGCTTATTCCCAGGGGGAAGGATAGCTCAGTGGTTTGAGCATTGGTCTGCTAAACTCAGGGTTGTGAGTTCAATCCTTGAGGGGGCCATTTAGGGATCTGGGGTGCCAAACAAACAAACTTGTCAGGGACAGTACCTGGTCCTGCTAGTGAAGGCAGGGGACTGGACTTGATGACCTTTCAAGCTCCCTTCCAGCTCTATGAGATAGGTATATCTCCATAAATATAACAGTTACATGACCCCAGTCCAGCTGAACAAGAGTAGGAACAGAAAATTTCTCCCTGATAATTTCCTTTTTGCTAGCAGCATCTCCCACAATTCTGGATGTCTGGGCTGCTGTCCTCTTCTAGGCAATTTACGGAGGCCGATCAAAGTCTTGGTGACATGTGCTCTGGCCACGCCCATGTGCTTGCTGCCAGATGAGTTATTCCAAAGCTGTGAAAATTTGTATAATAATATTAGTAATAAATGTGGTAATTAGACTAAGTAGAGTAAACCCGAAATGATCACACAGTAAAGACCCCACTCAGCCTCTGACCTTTTGGCTCATAACCCATCCAGGATGGGTAAAACTGTGGGAGATGCTGCTTGCAGAAAGGAAATTATCGGTAAGAAATTTTCTATTCTGCTGCCCAGCATCTCCCACAATTCTGAACATCTGAGAAGTTACAAGCATTGAACAGATGTAGGGAAGGTTATAGAAAAGGTAAGACAGAGAAAAATTTGATTCCCCTCCCCATTTATAAGATTTGCTCAAAAGACAATATTCTTTCTGGGCCTCTGCCTGGAGCACCTTCTTGCCAAAGGAAGCCTCTACAGATGACAGGAAGGCCACCTTATAGTTTATCAGATTGCTCTATAAATCTGGCTACCTGGGGTGTCTCTGCCAGGGAACCCAAGGATTCTGCGAGATCATACCACTAAAGGCAGACACCTGATGTGCTATGGCACTGGGCTGGAGAGCTTTGTCAAAGCCTTCTTGGAGAAAGTCCAAAATAGCCAGAAACCCTGGTTTCCTGGGATTTGCCTTGTGTTCCAGGCATCAGCCACAGAACCTGGTCCAGATAGAGGAGTGTGCTTTTAGTGTTGATATTCTTACAGATGAAAGAAGTCTTGATACTTTGGAGAACAGACCCAGAGATACTAGCACTTCCCTTTCAATAGCCAGGCTGTTAGATTCAGCTGGTTTGGGTCCTGATGATGAAGTGTACCATACAAAAGACTGTCCTGTTGCTTTTGAAGTGAAAAATAGGCTTGTGAAAAATAGGTTTTCCTTGACTAATATGGAATTATCAGCATCACTGTTGCCTGCTTTCGCTTTATGTTCTGGACCATTGTCTTTCGTAATGAGGAGACCCTGCAGCCATCTGTGCAATAGGGCATCTGGACCACAGATCTGGGGTCCATCTCCCTGGCAAAGTATTTTGGTCTCTTTGCATTCTTATGGTTCATGAATAGGTCGGTTGAAGGAAGGCTGACTGGTTGATTCAGGCACCACTCAGAGGTTGTTGTTGGCCTTGTGCCTGCTGAGCCAGTTCACTTTTCGGTTCAGGTCTCCTTTTATTTGAATCACTCTGAGGAATAGGAGAATGGTCCATCCACTGAATGATTTCTATTACTTCATGTGCAGTGCTGGGCTCCTTGTTCACCCTTTGTTGTTCATGTTGTCTGATTGAATCAGCACATGGTTCCTCTCTAGACTGGACTGGAACATCACAGAACCCGCTTGACCACTCTTAGCTCCGGGAGGTTTATGCTATGAGTCCTTTCCTCTGGGCTCCAGATGTCTTGAGCTGTTTGGGACCCAAAGTCTGAGCTAGAAATGGGTAGATCTTTGCTATTGAAGTGTCTATGTCCACTCCTAAGTGAGTTATTTTGGTGGACAGAATCAAGAAACTTTTCTTCACATTTACAATAAAGCAGTGTGCTGGCAGGAGATTCAGCATCAAGGACGTGGCTGTTGCCAGGGTTGAACCTCTGGTCAAGATGTCATCCAGGAAGGGGTACAGGTGGATACCCTCTACCTGAGTCTGGCTGTGATTACCACCACTGTCTCTGTAAAGACACTGGGGGCCAAGGGCAAACAAAATGGGAACATTCAGTACCATATTGCTTTGTGCTGTAAGCAAACCGGTATGAGGAGGATATGGAGGTATGCATCTGCCAGATCCATTGATGTCATAAAATCCCCTGGGACAAGGACAACACCATAGAGGCCAGGGTCTCCATCTAAAACTTTGTTTTCTACATCCACTTGTTGAACCTTTTGAGGTAGAGAATGGCTCAGATTCACCCCTTGCATTTCTGAACAATGAAGAAGATGAAGTGGAATCCTGAGAATCTTCTCTCTATTACTCCCATATCTAAAAGATGAGATCCATTCATTTTAGATCAGATTGCACCTCACAGGGTTGTTGGAGACAGGGGACAAGATGAAGAATGGATAGTGCGGAGCCTGTCATTTGAGAGTGGATCCCTGACCCACCATCTCCCTGACCCACTTATCCATGGGACCCTCTCTTCCAGGAAATGGGAAATTCTGCCCCCTATCTTCAACTCTAGATGGAGGACCAGGTAGTCTTTGTCTGGAAGAGGCTTTGAGAGGGGCAGGGTTCCCCCTGTACTTCCCCACCAAACCTCTGTTCTATGGCTTTCCTTTGGAAAGCCTGCTGCCCCTTAGCTGGTATCTCTGCAGAAAGGAAAGCCGAAAAGAGCACCTATGTCTGAAGGCTGGTCTGTACTCTCTCCTGTCGGCACTAAGTGTGCCCACTTGAAGGAGTATAGGGGAACTGCAACCTTGGGATGATTTGAAGGGAGAGAATTTACTCTAGGGCTTACTCTCAGGGGTCTGTTCATGTTGAATCTGAATTGTGGAGACAACCTTGCTGCACCTAGTCTCAAATTTCTCCATCCAGTCCTGTATGGATTCAGAGTCTAACAATGCATCGTTCTTAGTGGAGGAGGGAGAGAAGGAGGATTCATACCTCTTAGATCTTTTGTGCTTTTTCTTTGGCTTTTTTCTTCTCTCGGATTTTTTTGCACTTTGAGATTGTGTGAGCACTTTGGAAAGGGCTTGTGCGGCTAGTCTTCCTTAGGGCCGGAAGCCCTCTGGAGAGATTTCTCTATGAGTCCTCCCGGATGGGTCCCACTCGCCCTGGGAGGGAGGAAGGCAACAGGATTCCAGAGAACTCATAGTTGAATTGAGAAGAAGGTGGGCTGTTTATGAGCCCTGCTTCTTTTCCCAGGGCACTCAGGACCCACTTTAAGACATGGTGTGTGTGTGGGGGGGTGTGGATTTGTGGCCCCACAAGTCTCTGTTCTCCAGAGACTCCCTGGGATTTACCCCCTGAATTGGCTGACTGGGGGCCTCCTTGTCTTTAGAGCCTCTCCCTGTGCTGCACAGAGACTCCTGGTACATGTTTCCCGTGTTGGAGTCACGGCTGCGGCAGTAAGTAGGGAACCTTGCATGCCTATCTGACTCATAGCCCCGGTATCTAACAGAGCTAGGGACAGAAGGCTGAGTGCAGGCTGGGCACAACTCACTGTCTGCCGAGCATGCGAGGCTTCTCTCACAGATGGAGCACCACTTAGATTTTCTTTGCTGCTTTTTAGGCTGCTCTGCCATGCCTGGGAGGTGGAGAGAAGTCAGCAGGGAGATTCTGTAGTAGAGGCTCATATGGGTTAAGTCACCTGTCTGAAAACCAATCCAGGGAGGATAAAAGGGCTAGAGAGGGCGAACACTGCTCACAACTGCTCCCTCTCCAAATAGCCCATAACTTGCTGAAATGAAGAAAACCTACAGAAGCAATGGAATCCCTGTCCATATGCTGCTGTGGAGGCAGAGACTCTGGTGACAAGTGGGATCAGAGGCAAGTCCAGAACTCGCAGCACCAAAACTTGGATCCATCTCCATGAGCTGCCGAGACAAGGTGAAGAGCTCAGATCTCTAGAATTGTGGGAGATGCTGGACTGCAGAAAAATAGTTTGTACTCTGACTTTGAACATGTTTTAATATCTCTTGATCCCAATGTTACGCTTTTCTGACTCATTTAGAAATTTCTGAACTTCAGGTATTATGCCAACTCCTAACAGCAAGAGCACAATTCAGCTTATCTTTAGGATTACAAGTCACGGAAAGCTGCACTGTGCTAAATTACACGTTGTGACTGCGAGGTTCTGAACCACGTGGAAGAACCTTCTTGTTGGCCTCTGTGATTCTCCATCCTCATTAAAATTTTACCTGAAAATGTGTTTTTCCCCCATGCACAGTTCTTTATTCCTTCTTCTTCATCATCATCATGGCAAATCCCATAGCCTCCTTGCATAGCAAGTACCTCCCAGATCGATCTCTAGCGAGGTCTGGAAAATAGTCTGACTGGATATTAGGATTATGTCCCTCTTTGGTGATCTTATCACACCACTGAAGTTTTGGTACAGCTGCGTAGTGGCATTACTTGGTAAACACGCTTCAGATTTCATTGGTCTTCCATGCTAATATATCCATACAGAGAAAGTTGCCAAACTTGAACCAGTGCTGATGAAGGCTATTGGTGGGTTTGGCAATGAATATCTTCATTGCTGATCTTGTCCTGCCACATGATGACATCTTGATCAGAGGTTCAACCCTGGCAATAGCAATGTCCTTGATGCTGAATCTCCTGCCAGCACATGGCCTTATTGTAAATGTCAAGAAAAGTTCCTTGATTCTGTCCACCAAAATACTCACTTAGGAGTGGACATAGACACTTCAATAGCAAAGATCTACTCATTTCTAGCTCTAGCAGCTAATGAAGACCCATACCTTCTGTTATTATTTTAGCTCTCCGACTGGATGGCTTATCACTGTAGAAGGTCACAAGCTGCTCTCAGTTGACTTCAATGGAGTTTACTGGATTGAAACTGGTGTAACTGAGAGCAGTACAGGGCTCAAAATGTTTTGAGATATAGAGGATGGGCTTGATTCTACTATCTCCTTCTCCTCTAAATAACTTCTGAAATCCCACTAATCCACACATGCCACCCCTAGTCCATTATCTTGTACTGCCTTAGATGTACCTTTGAAGAAGAGCTTCATTTCATTCTCTGTTGTATAATTTACCAGCTGGAAAGGGACGTTTACACGTATGCACTATGTGAATAATAAATCATAAACATCACTTGTGATATGAGTTGGGTTTAGTTGATACCTGTTGTCTCCTGGGTAAATTTACTGGTGAGTACACAGGTCCATCTGACTGATACTTCAACCTTATTTTCCCTCCTAGAAAATGCTAAGTAGGAGGAATTAATCAGACCACAATATGCTGTGTGAATGGAAGTCTGATTAGGAAAGGGTTGTATATCTCCTTAATGAGCACCTGCTGTAAGAGAAGCTGCCAATATCCTGTGCAGTATCCTCTACCAAGAGTAGAGAAGTAGGTATTGATTGGTGCCTGCAGGGTGTGGGAAGCACTGTTAAAGGTCTCATGAGAGCACAGCCCACTCTATTTCCTTTGAGATGTGTGAGCTGCCAGTAATAACATTATTCCTGCAGTACCCGTAACACAAATCTGCAGTGCTATGGAGCAGAACCGACAAAGACTTTTTACACAACCTGCAATTCAAACAAGAATCTCATTTACTAACAATGTCATTTTAAAGCAGATATATTAAATAAAGCCCAATTCAGTGTGTCTAAGTAGCATATTGTTGTGGGAAAAAAGACACTTTGTACAATGGGGACTTCTTATCTCTAGTGATGCCAGCTCAAAAAGCTAAGACGGATTATATGTGATGTGGTAAATGTCACTTAGTCACAATGTGAGATGTCCCTCCCAACCCTCAGGGATGAGAAGAAAACAGACAGAGCTACAGTCATTTCGTACCACTTACAGAAAGTTTAGTCACCAGAGAACCAAGGAAAGACTGCCAATTGGGTTGGGCAAACAGAATGGAGGAGGGGGAGAAAGAGAGAACTGCAGATGCTTGAATTGTTATGAGAGTTTTAAGAGTCTAAATTTAATTAACTGAGCAGATATTTTTGGAAGCAAAACACTTATTAACGTGATGTTCATATTAAAATTATAACTGGATTGTTTACTGGTATAAAATACGTCACTTGAACTAGCATTTCCATATAATATGCTGTGATTTTGCCTCAGGGGCACATGCTTACACTTTTTCTTGAAGAAGAATTCAATAAAAGAAAGGAATGTTTTTTTCTCAACTGAGTTTTACATAATTATACAGATGAGTTTATACTTCAAAAGATATGTTAGAAACAGGGTATTTGGAAATGAATCAATGATGATAAGACCCTTTAGCACTTCTTTGGCTGTTCAATGCAATGATCTTTTCAAGCACTTTGCAGAAATACATTTGCTAAAGTACTTTGAGGTTCCACTTTAGTACAAATGATTTTGGTGATGCTGCTGCAATATAAAGGACTATAAACAACTACTTTGCAAGAAAAGAATGGCATGTCACTCCATTTCTTTGAAATACTTTTTTGGGGATAGGGCTAAAGGTAGATGAAGGTTACTTATAAGTAGCCAGAGTTCTTTGGGATGAGCCTCTGTACATTCTATTAATGGGATATGTACCAACCACTGACACATATTTCGTTAGTGGGAATATGGAGAGGTCCATTTGAAGATGAACAAAAGGCCATTTAAGCCTTGGGTTCTCAACCTGGGAGTGGCGGGGGTGTCACAACCAATTTTCAGGAAGACGTGACCACCCTCCCTTTCTTTATGGTTAGATGTGGGGAGGGCGAAGAATCCTGAAATATTCTTCCATTGTAACTGGGGGTCAAGGTGTAGAAAAGGTTGAGACATACTTTAATTCTTGACCAGGAGACACCTTTTACTGCAACCAAGCCTCTTGCATGAATACATTTGTGCAAACTGAGTGACATCCTATAGCCAAAGTATATATGTTCTCTTACATTAAAAGAAATAATAGAAACAGTAGCAGGAAGGCCCAAAGAATGGACATACCACACTGCTATTTTCAAATAACAGAAAAAGCTAGATACATTATATTATTCTTAGCACTGTTTATTGAATTTGGAAGAGACAGAACCTGTGCTATGCCAGTCTTTTTATGGGAGAGAACAGTAAAAGATTAGGATGGCAGCAACTATAGTAGAGTGCATCATACCTAAATGGCTCAGGGACATGCAGAATACTGTACATATTGCAATTGAACTGATGCTATGAGCTGCCAATGTGATGTGGCGGTGAAAAAGACTAATGCAATCTTAGGATGCATCAGGTGAGGTATTTCCATAGAGAGTGGAAAGTGTACAAGGCACAGGTGAGCCCTCATCTGGAATACTGTGTGCAAATCTGGCCTCGCATGTTTGAGAGATTAATTGAAACTGGGACAGGTGCAGAGAAGGCCTATTAGGGTGATCAGAGGAATGGAAAACCTACCTTATGTGAGGATTTCAGAGTAGCAGCCGTGTTAGTCTGTATCCGCAAAAAGAACAGGAGTACTTGTGGCACCTTAGAGACTAACAAATTTATTAGAGCATAAGCTTTCGTGGGCTATGCATCCGAAGAAGTGGGCAGTAGCCCATGAAAACTTATGCTCTAATAAATTTATTAGTCTCTAAGGTGCCACAAGTACTCCTGTTCTTATGTGAGGAGACTCAAAGACATTGGCTTGTTTAGCCTAACCAAAAGAAGGCTGAGGGGAGATATGATTGCTCTTTATAAAAACATCAGAGCGACAAATACCAGGGAGGGAGAGGAGTTATTTAAATTAAGTGCCAACGTTACGGTGACTGGATAGCAAATGTGAAAAATCGGGACAGAGGATGGAGGGTAATAGGAGCCCATATTAAAAAAAAGTCCAAAATATCGGGACTATAAAATCGGGACATCTGGTCACCCTAGCCAATGTGGACACAAGAACAAATGGATATAAACTGGCCATCAACAAGTTTAGGCTTGAAATTAGACGAAGGTTTCTAACCATCAGACAAGTGAAGTTTTCGGACAGCCTTCCAAGCGAAGCAGTGGGGTTAAAAACCTAACTGGTTTTAAGACTGAGTTTGATACGTTTATGGAGGGGATGGTATGGGGAGACTGCCTATAATGGCATGTAGCCGATGTGTATCTGCAGCAAATATCCCCAACTGTCGGTGGTGGGACACTAGATGGGGAGGGCTCTGAGTTACTACAGAGAATTCTTTCCCAGGTGTCTGGCTGTTGGGTCTTGCCCACATGCTTAGGGTCCGACTGACTGCCATATCTGGGCTCTGGAAGGAATTTTGTCCCCAGGTCTGATTGGCGCCCTGGAGGTTTTTCACCTTCCTCTGCAGTGTGAGGCCTGGGTCACTTGCAAGTTTTAAGTTGAGTAAACGATGGCTTCTCTGTAACTTGAAGTTCTTAAATCATTATGTGAGGACTTCTGTAACTCAGCCAGAGGCAATGGGTTTATTACAGGAGTGGGTGGGTGAGGTTCTGTGACCTGCAATGTGCAGGAGGCCAGACAACACGATCATGATAGTCCCTTCTGGCCTTAAAATCTATAGGTCTATGATGCAGTGGCTCAACAAAATGGCTTAGTTTAAATGTCAGTGCTTCTTAAAAAAAGAAAGAAACATTGCCTGTAATAACAGGATAGATGTTTTGAGTCTTTCATCAGAGTAGGAGAATAAGTTTTGCGAGCCCCTTGACCTCTGCCCGAAAACTGAATGATGGTTACTTCGTGAGTGACTAAAGGTCTGGTAAATTGCTTGGCTTCCCACTGTGATATAGTAAGCATGTTTGGCAAAACTCAGTCAAAATGATGCTTGTCTCTGTGCTAGCCACATCATGATGAAAGAGTGGGAGTCCCTGTACTGTGACTTTAACAGATGAGAAAAATCGACACACATCCACTACATGTGCCAGGCAAGCAAAACAAGTATTAACAATGACAAAAGGTGGGTTAGTACTCAGGGAAACATTATTTCAGCTTCTTACAAACTATAGATTTTCTGGATTTCAGCTTTCATCTAAAGAAAGGTTTTGCTTTTGGAAATTGTTGACACTCGGAAGCGGTAAGATGTTAGTAATTATGACCTCTAGACCAGACAGAGAAACTTTCATTGTATTGAGGGTTTTGTTTTGTTTTTTCACTCAGATGGATATCTTCAAAATTGTTGACCTTTCTGTTAACAAACAACTTTAGAGGAAACACTCAAAGTGTCTAACCACAGAGCTAATAGTTACAACTGTTTTATTGACTGAAGCTCAAAGCCTTGAGGCTGGAGTTTTCAAAGGAGTTTATGTGGATCTGCTTTTTCTCACCTGCAGCATTCAGTAGATATCTTGATACTGTTTAACCTCACAATATGATAAACTCCGTCTACCCATTGCTTACACTGGTTTAGATCCACCTATCTTTTAGCAATGGTGCGAGCCCTAGCGTTGACAGGCTGCAGCAGCCATTTCTAACACCATGCTGACCTGCTCCAAACATTGGTGTTCCATCTACACTAGGGTTCCCAATGCAGCTAACATCATCACCACCACCAGTCAGAAATGGCAGGGAATAGTTTAGAAAATGTCCCTAGAGAAGACAGGGACATAGAATCTACACCAGGATTTTCACCTGTGCTACCAGACTTCTGTAATAAGAGAGTTCTATTTCAGGAGGCCAGTTTAAATGACGCTTGGGAAGAAGGGAAGCTGAATACTACAGAGGCCAAAAGAAGCATAATCAATCTTTTAATATTAACATTTTGGGCATGTTTCTTTCTTTTCTGATCACCTTCAAGAATCCCTGCTGCTGTGTGTTAAGGGAAGAAGAATATACTATCTTAGAATTGTGCAAAATAGGTGCAACATTGTTCATTCATTTTTTGCCAATTCCTGTTGCTCATATTTCCCCCAAATTATTAGTGTGACAATTCCACTTCCAATCTGAAATTTTGTACTTGCCAGATGTCATGTGGAAACATTGTGGATACATTTTTGGTAGTTTTTGTTTGTAACACAGAAGAGAGAGGTATAGGGGAGTGCAAAAAATTATAATTGGCCTCTTGTCTGGTAATACTTTCCTGGAGAGGCCATGGTAGTCATGCAGGGAAAGAAAGACACTGCCTCATCCCAACTTTTGGACACGAGCGCTTTGTACCTCTCCCACATCCACTAGATCCCGCATCTTGCAGTCCTGGAAAGGCAGTGGGGCAACCTGAGCCACTGATGTGAGTGTCAGCAACAGAACGGGGAGAAGAGCAGCAGGAAATTATTGCTGCTGAATAGGAGCAGGTGTTGGCCCTCACCACTGCTCTCTCATGGCAGTAACTGGAACAAACTAGAGCAAACCTTGAAAGAGGAGCTAACGATCTCTGAACACCAGCATGGTGAGCACAAAGAGGCATTGCTCATGTCACTATTAAAATAGGACTTAGGTGCTTTTGAAATTCCCACCTTTAGGTGCTTAAATATTGAAATTTTTGGCCAAAGTCAAAAATCTCCATAGGTGTTACCACTGCATGTTCATGATTTAGAATTTTCTGCTTAACTAATCTATGTATATTTCCAAAATATTCATTACTGTAGCATCTTGGTGGACTACAGCATTAGGAGAAACATAGGTTTGTCCATAGTCTCCCCTGCTGTTACCCACTCCTATCCCTTTTACTCCCCCCACCAAATTATTTTTCATGATGAATTTCCCCATTTTACATCCCATCCTCTAAAAAGTCAGGGCCCAATTTTATATTCATAGAAAACCCATAGTAATCAACTGCTAGCACATGGGATGTTTTGAATTGCAGGTTTCAAGGTATTTAGATCATATTTACTGAATTTGTACCTTGCTGTTTCACTCCCCTTTTACGGATGGCAGATGCACTAATTCACCTTTTAAACATTAACACTGATGGCGGCCGATTTACTAAATAGAAATAATAAAGATTCCCAAAATTATAGTAGCAGCTGCTATTACATATTGGCATTTGAGACCTGTATTGATATATTTTAACATCCAGTGTGTTTGAGATACCCAGTGATACGTTCAATACTTGAGTCGATATACATCATGAAAATCAATGATAATTACTGTATCACCTTACAGAGGGCTCTCAGTGCTTGCAACATTTGCCTTAATGTTCAGGGCTGTGAGCTTCAGCCTATTAGAATCATATCAAGCAAAGCCATATGTCAGCCCAGAGAAATTCTCCTCTAAAAGTAAAACAAAGCAGTGAAGCCACATTTCACAAACACAAACCTGCCTCTGCTGTGATGCCTCCAACTCACCATCATCTGCAGTTGCGGATTTACCATGGCACTGGGCCCACACTCTAGGGGGGCCCTGGCCAGGCCCACTCTTCTCCGCCCCCTGCTCTCTCCTGAGGGGCGGGGGGCAAAAGCTTGGTGCTGCTGGCACTGAGGCTTCTGCTGCAGTACGGCTGCCAAGCTCCCCCTCCCCTGCCTCTTCTCACAGCTTGCTGCGTTCCCGCCCTCCCCCTCCCTGCCGCCGATCAGCTGTTTGCCGGAAGGAGGGTGGGGGATGAGCGCAGCTGCAGCATGCTCACTGCTGGGGAGAGGAGGCAGAAAAGAGGTGCGGGCGGGGCCTTGGAGAGAGGGGTGGAATGAGCATACCTACTCTGTGACTGCAGAGCTGCACAGCCCTGCTGAAAAAAGAAGGTGCTGCTCAGCTCCCTTGACTTTGCAACTGGACACTACCTTCTGAGTCCTAGTGCTGGTTGAGCTCCCTTCTGTGTGCTGGGAGCCATCCTTCATCTTGTACAACAGTGAGTGCCCGTGGTGGGGCAGGCAGGGCAGGGGAACAGAGGCAGTGGGAAAGGAAGGGGGTGGGATGGGGAGGAGATGGAGTGGTGGGGAAGGGGCATGGGATGGGGAAGAGAAGGGGATAGGGCAGGGATTGGCAACCTTTGGCACGTGGCCCACCAGGGTAAGCACGCTGGCGGGACGGGACGGTTTGTTTACCTGCCACGTCCGCAGGTTCGGCTGATCGCGGCTCCCCTGGCCGTGGGTCACTGCTCCAGGACAATGGGGGGCTGCAGGAAGCGGCGCAGGACGAGGGATGTGCTGACTGTGGCTTCTCGCAGCCCCCATTGGCCTGGAGTGGCAAACCGTGGCCAGTGGGAGCCGCGATCGGCCAAACCTGCGGACACGACAAGTAAACAAACTGTCCCGGCCCGCCAGTGGACCTACCCTCGTGGGCTGCGTGCTGAAGGTTGGCGATCCCTGGGATAGGGGAAATGGGGGCCCAGCATGCAGATCCCCTTGGCAGCAGCTGGGGCTCCCCTGTTAAGCAGGCCCATCGAACCCTCACCCTGACAAGCCCCACGTCCCCTGCATGTGTATCACCCCAATGAGCCCCCCCGACACCCTCCCCACTGAGCCCCAACCACGTACACTTATTATTAAGCTTATCCATATATAACCTCTAATTTTCATATGACTTTGTATCATGCCTCTTCATATAACCCTTTATTAAGCTATTTTCATACAACTTTGTATCAAATCCTTTGATATAGGAACTTTGTATCAGATCCCTATGTAGAAAAACTTATAGAAAACTTTGTGTTAAGCCTTGGTATAATGTTATAGCCCCTAAGGATAGTTAAAATAGTTAAGAAAAATGTCTTTTTGCTAGGAGTAGAATATGATCCCGCCCCCACTCCCTTAATCAATTGCCCTGTTGAATGAATGAGGTGTGAATGAGCAAGGCGTGGAAGGCAAGTACCTCCAGACAGCTGCAACAGTTGGAGTGGGGATGGAAGCCAGACCCAAGGACAATAAAACTTGTCAAGTGGGCTCACTAAAGAAGAGCTGACATATTGACAGCCTTGGGGGATGGGGAATAGAAGCAAGAACCTTCTTTTGGAAACACCCTCTTTGAACAGCATTGGGACAACACCAAGAAGGAAGCAGCACAAAGGACCAACGGACACAGACACAGATTTTGAATCTGGTATAGATTTGCATGAGAGGGAAGCTGCTATAAATGTGAGGTGTCTTGCAGAGGACCCTGGGTCTCGTCTTGTCAACATTGGAGCATCAATCCAGATCGGCAGAAGCCTGGCTCCACCCCTCCCCCACTAACTCACCTAGCCAGTGAAGTTAAGGGGAGCAACTAGTTGGTAACAACAACAAGACGGAGTGTGTTTGTGTGTGTGTATGTGAGTGCATGAGTGTAATATAGATCATATGCATGTGATATAGTGTTGATTGATGCATGTATTACCAATAAATGTGGTGTTTGCCTTATTCCCCCTGAAGAGATCCTGTGCAGTACTTTAAGTACAACAACCCCACCTCCCCTGCACCCAGACTCCCTCCCCCCCGCTGAGCTCCAACCACTTTCACTTGGTCCCCCCTGCAGACTCCCATTGCCCCTGCACCTGGCACCTCCCTGTGCATCCAGATCCCCCACTGAGCTGCCTGCACCCAGACTGTCCCCCACAGAACTCTCTTGCCCCCATCTGGATACCCCCACACTAAGTCCCTCTGCACTTGGATCCTGCTGCCGGGCTGACCCTCCCTGTCCACATCCGGTGTACCTGGTGCAAAAGGGGCAGGGCCCCAGGGTGTTTCTGTGGCAAGCATGGCCCTTGTTCTGTGTCAGGGTCAGGTTCAGCCTCACTGCCAAGTCCCTGTCCCAGGGGAGGGGGAAGGCTGCAGGGTAATCTCCCACTTCCATGCAGCCAGTGGCCTGTGCTCCCCACTGCCATGGTGGAGCTTCCACATTTATTTATTATAAAAAAAATCAGAATTTTAAAATATTATGCACAGAATTTGATGGAATATGGGGCACTGTACAGCTGTGATGGTGGGACTGTGAAGGGGGTACTGGACAGTAGGGGATCTGTGGGTGGGGGAGCTGGGCAGGCGGTATGGTGTGCAGGGTGCTGTACAGTTGTGGTGGGAGGTCAGCAGGAGGGATCTCTAGGCATGGGGTGCTGGGCATAGGGATCTGTGGGGGAAGTCTCTGGGTGAGGGGGCACTGGCATAAGGGCAGGGCACTGGACAGGGGACAGTGTGGAAGGGGCATGCTGGCAGTGCAGGGCTGGGCAGGCCAATGTGCATCTAGCAGTTTTGGGTTTGTAAACAGTGCCCTTGTGTTGGGCTGGGTGGGGCCATTCCTACTGTGCTGCGTCTCATTGCCCCAAACCGGCCCCTCGCTCTGAGGATCGCCCCCCCGGCACATGCCCTATTTCCCCAATGGGGGCCTACAAATATGTTTGGCGCCAGGCCCACAAAAATCTGGCCCTGAAAACCACTTGTGACTCTTGAGGCCACTGTTATGACTAATTCATGCAAACACAACTGTCGGTAATTTACCAGGAGTGTTTCTGGGATAAATAAAGGAATGTACAGGTCTGTCGCATCTTACGCGCATTTAACATGCGCTAATTCAGCTTTACGCGGTCGGCAAAACAAAAAAAAAAAAAGAGAAAAATAACAATTTAAATACTGTTCCTGTAGTGCGGGTGATTCCGCCCGCCCTTACACTCAATGTAATTTTGACTATACGTGGTTTTCGCTTTACGCGCTGACCGCGGAACGTAACCCCAGCGTAAAATGAGACAGACCTGTAGTCTTTCCACTGAGTTCTTCAGTGCACTTTGGATCAGTCCCTAAAGTTGTTAATCTGCCAACTTCCACAGACACCCAAAATGAGTCTGAATCAGGCTTTGATTTCCCAGCATGAGCCTTTCTACATATTAAAATCTCAATATCGATGAAGGATAAAACAAGTTACTATTAAACCTCCTACAATGTTAACTCCCCCCTCCCATCTCCCTCACAAGCAACGATGACAGTTTGCAAAGATTTCAGATGGTAAGGAAATCATAAAGTAAATAAAGACAGATAAACCAGATGACTTCATACATTATATCAGAGAAAGCAAATGACACTATTTGACACGGACTACTGACAGCAGCCCAGCAGAAGTCACATTTTACCTCCTACATATCAATCGTCTCCCTCAAAATGTTGCCAGCAAATATTCTAAATTGCAAGCTACAGAGCAGCCTCATAAGTATCACCTTATTAAACTCTCCTCTATCATTGTAATTTAATTTATTTGGTGCCAAGCCCATTTTTGCTCAGGATTATTTTTCAATACCTGTGGTAATGGATCATTTACCTAGAGGACATTTTATTTCATTTTTACAAGTCTAATCTAATCTGCAAGGTAATGGAATTGTTTTAGCAGCCGTAAATTCAGAGGGACATATAATAGCTTGATTAGAAAACAAGCTCTTTCTTTGCTGATGGTTTTAAAAATGAATGTTTCCCTAATTTCCATGTGTAAGATTATAAACTGTATGATACTCCTGAGGTTAGATAGAATAAAAAGGGCTGTGTTCCATTATCACAATGTTATGTAAAAAAATATAATAAACACAGAAGGGTGCTTGTTCTTATTTTATTAACAACATTGAAAAAATTCAAAATCAGTCTCTATGTTTCTCAATTTGCACAGTGTGTTTAAGCTTTTTTAAATATCCCTTGTGAAATATTTAACTACTCAATCAATACATATCTATCCCTTTCAGACCATTGTACTACATACTTAGGGCTAGGTGGGAAATGGTTTTTCCTTCCTGCAAATATTTTCGAGAGTTTGATTTTTTCCCCATCTCAAATTGGAACAAAAACAAAAACAAACTGAAATCCCCCCTCCCCCTTTTTTTTTCATTCAGGTAAATTGAAACATTTCATTTTGGTAATTCTGAAATGTTTTGTTTCAATTTCAACCTTTTTCTTTTTTTAACCTTTTGTCAGTCTCATTAGCTTAAATTTCAAAACAAACAGTCATTTCAAACCAGAAAATTGTTTCTTTTCAAAGGCAACAAACTGAAATGTTTCTACAATTTCAAAACATTTTTTCTCTGCATTTTTCAAGTTGGGTAATTTGTTTCATGAGCAGTTTTGTTTAAGACAAATCACCATTTCTTGATGAAAAATAATTTGTCCGAATATTCCCTATCACCCCTCTATCAGTGATGCCTGTAAATCTCTAAGCAATCTGCTCTCGAAAGAGGCAAACAACCATTTTGCTTTCTGCTGGATTCAGCCTGCCACAGGGGGGGATACAGACTGTGTTACCTCACAGAGATTTGATTTTGTTTTTTTTCTTGTTTTTCATTCATCTAAAATACAAGTCATTCAAACCGTAACTATGTGGTTACACCTGGTGTATGGAAGGATACAGCAACCATGGGAAAAGCTCTGCATCAGTACTGAAGGTCTAACTCCATGGGAAATTTCCACCTGGATCCCTGGTAACAGAACAGAGTTCCTGGTTTGATAATTTAATACTACTCCTCTCTACGCTACTAGAGCTCTTTAGCAAACTTGTTATTTGTTTTTCATATTATCAAATAAGGGCCTGATCTTGCAAAGTACCAAAGGCCAGATTTTTAGGGGCTCAATGGGATTTTGAAAAGCATGTAGGCACCTAACTCCTGTTGGGAATTAGGCACCTGGGTACTTTTGAGAATACCACCAGATGCCTATCTGCATCTTTAGGTGTCTAAATATCTTTAAAAATCTGTTCCCAAGTGCCTTTAACTTCCAGTTCAATTGGTAGTTGAGGGTGTACAGCACCCTGGAACTCCAGGCCCTGAATGTGGGGTGGAAACACACTCAATCTTCAAACCGTTTTGATGGTAATCTGGGTAACAATCAATCACATCTTTGCTAAAACTCCCATTTCTATTAGTTCAAGTGGAGAAGAGAGTATATGGGTCTATATCCCCCTTTCAGATTTCTCACCAAGGCTCCAATTCAGCATGTGCTTAAGTCTCACCGAAGTCAATGGGAATCAAGCATGTATTTTGGTGCTTTGCTGCCCAGGGATGGACAGCTGAAGCAGGGCCAAAGGAGCAACATGGGGAAGTGCAATTTGTTGAAATTATCATCTATATTAGCCCCCAAATATTGCAAGGAGTGTTTCAATGCTTTAAATTGCAGCTTTCAAGACAATGCCTTTCTGCACTTCGTTGAACTCTTCAGATATCTCAGTGTTTGTCTTAAACCCAATCATTTCTTTAACAAACACTGGATGGGTCAGTACAGGTTATATACCGGGAGAGATTGGTTTATCCCTGCACAGGATCCCTGGAGTTCCTCTACACACTTGAATTTTCCGCTATAGCAATATCTAAGGAAAACATAAGAGGATAAAGAGGCAGTGCCTGGCAGGCAGCTCTGCCACATCTCCTTCCACAGCTGAAAAGCTGCCTAGGAGGAACCATTTACAAACACAGCCACTATGGGACATTTCTATCTGATCAATCCGATGAATGAATTTTGATTCACCTCAGATCTGGAGTACGCAGAATGCCTTCAATCATACATTTCCTGCATCGAGAACAAAAGCAGCCCTTGGAGACGTGCAGAATTACTTGTTGAATTACGGCGTATTTCGAATTTTTCTTGTGTTGTCCATTAATAGGTGCCCCTTGACAAAGCCCATGTGGCCAAGGTTAACTAATTTCTGAAGCTTCCCCCTGCTAGCCTGCAGTGTGGCCACACACCTGCAGTCTGCATTAAGCAAGGACACCAGCCTAACCCCCACAGGTCTCTGAGTCTTCTAACAGCTTTCGGAATTAATTGTTGCAGCAGGGATCTTGTTTCCAGGGAACAATTAAGGAGTTTTAGGAACATAGGGTCCGGCTGCTGATCCTGGCAATAGAATTCATACCTGTACCCATGATCTCCAGATCTGCCTTTATCAGCCTTTTAGAGCAAGCTCACATTCTTCTGGGACTGGGTTTTTCATGTCTCTCTGTATCATCCAAGTGCAGCAATTTGATATCTTACAAGAACTCCCTAATCACCTATGGGTTATAAGGAGAGGATGAGGCATACAGCTTTTTACCAAAGTCCATGAAAGCCTGTTTGATCTCTTTTGGATCCTTAGTTATCTTTCCCACAGGGGAGACTTTATATTTGAAATTACTGGAGTTTTGTGATGTTGCCAAGTTTTCTGTCCTAGCCGTGTTCCAGCCTTCTTTCCTTTTTAATAATACTGCTGCATAGCCCAAGGGAAACAAATGTGCTTTTGATTTGGATACATTTTAAATGACAAATTAAAGGAATAGATTTTAGCCTTTTTTTAAAAGTCTATTGTTTGGGAGCCTCCTCCTACCAGTTTAAGATTTCTGTCAGATAATTTAGGGTTAATCTCTCGTATATATTTCCGCCCTAAAGTAAAAAGGCTTTCATTTTGAAGGTAGGACTCACACTTCCATCCAGGGCTTTGCATAATAAAACTGGCTAACGGCTGCATTGACGCTAGCAGGTGAAACAAGGACTTAGCACAGCCAATATGGCTACTTTAAAAACTTCCATTTAAGTTAAACTGAAAGATGTGCTGTTTTGTTAGCGGGTTATGGTAGCCACCCCCTTCTGATTTACCGTTAGATGGTGCTGTTAGGGCCTGACCCACCCATTGGCTTGGACAGTTGCTTTGTTTGTTTCACTTGGGTGACTTGCCAGGCTTTTTTGCAGCTCAACTTGTCAGACTTTGCAGGAGTCTTGATCCCTTTTGCGTCCCAGGACATGTGTCACGCCTTTCTCTCCTTGCACTGATTGAGGGGACAGTTGTGCCTTTAAGGCCCACTCCAGAATTTGGGGGTGATGTGGAGCCAGCTCAGGGAGGAATTCTGCCTGGAGCTCCCAGCTCAGCCCCTTCAGGCTGTTCCAACCTTTCCCTTCTCACTGTCTTTGGGGAGGGTGCAGAGATGAAGCAATCTCTGCACTCTAAGGAGCATATGGGCTGCAACTGTGTGTCTCTGCTGTGCAGGGATACACGGGGGAAGAGCGTCCTGGTTCCCTCCTGGCAGAAGCTGGTCTCAATGTGGCTCTTTTTACCAAACATTATTTTTGCATTTCGAAATCCAACAAGCCTCTCCTGCTCTCTGTAAATACCAATCCCACTGGCACGGCACTTTTTGATGAGAAATCAGATCCTATTGTGTAGCTCCCAATGTTTAGGAGTACTTAAAAATCCATCCGGTAATCTTCAGCTTATCTTTTTCCAGCATGTCACCCCGGACAACGCCAAAGAAACATTTTTCTTCCATCCCTGCCTTCCTCTTCCCCTGTGTGGGAGTGAGAGCCACAAGTTCTAGCCAAGGCATTGAGCCCCCAAGCTGAGTCCTCCGTGAGCTTGCCCAATACCCTCTGTAAAACAGCAACTGAGAACTATTGACAATTTAAGCTGTACAGCGTCTGACAAAGACTGATCCTAAATATATCAACATTGTTCTTTTAATCAAGCCAAAGAATCACAGAACAGAGCATGGCAACCCTTTATATAACCTCTGTCTCTGACAGCTTCCAGACAGCACAAGGACAGCAGCCCTTCTGACTTATGAGGCTGAAAAAATATTCCACCCTTTAGGTTGATCACAGTAGTAGCCTAAGACGCAAGACAATTAGTAGATGGATGGACATATGTGCATCCACACATAATGATCTGTTAATGTAAAAGCCACAACGCTAACATTAGCCATCCAAATATATCAGACTGGTTGTGGATGCTATCTGCATGCAGACATGTGATCTGCTACCCTAAAAACCAGAGTGATGCTTATGAAGAGGTAACATACTTCCGCCTGAGGGTTCTCCTTTATGGGGAAATTGAGCAGCATAGCGATAGCAGAATAATCTATTCAGCTATTGCTATGCCAGACAACTCCTCCCTGGACACACTATTTTGGAATAAAAGTGATTTCTGAAGAGGAGTAATCAAGCACAGTTATGGCAATTTCCCCATGCAGACAAGCCCTAGGTCATGTAGAACCATAGGAAATAATACCCTTGTTCCCCGAAGCAGAACTCAGGACAGATCCAAGTCTCCTCTGTCAGCATGAAGAGACTTAGAAACAGAGTGAAATAACTTCTCATCCGTTACAAATGTAGGCTTCAATGATGAGCCAAATCTCCATCGTCAATAAGCATGGTCAAAAGTTATCTGTGAAGGAAACCACCTACTTTCAAAGTTCATCCAAACTGGGACCACTCCCTGACACACTGGTGGTAAATGTGGCAGGTATATGGGGAAGTGAAAGAAAAAATAACTAATCTGTGACTTCCACATGCAACTAGTTGTTACACGCACCAAGTTATAGTCACCCCGTGGCACTGTGATGGAGTGTACCATCCACTGGAAAGGAAGGGGTTAAAGACATACTTTGGGCCCAGTCAGTCCCACCCTGCCACACCTGCAAAGCTTGCATGGGCTAGAGGAGGATTTTAAAAGGGAGAGGAGAGCAACTGAGGAGCAGACAGACAGTGAAGGTGAATGGACCTACAACACGTAGCTCCTTGGAGGGAGTGCTCTGGGAGGTCTAGCTACCTGGGGCCCCTGACTATTGAGAACCTACCTGACCTGCTGAGAGAAAAAGGATTCTGGACACTTTCAAGGTCTGGGCTTTATTCTTTATTTATTTTATTTATATGTCTTTGCTTTGCCCTTTTGTGTAACGAAGCTGATAGGAAACAATCCATGGGAACAGCTCCACAGCACCTTTGGGGATGCAGAAACTTGCTGCCCACCACAGGTCCCTGTACTGGAACCTGTGTTCCCCTACCAGCCCCTAGATGGGGGCAGAAGGTGGAAAACCTATGCCTGATATGGACAACATGAACCAGGAAGACCAGGGGCCAGGACTCTGGGACCTTGGCCTGGTGAGGCCTGGAACCCCTTGCCTGACAGTGAGGCTACTCTTTCTATAACCCAAAAGGGGTTGACACAATTTGTGGCCTGGCTGGAGGGCCGTGTCACTGAAGAGGCAGACCACTTCAGGGCTGGAGCAACTGTCAACAGTGGATGCTTGAAAAGGAAAGCCTGCTACAACCTTGCCTGACCACTAGGCGGTGCCTGTGGTGAGTGAGTCCCCCTTCCCAGGCACACTACAGCTGGTTGCCAAATCACAAATACACATCCGCTGTATTACATTCTTTTCACTTCACTCACATGAATATGCAACAGAACCCAAAATGCTGCACTTCATACTGTTTTCTTTGGGAACCAAGTGAGAGTAAACACGATTTGACAGAGGGGCCAATGGATGAGTTACATAATTTCTTTGCCTGGATGTTATTTAGAACATTCTTGGGAAAACATTGTCACGGATCATTCACTGCGGAACAATATTTCAGGTTAATTCTCGTGGCTCAAGTCTACCTGCCCAAACATAAACATGACTAGTCAGTGAACAGATCATTAGGGTGAGTGACATGAGATCTGCATTTGCCGGTCACCACAGGACACTTGGAATCAAGAAGAAACTCCAGCCTAACAGCAGCTGTGATGCTGGCTACAGGCATCAATCATGTGCGGGGTGAGTGTGAAACTGGAAAATCCCTCTCAGAGAGATCCAGGCCACTCAGATGTTCTTGGCAAGCAAAGGAGGACTGGAAATGGCATCTGCTGCCATGCGGAGAACCACACCAACAGGAACAAATCACAGTGACAAGATTCTTTTTGCCTTAATTCAACAATAATTCAATCAGCGTTCTTGTGTTGTTTTTTGTGTAAGAAATAGGGACTGACTCTGGGTAGCAGCTGTATGTTTTGTCTCCAGTGTTCCCCTGCACAGTTATTATTGATATACAAACTACATTCTAGCTTCTTTGCCCCATGTCTTATTATTTTGTTGATCTAGTCTCAGAGCCCCAGTCTCTCTCTTAACTGCACAGGTAGTTATGCATATGAGAAAAGGCCTATTTAATTATGTATACATACAGAGTAGATTACATTCACACAGAAATCTGCATTGGAAAAGCGCCCATTATCTATAAAAATGACAGAAGAGTTAGCCTTGTCAGAATTAGCAGAGCAGTGCTGACACAATGTACTATGCCTTGGGGATTAATGTTGTGTAACATGCATAACAAGATGAAATATGTTCATTATTTTGAAAATTAGCATTGGAACATAAGGTTCAGAGTTTTAATCTAGATTTATTTCTAATTTAAATTTCATCCAACTTTTTCTAAATGATGCCTGCAATATTTTGATTTAAATTATAGTCCTCAGTTCAATTGTTCATTTTAGGTGTGACAGTAAAAGTAGTATACTGTAAAATTCATTCTTGAACTCACATTACGGAATCTTTTTTAAAATGGGACTGTCTGAAGTAGCTGCAGCTTTCTGTGCATTTGCCTTTAAAAATGTCTCTAGAAATATTATGGCTAGAGAAACGCTGTGGTAAATGAAAGTGCTTTCTCTGGACTCCTTACCGGCAGCACTGGCTGTATAAAGAGAAAGATGCTGGGTTTTAGGAACTGCCTGAGTTCATAAAAAAGCTAAATATAGACATGAAAAAGCACTCTGTTCCTGGATGGGGAGTGCATGCATATTCTCATGTGCAATTTGCATGGGATCTCACCTACTAACCTAGAAAAATAAATAGTGTGTTCTAATGCACTCAGAGATACAAACAGCCAACTACCGTTAGCACAAAAAGCCCAACCAACCATCTTGAGAGACATTCCTGCAACCATTATCTTGCTCTCCTACTTGCTGAAATCCTTTCTTCATTTATTGTAATGGTGTAACGTTTCCAGTCAGGCCCTGATTCAACAAGGCTGTCCTTGGTCTCCACAAGCAGGGGGAGAACATCAAGGAATTTTATATACTCTGGGGCACTTCATCTCCAGAGGGCTTTCAGGGTGCATGGTGAGAGCTCTACTGCTGCGGAAAGGAGTGAGTGGGCTGCCTGACCATCCCAGAAGAATGCTACACCCAGGATCGGATGGTAGCAAATCTACCACCTAACCCATGGCTGCTGAGAAAAGGCCTGAGGTAATAATGGAACAACCATTCCCTACTCCTACTGTTGTAAAAGCCCTAGGGAGTTGATTAAAAGCTACAGAGGAGTTGTGTGAGGATAAAACCACTGCAGGTAAATAATTAATGACTAAGTATAAATAGGAATTACAATGGGTGTGGGTGCTGGTGATCAATGCAAATGATGAGTAGTGTAGTTTATAATTAAAGCGAATGAATGATTTAAACAAATCAAGTAGAGTGCATTTTCTGTGCTGCAATCATTGTAGGGGGTTGAACATGGGGGAAAAGACCTGGATTTGCTCCCAGACTCTGACACTGACTTGCAGGCCTATCTCGGGCAAGTTGCATAACTTACCTGTGCCTCAGTTACCTTGCTTCTAAAATGCAGCTAAAAATACTTCCCCCGCTCTGTAAAAATGCTTTGAAACTATGGATGAAAAAGTGTCACACATCTGCAAAGTATTATCGGTAACTCTGAAGAATGAAGGCCGTATGCTTTCTAGCCTCAGAAATGGTACTGATATCCTAATAGTTTTTGCTTGCATTGTCGTTAGCCTCATCAGTGTCCTTAGAGTTTCACCAGTCTTTTTTGCACGCCTAACATTCCCAGCAGACATCTGTTTTCATAACCTGTGCTTGATCTGGAAACTACTATGAGAAAAAAGAATGAGGAGTACTTGTGGCACCTTAGAGACTAACAAATTTATTTGGGCATAAGCTTTCGTGGGCTAAAACCCACTTCATCGGATGCATGCTGTTGAAAATACAGTAGGAAGATATATATACACAGAGAACATGAAAAAATGGCTGTTGCCATACCAACTGTAACAAAACTAATCAATTAAGGTGGGCTATTAACAGCAGGAGAAAAAAAACCTTTTGTAGTGATAATCAGGATGGTCCATTTCAAACAGTTGACAAGAAGGTGTGAGTAACAGTAGGGGAAAAATTAGCATGGGGAAATAGTTTTTACTTTGTGTAATGACATTCTCAGTCTTTATTCAAGCCCTAATTTAATGGTGTCCAGTTTGCAAATTAATTCCAATTCTGCAGTTTCTCGTTGGAGTCTGTTTTTGAAGGTTTTTTTTGTTGGAGAATTGCAACTTTTAGGTCTGTAATTGAGTGACCAGGGAGGTTGAAGTGTTCTCCAATTGGTTTTTGAATGTTATAATTCTTGACGGCTGATGTGTGTCCATTTATTCTTTTGCGTAGAGACTGTCCGGTTTGGCCAATGTACATGGCAGAGGGGCATTGCTGGCACATGATGGCATATATTACATTGGTAGATGTGCAGGTGAACGAGCCTTTGATGGTGTGGCTGATGTGATTAGGTCCTATGATGGAAAGATAGTTTTCAATGAGCTTTGAATCAGGCCTTATGCTGGCAATAAGAATGCACTGTACAAATATCAGTGAGAACATATATTTCACACTTTGCTTAGCAAAAGTCTGATTTGCTTTTTGTTCTTGAGGCCTCACAAGCAGATTGCTTGAGCTGATGGTTCGGCATTGTGTTTTCTTAACGGGCCTTTATTTATTCATATGCATTTCTGTGGTGTTCATCACTGGAATATCAGAGCATCTCAAAAACATATCTGGGAGACAGGGATATATTATCCTATTTTACTGATTGGGGGTGGTGATGGAAATTGAGGCAGAGAGATGTTAAGTGATTTGCCCAAGGTCATGAAGAAGTGGCACAGCAGCAAGAGAAGCGAGGTTCCCTAGCTCCTACTAGTGTATCTCGATCACTTCATGTTTCAGCTTCCATGAAATGGTCAAAGTTTGCACAGATTTACCCACCTTGCGCTCCACATCCAATGGCCAGACTTAACATACCTGTGTCCTAGTGGTTTACAAATAGGACTTGGGATCAGTAGATCTAGGTCCTATTCCTGGGTTGTCTGCTGATTTGCTGGGTACATTTAGTAAAATCAATTAACATTGTCTTTCAGCTTGCACATCTATAAAATAGGTCTAAGTTCTCAGACCTGTTTTATAGATGTGGTAATAGGCTTGTTTATGAAGAGGCTATGGTTAGAGACTTTGTTAGGAGACTACATAAATAAAGTGCTGTGCTAGATGTTATTGAAAGACAAAGTATTAATACTCAAAGAATCATAGGACTGGAAGAGACCTTGAGAGGTCATCTAGTCCAGTTCCCTGCACTCATGCCAGGACCAAGTATTATCTAGACCATCCCTGACAGGTATTTGTCTAACCTACTCTTAAAAATCGCCAATGATAGAGATTCCACAACTCCACTGCTTAACCACCCTGACAGTTAGGAAGTTTTCTCCTAATGTCCAATCTAAACCACCCTTGCTGCAAGTTAAGCCCACTGCTTCTTGTCCTATCCTCAGAGGTTAAGAAAAACAGTTCTTCTCCCTCCTCCTTTTAATAACCTTCATTTACTTGAAAACTGTTATCATGCTCCCCCTCAGTCTTCTCTTTTCCAGACTAAACAAACCCATTTTTTCCAATCTTCCCTCATATGTCATGTTTTCTAGACCTTTAATAATTTTTGTTGCTCTTTTCTGGACTTTCTCCAATTTGTCCAAATCCTTCCTGAAATGTGGCACCCAGAACTGGACACAACACTCCAGTTGAGGCCTAATCAGCATGGAATAGAGTGGAAGAATTGCTTCTCGTGTCTTGCTTACAACACTCCTGCTAATATATCTGCATCATCCCAGCCAATCCTTGAACCAGAAACTTTCCTTCTGGTGAGAGTAATAGAAGTTGTACTAAGCTTGCATCTCATAGCTTCCATCTAGGAAACTGAATGCATATTAAAGAAAATACAAATGATAAGTTGTAGTGGAGACAAAGTGGCGACATACAGTAATTAAACTGTCGGTGGCCTATTGCCTAAACAGAATTGAAAAAGTACCTAAACAGTTATATTACTTTATAGAGGTTATGTTAAACTACTGCATATGTTGCACTGCCAAGTTAATACTTCACATGGAATGGAGATAAAGATGAAAATAATGATGGCACAAAAGAAATTCATTTATTAAAGACCTATAGTCAACCCATTGCTTAGTATAAAGCACATCATGCATCTGGTACTGATGTGTAATATTTCTGGCCAGATTCTATGCTCCAATGTTTGGTATAGATAAACAAGTAGGTTTAAATATATCTGCTAGCCTACTTGCACCTTGAGCTATCTGTTGGCATGAACTCAACAGGAGTTAGAATCCACCCTTTTCTGTGCAAATTCTGTAAATTATGCACATGCAGAATAGGGCCAGAATGAGTGAATAGTTGGTGAGTTTTATTCAGGAGCTGGGTGAACAACAACAGAAATGTACTTAGGATCAGTTTAGGATCAAACCAAAATTAAAATGTTTCAGGTTTTCTTGCTGAAATGAGAAATCTGAAAACACAAACTTTGTTTTGGCATGATGTTTCCAAAATGAAACTTGATGCTTGGAGACAAGCAGCTGCTGGGTGAAGTCCAGAAGAAAGCCAGTTTTACCCATCAGCAGCCCTGGGGCAGTCTGCATGGCATGGCTGCCTCAGAGGTGCAGACTCTGGGTGCCTGAGCCCTCCTGTCAGGGTTCTCAAGGTTTCCAGACTCCCTGTTGCAGAGTCAGGAGCTGAGTCCCAGGTAGGGTTAGGGCTCCCAGCTTTTCCAGGCTCACAGCTCCACAGCGGGGAGCCTGGAAACCCTGGCCGGTTTTCTGCACCGAGCTGCAGACCCTGGAAGTACCAATATCCACAGAAGCCCACCAGGAACCCTGCTTTGGATTCAACCAAAGTTCATTAAACCCTGATGTTTCAGGTGACACATTTTGGGCTTGATGAATCCGCATTTTCCAACAAAAAAATTCTGACATGTTTCACTGGAAAATTTCTGAGCTGTTATTGGCTGCAGGCACATGAGAAAGAAGGTGCAGAGATGCAAAGAGCCATCCTATACCAGTAATGCTGCCACAGGGGCACTAACCAAGATAGTTTGCCACAGGGTAGCTGGCCCTGTGGGGGAGGTCAGGCATCCAGCCTACGTCTGACATACTCCACTAAGGAGAATGAGCCAACTCAGAGCCAACTGTGGATGATTAATTGCCTGTCAGTGAACAAGTAAAGGAACACCTGGGTGTTAGAAAGGGTTATGAGGGCTCAGACAGGGAGCACAGCATGGAGAGAGCTCCTAAAGGTGAGGGCTTCTCAGGGAAGCTCACCAGGAAAGGAAACTAAGGAAGAGCTGTGAATGCCAAGCCCTAGTGAAACTCTGCAGGCAACTTGAACCCAGATGAGGAATCCTTCCTCACCTAATGACAAGAGGACCTGTCTCCTCTGGTCTTGGTAAGGCACCTCGATGGAGGAGGTAGATGGACTTCAGTGCGGTTGATGGACTAAGGTGAACTTGGCCCTCATCTCCACTTCGACTCCACTCCAGCTAGGATTCAGGGGTGAAGGCTTATTTGTGTGAGGGAAGCCTGAAGTGGTACAGTTCTCTTTCTCTGTCTCACTGAACTTATTGAAAGCACACTAAGGGAAACTGGAGCAGAGATATAACCATGGGGTGCTCCAGGGCTCTGTGCCTGCCCTTTTTTCAAAGGCTGCACTATGTGCTGCTCATCATGCTGGCCTATCCATGGCCCGGCATTTGCTCCTCTCCTATGGAGGAGGCTAGATATGGCCATGGTCGTTGGACTGATCATGGTGATGAGCTCATACACGGGCAGGCACACACTCATGGGAAAAACATTGTAAATGGACTTCCTGATAGGGGATATCTATGCAGGAGCTGGGGGTGCAATTCTCAGCTCTGGTAGACATACACCTGGCAGGCTCTGACCAAGCTAGTGCCTAAAAATAGCAGGGTGCCCACAGCAGCACAGGTGGTGGCTTGGGTTAGCTGCGGACAGTCCCAGCCAACCCACTGCATAGCCTCTCTGGCAGCTAGCCTGAGCCATTGCCCATGCTGCCATGGCCACTCTGCTATAGTTAGCCACTAGCTTGAGCAGAACTAGCTCATGATGTCTACCCGAGCTGAGAAATACACCTCCGAGCTGCTGTGGAGACGTGCCCTCATGCAGAAGAGCCAATCAGATCCAACTGCAATATGTTGTAACTAACTGCTGCAGAAAGGGAGAGGAAAGACATCTTGCTCAGTCTCCTCCGCTTTGTGCACTTAAGCAAGGCTAGTCACAATAAATACATGTGTGCAGATGTGTTTAGTAAACTAAAAGGAGATACAAACACAGGGCAGTCGTCAATTCTATCCTAGGAGTGTTAAATCAAATGTGCAATGTAGAAAACATGGTGTTCAGCTTCGCATTGCAGGGGAAGTTCCTGTACTGGTTCAAATACCCCCACATTCTGTTATAAATAAGCCGACGTGTACCTTGTGGAATGGCAGCTCGGTCCAGGCCCCAAATGTAAAATGCTGCAAAAGAAAATAAGGCACCTCCCATTTGTGACCTATATCATAGTGCTTTTCAAGTTCCTTCAGTATTGTTTCCTTCATGATCTTAACTGGTATGATGGGCTCTTTTTCTTCAGGGTATTTTGCAGTTCAGCAAATACAATTTTATAGAGCTATGGTAATTTTTAAACTGAAAAGCAGGGCTGGCTCCAGGCACCAGCCGATCAAGCATGTGCTTGGGGCGGCACCTTCTAAGGGGCAGCCAGTCTTGGGGTGGTGGGGCAGCACTCCAGTTATATTGTTTTGTTTTGTTTTGTTTTGTTTTGGCGGGGCGACGCTTGGGGTTTTTTTTTTTTTGGTTCGGTGGGGCGGTGCTCGGGGGGAGGGCAGTTTGTTACGGTGGGGCGGTGCTCGGGGGGGCGGTTTGTTACGGTGGGGCGGTGCTTGTTTTTTTTTTTGCTTGGGGCGGCAAAAAAGTTAGAGCCGGCCCTGCTGAAAAGGAAATACACTTTAGATAAATGAAATGGTTCCAAGTTCATTTTCAAATGCATCCACTCTTTTATATAGAACAATTTAAGGGCATTTTGCATAGATTTATACTCAACTAATATCCTCCTGTCCTGAACAAATGCTTACTGTAGTATTTCTCTTCAGATTCTGCTCCAAGTCATAGACAACTATCATGATCATAATCATTTAAATACACATTGGTAAAATACTTTGAAATTAACACTTAATTTTATCCAACTTTTAATTTCCTATTAGTTTGAATGGATTGACTGTAATGGAGCCAGCTGCTTTGAATTATTCCAACTTTCCAATTTTTGAGCTAATTGGGCTAAACTCCGCCCTGGCATAAGCAGGTACAACTCTATGCTTCAACAGCATTATACCTGCCTATGCCAAGGACGAATTTGGCCCACTTAGCATAAACTAATATAAAAGGGTTAAATTCGCCTTTGTTACTCCATAAAAGAGAAAATGCTATAAAACTTTAATTGCTAGTTAGTCAACTTATTGCACAATAAATGAATCATTATCTTGCTTAGCCCTCATGTGGTTTAAAATAGCATGAAAATTATATGTTCATTTTCCCCAGAGGGCTCAGCAGTAGTGAACTACTTCAAAGATGAAACAATTTACCCAGAACCCTTTATTTCCGAGTATTCACAAGCCCACAGTTGAATGTGTATATGAAAGAACTACAGGATTTCTGAGAGTGATAGTTGCTGAAATACACACAGAACTTTCCATGTGAAATAAGGTTTCCAGAAATAAAAGCTTTTGGAGATAGTTTTCAAGTGCAATATAACACTCCAGTTTCCAAAATAGAAAAAAACTAGCTGCAAGGATGTGCATAGCGCTGCCTTCATGTCAGCCACCAAAAATTGCTCCCTTACACAAATTCTGAAGACATTAAAAATGAGACCCTGTGAAGGAATGGATTGTTTTGCTTGTTGAATCTGCTGCATTCAAATACTGTGGGTCTCTGTGTGTGCGTGTTTTTTTAAACAGTGGTTTACACCTAATTCCATTGGTTTAAATGGAGTTCGTCTAATTTACACAGTGCATGTAAGAGAAGAATCAGCGTCTGTGGACCAAATATTCAGGTGGGCTGCAGCCTCAGAAGGCCATAGGCAGCATTTTGCTGCCTTTCTACCGCGCTGCTCAATCCTGCGGCCAAGTACCCTGAGTATCCTTTCCTGCTGTCTCAAGGCAACAGTTACAAAGGAAAGAAGCAGTGTGAAACTTAACTGAACAATGAATATCTGACTCTTCCATGGGGTTCTTTTAAAACTGCTATTGACCACAGTGAAACAAATGCTAAGGTCTTGGAAGTCTAAATTAAGACCTCGATCTTGGAATGAACTTTTCTGGGCAGACTCTTATATCATTATAAACCCATATAGTTATAGAACAGAAAATATGCAGTTCAATTTGCATCATCTGTTTTGGCCACAGGATGTGAAGTGGTGAGAATATTTGCTTTCCTGTACAATAGCTCAAATAAAATGAGTGCTGAGGTCACAGAGTATTTGTGAATGTTTTTTCTTCTGCTCTGTGAACCAACAGTCTTGAATGAATTAGAGCCTATGGAAGTGGGAGAAGGTGCTTTAGGCTGAGGACATAATGTCTGCGGCTCTCCTGAAGCACAGGACATAATTCTAACATTTTCCATTCAGAAGCGGACTGAAAAGAATATCTTTGTACATTACAAATACTACTTTGTAATCAGTCCTGTGATTACATTTTTATAGCATATGGTACTGTAAGGATTGCCTCTCCATCACTGTGCTCTTTATGGAATTTTTAAAACACCTTGCAAAACGTAGTGCACATTTTCTAAGGTATTCTACACTGTACATTTATTACAACAGAACACGGAATTAATAAAGTTGCAGGTAATCCCTAGGTAAAGGTAATTCAGCATTTGTTTTTTTAACATTTAACCGAGAATGGAAAACAAAGAGCTTGCTGTCTTAAATCACAGACAGTATATATGATCCGTGCTACAGAGAGAAAGGTTTGTTCCACTTTCCACATTACAGTCTGTTTTCCAAGGTGTTATAACAACCTGAGAGTTTACATTTGTATAGACAAAAACTTTGGGATTACTGGAATGAGAGTTCATTTTGTGTTTAATATATGCATATAAACTAGGTGTGTGCCCCTCCTGCTGTTTAATGCTGCTGCTCATAAACCAACATTAAATTCCTGCACGTTCTTCACTTTAACTTAGACAGCTTACCTACTGAAAGTCAATGTTTTGCCAGAATAAGACCGCCATACACAAGCAACAGCACACAACCTGAGCGATGAAAAGAGGACTGTTTTATAGGAGGTTTCCTTCTATCATCTGTAAAGATGTAAACTGGGGCAAAGTGTGTCATGCAAAGGAAGTAATTACCTGATTCAGACAAAGATGAGGTTCAGAAATGACTGTTGCAGGTGATGGGTGAGAGCTTGAGTTGTTATCTATGTGAGTAGCAGGGGAGACAAGGAGGAGCAGAGAATAAAATGCTGTGGAATCGGCATTCCATGGCAGAGGAATCTTCAGAAATCACCTATCAGGAGTGGGACTGAGGAATGCTGAAGAGAACTTAAAAAACTGGCTGCTTAAGGGGGAACCAAGGAAATCAGTTCTTGAAGGTCCCATCAGCACTATAAAAACTGAGTTTAACATGGCTGTGAAATATGATTGTGGCTCAACCATGTTACCATGCATTATGCTCACTCTACTCAGGCCAAAATTATCTCTATCTGCTTTTAATGGTTATTGAACTTAATTGCTGTCATAGTACAGACAGAGCCGAAGGGGGGAGGAAGGATTTTTAAAATACTGACTAGTGAGTGGAAGGCAGGAGGGCCAGAAAAAAAATAGGCTTTGGGAAAGGGTCAAGGCTTGAAAAATTGTGTCTCAGAAAAAAACAGGGGTTAATGAAGAAATCTAATGGAAAACAAACTAAGTTCAAATCCGGCATGAACAGGTGAAACTTAACTGAAGCTAACTAAATTGCACCTGTTTACACTCAAGATAAATTTGGCCCAGCCTGCGATTGCTACACTACCTCATTGCACAGTAATGGCTGCAATAAGATTTAAAAGTACAAGGTAGAGAATAGAATTCCAATCTGTTCTGCTCAGCACATAAGTAGTAGTGCATAAATAAAATATACACTGTGTGGGCTTTGCCCCTTGTGAATTCTTACCTGTGTTCACTTAAGGCATGAATATGACGTCTTAATTTAGCCCATTACATATCCTCTCTGTACAAGTCTGTAAAATGCAAATGTGTATGGCTTACCGTTTGAGAAATTAACAATTGGATTCAGATCACTTTCTTGTCTGAAAACAATAAAGAATTTGCTCATAAATGCCCGACATCCACACTGAAATTGGTGGTATGTTGGTGGTGCGTCATAGGGTTGTGGGGAATTATATTTGTGAGAATTCCTAGGGCTAAGGGTATGTGTGTGGTGCATTGGGGGTGGATCACAGGGTGAAGAGAGTAGAGATGAAACAAGACTCTTTCCAACCACTTCTGTTTGTACTGAAATAGTTTCTTACAGGTAACCTTGATACCTGATTTGCCATTGCTTCTTCCCCTCAGAAAGTGAAAATACCATTTGTTTCGGGGAGCTGAGACTTTCACTAAATGTATCTATTCTTTTGTTCTTCAATGTTGTGAATAATATGAAGCTGGTCTGGAAAAAAATCAAAGATTCTGGAAGCCTTTTCATTTCTTTGATCAAAAGTGATTGCACACATAATGCTAGTTTTAGCTTGAGCGCATGCGTGCTCGCTCTCTCTCTGAGTATACTAGGAAATGCTCATTCCTGACTTACACCTAATGCAATCTCATTGGCTCCACCAAAACCAGCAGGAAGATTAAGCTCGCTGACTCCATTAGGGTTGCAAAGGATGTAAGTGAGTAGAATATTTGGCCCTGAATTTTCTCAAATTTGATCTATTATAAACTGAGAAAGAACCTACAGTTGAGAGCAAATATGTTTTTTGGTCTTGGCATACTTGCTAAGCAGCAATGTTTGACAAAGCTGTATCCAATAAAGAATTAATAATAAAAGGGAGAGCATGGACTCAAGTGCATGTGTGTGCAAAGCACAATCTGAAGCTTTCATAGTGCCACAATAATATAATATCAAACTACAAGGATTCCGGCATCTCCTAGGGAGGCTAGAGTTTGTGGGTGCCCTTATGACATGTAACTACATTTTCCTAAATGTTTTGGAAATCAAAAGTCACTATTGGACAGAAATGATTCCACTCTCTACCACTGCTGGCACACTACCTGATAATCTCAGCAAGGATTGAATGGATAGAGATGCCGCATGACCCTCTAACTCAGGGGTCTCAAACTCCTGGCCTGTGGGCCATCTGTGGCCCAAGAACCTCCCCAATGCGGCACGTGGGGCTCCAGCAATTTTGGTGCCAGGTCTCTCCCTTGGCTCCGCCTGCTGACCCTGGGAACTCCCCCCTGCTCCCCGTGCATCCCCGAGGCGATTTGAAATGGCCTAGGGCCCCGCCCACCTCCCACAGCGCAGCAGAGCTGAGCAGCTTCCTGCATGCTTACTACACGTGGCTGCCAGCCCCCCTGCCGCCCTGGAACGGGGCGGCGCTGTGCCTCCGCATGCTGCCTCCGGCCCGAGCACCTCTGTGGCCAATCGGAAGCTGCAGAGGCGGTGCCTGGGGGCAGCAGCGCATGGAGGCCTCCCGTCTCATCCTGCCTTGGAGCCCCAGATAAGCGCTGCACCCCCTGACCCTCTCCCTGAGCCTGTACCCCACCCCCTCCCCAAATACCCCCTCCCGCCCCAAACTACCTCCCAGAGCCTGCACACCTCCCCCTTCCCCCTTCCCCAGTCCCAGCCCAGAGCCTGCACCCAGCACCCAAACTCCATCCCAGAGCCTGCACCCCAGACCCACTCCCAGAGCCCAACCTCTCGCCCCTTCTGCACCCAATCTCCTTCCCAGAGCCTGCACCATGCACCCCAATCCCCTATCCCAGACCTCCTCCCTCACCCAAACTCCCTCCCAGAGGCTTAGGCGTGGGGGGGGACGGGTAGAGTTTTGGGGGCCGGGTTCTGGGTGGCATGAGTGACATTATTGGCCTACTGAGAGGATTTGAGGACTGGCACTGGCCCTAAGGTAAATTGAGTTTGAGACCCCTGCTCTAACTCATCTAAATGCTTTCAAGTCAATAGGAGGGCAATGTTGGGATGCTGGGGCCCTCAAGCTACAACAGCCACAAGGCACTACAGAAACACTTCCACATCAAAATGCTCAGGTTTAAACAAAGTTTTGGGCTGAAATATCTTGGGGTTTGGCAGAAATATTTCAACTTTTGATTCTTCATCAGAACTTTCCATGGAAACCCCCCTCCCCCACTGATTTTTCTGATCAACGTTAGGTATGAAGCGATGCTTGCAATTGAAAAATACAGATGAAAAGTTCTAAGGAAAGATGGGTGAGCCTCTTTATAAAGCACTTTGAGATCTATGAGTAAAAAGGATTGTGGAAAATCTTATTCACAGAGGACATTGTTTCTTCATATGAGGATGAATTTCACCCGTATGACTTTGCTCTCTATTTGGTCAATGATCTGAAAAGCCTGTTTCTGTCACTCTGCCACCTATGCTCTTTTAGAACATCTCCTAAAGAGCACTTTCTGTTCACCTCAGTCAGGTGTACATTCTATTGCAAGGCTTCAATACATCCTTAAATCCTAAAACAGCTGGTTATTTTCTGGGAGGAAGAAAATGGAGAAGAGTTATACTGTGTAAAAATTGTGACACTGGACATTATAGTCCACGATACCCACCTGCCAATCCACTGTAAATATAACCACTTGCAACGAGCTTGATTTTCTTCATCATAAAATTTCAGTGACAGCCTTTTTACACATTGACAACCTTTTAATGCTGACTAGTCCAACAGGCTGTTTCTTAAAAAAAACAACAAAACTTCAAAACAAAACATCAGGTACAAAACAGAACAGGGCTTTTAGTGATTTATTTGTGTCCAAATAACAGGGCATATATCATTTTTCTAACAGTGTGTGGTGCATATACTCCTTCTCTTATTATGTAAAACCATTAGGGCTGTTAACCTGTAAATGGCAGCTGCAGAGTCAGGCAATAAAAATGCACTTAGAGCGATTTTAGCTCCACATGTAAGTAATTTGAGCTTTTAAATTATTGTAAAATGCAGTAATTGTGACAGAATGGAGATTTCCTCCCCCTACAGTGCACATATTGCATCAGGAAGGGAAGATTCTGTCTATTGGCTTTGGGAGTTTCTCAGGCCTGGTCTCGACATGGTTTTTGTACTGGTATAACTATGTCAGTTGGGGGTGATTTTGTTTATACTAAAATATCTACACTTTTGCAGCTCTAGTGTGGATGCAGGTATATGGTATAAAAGTGTCTTAGACTGGTCTATCTTATTCCCCATCCTGTGCTGGAATAAGTGATCCTAACAGAAGCACCTTTATCCTGGTATAACTGCATCCACACTAGGAAGATCGTATTGCTTTAAGTATGGAGTGCTACACATGGGGACCCCAAGGTGTCTTTCCCCCTCCACACCACATCATTGAAGCGGAAGTGGCAGAGGCCATCCACAGAAGAGTTGCCTGCTCAGCTGCTTCTGGGAGCCGGTACCATTCTCTTTCAGGCACACGTAGGTCTACCCCCACTCCCTAGACCATCACTGTTTTCAGATAAGCTGCAGTCTGCCCACAGGAGAGAAGACTTTGCTCCCACCCAACCGAGCATAGGCCTCTGTATGGGGGGAAGGGGGCATTACAGCACCACCTCAGCAGAGCCATAATGGAGCTGTGGAAGCAAAGGTCCCCTGCACAAACCCACATCCAGGATGAAATCATAGCCCATTTAAGTCAAGGGGAGTTTTGCTATTGACTGCAACGGTGCCAGGAATTCACCCACAGAGTGCTCTGCTGGGGTGATTTTGGTGTAGACCATATCAGAATAGTGGGTCTCAGAGATAACAACTCACTGAAATGAAGGGGACCATTCACACCTCTCAGTTACTGTTTCAAGTTGTCTGCAGACTCAGGCGGATATGACTGCATCATTTGATTCATGTTTCCAAGGTCAATTTCACAAACAGGAGAGCCAGAAACAACCATGAAAGCTGAGATTTTGAGGTCCTCACTTCACTCCAGGAGCTGGTAAGGTGACCAGATGGCAAGTGTGAAAAATCAGTACTTTTTGGGGGAGTGGGGAGGGGGGGATATAGTTTAATATATATGACAAAGCCCCTAATATCAAGACGTCTGGTCACCCTAGGAGCTGGGGCCCGAAGCACATGCCCTTAATCTGGCCCTGTTCACACCTTTACAAAAATCCCACCCTTTGGCAAGCTGACAAGGCTGCACAGCAACAGTATTCTCCACTGATGTCAGATTAATGATAAGGCATCTGTGTGGCTATTGTTCATTGCAGTCTCTCCTTCATTGTATATTTTAAGCCCACCTGGTTATGAGTGCCTTTTTCCAGTCATGTCGATTGTGCATCTAAAAAGCACTTCATGGGTTAAAAGACAGATATAACTTAATGCCTTAGACCAGGACTAGGACCGAGCTGCATCATAATATATAATTGCAACTAACCGACCTAAGCTAATAAGACCAAATGTTTCCTCAGGCAATAATCAAACTTGTTCAGTACAAAGGGCTAAATAAGGAAAATCATACTCAAGACTATGCAAGAATAGCCCATTTCCAGAGCAACCTTTGCCAGCGTTCAAAATATCTTAGCAGTGCGAAATTAACCACATTTCTATGTATGTTTGTTTGTTAATTTTGTTTGGTTAGGAATCTGCCCAATGGTTGCATCGCATGATGCATTTCTACTGTCTCCTTTTAGTCACCAATTCAAGGCAATGGGACTTGTATTCGCCCCTACCTCACTCAGGTGCTTTTGAAAATCACACCCTCTGTCCCTAATTGTTCTTCCTTCCCATCTGAATCCCAAGAGGATCCTGGGTTTCTGAGGCTGCATCTGTCTTACTGCTGTGGCTTTCAGGACTGTGGCTTCTGGTACCATGGACCTTGATTTCAACTCCCACTTAAAAGTCCCTTGTTTTATTGGTACTCTCATTTCAAAGGGCACAATTCTGTACTCAGAATCATGCCTCCCATTGAAATCAATAAAAGTTACAACTTTAAAAACCACCAAGGACCTATTCTTTAAACAGTGATATATTGGCAGGGCTGAATATGGGTTTAGCACTAAATTAGAGCACCACTAGGTACACCAGAGCTCTCTCTCCAATCCAAACTGGACTGCTGCAGCTGAAGAATAATTTGCTAATGTAAGTATAATACACACATTGGTTCTCATAATAAGATGGACCACAGCTTCAATAGAGAAGTTATCTTGAAGACCTTCACCCCTCTGATTCACAATTGCATGAATCCTTTCCTTTCCCACTAACAGTCATATGACATCCCTCTGGCAACTTCAGCATGCCAAAGAATATTAAATTATCTAATGCATTTTTAGCTTCTTGAAATGTAATTCAGCAGCTGGAAGCTTGGAGCCACACATGACTAGCCAGTTCTCCATGGCCACTAATAAGTGCTCTGTGGACCACAGATCACACTTTGGAAACCTCAGACATGGAGAATAAAATAGGGTAGAATATACTGTACTGCATATAGAATAAATACCTAGCTTCTGAATATAGTTATTCATTACATTTCAATTACCAGTGCTCAAATGACATAGGGCAAGATTCTTCCCTCAGACCTGCCCAACAGCTCTCAATTAGATACACTCCACAGGGAAAAGAGAATATTCCATGTGAGTGATTTTGTTTGATGTCAACAGGTGACCTGCACATCTAGGAAGAACAGAATACCAAAGATGAGTGCTGCTTTGGAGATCTGAGAGAAGATTGCCCTCAATGCCTAAATGCGTATTTATCTCTTTGTGGTATTTAACTTTAGTGAGGTATTTGCAATTTCCTCCATATGTAGAATGGGAAATATTATAGCAACTTAAACTGTTTTTGGTGGTAAACCATCCAGTTTTAAATGGCATCCTCTGTAACTATATATAGGTTTATACATTAATCAGAAATTAACTGAGCAGTTGTGGTAACTTAGCTTGGAGTTACTTCTCCAGCTTACTCTAAGTTGTTTCTTTTCTCCAAGCTCTCTCTGAAGCTGTCTGTGTGTATTTTCGTTCCTGAGTCAGTAAAGTTCTGTCTCTCTGACTAGAAATTTAGACTGAAGACTGAGCATGAACCCATCAGCACTTTGCATTTGTTGTCAATGATTGATAGCCAAATTGAGCATGTGGATGAATGGAAAAAGTACTCTCATTCATTGTCTGAGTCAGAGATAAGGACTCCAGTCCTGATTGGTTGCATGTTCAATCCTAGTCTATGGCATCCAAAACACAGTATCTTAAATTCCTGTAATGACAAATCCCCAGAAAAACTGCAACACAAGCCAAGAAAGTGGGTGCATATACCATAGAAAGAAACAAAAATAAAAGATAACATTCAGAGCTGCTAAAAATAACTCAATGCCTAACAATTAGTAACAAACGCAAGTAGCATCAAAAGCCTTTTGAAAACGGAAATTAGAATCTTCTCCCCTATATTGCTTAAAATTAACTGATACTTCTGCTTTAGCAAGATCCTTTGCACAACACTAATCTTAAACAGTAGTCCAGTTCAGCTGAGATTTTATTCAAATCCAATACAAGGAATTATTTAAGTTTTGTTAGTAAAAGAACCTTGAATGGTTAGGTCAGTTAATAATTTGGAACTGGTTTCAAAGGGATAGTTTTAGTGGATCATCATCAACAAAAAAGATTCTGATATGCACTTTATCACATTATCTCTGGGATATCAGTTCAAAAAGAAAAACACCTTCTCTCAGACATCAGGGGTTATTTGATATCTGGAAAATATTTACACAAATAACACTTTTAGTGCTGCTGCTACTTCACAGTAGCTGAGTCCAAACAGCACATTAAAAATATACCCACTGGGCTCCACAACCCATTTATTAATTTATAATAAAGCAAAAGTTCACATGGTACCCTCATTAACCCTCCACAATCCAAGTGTGAGCAAAGTGCTGCAGGTATGCAAATGAATGAAGCTTTTAACCTAGTGCAACATTTTCCACTTATGTCTACAAAGCATTGGTGGTTTGTCTATTCAGATCTCATCATTGCTAAAGTATCTCTCCACACTTTCTCTGACACAGGCTAGAGAAATAAAGCAATAAGGGGCAAGGTACACACTTCTGCCATTCATTGTGATGATAAATTGCCACAACCTGATGCCCTATTTTCATTTTTGAAAACATTATTTTGACACTCCCTGTGATACTGGTAGACCAGATGCCAGCTCATGCCGAAGCCCCAAGGTCTCATTGGGCACTGACAAATGCATAGCTGGAAACCAGTCTGGCTCACCTGTGTGTTATCATTGTAAAAATAGATGTTAAGTTATAAAAATGTGTTTAGACTTCACAAAATGCTTGTAGGATGCTGCATGTATTGATCTCACTTACAATCTCTGTATCCCATGGTATAAACTTATATTGAGTGTGTGCATCGTAAACCACTGTAACTATGTAACTCAAACAGGAAAGAAGTATTAATTAATGTAAGGTGTTGGTCTTGCACACAAGAAGGCCCAATGAAACCAAATGAATCACTGTGAAAGATCAAAGAACAAAGACTTTTTTGATTTATGCCTCCTTCCCCCTCTCCTGTACACCCATGAAAAGGGTGTGACATTGCACCCCATAATGCTTTATGGAAATATGCTTGTGAGTGTAAATATAACATCTTCTGCATGTATTCACCTTATTCATATGCATGTATCATTTTTATATCTGAATTTATGAGCATTGGCTGTAGACAGCACCTAATGCAGATGTGGTCAACATAGTGTGAAGGGGTTATTCAAGTAATTGGGAGTATTTGGTTAACAATGGTCAGGGTGAGGAGACAAATAGAGAGGTGAGCAGGTGAGCAGCAGGCTGGCAGATGGGCAGATGGTGCAAGGAGAAGCCTCCCACCAGAACCTCCCCCTTCCCACAGTGACTCTTGCCTGCCGGTGGGCCCCGCCAATCAGCATCTCCCCTTCCTCTCAGCGCCTACCGTGGATCAGATGTTTTGCTCATGGCATCAGGAGGCACTGGGGGGCATCAGGAGGCACTGGAAGGAGAGGAGCAAGGGTGCAGTGTGCTCAGGGGAGGGGGTAGAACTGGACAGGGAAGAAGAGAAGAGGCGGGGCCGGGACGGGAAGAGGTGGGGTGGGGTAGAGCAGGGTGGGAAGAGGGAGCCTTGGGGAAAGGGGTGGAGTGGGGGTGGGGCCTGGGCAGAGCGGGTGGCAGCACCCCCCCAGCAGATTAGAAACTCGGCGCCTATGTCCTGGGCTCTGTACCCCTCTAGGGACAGCCCTGACTGCATGTGTGTGTAAGAAAGGGTTTGAGTCATGGGAGAGTGAGGAGATGTGCAATGTTATCAATCTTATCTATATGTGTTATTTCTCTACATATTATAAGTGGCCGTTGAAGTCAGGAATTGTGGAGTTGCCTTATGGTTGGGATTGCCATGGGCTTGCCTTGTGTGTGTGTGTGTGTGTGTATTCTGTTTTTTCTGCATTTGAAAGGGGGTAACCGTAGTGGCAAGATAGACCAAAGTGCCCTAGAGGACTATCTGTGACTCCATGGTTAGGCTGATATAGTGCTTGAGGCATTCACACTTGTTACTTGGTTGGTGAAATCTAAGTATAGAACTCACAGCCAAATTGGGGTTTGCGGCCTGCTTCTAGACAGTCTGCCCTGAGGCTGGCACTCACACTTGTGAGCGATTCCAGACAGCGTGACACCCACCACCGCAAAAAAAAAAAAAAAAAAAAATTGTGCTGGGGAAATTGTCTTTTGCAAATAAAATATTTGGCTCATTCTGTGTACCCACCCAGGGCAGCAAAAGGGCATAAGTTACCCCTTTCCTCCATTATGCCGCCATAGTGGGTACCTGCCTGAAGAGGAGAATAGACTCTGTGGGACCTCTACATTCCTTCCCACAAAGTGGGTGGAGAATGGACAGAGTTGGCTCTGCCTCCACAATGCACTAGCTGGCTCAGCTGTGCCTGCATGCTTGGGGACCTACGCAGTGCCACGTGGCAGGCTGGTGCAGAGTTCACCTCGGGAGCAGTTATAATCGACTTCACAGCTACCTCGGGGACTTTGCAGCTTTGTGGTTCCCTATATACAGGGCTCATGCTAATGCCACAAGTTAGCCCACAGCCTATTAAAACAGTGTGAAGAGGAGGAAATATAAAAAACAGTGGTTGTTTGGGAAAAAAATGATGGGACATGGAGTGTCTTAGGGGAAGAGTGATTTGTTTAGTCTGTTCTTTAAAAGATCCTTAATAACCACATTTCAAATCCTTCAGACTGCTCTCCTATCCCCTGCTCCAAACAGATGAAGCAGTTATGTTAGGGTTCTTTGTTTTGGAGGTCAGAACCTAAGGTTTACAGAAACAATCTATAGAAGAAACTGACCTGTTTGTCAGCATCTTTACCTAGTAGTTAAACCCTCATTCACCAAATGTACACCAAAATCAGCCCCCTAACACAAAAACAGGTACACCAAGTTTAAAGTAAGAGTCACTAAGCCACAGAGTGCTCCATACATTGGCTATTCTCCAGAAACAGTAGTGCAATGTAACCTGACATCTACTGTATGTATATACACCTAAATCAATGTTTACTCTGTACAATATAACCTTTCAGCAACAGTATATGGACATGATTCACAATTGGTCATTGACTCCAGTGGAGCCATGCCAGTTTACATCAGTTGAAATCCTAGCGTGAAATGTGTATTAGTATTCACATTTATTTCTGTAATTCAAACTGATAAATATATATATATTTATTTAAAGTACAATGTAAATGTACTTTTAAAATAGATCTATTGCTGCTTTAGATTACCAAACACAGTCCAACTGGCTGAGACACAATCCCATGAATCAGTAATTTATCAGGGAGGTTGAATAACAAGATGGGCAAAATTGCTTACTTGGCTTGGTTAAAACAAGGGAGGATTGTGTGAGGAACTCCCAAAGAATTTAACAAATCTAAAACTGGGCAACCATGGCTAGAGCAAGGTAGTTTAGGTACTTGTATCCTACACAAGCATACATGGAGGTTACTCACCTGTAATCAGAGTTCTATGAGACTGAATTAGCACATTCACGCCTCCTGACCACCTTCTCTTCCATGGAATCCTAACAGCCTACCCAGACTTGAGGAGTTGGCACACTCTGGCTCCCTGTTATGCCCTTGTCCTCTGCAAACTTTAACTTATCTGCCACTCCCTCCCACCCCCCAAAACCTAGGTACCTAGGGGAGACATCATGGTCTAACGGACAGGGCACAGTGTACTGGAAATCAGGTGACCTGGATTCTATTTCTGACTCAGTTGCTGATCTGCTGGGTGACCCCTCTCTGTGCCTCTGGTTCCCATCTTCTCCCTTGTCTGTTTAGACTGGAAGCTCTTCAGTGCAGGGATTCTCTCTCCACTGTATGAAGCCTAGGATAAAGGGGCCCCCAGGGCCAGCTTTAGAAAGTGCGGGGCCTGATTCGGCGGGGCCCCGGCAGGGATGACTCACCCGGCAGTGCTCCGGGTCTTCGCTCCGGGTCTTCCGCGGCACTGAAAGACCCGCCGCCGAAGACCCAGTAGAACCGCCCGGTGACTACACCCCCCCCATCTGACCCCCACCTATGTCCTGCCCCCGACTGCCCCCCTCAGAAACCGCAACCCATCAACCCCCCCTTGTCCCCTGACCACTCCTTCCCGAGACCCCCACCCTAGCTGCCCCCCAGAACCCCACCCCCTACCCAACTCACCCTGCTCCCTGTCCCCTGACTGCACCAACCCCATCCACCACCACCCCGACAGACCCCCAGAACTCCCACGCCTACCCAACCCCCCCTTCCCCATTCCCTGATCCAACCCCCCCACCCGCTCCCTGTTCCCGGGACTCCCTGCCCCTGCCTTATCCAATCCCCACCCAGCCCTGGTCTCTTACCATGCCGCTTTCCCCTGCCAGAGCCGCGCCAGGGCTGGGCCCGGGGCCCGGGCTGAAGCCGGAGCCGCTGCCTGGCCGGGGCTGAGGCTGTGCCACCCGGAGCTGGAGCCGTGCCGCCCAGCCGGAGTTGGGGCCGGGGCCGGGCTGGTGCCGCGCTGCGGGGCCGGAGCTGCTCGGCTGGGGCTGGAGGGAGCCGCTAGGCCGGAGCCGGGCCAGGGCTGGAAGGAGCCGCTCGGCCGGAGCCGTGCCGTGCCACCAGGAGCCGGAGCCGCATGAACATCTGATTCGCGGGAAGCAGTGGAGGGGGAGGAGAAGGGGGGTGGAGTGTTCAGGGGAGGAGGGGGAGGTGAAGTGAGCTGGGGTGGGGCGGATAGCTGCCGGAGCTTGGGAACCGGCTCCAGTTCACCACTGGGTGCGGGGCCCCCTTAGGCGCAGGGCCCGATTCAACGGAATCGGGGGAATCGGCCTAAAGCAGGCCCTGGGGGCCCCAATCTTGGTTCGAGCACTTTAGAACCAACTGTAATACAAATAATAAATAACTTAACAGCTAAATGAAGACACATGCTCAGTGTCTAGCAGTAGTTACAAAATAAATATAATAGAAAGGTGTAGTCAGAAAGGGGTTACCAGGGGTTCTCAAACTGTGGGTTGGGACTCCAAAGTGGGTCACGACCCCATTTTAATGGGGTCGCCTGGGCTAGGCTTGCTGGGGCCTGGGGCTGAAGCTGAAGCCTGAAAGCTAAAGCCCTGGGTGGCGGGGCTCAGGTTTTGGCTTTGGCCTCCCCTGCCTTGGGTGGCAGGGCTTGGGTGGGCTCAGGCTTCGATCCCCCTCCCCTTAGTGTTGTGTAGTCATTTTAGTTGTCAGAAGGGGGTTGTGGTGCAATGAAGTTTGAGAACCACTGGTGTAGGCAATAATACAGAAAAGTTAAAACCATTATATAATTAAATGGATAAATTAATCTAGGAATAATATAGCACCTATTTATATTAAAAAGCTATTAATTTAAAACAGATACAAGAACATTGTTATGCAGGGGTAGGCAACCTATGGCACGCGTGCCGAAGGCGGCACGCAAGCTGATTTTCAGTGGCACTCACAATGCCGGGGTCCTGGCCACTAGTCCAGGGGGCTCTGCATTTTAATTTAATTTTAAATTAAGTTTCTTAAACATTTTAAAAATCTTATTTACTTTACATACAACAATAGTTTAGTTATATATTATAGACTTATAGAAAGAGACCTTCTAAAAAAGTTAAAATGTATTACTGGCATGCAAAACCTTAAATTAGAGTGAATAAATGAAGACTCGGCACACCACTTCTGAAAGGTTGCCGACCCCTGCTGTTGTGTAATAGGATTCACCTATGGAACTCAGTGAGTCAAGCAATTTAGGAAATTTAAAAAAAGATTACACATTTATATGAATGAGTACAGCTACTGAAGTTAGGTTAAAAATACACTGGTTACACATACAAACAGTGCTGTTAACTTTAAAAGGGCTGTGGTGTGAGCTCAAATTGACACAGAAGTGTCCTTACAGCACAGTGTGACATTAAGGTATGTGCCGTGGTTAGTGTGCGACTCTGGATACTTGGGTTCAAATCCCCTTTCTGCCACAGACTTTCTGTAGGACTTCGTCAAGTCAGTTAGTGTCTCCCTGCCCCGGTTCCCCATCTGTAAAATGGGGATAACAGCTCTGCCATACCTTATAGGGGTGTTCTGAGGATAAACAAATTGAAGACTATGAGGCACTCAGGTACCCCATAATGGGGGCTATATAAGTACCTTAGACACTCAGACAGTTGAGATAACAGGATATTGTTCTAGTTTGAAAAGAAATGCCAAAACGGCTGGGAGTGAAGTTTGAAACCTGATATGGGAGCACATGGTGCATTTTATATCTATAAATGTATAGCTATAGCAACAAATATAGGTTATTCATGATTGCCATACTTGCTAGAAACTGCAAGCAGTGTGTTTGCTAAACAATTTGTAATAGCAAGGCAGTGACATATTTCTGAGTCGTACTGTTTTGCAAGGTAATTTAAGAGGCCATTTTCATCCGTGTTCAGATCCTGAAGCATATCAAATTGTTGGAAGGACCACCCTTGCAAACATTTTGTACACATTTTATCAAGCAAGCTGGCTAGGACTGCAGTATGACTCTGAAACGCATATCGATCAAAGACTCTTTCAAATATAATGGGGTAAAACTTGGCAGGTGACTGCTGGTTCTCGGTGCCAACAAAAGAGGCTGTCATTGTTTACTGTCAGCTACGCTACATAAATACAGTCCATTACACCACTTCGCTCATCTTTAGTTTATAACAGGAGAAACTATTAGATTGATGGGACACCCTGCAGGAATGAAGGTGCATCTCTCTCCTGAAATTCATTCTTATGAAAGAATGTGCCACTGACAGATACTGCTTGCAAGGGCTGAAAGCACCGTAGCTTGAGGTGAACTATACTATTTCTTAGATCTCTATCACCAATGGCAACAAAAAAGAAAAAAAGAAACAAAGATGGTTAAATACTAGAGCTAGCTGGGAAGTCTTGAACAAAATGTTTCTCTGTCAGAAAGCTGATTTGTCAAAACTGAAAGGGTCACTTGATTTCTTTTAAGTTGACCTTTCATTTTGCCATTTTCGCAACAAAAAATCCAGTTTTCCAGTTCAGAATAACTTTTCTTTTTGAAATTTAAACTTATAATAGTAAAAGCAAAAAGGAAAAAATGGTTGAAATCAAAACAAAATATTTTTGATTGACCTAAACCAAATTTACTTTCAGATTTTTGATTGGTGAAATTTTTTGAAATTTTGACTTTCCATATCAATTCAGGAAACTTTTTTGATATCTCAAAATGTTTCACAAGTTAGGAAAACAGTCTTCCAGTCTACTCTACTAAATAGATCAACATGTTCTCCTCTGCCAAAGAGCTATTTAAATAGTGTGTGTGTGTGTTTTTTTTTATTCAGTGCATATCAGATGAAGGATTGCTTTTCAGGGCTAGGTCACATTCTGCGACTTTTCAAAGAAAAATCTCCCATTGTCTACAAAATCAGAAAATGATTTTTGTTTTTTTCTCTTTGATACAGTACTGCACTTCTTTGTTTCTCAAATGCACTAAAACTCCACTGCTGTCATCATTATGTTGAAACAGCCTTTTTAAGAGAACCAAAACGTTTGCTTTTAAGGCTATTATGCTTTTAGCATGATAAATATACTTCAGTAATAATAACTATCTAATTGACAGCAGCAGGAGGTGGTGGGGGGGGGAATCACATCACTGGCAAACTTAGCAAATTCCCATCTCTCACCCCGCCCCCTGCCCCCCCTTCTCTTCCAGCATCTTTGTGAAATGCAAAGTGTTTTCAAATAAGACTCAAATTATGTTCATGAAAACAAATGCAGGTTTTTTCAGGGGGAAAAATCTGCCTTTCTGTCCAATGGGAGAGGAGGAGGATTATATAAGACCTAAACTGGACTAAAATGAAATCTTCCAGTCCTATGATTGTAGGTGTGGTAAGGGAGTCAGAATCTTGAGAAGAAATATGCTGGAATTTTGCCCAAATTCTCAAGCACCTGGCTCCCTAGAGGATTGTTTTTATTGGCTTCTGGACAGCAAGGAGCAAAGTTCCAGGACAACATCTAGCACTGTAAGTGAATTTTGCTTAAGCTGGGGCTGGAATTCTCACAGTATTAGAAGGGCTAAAGAAGCAATGTATACTCCTCTACTTATATGCACCCATAAATGTAGTATCTGACTTCCACAAACATTAGTGGATTTATCCTCACAAGACTCCTGTGAGGTGGGTAAGTTTTATCATCCTCATTTTAAAAACAGGGAAATGAGGCCCAGAGTTTAAGTGACTTGCCCAAGGTCACACAGGAAAATCCGTGGCAGAGTAAGCAACTGACTCCTGAGTTCCTGTGTCCCAGGCCAGTGCCTTAATCATCCTTCCCACAATGACCCTCAAACCATCATGGATGTAATCCTGGCCCTACTGAAATCACTGGGAGCATTTACCATTGACTTCAATGGAATCAGGATATTAACCTATGTTTGCACTCATGGAGCCTGATACTTCACTCTTGTTACACCAGGTTTATGCTGCTGTAACTCTAGTACGTATGCATGATTGAGTAACTGGGGATGGAAATGTGTTATTAGGCAGCATGCAATGGAAAGGCTCGAAGTAACGTGCCCCGTCTATTGAGAACATTAGGAGATAGTGATTCCCATCAACGGCAATCTATACTAATGCATTTGCTAACTGAATGACAAACCAAAAGAAGCAAACTATCGGCCTGATCCTACTTGAATTTAAGCTAATGGCAAAACTCTGGTAGATACCAGAGGGATTTCTGCTGTAGACCAAGGAGAGTATACAGCTCTAAGAATCGGATTTATTTAAATGGGTTTCTTGAGAGGTCAGGTCGCTAGAGACAGATCATATTGCTACGTATTTCTCCAGTTTGAGTCACTTTTTGTATGCCAGGAATGCTGCTGAGCGCAGCTCAAAGGCCATCCCCTGCGAGATTGATAGAGGGATAAGATGAGGCAATTTCCAGTACAGGGGGATGCTTTTTTCAGGTTCATCTAAGCAGTGTAGAAATTTCTTTTTTCAGGTCCTCACTGTAATTACAGCATTCCAAGCTCAATTAACACAAAAGGTTAAATGTCAATTTATATTTGGCCAACAAGAGCTTATTCAAGACACAATTAACAGTGTGTATGAATTACAGGATAGTGACAGAGGGAGTGCCCAGAACTACGATGTACCTTTTATATAGTACCTAACACAAGGGGTCCTGCTCCCCTACAGCAATACTACCATTATTTTTTCTTAGCATCCATCTCTTCCCTTGCTCAACTTAGATGAGGAGAGACATACAACAAAAACATGGTGAGTTTCTGTGCTGGGTCCTGGAATCGTCCCCAAATTTGCTTCATGCTGTACCAATGCTAGACATCTGTTGTGCTGAATTCTATGTAAAGAAGTTAAAATATTAGTTGTCCAGGTAAAATGCATAGCCTTTACATAGCCTTCATTGATCTCACAAAGGCTTTTGACCTTGTCAATAGAAGTGGACTATATGCACTTCTAGAAAAGATTGGATGTCCCCCCAAGCTCCTAAGTATGATTCTATCCTTCCATGAAAACACATACAACCTAGTTCAATACAACAGCTCAGTCTCTGACGCTTTCCAGATTCATAGTGGAGTTAAGCAAGGCTGTGTACTTGCCCCTACTCTGTTTGGAATCTTCTCCCTACTAGTGAAACAAACTTTTGGTTCCTCAACTGAAGGAATCTACTTGCACACAAGATCGGATGGAAAACTGTTCAATGTTGCAAGACTCAGATCTAAAACCAAGACTTGGGAGGCCCTTATCCAACACCTCCTCTTTGCTGATGACGTAGCAGTGACAACCCACACAGAAACTCATTTCCAAAGTCTAATGGACAGTTTTTCCAAAGCCTCTCAAGACTTCGGACTTTCCATCAGCCTAAAAAAGAGGAACACAATATGCCAAGGAATTGAGGAAGCACCCTCCATCAAGATCAACAACTATGAACTCGAAGTGGTGAACAAGTTCACATACCTGAGGTCCACTATTGCAGTAAACCTCACACTTTTAATGGAACTCAACATCCGCATCTGAAAAGCCACCACAACAATGTCTAGACTGAGCAAGAGGGTATGGCAAAACAACAAACTAACAGAACACACAAAGATCGCTGTGTATTGTACATGTGTTATCAGCACACTTTTGTAAGGGAGTGAGACCTTATACTCTCATCAGGAAAAGAGGCTCAACAGCTTTCATATGCGTTGCCTTCATCAAATCTTTGGAATTTCCTGAAGGGACAGAGTCAACAACATTGAGGTGCTCCAGTGGGCCAGCATACCCAGCATGCAAACGTTCCTCAAACAGAGATGTCTCCGCTGGCTTGGGCATGTGTGCTGAAAGAATGATGGCGCATCCCAAAGGACATCCTCTATGGTGAATTGGCATCTGGAAAAAGACCCAAAGGATGCCCAAAATTGCATTTCAAGGATGTATACAAGCACAATCCCAAATAAATGGACCTGGATGTGGATAACTGGGAAGATTACACTCAGGACCGCAGCCTTTGGAAACAAGAGGTTAACAAAGGTCTCCGGAGTTACAAGAGGAAGCAGTTCGGCTTAGCAGAGGAGAAAAGAGCTCACAGAAGGAAGAGGCCAAAGGGTCGAAACACCATCTTTAAATGTGACAGATGCGGCAGAGATTGTCTCTCTCAAGTGGGTCACTTCAGCTACAGCTTTGGCTGCCGTAATACCAACTGAGTAAATTCTTTACCTCTCAGGGGCACATAGCCATGGTCTCTCCAGACCAAAGGATGCCTACTACTACTTCAGTGTTGGGATAAGTAGATAAATTGAATTTAGTGAAGTGAGTTTATTTTATCCTACTATACGGAAGGCTACACAAGAGATATTTCTTATATATAGCAATCTGATACCTGCTTGCCGAAAGGCTTCTGTCCACTGCTTGAAGAAAATGCATTCTAAATATGATATTAGCACATTACCAGGTAAAACACTTTTAGCATGCTGAAATGTATTCCATTTTCACAAGGGCCATAATTCCTCTGAGAATCAACTTTTATGGAAAATCAATTTTTGACTTTCATAGCCATATTTAAGTATTTTACCTTGGTTGGTGTATACTGAAATGGCTTTTATGATAGCTTTCTCAATATTAATAATAGTCTCAAATATGACAGAGCAATAAATATGACACTCGGCACTTATATCCACCTGGTTTACAGTGATACTTATGACTTTTTATGCCATCTCCTATGGAGGCTGACAGATTTGTCAACGCTGCTTTTCTCGGACTTTTTTTACCCCAGAGGCTTATTGTTTCTAATTTTTCTCTTGGTCACTGTTGGATGCTTTTACAGAAGAGGAAAGAAAAGAGATGTGACTCTATTATATAGATTACTATATCTATAGAGATTTGTTGTCAAAGAGTTTTTAAGAACTTCTGGCTCTTAAAGTTTAGAGTTTGGAAGCGTTCTTTAACTAAAGCAAGTGTAACTTTATTTTAAAGTTAGAGGGCATGGCATGAGTTTAGGAAAGCAAGGATGAGGTGAATCAACTGGAGGACACAGCTGGGAATAGTCGGTAGAAATGGACAAATGGGGCACCAAGCTGAATATAAGTAGGGGATGGATTTTATTTTCTTTGGAATGGCAGTTTTTGAATAAAAGGGGGAGCAGAGTCAGAGTTGTGGGGCTGCGACCTAAGAAGCTTGTAGCTGCAGCTGAAGTCATCAAAGTGGAGCAGCTTCACTAGAAGTCAGAAAAACTGGTTGTTTGCATGGATCATTTGATTTCTGGTCTTGTACGTGGACCATAATGGATTCACACCAGATTGGCACTGACTAAGAGACTCTACTTATAGTTGTATGCTTCTGAGTGCTTCCGAAATCTTGAATAAAATAACTTCTCTCTCTCTCCCCCAGTCCCTATTCCTGATTTAAACCAGTGTCAGTGAGAGAAGAGTCAGGTCTGTGGTGGACAGTATGTTCTAGAAGACCTGGCATAGTGCCAGGGACTGTAGGAAGGTGGGAGCTGGAGAAAACAACCTGGGTTGTTTTCATTGAATGAGAGAGAGATGTTTTGAAAATCTGAATGCCGGGAAAGATCAGAATAGAAGAGGATAATCCCTAATGATGGTCCTGCTCTTTAGCACATGCTTAACTTTAAACATGATTTGCTCTAATGTAATTAAGCACATGCTTAAGTGTTTTCCTGGAGTCCGGCCTTTGAAGGCCATTCCCCCATTTATGTCCAAATGTAGGCTCTGATTCTATAAACACTTACGCACATGAATTACTTCATCCCACTGAGCTATTCTGATCCGTCTCATCCATTGCAAGACTGGCTCCTTATCTTCTCCCCACACATATTTCCTGCTATTACTCTTATTTTATATTACCATCATGATGAGAAAATGACACAATGCTATTTATGTTAGAGGGATTAAACCTGTATCAATCTAAGTCTGCTACACTAGTCAGATCCCTTTGACAGTGCTCTCTACAACTGGGCTTTGGCAGGAGTAGCTGCAGAACAAGCCAGCCTGGTAGAAAATGGTGGAGTTGGAATGCAATGTTGCTGATGGAAGGGTTTGATTTCCTGCTGACATGTTAGGCATTTTAAAATTGCTGACGTCTCTCAAACTGAGGACATTTGGAAGGTAATTCTGATCGGGACTAGAAGCATATAAATAGCCACTTGAAATGTAGGATTAAATAAAATTGTGCTATAGTTGTAAATGGTCCTATTTGTGATCATGTAGAAATTGCCAAGAAAGTGTCTAAACCATGAAAGGGTTCTTAGCAAACCCAAGGGACAGAATCCCACCACAGGTTTACCAGGTAGAATGGGCAGACTCTCAGGACACTGGAAAATTCAGCTGATGTGCCAGGCAGAGCAAGGAGGGGGAAGGCATGTTACCTGCAGAGCTACTTTGAACAGGAGGGGAGCAGAAAAAAGGAAGCTGAAGGGAACTTTGGGAAAATCAGAAAGGAAAGGGCAGAATTGCCAAGCTGATGATGGCTTGGATAAGGGTGTGTGTGTGTGGGGGGGAACAGTATCTCTTTATACTTGTGACGATGGACAGAAGCATGCTAGTCATTTCCCCCACCACCCCACCCCCTTCCCATTTTGTGCCCTGATTGACAATAGTTTGCCTGCCTGTTGCATGCACCTGCCTGCTGCATGCACCAGCATCAAAAACCATGTGAGACTCATGGCTTCTAACATATGGCCAGGACACTAAGATTAACATATCTATTGTTGTAAAAAAGTACCAAGGGATCTTCAATGAGCAAGAGGGATTGAGATTTTGGTTTTACATTTCCCAGCCAAAAGAGAGTCCTCCCGACTGAGTGCAATGCTAGAGCCAATATCACGATTGAACATTTGCCAAGTGTTGACTGGAAAGAAAATATTGCACCTACTGATTCACCAACAGTGCTCCCTGCACCACCCCCGTTTTCCTCAGAAGTCTCTAACACAAGAGAAAGAGGGCTTGATGCTACTTAGCTCTTAAAATCTGATAAGATCATACCCCTAGGTGGCATGAAGTAGCAAGAAACAATAAAATAGGTCTGAATAATGTGCAGGTAATGGGTTTACTATAAAATGTGAAAAAGGATCATTTAAATAAGTTTATTACAAACAGAATGTAAGATTTATCTAAAGCTAATCACCTTAATTCTGAGAGAAGATGAACAGACTAGAGCAGTGGGGAGAACAGCAAATCTATAACTGCATTTATTTATGTAGCCTGAGAAATGACATTGAAGTTGAACCTTTATGTAATAAAATTATTTTAAAGTTAGATTTTAATGTAGAAAATATTACCATATACTTCCTCAGCAATAAAAGAAATTAGGCCTGTTAAACTTGTCTCTAGTTTTTGAAATGGAATTATATTTTAATTTCAGCATGTCTCAAGGTTTCACATTTTAATCAGAGGATGCAATGCAATTTGTTAATCTCAAAACAGCTGAGATACCGAGGGGACCCCCTCTAGCAGTGTTAATTGATAATTAATAAATTTGTTATAGTTCAAAACATATTCTGTAACATAAAACATAATTGTTCTTTTGGCAGGAGACTATTTTCTGTTCATGGTCAAATATTGCCTGTTTTTCCTTTACAAATATTTATTTTAAAATTGGAGTTAACACTTTTTTTCAATTTAATACAACATTTAAAGAAAAGGGGGATTCTCAGCTGCACACTGTAAAAAGTTTTATTGCTAAGTTACAGTACTGAGTCCACAATCTAACATGGTGATCCTTTGTAATATATGTGCAGAAGAAATAGATGAAGTGAATACTAAGGAGCACGTACTCTGCGGGTGTAAATTTGCATGGGTGAACTTTGTGGAGCTATGCGGATATACACCAGCTGAGGATATGGACTCTGTTTTTATTGACAATACACAGTATAGGAGTGTGTTCTGGCAGGAAAAAGAGAAGCACTCAGAGAAGTTTTCCATTCTAATTCTAGCTCTCTCCAAAATCCACAGAGAAGCTGTGCCACAGGAGTAGGGGGGTAATTTTGGGAAGGGATCATACATTAAGGGATTATGAATATGGCTGGTGCTGGCCCTCTGAACCTGTGACTGTGGGGGGACCATTTTGACAGTGGATCAGAATTGGGCCCTGAGGCCAAATCCTGAGGCAGGCTTAGCACTTGCAGCTCCCATGGAGAACTAACAGGCAACTCCTATGAGTGTTAACTCATGGGAGCAGACTTATTTTGTATACAAAGAGCTTTCAGTGCCTTGCGGAAAATATTCAGTGTTCAGTTGGTCTCAATACAATGAAGGAAAAGAAAAATAGCAACAGATCCCAAATTCTGCTCTTCCTACAGAAAAAATAAAACTCCTTAATCCAAGGTTCCCCAGGAGCCCCTCTAAACAACACACCTCTGCAGTTTTTAGGATTTGCCCAGAGTAACTTCTGGGCAAACTTCTGGGCAAACTTCACAGGCCATATTTAGATTGGAAAGTAATAAAGAAATCCATTAGCTATATAGCAGATTGTTTCAGCATCTAAAGTAATTCTATTCATGTTGGAGCTTTGTTTGTTTATAGCAGGGGTCGGCAACCTTTCAGAAGTGCTGTGCCGAGCCTTCATTTATTCACTCTGATTTAAGGTTTAGTGTGCCAGTAATACATTTTAACCTTTTTAGAGGGTCTCTTTCTATAAGTTTATAATATATAACTAAACTATTGTTGTATGTAAAGTAAATAAGATTTTTAAAATGTTTAAGAAGCTTCATTTAAAATTAAATTAAAATGCAGAGCTCCCTGGGACTGGTGGCCAGGACCCGGGCAGTGTGAGTGCCACTGAAAATCAGCTCACGTGCCGCCTTTGGCATGCATGCCATAGTTGCCTACCCCTGGTTTATAGACACCATTAAGATTTTGGAGAAAGAAATCTTATTGTCTGTTTTGATGTGATACATTTGTTTAGATCAGCTACTTATTTATACCATAAAATGATAAATATAAGCAAAAAAAGCCCAACAAAAATATTTTTTGTGCAGCATATTAGCTTGCAGTTATTTAATTTGAATGTTTGTTTCTGTATCAAAAGATACTAAATTAACATAATACTTAAAATCATACTTAGCATATATGTAAGGTATGGAAATGAGTTTTGCTTAGCAGTATATAATGTGCATGCATTATCACAAGCTACTGAAGCAATTTTATATATATACATATATATATGTATTAATAAAATCAAAAGATAGTTTTAGAAAAAAGGGGTGGGCTTCCTACTGGTTCATCAATTATTACTTTCCCTTGCCTTATATTACTTGAGAATTTAGCAGTCATGCAGATGGCATTAACACTGACAATTTTCTCTAATTTCTTTTCAGTACAAATCTCCTTAAGCACATAATATCTTAAAACTTTGCAAGAATAAAGACCTTACATCATGAAACTTTAATGTTAACATACTGTACATGTAACACATCTATTGTTACTGCATATTGTACACGACCCCAAGAGAAACATTTTATACATTTGAGAAGTGAGGTGGGAATTACCATTAATGTGTATTTTGCCGTGAGCCTTTGAGCTACTCCTTACAGCATGTGCTCATTGACTTCACTGAGGCTCTGTGTGGATGCAAAGGCCTGCCTGCAGCATCTGTGCTGAGAACTGCAGATTGTTATAAATACAGAGAAACAAAATAAACCTTCCCAACCAAACTAATGGCCTGATTCTGCAAACCAATGGGACCACTCACATGGTGACGATTTGCAGAACAGGGCCCTATGTCTTAGAAGTTCTTTTAGGGCCAGATCCTGTACCACTGAAGGGAGACATAGCAAGCACACAAGGACAAAGAGACTGAAAGCTCATTGGGAAAGGAAAGGATCCTGGTTTTTGTTAACACCTACCTAACTTCAATAACTAATGAACATTTTGGATAAGAGACTTCTTTGTTAAAATCCAACACCCTGGCTCTTTTGCGAGTGCTCAATAAACATCTAGAAAGATATCCAGAGAAGCACAGACTTTACATTACTGATACTTCTAAGCAGAAAGAACACTTAAGCAAACAAACACACACTACAAGTTTCAGGCCTCCTTTAAGTCATAAAGAAACAAAAATAAGCAAAATTCTAATTAAAAAAATAATTTGCAGATCATCTTTAAGGAAATTGCAAAATCTAGGTAGTGTACATTTGATACAACTCTATGCAAGAAGAACAAACACAAATAAGAAATGCAGTAATGGGTTAAGGTAGCCTTCATGACTGGCACTGTGTTAAGAATTTTAAATTGATGATTTGATTTTTAATAAGATGCAGAGAGTTCGCAC